>NC_143210.1:10333938-11614200 GCF_030267445.1 Bombyx mandarina
AAAATTAAAATGATTCGATTATATTTTTACCAAAAATCAAGAATTTTGGATGAATCCACTTCAATTCAAAAGGTGCGGACTATTTTAATAACACTAGTGGTCCCGCAGCAGTCGAAATTCGACTATGACGAATGAATTGAAATTATAAGTCTCAACATTATTATGGTCCTATTGGTAACAATTGGTACACCATAGACAAATACTCGTAATGTTAAAGATAAACAATACTAACCTATTCTCAATTTGACTATAGACTTTATGCAATAACAAAAGTTTGACAATAAACAAAGAGTATAGGTGTGTGTGTGAAATACATGGTAGTGAGTGTAATGTTTTCTTTATTGATATAATGTATCTTTTACGCATTGTTTAAAAAAAATATTAGCATTGTGCACTTCTTCTATATATTCTCTGTAAGTGTGGAATATTTCATACTCCTCCGTCCGCGCAATTTTCGTAAAAAGGGTTAGGTACAAAGTTCACGTATTAATATATAGATAAGAACTTTAAAATTCGAATAGAACTTAAAGCGTTGCCGCTGTGTGGAACACATTTTCAAATAACCATCTAGTAATAAGTCATATTAAAATTTAATTTAAACTCAAAATACTCTTATCTTATTATCGGATCTACGGCGCATCCTTAACAGTGCTTACGATCGAATTAAAAATACTTGGGATTAATTGAATTTTACTACTTTTAAAAACTTATAATTATGTGATAATGATCTATATAGTAAATCTCTTTTTAAGTATAGTTCAATATATTTATATAGGATGTTTTATTTTGAAGTATTTATAATATTTGTTGTAACGGAATAACTTCATTTTTCAGTCGCAACATAATTTGAGCTGATACACAGAATATTGATTGTATCTTTTATTATTTTCAGCCCTAGCGTACACTGCGCCGTAAATACAACGACGTTGCTAAGTCAGTAGTGAGCATTCGTGAGTATACTGTAACCGTGATAGTGACCAGCCTCGTAACTTCAATGTTCCAGACATCATGTTGGTGCCGTTGCGATGAGATGTTGGGTGCAAGGCTTATTATACGAATAAAAGTGGACTGTATTTAAAGCTGGTTTATTAATCGGATCAAAGGTAATACAATTGTACGGGACCGACAATGATTGTGTGTTTTTCGTCGATGCACGTCGTTTTATTTTGTCACTCCACGCCTCTCCCCCGCTTCCGCCGCGGTGAGGAAAATAGGGTTGCTATGTTTCGAACACATCATTAAAACACCATCGCATTTCATTCTTTAAAATTCACCATTTTTAATATTCTCATATTGTTTACTTGTCCAGAAAAACATGTATATTTAATAAAGGCATTGCTATTCAAAATAAATAAAGCAATTCTGATAAAATAACTAGTACCTAATATTTATCTAGTTCGAAAATCCCATTTCGCACGCACATCCCGTGTTTGAATCACCAACTATGACACATTTAGGGCGCCGATACAAAACAAACGTATTAAAAACCGTTGACTATTAATAAACAACATTGTTCACGATTTACTTCCACGGTGAAGGAATATCGTGTAATAAAAATCAAACCCGAAAAATTCTAATTTGCGTAACCACTGGTGGTAGGACGTCTTGTGAGTCCGCACGCGCAGGTTCACCTTGCCTATTTCTATCGTGAAGCTGTAATGCGTTTCGATCTGAAGGATAGAGCAGCCGTTGTACTGTTAGATACCTTAGAACTCTTGTTTCAAGGTTGATGGCTGCATTTACATTATAGATATTATTTTATATTAGATATTTACTGGTGGTAGGACCTCTTGTGAGTCCGCGCGGGTGGATACCACCACCCTGCCTATTTCTGCCGTGAAGCAGTAATGCGTTTCGGTTTGAAGGGTGGGGCAGCCGTTGTAACTTACTTGAGACCTTAGAACTTATATCTCAAGGTGAGTGGCGCATTTACGTTGTTGATGTCTATGGGCTTCAGTAACCACTTAACACCAGGTGGACTGTGAGCTCGTCCACCCATCTAAGCAATAAAAAAAAAATCTATGGGCTCCGGTAACCATTTAGCACCAAGTGGGCCGTGGTTCGTCTACCCGTCTAAGCAATAAATAAAAATATGTTCGCGAAAGCATCGCCTATTTTATGAGAGAATAATATGTGAATTATTAACAAAACTACAATGTACTAAACTTATTCTTGTCCAGTGGTTTCAAAGCTCAGTGCAGCTTTCGAGAAACACTCGACAACGCGGAGACGTATTTTTAGACTATCTCTTATTAGTCATGTTGTTGCAGACAAGTGAACTTGTTATTAAGCGAATTTATTTGTTAATAACTGAAAACAGATGTTTATAGTTGATGATAATGCCAGACATACTGGACGGTACTTTGGTGACTTGCATCGTGACCCTTCGATAGGCGTTGTGGAAAGATTATTCCGTTCTCTTGACGAAGATGTGGCTTTAACGTTTAAATGTTCCAGAAGAAATAACAAAAAAGTTTCTATATGTGAATCCTGTGTAATTGTGTAGCTAAATATAGCCGTTTCCCCTCCTGGCTGAGCCTCTTCTCGCCCACCTGTCCTGGTGAAACTGGAAAGGCCTCCGGGCCCACCAGTAATCCTTCAATCCTAAAAAAAAACCGTTTCATTTTGAACTATCCTTTTTATAACAACAAAACACTAGCCAACTGAGTTTCTGGCCGGATCTTCTCAGGGTCGCGATATCGATCCGGTAGTAGATTCTGCGAAGCACTGCTCTTGCTAGGGTTAGTGTTAGCAAATCATCCTAGGTTGGGCCTGTGAGTTCATCTTCGCGTCCGGGCGTTATTGGAATAGCCTCTTAGGCTACTAGTCTAGTCAACAAGTTCAAAAACGTGAAAAATAGAGATAAAGGTCCTAAAAAACCTTCAAAAACATTTTCTAGAGGTAATTCCGAATCCAATGAGCTATCGCTCAAATTTTTAGGACCTTTATTTCTATTTTTCACGTTTTTGAACTTGTTGACTAGACTATACCAGCGAATAACTGGGGGAAGGGGGAAATACTAATTAAGCTAATTTCAAAATTACATTGACTTGACAATGAATTGAGGCCGTCAGTACAAAAGTGGCCTAAGCTTACCATAGTTATTGTGGAGATAATGATGTTTGAATTTACTTTTACACTGCTTCGTACGCAAAAACAATACGCACAAAAATAATGTTAACAAGACAAGACCATCTATTATTTATGGGTGAAACTAGGGATTGGCTGGTTTTGCATCAAAATTTATTAAATTTTAAATAAATTGGAATATAAAGCGCGAATATGAAAAATTATGGGTTAGGCCACTTTTGCGCTGGCGACCTCAATTCTAACCTCAAAACAACACGCCGTGTACGCCTAATATTATTAAGATACGAAAGACATTAATAACTTGAACCCTATTGCTTCACGACTTCCGTGTAAGCTGTTGTCCTTTTCATTCACGTACGGTTCATTTATAATTGAATACGAGAGTAATCTTCTTGTTTTGTCTGGAACTCTATTAATGTTGCAACAGCAGGCTGCACTATTAACCTCTGTTAAATGTCAGCTGAAATGAGCATTGCAATTAGCCTTTTTGTTCCATCTAGTTGTTTTTATTCTTCGTTCAATAAGCTACATGTATTTTAATGACAGTAATGAAGATGTTGTCATTGTCATATTATGTTTGTTTATTAGGTCGATGTATCATAATTATGTCAAAGATTTTTTATTGAATTTATACATTTCGATACATAATATGTGCTATTATTGCTATTTACCAATTTATTGAACAATTTTCGCTATAGGTATCGAAAATTAATTTAATTTTAAATTTTGTTGATGTTTAGTGGATATTGGAAAAAACAATATGGTTTAGATTTTAAAGATAAATCGCAACTTCTATATACACTGCTCGTAGCTGTTCTGTATTATAATAAGACTAAAGTATTGGTATAGTATCTACGTAGACAAGCTGTTAAGTAGATTTGAGGTAGGCAGTGACTTACATGTACTCTTAATGTCCATGAACTTCGGTGACGAAGGTTTTACTATAAAGTCAAAAACAAGTAATTGTACTTTTAATTTTAAATATTATTAATTTAATAAACAAAATTATCTTTACAAAACTATAACCACCAAATCAATGCTCACCTGGGTGTTACCGGACACCTAAAATCCACGCTTACGGTGATTTTGTGACACAATGACCCGTTTTTGTCTTTCTTTCCGTTCGTTCGGACCTCTTGTGAGTCCGCGCGGGTAGGTACCACCACCCTGCCTATTTCTGCCGTGAAGCAGTAATGCGTTTCGGTTTGAAGGGTGGGACAGCTGTTGTACTATTAAAAGTGAGACCATAGAACTCATGTCTTAAGGTGGATGACAGCATTTACGTTGTAGATGTCTATGGGCTCCGATAACCACTTAACACCAGGTGGGCCGTGGGCTCGGCCACCCATCTATGCAATAAAAAATAAAATTAGCCATGGTGTCAGTGTAGATAGATATCTCGGCTACGTAACTCATAATCGTTAGGATTCACTAGTCGAAATGTTTTGTTATTATCATTGTGAAGTAGGCGACGAGATAGAAGATGATGTGGCTTGCTAAAAGCTGCTCAGCTGAATTCATAATCTAATGGCTCCAACTTACCGCCACTGACTTTACATTTGTTTTTATATAATTCATACCTTTTAATCACACCAGTCGATATTATTCGCGATATTATGCGAACAGTTTTTACAGGCCGTACAACGCATTAGAAAAACTGGTACCCCCGCCAAAATCTCAATGGTTCCCATAAGAAGACCGGGCTAAACTATGCTGCTTATACATTTTCATAGCATTAATAGCACGATAAAATACACGAACAATAACGTAAGGACATACCGTCCTTGAGTGACTAGTACGTGATCTCTATTACAATGAGACATAAATGTTGTGTTAATATTTTTTACGTAACGGTCGGGCAAAGGAATTTAAGGCAAAAAATTGACAGTAAAAAAAAATCCGAACACGTGGCCATGTTCGAATCACACACGTGGGTTATTATTTTGTTTATTTAGGTTATTTAACATAAAATGTCCTAATCATTCATTATCAAGCTATCGCCGATTACTGTAGGTACTCATAATTATAAAAATAAATAAAAAATATTAAAACTACGTATTTTCTTCGATAGTTACTAAAATAAAAAAATAAAGTATTTATTGGTAATTTTTATTCATTACTAATTGTTTTTTAAGGAATTTACCTTATATATATATTTTAATGATGAACAATATAAGTCTTATATCACGATTTAATTTTAATAAACAACATGTCAATGGCTGCTGACTACATAACAATTTTTTTAACTAAAATGTTTGTATAATTTTATGTACATACGTAACGAATGTTTCTAATGGACGCTGTGTTGTTGTGCCTTTATTTGCTTGTAATTTGCCTCTCAGAGATGAGTTGTTATTTCAGTGTATTTTTAATTCCTGTATTTATTATCCGCTACCACTACACTTTAAAAATATAATGGTGTTCAAGTAAAAATGCACCTTCTTTGCATCTGATTGAAAAAGAACCCGGGTTAGAAATGTAAGTTCATAATGAAAAGTTACCAATATAATCAATTTTGTTCTAAAAAGTAAATTGCCCACGGTTGGCAGTCTGGTACTAATATCAATAAAGCATGGGGGAACACGGTTACCGTCCTCGCCAAACCCGTCGCTTGCGTTGAAGGTCTGGACGAGTAAATTAACCCATAGACATAGCCCACTGAGTTTCTCGCCAGATCTTCTCAGTGGGTCGCGTTTCCGATCCGGTGGTAGATTCTGCGAAGCACTGCTAGGGTCAGTGTTAGCAACATGAGAACACGAGCTGAAATAGCCTCTCAATGCTATCAGCATAGGCAGGAAAAAAAGGGAGAATATTGTACATCGTTTACAATTCGGAGTTAAGACTAGCTGTAGCACAGAAATAATATCAAGCTGTAGTATGATGCATCCTGCTCGTTCATTTTGTGCCAGATCCTATAAGCTTGAAATCCTCATGTCCCATGTGTCATACCACTTGAATTCCAAAAGGTAATAATTGAAAATTAAATAAATACACCTGTGCCATTCTCATGCGATAATTAGGAAATTGAATAAATCATGGCAGTTTTACCAGTGTTATTTATTTTAACTGTTCGACTAATTTAAAGAGTTATCTAATTCTGAACTCTTTGTGGGTGTTGACACAACGAAATTATTTTTCCTTGTTTTTATTTCATCGTACACTAAAAACTACATTATTTTCTGGTCCGGTTTCACTTACAAAACTGTGAGTAGTAATTTATGAAATAACTTCTCGTACTAATCTCGATTTCACTGAGTTTTAGACTTGTTATCTTTTGGAACTGAATTGGTATGAGCATCGTTCAAGCTGTATGTACTTTCCCTTTTGTGAAGCAACAAGGGCATTCACACAGCTCAACAGAAGTAAATAAAAATTCATTTCTCACGAATAGGTCGTTTATTAAGTCATTTAAAAATGAACTTTCCTCCGTTATTTATGTACGTTCAAATTCATAATCCGATATAAGTATAATGGAAAGAACGTATTTCATTAATCGGACGTAAAGATAATGAGATATTGGAAATAACGTATTTCAGTTTTTTTTTTTATAAAATCAATAGTGATGTCATTTGTTGGAAATGTTTTTTTATCACGAAAACTAATAAATTGTTTAGTGATCGTATTATTATTACAATAAAGACGCAGCGTACGTGACGATAAGTGGTCTCCACTGCCCTTACTTTTTTTCGTACCTATGCTGATAGCCTTGAGAGGCTATTTCGGCTTCTCCTTGACGTGTAGGTGAGCTCACGGGGCTCAAACCAGAAGTGTTGCTAACACTGACCCTAGCAGTGCTTCGCAGAATCTACCACCGAATCGGAAACGCGACCCACTGAGAAGATCCGGTGAGAAGGTCCGGTCAAGTACGCTGTGTCTATGGGCTAATTCACTCGTGACCGGTGCTTGAGGTATCTAAAAGCACCGTTAATGGATCGGGAGGATCCGTAATGACCTGTTTAGGGCTGCCCTTACTATGAACACATTCGCCCACCGGTGAATTCTTTGTTAATAAAGCCTGATATATACTGATTCAATTATTATTAAATTATCGCTGGTTACCTCATCGTGTCTATGTCGCATGACAAGTGCCAATGCGATCAAAATGCGACATGCGACTTCGTAGTAAATATTCGTTTACACTTATTGGCAGCATGATAGCTGTAGCAGGCCACAATAGGTTTGTATGTATAAATATCTTGGAATATGGACGGTGCGTTCGAGTAGTACAATCTGATTGTAGATTTATATTCAACAAAGAATTTAACTTATGATTATTATACTTAATCTGGCCATAAATACAGTTACAATTAAAAATAAACAAAATATTACATTTGATTTTGGAATCTGTCATTTTTATATGATTGCTCACTGAGTTTTCTCATTTTGGCGCCAATATATTGTACAATATTTAGCGATATTAAAATTGAGTGGGGTGATAAAGAGAACCGAATCGCTGTGATTGCATTACACAAAGTAGGTATGGAGCCAAATGCAATTTTTAAAACTCTCCATATGCTTGGTATTAGTAAAATATTTGTGTACCGGGCTATTAATAGGTGCAATGAGACCTCCTCTGTTTGTGTCAGAAAAAGATCTGGCCGTCTACGTAGTGTTCATACGAATAAGGTGGTCAAAGCAGTAAGGGAAAGAATTCGAAGAAATCCTGTCCGAAAGCAAAAGATTTTATCTCGGGAGATGAAGATAGCACCTAGAACCATGTCGCGTATTTTAAAAGATGACTTAGGACTTGCAGCCTATAAGAGACGTACTGGTCATTTCTTAACTGATAATTTAAAAGAGAATAGGGTGGTAAAATCGAAACAACTACTGAAGCGGTACGCAAAGGGAGGTCATAGAAATTTTTTGTTTACGGATAAGAAAATTTTTACAGTTCAGCAACATTTTAACAAACAAAATGACCGTATTTATGCTCAAAGCTCTAAGGAAGCTTCCCAATTAGTCGACAGAGTGCAACGTGGGCACTATCCGACTTCAGTGATGGTTTGGTGGTGTATTAGCTATGAAGGAGTGACTAAGCCATAATTTTGTAAAAAAGGTATCAAAACATCGGCACAAGTGTATCAAGATACCATTCTTGAGAAGGTGGTGAAGCTCCTTAACAACACCATTTTCAATAATCAAGAATGGTCCTTCCAGCAATACTCGGTGCCAGGTCATAAAGCTCGGTCTACGCAGTCTTGGTTGGAAACGAACGTTTCGGACTTCATCAGAGCTAAAGACTGGCCGTCGTCAAGTCCCGATCTTAATCCGCTGGATTATGATTTATGGTCAGTTTTAAAGAGTACGGCTTGCTCTAAACGCCATGGTAATTTGGAGTCCCTAAAACAATCCGTACGATTGGCAGTGAAAATTTTTCCCATGGAAAGAGTGCGTGCTTCTATTGATAACTGGCCTCAACGTTTAAAGCAGCCAATGGAGACCACTTCGAGTAAACTTTTTACACTTTAAATTGTTTTATATTTATGTATTAAACTAACACACTGTAAAAGTAATAAATGTTATTTGCAATAGATTTTTTATTATTTTGGAACGAAGTTCCTTACGGCAGGCTTGGAGGGGATAGGGATTTTGCTGCGCGACCGAACTGAAAAAAATGTGATAGTGAAACCGTAAGAAAAAATCCGTGGAAAAAAGTGCGTGGAAAAAATCCGTAGAAAAAAGTGCGTGGAATAAAAACGTTAAATGAGACGTGCGCAGGCGCGACAGTCGTATACACAAGCGAGTAGTGTATAATACCTTTCTCTTTCTCCCTCTTTCTTTTCGTTCTCTCATCCCTTCTCTCTCTATTTTGTAATTATTTCTATTTCTATGTAATTTTATGTTGTCAAACAAAAATAAAGAGACATATTTTGTTATTTTAATTGATAATTTGAATTACGATTTTATTTTTATTTTACGTAATTTATTATTTCCTAAAATACTGAATTTCCTAAATACTTTCCTGTACTTAAATAAAAACTAATCAGCAAAATTTAAGAGAAAAATCAAGAAAACCAACATAAAATTGAGCACGATTTTTTTTTTGCAAATGTGTCGATTCTACATTAGCCGAAGGAACTTCGTTCCTACCGGGTGTCCCACGACACCATTGGTGCTTTTAGGCACCAGGTGCTTTTAGGCACCACAAGCACCGGTCACCGTCCTCGTCGAACCCGTCGCTTGCGACGAAGGGCTCGACGAGCGAATTAACCCCTAGACACAGCCCACTGAGTTTCTCGCCGGATCTTCTCAGTGGGTCGCGTTTCCGATCCGGTGGTAGATTCTGCGAAGCACTGCTCTTGCTAGGGTCAGTGTTAGCAACTCTCCGGTTTGAGCCCCGTGAGCTCACCTACACACGTTAGGGTGAAGCTGAAATAGCCTCTCAAGGCTATCAGCATAGGTAGGAAAAAAAAAACGACACCACATTTTTGTTTTTTTTATTGTAAGAGTATTTATGGCCAGACTAAGTATACTATACTGTAGAATTAATAAGCTCATGTGACTTGATATTATTGCAAAGTAAATAATTTATGAACCCTTCTGAAACAGCAATAAAACATAAAAAGTATTAAAACCATTTTTACGGTAAGTGATGGAATAGGGTTTGCAAAATACGATAGGTCAAATAATTCAAATAGGTAGGTTTTTCAAGAATACATTCAATCAGTTTCTCCAAAACAACCTAACAGACAACCAGAATAACGTACCTATACAATTTTAGGATGCAAGAGTCCCAGCGATTATTATTGATTTTGACCGTTGACATAGAATCAGGACTTACATAAAGTCAACTCCAGCCAAAAGACGATGGGTAGCAAGACTCTATACGAATATCAGAATTTTAATCTTTCGGAAATCACCATTACTTTTATTATCATAATCTGATTGCATTAAAACTACTCTTTCCTTGTGAATAATGGTTAATTTACATTAAAATCTTCAAACTTTCCGTTCCGACAGTGCGAATAGAATTCTGTTTGATATTAATTGAAGATAGTAGATAGGTTTTAACTGATTTAAACGAATGAAAACAATCGATCCAAACGGCCAAGTAACAAAGACATTCACTTCATTATAAATACAAAATTTTTATTACCAAAAAAGTAATTGTTCTTGCATTAATTAATTATGTAACAACGAATTTCCTGAATGTGTGAACTATCACACAGCACAAAGGGGATTACGGTTTGAAATTTGTCCGAAATACATAATCATTATGACCGGTTTTTTTGTTTTTGTGTCTCTTCTACACGCGAAATTAGAAGGTTGAACCTTCGGGCATTTGGATAAGCCTTAGCTTATTTTAGCTGAATTCTATTGTAGGTACATTTGTGGATTGCGATGTTGATGATCTGGCGCGTAACAATCGATATTATGAAACTCTTAAATGAATTCATGTGCTTATGAAAGTTAAGTTTGTTACGCCATTTTTGTCGTGAAAGCAAGTTAGGATTTTTTATCGCTTAGAAGAGTGAACGAGGCTTTTCACATTATGATGGAGTGTGCACGGAATGATGATTTGAGACAACAATTCTTTGCAAAACATACAGATTTTCGACAAGTTGGAGGTGTAAATTACGTATTAGCCTTTCCGGAATCCGAAATGGCTAAGTCACTTTATAAAATAGTGTTGGTGGGCCTTCAGAGACGATAACAGTTTCCTCTATCTAATATATAAAATTCTCGTGTCACAATGTTCGTTCCCATACTCCTCCGAAACCGCTTGACCGATTATCATGAAATTTTTTATGCATATTCAGTAAGCCTGAGAATCGGCTACTATCTATTTTTCTAACCTTTAAGTGATAAGGGGTGTTCACACCAAAGATTTTTTATTTTTTTTATAATTTTTGGTGTTTTGTTATTTTTAAACAACATTCCCTCATCGTTCACAGCGCTCCAGGCCTTTTTCACTCATATTCCACATCCTTATACACTTCCAAAACGTTAGTAATTTTTTCTACACTAGAAATTCTCTAGAAATCTTATATATGGCAAGACAACGTTTGCCGGGTCAGCTAGTTTTTTTATATAATTATTTTGTTACTCTCTTTTGTTGCACAATGGAGTGACATATTCACTAGGTGAATAATCTTCTTAAATAAAGATATAAAAAAAAGAGTGAACGAGCTCACAGCCCACTCAGTGTCAAGTGCGTTAAGTACATACACACATCACGGCCATAGATATTTTTTTTTGTACAATTTTTCTTAATTAGGAAAGGCAAGGGGATCTAAGCCCATACAGCCTTGTCTGCTCTATATAATTTTTGAGATAAATTTTCAAAAAAGCCGAAGCCAGGTCTTATATGATTTATATTATATCCTGAAATAAAAATTTCATTAAGGCCGAAGCCAAGTCCTATATTATTTCTTCCTGAAATAAAGGCCATAGATATCAACAACGTGAATGTCGCAACTTTTAGACCTATGTCTCACACATTGCTACTTCACGGTAGAAATAAGAGGAGTGCGGGTTAACCCTTGCACGTACATAGGTCGCACAGTTTTGATACGTACGAGGTAATATCATTTTAATTGTCCAATATATCCTTCCATATCCCCACCGTGATACTCCACAATATTATAACGCTCGACCTGAAGCAATTATACACACACGCGATGAACGCAGTAAGGCGACTATTATTATATCATTAAAGCCCGTTACACGAAATGTGGAACTCGAAATATCGTTTATTGTGGTCAAGAGATGGACGTTGTATACGAATTGTGGACCACATTCTAGTCAGACCCATGTAAAGCTCAGAACAATATAAAGTTTGATTCAGATTATCAGTAAAAGTTATATGTATAGATTTAGAAAAAAAAAGCTGATCCAAGCCACATTATATGAATGTCAAATCAAATATATATATATTGTTCAATAAAATAATAGTAGAATAAATTTTATGAATTGTATCGGTTATATCCTTTAATTTACATAAATATAATACATACATAGCCACAGTAACCGATACGCATATAGCCGGTATGATTGCGGTTGAAGAGCCAGTGGGCAGTGCACATTGTCTCCGGGAACAAACGGACGCTGCGACAAAAAAGTTCGCCAGTGGCGACCACGCACCAGAAGACGCAGCGTGGGTCGGCCTCCCACAAGGCGGTCTGGCGACTTGTAGCCCAAACGCGATTATTCAAGACGCATGTGAAGTAATGTTGAAGTATTATACAACATTAAATTAAATTTCCATTTATTCAGTTAGTTATTTTTTTTATATACATAAAGATATGTATGTTCTACATGTTTATAAATCCATAATTAAATTATTAACAACCAGATCTGGGTTTGCGGCTTCGCCAGCGTGAACCATTTTATACATAAGAACATTTGCCCACCATAAGCCATATCAGAATGATGAAACAGCTTTATTGATATAACACGGTCATATTTCATTATTAAACCTTTCTCGTTTATTCATATTAATGCGAGTCTTATTAAAATTTCATTCCGTGATTAAGAAGAAGTAGGAGAAGGAAGAGATAGACTGCCACATTGTCTTCTACTATTTAATGATTCGCTGATAACTTTTTGTCGCTACGTATTTTTTTAAGGTAAATTTCATGTGATAATCTAAATTTGCTTGGTTTTCTTTGGTTTTTTTTTCTACCTATGCTGATAGCCTTGAGAGGCTACTTCAGCTTCGCCTTAACATGTAGGTGAGCTCACGGGGCTCAAACCGGAGTGTTGCTAATACTGGCCCTAGCAAGAGCAGTGCTTCGCATAATCTACCACCGGATCGGAAACGCGACCCACTCAGAAGATCCGGCGAGAAACTCACTGGGCTCTGTATGGGTTAAGATGGTTGTAATGAACTGTATTAGTTGTACGTCCATGGATGACGGCGACACTGGGCCAGCGGGATTCTCGGTAAAGCGGTCGGTTTTGATTGCACATGCGGTTAGATTATTAGTCGAGGCCGAAATGTTGTTTAGTCCATTACGCTTTTTAGAAACAATGACTCGATTGGTATGCGTTAACAAAATAATTTCCTTCAAAAATCACGTCTCATCAACTCGGAATATTTAAAATATTTAAACGTACCGTGATTTGTGGTGATTTTGATTTTTTACTGGTGGTAGGACCTCTTGTGAGTCCGCGCGGGTAGGTACCACCGCCCTGCCTATTTCTGCCGTGAAGCAGTAATGCGTTTCGGTCTGAAGGATAGGGCAGCCGTTGTAACTATACTGAGATCTTATAACTTATAACTCAAGGCGCATTTACGTTGTAGATTTCTATGGGCTCCAGTAACCACTCAACACCAGGTGGGCCGTGAGCTCGTCCACCCATCTAAGCAATAAATAAATAAAAATTGTGTGCACGGTCCTTAAGGTTAGCAGAATATTATTTTTCTACTAAACACACATAATTCTCAGTTCAGAAAAGTACTACCAAGTCTGCCTATTTATTTTCATTTTCCGGCCCTAATACAACCATTTTTATTATATAACATTATTAAAAGCGCTTAAATCTATCGACAAGGTCAAATTGCGTTATCAAGCTTGATGAGTTTATCTATAACGGCTGTCGGATTATCAAATAAATCAATTAAATAACTTCCCACTAGTATGAATTATTCCTAAGGTTAATTTAGATTGACTAGTTAATTCCCGCGCCTATTCCAAATGTTTATTATAGATTATTATTATATTATATTATTATTATATATATTATTAGATTATTATTATATTATATATATTATATTATAGAGTATTATTATTGAAATATAGATTTTAATTAATTCGAAAACAGTCACACAATTAAATTAATTGTGTTTTAATTCAACATGTTTTGGATTATAATATGGTTTCGGTATTTCCAATGATGATTTATGGGTTTTTGTCCGTTTTATCATTGCAATGTGTATTTGTAAACAAAATTTAGCTGAGTTTTGTGACTGAGCGTTACAGTTGAATTTTTTATTTATTGCTTAGATGGATGGACGAGCTCACAGCCCACCTGGTGTTAAATGGTTACTGGAGCCCATAGACATCTACAACGTAAATGCGCCACACACCTTGAGATATAAGTTCTAAGGTCTCAGTATAGTTACAACGGCTACCCCACCCTTCGAACCGAAACGCATTACTGCTTCACGGCGGAAATAGATGGGGTGGTGGTACCTACCCGTGCGGACTCACAAGAGGTCCTACCACCAGTGATTACGCAAATTGTAATTTTGCGGGTTTGGTTTTTATTACACGATGTTATTATTCCTTTACCGTGGAAGTCAATTGTGAACATTTGTTGAGTACGTATTTCATTAGAAAAATTGGTACCCGCCTGCGGGATTCGAACACCGGTGCATCGCTACATACGAATGCACCGGACGTCTTATCCTTTAGGCCACGACGACTTCAAATTACACGATTTCTGTATATAACATACACGAATAGATTGTGCTGCAAAAAAAAAGTTGGTAATATCAATTATTATTAAACCAACGACCACAACATAATGCATGATTATCTTAAAACGATATTTATTCATGTAAGTTTTATTGCATTCAGTAGAGAGACCTTTGGGAGTGTTTGGTAATTACCAGAGATCACAGATACAAGGTAATTGAATATAATATTATTTAAATAACATTGTAATGCGGCTATCTGGCTATTCAAGATAGAATTCACCAATAATTTTACAATGTAATAATTATAGTAATTTAAAAAGTGAATAAGGAACAGGTTTATAAGAATTTCAGAAGGAAATACATAGAGTAGAAGAAATGTACCATCTCAGTGAATATAGTGTGATAGCATTAACTAGATGTGGCCAATTGATGTCACGATAGGTACTGCAATTAACTTGCAAACTTTCATAAAATCCTATGAAATATATATCATATCTATATCTGTTTATTTAATGTAATAGAAATTCTTCTTGTGCTTCAATGCAAGCGATGAAAGCGTCTACGCCAATTTTTTTATTTTATTACTTAGTTGGGTGGATCACGGCGTACCTGGTGTTAAATGGTTACTGGAGCCCATAGACATCTACAACGTAAATACCGCCACCCACCTTGAGATAAAAGTTCTAAGGTCTCAGTATAGTTACAACGGCTACCCCACCCTTCAAACCGAAACGCATTACTGCTTCACGGCATTTATAGGCAGGGTGGTGGTACCTACCCGTGCTGACTCACAAGACGTCCTACCAACAGTAAAACTTAAACTTAAAATCGCACAAGACTTGCGTAAATAGCCTAAAAACAACATTTAGAGGGACTTTCACTGGTGGTAGGACCTCTTTTGAGTCCGCACCGGTAGGTACCACCACCCTGCCTATTTCTGCCGTGAAGCAGTAATACGTTTCGGTTTGAAGGGTGGGGTAGCCGTTGTAACTATACTGAGACCTTAGAACTTATATCTCAAGGTGGGTGGCGCATTTACATTGAAGATGTCTATGGGCTCCAGTAACCACTTAACACCAGATGGGCTGTGAGCTCGTCCACCCATCTAAGCAATAAAAAAAAAACTTTTAGACTTTCAATTAAAAAGGACGGAATCTAATTCAAAATTAAGTTTCCTCGTACAGATTTTCATTCCTTGTTTTATAGTAAGCACGTTTCATAAATCATCCTGTTCAAGGCCGCGTTTAATATTCAAGAATGTTCCACAACGCGCTTATTGATTGTCTTGCAACCGTTGTTGGTATTTTGAATGGTGGCTTTGGTTTATCTGTCAAATAATATACAAAGGCACATTCATTTATTTAATTAACATTAGTATTTAGTCTTGATTGTCCTCAATTGTAAATTAAATGGTCTTATAACTCGCACTTTATGATTGAGTTTTGAACAGTTCGATACTGTCGTGATTTAAAAACTTTAAAGCTTTTGCAATATCGCATTGATCTGAATCGTAAATTGTTTTTGACGCGATGACGTTTTATAAATCGATATCTTATAAATCGAAGTTTTATAACACCGGCTGCACGCACGAAAAAGTGTCACGTTCCGCTTGAGTCTGAGTGTGCAAGCGAGAGAGGGGCACGATCGGCCCAAACGTTAATGTATAGAAAATAATCATATTTTCAATGAACTCCTTCTTTGTATAATACAAAATAATAATAATTCAGTGATAATAATTAAATAAAATTTATAAAAGTATGCAATTTTTCATCAATGTTTCCGACAATGTCACGTTAGACTTATGGTCCGTAAACAGACTTTACAGACATTTTTTTTCTTTTGTAATATTCATTGTTAAATCTAAATTTATATTTAGTCTCATTTATGTCTTACTTTGTTATTGTATTCCGTACACGTTATACCGTCCATTTAATACTAAAATAAATTCTAGGGTATGTTCGGTGCGTGCTGCGTACTGATTCTGGTATTCGTGTGAAATAGTCGACCTTGAAGGTCGGGACTCCACGTGCCCATTTTATAAACAAACAAAACGAGGTTCGTGAACATCTCTGACTAACATTTTTTTTCTTACCAATGCTAATAGCCTTGAGAGGCTATTCCAGCATTGCCCTAGCGTGTAGGTGAGCCTTTTTTTTATTGCTTAAGTGTATGGACGAGCTCACAGCCCACCTGGTGTTAAGTGGTTACTGGAGCCCATAGGCATCTACAACGTAAACGCGCCACCCACCTCGAGATATAAGTTCTAAGGTCTCAGTATAGTTACAACGGCTACCCCACCCTTCAAACCGAAACGCATTACTGCTTCACGGCAGAAATAGGCAGAGCGGTGGTACCTACCCGTGCGGACTCCCAAGAGGTCCTACCACCAGTGAAGCTCTTGGGGCTCAAACAGGAGAATGGTGCGAAGCCCTTTTCTCTTGTTCCCTATAAAGCCCTTTGCAAGAGCTCCACCCGCCTCACGAGTATCCAAACGCAGCAATTATTGTGATCGTTTTTAAAAAAAAAAAGACAAAACTGAACTGCGGCGATTTTAATTGAATTAACGAATGCATACACGCTTCGATTACAATTAAAATGCACGTCGTTCAACTTTCCATAACCGGTTAGTGTGTAATAAAAATGCATTTAATCGGAACGATTACATACTTCATTATTTATTATTATTATTATAGGCTTGGTGTACACGAGACACAGTTTATTTACCGAACTGCAATTTACTTCGAATTTCAGCAATGAAACGAAGTTACAAAATTGAATACAAGCAAACGAAAAGTAAATAGTTAAGTATGTATAACAACATAATGTTATCTTATCGATAATCGGTATTACAAAAATACTTTCTTTTGTTTTTTGCTAACAAACTTGTCGGCTTGTCTGATCTACATTTTTTGTAACTACATACTTCTATATACTTTAAATACGGTATACTGTGTACACTTTACAAATTTAGTTGGCTCACAAGACTTTAGATGGCTCACAAAACTTTAGTTGGCTCAAAAAACTTTATTTGGCTCACAAACCTTTAGATGGCTCACAAAACTTTAGTTGGCTCACAAAACTTTTGTTGGCTCATAAGACTTTAGTTTCACAAGTATTTAATTAAAACAGTTGAAATAATGCACACAATTATTCAATTATTTTAATATATACGATAAAAAACGAAATCATTAAAAGTCCCAAAAAGCCAAAAATTTCAACAAAACACAGCGCTTCATTGCCTGAGGATATTGCGTATAATTGCAATGTAATGAATTATAATTAGCAATTAATAAAATATATCAACTGTAACCAGTATAATTCACATCTATTCACATCCATATATATTAATACAATTTAATTCCTAAATTATTTAATACTATGAAGTTTTTTTTTCCATGAAATCCAAAGGAACCTTTGCTGGCTGAAAACTTACAAGATTGTCCGGTGTAGTTTAAAACCCTAACGTATACGAACGCCCTTAATTTTATAGACGATCTGTAGTTATGCCATACGTCAATAACTCAATGAAATCATTACGGAACTGGCATATCGCGTAAATAAATGGATACAATAATGAAATATTACGATGATTTGTGTAAGTTCTTGCGAAACACTATTCAACAAATAGTGCATTCAGAATTCTAGACTATTGTGTGCGATATGACATGTTTTTCTTCAAACGAGTTTTGCGGGCAGTCTTCAATAATAGGCAGAAGCTTGGCGATCAAGTCCCAACATTGCTGACCTCCATTAGCAACGGTGACTACTTACAATCAGTTGAACCGTGTGTTATGCAGAAGTGTATCGCGTATAGTGTCGGATAAGATTTTGCTAATAAATCTTTTAGTACGTGCTTTTTTTTTTCTGTGTCACAATGTCAAGAATAATATCTTTCATGTCTAGTGTATTATTAAAATTAAAATAGAAAATTACATCGAGTACGTAGTACATAATATCTCGATAGAAAATTATAATAATAAATGAAACCGGATGAGTCGTGAGAAAGTTCTTCCAAATACGTAAAAAAAAATTGGCGCCTTCACTTAAAAAAAGCAATATTTTTTTTATAAAATCAATACTTTTACGCGTCAGTCACACTTACACGTGCGTAAAAAAAGTCTATCTATTAATACAAAGCAATTTCCTGCGGTCTACTTATTAAAAAAAAAAGACACAGAGACTTAGAAAGTCTTCAAATTATATCCTGATTCTATCCAACATTAAATTTCGTATCGCAATTATAATAGAAATTCATTCATTCGTTCTTTATTTCGATTCGTTATCACAGATAATCTAGAAACGCAACTTGGCCCGCAACGCCCTAATTTCCTGTTCATTAATTTCAACTGTCATTTTCAAAGTCATTCGTAAGGAAATGTATTAGCTGTGCTGGTTTTTTGTACCCGCATTATTTATTAATGCTTTCTTAGTACAAAAAAAACAAAGGTGACTAAGAGTAAAAAACGGCGATTCTGAATCAAAAGATTTAGAAAGAAAAAATATTCCTGCTTCAATTATCACGACATCGAACCGGTAACCTAATGAAATGAACTTAAATAGTAATCCGCCTGAGGCGAAAGTTATTGTGAATTTATTGATTTTCGACGATATTTTAACATAAAAAACAATTTACTAATCTATTATTTTAACACCATCGATTTTAAAATAAATATATTATGTAAGCCCTTAGGACCACGAAATATCCTGCCGCCCCATTCTTATTAGTAGCTCCACTATTGAACATAATTAACATGATGTATAGTTTAGTTTATTCTATGTTATTATTTATTTATTATTATTAAGATGAAACTGTTATTCTACCATATTTAATATTTAGCAGACACGGTTTAAAAACACAAGTTACTGTATAAATAATTAAATATTAATAATAAATTATATTATGATTAACAGTAATAATTTAATTAAGAATTGTAATTCTTAAGCAAATCATGTTGTCAATAATAATGTTAGTTTATATTAGTTAAAAGTAATTTGTGTAAAATAAATTAATGTCAGATTCATGTAAAAATCACTAAAATATATATTGTGAATATTAAGCCATATTTAGTGAATTGTTTTGCAGTAATTCGATTTGTTTGTAATAAAAGAAGTTATAGTTGCTATAACCATCACAAAATGGCTAATTGTGTAAGAACTAAGACGTGGCTTTTTGTTATAAACAAGTAATGTTAAAGTTTTATAGAATTGTATTTATTGCATTTTCATCTGATTTTCATTGTAATATATCTTAAGTGTGAAAACGCTGGCGTAACGCCGACATGTACCTACTATCGGAACAATGATACAAATCACCGACGCAAGCAATCTGGGTTTGCAAAGAAGAATAACTCGAATAGATAAGTAACAGACATATTGCGTAAGCAAAATACATTACATGCAATTGAATGAATATATTTTGCATACACACGGTTACATAAATTAAAAAGGTCAGTTATGATTTTGCGGTACCCATTTCTCTAATGCAATATGTGGACGCTGATACGCACACGAGACCATATAACGTGTTCGTGAACGGGCGTTACCTAAGCACATAATAATATGCAACTTAACTTGTATAACTATAGCAAAATTATAAGGCAGAAAAGTTTGTCCGTCTCGACAAAGATACAGTCAGTCCAATATTTTCGATCTTACACGTTTTTTATTGCCCTTGTAGGCAGACGAGCATACAGCCCACCTGATGGTGAGTGGCTACTGTCGCCCATGGACGTCAACAATGCCAAAGGTAGAGCTAAGCCGCTGCATATAGTAAGCCTACATTTGCTTCATATGCATTATTAATTGCAAACACTTAGATGAAGCATACTCCGGACACTATACTTACGGGGGCGCGGGACGGGCCCCGGGGAAACCTTTCTACCCGGGCTTGTGACTCCCTGCCTATCGAGGCAGGGATGAGCTGCAGGATTCCTTTTTGCTGTTTGGGTCTGAGTTGATGGTGGGTGGGATTCTTTTGCTTATTCTTCCCTCTTCATTCCACTTCTTTCTTCCTTATTGTTCGTTGACTCTTCTTTCTTCGTCGGGGGCAGCTGCTTTTCTCCTCCCATCATTTTTTTTAACCTAACTTAATGTAGCTTAGATCTAAGTGACGGCAGCGCGCCGCTCCTGCACTCCTTGGAATGCCAGGGCAGCGCGCGTCCGAACACTGCATGATAACCTCATTTAATAATACGGCAATAAACACCCGGTATGTCTGTACTCATTTTGTGATAATCGTAGTGTTGTACTATGCCAAGGACGAACATAAAGACAAAACTGTCGCGTCGCCATACACGGCGAAGTATTGCTAGGCGTTCCTCTGCTTTATCGAACTCGCATACTGGCGACTATATTTATATTCATTATTATTTATATTCATTGTAATTCTGCTTAAGCCTAAATAAGCGGTGCATTAACGTTATTTAGTTGGCTGGTCGTTGTTTTTGTTATTAAGCCTCAATTGTAGAAGTAAACAATGTCGTGAACATTAGTTAGTATTAAAAATACATCTTACAGTTAGATAACAATCATAAAAATACGATAAGTAGATGGATAAAAGTTTTGATGAATCGAGTTCACCTAAATGAGAACGGTAACGGTACAAACAAAAGTATCGAGATGATAAATTGAAATAGTCGGTACATGAAATAAGTGCGGACAGACAAATCACAATTAGTTCGCCACCTATATACTCATACCTTTTCTCATCAAATTATGATTTCACTTTATTTTTATTTTCACGCTTGACGAATTGAATTGAAATGATAGACGCTTCGACCTGCATTCAGGTTATTATGTCTAAATGATCTAGCGTCGAGACTTCAGGCCGGCATTGGAGCATTGGATTTGAAAACTCTACTAACAGTTATAGCATTTACTGGTGGTAGGACCTCTTGTGAGTCCGCTCGGGTAGGTACCACCACCCTGCCTATTTCTGCCGTGAAGCAGTAATGCGTTTCGGTTTGAAGGGTGGGGTAGCCGTTGTAACTATATTGAGATTTTAGAACTTATCTCAAGGTGGGTGGCGCATTTACGTTGTAGATGTCTATGGGCTCCAGTAACCACTTAACACCAGGTGGGCTGTGAGCTCGTCCACCCATCTAAGCAATAAAAAATAAATAAATAAACAGAACAACTCTACGACGGATAATTTTAGATGACAGAAAAAATAGGATTTGTTAAAACATTTCAGTACTAAATATTCGAGATATTTCATTTATATTTATCAGTTTCATAATTACTTACTTCCTCATTATATGAAGTACTACTTTTTAACAGTCTAGATAATTCTAATATAATTTAACACTTTTAAATAATGCAATTACTTGAACTCGCGAAAAATTTTATGGTCAATGATAGCATATATTATTTCCGGGATTTACACAACGTATTATTTGATATCCGAATCATTACAAATAATTTTATTATTTCCTGTGTGTCTTTGTTTATTAGTTTTAGAAGTCATTCATGTTATTTTTGTTGTTGAAATTATTGAACACAAAAAAATAATCGGGAGAAATTTATGGAGAAAAATATCTACCTATTATTTTTCTTCCATAGATTAGTGAGCGAGCTCACGGTTCACTTAGTATTAAGGGATTACTTGAGCCCAAAGACAAAAGGGGATCGCCGCCAACCATCTTGAGACATATGCCTGAAGTCTGAATTATATAACAGCTATCCCCACCCTTCAAACTGGAACGTATGACGTCAATTGGCAGGATGATTGTACAGGCTTGCAAATACTTTTACCACCAGTAGTTGTGGTCAATACTGCTGAATCCCAACGAAATTAAACTTTAAATGTCGTGTCCTGAGATGAAGGTGGAAGTTGGTATTGATTTGCGGTAGGCAGCGGCTTGGCTCTGCCCCTGGCATTGCTGAAGTCCATGGGCGACGGTAACCACTCACCATCAGGTGGGCCGTATGCTCGTCTGTCTACAAGGTCAACAAAAAATATATATTATACAGTCTTAGTTTTCATTAAGACTGGTTGAAACGAAAATTTATCTGCCAATCTACGCCACAAAAGTAAGCACATTGATATAAACTAGAGGTCCCGCAGTAGTCGAAATTCGACTATAATTAATTGGAATTCTAAGTTTGTACACTATTATGATTGTATTTTCAACGCCAAGACTATACTGTAGAAAAATATTAATAAAGACAAACAATAATTAATCTATACTCAATTTGACAACAGACGTCAAGAACAAAAGTTTGACAATAAATAGTATGCATGCGTGTGTGCGTCAAATGCATGGTATGTAGTGTGTGTAATGTTTTCTTTATTGATTTAATGTATCTTTTATGCATTAAGTTAAAAAAATATTAGCATTGTGCACTTCTTCTCTGTATTCTCTATAAGTGTGGAAAATTTCATACTCCTCTATCCGCGCAATTTTCGTAAAAAGGGATACAAAGTTTTTGCTTCACGTATTAATATATAGGTATACGTAATAAAAATAAAAAACATATCGACGAGTACTAAATATTTAATTTAAGCAAAGTGCCTTTTGCGCATTTTGTAATCGTAATTTATGTTACAATAATTTAATTTTTAACGGACAGTCATTTTTGCGATATAAATAAATTGTATGACGAAGTTCGTTGACCGTCGGGATGAGCGGATGATATAAGCCATATGACAGGAAGACGGGTTCGAATTGGCGCGGGACCGGCGCGTGAGATCGTGAGACGACATATCGTTGTATGTAATACATACCTACTAAGAGCTCTGATATTGTTAGCTCTGTGTTTTATGACACGTGGTTTTAGTTTTTTTTTAAGGGACTTTATGAGCTGGTAACTAAGACCCTTAGGTCAAGTGCTATTTTAATTTTAATAAAACTTTTTTAGATTCATGAACTGAAATAAGATGATCTGATATGATATGACATGAGATGAAATATAATCTCCGTAAAATGGTGGTCATTTACTGAGACGTTTTCAGTGGACTTTTTGGAGGATCCCGAGAAGTTACCTGCAGCGGCTTTGTTTTATTATCCCGCACCGTGCACTTTTACAGATACTTAACAGTTAATAAACCACCGTTATTACACATTTAAACCTTAAAGAAACACTAAATAGTGATTGTTTTTTGAATGTAAATTGTGTTTTGGTGTGCAATAAAGTGTATTCTCTCTCTCTCTCTCTAAATAGTCAAAATAAAACAAATCACACAACTTCACCGCTCACGTTCTCGCCAAAAACGTGGTTTTAGCGCGTGGTCCAAAGATTAAAGTCTAATAACAAATTAAGCGAATTATAACTCACTAACCAATTTTAAGGTTAGAATTTGTCATAGGTTCGCATTGAGCTCTGCGTCGTTCTAAAAAAAAACGTTCAGATATAAATTAGTATTACGATAAACAAAAAAAAGGACCGATAGATAAATTGAGACAGTACTAAAAGATAAATTTGAACTATGAATGAACAAACTCAATGTTTTATAATGACAAATATAATAATATCGACGCTTGAAAGGCAAAAGTGACTAAGCGACAATAATTGCTTACATCAATGATAGGCAATAACCATATTCGTTGCGCAAAAAAAAATATTTCTAGGTCTATTAAAATCATTTCAATCCTACAGCTACTAGCTAGATTTTAATACAGCTGGATTCGTTAAAATAAATTTTGTTTTCAGGTATTTCAACTTTAAATTAGTCTACTGTAAAATTCACGCACTGTCGCTTAGTCACGTTTGCCTTTCAAGCGTCGATATATTGATTGCCGAGAAGCATAAAAAAATATATATAAAATAATGTATATGTACCTACTGTCTACTACTATTACTACTCTACTACTGTTTGTGAATGTATAATTATTCTAAACATACTGGTGCGTTTGCAAGTAAAGCCGGAAACAGATCATGACACGAGAGATTGAACCGTGAAGGACAAAGATAACTACCGACTTCCTAACCACGTGAATTTCTGTTATCATACTAAGAATCCATTCTTTCGAGTCACAGCTTATGTGTGATGCGTGAAAGATTAACTTTTGATATTATTTTTACTCCTGCATACTAAGCAATCGAATCATGAAACATTCAAAATACGCTTTCGACCCTCCAGAAATAAATTTGACTACAATTAAGTAACTATGAAGACATGAATCGATCTAATAACATACTTCAATTTCTTACATTTTTCAAACGTTCTTGAACCGTGCAATAAACACACACACACACACACATAGTCACAAATCAAATCAAATCAAACTCTATTAGCTAAAACACGGTTTACAAAGTTGTTAAATGTAGTTATTTTATGGAACAGCGCGTTTCTACCAGGTCGGCGTGCAAATATTACTCAAAATGATTTACATTAAATGCAGTCAGTAAATATATTAATTAATTAAAATATCAAACAATAAAATAAATTAATTGAATGATAATTAGTTATTATTTATGTCATAAAACTAAAACAAAGAACAGAAAGAAGCGAATTTAAAATTAACATAATGATTTATCATTTAAAAAATCATTAACTGTATAATAACATCTTAAGGTTAATAATTTTTTTAAGTTCTTTTTAAATAACAATAATTTGTTTTTTTTTATAGCATCAGGAATAATGCATCAGGTACCTCGTTTATTACACACATCCCAATGAATTTGTAGCCGGATCTTTTCAGTAGGTTGCTTCCGATCCGGTGGTAGATTCAGAAATAGTAGAACCACTGCTCTTCCTAGGTCAAATATTAGCAAACTCTCTCAGGGCTGATCCTCGTCACAAGTTATGGTGCAGCCAGACCAGCCTTTCTAGGATACCGGTAGATAAGCAGGCAATATTAAAGGTAAGTTAATAAAATAAAATCCTTCTACGCCATAACTTTTGAGATCTACATAGCACTTAATCTTCACGTTACGACCCATAAAACTTAGAAAAAAGTATTAGGTAAACGAAGCGAAACCCTATGGTCCAACAACAGTAGACAAAAAAAAAATCTCAAACCGACCACACCGAAATGTGTTTATTTATTCACCGTACACCATATTTCTTTCAGATCCTGTGACAGAGGCCGCCTTCATTACGGCTTATGGTGAAACAATGTGGCCACGAAAATTCTTAGAACTGAGATGACCCTTCATAGATCACATCCACGTGTGAAAGTCCGCCGGTGATTTGTTATATTGACAGACTTTTCAATTGAGCATACGGTTTTTGAGTTTTTGTTGAAAATGCTTGAAAAAATCGATCAGCAGAAGGCAGTTGTTTGCATCTGTACTGTGGGAGCTGTCGGTGTCTTTTACGGTGACCTTTTAATGTAAAGTTAGCAGAGAGCGCATCTCTCCATCAATTAAAAAAAAAAATTGATTCATCCATCGCGATTCATTGAAACAAATTTTAGTACTTAATCAAACAATATTTTGTTATTATTTTCGCTTAATTTTGTTCTATTTTTAATGGCTTGGTATGCATTGCATCGGTATATGTATATGTAACGGAATGTTTTGACGTTATCTTCAGACGTATCAAAGAACTCTCTTGCTCTGATATTCTGACTTGTATTAATAAGGTAACAAAATAAGACAAAATTAATTGTTGGTAGTTGGTATTGGCAAAATTAATTGGTAGATTCAATTTGCTTGTTTTTTTGTAA
The DNA here is from genome assembly GCF_030267445.1 of Bombyx mandarina. Taxonomy (NCBI): domain Eukaryota; kingdom Metazoa; phylum Arthropoda; class Insecta; order Lepidoptera; family Bombycidae; genus Bombyx; species Bombyx mandarina. The sequence goes on from NC_143210.1 coordinate 10,360,006, forward strand.
CGAAGTTCCTGATTTGAAGATGCGGAGGGGTACCGTAACCGGGAAAAACGTCCGTAACGTAAGATTTTTATTAGAAATGCACACAGTTTACGACTTAGCTTTGTAATAACGTACAAATTAGTAATGCGCACAGTGTACGACTTAACTTTGTAATAATGTACAAAATAAACATATTTTTTTATCATTCATTGACCACGATCTCAGAGCGTTCGTTTGCGCAATACACTATCTCTTATGCAAACAACCGTGAATGAAGTGTACCACAATAAGTTCGCACGTTACCGAATGACCGTGGGTTGTTGCGAAACCTCCAGTTTTATTTTCTTTATACCTCGAATAGAACTAAAAATTTTATTATTTTTATAATAAGGAACTTCGTTCCTATCCGGTGTCCCACGACACCACACATCTTTTTTTTTAAAACTATGACACATATATTATTAATTTAGCAGAACACGTGTGCTCATTTGTAGAATTGCTCAGAGTTCGAATACATTCATCACAAGACCCCAATAACGCTCGACCCAACGACTTGCCTGTAAGTGTCGGGTTACCGAAAAAGCATTCCATCAAGATTGTCGTCCCGGTAATCACAGGGTGTTCCTTTTTTGTTATACCTTAATGTCTTTGATTTTCTTCAATATTTTACTCATATTATTATAATCTGATATTACTCTAAGGATTTCTAATTTAGTTGTTTTTTCACAGATTTACTTTATGTTTAAGGAGTTTTTTTTTAATAATTCTATTTACGGACAGACGATTTGGATCACAATGCTGTTGCCCTCTCTGTGACAATGTGCTGAAGATTTCCGGTTTGAAGGGTGGAACAGTCGCTATTTCGTCCCAAGCTGTATATATGATGGCGTTGAGTATGTACCTGGGCCGCTAATTGGTTAATATCAGATGGGCTGTGAGTTGGAATAAAAAAAATGCCATTGAAGTTGTACCAAACATTATCATCATCGTTTTGTATATAATTATGTAAAGCTTACGATGTGTTTTTATTGACAAACGACGTAATGATTGGACCGAGTAATGACCTTTAATGCTGCAATCAAAGAACAACAGATTTAATAACAATATTTGTTCAAATTTGGTATTTAAATTTCCCGCCAATATGATCGGTAGCCGCGCGATCAACTGAGTGTGATACTAGCGCCACGCGCTGGCGTGTATGTAAACCTCTACAAATCAAAGACAACAATCAGGGGTTGGCGGTTTTTTTTTTAAATACGTAAAAATTCATTAAAACTGAGCTATTGTACAATATGAGTTCATCAAGTTCAAAAGTTAGAAACGTAGTAACTAATATATTAATCTGTGAGAACCTATCATGTAATTACCAGTCCACTACCACTTCTGGATCAATGTGCTTAGTTCGAGTTTTTTAACGTTCTCGTTAGCGTAAAAGTTAACTCTAATTTGTATGCAGTTGGAACAGCGGCAAACGTAGGTAAACGTTGAATGGTTCATTATAAGCGGCAATTGACTGAGATTTAATGATCTTGGTTCATAATATAAATTTTATTATATTAGACATAAATTTACTGTTTCTCTCGGGTCATTACCGCATTAGTTTATGACACATTAATTTAATAACACAAAGAGAGCATTGAGTGTATGTAAAAATCAATGTTTAAGTCGCATCTCCGGTCTAAACATACAAAAAATCATTATGATTATGAGGCTTTTTTTATTGCTTAGATGGGTGTACGAGCTCACAGGCCACCTGGTGTTAAGTGGTTACTGGAGCCCATAGACATCTACGACGTAAACGCGCCACCCACCTTAAGATGTAAGTTCTAAGGTCTCAATATAGTTACAACGGCTGCCCCACCCTTCAAACCGAAACGCATTACTGCTTCACGACAGAAATAGGCGGGGTGGTGGTACCTACCCGCGCGGACTCACAAGAGGTCCTACCACCACTACTAATTTCTGTTTGACTGAGTCTATAATAACGATAGTTTTCGATTTAAACAAAATTACCACTTCATAAATACACTCCGTCATGCATTTCAAAGAAAAGTTCGTGACTTTCGACCTAGTAATCTCAATAAAGTCAAATTCAAAAACAACCATCAAATGTAATGGTCTGTTCACATTGGACAGTGCGTCTCATCGACATCCTTCTGGTGCAGGAGACCTTCCTAAAGCCCTCGCGTCGCGACCCCAAAGTCGCGAATTACGTCATGGTTAGGAATGACAGACTCTCCACCCGCAAGGGTGGGACTGTCATTTACTATAGGAGGGCCCTGCACTGCGTCCCTCTCGATACTCCCTCGCTCTTACATATCGAGGCGTCAGTGTGCCGCATCGCACTGACGGGACACCAGCCGATCGTCATCGCATCCGTTTATCTCCCCCCTGACAAACCCCTCCTGAGCAGTGACCTCGAGACACTGTTCGGTATGGGGGACGCGGTCATTCTGGCAGGCGATTTAAATTGCCACCACACTAGGTGGAACTGCCATCGCACGAATGTGAACGGTAGGCGTCTCGACGCGTTCATAGACGACCTCACATTCGAGATATTCAACCCCCCGACCCCCACGTGCTATCCGTACAACGCCGCGCGTCGTCCGAGCACAATAGATCTGGCACTGCTGAGGAACGTAACTCTGCGCTTGCGCTCCATCGAGGCAATGTCAGAGCTCGACTCAGACCACCGACCTGTCGTCATGCATCTCGGCCGCCCCCTCAACCGCGAACCAGATACGAGGACCATGGTGGATTGGAAGAAGCTGGGCACGTGCTTAGCTGACACCGCTCCACCAATCCTCCCCTGCGGCCCGGATTCAACTCCATCCCTCGAGGACACAGTCGAATCCATAAACATCTTCACTGATCACGTCTCGACGGCGATCATAAGATCTTCAAAGCAAGTCGATGTGGAGGACTGCTTCCACCGCATCAGACTTTCCCCCGATCTTAGGGACCTCGTAAGAGTTAGAAACGCGGCAATCCGGGCCTACGATCGATATCCCACGGATTCAAACCGGACTCGGATGCGTCGCTTACAGCGGGAGGTCAAATCCCGCTTAAGCGACGCCCGAAACGAAAACTGGGATAGTTATTTAAAAGAACTCGCGCCCACTCACCAAGCATACTGGCGACTAGCTAGGACCCTCAAGTCCGAAACTATCGCCACTATGCCGCCTCTCGTACCCCCCTCAGGCCAACCACCGGCTTACGATGACGATGACAAGGCAGAGTTGCTGGCCGATGCACTGCAAGAGCAGTGCACCACCAGCACTCAACACGCGGACCCCGAACACACCGAGCTAGTCGACAGGGAGGTCGAGCGCAGAGCTTCCCTGCCACCCTCGGACGCGTTACCCCCCATTACCACTTCCGAGGTTAAGGAGGCGATCGATAGCCTACAACCACGGAAAGCTTCCGGCTCCGACGGCATCCGCAACCGCGCGCTAAAACTGTTACCAGCCCAACTGATAACGATGTTGGCCACCATTCTAAATGCTGCTATGACGAACTGCATCTTTCCCGCGGCGTGGAAAGAAGCTGACGTTATCGGCATACACAAGCCGGACAAACCGAAGAACGAAACCGCGAGTTACCGCCCCATCAGTCTCCTCCCGGCGATAGGCAAACTATACGAACGGCTCCTTCGTAAACGCCTCTGGGACTTCGTATCCGCGAATAAAATTCTTATAGACGAGCAGTTTGGATTCCGCGCCAGACACTCGTGCGTCCATCAAGTGCACCGCCTCACGGAGCACATCTTACTAGGGCTGAATAGGCGGAAACCCATTCCGACAGGATCCCTCTTCTTCGATATAGCGAAGGCGTTCGACAAAGTCTGGCACAACGGTTTGATATACAAACTGTATAACATGGGAGTGCCAGACAGACTCGTGCTCATCATACGAGACTACTTGTCGAACCGTTCGTTCCGATATCGAGTCGAGGGAACGCGTTCCCGCCCCCGTCACGTCACAGCCGGAGTCCCGCAAGGCTCCGCCCTCTCCCCGTTACTATTTAGTTTGTATATCAATGATATACCCCGGTCTCCGGAGACCCATCTGGCGCTCTTCGCCGATGACACCGCCATCTACTACTCGTGTATCAAGAAGGCGTTGCTTCATCGACGACTTCAGACCGCAGCTACCACCATGGGACAGTGGTTCCGGAAGTGGCGCATCGACATCAACCCCACGAAAAGCACAGCGGTGCTCTTCAAAAGGGGTCGCCCTCCGAACACCACGCTGAGCATCCCCCTCCCGACTAGGCGCGTCAATACCTCCGCTCCCGCCATTCGCCCAATCACGATGTTCGACCAGCCCATACCGTGGGCCCCGAAGGTCAAATATATAGGCGTCACCCTCGACAGTAGGATGACATTCCGCCCTCACATCAAGACGGTACGCGACCGTGCCGCCTTCATTCTAGGACGTCTTTACCCGATGATATGTAGGCGAAGTAAAATGTCCCTTAGAAATAAGGTGACACTCTACAAAACTTGCATACGCCCCGTCATGACCTATGCAAGTGTAGTGTTCGCTCACGCGGCCCGCACTCACTTAAAGTCATTCCAAATTATTCAATCCCGTTTTTGCAGGATAGCCGTCGGAGCCACGTGGTTCGTCAGGAACGTCGACCTCCATGACGACCTGGACTTAGAGTCCACCAGTAAGTATATGCAGTCGGCGTCGATGCGCCACTTCGATAAAGCGGCACGACACGAGAACCCTCTCATTGTGGCCGCCGGTAACTACATTCCCGATCCTGCGGACAGAATGGAAAGCAGTCGACGTCGCCCAAAACACGTCATCTCGGATCCTCCCGATCCACTAACGGTGCTTCTAGGTACTTCAAGCACCGGTCACCGTTCTCGTCGAACTCGTCGCTTGCGACGAAGGGCTCGACGAGTAAACTAACTCTCAGACACAGCCCACTGAGTTTCTCGCCGGATCTTCTCAGTGGGTCGCGTTTCCGATCCGGTGGTAGATTCTGCGAAGCACGACTCTTGCTAGGGTTCGTGTTAGCAACGTCATCAGGTTTGAGTCCCGTGAGCTCACCTACAAAAGTTAGGGTTACGCTGATATAGCCTCTCAAGGCTCTCAGCTTAGGTAGGAAAAAAAAAAAAAAAGGACAGTGCGAAGTGAAAACAAATCTAGATACTAAATACGCGTATTAAGGGTTCTTAGGTGCTGTGAAATTCGAAGTGCTTCGCGGTTTTACCTGCGTTCAATTTGGAACTCAGAATGACTGATGTGGCGTTAGCTATCATAGAACAGATTATATTTGACAGATGCCTGAATGTCACTAACGACATTTTCAAGATAAATTTGCCTCAAGTCCCGAACAACAGACTCATTCTTTCTCTTGGAAGATCTAATACTTGAACTTTCCCTTAAGTGCCAGTAACTACTATACTAAATCTCTAGAGAAGACAAACCTATAAAGGACGGTTGAACGAGTCACGTTCCAACCCTCAGACACAGCCCACTGAGTTTCTTGCCGGATCTTCTGAGTGGGTCGCGTTTCCGATCCGGTGGTAGATTCTGCGAAGCACGGCTCTTGCTAGGGTTCGTGTTAGCAACGTCGTCAGGCTTGAGCCCCGTGAGCTCACCTACTAGTTAAGGTTACGTTGAAATAGCCTCGCAAGGCTCTCAGCACTGGTAGGGAGAAAAAAAACGTTCCATCTGGTGGAAAGTGGTTAATATCGACCGCAACCTTGTGTGTCTAGACATGAAAGTATTGTGTATTTTTATTACCAAATTCTGCCAAAGGTGTGATTGGTTTAAACGGAATTTGCGGTTCCCTTAATCAGCATTATCCCGAACTTAAAAAAGATTGCCTTTAGTTATTGCTGTAAATGTTACTAATCAATCTATTGAGCCCTAACGGATCAAAAACAAAAGCTCACTGCTTTTGTACTATTATTCTAAATCTCAATTGTATCTATGGTTCAACGCCTATTAAAACCCTCAAACTGGAAATATGTACTAGAATACGTGACAGTTTCTCGGCATAATTGAGCCGGACGGACGGTGGGACCTTGCGATTAAATAAGACTTCCTATCATCCTATCATGAGGTGCCGAAATCGCTTCATATTGTTATCAATAAAAAATAAAATCTCTCCACGGAAACAGTGTAAACGAGCCTTTACTACAGCAGTAAAGAGAGCCGAGTCTAACCTAATCATTACAGTTTCACATAAACGTTTCAATCATTAACAAAAAAACCGTAACCAATTCGCGAAAAGAGCCGCAATTTGGAGGGTATTTCCGGATAATTTGCTTGACATATTTTGTCTCAATTCTCTGAGTGCTTTTACCGTTATCAGCAAGCCAATACTTAACACCGGGCTGAAAATACAATTGATTACCAATCTAGAGTGAATAATGTGAATATCAATAGCAGTCCCACGAGATAGTCGGACCCGATCCGATCTTGTCTGGACATCAAGTTCCACGAGGCCAAGGATCGCAGCAGGTGGAGAACAATTGTGCATGAGAGTATGATGAAACAGGGGAGTTACGACCCTCATCAGTGTCATCATCATCAGAAATCGACGCAAGAAATGTGAATAAAGATTTACATCGATGTCGCATTTCATATCGCCAAATCAATATTTTCTAGAGAACCAATAGATAGAAAAATAAGGTAGCCATTAAAACCGTATGAGGTACTATAGTATTACCTATTAGATAAAAAAATCCAAACGAACATAGATCCACAAGACTTAAGTCGTCATGGCCCAAAGGATAAGACGTCCGGTGCATTCGTCTCTAACGATGCACCGATGTTCGAATCCCGCTGGCAAGTACCAATTTTTCTAATGAAATACGTACTTAACAAATATTCTCGATTAACTTAGACAGTGAGGGAATAACATTGTGTAATAAAAATCAAACCCGCAAGATTATAATTTGTGTAATTACTGGTGGTAGGACCCCTTGGTAGGCTCAAATCAGTACATACTGTCGTTTGTTTAATGCATTCTTGCACTGGAATTCATTCCTGTATTTCTGGTGACGTTCAGGTACAAGGAAGCGTGTGTCTACAAGTATACAATTACATCCTCTTTGTGTTAGACGGTCGCCGACCGTAGGGCGTCGGTCCGTGACCATTGTACCACCGTTTTATTTTGTGCGCGCTTGTCAACATTCTATACAAGACTCTTTGTTCTCGAATTCATTACCGTTTGAATCTATTACAAGGACTTCCTGAATTAGGGTTAACGGGTATTATAATATAAATCTTTCTCATGCAGTGTCTCATTTTACAAGGGTAGGGTGGCTATACTATACTGGTTTTATTTATTTTAATTTTATTTTATATGGTTGTGGCCAATATGCGAAAGTTTGACTGAAACAACCAAATAACAAAATAGATTAAAAACAACAAAAGGCGTTTTGGCGGGAACGCAAGCTGTCAAACGATATTGTGAATTGTATTATTTTCTTTAGGATATCTCCAGGTAGTGTGTACTATTTATTGGTGACTTATTAACCATTTTGCATCGATGAAAGTACACAAATGAGGGATAATGAAATAATGACCCAGTGCGTTACTGAAACTGATGTCTTAATAAATTCATAGCATTTTACTGCAACATCATTTCATCTCTTCTCAATTTATTACAATTTCAACTAAATCATCTTCATTTTCTACCGCTCCATTACATTTTTCAGAAACAGAGTTTGTGTTTATTTAATAATAAATATTTTAATAATCAACACCATGCCGAAAAAAAGGAGAAGTGAAATTTTAAAAAAATGCGATAGCGTAGACTACCTTATTGTTCGTGAAACTGTCTAATTTTTTTAAAGGATTTTATGACCTGGTAACTAAGACCTTTATTTAGGTCAAGTCTTATTTTAATTTATATTCTTGTTTTTATGAAAATTGATAATATGAAGTGAAATGAATTAATGAAGTTGATTAATATGAAACATGCCATGAAATGAAGTGAAATGAATTGAAATGAAATGAGATAAGATGATATGGGATGAAATTTAATCTCAGTAAAATAGTGGTCATTTACTAAGACTCTTTCAATGGAATTTTTGGAGGATCCCGAGAAGCTACGTTCAGCGGCTTTGTTTGATTTTCCCGCATTTGTGCATTTTCACAGATACTAAACAGTTAATAAGCCACCGTTATTCCACATTTAAACCTGAAGAAACACTAAGTAGACAAAATAAGACAAATCACACAATATCACTCCTCGCGTTCCCGCCAAAAGTTCCCGAAACTGTCTAATCATTAAGAAACAACAGATTAATATTACGTTCCTAACAATATTTTAAATTACTCTGTAATTACAACACACATTGCATGCGTCAGATTCGAAGTATTAAATCCCAAAGTTGAAACAATGAAGCAGGGTCGTCGCACCTTGTGGGAGGACGGAGAGGAGCGAAAGGTTCGGATTCACGTCAGCGTTGAACACCAATCTTGCAAATTAAAAGGAGAAACCCGAAATCCATACAAACTTGGGCCTGGCGTTACAGTACTAGAATTTGGGCATAAATTACAATACCTAAGAAGGTTTCATGAGCCCAATTTTCAGGTCTCCCAGCAATGGCCAAATTGGTAAAATCAGACAATGTTTACATTTTAGGTTATGTTTATTGTTCGAGATCTTTTAATAAAAAACGATATTTTTGAGGCTGTTTCCTACTAAAGATCAGTAATTTTTACGAAACCTGTTGCAGCAATAGGTTGCTTGAAAATGAAAATGGAACCTGTTACGAGAAATCGCGCATTAGGTTGTTTACGAAAACAAACGAAAGCCAAAAATTAAAAACAACGTAATGCGAAACGCGCTGCGCGCGAAATGATTTTTTTAAGGGATTCTATGACCTGGTAACTAATACCTTTAGGTCAGTCTTATTTTAATTTTAATGAAAACTTTTTTAAGTTTATGAAAAACGATATTTATATGATAACTTTTTTACATAAAATATAAATCATTACCTGCTCCCATATTATTTCATCTGATTTCATTTCATTTGATTTCATGCCATTTTATTTATTTATTTTTTATAAAAATAGAATTCAACTTATTTTCTACACTTGGCCATTGTCAATGAAGCTAAGATTTCAATAGGTTAATAAAGCAAAATAGACGAATTTTTTGGTACATATCCCATTCGTGTAACGCTTAGGCCCAGAATGGGGTTTCTCCTTTAGCAGTTTCAACAGAACATGTTGTGTTTACAATTAATATTTTTTTGGCAAGCCATTGCTTTGCTATTGCTTAGTTCGTAAACCAAATTCTTATACATATTATTATATAATCATTAATAAAAGGTTTTTTTTATTGTTTAGATGCGTGGACGAGCTTACAACCTACCTGGTGTTAAGTGGTTACTGGAGCCCATAGACATCTACGACGTAAATGCGCCACCCACCTTGAAATATAAGTTCAGTTACAATGGCTGCCCCGCCCTTCAAACCGAAACGCTTACTGCTTCACGGCAGAAATAGGCAGGGTGGTGGTATCTACCCGTGTGGGCTCACAAGAGGTCCTACCGGAGGTTCTATGTAGTATACATAATTCAGGTAAAGAACGCATTAATCTTGATATTCACCTACTTACTTTCCTATAAACATGCTAAAAATTTTAAGTACTAAATGACTATAATGCTGACTCACTATTAAAAAAAATATTCCATGTTCCAATATACACAAAAATACATACCACTACACAAATGCTATACATAATGAACAGCTTGTTTTGCTTGTGAAGACCAAAATTTTCAGCAAAAAGAAAGCATTAATTAATACAGTACCTCCACCGTACGACTCACCGCTAATTCAGCGGTGATAATAAAAGCATTTGTGATATTATCTCGGCAAGTGAATGGAAAATGTCAATGACACTACTTTCAATGACATTGGAGGTGTTTAATTTTATGCAATCGTTTGTACAGTCATACTATACTGTAATCCTAAGCTCCGCAAAATTAAATAAAGAAAAAATGTTTTAGACATGTGAAAGACGAATGTACTTTTTCCAAAGATCACAAATAAATTGAAGATTTTCCGTGTTCGAGTGTAATGAAATATGCATTATGATGGTGCAGTATTCGCGATCTCAGGCGGCGGCGTTCATCTTTTTAAAATAAACACAAGTTCTTTTTTTACAACAATATTTTATTTTAAAAAACGTTCACAAAAATATTGGTTTAACACCTCTATCTCAATTCCCTTATTATATTTTTGACTCTACGCGAAATGACTGATCTTATTTCGTCTTTTCGCATTAAAAGTGTACAGTTTCCAAAAATATTCGAAATTGAGTTAATATGCGGAATCATTTGGTATCACCAGTATTTTTCTCATAAATACTGTCAAAAGAGCGTAGTGTAGTTTTAGTTTTTTTTCTTAGCTTACCTATATTTTGACTACTATTAACAAAATAAATACATAATTTTATCTTATTTTAAAAGATAATGTAACTGGTAAAAACTAAAAAATAAATGTTGCAAAGATGATTAATATTGAAAATATCATAATGTGTTAAACCTTTAAAACACTCTCCTGTAAAATTTAGAAGTTTTGAGATTATGTATACAGTTTTAATGCGAGAAGACGATTTTAAGGTGCCTATCCACCGCTGTAGAGCTAGGCAGCGGAGCGGAGAAACGGAGAAATATTAAGCAATAAGATTGCACAAAATCAAAATCATAAGATTGCAAAATGATTTTGGATTACCCCTAAGGCTCGCCACCATAACCGATCGTGTGCAGCCGGCATCCAACGGATTCCCGTGATTTCTAGCAGGTCGTAGGTCCACCTCGTTGGATGCTTAACGACTTTTTTGTTTTCCTACCTATGCTGATAGCCTTGAGAAGCTATATCAGCTTCTCCTTGACGTGTAGGTCAGCTCACGGGGCTCAAACCGCGTGTGTTGCTAACACTGGCCCTAGCAAGCAGAGCTTCGCAGAATCTGCCACCGGATCGGAAACTCGATCCACAGAAGATCCGGCGAGAAACTCAGTGGGCTGTGTCTGTGGGCTACGCTACTAAAGAAAACATTGACAAAGATGACAAGCATTCGTTTGTTTGTTGTTTGTTTGTTTGTTTGTGAGTTTGTTTGTCCTTCTTTCACGTCGAAATGAAGGAACGAATTGTCGTGGTTTTAATGTGACAGCATTAGATAAGTAGAGTGACGTAAGCTATCTTTTATCCAGAAAAAAACATCTTATTAACATCAAAGTATACTGAAACTTTTCCTTGGCCATGCCGGCGAGGCTGTGGGTAACAGCCAATATTTAATAATTGTTAATAATTATATATATTATCTGTGAACTGTTGTGAATATTTCGACTACAACGCAACACGATGTGCGTTGTTCAAGAGGCGCTTCGCCTTCATATATTTTCTGTAAGATGGAACATTCGTTTCCTCATGCATTCTCTAGACCTTGAATTTTAGTGTCAAGGCAGCGTCATCACCATAGATGTGATGAATCACACACAATGAAATAATTTATGGTGTGAGCACACAATTTATGAGTAGAATGAGTGTGAACACCATAATTATTTGTGTCATAAACGATACTTCCGCAACCGAAACACTCTCGAATGCGACACATTATGCATCGACTTTGGAATGAGCTCCCCTCTATGGTGTTTCCCAAGCGCTGTGACATGTCCATCTTAAAATGAGGCTTATGGAGAGTATTAAACGGCAGACAGCGGCTTGGCTCTACCCCAGGCATTGCTGACGTCCATGAGCGACGTTAACCACTCACCATCCAGTGGGCCGTAAGCTCGTCTACCTACAGGGGTAATAAAAAAAAGACTGACGTTTATTTTAATACAGGACAATAATCAAACGTGCAACGAAAGCATTTCTAAACATACAAACAAAAAGTTGACAAACAAAGGAGAAAAAGATATTTAACTTTTTGGTATTATCTATTTCGATAACTCAATACCGGCAAATGAATATACATCTGTGGTTACCGAAGCCTTTAAACATCACGGAGCATCTCTCTCTCTCTCTCTCTCTCTCTCTCTCTCTTTCTCTGTCACTTTGAGAGACAACTAACAGCCAGGATGGGTGGGATTTGCTAACCGCTATCTGAGTTCCTCCAAAGGAGACCTAATAACTCAAGAGTAGCTGCTTCACGAATAAATCTCTACCGGATCGGAATCGCGACTAACTGAGACGATCCGGCGAGAAACACACCGGGCTGATGTTTAAGTTAGGTTGCATGTCGAACTCTTTGCCTAGTTCGACGAGTACGGTTACCGGAGTCCTTAAGCCTGTTCCTAGTGTTAGAGGCTAAAGGCGTCTAATGTAATGGTTATTGGATCTGATGGATCCGTAAGGACGCGTCTAGGGCGTCAACGATGACCGGCTACTGCATGATCAGGAATCGAGGAGTAGTCAGCGGCTGCTACGATAAGGCGATTATCATGACGCATAGCTTTATCAAAGTACCGTTCCAACGCTGACCTCATGTACTTTCGGATTGATTCGAGGCCCAGGTCGTCGTGTAGGTCAACGTTCGTCATGAACCACGGAGCTCCGACGGCTAACCTGAAAAAGCTGAACTGTAGGCATTGGAGAGTGTCTATGTGTGTGCGGGTCGCGTGAGCGAACACCACACTCGCGTAAGTTATGACGGGCCTTATGTAAGTTTTGTAAAGTGTCACCTTGTTCCGAAGGGACATTTTACTCCGCTTACAGATCATGGGGTAGAGTCTGCCGAGACTAAGCGTGGCGGACGGAGGGTCGTCGTATCGCCTTGCGGGGGCACGGAGCGGGCCTCGGGGCTAAGCGCGGCACGGTCGCGGATTGCTTTTTTTTATATGCGGGCGAAATGTCATGGATGCATCCAAGGTAGTTGTGACTCCCAGGTAGTTGACCTTCCTAGCCCAGAGTATTTGGGGGGGGGGGGATGGTGAGATTCCTCCTCTAACTAATTTTGGTATATATTCACAATATCAAAATTATTACATGACTTTAATGGTGTTTCTGTATTCTGTTTCGCGTGCGAATCAATAAATAAACGATTTCATCGGAAAGTGTGTATGTCTAAGTAAAACAGCAACACACGTCCACGTGAGAGAACACCTGGACCGACTTGTGACGGCCAAGGATTGATGAAGGAGTGATTGTGGTCAAAAAACGTAAGTATTAAATGTCTGTAGGGAATGGACGAGGTAGTATATCAACCGCAGAAATATCATCTCAATAATAACACTTGTTTATTAATCCAGTTTCTTTTTTTATCTTTCGATATATGTATTATAATAGGAAAATCTTCGGTACTGCAGGTATGTCTATACTGTATACTGTGAAGTCGTCGTGGTCTAAAGGATAAGACGTTCGGCGCATTCGTGTTGAAGCGATGCACCGGTGTTCGAATCCCAGGCGGGTACAAATTTTTCTTATGAAATACGTACACAACAAATGTTCACGATTGACCTCCACGGTGAAGGAATAACATCGTGTAATAAAAATCAAACCCGGAAATTTAATTTGCGTAATTACTGGTGGCAGGACCTCTAGTGAGTTCGCACGCGTAGGTACCACCGCTCTGCCTATTTCTGCCGTGAAGCGGTAATGCGTTTCGGTCTGAAGGGTGGGGCAGCCGTTATAAATATACTTGAGACCTTAGAACTTATATCTCAAGGTGGGTTGCGCATTTACGTTGTAGATGTCTATGGGCTCCAGTAACCACCTAACACCATGTGGGTTGTGAGCTCGTCCACCCATCGAAGCAAGAAAAAAAAGGTATAATGAAATCGTAAATAGCTCGATGTAAATATAATTAACTTATTTGATAATTTATAATTGGTCTCAATCTTCGAACGCCTACAGCACAAACATCGGCACTCCAGAAGGATATTGACGTAATCAGCCGTTTCATTCCATTAGTTGTTATCTGTCATCTGAGACGCCGAGAACGCTTCGCAGAAAGGCGCGTGCGTGAATGCGCACGCTTCTCTTCGTAAATAAACAGCAAACGATGAAAGTCGAAGCGAATGGTATTGATAATAATGGCATCTATATACATATTAATACGTGAAGCAAAAACTTTCTATCCCTTTTTACGAAAATTGCGCGGACGGAGGAGTATGAAATTTTCCACACTTATAGAGAATATAGAGAAGACGTGCACAATGCTAATATTTTTTAAAAATAATGCACAACAGATACATTAAATCAATAAAGAAAACATTACACACACTACATACCATGTATTTGACGCAACACGCATGCATACTATTTATTGTCAAACTTTTGTTCTTGACGTCTGTTGTCAAATTGAGAATAGATTAAATATTGTTTGTCTTTGTTAATATTTTTTATAATGTAGTCTTGGTGAAATTTGTGATTATAGAAGTATAAAATACAATCATAAAAGTGTACAAACTTACAATTCCAATTAATTATAGTCGAATTTCGACTACTGCGGGACCTCTAGTTTCGGTTTAAACAATCTAAACAGTCACCCTAATTGAACATGCAATTTCGAAAAGGGCACATGTCGCATATTTTGTCAAATACGTTTTTTCATATACATACATGTAGTTTTGAGGCTTACCTACACCCATTTTTATAATAATTCCAGTAATTTTCAATTGCTAATTAACACTAAAATATACATATCTCTAAAGTTAATATTTTAAATTTTACCCTGATTTAGAAAATAATCAGATTTTTTGAAGTGAAACTTCTTTAAGCGCATGGGGGTAAAATTTTTACAGAACGTCACGCAGGTATGCAACGGAAGTGACATCAAACTTCTATCGAAATTAAGTACTTGTCAAATGTCAGTAGTAGTAGTTGTTGTATTTTTCCAACTGGAAAGGCAAATGTATCATACCATACAGCCTAATATTTGATATTTTTTTTGTGGAAAATGTTAATGGGAATTGAAATGAAATGAAAAGAATTTGAAACATTAATCAATAAGCATGAAATTAAATTAGTCAATTCAATTGGCAAAATATTAGTCATTTACAATTTAGAAATCTAAACATAATGTGTGAGTGATAAACACTGAGGTTTGAGATTAGCATTTGACAGACTTTTGGCGGGAACATATCTTCCTTTTTCCCTTCCTCTAAGTCTCGGAAATCTAAAGTTTTAGATTTGTATAAATATAAGCAAGACTTATAAATTAGTTCGCCAAAAAACTTTCACTTCTGACATGTGGGGCAGCCGTTGTAATGTAAAAGCTGAGACCTTAGAATTCATGCCTCAATGAGTAGCGGCATTTACGTTCTTAATGTCTATGGACTCCGGTAACTACTTAACACCAGGTGGGACGTGAGCTCGTCCAACCATCTACGCAATAAAAAAATAAAAAAATTGTTATCAATCTAATTTTAACATTCTAAGCTCTTAAAAGGTTTTATGGTCAAGAGTTAAGTAAACTTAAGTAAATACTAACAATGTTATCGCTGTCCTATTCAAACAACGATGTATATTCAGAAATATAGAATTTTAGAATGCAACCGATAATAATAAATGGCGCCATGAACTCAAATATTTTGCCTAAACACTACTATCATAATTTGACATTGGAGCCATTGCCATCCCGCCATTTAAACTGTCTCGCATCATTATTTGGCGGCAGAAATAGATAAAACGAGTTCAGATTTGAGCTACTAACGAAACTTGTCAGAAGCAGTCAGGCGTTCAATATTTTTTTCCTTACCTATTTGCCTAAGGGGCTATCCCAGATTCGCGCGGACGGGTAGGTGAGCTCTGGAGCTTAACCTGAGAGAAATTGTCAACAATAATCATAGCAAGAGCTTCGAATAATCTACCTGCGGATTGGAATCGCGACGCGAGAAGATCCGGCGAGAAACTCAGTGCGGTGTGTTTCCAAGGGGTAGTTCACTCGTCGTGCTCTTCGTTGTTATCGACGAAGATGGCAACTGATGCTTGGAAAGCCTAAAAGCATCGAGAGTGGATCCGATGGATCCGACACGACATGTTTCGGACGACGCCGACGGTGGTTTTACGTTGCCCCTTCGCCTGAGGCAGATATGCGTTCCATTTACAAATAATGTCGCAAATAATTCCGTCGCATAATGTTCCATTTGCACTTTTACATCTATGGGCTCCGGTGACCACTTAATTTAATTTGTTCATCATCTAAAGGAAATAAAAACAACTGTCATAGTATAGGGCAATCTAAAAAAAAAAAACAATATTCAATTCGATGTTATGTTCGTCGGATCGTACGATCTAAAGTGCCTGTTCACCATTTAAATGTTATGCCCGATGGTTGTACAGTCGTGCGCTCCAGTTTCTATAATAGATAAAATATAATTTGGACTGAGTTTTTATTAAATTTTCGATATTATTTTTTTTAAAAAAATAACTTTTCGACTCACGTCATGCTATTTCCATTGTTAGTAACATTAGTTGCAACAACAATGCCAAGAGGATGCGATAACTCTTTTTAATACGCTTTTATTAGTTTCAGACGTATGTATGTATGTTTGTAACGGAATCTTTGAACATGATTTTGACCCCCTTCAAAACGTCGGATTAACTCGGAATTTGGTATACTTATTAAGGACCGATGACAATTCAACATATTAAAAAAAATATTGAAAAAATTGAAATTCAACTAAAAATTAAAAATAAATAATAGTTTTAAAAAACTAACAGAATACGCTTTTATAGAAAATTCAACTAAAAAATAGAAAATAAATTTTAATAATTTGAATTAAAAATAGTGTAATAAAAAATAATTTTATTGTAAAAAAAGCGTGGGTTGCATTGTATCAGTAGTTATAAAGATTTTATGAACAGATATGAGTAGAAGGGTTATTTTGATAATATCCTGAAAAGCACCCCAAGCTTTTTTTCACACAGCCAAAAATCATCGGACGCGCGGGTTGAACGGCCTCCGAGGAGTACGGGGGATGGCCGCCGGCTTCTTTCGCATTGCGAGTCCAGGAAAAAATAATTTATTAAATAAAATACTAGTAATAATAATTAAAGTTCCATTTCCGCTTCGAAATCGGTCTATATTAAATATACATATAGACAGTGTGTATAGACATAGTGTAAAGACATTTATATTATACTAGCTGACCCGGCAGACTTCTTAGTGCCTCAATCGATAAATAAAAGACCTAAACTTTTGTATAAAATAAACTTAAAACAAACAAAAGGAATCCGTCCGACGGAGGACACATCAAAGGAAAACATAATTGTTATTTTTATTTAATTCCGAGCATTTTCATATTTATCTAACTTTTAATCCTTCTCTGGACTTCCACAAATAATTCAAGACCAAAATTAGTCAGATCAGTCCAGCCGTTCTCGAGTTTTAGCGAGACTAACGAACAGCAATTCATTTATATATATGTCGCATCCGGGTCAATAGTTCGGAATATCAACGATACACAAACGTCAAAGTGACAGAATGGCCGTGTCGTGGTTGACGACTTTTAGTAATATTAAGACGGTGGTTTTGATTATTATTTTAAATGATGAAATGTTGTTTTGATAAATATCACAAAATGAAGGGTAGACTACGTAACGCCACAGTTATAAAATGGCGGTACGTGGACAGAGTCGTGGCATTCCGTGTCAGACAGTGATTCCGTCCGTCTCAGCAGTGAGTCTCTGACAGTCAGTCAGTCAGTCAGTCGGTCTGTCGGTATGTGCAACGAAACTGTCGGTTTATCCTGTCATTGTGAAAGTTGTGTGTGTTGAGTTTCAATAATTATTATTGAAAAGTTTTATTGACTTTTTATAAACTGAGTTCAACCAAATACGAGTGATGACGAAACTACCGCTTAGCCATCCCTGACGTGTGACGACATCAGAAGTGAGATCAGGACTCTACTCTCACTGGCGTGACGTGTTTGAACATGTTCGAAGTACAGCAAAAAAAAAACATGATGCAGATCAGAATACTAGTAGTGGTACGCCACAAGAGCGTGAATGCAGCATACGTAAGTCGTGTAACAACGTCTCTGTTACCTCGATGGAAGATCTGAGGCACGAAGAAATCGTCACATCTTACGTTCTGGCTCATGTTGCCCAGTTTGACTGTCGACTTTATCACATGGCATTTACTAGCGGAAATACAACACGTAACAAGCTATTGCAAGAAATTAAGGAAAGTGCAAATCTCAAGTGAAACTTCGATCGCAATAATGGATCTGTCATGACGAGTGGGTAGTTCCGACACGAATCGTTTTTAAGCCAATGACTACTACTAGAGTTACATGGCACTAGTGCAGTAAACCAGGACATGAGACTGTGAATTGTCGCTGAAATTTTAGAATCTACTAGATTCAATACCAATAACATTACACGTTCGATGACTTCGGGCTCCAGCAAGCAAGCAAGCAAACAAGAAAGCAAGCAAGTTTCCGTGGGGAAGAAAGATAAGGCGTCCGGTGCGTTCGTGTCTGGCGACGCGGCGGTGTTCGGGTCCCGCTGGCGGATGCAAGTTTTTCTGGTGAAGTGCGTGCTTGTGCGTACTTGACAAGTGTTTGCGGTTGGCTTCCGCAGTGTGGGAGTAACATCGTGTAGGAGAGGTGGAACCCGCAAAATTGTAGTTTGCGTGGTGGCTGGTAAGATTTGCTGTGGTAAAAAGTTTGCGTGGTGGTAAAATGTCTTGTGAGTCTGCACAGGTAGCCGGAGGTGAGTCTTCCGCGGTCGCGGCCTACCCAGTCTGCGAGAACCGGGCAGATCGCCTCAACGGTACGGAGGCCGGCCGACGGGTCCGCCAAACGACGAGACCACGCCTCTAGCACGGACTGCTGAGATTGGAGCCCCCGCGCTCCGGCTACACTTGCGCTAGGGCGCGCCGCCTCGTAGGAGACTGTGAGGTATCCTTGAATGACTCTGACTGCGATCGCGCGCTGCCGGCGTCACCGGCGACGTTCTCGTGGGTAAGGACGTGGCACCAGACGGGTGCTCCGTATAGTGCCATCGACCGCACGGGTACCATCACCCTGCCTATTTCTGCCGTGAAGCAGTGGTGTATTTCGGTTTGAAGGGTGGGGCAGCGGTTGTAACTATACTGAGACCTTAGAACTTCTATGTCAAGGTGTGTGGTGCGTTTACGCTGTGGATGTCTATGGGTTCCAGTAACCACTTAACACAAGGTGGGCTGTGAGCTCGTCCACACATTAAAACGAAGAGCGTAATCAAACGAAATTAGATACGAAGTTTAAAGGGCCGTTTAAAGTAGTTGACGTATTGGATGGTGACCGTTACACATTGAAAGCTTTAAATTCAAAACGTACTTACAAATACCCACATGATAGGCTAAGAAAAATGCCAGCATGACACATACCAGTCGAGGTTGATGTAAATGATGATGATGAAGAGCAAGCTTAAATTGTGGTGAAAACTCGAGTAAGGATAGTCTATCGGCCGTATTGTGTTCGACCGTACCAGTAGCTATTACGTAGTCGTAGTCCGTGGGTGCGCGGTGCGCGTTTGGCTCTGGCGGAGGTCGGGGTCTGTAGACCATCGTGTGTAGTCAGCGGGTGATGCACACGGGCGATCCACGCTGTGGATGCGCATCATGAGGGCAATTGCGATTGCTGGTTGGCTGGAGAGCCGTGGCGTTAGATATTTTTACTCGGAAGTTTTCTTTGATCTGAGTTCCTGTAAGCTATGCCTGATTTGTACAGAGTAAATTTGAGGTTTGATGAACGACTGTGGTACGTGCTCTGGCTGCTGAATAGTGAACTTTGTATACCCTATTGTTTTATTTGGTTAAAATGGTATCAAAACAGTTTAAAGCTTTGATGACTTTAAATTTTCCGATAAGTCTTAAAGTGTAGTCAGGAGTGATCGAGCGGAACAAGTGTTCTCGTGGATGTTTTTGATTGTAGGTTAACCATCACACGAGGACGTGTACAGCCAGGAAGACCGTGTCGCAATCAACACGTGATTGCTGCAGCCAATACGAGATATGGAACGCAAGCGCCGTCTGTCGGCGCTCGATGGGTCAACTATTCACCGGCCGAGCGGAGCGACATGCCGGTAGCTGTGTAATATCGAGTATTTTTGGTAAATGAGAACAATCTGGTGAGTCGTACTATTTTTATTTGGATTTTGGTGCCGAATGTTCTCTTGTCGAGAAATCTATATGCGAATGGTTCTCATAAAAGGACTGTTGATTAGTCACAGGGATGACTATCATTGAACACTTGTAGTCACAGGGATGACTATCATTGAACACTTGTAGTCACAGGGATGATTATCATTGAACACTTGTAGTCACAGGGATGATTATCATTGAACACTTGTAGTCACAGGGATGATTATCATTTAACACTTGTAGTCACAGGGATGACTATCATTGAACACTTGTAGTCACAGGGATGACTATCATTGAACACTTGTAGTCACAGGGATGACTATCATTGAACACTTGTAGTCACAGGGATGACTATCATTGAACACTTGTAGTCACAGGGATGACTATCATTGAACACTTGTAGTCACAGGGATGACTATCATTGAACACTTGTAGTCACAGGGATGACTATCATTGAACACTTGTAGTCACAGGGATGACTATCATTGAACACTTGTAGTCACAGGGATGACTTAGTTACTGTGTACATGAATTGTACGGGGAGAACTTGCAGCAGTAGTAAATCACTTATTTTCG
This sequence comes from Bombyx mandarina, assembly GCF_030267445.1. Lineage (NCBI taxonomy): Eukaryota > Metazoa > Arthropoda > Insecta > Lepidoptera > Bombycidae > Bombyx > Bombyx mandarina. Next base: position 10,380,622 of record NC_143210.1, read on the forward strand.
TTTGTGTAATCTTTCAATGTCGTTATAGAATTTGTGATGACACAAGACTTTTATTTTAGTAGAGTGGTCAGATATGGCCGAGCGTGAATGATACTGTGCGGTATTGGCTTTTGTTTCAGATTAACACACGAGGACGTGTGTAACACAGGATGGCCGTGTCGCATCCGGGTCAATAGTTCGGAATATCAACGATACACAAACGTCAAAGTGACAGAATGGCCGTGTCGTGGTTGACGACTTTTAGTAATATTAAGACGGTGGTTTTGATTATTATTTTAAATGATGAAATGTTGTTTTGATAAATATCACAAAATGAAGGGTAGACTACGTAACGCCACAGTTATAAAATGGCGGTACGTGGACAGAGTCGTGGCATTCCGTGTCAGACAGTGATTCCGTCCGTCTCAGCAGTGAGTCTCTGACAGTCAGTCAGTCAGTCAGTCGGTCTGTCGGTATGTGCAACGAAACTGTCGGTTTATCCTGTCATTGTGAAAGTTGTGTGTGTTGAGTTTCAATAATTATTATTGAAAAGTTTTATTGACTTTTTATAAACTGAGTTCAACCAAATACGAGTGATGACGAAACTACCGCTTAGCCATCCCTGGCGCCGACGCCGCCGACATATATATATATATATACATATATAACTATAAATAGTATCAATTTTGTGTATCGTAATACTTTTCCTCCCGACTACTCTGTTTACATTAAGGGAGCTTCGTCTAATGCAGTTTTTATGATACCCATATACTTTTGTTTTATGTCGGTCTGTTCGTTCGTCCCTAACCTAAGCTTCTTGTTCACAGAATTTACTGCTTGTTTAAAAATTTGTTTTTTGTAAACAACTCCATCTAGAAAGCGTTTATAACAATATTTTGTGTCTTAGCTATTAAAACTTCATAATATCTCAAACAAATTACAATTTTTTTTGCCTAATTGTATTGCTGTGTGAGTTTTAGTATTAGTTCTGACCACACTTTTATTGTGTCGTATACTTGTTACATGTTTTAGGACGAATTTAAATTTAAAAGGGCTCCGCGTTGAAAGAGCTTTATCGGAATGAAGTAGTGAAGACGAAAGGTCGGTCACGTAGGCGTAAACTTTCCCTTTTGAATTGAGTAAAGACTTGATCCATTAATTGTACTATTTTCAAGTACAGTCACCAATACCTACCTGACTTGAATTGCTTACTTGATTTATATAAAAATAATACATGCGAGTTCAATATTTGGCATTATTACATTAAGTTTACTTTGGTAATTTGCCAATTAGTGGTAAAGCGAAATGTGTAAGCCTACTGTGTGCTTAGTGACAGTTTTTAAACTTCTCGACGGCGTACCTACTGCTTAGTGAGTGTACATATTTTAACTTTTCGACCACGTCAAAGTTAACTCAAATTTGTATGGAACAGCTTCCCTTCGTTTGCCGCTAGGGGCGCTGTTCCAACTCCATACAAATTTTAGATAGCTTTTACGCGATCGAGAAGTTAAAAAATTGAATTTTTTCAGTGAGTCGCGATTCTGATCCAATGGTTGTTTCAGTGAAGCACTCTTCTAGCTAAGACAGATGGTTGCAAAATCTACGAGGCGACTAGCAAACAGGTAGGTTGAAAGAAACCCCATTATACGTTTTAGATTGTAATAAAACAGTCATCATTGAAATTGTACCGTCAGTCACTCGAATACGGTTCATAATTCCGCGATCACCGACAGTGCAATTCACTGCATCACACTTCGAAGTAAGCCACATTCTATACTTTAAGACCACAAAGCAATTAACTTTGTTCCATCCAAGAACAGAGCTTTTTATTTATTGCTTAGATGTGTGGACGAGCTCACAACCTACCTTGTGTTACGTGGTTACTGGGAGCCCATAGACATCTACAACGTAAATGCGCCACGTACCTTGACATATAAGCTCAAGATCTCAGTATTTTTACAACGGCTGCCCCACCCTTCAAACCGAAACGCATTACTGCTTCACAGCAAAAATAGGCAGGGTGGTGGTACCTACCCGTGCGGTCTCACAAGGTCCTACCACCAGTAAAGGTAAGATCTAAAGACAGTGGTGTTTTTAAAATAAATTAAAACACTATAAAACTGTTGACATTACGTCCGGGCGATCTCTCTAAAAGAAACGCAAAATAATCTGGAAATCAGATCAATAACCAACAAATAAGTTAAGTAAATATTTTCTTATTGAATTCGTTTACAATTGAACCGTTATCCGTGAAGGCCAGTCGCCTTCCTGATAGATCGTGACTTAGGAAGGACTGACAAATTAAATCGGACACATTGGACTTACACTATGGTATCGTGTATTTGTTTCATTATGGATCTATTTCGTGCTGAATTTGGATTTAAATTAGGATTAGGAACTCCAACGCGGTGATTTCGAGTTTTTGGATATTTCGGAAGAAAAGTTAATTCTTGTATCCTTATATTACAATATCTCGAGTGCTTTAGTTATTTCTAGATAGGGGAAAAAGTCTTTTTTTTTTTTTTTTATTGTTTAGATGTGTGGACGAGCTCACAGCCCACCTGGTGTTAAGTGGTTACTGGAGCCCACAGACATCTACAACGTAAATGCGCCACCCACCTCGAGACATAAGTTCTAAGGTCTCAGTATAGTTACAACGGCTACCCCACCCTTCGAATCGAAACGCATTACTGCTTCACGGCGGAAATAGGAATAGACTCCCAAGAGGTCCTACCACCAGTGATTACGCAAATTATAATTTTGCGGGTTTGATTTTTATCACATGATGTTATTCCTTCACCGTGGAAGTCAATCGTGAACCATTTTAAATTTTAAATTAACATTATAATTTCTCACCCCCACAAACATTCTCTTTAACGCCCCCGCAACTGATGTTGGGAGTCCAACACTCATATAAATATTAGCCTATCCATTAAGTACATGTATTTTCTACATGGATACCAAGTTTCAAGTCAATCGGATGCATGGTTCAGTAGTTATAACAGAACATCCGTAAAAACCACTGTAGATTTATATATTAGTATAGATTGTTTAAATTTTAGATATAAATTTTATTTACATACATTATTATAACTGACAATAAATATTATAAACACAATTTACATTGAAGTAGAAGAAGTTTTATTTATTGAATTAGTTAAAATTAATTCTTCTAACCCTCTCAGTGATTTAAGATGTTGAAATATCCGAGTCCTGCGAGCATATGAAACTACCCACAAAAGCATTACATTACCAGTAGTTTTGAAGTAACCGTGACCGTAAGTACCACAATCCTGCCTATTTCTACCTTAAATCAGTAATGCCCTTCGGTTTGAGGGGTGGCACAGCCTTTATACTGTAAAACTGAGACTTAAAAATCATGTCTCTAAATGGGTGGTGATATTTACATTGTTGTTGTCCATGGGCTCCAGCGACCACTTTTTACTGAAGCAGATAAACTATAAGCTACAACATTACTGTAAGACTTCGTAGCATTCTGCATTAAAAGCATGAATAAATATTTAAATACGCAAAGCCGAAAACTTCCAAAGTCCTTCCAAAGCTTCATTAGTAGGTACATTCTATTATGGAAACACAAAAAAATGCAATCACTCAGTATTACCATAATGTAGATATTAAGCCTGATTACAAATTTTGTAATCAAATTGAAGATTCTAGAATATACAAAGATAGATTTATTAATATAATACCTTTATTTATAGTGTTAGTGCATCCATTGCATTGAATCTCTATAAAAATAATAATTGTAAAGGTGTAATAAAAAATATTTTTTGTTAAAGTATAAATAAATACATATCGTTATTAATTGTAAGTAAGGTATTAAGCACCCAAAACCCCTTCTTGTAGTAATGTCAAGTATTTCCGCCAAATGTACATAATATTATTTAGTTCTATACAGATTATTTAATTCAGAACATTTAAACCTTTTGCAGTACGAATTTTAAATTTATCAATCACATAACTCATTCATAAGTCGAAATATAATTAAGGATTGGTGAGTAGTAGCAATTTTTTCTTAAAAGAAACATTTGGGCTTAGAAAAAATCAATAATGATTCAAATAATATTTACTGGAACGCTCTGTCGCCATTTTTGTTGACAGAATACCGATTCTTTAATGACAAACGATTGATAACTCACGATTTTCGTGTAAAGTAAATAAAAAGTCAAAATATGTATCAATATTGACAGGAAACATATAGTTTTTTATCACTACTACTAAGCTATTCATCATTATCATCATCATCATCAACAGCCCACAGTCGTCCACTGCTGGACATAGGCCTCTCCCAATCCACACCACTGAGCCCGGTCTGCGGCTCTCATTAACTTCTTGCCGGCCACCGTTCGGAGGTCATCGCACCACCTAGTCAAGGGGCGTCCCGCGTACGTCTTCCGCTGCGCGGTCTCCACTCGAGAACCCGTCTGTTCCAGCGATCGTCAGTCCTACGGCATATATGGCCAGCCGACTGCCACTTCAGCTTGCTAAACTATTAGACCACGACAATTATGTTGTGTTGTAACAGCTTAATAGCGAAAGACGTGTGTGATTCCATTATTTCAAATACACCGCTTATTAAATATGTCGAATAGTTGAAATTCGTGAATAACGTACTATCTGCTACCTGCCACCTGTGAGCGTTCACGGTACCTCACAAATTAAATTTAGTATCGCAGGCATGTCTTTTTTTATGCTTAGATGAGTGGACGAGCTCACAGCCCACCTGGTGTTAAGTGGTTACTGGAGCCCAGAGACATCTACACCGTAAATGCGCCACCCACCTTGACATATAAGTTCTAAGGTCTCAGTTTTAATAGTACAACGGCTGCCCCGCCCTTGGAACCGAAACGCATTACTGCTTCAAGACAGAAATAGGCAAGGTGGTGGTACCTACCCGCGCGGACTCACATTACGTCCTACCACCAAAAAAGACGTCCTATGGACATGGTCCTACTGTAAAAAATATCTTTAACACTATCAATAATCCGATTACAGGGTTATCTACAGGGTCCAATTGTTAAACAACCACAAAAGATCATAAATCATTAAAATCGGTCCAAGAGTTCAATGATAGAGAATTGTACTGAGTAATTATAATCAAAGATTTATTTATGTTCATTTAATGATAATAAATATGTACACTAAATTTATCCTGGTATCCATCCGCAGAAGGTAAAAACTACATCGTATCTACGAATAAGTTAATATGAAAGTGCACCTTTCGATACTATGACGTTTCTTTCTATCTTTACACACATCTTAGTTCTAATTAAGGCAAGTGTAAGTTGCATCTGTTTCAACTTTTACTATTAGTTAGTTTCATTTTGAATAAATATCTAAGTTAGAATGATCTGATTGCAAGATATCTAAAAAGTGAAAAGTTAACAATTAATGCATACTTTTTTAAAATTTTAAGTAACTAAGTATCAATGTCATGATTGAAATTATGGTTTCTAAATATTTAATTCCTTGTATAATTTATAACTATCATTAATATCGTTAAAATAAATCGGTGTTTCCCGAACGCTATGACATGTCCTTCTTCAAACGAGCCTTTTGGAGAGTATTAAACGGTAGGCAGGGGCTTGGCTCTGCCCCAGGCATTGCTGACGTCCATGAGAGACGGTAACCACTCACCATCAGGAAGGCCGTATGCTCTTCTGCCTATATGGCAATTAAAAAAATCATTAAGCTCTTAATTTATTGACCAAATATCCAACCAACCATCTCAAATGTTTGAAAATCTTAAGTGTTCGAAATTTGAAACTTTAACTGTTACTGAAATTCTGAATGATGCTTCCATCTAGTGTTGAATAAAAGAAAAATAATAGCGACATCTATGATTGAATAGAAGACATCAATGTCAATGTCATTTTAGCAATTGAACCCGCTAGATGGCGCTTTCTTCAAAATATTTATTTAACAAATTGAAATGACTATAAACTATGTAGTTTTTTAATTAAAAAATATACTTACTTAAACAGTATCATAATCAAAACATACTATGACATTGTGATAAATTAAAAAAATTGAAAATTATTGTTTTACTGTATACGATTTTTGCAAAAGTTTATTGAGTATAAAAAATGTATTCATTATTAGTTCACAATATTGAAATTATTTCAGTATATCAACTAAATAGTGAAATTTTACTTGTAAATACTTTAGTTATTTCGTATTACTTACTGTGAGCTGCGGTGTCCGAGTGGTTAAGGAGATGGACTTGAAATCCATTGGGTTCTACCCGCACAGGTTCGAATCCTGTCCGCAGCGGCTTTTTGTTGAAACGAAATAATAATTCTTACACGAATTAGTATCTGTAGTAGAATTTCACAAAACCAACCAAAGGTTTTTTTTTTTTAATTACATTTTAAAGACTTAGTTTTGTTTGTTAATTTAATAATTACTAGAGGTCCCGCAGTAGCCGAAATTCGATTATAATTACATAATTGGAATTGTAAGTTTGTACACTATTGTGATTGTATTTTCAACGCCAAGACTATAGAAAAATATTAATAAAGACAAACAATATTTAATCTATTCTAAATTTGACCACATAAGTCAAGAACAAAAGTTTGACAATAAATAAATAGTATGCATGCGTTGTGTGTTACATAGATGGTAGTGTGTGTAATGTTTTCTTTATTGATTTAATGTATCTTTTATGCATTATTTTAAAAAAATATTAGCATTGTGAACTTTAATCTCTATATTCTCTATAAGTATGGAAAATTTCATACTCTTCCGCCCGCGAAATTTTCGTAAAAAGGGATACAAAGTTTTTGCTTCACGTATTAATATATAGATTTGAACATTGTTTGTTAAAGTATAGATTTTGTGGTAATAGAAATATCATGCTATTTGTACTAATCGTAACAATATTCTTTAAGCAGATATATTTTTAATTTCTTAATTATACGTTAATCTAGAATCCGAAACTACTGCTAGAAAATCTGGAAAATTTTCATAACAAATAAGATATAAGTTTTATAATATAACTCATATTATAAAATGTAATTTAAAAGACATAATATTACGTTAAAATTAAAAAATCGTTTCATTACTGTTCTACTCTGTTATGTTTGTTTTAGTCTACAAAAGGCACCATTAATTAATAAAATGTTTACATTGATTAGTAGATTACTTCTTTTTACGAGTCGTTATTTTTTATTCCAAAACACCAAAGTATTTTAAAAAAAAGCTCCTTCGAGCCGGATTTGAACCAGCGACCTATGGATTACTACAACTTTGACTCACTACAGTCCACCGCTCTACCAACTGAGCTATCGAAGGCCTGCCGTGGGAAAGCGAAATTAAAGATAATACTATCATAAAATTCTATTAACAATCAGTAAAACAATGAGCGTCAATGTTAACAAACCTCATTCGGTGGAATACTTACGTCATTCGATGTTGCAACCTTATATAGCATAATTTATTTAATCAATTATTTTTTTATGAATTATATAGCTGGTTATGTTATCAAAAAATCAATGTATGCGTGATTATTTTGACAAATAATTAAGTACCCAATTTTATGAATACTGGCGGATAAGTTCTAAGTTTCCAAACTTACAGCGTTATGGGATATATAAAAGCTTAACAAAAATCACTCTCTCATTCCGACTTTTGTTTTATATTCAAAAGTCAATTTTAAATCTAACCCCATCTAAATATAATTCATCTATTCTCGGCTTTGTTTGCAGAAACGGTCAAAGCTCTTGAACTCTTGAACTATTCGTTCAGAATTAAGCCGTTGAATAAGTTATTGTCAAATATATTAAGGCGCTTAAATATAAAACAAAAAAATCACATTCATATATAATAAAATAAATATTACGTAAATTAAGTTTTTTCTAGTTTTTAGTTTAGTGTAGTTTTTTTTTATGTCCTTGTAGGTAGACGATCATACGGCCACTGGATAGTGAGTGTTCACCGTCGCCCATGGGCGTCAGCAATGCCAAGTTCAACTCAGTTCAGTTCATGCCGAGCTAAGCGGCTGTCTAAAAAAGCCATTGTTAAACGTAGACTGGTATGGGCAATATAATGAATTGTAAGCTTGCATGAGTAGGTACCATCATCTATCCAATTTTGATTTTTCTGCTCTGAAGAGCAGAACCAGTGCTAGATTAGTGATATAGCTGGTAGAAGCATATAGCAGCATACACATAGCTACAGATTTCACGCGAGTAACCAAAAACAACCAATAATAACCAATCATAAAAGACCCACACCTAATGTCTATTTTCATATACCATACATAGACATTATTGATTAGAGTATACGAACGGCATTATCACGGGTAGACTCTAGTCTACCACGCTCGCTAACTCATAGACACAGCCACACGTCATTTCGGATCCTCCCGATCCACTAACGGTGCTTTTAGGTACCCCAAGCACCGGTCACCGTTCTCGCCGAACCCGTCGCTTACGACGAAGGGCTCGGCAAGTAAATTAACCCACAGACACAGCCCACTGAGCTTCTTCCCGGATCTTCTCAGTGGGTCGCGTTTCCGATCCGGTGGTAGATTCTGCGAAGCACGGCTCTTGCTAGGGTTCGTGTTGGCAACAACGTCAGGTTTGAGCCCCGTGAGCTCACCTACTCGCCTGGTTACGCTGATATGGACTCTGAAGACCATCAGCTTATGTAGGAAAAAAAAAAAGACAACACATTGAGTTTCTCGCCGGATCTTCTGAGTTGGTCGGAATTCCGATCCAGTCATTGATGCATCAATGGATCCAGTAGTAGATTTAACGAAACACTACTCTTGCTAAGGCATGTATATGATCCAGTAGTAGATTTAACGAAACACTACTCTTGCTAAGGCATATATATAAGGCATAAGGAACTTCATGGTGAAGCTAGAATAGACCTTCGAGACCTTAGAATAGAGCTGCTGTAAGAGGGCTGCAATAAAAAAAAAAAAAAAGGTAGGCCAAAAAAAGCAATTTATAAGCCAGGGGTACCTTAGCAGGCCGAGCGAGACTGCTGTTTTACAATACGATTGAGTCTTCGAGCTCATATCCTAAATGGGTTGCAGCATTCACGATGGCTCTATGGCTCTATGGCTGATCTATGGCTCTTAAAGCCGCCAGCACTTGGAGGGTCGTGAACACATTCATTCATCTATCAACAGCTCCTACAAGATAGGTCGTCAAGACAACAACACAAAGCCTATCATTATTTTTTTCGAAGCTCTCTAACTAATTCACGCCTTTTTTAAGTACTTAGGTGGGTGGACGAGCTCACAGCCCACCTGGTGTTAAGTGGATACCGGAATCCATAAACATTTACATTAATTTACAATGCAAATGCCGTCACTTGAGATATAAGTTCTAAGGTGTCAAGTATAGTTACAACGGCTGCCGCACCCTTCAAACCGAAACGCATTACTGCTTCACGGCAGAAATAGGCAGGGTGGTACCTACACGTGCGGACTCAGAAGAGGTCCTACCACTAGTAAAAATTGCCTACATTATTGACTCTTTAATTATGTTACCCCAGACTAACTTAGATCTAAGCAAAGGCATTTACACGTTCATTAACTACTAGAATAAGAGGAGATCAAGTATTAACCGTGACTTTAGTCAGAATAATAATTGTGAGTCGCTCCATTATTAAACCCTAATAAATCCGAGCTCGAAGCAAATTGCGATCGCTTAGCGGCTCGATTACAACACGACAAACAATTTCCTGGCGAACACTTTCATCAGACTATAGCAATTGACGTCACCAGAATACAGCCTCCGTAGCTTCTATTGTCAAACACATATTTAATTACGACCGTGTGCAGTGCGGCACGCGCTATCAAATCTACTTAAACATCACAAGCGTCTTAAAGTTTTTACCTGAAACGAACCGTAAGTAACTGAGAATAAGGCTTGTTATTGAGCGATCAAACTAGTTCAGTTCAAACGTTTATTATAACGGCACAGGGGTGAATTTCAGCCGATTCCGTACTTTAATACGCCTGCGCAAGAACACAAGACAAGTAAGCTTCAGTCAAAGTGAGGCGGCGCGCCGGCTAGCGCGCTCGCCCGCCGACTGTTCGCGAATCCCGCCAGACACTATGTTGTAGAGCATACATCAATAAAACTAACTCCCAATGTGCGTCCCGCTGTAAGGATCTTATCCGTATCCCGCCAACTGAGCGAGAGACAACACACAACCGTCTTTCTAGTCTTCCTAAAGAAAAACGTGGTCAAGTGTGACGATACCGTTGTTTTGATTAGGTAAGTTGCAATCGCCGGTTTAAGGTCGAATGTCGCCCTTGGACAGTGCCGGTCTGAATATACGTGTCGCAAATTGATCGCGTGCATGCAACAGAATCATTCAGAAAATTGCCTACTCAAATGCTACCTGAGTTCAGTCATCATTATTGACCATCAAGTTTGCCCATTTGACGTAAGGGCGCACACTATGATCGAAATTCGACCACAATTAATTGACACCTCAAGACCTAAGTAGATTCATTTTATGTACCACTTTCTCCTTTGTTCTGGTTTTGAAAAAATAAAGAATTATTTACGTTGGTAACACTATGAAAAAAAAACGGTTGGCAAGAAAGAAGAATTGGTACTTAGGTATTTCGTCTCTGCCTTTTTAAATGTAAATAAAATCGAGATTCGCCACGCATTACTTTGCCGGAGTTCGACATAACCCGCTCTATTATCCCTCTCGACCGGGTATCCATAAATGGATTTTCCCTAGCGTTAGAAAAAAAAACGATATCTCGGCACTTTTGTAAATTTAATTTATCAACACGAGTTACGTAACTGTTGTAATAAAGATATCTGCAAAACAAATATTGTGCTATGAAGGATTTCGAACCTAAATTAAAATCTGTCTTTAAATATCTTTGAAGCAAAGGAGTTTTCCAATCAATAAATACGACAACCATTGATAGTTAGAAAAACATTTTGAAATCGGAATGTTTATTAAATCATAAACTTATTTAATAAATCCATACAACTTGTTTCTCATGATCGTAATCAGAAAAGGCAGTAGACAGGTATATGTAATATCTGGATCATGTAACTTTCTCCGACCTCGTGGCCTAAGGAAATAGGATTGTACGGATCATTGTGGTTTTTTTTATATACATATTAATACAGAAAAAAACTACCTTATATAGTAGCGTACTAATGTAACCGTTTCCGAGTTACGTAATATTCTTATTAAAATAATAAGAACTAGTGGTCGCCCGGTAGTCGAAATTCGACTATAATTCATTGAAATTATAAGTTTGTACACTATTATGATTCTATTTTCAAAGACTATTGTACTTCTATAATCACAAATTTTGTCAAGACTACACTATAGAAAAATATTAATAAAGACAAACAATATTTAATCTATTCTCAACGTCAGACAAAGACGTCAAGAACAAAAGTTTGACAATAAATAAATAGTATGCATACGTGTGTGCGTCAAATACATGGTTTGTAGTGTGTGTAATGTTTTTTTTATTGATTTAATGTATCTTATAAAAGATACATTAAATCATTAAAATCATTAAATCATTTTTAAAAAAATATTAGCATTGTGCACTTCTTCTCTATATTCTCTATAAGTGTGGAAAATTTCATACTCCTCCGTCCGCGCAATTTTCGTAAAAAGAGATACAAAGTTTTTGCTTCATGTATTAAAATTAGATAATTTTTTTAACTGTTTATATTTTATACGAAACACGACTATCAATAAACAGTACACTTCATATTCAATACAGAAGTCGTATATTAAACAGGTTAATTCGAAATAAAAATACAGTCATGCTGAGTCATTATACCTACCCGCAGACCGTTATTTCACAAGGTATTCTTTTCCAAGAAGCGTACTAGGACGTGCAGGGTAAGTCATACACTGCCCACTTAACTAACGACTTGCCATCTGTGATAATTTGAATACGTAATAAAGTATAACATAAATGATTTTACCTTGACGTCGTAAATGAAAAGTTTTATCTGAACATCTAAATTACAACACAGACTTGTCTGTAATATATTACAATATTAGCATATTTTTCAGTTTTCGCGATACACTAAATTAAAACTACTTTTTGTCGATTTTTTTTATTGTCGGTCGTAATCCGGTATAACCCGGTATAAAACACGGCTTCTCTAACGCGAAAAGAAAATTTCCCCAAAACCCTCATATAACACGGTCCTTCTACAACACGATATATGTTTAAAATTATTTAGAACTGTTACTGCTTATTTTTTATTTATAATAGGTAAAAAATACATACGGATATAGTCGAGATGTTTCATTCAGATAAATTACTCTCCTTTTTGTACTGGCTTCTATTCTCTTAGAACACAGTTGTTTTGAGATTTTGTGAGAACGTATTTACCGTGTAACAGGACCTTTACTACATACATTGTTGTGGTTCACGGACGAGAGTGGTCCTGGGCCAGGAAGGTCAAGTACCTGGGAGTCACCCTGGGTGCATCGATGACATTCCGCCGAACTCACAAACACGAACTCGGCAAAGAGTTCGACGTGCAACCTAACCTAAACCTCAGCCCGCTGAGCTTCTCGCCGGATCTTCTCAGTGGTACGCGACTCCGATACTAGATTCATTCGTGAAACAATTGCTCTTGAGTTGTTAAGTCTCCTTTGGAGGTGCTCGGGTAGCTCTTAACAAATCCCACCCCTCATGGCTGAGCCCTTGTTCACCCAGCTGTCCTGGTGAAACTGGAAAGGCCTCCGGGCCACCAGTAATCCCTCTAACCTAATAAAAAGGATGAGCGTCGTATCCGAGACCTTAGAAATAAAATAATGACATAAAAAAACGTGAGATTAAGGCACAAAAGTAATTTTAATTATGGAATACAATAGTATTATTGTAAGTGGTGCGTAAACATAATGTATTTAAGCTGCTTATTCCATTTAAGTATCTCGAAAGGTCGCCGATTTTGGGTACAACATGATTAATGTACCGACCGACAGCCGCTGTGTTTTGCTGCTCTGTTCCTTTTGTCTTTGATCGTGAAGCCGTGAATGATTTGTCTGTTTCCATCGTGCTTAGGTACCGGATTAAAATATTAAATAATTGTATTTGTATTTTTTGATGAATAATAGCGTGAGTAGCGTAGAATTTTGGCTACACACACACACACACACAACATTAACCTGCTTATTTTTTTAATGTTTGAAGTATTACTGGTGGCCCGAAGGTCTTTCCACCTTCACCAGGTCAGGTAGGCGAGCAAGGCTCAGTCAGAAAGGGTGGGATTTGCTAACAGCTGCCCGAGCGCCTGCGAAGGAGACCTAACAACTCAAGAGTAGCTGCTTTGCGAATGAATCTACTACTGAATCGGAATCGCGACCTGCTGAGAAGATCCGGCGAGAAACTCAGCGAGCTGATGCATGGGTTAGGTTGCACGTCGAACTCTTTGTCGACTTTGACGAGTACGAGTACGGGATCCCTAAGCATGCTCCTAGTGTTAGAGCTGAAGGTATCTAATGCAAGAGTTATAGGATCTGATGGATCCGTAAGGACGTGAACCTGCTCATTTGAAAGTGTCGTCTGAACCGAGACACAATTGTCTATCATAATTGAGACATTAGTCATATGTTACAGATTGGCTGACAGTATTAACTTTGTGATTTATATGGGAACTGATTACTTATTTACCGGATGGACCGTGGGTCTATGTTCTCACATGAAAAAAACACCCTATCAAAAATAACCGTGATATTTAGAATATAGAATGCGCGTTCAATATATTTTAAACAAACCGGCCGTCTGGTGTAGTAGTAAGTGACACGATCACTACACAAGGGGGTCGCGGGTTTGAATCCCGCCAAGAGAAGATATTTGTATGATAAATATAAAATGTATTTTCCAGGGTTATGGATGTAAAAAAACCATCCTAAAGATGTTTCATGGCTTATCGAATAGGTGTAACTTCCGTACTCTAATGTTGACTAACAATTTCCAAAAAGAATAGCATTGTTCGACAAAAATCCAAACACACAGAATTTAAAATTGTACATTAATTAATATCTCTTGGTAAATATGTCAATTTAACACAGATGGAACTACAATAGGTATAGAATCTAGTTTATCATGTTTATCATTTATCAACTAAATTAGCATGTTCAATTAAAACTGAAAAACCAATTTGGTGGAATTTTTAAAATTGACGTTACCAGCTTCATTTTATTACCGGCCGAGCATACGTTCTACCTGATGCACGGCGACGGAGATCATTAATGCTAAGGAGCACAGGTAAGCCGCTGCCTACCTATCTCAGTGTGTTTAGTGCGAGTTTTTTAACGTTCTCGATAGCGTGAAAGTCAACTGAAATTTGTATGGAGTTTAAACGTTTGCCTACGTTTGCAGCTAGAGACGCTTTTTTTTTTTTTTTTTTTCTCGGGCCGGGGGCCGAACCTCCTACGAGGTCCCCGTGCCTAGGTGGCGCGCGGGGTAGCTGTTCCAACTGCATACTTTGAGTTAACTTTTACGCTATCGGGATCGTTAAAAAACTCGCACTAAGCACACAGACATACTCAACGTTGATAATTTTGAATTCTACCGAATAAATGTATTCGCGTAAAACTCAAACTCAAAGAATGCAATCTCTAATTTGCAACTTCCCATAGCTAAATTTCTGTTTAATAGACACAAATAGAAAAACTAGTTAATTGTCTAGAGTAGTTTATACTACCTCTTACTATACCGTATTCATTCACAAAAGCCTCACAGGTTCAAAATTATACATTTTCAGTATTCTGAAAGGCATGTGAACCTAACATTATGCCAAGGGATCTTTGGTATAATTCTGTCAAGATCAACCTTGAACTTGCGACTTAGTCACGAAGAAGCAAGGATTAATATTGGACTACGCGTAATCTTCAAATTGATTCACTACCTGACCTTCATTAATGCTGGTTATTCGATAAATTGTTTTATTATTAGCTAAAATTGACATATGGAAACTGATTTCAAAATCTCCGCAACGTACAATAGTTGCGTGCGTACTAAAAATGCTTATGTACAGAAATACGTTAATCGTAGTTTCTAAAGTTGAAAAAACTCATTATTTAACCTCTAAATTATAACTGACCTATTAAGTATAAAGCAATTCAGTTTTAACAGAACAAGAAAACATAACTTCGACTACCTATGTAGACTTAGTTTATATAAAAAAAATCAAAACATTCATATTTTTTAAGGGATTTTATAACCTGGTAACTAAGACCTTTAAGTCATGTCTTATTATATATATGTTATATGTATCTATATTATATTCTTATTTTTATGAAAAATGTTAATATGGAGTGAAATGAAATGAAGATGATTAATTTGAGACATTTATCTAATACTATACCTACTACGATACTAATTCTACCACGTAAACCAGAGACGCGATAATCCTTACCGGACTGTCAAAATAATTCTACTACCAGAGACTATCACAGAGTGGACGTACGGTTAATTATACTTTGTAGGCTGTTTCCATTCGGTATCCGTGTGCCATTGTGAGCGTGAAACGTAATTTGCCAGCCTATTCAAATAAACTCTGAACAGATCTGCTCCGTGATTAGACTATTATTTGTTTTGCGGACAATTCAAAACATGAATAATGTTTGTAAAGCAATTTTGATGATTTAGATAGTGTTTTTATTTCTTTAAATTTGTCTTTCTCGTAGTATCAGCATTTCAGCGTATTTTTAATGGACTATCCTACAACTTAATCCAGACCACATAATTACTTTGTGTTCTTTTTTTTATAATAAATAAATTTAATTTTTTTTGAAAAATTACTTCGTGATAGAAATAGAAAAGTCTATAGGAATCTAAAATAATGAGAGAACTATGTGTATAGGTTTTTTTTCCTTCAGAATGAAATTCGTTAAGGTACATTTATAAGTAGGTACATATTATGTATTTTCTTAAATAAAAAAGGGAAGATACCCAAACAAAGCAGGTACAACAATTCGAAAACACATACATACCCTTTTCTTCTGATACCGGTTATTTATACACTCACTATTAGTTAAGTTCCTCTGATGGAAATATTCTTGTACCTCTGTTTTTATTGTGTTAGATCGGAGAGGAGCTCACGTATACCTATGACACTCACTATTTTGCCTGCCTACTGCTATTAATGTTTAATTAACATTTCATTTTTTAAAGAAAATTAATGACTTTCACTAATTGGTTTAAAAGTCTTTGCTAATTTTAAGTACAGGGGTTCTGTTTTGAATGTTGAAAAATAGTACCTACTACCTGATTATATTTATTGCTTATTCGCTGATTACAAACATTGCGCGTAACTATGTTATCAATAGGTGTCCAAATAACACAGCGCTTTTTTTTTCGTGCTTGTATTATCTGTGCTACACATTTCACAGGTACTATCTATAACTATTTCGCTAATAAAAATGAGGACTTTTTGGCGGGAACGTGAGGAGTGAAGTTGTGTGATTTGTTTTATTTTGTCTATTTAGTGTTTCTTCAGGTTTAAATGTGTAATAGCGGTGGTTTATTAGCTGTTTAATATCTGTGAAAGTGCACAAATGTGGCAAAATGATACAAAGCCGTTGGACGTAACTTCTCGGGATCCTCCAAAAAGTCCACTGAAAAAATCTCAGTAAATGACCACAATTTTACTGAGATTATATTTCATCCCATATATCTCATCTCATTTCATTTCATTTCATCCTAGTTAATTAATTATCATCCAATTAACCAGTTAATTATCTTCATTTCATTTCAGTCCATATTATCATTTTTCATAAAAACAAGAATATTTAAAATAAAATAAGACATGACTTAAAGGTCTTAGTTACCAGGTTGTAGCGGGCTTAGCTTCGACAGTCTGTGTCGAGTCGTCGCACAATAAACAGGTTGCAAACTGTCTTGCCTTATTAATAATTATCACCACATAATACCACACACGCTCTATATAAGCACAGACTCCACATTGGTGACCCCGACGTGATTTGCTGACGACGTGACTGAGGCGTGATTATAGTGGTGATGAACTGTAACAATTTATAGTGAAAGACATTACGTGTTTTAAGGTGAAAAACTGAAACTGTTAGATTGTGCAATTTACATTTAAAAAATTATTTCACCATGGCTGAGGAAGGATTTAAGACGGATACGGGCGTGTTAGCAGTGTCAGTGGCAGCTAGAATTCCTGATTTTTGGCAGGATCAGCCCCGATTGTGGTTTATACAAGTCGAAGCCGTACTACAGTCCCAACACTTGGCAGATATAGCAAAATATCATATTGTCATTGCTAAGCTGGGGAAGCAAGTGATAGAGCAGGTAACAGATATTTTATTAAAACCCCCAGAAGAAGGAAAATACGAAGCCCTTAAGAGAAGACTTCTCGTAATATACGAGGAGTCAGAAAATCGACAAATACAAAAGTTAATAGGAGAAATGGATTTAGGTGACCAAAGACCATCGCAACTCCTGAGAAGAATGAAGGAGCTGGCACGAGATAAGATCACGGATGAAACGCTTACGGTTTTGTGGCAAAATCATCTGCCAGCCGCTGCACGCGCAGTATTAGCCGTGACGGATACCAAAGATATTTCGACCTTGGCAACGATCGCCGATAAAGTTATGGAGAATATGAAACCCACGAACAGCGTCGCTGAAGTCACCAGCTCCAAACAAGTGGACTCAGCAATGGCTGCCGAGATAGCCAAGATAAATGTCCGGTTAAGCAAGATCGAAGGTGCAGGAAGAGCTTCCAGACCATTCTTTCACCGGAACTATTCCCGAGATGGAAGGTCAGCGTCCCGCGGACGAAGAGGACGTACTCCTCGTCGTACTCCAGCAAGCGAGGATTGGGTATGCTTTTACCATTACAAATATAAGGAAAAAGCACACCGGTGTGTAGAACCTTGCGCCTGGGAGAAGAAGCAGGGAAACTAACCACCGCGCAGTCATCACTGGCGGAAGTCTGCAGCGGAACAAATTACCGCCTAAGTGTTACGGACCGTTGTAGTGGATTACGTTTTTTAATAGACACTGGTGCGAATATTTCGGTATTGCCACGTAGTAAAGTGCAAAAAAACGTTAGCAGTGAGTGTACAGACTATACATTATATGCGGCCAATGGAACTATGATAAGAACTTATGGACTAAAAACTTTATTACTAGATTTAGGGTTACGTAGAGCATTTCGCTGGACTTTTGTAATAGCTGACGTACGACAGCCGATCATAGGTGCCGATTTTTTAGTACATTTTAAGTTAATCGTAGATTTAAGTACACGTAAGCTTTTTGATGATGTCACAAAGTTGAACATTTTTACTGGGATTGTCAACACTAACGAACAATCAGTAAAAACGGTAGACGTGACACATCCATTTTACCAGTTGTTGGCCGAGTATCCTGATATTACCAAGCCAATATCATTTAAGGAACCGCCCAAGCATGCGGTCTACCATGAAATTATTACCACGGGCCCGCCTGTCCACGCTAAGGCGAGGCCGTTGCCACCGCACCGATACGCGAAGGTTAAAGAAGAATTTAAAATTATGCTAGAGCTAGGCATTTGTAAACCGTCGAAAAGTGCATGGGCAAGCCCTCTGCATGTGGTACCTAAGAAGGACGGACAAATTCGCCCATGCGGTGACTATAGAGCACTTAATGCTGTGACGCAACCGGATAGATATCCGATACCGAGGTTGCATGACTTCACTTACTTATTACATAATAAAAAGTACTTTTCACGGATTGATATAAATAGGGCCTATCATTTTATTATGGTAGCGCCTGAGGATGTGGAGAAGACAGCAGTGATCACACCTTTCGGACTTTTTGAGTTTCCGCGTATGCCGTTCGGCTTGCGCAATGCCGCACAAACCTTTCAACGGTTTATGAATCACACAGTGTTAGAAGGTCTAGATTTTTTGTATGGTTATATCGATGACGTCATAATTGCAAGTGAAGATTTAAGCACTCATAAAAAACATTTGCGTGAAGTTTTTGAACGTTTCAACAAGTTTGGTATTACTATAAATTTACACAAGTGCTGTTTCGGTCAGCCTAAGATAGAATTTTTAGGTTTTGAAGTATCAACAGAAGGTATACGACCTTTGAAAGATAAAGTAGACGCAATTGAAAAATTCCCGAAACCTGAAACCGTTCAACAACTTCGTAGATTTTTAGGCATGGTCAATTTTTACAGATTGCATATGCCGCATGCCGTAGAATATCAAGCAGAACTTAATAAATATTTAATAAATTCAAAGAAAAACGATAAGTCTATAATCAAATGGACGGACAATGCAAACAAAGCATTTTTAGAATGCAAAAATAATTTACAGAATGCAGCTACGCTGTCGTATCCGAAACCTGATGCCGCACTTGCACTTATGACCGATGCGTCGAGTACGTGTGTGGGTGCGGTGTTGCAACAGTTCGTTAATAACACGTGGAAACCACTAGGTTATTTTTCCAAGAAAATGACCACAGCGGAGACTAAATACAGTACCTACGATAGGGAACTGTTAGCAGTATTTTCAGCTATAAAATATTTTAGAAATATGGTAGAAGGTCATAACTTAATTATATATACGGATCACAAGCCGTTAACATTTGCGTTTTCTAAAATAGGAGGAAACAATGAGCTACCGCGTCGCATCAGACAACTCTTATTTATTAGTGAGTTCACGTCAGATATTAGGTACATAGACGGCGATAAGAATATTGTCGCAGATGCACTATCGCGTGTAGAAACAGTTAGTTGTCCCACGGTCTTGAATTTTACTGACATCGCACTCTCACAAGCTAACGACGAGCAACTTATTGAGTTACGTAGCAGGTCAAGTAACCAGTACAAATTCAAGGAAATATTGTTGTCAGATTGTAATATTCCCATAGTATGTGAAACCTCAACGGACAAAATTAGACCTTACATACCAGAACAGTATAGACGTTTAGCATTCGATTCAGTGCATAATTTGAGTCACCCAGGAATTCGAACCTCTAAAAAATTGGTGAAGGAAAGATTTTTCTGGGTTAATATGAATGTAGACGTCAGTAAATGGGCAAAAAGTTGTATTAAATGCCAACGAGCAAAAGTACATAGGCATACTAAATCTAAAATTAGTCAATTTCCGTTAGCTGAACGATTTACGCACATCCACGTAGATATAGTCGGCCCCTTGCCTATATCCTTGCAAGACTATAGGTATTTAGTTACGATTGTAGATCGTCAAACTGGATGGCCAGAAGCCTTTCCAGTTAAGGATATTACGGCAGAGACGGTTGCAAAAGTAATAGTCGAGGGATGGATTTCGCGATTTGGCTGCCCCGCTAAACTAACCACGGATCAAGGCAGACAATTTGAAAGTAATGTTTTTAAGGAACTAATGAAGTGTCTAGGTATTGTCAAGACACGCACTACTACCTATCACCCGCAATGCAACGGGTTAGTGGAAAGATGGCACCGTTCACTCAAGGCAGCGCTCATGGCCCGACTAGATTCTAAGACGTGGGTTGAAGAATTACCTATTGTTTTGCTAGGACTTCGTGCAGCACCACGGACCGACTCAGGCGTCAGTGCCGCCGAATTGACCTACGGGCAAACATTACGTTTACCGGGAGATTTTTATAATGATGGTATTATACCTATATTAGATCATTGTCAATACGTAAAGCATTTACGCGCTATGATATATAATTTGAAACCTAAACCGCTACCGCGTAAGGATGCTCATACAGTGTTTGTACATAGCGATTTGAATAACTGTACTCACGTTTTTGTTCGTTCAGATATAATTAAAAAATCGTTAGAACCTCCCTATGAAGGACCTTATAAAGTCCTAAATAGAACAGAGAAAGTATTTTTAGTGCAATTTCCTAACCGAGATGCGTATATATCGGTAGACAGGTTGAAACCCGCTTATATGCATACGGCAGAGGCAGAAAATAATTTGGTTATTAAAAATAACTTATTAACGGATAGACCTAAAATAAGTGACCACAACAAGGAACCTATCAGAGCCTCCGAGAATAGCGATCAAAATCGCTCAGCTAATTACCGTGTTACACGTAGTGGTCGTATTGTGAAACCACCGGTACGTTTTGCTGACTAAGTAGATGAATAGAAAAACGATATCTTTTGCACAGTACAAAGTATTTCGCAAGAAATTGTAATTGTAATAATTCGCTAAGTTGGAAATTATGTGAAATTGTGCTACAAATGACTAGAAGTTTAAAAATGTTTTTAAATAGGATTACTTTTATTTTATATTTCGTATTTGTTAAGCAATGAATAATGTTACTAAGTTAAGATTTTTATATTTTTACACTTTTTTTTTTACATTATCTTATATACTTTTTTTTACATTTTACTCTTATTTTTTTGTAAAAAATTTTTATGTCTTATTTTTAAGGGGGGAGTGATGTAGCGGGCTTAGCTTCGACAGTCTGTGTCGAGTCGTCGCACAATAAACAGGTTGCAAACTGTCTTGCCTTATTAATAATTATCACCACATAACACCACACACGCTCTATATAAGCACAGACTCCACATAAAATTCCTTAAAAAATAAAAAAAATAAAATGAAGCACTATTCAAAAGATCAAAGTGTTATCATTGTTAATTCTATAACAAAAATGGGGAAAGCTATGGCAAGAGTGCTCGCAAATTCTCCGAAATTTGCGATCACAATAATGCACCATGCTGATAATCTAGAACATTACGTTCTTGAGAACGACGCGGTCTTCATGTTTTTGGTATGGTGATGTGTATATTATTATAATATGCATAGATAATATACTTAATATTTTTAAGAGTACGGTTGAGTCAACGGAGAGACGTGACTGTTTTGTATTCCATGGAGAGCGATCTGTGGAATTGTTTCGTCGTTTTTACCATCGCACCGCCTGCCACTTGAGTAGAGTTCTACTACCTCGAGCCACTCCGTTCATCCACCGTGCGTTTCCAGAGATATTTTGTGCCACTTACCATCCGACTTTGGAATGAACTCCCCTCCACGGTGTTTCCCGAGCGCTATGACATATCCTTATCGAGGCTTTTGGAGAGTACTTAACGGTAGGCAGCGGCTTAGCTCTGCCCCTAGCATTGTTGAAGTCCATGGGCGACGGTAACCACCCACCATCAGGTATACGGCCCACCTCGTCTGTCTACAAGGGCAATAAAAAAAATTCGCCCACACTATCTAGAATCACTGCGTTAATCCACAGTGCGTTTCCAGAGATCTTTTCTCCGGCTTTGGAATGAATTGCCCTCTACGGTGTTTCTCGAGTGCTATGACTTGTACTTCTTCAAACGAGGCTTACGGAGAGTATTAAGTGGTAGACTTGGCGGTGCCCCTGACATTGTTGACATCCATGAGTGACGGTAACCAGAGACCATTAGGCATGTGCTTGACTGCCTATAAGGGAATAAAAAAAAATGAAATTGAAAAGTCAAAGATGACAGCTGTCAAATTTTAGACAGCCATTTTCATGAGAAACAAATTACATACGCAGAATTTAAATAGTCTACTCTAATTGAGATACGGTTTAATAATTTTTTTTATTAAAAATCTATTTCGATTCCATCTTAGACACAAGTCTGTTAAATGTTGTCTAAGTAACTAACTAGCCTAGTTTCAAACTTTACCACAAACGTCGTACTTGATATCTCGTGGTAGATCGGGTGGTCTTTGATCCACCGCCCACACCATCTATCATGTTCTAGAAACTCAACCGAGTCATTACACTTGGATGGATACAATAGGCCTGTAGTCATTATTTTGCTTGCATCTCAAAATGTATTTAGATATTTCTTGTTTTTTATTGCTTAGCTGGTTGGACGATCTCACAGCCCACCTGGTG
The DNA here is from genome assembly GCF_030267445.1 of Bombyx mandarina. Classification (NCBI taxonomy): domain Eukaryota; kingdom Metazoa; phylum Arthropoda; class Insecta; order Lepidoptera; family Bombycidae; genus Bombyx; species Bombyx mandarina. Next base: position 10,403,453 of record NC_143210.1, read on the forward strand.
TTAAGTGGTTGCTAGAGCCAATCTTCAGCAAAATGGAACGTATCAGCAACAGCCTAGGCCTCTCCATAAATAGATCAAAAACGAAATTAATGGTGGTGGATCGTGCAAATGTTCTAAGATTGAGTGGGGCGCTTGGATTAGAGGTTGTAGACGAATTCGTGTAACTCGGGTCCTGCATCAGCAACAAAGGCTCATGTGAAACTGACGTGCGCCGACGTATCGGAATGGCTAAAAGTGCGATGTCTCAGCTACAGAAGATCTGGAAGAATAGAAGGATAGGCCTGAAAACTAAAACTAGACTGGTGCGGACTCTTGTTTTCTCTATCTTCTTGTATGGGGCTGAGACATGGACGTTGAAAGCAGCAGACCGAATGCGCATCGATGCTTTCGAAATGTGGTGTTGGAGACGCATGCTAAGAATTCCGTGGACAGCCTTCCGGACTAACGTGTCGATATTGAAGCAACTGGGCATCAAAATCAGACTGTCTACTGTATGTCTGAAGCGGATCCTCGAATATTTTGGTCACATTGCGAGGAAAGACGGCGATAGCCTGGAAAAACTTATGATCACAGGGAAAGTTGAAGGCAACAGATCTACAGGCCGCAGCCCGACTCGTTGGTCCGATCAGATCCGCACCACTTTGGACAGTACAGTGTACAGCGCGCTGCATGACGCCGTGGACAGAGGAAAGTGGAAAAACATCTTAAGATTGAAGCTCATGGGTGATGGTGGTCACAACCCTCAGACATGAGGAACACGATTCGAGGAGGAGAGCCCATAGATATTTACAACGCAAATGCGCCACCCACCTTGAGATATAAGTTCCAAGGTCTCAGTATAGTTACAACGGCTGCCCCACCCTTCAAGCCGAAACGCATTACTGCTTCACGGCAGAAATAGGCGGGGTGGTGTTACCTACCCGTGCGGACTCACACGAGACCTACCACCAGTAAAATATTATATGAATACCGCCACTACCTTGATATACTAGGTCGAATTTCAATTCTTATGCTCTTGATTTATGCCCCATAATCATTAACTCAATCTAAAATAAAAATCTTACTATGAGGTTCAAATAAAGGCCTTAATTGAATTCGTCATATTATTTATTCTATGAAGACTTCCGGGTGACTAAAATATCAGGGGTCAGTCGTGTCAAAAAATATATTATAATGGTAATCGTAATATCATTTTTCACTGTTTTCATACCATTAGAGCGTGCGGTATAAACATTCTGCTTATTTCCATCGCAATTATGGTTCGGTGCGTGGTATGGCCTTATTGTAATACAATTCGTGCTTCGTTTTCATGTCGATGAGGTATTTACGTCTTGATGCGTATAGGGTCTAGTAACAATACCGGGTGGTTCTCTTTATCTGTTAAGATAGCTCGAAATATCGGTAAACGATAATTTGAAACCTGGTAACACCGCAGTATGTTGGCACTTATCAAATGAACTTAGAATGCCACGTTCTGAGCGAGTTCAAAGCAATAGGCCACAGCTTCACTATGCCCGTAGCATTGCTGAAATCTGTAGTCATCGATGTCTACTGACTATCAGGTGGCTCGTGTGTGCGTCAGCCAGTTGAGTCAATATAAAAAATAATTAAAAATAAGGCGATCCATGAACCTTTACCCGTACCCAATCGACGTATAGTTAGATTTATTTTACGAAACGAATTAAAAATAAGCATCTGCTCTTGCGTGGGTGTATAATAATTTAATTACTGGTGGTAGGACGGCTTGTGAGTCCGCGCGGGTAGGTACCACCGCCCTGCTTATTTCTGCCGTGAAGCAGTGATGCGTTTCGGTTTGAAGGGGTGGGGCTGTAGCGGGTAGCCATCATACAACGAAAGATAATTGACAGATGCCTGAAACTCGCTTACGACATTTTCAAGATAAAAGCGACAAATTTCTTTGGAGGAGGACCACTATCTTCTGACGGTCTCCGTTTATTTGGTCCTGGTGTCATATTTCCAGGATTAGAAGGTCCTGTGTGACAAATACCTAAAGGATCTGTTATTGGATCAAAATCTCTCTTTACAGCCGGAAGCTCCCACATAGATTCACCCGATAATTTGTTCCAAAATATGGCCTGTTTTCTCTTTTCGACCAGTATTTACGCCAACCTTGTTGAATAAGATCTGGATGTAGGTCATCTAAGTTCTGAACAACAACATTTGGATCGTCGGTCTACCGAGCAATATCACCCGCTCGGTGGAAGATCTTCCCTTTGTCGTAAGCCCCAAAGGGCAGCCGTTGTAACTATACTGAGATCTTAGAACTTATATCTCAAGGTGGGTGGCGCATTTACATTGTAGATGTCCATGGGCTCCAGTAACCACTTAACATCAGATGGGCTGTGAGCTCGTCCACCCATCTAAGCTATAAAAAAAAAACACGCACTACCACAATGAAATATTCATGTATAAAATTATAAATGCGAAAATCAGTTTGTTTTATAAGCTTTCATATCTTAACCACTCGGTAAGCAGTACAGAAAAGAGCATACTGGGGTACAGAGAAGAACACAAAGAAGAACATATTTTCGATCTGAAAAAACAGAGAGGTAGGCAGCGGCTTGGCTCTGCCCCTGGCATTGCTGAAGTCCATGGGCGACGGTAACCACTCACCATCAGGTGGGCCGTATGCTCGTCTGCCTACAAGGGCAATAAAAAAAAAATAAAAAAAGAAGAACATATTTTCGATCTGAAAAAACAGTAATATTTCCGAGAGATATTTTTTCCGTATATAAACTTAAGAGAGGCGACGCGTACGTATCAAGCTAATAATAGTATAATTCTAAATCCTTGGGTATTCCTTAAAATGCAGCATGACTAAAGACTCGAAGCGTCCGACCATTGCTTGAACTATAAAATAACATTGAAGATCTACAATACCGCACTGTGCCTATTATAATAATATAACTATATTGCAGTTTTATTAGGAGTTGCCCATTTATATGGAACGTCTGTGAGAATGCGTTTGTTTTCTGACAACTATTACGAGTAATTACAGTTGCAGTCTTGTCACTTGTCTCTGTGTGTGAAAAACAAGATAGTTCATTAAAATTGATGAATTTTACTTTTGATGGTTTGGTTATGGTTTGATTGGTTAAAAGTGAGAAATCCGTCTTCTTCGAACTATACTTATTAAAGGATACAATACGCTCACAATTCAAAAATCGAATAAAGGTATATTTTTTTTGTTAATTACTATTTAAAACCAGAAAACCGACTTGTAAAATACTCTTTATTACTCAAAGTATTACAGAGTAATCCGGTCACGGTCCTCGTCGAACCCGTCGCTTGCGACGAAGGGCTCGACGAGCGAATTAACCCATAGACTCAGCCCACTGAGTTTCTCGCCGGATCTTCTCAGTGGGTCGCGTTTCCGATCCGGTGGTAGATCCTACGAAGCACTGCTCTTGCTATGGTCAGTGTTAGCGTCACTCCGGTATGAGCCCCGTGAGCTCATCTACTAGCTAAGGTTACGCTGAAATAGCCTCTCAAGGCTATCAGATTAGATAGGAAAAAAAAGCAGAGTAAGCTCTGGTAAAAAGAGCAAAAGTAATAACGTCCCAGAAAAGTTACCCTGTACATTCTTGTGCGGGACATCAACACTGTATCTATGTTGCAGTCCACAGTATTGGTTTAATCAGAACGAGGAACAAACCAACTCGTATGAACTTTTCTTTTCAACTTCGAAATGCTCTGGTTTTGTTTGCAATCTCGTTTTCCATGTGACTTGCGCACTACAGCCTGACATTTACAACTTTTGTTCATGTTTGTTTTTGTAATGGAATTTTGATTTCATTTAAAATAAAAAAAATTAATGTTAAAAACACTTAGGTACTGTTTCCATTTTTTTATTGAATCTCCTCATCAGTCACTACGAAATAAAAATGAAAATCTTCAGAGCACAAAATAGTTATTAACTGGTTGGTCTTTGCCTATTTAAGTAATCTATACTAATATATAAATCTACAGTGGTTTTTACGGATGTTCCGTTATAACTACTGAACCATGCATCCGATTGACTTGAAACTTGGTATCCACGTAGAAAATACATGTACTTAATGGATAGCCTAATATTTATATGAGTGTTGGACTCCCTAATAATAATGACAATAAATAATAATGTTAATTTTAAATGCCCAGTGAAGCGGGTGAGTACGGCTAGAATAATATAAATTTATAGAAGATAGATGGGGACTAGACTGGACTAGTCTGCCGTCACGCTAGCATACATATTACTTGCTCTCATAGGAGTACACGAAGCCTTTACATTTCCTACTTAAATTCAGCTTGCAACGGTGAACATTTCGTGCTTAAGCATAATTAAGCTACGCTTGTTGACATAACCACATACTGTATTAACTTCACAGTTTCTTTGAAATTCATGAAGTCATTGAACTTTGTTAGTTTGCAATAATTATAAGTTCAATGCCTTCTCGTTAATTCGAAATAAAATGGATCGGAAAACTAACTGATTTTTTTCTTCAATTTTTATTTGTACTCAATAAAAATGCGTAATTTGTGGAATATGATGCGCATTAACGTTTATTAAGAACTACCTATGTAGCTGCAGAAACATCACTTTATTTGTTCTCTTATACCTATACCTAAAACAGAAAGCAAAGGACTCAAAAATAACATGCACATGCAGTTTTAAACCAATATCGGTTCTTCTTTTTTATATAAAGAAAATGAATATACTAATGGGTATTCCTTCGAAAAATCATCTTTCGTACACCACCAAGAAAAGAAAGTTTTCTCTTAAGGTATCTTAAAGAAGAATCTGAGTCCTATCATCACCACGTTAGTACTGGCTATTTCGATTCAAAGGTCGAATTATCAATTATTATAATGAAGCCCGTAAATATTTTTGAATTTGTCAAAACTTTAGTCGCAGGGGTGCCAACATTTTACGGATAGCGAAGTTTTATCCATCATGAAAATGCTTGAATTCGACAACAGAATTGTAATTAATCTCATTGAGAACTGAATAATATATGTTCTATCTGGGAAATTATTTATTAAATAAAATAGAATACATCTTTATTATGACCATTTGGTGCAGCATTACAAAAGAAGCAATATATCTCAACCCCTTTAAAATGAACGCTAAATCGATTTTTCTGCAGAAATAATAAAATTGTTAGTAAAATTAATAACTAAATGTCGAACATTAGCATTATCATATAATAGACTCTTATTCTAATACATAGTGAAGTCGAACAGTTTTAATTTAAATCATGAATCCAATCCGAGTGCTTTCAATATTTAAAAAAACATTAAAAAGCCCAATTTTCGTGATTGATCTTTTGATAAATTTATGCATTCATGAATATTCATAGCGCCCGAGAACAAGTGTTCATTTTAATTAAAAATATGGCGGCGGTGACACGCTGCAAAAAAGACTTCAATTAAAAATCGATAGCGGTAGTTGTTTGATAAGGTTGTGAGTGTTTAGGTTTTTTTTTATAATTTTCATTGTGATTTTATTTTACTACAAAACTCATAACTTTATTCCGCTACTCTTATATAACAAATTCAATTGACCCGACAGACTTCGTAGTGCCTCAGTCGATTAATAAAAGGCCTAAACTTTTTTATAAAATAAACTTAAAACAAACAAAAGAAATCCGTCCAGCGGGGGATACACAAAATTGTTATTTTTATTTAATTTGAAATTATTGAAAAATTGAAAAAAATTAAATTCAACTAAAAAATGAAAAATAAATATTAGTTTAAAAAAATACGCTTTTAAAAATTGCCCCTTCCTACACTATATTATTATATATTGGAGTTCTAACTATCTAGGACATAGCAGTCTTATTAAGTTATCTAAAGTTGTTTTGATATATAAATTTATATCTTTATCCGCCTTTTCCAAATGTTCCTTATAGTACCTCTTAACTCTAAGTTGCATATCAAGACGGTAAAATGATAGAGAGCCATCTCCTACTCTTAATCCAACGTATATAATATAGGCTACATTCCAAACCCAAAGTTGTTTCGGTAAACACTACCAAAACTGACAGTGGCCATTTCATTTAGTTTGATAACACCATTATTTGTGGACGCGGAGTGTAGGAATGTCCGTGGCCATTTGGCGCGCTGCGGCATGGCCGGCGGATGCGGACATGACGTCATCCATTCCTCCCCTTGCTACTGCTAATGCTAGACCAAAGGTCAGTTCGTCCGAAGGTTAATAGATCAACACCTAAATAAAAAGTTGGATGGAATTATGAAAAAAATCGTTACCTATCCACTACCTATTTGTTGTTATATATTTAAGGTAGATCCAATACACGTTAAAACATACAATGAAGATTTCTTTATGGCAATAAAAAAAATAAAAAAACAGAAACACGTTTCTTAAAAAGGAAGGCACTTACAAATAACATCGCATGAAAAGCCCTTATTACTAGTTGCGAAACTTCCATTCAGAGGCTTTTTTTTTTTTTTTCCTACCTATGCTGATAGCCTTGAGAGGCTATTTCAGCTTCGCCCTAACGTTAGTAGGTGAGCTCGCGGGGCTCAACCGGAGAGTTGCTAACACTGACCCTAGCAAGAGCAGTGCTTCGCAGAATCTACCACCGGATCGGAAACGCGACCCACTGAGAAGATCCGGCGAGAAACTCAGTGGGCTGTGTCTATGGGTTAGTTCGCTCGTCGAACCCTTCGTCGCAAGCGACGGGTTCGACGAGGACGGTGACCGGTGCTTGTGGTGCCTAAAAGCACCGTTAATGGATCAGGAGGATCCGTAATGACGTGCTTTGGGCGACGTCGACGGTTTACCATTCGGTCTACTGGGTCGGGTATGTAATTTCCAGCGGCTACGATGAGAGGGTTCTCATGTCGTGCCGCCTTCTCAAAATGGCGCAGCGATGCCGACTGTAGATACTTACTAAGGGAGTCTAGCTCCAGGTCGTCGTGGAGATCCACATTCCTAAGGAACCAAGGCGCTCCGACGGCTATCCTGCAGAATCGTGATTGAATAACCTGAAGGGATTTCAAGTTGGTGCGGGCTGCGTGAGCGAACACTACGCTTGCATACGTCATGACGGGGCGTATACAAGTTTTGTAGAGAGTTACCTTATTACGGAGGGACATGTTGCTTCGACTACAAAGCATTGGATAGAGTCGTCCTAGAATAAACGCGGCGCGGTCGCGTACCGTTTTTATATGGGGACGGAATGTCATCCCTCTGTCGAGGGTGACGCCTAGATATTTGACCTTCGAGACCCACGGAATGGGCTGGCCAAAGAGAGTGATGGGACTAACGGCGGAGGTGTTTGCGCGCCTACTACGGAGTGGGATGCTCGAAGTGATGTTCGGAGGGCGACCCCTTTTGAAGAGCACCGCTGCGCTTTTCGTGGGGTTGATGTCTATTCGCCACTTCCGGAACCACTGTCCCATGGTGGCTACTGCGATCTGGAGTCGCCGATGAAGCAGCGACATCTTCCTACACGAGTAGTAGATAGCCGTGTCATCGGCGAAGAGCGCTAGATGGGTCTCCGGAGACCGGGGTATATCATTGATATACAAACTAAATAATAACGGGGAGAGCGCGGAGCCTTGCGGGACTCCGGCGGTCAGTTGACGGGGACGAGAACGAGTTCCCTCTACTCGATATCGAAACGAACGGTTCGACAAGAAGTCTCGTATGATGAGCACGAGTCTGTCTGGCACTCCCATGTTGTACAGTTTATAAATTAAACCGTTGTGCCAGACTTTGTCGAACGCCTTCGCGATGTCGAAGAAGAGGGCGCCGGTCGGGATTTGTTTTCGCCTATTTAGTCCTATCAGAATGTGCTCCGTGAGGCGGTGCACTTGTTGTACGCACGAGTGTTTTGAGCGGAATCCGAACTGTTCGTCTATGAGAATTTTGTTCGCGGTAACAAAATCCCAGAGGCGTTTCCTAAGGAGCCGTTCGTAAATTTTTCCTATCGTCGAGAGGAGACTAATCGGACGGTAACTAGAAGTTTCGTTTGTCGGTTTGCCCGGCTTATGTATACCGATAACGTCCGCTTCTTTCCACACCGCGGGAAAGATGCAGTGCGTCATAGCGGCATTTAAAATTGTAGCCAACATTGCTATCAGTTGGACTGGCAAGAGTTTAAGCGCGCGGTTGTGGATGCCGTCGGAGCCGGGTGCCTTCCTAGGTTGTAGGTTGTGGATCGCGTCTCTAACTTCGTCAGTGGTAATGGGGGGTAACGCGTCCGAGGGCGGCAGGGAAGCTCTGCGCTCGACCTCCCTGTCGACTAACTCGGTGTGTTCGGGGGCCGCGTGTTGAGTGCTGGTGGTGCACTGCTCTTGCAGTGCATCGGCCAGCAGCTCAGCCTTGTCATCGTCATCGAATGCCGGTGGTTGGCCTGAAGGGCGTACGAGGGGAGGCATAGTAGCGGTAGTTTCGGATTTGAGAGTCCTAGCTAGTCGCCAGTATGCTTGGTGGGAGGGCGCGAGTTGTTCTAAATAACTATGCCAATTATCGTTACGCGCGTCGCTTAAGCGGGAGTGGACTTCGCGTTGTAGACGACGCATCCGAATCCGGTTTGAATGCGTGGGAAGACGATCGTAGGCCCGGATTGCCGCGTTCCTAACTCTTAAGAGATTCCTAAGATCGGGGGACAGTCTGATGCGGTGGAAGCTGTCCTCCACATCGACTTCTTTAGAAGATCTAATGATCGCGGAAGATATGTGATCGGTAATGATGTTTATGGATTCGACGGTGTCCTCGGGGGATGGATTCGAATCCGGGCCGTAAGGGAGGATTGGCGGAGCGGTGTCGGCTAGGCACGTGCCCAGCTTATTCCAATCCACCATGGTCCTCGTAACAGTGACTGGGTTGTGGGGGCGACCGAGCTGCATAACGACAGGTCGGTGGTCTGAGTCGAGCTCTGACATTGCTTCGATGGAACGCAAGCGCAGAGTTACGTTCCTAAGCAATGCCAGGTCTATAGTGCTCGGACGGAGCGCGATGTTATACGGATAACATGTTGGAGTTGGGGGACCGACTATTTCAAAGGTGAGGTCGTCTATAAACGCGTCGAGACGCCTACCGTTAACGTTAGTACGATGGCAGTTCCACCTAGTGTGGTGGCAATTTAAATCGCCTGCCAGGATGACGGAGTCTCCCATGCCGAACAGTGACTCGATGTCACTGCTCAGAAGGGGCTTGTCCGGGGGGAGATAAACGGATGCGATGACGATCGGCTGGTGTCCCGTCAGCGAGATACGGCACACTGACGCCTCGATATGTGAGAGCGAGGGAGTATCGAGAGGGACAACGTGCAGGGCCCGCCTATAGTAAATGGCAGTCCCGCCTTTGGAGGCGGTGAGTCTGTCATTCCTAACCATGACGTAATTCGCGACTTTCGGGTCGCGACGCGAGGGCTTCAGACAGGTTTCCTGCACTAATAGAATATCTACAAGATTATCGCGGAGGAATTCGAAAATTTGATCGCGTTGCCGCGCGAGTCCGTTAGCATTGTAGAATGCTAACGTAAGGGAATACGGTTTTTCTCTACCTTTTTGCGCCATTGGTTACCGGTAAAGATTTTATAACGTACGCGACACGGACTCGTAAACGTCCATGTGATCGAAAGCGGCCGCGAGCCGCTGTTCGGGGGTTACCGACCTACGGATAGCGTCAGCGAACGATCGCAGACGGTCGAAGTTGACCGCGGTGACGAAGTCACGCACGAGCGCGAAGTCGTTGGCGGCAGAGGGTTGCGGGGGACGGAACGCGGGCGCGGGGCGAGGTGCGAGCAGGGGCTGGGGCGCGGGGCGTGTCACGAGCGGGGGCGGGGGTGCGGTTTCCGTTCCCGCCTTCGTATACGGCAGCGGTTTTTTCCACGCCGACACCGTGGGAACTGCAGCCGGCACGAAGGCGGGTTTCGGCACTGAAGGCGCCGAAGTCTTTGGGCCGACGGTTCGGGGGGCTGGGTGGGTCGGACGTTTTCGCGGAGCCCTAGGACATCCACGGTAGTTCGCGGGGTGCCCTTGCTTAAGGCATAGGACACAGCTTGGAGGTTCGGTCGCGGTTTCCCTAACACGCGAGCAATCTAGTGTGGCGTGGTCGCCGAGGCACTTTACGCAGCGGGGGCGCGCGTGGCAATTACGAGCCGAGTGGCCGTAAAGCTGACATCGGTAGCACTGCCCGGGAGTGCCACGCTTATGGGGGGCTTCGATCGAGATCCCGGATAGGCCGCAAATTGTCGTGAGACATGCGATCTTCTTTTTGGCCTCCGGGGTGGGTTCTAACGCCACGAGTATCATATTATAGGGCTGTTTGCCCCGCCCGCTGTGCATCCGGTGCACACTAACTATCGGGAGGGCCTGAGCGGTCAGATCCTCCTTAACATAGTCTATGTCCAACTCCTTGGGGACTCCGCGTACTACTACGCGGAGCTCGCGGTCCTCCTGAAGAGCATAGGTGTGGAAACCTATGTTCTCCTTTCGGAGGTATGCTGAGAGGGCCCTATGGTCGCCCGGCGTTGCGACCTTAATCTGAATCCCATGCGCGACGTTACGCGCATGGGTGTAATTAATTTTATTTGCCTGAAGGGCCTGGGACACGCGATTCCACGCTGTCTTCTCTTGAAGTATCAGCGGGGGCGGGGCAGCTACTTTGGGAGCGGGCGCGGGCTTGGGACGCGGCGGCGGGGTTACGCGGCGAGCGGAGTCCGACTCCGGTGTCACGACTACCTGCGGGCGGGAGGCGGTCGCGGATTTAGTTTGCTTCGTCGTGGAGCTCCGGGACTCCACGGCGCGAGTACGCTTTTTTCCGCGCGTTACGGTTTGGAACCCATCCGAAGTTCCAGGCTGAGGGCTTGACGCGGATTCGAAATCCATCTCCGATTCGGTATCGGAGCCTGAACTCGAAACGATCGAGGTCGCGACGGATGAAGCGCGCGATGACGTAAACGACGCGGGCGCGGGGGTGGGGGTAGCGTTAGGCGCTACGTGAGCCGCATCGTGGGAACGTGCGCTCGAACTTGACGCGGCGGCGGGGGGCGCGCGGCGTGCCTCCGAGGCACGTTTGAGATACGCGGCGACGGACGCGGGGGGGGAGGGATTGCCACGGGCGGCCCTAAACTCTAGGTACTCGGCCCTAATTGACGGGTACCTATCCCGGAGGAACCCGACAATATCACTAACGTCTTCTTTCTCCATTCTTCGGTCTTCTTGCCCGGGGGGGGCGGCCCCGGGACTTTTGTTGAACTCGCCGAAAGGCGAGGCCCCGGATAGGATTTGTAACCCCCCTGTGCTGCAGGACAGCAAGGAGCAGGGGGGGGGAATGCCTATGCCGTGAAAACGGCAATCGGCGGGGAAAAGGAAAGGAACCCGCTCGGGCTGTATAGTGCTACAGCAGGCAGAATCGCGAGCGGGGGTCTAGTCTTGAAAAAGACTGTTGTTTTTGGGAAGGGTTAGGAAATCGCTAGCCTGTGAGTGCCACAGGAAGCTGAACGTAGCGATTGGTTTTGCCTTGAAAAAGGCAGTTGGTAAGGGTGGGTTCGCGGTTACAAAACTTTAGCGCACAAAAATGGACCTCGATACGCAGATCGCAAGCGACCAACGGATCGGCACGTCCGCACTACTGAATTGTACGCACGATGTATTCACGGTCACTACACTGTCGAGCACAACTGTGAGTTCAGAGACGCAGCTCGCAAGCGGGCCACGGATCGGAAAGCACGTCCGCGCACGACCGAGTCGTGAGCGAGAATGCCATTCAGAGGCATTGAGACTTTGACGAGAAATCGCAACTTGGGTAACTTTGATAGTTCAATTCTTGCAGTGTCCTCTCCGCAGAGAAGCGCACAAACACCCGAACTGATGACCAAGACCACTCTGCCGAAAGTGTAAACGGCTGAGAAATTCAGATCTCGCTACTGACCTAATTATATATTGCATTATTTCAATACTTTGCGTTTATTTTACACAATGTTGATTTTAAATGAGTTCTATCACATCCATATTTCTTTTCCAATATAGAACATCCTACACATAAAACTGAAGCGGCCGAGAAAAAAAATTTGAATAACAAAAGAGAGTAACATGAAAGCTTTTAAAAGGGAAGAATATTAAAAGTGCGCCTAATTATATATTACATTATTTCAATGCTTTGCGTTTATTTTACACAATGTTGATTTTAAATGAGTTCTATCACATCCATATTTCTTTTCCAATATAGAACATCCTACACATAAAACTGAAGCGGCTGAGAAAAAAAAAAATTTGAATAACAAAAGAGAGTAACATGAAAGCTTTTAAAAGGGAAGAATATTAAAAGTGCGCGATGCCGGCGGAACCCGACGGTCTTGTCATTTTCCGCATGAGGGATCCACAAGAAATCACTTGAATGCCTGTAGTTTAGTACGCGAAGCTATCTCTATTGTTTTTAAGAAAACAAAGTCTTTTGTATGATTCTTAAAACGCAGAAAAAATATGCTGATAAGACTTAAACTCTGCTTAATTTTTGGCGACTTTAGAACTCATTAAAAGCTGGTTCGTTCTAGACGAAGAAACATAGTCAGAATGCAATATAGACAATCTGGTACACTGAAATTCAAAGTGACGAATATTTATTTCACTGTTTCAAATAGTTTTCACAATTGGAGGCTTATACGAGTACGCACATACGACTCTTAGTAAAAAACGGCTCAATATAAAACTCCAAATTTAATAATGGCACGTTTGTCTCCTGAGTTCTCTTTCGATTTCTTTGCTAATGCTTCAAAGGAAGTTGGATAATGTTTTTTCAAGTGATATACACAACTGAGCAAGATCAACTTAGTGTAAAACTCAAATAAAGGCTAAACCGAACGAATTTGGAATATTTGGAAAGTTAAAAAGTGATGAAAAATATTTATAACGCTAAACGCCAAAGTTATTAGTAAAATTTCAATCTTCTTTGTAACGTACAGTGAATTGAACAGGCTATACTACCAACAATAATTATAGAAGTTTGGCAGGTTTGATTTTTAATACGCTTTTATTAGCTTCATACGTATGTTAGTATGTAACGGAATCTTTGAACATGATTTTGACACCCTTCAAAACATCGGATTAACTCGCAAGTTGTCATAATTATTAAGGATCGATAACAATTCAATATTTTAAACAGTTTGATCCGTTACCCTTACTAGGATAATCAGGATTAGCGACTTTTTGTTTTCCTGAGACCCGGAGTGTCTGCGTCAAGACCAAGAAGGGAACCTACCAGACGCGCCGATCACCTATGTCTCGGATAAGTTACCGACTGATACAGATGAAATCTTTGAAAATTAGAAAAGAAAATATTGAAAAAATTGAAATTCAACTAAAAAATGAAAAATAAATGATTTATTATTACAATTATTCCTTCATCGTGGAAATCGTTCAAAAACAAACAATTCCTTGATGCACTTGCTATGGAAAATACGATCATTAAGAAAAATCATGGCTAATTTTTACAGTCACAATGGCTTACTTAGTTTAGTAACATATTATATTTATTAAAATTATATTATATAAAATTAATAAAACTAATGCTATATACTTTAACGAGTGCTCTCGAAAGCTGAAAATAGACCTATAGCCCAATTTTATAACGTGAACAAGAGTTCAGTCTTGGCAACCGTAATTACCCTAATCTCATTTGGATTCTATTCAAATAACTTCAGAGACTGGCTTTTAACCTGATTAGCCCTTTGAATATTTCTCTTGCGCTCTCTTTGATTTCGTATTACGTTTGTAAAACTGGTACGACTTTGTGTTTATTAAAGAACAAACAAAGGTGGCGTTATGCAAAATAAAAAAAAGACTTTGACGTCTTGTGAATCCGCCTGGGTAGGAACCACCACCCTATCTATTTCTGCCGTGAAGCAGTAATGAATTTCGGTTTAAACGGTGGGGTAGCTGTTTTGCTGTAAAAAAACTGAGACTTAGAACTTATGTCTCAAGGTGGTTGGTGGCATTTACGTTGTAGATATTTATGGGTTCCATTAACCACTGAACACCAGGTGGGCCGAGAGCTCGTCCACCTGTTTATGTAATAATAATAAAAAAAACAATATTTAGGGGTCCAATCAAGACGCTGCTAGGTGTATTTTATTATCTTCAACTTAAAACCGGATATAATAACAATAAGTAATATAATAATAATTAAAGCTTTGGCACACAGCTCCATGACTTTGTTCAGATGCTAACACGGAATATTCCTAATATAATTCGAAGCACACCTAAACTCGTTACACGGTAGTTATCCGCGAGGCAATCAACCGGCGGCCGTGCCGTGGCCATTTCACAGGAGAGTTCACGTCGCGTCATAAGCCCTAAGAATGGCATTTAGCTTCAACGATGTACTTTAAGACTTAAAGTGGATGCTATCTTTATTTTCAAACGTGAAGAAAATGCCCATTTGCGCGAAGAAAAAAAACAAATAGGCTTTATATGTATACTATAGGTTATATGTAGTGATGATAAAATTATTTTATGATATTATAGTGCTTTAAAAGACTTAATATTGCTAATGACTCGTGGTTAAATTTGTCCAAGCACTCTCCTCCTTGCGTCGGTTTCCTCATTACTGAGGGTCGTGGTCATGGCCTTGAAACAGTTTGTTTTTATTATAATGCACCGCCATCTGTTCCTATCTGCAGCTGAGTGCAGAGCAAGCACTATTCGTATTAAATTGTTAGACTTCTTAGATTCAAATATAAAAAAACTTTTTGCGCTTATTCCATCTTCCTCCGTCATTCCCTGTCCTTGCCTAAGTTCATCTGTTTCCTGTACAAAGTCATCAGCCCACCTTCTAATATCCAGTTCCCATTTATAGACCAACAGGTTTATCGATCAAAATTCCTTTTCCTCTTTGGTATTTCTCATCGTAGTCACCTTTTTCTGCCTGTTTATCTACCAGTAGCCTCGAGTAGCTATTCTGAATTGATCTTGGTGTGTGGGCGAACACACAGCTCAGCCTGAGAGGGTTTGCCTAAGTGTCTTAGGTCGTCGTGGCCTAAAGGATAAGACGTCCGGTGCATTCGTGTTGAGCGATGCAACGGTGTTCGAATCCCAGGCGGGTACCAATTTTTTTTATGAAATACGTCCTCAACAAATTTTCACCATTGACTTCCACGGTAAAGGAATAACATCGTGTAATAAAAATCAAACCCGCAAAATTATAATTTGCGTAGTTACTGGTGTTAGGACCTCTTGTGAGTCCGCACGAGTAGGTACCACCGCCATTCTTGAGACCTTAGAACTTATATCGCATTTACGTTGTGGATGTCTATGGGCTCCAACTTATTACCAGGTGAACTGTGAGCTCGTCCACCCATCTAAGCAATAAAAAATATATAATAATAATAAAAATGCCGGAATAGTGCTTCGTTGAATCTACCACCGGATCGGAAACCCGCATCACTGAGAAGATCTGCCTAGAAACTCAGTAGATTAATCAAGTCTATACGGAAGTATTAACATTGAAATCCATAATTCATCCTGAAGTGGCGTCATCGAAAGCTACAAGCTTATACGGCGATCCTATCATGGCAATAAGTCTACCGCCGGCTGGTACGGTCTTGCACCGGCATCTTAAACTAAAGCCGTTCGATTTTACGAGGCCACTCATTGATTCTGGTGAAAGGTTTCTGCGTGCGATCAGGAAGGTCACTGACGGGGGAATTTCAATTGTCGTTGTTAAATTGTCTTCTTTTGTGACGCCTCTGCCGATTATCATAATCGTTTATGGGTGATTTTAAATGGTCTTAAATTAGTGTTTTTGTGTGTCTTTCTTTAGTTAGTTATTCAATCGAAAGTATATCGTTGAGTAAATAAAAATTCTTTAAAAAAATATTTGTTGTTTTTAAATTATAAATTACTTTTTTAACAAAATAGGCTGTCCAAATTTTAAAATTCGAACTTCTTAGCACAAAAATTATGTATTCCAAATTTTGAATATCTGTTTCCACGTTAATGTTTGTTATTTGTTACCGTGACTTTGGAAAAGCTACGCGCGTTTGGAAAAGCTAACATAATATTTACTAGGTTCATTGCGTAACATTTATAGACATGTTATATAAACTATTTGTTCGCTCGCCTACGAAACGACGGGAACGTAAAAGAACCTATTACCGCATTTCGCTGTAGGAGGAAACTGTCAATCAACATCGTGGATGATTAGGGCTGAATTATGTTTTTTTTTCATGTACGACGACATAATTACATTTTTGTTATCAATTAATTTTGTTATTTATATTTTCATATCCAAGTAGCTGACCCGGCAGACTTCGTAGTGCCTCAATCGAGAAATAAAAGACCTAAACTTTTGTATAAAATAAACTTAAAACAAACAAAATGAATCCGTCCGACGGAGGACATATCATAGGAAAAACAAAATTGTTATTTTTATTTAACTCCGAGGATTTTAATATTTATCTACCTTTTAAACCTTCTCTGGACTTTGACAAATAATTTAAGACCAAAATTAGCCAAATCGGTCCAGCCGTTCTCGAGTTTTAGCGAGACTAACGAACAGCAATTCATTTTTATGTATATAAATGCAATAAATATGAAAGGTGAAAATATCTAAAACCTATTCCTGTCAACCTATCTATTTTTAGAAAGCACTTAGTACTTTGATATTTAAATGACATTTTAATAAACCATAGACACAGCCGACTGAGTTTCTCGCTAGATCTTCTCAGTGGGTCGCGATTTCAATCCGGTAGTAGATTCTGTGAAGCACTGCTCTCGCTAGGGCTAGTGTTAGCAAATTATCTCAGGCTGAGCCCGTGAGCTCACCTACTGGGCGCAGGTGGGATAGCCTCCTATGCTACCAGCGAATAGGTAGGAAAAACCAAATCGCTTTAACTCTTGTTGTTCTATATTCAAGGCAAAGTTCATAATACTTACAATAATTTTTTTACCGCAAATTTTACATGGCAATTTATGGACAGCCCTGGATTTGGCATCCATTAAGCCTATTTCGGTCTCAAGCATATCAGTAAGTTCGTTATCAGGTAATTTAAGGCATTAATTAATCGGATTCCGCTGGATTGTCGCCGAAATCGCATGATCACTGAGGGGATCTCGGCGGGATGTTTGCTCTGAATTGGCATACTTCGGATTATTGAAGATCTTGTTCGATATTATTATATAACGACACAGCTTTTAAGATCTTAGGTTTTAGATTCATTTTATTTAAGGAACTAAATTATACATATTATATAATTAGTAAAAACATTTTCCATCTATGAATTTGTTCATTTAAAAATCCGTTTTGGAAGTTACTGTTAATTTTTTTATTAATAAACACTGTTTTAAAAACTTATTTTTTCTTGTTTCAGATACGGAGCAATGACACAATTGTCTGAAATTCTCAGAACGAAAATGCTCTAAGAACGTGTGAATAAAATTACTAGGTCTATTAAAAAAAGCAATAATAAAATCAAATTATTAAACGTAGAAACCCCTTAGCAGTGCTACATAATATAAAGGCTTAGTTATATTAGTTTTAATCTATCGAAATCTTCCATTAAGTGTTAGTCGCGTCATAACATTTATTCATTGTAAAATGATTTCAAACGTACAGAACACAAGGCTTAAAATCGCGAGTAGCAGTACTGTCGCCGAGAAAAGTGCATTTTAAAAACGGAAATAAATAATGGTAATGGGAAAATGCCGCAACGAGCGCAATCCTCGTCGAACAGTTTGATGCGACCGTTCGTGGTTCTAGCCCTGCCCGGAATGTATTTGCTTTACAAATATAACCAGTATCGACAGCAGCAGATGGAGACCGCGCGGCGCCGTGTCACCGAGAGGGAGCTTATGCATCTCAATACGAAAATCGTGAGTATTGGCAGATCTTTAATTTAGCGTTTGAAAGGCCCCTTTTTGGTGCCATAGTGCTTGTAACAACACTCTAGAACGGAATCTCAATACGAAAATCGTGAGTAGATCTTAATTTGGCGTTTGAAAGGCCCCTTTTTGGTGCCATAGTGCTTGTAACAACAATCTGGAATGGAATCACAATACGAAAATCGTGAGTAGATCTTTAATTTGGTGTTTGAAAGGCCCCTTTTTCGTGCCATAGTGCTTATAACAACAATCTGGAATGGAATCTCAATACGCAAATCATGAGTAGATCTTTAATTTGGTGTTTCAAAGGGCCCTTTTTGGAGCCATCGTGTTTGTAACAACACCCTGGAATGGAATTTGTTCCAACACATTAGTACCCGATAGTGGTTGGTAAGATCATAAGCATTGGTTATATGGTACAAAAAACAAAGAACTTAACGCTTCCATGAGTCCAAAGGTTGGAAAGGAACGATAGCTTTGCCGGAGGATTTCGCAAGGAGCCAAACGAATGTGGATGGTACTTAGAAGCCCCATATCAGAAATGAGATCTCACACTATCACACTAAAGTTCTGTTCACTACTAAGCTTCTCTCTGCCAGTTTTATCTAATTACAGAAATTGTTTCTGTTAAAATTTTTACATGTTAACATACTTTATAACCGCCAATCTGTGTAATTTTTATTTATTCGTCGAAACCTTGCTTTTGTAGTTACATATGGATTCTATATGTATATAAAAGAATGTACGAAGGTCGAAAATATTAGGTAAAGCGATCAATCTTGGTTGCGAAACCTTACTAACAGTCCCCACGCCTGTTGGGTGAATAAAGTATCAATGCGTCTTACTGATCGCGATATTTTTTTAATTGAGGCCGTCAGCGTAAAAGTTGCCTAAGCTTACCATAGTTAGTATGGAGGCAATTAGGTTTGAATTTTCATGAATTTGAATTTGAGTACGCATAAAAATAATGCTTATAAAGCTATCTGTTATCTATGGGTGCAACTATGAATAGGCCGGTTTTGCATCAAAATTTATAATATTTTAAATAAATTCCAATATACGTCATGTAAGCTTGAATACAAAAAAATGTGGGTTAGGTCACTTTTGCGCTTTTGGCCACAATTAATCTAGCAGACGACTTCGTGCTACTATGAACAATACTATTAACGATTTAAGATACAATGGTTATAAAGTATATTGTTCATGAGTGGATACCATCATCTCGTCTATTTCAGCCACGAATCGGTCGTGCATTCAAATTCGGAACACTAGCAAGTCTAGGTCTCCTCCTGTCCGACTTAGGTTATTAATTTTTTTTTAGTGCTTAGTTGGGGACGAGCTCTCGGTTCACCTGGTGTTAAGTGATAACAGGAGACAATAAACATCAACATTATCATTAAATAAATAAAAATGTAAACAAATAATTAACTTTAACACCAAACACCGTAAGGATATATTAGTGGTAGTTGAATTCCAATACGAGGACCACAATATCCTAGGCTATTAACATTAAATGTCTTCCGACCAGTGGAGTACCAGAAATTAACCAGGGTTAAATCTCAGTACATACCAGTATACGAAAATTTTATGATCACTATATTAAGTATATAATAGTAATTTAAAGATTCCTTAGCGAATTAGAAAGGCGAGATTCACATAATCAGTGGAAAGCACAAAATTCGTACCAGAGGTAGGTGAACTAGGTGTGACTAGGTGTATCTACACGCGATGTCGTGCGCTTTGCTGCTCAGTTCAATGGAACATATTATCATACGTATAGACATCACTATTTGTAACTACATAACGAATTTTACTATTTTATTACTTGAGAGGTTTTTAATGCCCGTAGAACGTAAGTCGCGGAAAAATCTACGAAAATTTATGTCATGTCACAACGGTAAACCGCTATATATAAATAAAAGGGGAATATATTACTAGTCACCAAAATTTATATTTGTCATCAAGCTGTATCAGCTAATAATTAGATCTATCACCACGTATTATTTTCATTCTCAGATAAACAAAAGTGTTCCCACGTATGAGTTATCAAATTAATGTTAATATGTATATGTGCAAAATAAGAGATGGATTACCAACAAAATTGTAGTGCATTAGATGAATATAAACTTCGTTCTTAAAACAATAGTTTTATTACTAACTATACTTGAGACCTTAGAACTTGTATCTCAAGGTGGGTGGCGCATTTACGTTGTGGATGTCTATGGGCTCCAGTAACCACTTAACACCAGGTGGGCTGTGAGCTCGTCCACCCATCTAAGCAATAAAAAAATAAAAATTAGTATATTGATATATAATATATAGGATAATAGGAATTGACTTTATATTGTTTGGTGAAGACTACATTTTGGTGAAAAATCTACTATTTTTCGGGCAAACCCTATTATTTAAGAAATACATAAGTAATTAAATTGGCGATAGCTTAAATGGTACCCTATATAAAATATAATAGTAGCTACTAATTGGCTCACAATTCAAATTTCAAAACCTAGTCGAATCAACCACTCAAAGTTGTTACCGAGAGGGTGTTAAATAAGAACACTATAGTGATTTAAAGATGCAATAAATCAGAATCTATTCATTCGATCCCGCCGTCTTCTTCAGTACTAGCATGCTCTACTAGATCTAAAGCCTGAAATTTAATAACCATATTACACGAATTTACGCATCACGAAGCCCGGAATCACCTCACGGACGATCGAGAGTCAAGACCGCTCGTAAAGAGGTCTAGTTTATTGCCACTTTAGCCCACTAATGGCCAGTTGAGGTTATCACAAACCATAACCTACGCGCGTCACGCTATTTCGTGTACTCTCATTCAAACAATGCTTCGATTGAGTGTATGTAGACGTATGATTGTGATTAATAGTTTCGATGGTCAATGAAATATACTAATCATAAATAGAATCTCACTTTAAAAGTTTTAATTTAGTAATAAAATAATAATATGGGGTCTTTTTGGCGGGAACGCGAGGAGCGAAGTAGTCTGAATGGTTTTATTTTGTTAATTTAGTGTTTCTTCAGGCTTAAATATGTAATAACGGTAGTTTATTCACTGTTTAGTATCTGCGAAATGGCAATGTGGGTAAATGAAACAAAGCCGCTTGGACATCGCTTCTTGGGATCTCCCAAAAAGTTCTCAATAAATAACCACTATTTTTCTAGACTACAGACGCTAAATTTCATCCTATATAATTAAATTTCATCCTAATTGATTAATGTCTCAAATTAATCAACCTCATTTCATTACGTTCCATATATATTTTTTATAAAAGAGAACATACAAAATATTAGGCCGTATGGTGTGATTGATACCTTCGACTTTTCAGTTATAAAAATGAAGTACTACCTACAAATAATATAGATGACGTTTGATGACGTTTATCAAATTTTGACTGCAAAGACTAATGTTGAAACACTGAAGTATATCATAAAGGTCTACGTGTTGAAAGGATGCCACCAAAAGACCGCTTAGACAATACAGATAAAGCCCTTTGTTACGCCATTTCCTGACGCACCGAATAACGAATCAAGTGATTACGAGTATAGAAATAGTTCGCGAAGGGTTCGAGTCGTAGGTAAAATAGAAAGTTCACCGTGCACCGTTCAAGGTTTATGTTAATTATGTCTAGAAACAGCTGAACAATCCAATGAAATGAACCTTATAACAGTATTTTTCTAATGGGCTGATTTAATGGGTAAATAGACATTACAGTGTGAATACCGCCACCACCTTGAGGCATGAGATCGATGTCTCAGTAGTATTGTACAAAAACCATAAATAAATTCGAACGTAACTCTGCTTTGAGGCCAAGGAAGCAGGATGGTGGTGGTGTATTTACAAAACAAAATGTAAGAAAAAAATCAGTAGTCACAAAATATATAAGTTGAGACATGGTTGCGAGTTAAAGTATTACGGGGTACGACAAGAATGCATCTTATCGCTACTACTATTCAATGCTTATAGTACATTATGCTTATTATCTTGGAAGAATGGCACAAGGACATATCAGTTGAGGGACGAGTGATAAATAACATGAGATATCCTGATGATACTACCCTTCTCGCACAGACCAAAGAAGACATGGAAAATGTACTGGCGCATCTAGAAACTACCAACCTTAAGTTCTGACTTGCTATTGACCAAGATGATGATTGTAGACCAGGCTGAATGAAATAGAATCAATGTAAACTACACTACATAGCTGATTGCGAAGTCGTACACATCTACATATCTCTCGGTTCTACTATCTCAACTTCAAGCACTGGAGGATGTGGAGACGAGATCAGATGACTGTGCGCCTTTAGCAGGTCGTCAGTGGAATGGGTGGGAACTATTTGTAGATTATGAGGATTACCAAGAAGACTAAGGTCAGATTGATGAAATGCCTTGTGTTTATAATATTTCTTTATGGAGTCGAAATCTGGTCTCCGCGACCGCAGGATCATCGTAAAATCGATGCACTAATATGACGATGCGCTATAATGCTAAAAATGCCTCCTAAAGATCCCATGTACGGCATTCCGCACCATTCAAAGAATTCGGTATTAAGGATCGACTTTCGTCATATGCACAATTACGGGATATAAAGTTTTTTGGTCACATCTCCAGAAAAGGGGACTAAATGGAAAACTAGTGATTCAAGGCCAGATCACCGGCCCACTGGACTAGCCTAATAAAGAAAGCTACTGAGTCATTCATGGCCCAGTGTATTCGAAACGCTTCAAGCCGCCAGATGTGAAAGCGCATCTCCAGGAGGGAAATTCTCGAAACCATTGGGGACTTATCCGATAGCTTCGTTTAGAGCATCTGCACAATTACAACCACAGATTGGTTGTAATTGTCAAGAGTGTCCGACTAAGAAGAAGTTAATGTATTGTATTATGAAAATTTCATTGAATTTCGCGAATCGTAGATATAATTATAATTACTTTTACGGTTTAAATTTATTATTTTCGGCGTTTCAAATACTGTATAGTTTTCGTAGTCTCCAAGTACGAGTACATTAAGATGTTATTCGTCGACATTTGAATTTAATCTTAAACATTTTTTTTTCCTTTTTACCATATATTTACAAGAAGCACTAAACAGCAAAAATTAGAAAAAAAACCTGACCTAAAAAGCTGCCACAAAATGGTTACTTACTCAGCTAAATCCAGTAATTGGTCTCCGCGTTGGAGGTCGCATTGGACTTTTTTACTTTTTAAAGGTCAGCGGGGCTTACTTCGTAATTTAATGCGGACAGTAATCGACCTTTAACCCTTACGAGACAAAGGTATTCATATTCTAAAAATGTAAACCATAATTTAATATTTCTCTCTTATAATTATAACGTGCGCGCGAAAATACATTTCTACTTCCAAATTCGAAGTGATATTTGATTCCTTTAAACAAAAACTTACCTAGCGGCGAACGCACTTACATATCCATACATTAATCCGGTTGTCGTTTTCGAGAGTTTTCCACATAAAATTGTTAAGCGGTTAAATTCGAGCTTAACCGTTTAAGAGATTATAAAAAGGTTTTTATTAGCCTAGATAGTTAAGGTGAAGGATAATAGTGCATACAATAATGAAACAATTTTCTTCGCTTAATTTACTTACGACCGCGGTCAACGCTGCAACCAGACACGCGGCCAGCGAGAGCTATGTCCAACCTATCCATAACTTATTTATAATATGTAGATAGTCAATATGTTGTCACCTTATCTTCTTTGTCGTTTCCACACGTATGTAAGCATTTCCATGAATATCGGTCCGCTACGAGGTGGACCGTCTGTTGGATGGTGCCTCTAACTGTCCTCTTTACAATGTTTGATCATCTTGTTGGTACCCTGCCTTTGGCTCGTTTCCCCTTCACTTGACCAAGAATTATAAGGCTTTCCAGACTGTGCCATGGAAATCGCATGATATGTCCGAAAAATCAGAGTGCTTGATCATGGCAAATGGTGGAGAGCCGCTTTGTTGTCTAGAGCTCTTGGAAAATTGAGTCATTGATCCTCAGGGCAGTCCATGGTATGCGTAGCAATCTCCTCCAGCACTACATTTCGAAGACATCGATCTTATTAACATCGTGACGCTTTATGCAGCTGGTTTCATCACCATACAGAATAATGGAGAACACTAGCGCACGCACCAACCTAAGCTTAGTCTCATGGCGAATACTTCGGTTTTTCCATATTCTTTATATTTGAGTCATGGCACTTTTTGCTATTCACTACCTTCGGCGGATTTTTTCCGAGCAGTTGCCATCTTGAGTTGTAAGCGAACCCAGATACACAAAACAAATACTTTTTCGAATCCACTAAGGGCCGTGGTTTGCGAGAAGCTGGCGTCTATCTAATAATAATATAATAATAATTTCTTTATTTACTACATAAACTCTTAAATCATGACCTAGAATACTATTTACATATTTAACAAACTGAGAGATTACGCAGATGGCATCAACAATATAAAATTAACCAATGATCCTCACACTAGGCATAGCCTGTATCGTGAGGACCAAAATGCGATTTACTATATATATAATTGACCTCAAAACGACATCACTATTATTAATAATTATTACGCTCAAAAACATGCGATACAAGATTTAACATATAAGATAATAAAAAATTTTGAGTAATAAAAATAA
The DNA here is from genome assembly GCF_030267445.1 of Bombyx mandarina. Taxonomy (NCBI): domain Eukaryota; kingdom Metazoa; phylum Arthropoda; class Insecta; order Lepidoptera; family Bombycidae; genus Bombyx; species Bombyx mandarina. The sequence continues at coordinate 10,427,964 of NC_143210.1, forward strand.
CACATCAAACAATTACACATATGTGGGGAGCGTAGACATAAACAATTATAAAATAAATTAATAAGAAAAAATAAACAAAAAGATACAAAATTAATAAATCTACTGCTATTTCTTGCTTTTAATTAAGTCCATATAGTTCAATGTAAGCAACCATTTTTTCACTAGTGGTTTAGCTTGCCTAACCGTTTTGTGCTTTAGGTTTTCATTACAATGTCTAATAACCGCGTTATAAATATAGATCTTAGCAACATCTTGAAATAGATGTTTTTGGATAGATGGTAATTTTGTAGCTGTCAAAGTTACAGGTAATTTGTAAACCCTGCGTTTAATCAAGGAATCGTACATTCCAGAAGAGAGCACCGCTCTATGTATCAATAAAAATATTTTTAAAATGAATAACTGACGCACGTTGAGAACTTGACTTTCCCTGTAAACGCGTTCTGTAGAGTACCTTCGAGGTTTATTTAGTATCACCTTTAACACTGAACGCTGAGCTCTTTCTAATTCAATTAGCACAGTTTTTGAGGCAGATCCCCAACAGATGATACAGTACATTAATAGGGATTGGCATAGTGCGAAATATACGGACTTGAGAGTATCAAAACTAGCCACGTCACGTAGATTCTTCATGACGTATACACATCTTCTGATTCGACCAGATAACTCCCGAATATGTGTCTTGAAAGACAGCTTTTCATCCACTATGACGCCAAGATACTTTATTTCATTAACTCTTGCAATCTCCTTGCAATCACACGATGGATCAAATCCATCGCAAACGTGTATTTTAATACTCGTAGATGCTGAAGCAGACATTGAGGTTTTGCAAAAACAGATGTACATGCTTTTCCTTGTATTCAGTGTCAAAAGATTACATTGTAGCCATTTCTGTACTTTGGACATTCCCGCCTCAGCAATAGAATGAGCATCATGCCATGTTGATCCGCTAAATATAATTGCTGTGTCATCCGCATAACACAGAATGTCTGCGTTTGTTAAAGAAAGTTCAAAAATATCATTAATATATAATATAAACAAGGTAGGCCCCAGAATACTACCTTGCGGGACACCATATAACCATATAACCATTAGTTTTGTTTTAGAGTAGTTGGTCTTCAGGCCAAGCTTGGCACTTTCGGCTTCTATTCGTTTCAGAACGATAGCCATCTCATCCTCACTTGATGCAAAAATCTGCATATATCTGAGATTTGTGGGCTTTTGACCGCTGACGAAAACTCCGCCGTCCCAGCTCTCAAGTGCTTTCCTAATGATATGTCACCACCTATATCCAAATGAAGTTGGCACTACAGTCCCCACTGAAACATCTAACTATTCGTAGAAAACCCTCGAGTTCTGTTCTTTACATTAAGTTTGTTTAACTTAAATATCTATATACTGTAATGGTGTTAATATAATGTAAATTTCATGTCATCTACACGGTAAACGGCCACGTTAACAACTGTCTCGTAAACTTTTTTTTATTGCTTTGGTGGGTGTCACAGTCACAGCTCACCTGGCGTTAAGTGGTTACTGGAGACCATAGTAATCTACAACGTAAATGCGCCACCCACCTTGAGATATAAGTTCTAAGTTCTCAAGTATAGTTACAACGGATGTCCCACCCTTCAAACTAAAACGCATTACTGCTTCACGGCAGACATAGGCAGGGTGGTGGTACCTACCCACGCGGACTCACAAGAGGTCCTACCACCAGTGAATACGGGAAACTTAAACCCTAAATCGTTAGTAGCAACAGCAGTTAATCATATGAATACCGATCAAAACAAAATCCAATTTTAGAACTATCGGAGAGGTAGTAATACTATAAAAGCAATGCCTATAAATACTGCAGTGTCAAGGTAGTACATCGACGTTTGCTTTCCCTCTCGATGTCACTATAAATATGTTGGGAAAACTATTATCGATAGAGTGAACTTAATTAAATACTAAAGTCTGAGCTAGTGATGAAACTGACTAGATAATTTAATACGGATCGCGACATTACAAGATTATCGAATCAATGGGTTTTTTTGTTTAGCTATAAATATACTTTTTTTTTTTTTTTTTTATGGCGGGATTGTGAGGTGTATTGTTGTGTTAACTGTTTTACTCTGTTAATTTAGTGTTTCTTCAGGTTTATACTATTTACTAACTAACACTGTCACCTCATTATGGTAGATAACTCTAATAGATCCAGATCGTTGTAGACTTACTGTTATTGCGTTACTTGCAAAGCAAAGTTGAGTCGGTCAAAGACACATGAAAATAAACATTTAGACTGACTCGATGGTACAGTAGTTAGCGCTCCTGACGGTTGCGCCAAGAGTCGTATGTTCGATTCCCATATTTGGCAAGCTGACGTGTTTTTTTTACCCTTCCTATGCTTAGCCTTGAGAGGCTATTTCAGCTTCTCCTTGACGTGTAGGTGAGCTCACTGGGCTCAAACCGGAGTGCTGCTATACTGCAATGCTAGGGCCAGTGTTAGCAACATTCCAGTTTGAGCCCCGTGAGCTCACCTACTAGTTCGGTGAATCTATAATAACCCCTCGAGGTTACCAGAATAGATAGGAGAAAAAAACTGGTGGTAAGATTACTTATGAGTCCGCACGGGTTGGTACCATCACCCTCCCTATTTCTGCCGTAAAGCAGTAATGCGTTTCGGTTTGAAGGTGGGGCAGCCGTTGTAACTATACTGAAACCTTAGAACTCATATCTCAAGGTGTGGGCGGTATTTACGTTGTGGATCTCTATGGGTGGTCTGTGAGCTCGTCCACCCATCTATGCAATTAAAAAAAAACCCGTGATATAGTAAACAGAAACAACATGCCATGTTTTTCGATTGTGAGTACTCTGTTATTTAGAGGAAATCACCGTTGTGATCGGTCAGTGAGCTAGATAGCTGTTCAGCTTAAATGAACTTCGTTTAACAGGTAGCGCTCGTTCGTACCCCCCGGATACCCCGCGGGGTCTGAAATAACGCGGGGGATTCTGTCACCCGTCCCCCAGCAATTATAGAAGTCAAGCATCAACTGTCACAACTCGTCGCTACCTATTTGTGCAAAAAGGATATATGGGGGAGACCGCTAGCTTTCGCTTCGCCGTGTTCAAGCCATCGACAGTGCATAGACACTATCCTTTTGTTCATTACGATTAATGTTTTCTTTTTTTTTTATATTGCTTAGATGCGTGGACAATCCTACGACCCACCTGGCGTTAAGTGGTCACCCGAGCCCATAGACAGCACAACGTCTGTCCCACCATTCGAACCGAAACGCATTACTGCTTCACGGCAGAAATAGGTAAGGTAGTGGTACCTACCCGTGCGGACTCACAATACGTCCTACTACCAATATATAACATTACATAAACTAAATTATGAATATATAAATGAATACGTACTTAAATAAAGCCCATGGGTGGTTTCTGTGTGTGTGTGCGTACTATTATATTCATGAATGTTATGGACAACCATTTTCTTGAATTGACGATCAACTAAGCGAGGAAAAGAAGCAAGTTTTATCTTATATTATTGTGACAGTTTGCGCTCATTTTAAATATATGTTTTACTGGCTTTTGCCTGCGACTTTGTCCACGTGGAATAGTTAGTTTGGCATAACGCTAAATTTTACCCGCCCCTTCATTTACGTAGAATATCATCTTTATAAAACACCTTTACAAATAATACTTTATTTTAGAATAAATTTGGTTAGCATAAAAAACGTTATAGAGAGCCAACCTTAATATAGACATAATAATATGCTGTCGTGGACTTTTTTAGATCTTTTAAAGATATTTTAAACAATTCTCTCATACATTATTTTAGCGAAACTTTAACCGTTTCCACAGCGCACGCAGTGGAAGCTCTCAAAAGGGAAAAAAACTCCGATTTTGAAACATTATTTATTGGTGCTCCGCTTTCATTAGTCTTGGCGTGTTATATAGCCTTCCTCGATAAATGGGCTATCTAACACTGAAAGAATTCTTCAAATCAGACCAGTAGTTCTTGAGATTAGCGCGTTCGAACAAACAAACTCTTCAGCTTTATAATATTAGTATAAATAAAAACATTAAAAACAACTATACTAGTATTACATTATGTATGTAGATAAAATTCGAAGCGACCGTAGGTTTAGTGATTCGACTATGTTTTCATTCAAGTACATAAAAAAAAATGCATTTTGTTCGAAATAAAACGGATATTAGGATAGTCTGTGTGAATTTTTTTTTTTTCGAATTTAGTCGACAAAATTTTCTTACAATTTCGATAATTTTTAGTAGGCAGAAGCGTGACCGGATTTTACTAGTAACGTAAAAAACACGCAAACGTTTATCTACAGCAGTAAAAAAACAACTATTACTCTCATACCAATGTTTTCCTTCAAAGATAAATAAAAACAATTTTGTGTTTTAAGCAGTTAATCGATCTTCTATATATCATCATCATCCTCATCATCTCAGCCTGTCTGCTGTCCACTGCTGAACATAGGCCTCTCCAACTGATGTCCAGTGCGGCCGGTCCGTTGCCACCTGCATCCAACGTGACCCAGCAATTTTCACCAGGTCGTCGGTCCATCTGGTAGGTGGCCGTCCCACACTTATATTATACTTATCTTCTATATATATAAAAAGGAATTGCTGTTCGTTAGTCTCGCTAAAACTTGAGAACGGCTGGACCGATTTAGCTAATTTTGGTCTTGAATTATTTGTAGAAGTCCAGAGAAGGTTTAAAAGGTAGATAAATATGAAAATGCTCGGAATTAAATTAAAATAACAATTTTGTTTTTCCTTTCAAATCAAATCAAGTGTCCCCCGTCGGACGGATTCCTTTTGTTTGTTTTAAGTTTATTTTATTATACAAAAGTTTAGGTATTTTATTTATCGATTGAGGAACTACGAAGTCTGCCGGTTCAGCTAGTTGGTAATAAATAAACGAAATCGAATTCAGTTGAGCGTAAATTCACGACAGAGAATCCAGATGTTTCGTAAAATCACAACAACCACGATAATTGACGTAACAATTCAGTTTTGATTTTAATAAAAGAACAAAGAACTAAATCCTCTTTTTTAATCAGACCTGACATGCGTTTTACCTGATTTGTGACAGAAAAAAAACAAATTAAAACATGTCAAATTCTAGCAGCAACATACAATAAAGTTTTTTTTTTAATAAATAAAAATGAATCCATCCACAGTTTTCATTAAATCAAAACATTTTTGGTCATGTCTACTCGATGCATATGTACCATTAACGTTTCGGAGTGACGTATTCAACAGATCTTATGCTAAGAAATCTGGTGATGACGAATGTAGAAGAGCATTAGTGGATATTCCACCAGACGTAGACCCGAAATGCCCACAGCCCTGTGAGAGAATAAAAAAGAAAAAACCTGGTTTATTACATAGAATTAAATTGAGGGTCATCGAAGGAGGCACGAATTTCGGAAGTAAGTCCCGATTATATCACTTTTGACTATCACTTTTGTAAAGAAGTTTTGTTTTTCATTCTGCCCTCATTTATAGGACAGTACGTTAGATGTATCTTTTTTTCTTTAAATTTTACCACCGACCAGTCGTATGCTGAGAAACATTAGGTCTTGTATTGGCAAGTAACAGTAGCAATCTGTTGGATGGTTTAATTAAAAACCACCCAGCGGCTAGTGGTCTACTGCGTACGAATGCTCCAGAGATAAAAGAACTAGCTCGTGTTCAGTCGAGCCGAAACGTCCACTAAGTTATATCGCCCGACGTATAAGCCTGCTTAACTATGTTATGTAATTGGTGCCACAGTCCTGCCTATCACCGTCCGTCCGCTTTGAAGAAGAAAATAAAGATTAAATGGAAGTAACCCGTCTCAGTTCGAAGTGTGGGGAAGCTGTTGTACTGTAGAACTCAGAATTAAAACTCAGTCTCAATGTTGGTGTCGGCACATACTTGGTGTCTATGAGCTCGTAAACACTTGACGCCTGGTGCACCGTGATCAAATTCACCCTTATTAAGTTTTTTTTTAAAACACAGCTCCATTTCGGCGCGTCTCATGCAAAGAAGAGGAGAAGCTTCCTCCAAAAAAAGTTGATACTGAAACGAAGGCATTGCCGCCACCGTCACGACCGGCAAAGGTGCCTTCAATGCCGGAGACTAGGTCAGGCGTCCAAGTATCGATTCTTGGTGCAGACTCTCCGTTAGGACACTACGTAGCTTTGCTTTTGAAACAATGTCCTTGTATAAAGAAGTAAGTTTGTCTTCTAGTCCATTTTCAATTATAGCTCGTGGATTTTTAACAAAAGATATTTCCTGGTCGATGTGACGCAGTAAATGTCAGTAACCACCTAATGGATCGAAGCTGTTGGAGTATCTTTAAATATGTTCCTACTTAATCCCTTTGGTGTTGCAAGCCTAAATAGCCACTATGACTCCGCCTATTTCTGCCGCGGCCGTTGTGTCAGTGATGTTTCGATTTCATATCACTAGAAGAGCATCTGTATTCACAGCAGTATCTGCAGGCTCCGAGAATCTATCTACTGGTGGAATCTACTAGTGGTAGGACCTCTTGTGAGTCCGCACGGGTAGGTACCACCACCCTGCCTATTTCTGCCGTGATGCACTTCGGTTTAAAGGGCGGGGCAGCCGTTGTAACTATACTGAGACCTTAGAACTGATATCTCAAGGTGGGTGGCGCATTTACGTCGTAGATGTCTATGGGCTCCAGTAACCACTTAACACCAGGTGGGCTGTGAGCTCGTCCAACCATCTAAGGAATAAAAAAAAAACATTTAAAAGCGAACGGGCCTGAATTGCGCTCCGATCAACGGCCATAATTTGTTAGATTGTCTGATATTTTTCGAGTATAGCGTTTTCAACGCGATGACCTACTTGCTGGTCTGCCTGCGTATGAAAACTGTATTAAGTAAGTGTTGCCGAAACAAAGCCATTTACGATTAACAAAGATGATCGTGTTTAGCTAAATTACAGTATTGTAAAGTCCTATTAATTAAATTTAATTTTGACCCATATCTGAGCGACCCCGTTCTAGTTTGTTTTCCTCACACGAAAAGCTTTGTAACACGATTTCGTTTTTTAGACGATGCCAAATGTGATTGGAATAAGACCCCAAAATTTCAATTTTAGCGAAAAAAAACAAATTATTTACCTATTTTTAAATATTGCTTGTTTTCTTTATTTAACGAGCAACTATTTCGACGCCATGTTTTTTGTATTGATACTGAAAAGCCTTAGCGTTTCAAAAATCATTCAAAATCATTAAAAATCATTTCAAACTTGCATCACGGTTCTTAGAGAGAGATTGAGTCACCGTTGTATTTGCGTCGTTATTTAGATCAATTGAAACATGTATATAAATATCACGTTCCACAGCTTTCGTCAGCTTAGAAGCAAATGTAATCGCAATGCCAATGACGTCATCGGGCCCTTAGTTAAGAATTACCTCGGAACCATCCAAATTATCTTCCTCAAAAGTTTTTCGAAGTGTCATTTTGTAATCAAAAGCAAAACATCTCTCAGACATTCAAAATCGAAATCTTTCAATATAATCATATTATTTCGGTCATGATTTTAAGACCGGTTTACGTTTTTACTCTTTGTTTGAATTCACAAGAATTGCTCAACAACCAAACGAGCCTCATGACAAAATTAAAGTGTCGGCAAGATACATCGGTACAGCGTGCTTGAACCCGATGCGGCTCATGAATCCGACCCTTGAGGACCGTTCGTTTCAGCCGATGTCACAACATGAGCCGTATACCAGTGTATTTATCGCACTCCCTGATCCGGACATGAGAAGCGGGTCGGCGGGCCGAAATTAAAACGTAAACTCAGGCTCCATTTGACGTTCAAATGCGAACAGTTCATGAATATAAATTTTACTATTGTCACTATGACATTTTTGTGATGTTTATCAAAACAACATTTTATCATTTAAAATAATAATCAAAACAAATCAAAACTATATTACTAAAGTCGTTATCCACGACATATATTTTTATTTCGTTAATCGCCCAACAATAATCCAATCCAATCTCTAAATAACGCCTCCGAGCTCATATTAATACGAGGTCAACTCTAAACAAATCCAATTGCCCTCGTCCGTTCCAACGCGCCGAGAATTTGCGAGGTATTCAGAAAGCACACATCAAACTTTTACTGAGGCTTTATACGCCCCATTATATTGTACATTGAGGCGAACGTAATAAAAGAAGTCAAGATTTTACGGCCACTCCGTGACTACCGCGCGGTCTATGTTTATCATTGAAATTTTATTGCTCTGAAACTGTGTAATATGCATTTGATTTTCTTACGTGCTGTATTGAAATATGATATTTGAAATTTGATTTACAGCTGTATTGGTTTTAAGCGTGTTCAATAATATAAAATCGGGCTAGCTAGGATACTGAATCTCTGTTCAATTTACTAGTCACCAGACGATGACCGAGCTTTACTCGGGTTTTTTTTGATAACGCCATCTTGTTGTGTCTTTAAAGCGGTTAGTTGCCCTTAATTAAGAAAAATAGTATTATTACTCACCAATAGATGTCGGGAAGAGTTGATTATTGAAAAAATGAATAAAATAACATTTTCTGAAAATAAATCGTAGCTAGATCGATTTATCGTCCCTAAAATCCCCTGTATACTAAATTTTATGAAAATCGTTGGAGCCGTTTCCGAGATTCAGATTATATATATATATATATATATATATATATATATTAATATACAAGAATTGCTCGTTTAAAGGTATAAGATACATGCTTCAAAGTTTTCTGCATCTGGACAAATTATAGGAAGAATGTCCTTTACAGAAATATGGTACAGTATAATACCTCGTAATTCACTTTCAGATTGCGTTTGTACGAAGCAAAGCACTGCGAATGTTCTGCATGCAACCGGAATCTTTGTAAAGTCGTGAAAGACCTACAGCATATCAACACGAATTGCCTTGTGCAGGCTTTTAGCAGTTCTTGTAACGAATTGGAACGATGTCTACAGGTATATTTGATAAATCCAAATTGTAATATGAATTCCAATAGAGAATATTCATTATTTTCAACGGAACTAGGCGTATTTAAGCCTTCCTTAATTGACTGTTAAGATGCGCGGAGATGTTAAGAATGATCATTTATAGGTCTCATAAAATTCTACCCATAAAATATACCTACAGAAGAAAACCAAATTAAATATCTCTAAAAATATGTTTAAAAATGAAAAAATCAAAACCATTCTAATTTCACTTAGACAGAGAGCTCACTGTACTGAATTTCTGTTTCTGTATTGGTGTCATTTTTCATATCGGACATAAGTTACACGAAAAAATACCCTGCGAAAAGGAGTAGCATCTTCAACCTCGGAAAAAGCTTTAGACGACCATCTCTCAGAATTAACAGCTTAATCAACTGCTCTAATTATTATTTTTCAAACATCTATTTCGTTTTACGTGTGAAATTTGAAATGGTAAACTAAATTGATTATATTATGCACTCTCTGAATTTTTTATATATTCTTTTACTTGGTTACAATCCTACACGTTTACTGTTAGTTTACCAACATAAAAATTAAAAAATTATGGTTTGATGTTTACCTAAAGCAATAAACTTCTCGAAAATGAATTATAGTAGTTATGTATAGAATTTCATATAATTTAGCAATAAATTCAACTCTCTGTTAGGACAAAATTGCCATGTTGGGTTCATGATACAAATTATTAATTCTCGATTTTACTAATTTAGTTTTCCTTGAATGTTTAGGCACTTCCTAAAGGCCAGCTTGAGTATAAATTACATTTTATTTTAATAATTTATACACCGCTTATGGTACATATTGATAAAACAATGATAAGTAACTATTACTAGTTAAATATTACCTCGTAAAATGTTTGGTTTGTTCAGTGTCAGTTTGACAAGGCAAATAGATTAATTACGACTTAACGTACCTATTTAAAGTAAGTAGATTAACCTAATTTTGCAAACACAGCATTCACCGTAATTTGTAGTATTAGTGAACAGTTTACTGTACAAACGTTAGTAATTTTTATTGCTTAGATGGATAGGGATGAGCTGACGGCCCACCTGGTGTTAAGTGGTTACTGGAGCCCATAGACATCTACAACGTACATGCGCCACCCACCTTGAGATATATGTTCTAAGATCTCAGTATAGTTACAACGGCTGCCCCACCCTTCAAACCGAAACGCATTACTGCTTCACGGCAGAAATAGGCAGGGCGGTGGTACCTACCCGTGCGGACTCATAAGAGGTCCTACCACCAGTACCACTAGTATTCGAGAATTACTTACATCTCATAATATCCAAGTCAAATGTGGTTTATTATAATTTTATATTTTTGTAGAAATCCAGTTTATTGATCTGTGGTGGATAGATGAATAAACTTACGACAAAAAGGATGATTTCGAAGCGAAAAAAAATTCCCCATTATCAAGTTGGTAAACTTTCATGGTCTCTTTCTCCTGAAATGGACAAGAAACGCATATAAATTCTAAAATTCAAAACGTGCCTTTGAAATAAGTTTTGGAACTCCGGCGGCACGGTTCGTAAGACGGAAAAAAGTTGGCGTCATTAATAAAAGTTACGTCATCAAAGTACGTAGATACGAAAATATGTCGAATGGAAATAATTCACAAGAGAAAGCGCAACGGCGTCGAAGGCCGCCTAAAAATAAAACTCAAGTTAATAATTAGTTTGTGCAACATCGCTTAGAACAACCGCAAAAATAATTTAAGTTTCAATGACTGACTTATTTCAATTTGCACGATTTGTTTTTCAAATTGTGCTCATTTATTTTCCAAGAAGCCTTAATGCAAATAATGTTTAAGAATCTAAATTGAATTTAACTGTAGCGTGACTTTTAGACGATATACCAGAGTTTTATGTTGGAAAATACAGTAATCCTAGGGAGTTGTTTGGTCGATAATAACGTGTTTTATTTTATGTTTTATTCGCAAGTAAGTGATGGACGACGACCTTACGCGACTTGGCAATCAATATGTTTGTACCGCACGGATATAAATTAAGTAATACTAGAGGTCCCGCAGTAGTCGAAATTCGACTATAATTAATTGGTATTGTATGTTTGTACACTATTATGATTGTATTTTATACTTCTATAATCACAAATTTCGCCAAAACTACACTAAAAATATTAACAAAGACAAACGATGTTTAATCTATTCGCAATTTGACCACAGACGTCAAGAACAAAAGTTTGACAATAAATAGTATGCATGCGTGTGTGCGTTAAATACATGGTATGTAGTGTGTGTAACGTTTTCTTTATTCATTTAATGTATCTTTTAGATATTATTTAAAAAAAATATTAACATTGTGCACTTCTTCTCTATATTCTCTATAAGTGTAGAAAATTTCATACTCCTCCGTCCGCGCAATTTTCGTAAAAAGGGATTCAAAGTTTTTGCTTCACGTATTAATATATAGATATGCATACGAGTTCGCACCAACTACTAATTCTTACAAACAACTAATTCCTTCCGAATCAGAATTAAAATGAGAAATCTGCAAAGCAATTAGTTAACAAAAAAACCTTTGGATAGTTTTTTTATTTTTTTATTGCTTAGATGGGTGGACGAGCTCACAGCCCACCTGGTGTTCAGTTGTGGTGGAGCCCATAGACATCTACAACGTAAATGCGCCACCCACCTTGAGATATAAGTTTTAAGGTCTCAGTATAGTTACAACGGCTGCCCCACCCTTTAAACCGAAACGCATTAATGCTTCACGGCAGAAATAGGCGGTACCTACCCGTGCGGACTCACAAGTGGTCCTACCACCAGTAAATTTTTATTATCGTAACTAGCGACCCGCCCTCGCTTCGCTTCGGAAACATTAAAACACACATGAAACTAAAAAATAATAATTTAAAAAAAATTAAAAAAAGTAGCCTATGTTCATCAGGGACAATGTCGGCTTCTAATGGAAAAATAATTTTTCAAATCGGTCCAGTAGTTTCGGAGCCTATTCGAAACAAACAAACAAACAAATCTTTCCTCTTTATAATATTAGTATAGATTTACATTATCTTAAAAAAACCTTTGTTGCTAATTGATATCAGTGGCTAATTTAATATTCACCGTAAAATATACAAAACACAGGGGGTAAGATGATCTAGATTATCATTCTACATTAATGTATACCATACATTTTAATTCCAAATAATGGAGTGTCTTCCTCGTCTATGGAGAAGGAGCGCCGACAAGTCTATTCGCTGCGAATGTTTTATCTTCAACTAACAAACTGTTATTTACTTGACTGATATTAATCACATTTAAAGTGTAATTTCTTCATTGAATTTTCCCTCTTCGGATAATTAATGATCGTTTGCTTTAAAATAGTTTGTGTTATAATAATATTTTTCGAAAACTCTTGATTATTAATTTCAATAGGGAACGGCTTGTCAGTGCCCTTGACATTGACAGTGTCTATGAGCGACACGAGCTGCTTACCATTAAATGGTATCTATACCTGTTTTCAATAGTTAATTTATTTCTAATTTGTAGGATGTAAACGAATCACTTCATCACCTCCATGACGACCTGGACTTAGAGTCCGTCAGTAAGTATTTGCAGTTGGCGTCGATGCGTCACTTCGATAAAGCGGCACGACACGAGAACCCTCTCATCGTGGCCGCCGGTAACTACATTCCCGATCCTGCGGACAGAATGGAAAGCAGTCGACGTCGCCCAAAACACGTCATCTCGGATCCTCCCGATCCACTAACGGTGCTTTTAGGTACTTCAAGCACCGGTCACCGTTCTCGTCGAACCCGTCGCTTGCGACGAAGGGCTCCACGAGTAAATTAACTCTCAGACACAGCCCACTGAGTTTCTCGCCGGATCTTCTCAGTGGGTCGCGTTTCCGATCCGGTGGTAGATTCTGCGAAGCACGGCTCTTGCTAGGGTTCGTGTTAGCAACGTCATCAGGTTTGAGCCCCGTGAGCTCACCTACTAGCCACGGTTACGCTGAAATAGCCCCTAAGGCTATCAGCTTGGGTAGGAAAAAAAAATATCACTTCATCTGTTTAAGAATAACTGTGTATGTGTGGGTGGGTGTGTGTGTTTGTGTGTGTTTTAAGCACCTTAAATATTTAGTTATCAAATATTAAAGCAAAATACACTTTTCTGGGATTAAATATTGCCAGTCAATTTACAGCCCAAAAAAGCACATTAATTCACGCGTGAAGGAATGACAAGTTAAAGCAGCCTTTTCAATCATAAAATATATTTTTTATGCTATCACTCTTTTGTACACACGTCTGATTTTAGTTCTTTGTTCTTCAGAATACAGATATAGTGTTGATGCTTGAAAGCAGTTATCCGAACTTGGACCTGTCTTTTGAGAAGAGATTCAATTGTCAAGCGCCCATAGTGAAAAACTACGCCGATGCTATAGCCAACGAATGTCCTAAAGCGTTCATAATAGTTTGCACAACGCCTATTGATTGTATGGTACCGTTGATAGCAGAGGTATTTGTTTATTTTATTATTCTTACTATACTAAACTGGACTTTAATGTAAAAATGCTTTTTTTGCGTCGATGATCAAACTCGATATTTCATGACCTTATATACATGTCATTAAATACCAGGTATATCAGCTGTTCCAAGTAAATACGTACCTAGACAAACTTAGTTTGCGTTCGCGTATGATTTTCACGACATGGGAATATCACCTTGCAATGTAAAGATGACCGCAAAATGTATTCTATCTATCAGCCCACAGACGTCCACTGCTGGACATGGGCCTCCCCAAAGCCTCACCATAACCATCGGTTTTGGGCTGCTTGCATCCAGGGGATCCCCACGAATCTCGATAAATCGTTGTGGGCGGTATACTCACCCAAAATTTATTAATTTATTATTACTGGGTGATGACCGAGCTTTGCTCGTTTTTTTTTTATAACGCCATCTTGTTGTGTCTTTAAAGCAGTAAAAATCGATTTATCGCCCACGAAATCCCCTGTATACTAAATTTTATGAGAAACGTTGGAGCCGTTTCCGAGATTCAGATTACCTACAAGATATACCTACAAGAATTGCTCGTTTAAAGGTATAAGATTTTGCTAAGTACTATCTCACTACTCAATCTGACTATTTGTGCTGCGAAGCACTTAGGCGTACAGATTTGAAGGACAATTGTTATTGATACTGACTACTCCGATATTAGCAATATTCGATATGAATAGTATGTAGTATTATATGCATTCTCTGCGCGTTATTAAAGGTTTTACGATACGATAATGTCAACACGCTAAAAGGTTACGAGCAGCCGATATGGATCGTCAAATATCGCGTTATGAATGTAATTGACTCCTGTAGTAAGCGTTTTAATGACGTGACTTTTTCTGGGTTAATTTGAAGCACGTTCCTAAGTTGAACTTATAGTTGATTAGGTGAACATTCTGTTTGAGACTTGTTTAAATCGTTTATTACGATAATCTAATTTTACCTATATACATTTTAACTATATTAAAGTTTACAACATATCAGTTTCTAAGCATGATACCCGGTGTACCAGTGGTCATAACACATTTTTTTACTGCTCCCGATGGATGGCTCATGCTCTTTTTTATATTGCTTAAAAGGGTGGACGAGCTCACAGCCCACCTGGTGTTAAGTGGTTAATGGAGCCTATAGACATCTATAACGTAAATGCGCCACCCACCTTGAGATATAAGTTCTAAGGTTTCAAGTATAGTTACAACGGCTACCCCACCCTTCAAACCGAAACGCATTACTGCTTCACGGCAGAAATAGGCAAGGTGGTGGTACCTACCCGCACGGACTCACAAGAGGTCCTACCACCAGTAAAAAATGCGGGGTTAAATGGTCACCGAAACACAAAAATATCACAAAACGAATGCTTTAACATTTATACTGTTACAGTCCCGACCTTCAAGCAGGAATACACGACTGCTTCGCGACTCTTGTTATTTCCAGCAACACAACTACTATAATCTAGACATGTACATGACAATCATCGTTTCAAACAGCCTGTTTTACACTGAAAGACTTCATTTCATTGATCGACCCGTTCCAAAAGCTGGCTTGTAACCACGTCAGACGTCACAAAGTCACATCTACAATGTTCAACAGGCGAAAAATTGGCAGTTAAATCTCGTTGCATGAGTTTCCCATATTCTCTTTACGCAAGGGCCGTGATAAATATTTCGCATGTTTCCCTGGGGCCGGGCCGTTTTCAATCTCGTTCTAAATTACATTGTTCCACTCACGGATCCTGTCCGTAGCTTTTATTGTGAGTTCGCTATTTCTTTGAACTCTGCAGAGTTCTTCCTCATTCATATGGAACAAGAATTTGATTTGAAGATTGAGGTTCGATTATTGTTGTCCTCGAGAAGTTTACACTCAATTACGATCGAATGATTATTTGGCATACATTTGATAATGAAACAGGAATTGTGATAGCTACTTCAAATTACATTTTTCGTTGGTGTAATTGTGATTGTGGGACGCATCGATATATTTTTAATGATTTGGCGGAAGACGCACTGGGACCGCCTTTTAAGAGATTGCTTAGCCCGTGGATAATATAATGTGAATTTAGCAACCTTGAAACGTAAGGTCAAAGTCTAAATTGTATTGTAAATTCCTGCTACGATTAGGCAAATGAAATCAAAAATATTCCCATTTTCCTAGGCGAAAGAATCGATAAGTAGATAATGCCTTCAATTTCACAACACTTCCTCGCAACCTCTCAAACAAAATGTCCTATTTTCTTAATAAGTCCGAAAATAGAATAACATGGCCAATCATAATAATACAAATAAACGGTTTATTATCACATTGTCTGGAGCACCGTGTCTCTATGAGGGTAATTGGGAAGGTCAATACTTTGGCGGAGTAATGGACTGAACAAATATTCAGAGAGAGGCCTCACCACTTTTATGCTATCTCTTGGATTTCTAATTTCCTCGAATATAAGAGTAGACAAATGAGATTGATTACAAATATAGATAGATTGTTACAGTTTCCACACTATTTTTAAGTACACTTTAAAAATATTTTAATGGTTATTCAATTGTCAGTTTTATTAATTCAAATACTAAATTATGAGTCTTTTGATAAAATTGTTGCGAATAAGGAGCATTTTTTTTTTGTTTCATGAAACTACCAAAAAATATACTAAAGGTAATCTTGAAAAGAATCAGCATTGTTTTTTTTTGGACGTCCATGCTATGACGTAACGAGGCCTTGTAGAGAAGGGCAGACTTGTTTTTTGTAATTTTACCCAAGACGCCACGTTGTGGAAACGATAGCAAACTTCAAATAAAGGAATATTTTTAAGATATGAAGTTAAGTTCTAGAAGAAAAACATACAAATAGGGTTATATTATAGTCGATAAGTAAAATGCACACACACAATATATGCAAATTTGTGCACCTGTAAAAATTATTTATATAAAAACATTTCATCTTATCATTTGTTAATCTATGCATATTCCTAGTAATCTATATTGTGCCATAAGTCTAATAAATTCACCAACAACAATTTCTGAAAATAAATCGTAGCTAGATCGATTTATCGCCTCCGAAATCCCCTGTATACCTACTAAATTTTATGAAAATCGTTAGAGCCGTTTCCGAGATTCAGATTATATATATATTTATATGCAAGAATTGCTCGTTTAAAGAGATAATATAATATTATAATCATAAAATTTATAAAGTTAAAATTACCAATGTCAAATAAACATACAAGAAATCAGTAAAATTTTAATGTACTAAAATCTTCATTTGTTACATGTAATATGTATGTATGGACGTTTACGGAAGTAATTATTTATATACTTTTTAAAAGACTTGCTAATGAAGACTACGTAAATAAATCTGCTAATAATATGCTACTGTTGAATATAGGTAATATAAAGTAGGTAGTTTATTTCTGCAGACGATTGAAACACGTAATGGAAATAACCCTCGGAAGAGATTGTTGTTAAGGATATTGACTTAAGTAGATTTTTTGTTCAGACGCTGAAAGAAACCGGTTGGTATGACCCACGAAAGGTGCTCGGTTCTCTGGCAGTACCAGAAATGCGTGCTAGCACGCTCGCTGCAAGGGCCCTGTGTCTTGAACCTCGGTATACTAGAGTCCCTATCGTTGGAGGAACTGAAGGCGAATCACTAGTTCCGCTGTTTTCAAAAGCTGTTGAATACTTTGACTTTGCCAAGGTACCGACTTACCATTCCTATTCATGAGCACAGTTGTTAATAAAAATATATTTGGTAGATCATCGTACCTATTTGTATCACGAAAATAACTTATGTTTTTTTTTATTTATTGCTTAGATGGGTGGACGAGCTCACAGCCCACCTGGTGTTAAGTGGTTACTAGAGCCCATAGACATCTACAACGTAAATGCGCCACCCACCTTGAGATATAAGTTCTAAGGTCTCAGTATAGTTACAACGGCTGCCCCACCCTTCAAACCGAAAAGCATTACTGCTTCACGGCAGAAATAGGCAGGGCGGTGGTACCTACCTGTGCGGACTCACGAGAGGTCCTACCACCAGTGATTACGCAAATTAGAATTTTGCGGATTTGATTTTTTTTACACGATGTTATTCCTTCACCGTGGAAGTCAATCGTGAACATTTGTTAAGTACGTATTTCATTAGAACATCATTAGTACATCCAAGAAGCCGTAAAACAATCACTGAAACAACTTCACGCTGTTCTATTGAAACCAATTCCGAGCCAATCTCCGGGGATTATCCATTTCTATCGCAAATCCTTTGCACGGGTTCCTTTTAACAATGTTTTGCTACAAACGATTTTATTGAATTAATCTAGAAAGAGAAATTACGTAAAGTAATTTAATTACTCGTATATCAAGGTTTTTTGTTTTACTTTCTTGCTAGCATAATGCCCTTATGATGACTGATGCTGTGCGAGGGGCCCAAACTGCTGTTACCAGGACCGATGGAGCTTGTGTTAGAGCTGCCGACCTTAGCGAGGCCCATGCGCTATCTGGCTTAGTAACAAAGGTCGCACATGCTCTCCTCTGTCACGACATCCCAAGAGTTACTGGTTTTGTAGAAACAGATGCCAGTCAAGTCATTTCTCCTGCCAGGTTTAGTATATGAATCTGTTTTGATTTACTACATATATGTATTTAGCGTAGTTGTTTATCGACTCAACGTTGTACGTAACTGTTGGATGCTTGGGTTTCTTAAATAAAACTTCCAAATCGATCCTGAGCTTATATTTTCTTTATACAGGTTTTTCTTAATTTTTATGTTGCGAATAAACTAGCTTGGCACGGCGATTAATTCAAGTGTAATGGTGTAGGTAAACATAAATAAAAATTTCAACATTGTTCCTTAAAATTTTGTAGGTGTTAAAGAACATAATTTATCAGTGCAAATCATGTTAAATTGCCAAAAATTTATACGAAATTCGAAAAAAACCGCGATATTTAAAAAAAAAATGTAGTTTAGAAGTGTTTTTTTCCTGAACTATGTTGAATAAACTAGAAGATTTCAATGCCCTCTTCTGCCTTCAGATATATAGCAAATACTGTAGTAATTGGAGGGAGTGGAGTAGTGAAAAATTTGGGGCTACCCAAGATGACGGATTGGGAAACCACACTTGTTAATTTTGCGTTAATCGAATTGCTCGAGAAGCAGAAAATGGTTGAAGATTGGCATTTTAAGTACTGCAGCTCTTCCTGTAGACTGGACGCCTGTCAGTTCCAATTCTTCACTCCGGGGACATTCCAAAGATTTGACGACTGTGCTTATGCTAATTTATAGTGTTTGAGTGATTAGTTTTTTTTTAAATAAATTGTCGTGTTTATGTATGTAATATGTTTGTATTTTTATATTCAATAAAATGTTTTTATTGTTAGTTTCTGTTTTACTACCAACGTTGTTAATTCGCTTCAATTTGATCAATTTTATTGTTAATCTGAATACGTACGAGAAAGGGACGTCTCAACAAACGTTACGCATGCGTTACATAACGTAACGTAGGTGACCTAATTATATGGAATAACAAGTGTCACATCCTTCAAACCGATTGTTTCGTGACAGAACTAAGCAGAAAAGTGGTATCTAAGCACTTGGATCCAAAATCCACCAAGCACTGGTTGATGATTACTTGATGAAATAACACTCTCATAGCTTTAAATTTAAATAAGAAATTGACATCTAAATTAACGATGTTACTGTGGAGACACTCTGTACGATTTCAGATAAGCGGTGAAGCAATAGATACCCTATAAGCTTGATCTCTTTGCTTATTCCGTCTAAACCATCAATACTTCTATAACGTTTTGATTCATTTACATCTTCACATCCAGATACCTTGCAATCGAAGTTCTGCTAAACAAGCACGGGATTTGCAGGAAGCTTGACCTGCCGAGCGACATGAGCTTACTCGAACTCGAACTCATCGACTTGGCTTTTGAGCATTTAAAGCTTAACGTCGATCTCGCATACAAATGGTACGATGCGTTATTAGTCGGTGAATGCGAGAGATGCCAAATGGCGATGAAGACCGACTGGCACATGCCGAGGCACTACCGCCATTTAGATGACTGCGCTAGTCAATTGACGTAAGGGATTTTGTGAAAAAAAAAAATGGAACACCGGTTTAAATTGTTTTTTTTTTCTCTTATAAGAAGTAAAATTATTCGATAGATTTATCTATAAAATTCGTCATTATGGTATTTGGTATTGCTACTATTAAGAATTAATTACTTAGTTGCTAGATACCGTGAAATAGATACATAGTAAGGAACTCGATATTTCTTTTTGGCATTACGTTTCCCGCTCAAAAAACATTACCTTTTTTGCATGCATAATCTGAATTAGAATCAAAATTTAATTCTGTAAATGATATGTGAACTTGTCTGTAATGTAACAATAGAAGAATAATGTTTATTTTATTTTCTGTGATTCACACAAATTTCAAGAGCATTGTGTTCAGACGTAAAAAGTTAAAAACCTTATCTGAGTCTAACCAGACTTATTATATTTTGTTGCTGTAAAAAAAAAACGAATAAATTTGAATAAATAATCGTGTTTTTATTTAACATTATTAAAAGGCACGCCACTAATTTGTTTGGTAACACAACACTTATGTACTAGGGTCCGTTTTTGGCGAATGGCGGACTCTGGTTTGTTTCTAAATACATTTTCCCCGCCATTCTGTAATGAAAACGTTTGTTAATTGTCATTTACTTGCGATCGGATTTTTCGAGTTCGTTCTGTATAATTTTATGACGAAGCTATCTCTCTTTTCGGCTTAAAAAATAGCCGATGTTCTAATGCAATAAAGACATTTTTTTTATTGCTTTCACGGGTGAACGAGCTTACAGCTCACCTGGTATTAAGTGGTTACTGGAGCCCATAGTCATCTACGACAGTAAATTCACCACCCACCTTGAGATATAAGTTCTAAGGTCTCAAGTATAGTTTATTTGGGGATATGAGTGAACAAGCTCTCCGGGCACCAGGTCCTATGGTTATCGGAGCGCATAGACCACACAACGTGAACGCTGACATTGAGGTATGAGGTCGAAGTCTCATTTACAGTGGAACTCAAGATTTCGAGCTCACGTCTCAACGTCGCTGTCTCTAAATACAAGAGCAATTGCATATCTATCTGCGGCCCTCATCCAAGCAAGCACGCTATGACGCGCTATTTCAGAATTTCTAAAAACCCATTCTATGTCACGCTAAATGTCAATGGCGCGGCCATTGTGACTTCGAAACTTGGAATGTATAATGCCGTGTCGTACACAATATCGACGCGATATTTCACTCTCAAACCTTTCGGGACCTCTTTGCTTACTGGCTTAGTACACCGTAGATAATCTCGACAAGGTTGCCTAGTGATCGCCGTCACTGTTTTTTTATTTATTTTTTATTGGTTGGATGAGTGGACGATCTCACAGCCCACCTGGTTTTAAGTGGTCACTGGAGCCCATAGACATCTAAAACCTAAATTGCACCACCCACCTTCAGATATAAGTTCTAAGGTCTCAGTATAGTTACAACGGCTACACCACCCTTCAAACCGAAACGCATTGCGGCTTCGCGGTTGAAATAAGCGGGGTGGTGGTACCTACCCGTGCGGACTCACAAGAGGTCCTACCATCAGTAACAGTATCTATCTGCGGTCCTCATCCAAGCAAGCACGCTATGACGCGCTATTTCAGAATTTCGAAAAACCCATTCTACGTCCCGCTAAATGTCAATGGCGCGGCCATTGTGACTTGGAATCTTGGAATTTTACAATACCGACGCGATATTTCACTCTCAAACCTTTCGGGACCTCTTTGCTTACTGGCTTAGTACACCGTAGCTAATCTCGACAAGGTTGCCTAGTGATCGCCATCACCGTATTCAAATAAGGCCTCAAAGAAAACACTATTGCTGTTCACGGACGAATAAGTTCAGTGCGACTTCAGATTCTCCACGAGCTCGTAATACAAATGGAAATTGAACAAATACTGGGAGAAAAATCTGATAAGCTTATTCGAGAATACCACTCTTGGTTATGGCTAGGTCATACACTAATTTACAAATAGATATACTAATTTTTAAATATGAATCCCACAAAAATAGAAAATAACGATTTTTAGATGAAATTGACTCCGCTTGGTAAGTGAGCTCGGAAGGCGCGGTACTCAAAGTAAGCACCTGACCAACATTTCAACCAAAACATTGTAATAATTAAGGACAGTTTTACTGGTGGTAGGACCTCTTGTGAGTCCGCGCGGGTAGGTACCACCACTCTGCCTATGTCTGCTGTGAAGCAGTAATGCGTTTCGGTCTGAAGGGTGGGGCAGTCTTTGTAACTATATTTGAGACCTTGGAACTATATCTCAAGGTGGGTGGCGCATTTACCTTGTAGATGTCCATGGGCTCCAGTAACCACTTAACACCAGGTGGGCTGTGAGCTCGTCCACCCATTTAATAAATAAATAAAAAAGTCACTCACTGTAATCCGGCCCTTATTCCTAAATACCCGTGTACTTGGAATTGACAGTCACTGGTGGCCGACTTCCAATCTCGGCACAGAGTCGCCGGGAAGCCTAAAGGGTTGCCCACTGACTCTGCGTATAGCCTCCACGATCGGACGTGACTGCAACCATCTGAGGGTATTACAATAATTTCATTTGACTTACCTGAACATGGCATTGAACACAGTAATTTATTAAAACCATCCTGTTTGCTTAGCGCGAGTTTTTTAACTTTTCGATCGCGTTGAAGTTAACTCAAATTTGTATGGAGTTCGAACAGCGCTCCTGTTTGCCATTAGGAAGGTAGGGAAATCTCACTAAGCACCTGGTAATTTGTGAGAGGATAGTATCAACATCTTAAAAACACTTTGATGGGTAGACGAGCTCACAACCCACCTGGTGTTAAGTGGTTACTGGAGCCCATAGACATCTACAATGTAAATGCGCCACCCACCTTGAGATTTAACTCACAAGAGGTCCTACCACCTGTAAAAAATCATATATCATAGTATTTCATAACCTACTAACATTCTGGTTCGGTGCGTCCGATTTGTTCGTAGGTCGACCCCAGGTACATTATCGCTAATAAGCTATTGACATTTACTGAAAGATCAATCTTTGGCGCGGGGCCAAACAGAGACACCCTCCTAGGCTTATACATACATGTGTATGAGAAAATGTCATGTGCAAATATAATATTATATGTTCACAAAACGAGGTCAGAGTAATTTCCATTTGCGACTTAAGCGTTTATTTTGACTAGTGGTCCCGCAGTAGTCGAAATTAGACCATAATTAATTGGAATTGTAAGTTTGTACACTATTACGATTGTATTTTATGCTTCTATAATAACAAATTTCGCCAAGACTACACTATAAAAAATATTAACAAAGACAAACAATATTTAATCTATTCTCAATTTCACAACAGACGTCAAGAACAAAAGTTTGACAATAAATAGTATGCATGCGTGTGTGCGTCAAATACATGGTATGTAGTGTGTGTAATGTTTTCTTTATTGATTTAATGTATCTTTAATGCATTATTTTAAAAAAATATTAGCATTGTGCATTTCTTCTCTATATTCTCTATAAGTGTGGAAAATTTCATACTCCTCCGTCCGCGAAATTTTCGTAAAAAGGGATACAAAGTTTTTGCTTCACGTATTAATATATAGATTACGAGTGTATGTAAATCAAATTACCGTAATTAATATGTCTTTTTTTTCGTAAACGAGTGAACCAGCTCAAGGCCCTTCTGTTGTTAAGTGGTTACCGGAGCCCGTAGACATCATATCGTGAACGACACCATCTTAAGACATAAGCTCGAAAGCTCAATTGTATTACAACGATGGACCACGCCTTCAATCCGGAACGCATAACTCTTTAGCGACATAAATATATGGGACTTTCAAATAGCTTTCAACGATAATATATTTTAAAGCTTACTAATAATCATGCCTAAATATTAATAAAATATGTACATATATACATACATATGTGTTATGTATCTCATAAAATTCATACAACTGAAACATTATTCCTTACGTAAATATGATTATTTCGACTGTCAAAATTATGTATGTTTCATGAAGCTTAGAAAAGTCTACTAAATTAGTACTAAATTGGTCCATATCCATCAGTCTTCGTGAATACGTAAACAATACAATTATCGAAATCTGTACCATGATAACTGGTTATATTGTTTTCGATACATTACGTATATGGGCATTAATAGGGTATTGTTTTTCGTCGGTAAAAACAATACACTAACAATCTTATAAAAAAAGTAAAGACAATTAATTCATTTTAAGCTCATCGAATCATTGTTACCGAAACTTTGTAATATGTGCTCATGCATTAACAAGTTAATAATGTTTACGACAATTTAAGTTAAGAACACGTTACAAGTAAAATAAATCTCCAAACTCCAAATCCTTTATTATTATCTAATAGAAAGGAAATACTGTGTTCTAAAAGCAAAATCAGTTTGGGGTGAAATCGATCGCGCCTAAACTGTGTGGGTTGATATGCAGAAAATTCACTTAACCTCATCATCAATCTCATAGTAATTCGGAGCTAAGCTAATTTCCCGTCTGGTTCGCCTCCTAGAGATCGGTTAACACGTTAGAAGCAGATGCGAGTAACTAATGTTTTTCGTTTTAATGTAATGTATGTGTGTATGTATATATTATTTTCAAGGTTTCTCTCTAATCAGTAAATTGTAAGGTGCATCTTTTATCATATAATATATATTCATTAAATAATAAATGTTGTTTAAAAAACAAACATGTGTATTTGTGAAACCTTAAAATTTTGGCTTCAAGATTCAAGGAGACAGACGCATGTAAACTTTCTGGAAGAGGATAATTGTAGGATTTAGTAATGATCATAATTGATAATTATTTTTCATTTTATTCGTATATATTACATAGATTTATTTGGAATGTATTAAGTACGAATATTAGGTACGAAGCAGAGCGCAAAGAGAACCACGAATATAACAAGCAGTGTATAATGCTTCCTATCTCATTTTTTTTCCACATTAAATCTTATGAATTTACGAGTCTGTCTCTTTTTATTGTCGATTTTTCGTTTTATCGACTTTCAAATCACAACGACGCTAAAAAGTTTTTTCACTTAAAAAAAAATTAAATAAGACATGTGATTACAATAAAATTCTTTTTTTTTTAAATCCTCTTATTTTCGATAAGGATATTAGAACGAAGTTATAAAGTATATAGCAAATTTTCAAGGTAATCGGATGTCTTGAAATAAATGACAATAAAGTTCAAAGAGACTGTTTTAAACAAACATATAAAAATATATACCTAATACATACCAAGCTAATATAAAGAAAGCAAAGAGCAAGCATATTAAAATCTTTGTCAACAAAGTGTTTTGATCACGTAAAATTGACTAAATTGAAATCAATCGCTTCATTTCGAAATTTGTTTTTGTCGTTGATCTGTTCAGTGGTGAATCACTTGAACAAAATCTTTTATTTTTACTGACGATAAAATATTTTTATCGACCCTTTATTTAGAAGTTACCAAAACGTTAATACGCATTGTTTATGTCTATAGAGGTTGATACTGTGACAGACGTTCTTTTTCTTTGCCGGAACTTTTTCTTGTTTAGCATAATAATAGCATTTGTTTTTTATTACATACATGATTGAACGAGGCTATGACCCACCTCCAGTCCACTTTGAAGCATATAAGCTCGAAGTCTCAATTGGATAGTACAACGGCTATTCTACTCTTCAAATCGGAAAGCGCGACTGCTTATGACAGAAATAGTCAGGATTATGCCTACACGTGCGTGCTTACAATAAAATTGTCAAAGAACCTTGGTACAAAGTTGAATGGCACTATTCGTTTATTTGAAATTATCGTGTTACTAATAACCGAACATTGCGAGTCTTACAGCGTCATCCGTCAGTTGTAGTATACTAAGGCTTGCGATACGCCTTCTTACCATAACTAATAAATGTTGTCAAAGAACCTCCTTAATGGAACTATTCGTATATGTTAAATGTATCTTGTGACTAATGTTTCCTCAGAATAGAGCCCCGTGAGGACACCTCCTCGCTCTGTTACGCTAGCACAACTTCCTACTAGCTTAGGTAGGGAAAAAACTGACTAATAACTGAATACTGCTGGTCATTCATTATCATCCGTCAGTAGTAATAGTATCCTTACTTCACGTCCTTACGGATCCATCAGATCCAATAACCGTTGAATTAGACGCCTTCAGCTCTAACACCAGGAGTAGGAAGATAAAGATGTCCAGTGCATTCGTGTTGAGCGATGCACCAGTACTCGAATCCCAGGCGGGTACCAATTTTTCTAATGAAATACGTACTCAACAAACATTCACGATTGACTTCAACGGTGAAGGAATAACATCGTGTAATAAAAATGAAACCCGCAAAATTATAATTTGCGTAATTACTGGTGGTAGGACCTCTTGTGAGTCCGCGCGGGTAGGTACTACCCACCTTGCCTATTTCTGGTAGAACTGATATCTCAAGGTGGGTGGCGCATTTACGTCGTAGGCTCCAATAACCACTTAACACCAGATGGGCTGTAAGCTCATCCACCAATCAAAGCAATAAAAAAAACCGCAACCTAATATAACACACAGCCCGCTAAGTTTCGCGCCGGATTTTCTCAGCGGATCGCGGTGGTAGATTCATTTGCGAAACAGTTACTCTTGAGTTGTTATGTCTCCTTTGGAGGCGCCCGGGTAGCTGTTAGCAAATACCCCCCTCCTGGCTGAGCCCTTACCCACTTATCCTGGTGAAACCTGGAAAGGCCTCCAGGCCACCAGTAATCCCTCCAACTTAAAAAAAACATATCCTCACTACTTAACACTCTGAGGGAAATACTTTATATGCTGGTAGGATATTGCAAGTGTTTTGCACTGTCTTTTATGCCGCGATATTTTCATTCTTTCTTTACTGGTGGTAGGACCTCTTGTGAGTCCGCACGGGTAGGTACCACCACCCTGCCTATTTCTGCCGTGAAGCAGTAATGCGTTTCGGTTTGAAGGGCGGGGCAGCCGTTGTAACTATAATTGAGACCTTAGAACTTATATCTCAAGATGGGTGGCGCATTTACGTTGTAGATGTCTATGGGCTCCAGTAACCACTTAACACCAGGTGGGCTGTGAGCTCGTCCACTCATCTAAGCAATAAAAAAAAAATAAAAAAAAATCTTATTGCTGAGTATGAAAGCCCTAATTAAGTCTTCAATAGTAAGCCCAGTTGACTAAAATCGGTCTTGGATAAAATGTATCATCAGGTGTAAGTAAGTGTAAGACATAGCCAAGCCCTTGCTTATATAAAACATTTTTTTATTGCTGTATAGGCAGACGAGCATACGGCCCACCTGATGGTGAGTGTTTACCGTCGCTCATGGACGTCAGCAATGCCAGGGGCAGAGCCAAGCCGCTGCCTACCGTTTAATACTCTCCACAAGCCTCGTTTGAAGAAGGACATGTTATAGCGCTCGTGAAACACCGTGGAGGTGAGCTCATTCCATAGCTGGATGGTACGTGGCAAAAAGATCTCTGGACACGCACTGTGGATGGACGTAGTGGCTCCAGTTAGTTTGGATGAACTCTACTCCGGTGGCGGGCGCTGCGATGATAAAAGCGAGACGTTGGTTTCATCTCGAACAATTTCTCCAAAACATTTCAAAGGATGACCTATATGAGTCTACGTACAACACTTATTACGTATAGTAAGAATGTTACAACCCTATCGTTTCGGCGGGAGACGATCGATGCTCTGACGTCACTAGGGATGCTGCGGGACGAGGTGGGGCGCACGTAGTACGACAACCACGTTTATTCGTTTAATATTTGTATTTTATTACTGTGGATACATTTACGAGCTCCCAGTCTATGTGCCATTAAAATATTTTAGGAATCAAGACATCACAATGTGAATGTCTAAGCCCGAATCGAGATATGAAGTCGAAATCTCGAAACCGACCCAAAGTATAATTACAATTAATAAATTAATTAATTAAGAAACCTAATTTGATTAATGACGATTTATATCTAATGGCACTGAAAAAATATCCAATTATATCTAAATCTGAATAAAAATGGCACAAAACGTTTCCATAAATTTGTTTTTGTCGTCTATAAATTTTTTTGTTTCTTTTGGAGCTCGTATCACGTTCCTAACGATTGCAATAAAGCCTGTTTTGTTGTTAAAATGACAATGAGAATGAGAGAAAAAAAAACATTAAACGCGGTCTAATGACTTTTGATTATTGTAACTTCGCAATATAGCAGAGCATTTCAAAGATGGGTAGATATCGCAATGAAAAACCATGCAATAGGAAGATTCCTTTAGCAATAACAATACACAGTAGTCTGAAAGAAATGGCTGTGATATAAAGTCAATAAGACCGTCCATTGTACTAAAAAGTATCTAAATATTTGTTTTCAATACATGTATTTTGTGATAATAATGTATACAAAGAAGTGGTGTCGATAAATGATAAAAGGAGTGAATTACTCTTGTGTGTACATGCCGATATCGGAATTAAGGCAAACAAGATAAAGTTAATTCGTGGTGCTTTCCGCAAAGAAAATTATTGAGTCTATTTTATGGAGTGTGTGTTGATTATGAGAAATATACTTACAAATAAATCTAAATTCTCTATTTATAATAAGCTGGTCTACCCAACAGCCCGGCTGGATCCACTTGCCAGGATTAGGGTAGAAATCCACATCCCCTATTGCTTGAGGGAAGCCAAATATGCCAGGATTCGTGTGGATCACGTCCACGAAAATGGCGTCACCCTTGGCAAGATGCCCGTCACTATTGGACAGACTGTAACCAGGATAAGCCGGGTCTAAACCTGAAATTGCAATAGTGGAGATATTATTTTCGTTTCCAATTATTTTTATTTTCTTAATTTTTGTACTAGACATAAATTAAACTTCCGAAACGAAAAAATATACTACAACACATTTTATTGAGGAAACTATATCACTAAGATCTTAATGGAACAATGCGAACTCATCAGCATTTAATATAAATCCTCAACATATTATGGATTAAAATCTATTAGCATTCAAATCTGTTCATCTTATTTCCATTGTTGTCATTTAAAATTCTCAACATTAACTCTTCTTGGTATCAATTAATCTATGGAATTATTTTATACGCTGACAGACAAACAAGCTACTTTATTCGTAAAATATTTTTATACAATAAAACAACAAACAAATATTTATATTAGTGATGCTGGGAAATACGAAAATGGTTGATTTTTTGGATAAGTTAAAGGTCACCCGATTAATCCATTCTGACCACTAAAATTAAATATATATTAATACTAAAATTATGTGGAAACCATTTTTATCGAAAAATTACAAGTGAATTATTACCGTTACCTTTACCCAGAATGATTTTTAAATATTTAAATCGCAACATTCTTTGCAAATAGTATTGTTACGCTACAGAGTAACTCGAAAATAAATATATCAACAGCAAAGGATGGATAGCGTTATCCTACGTTCTAGTTTCAATGATGGGTCCTCATGATATTAAATCCGGACTTCAATCTCATATCTTATAAGGTGGGTGGCAAAATACATATTGCGATGCCTGTACCAAATAAAGGCAGACTAAGCCAAATAATGCTACAATACGCTGTACATGTCTCCTGAAGACTTATCCTGTTTTTGGATTCAGGCTATTCGTCGTGAGATTTATTATTAACTTTCAAATGTAACAGAAAAATATTTATTTTCATACGCCATATTAATGTGATATTTAATTTTGTGGCTGCGTATTTTCGATCGCGATAAATGTATTCGCGCGTCGGTATCCGATAGAATTGAAACAAAGTACAGTCGTATTGGCATGTTTTGACCCGGAAAGATGTATGTTAGTACTAGTTTTTTTTTTATTGCTTAGATGGGTGGACGAGCTCACAGTCCACCTGGAGTTAAGTGGTTACTGGAGCCCATAGACATCTACAACGTAAATGCCGCCACCCACCTTGAGATATGAGTTCTAAGGTCTCAGTATAGTTACAACGGCTGCCCCACCCTTCACTGAAAGGCATTAGGTATTGCTTCACGGCAGAAATAGGCAGGATGGTGGTACCTACCCGTGTAGACTCACAAGAGGTCCTACCACCAAAAAGTATGGTAGACTAGTACTTTTTTTATTGCCCTTGTAGGCAAACGATGGTACAGCCCACCTGATGGTGAGTGGTTACCGTCGCCCATGGACGTCAGTAATTCCAAGCCGCTGCCTCCTGATAAGTAGATACTCCACAAGTCTCGTTTGAAGAAGGTTTGAAGAAGGTTTCAAAAAATGAACGTTTTTTTGAAACCTTACCATATAACATTCCGCGATAATCACAGCGAAACGTGTCCAGTTTCACTAGCTTTTTAAATTTTATTCTTGATTCATATTTTGTTTTCGACACTTCTATAGAATGAGGTATTCAATCTAATAATCTAATCTCACCTGTTATTCTACCCAAAGCAACACCTTTTCTTCTAAGCTCTTTTCCGGCAAACCCTGCGGCCTCCGCCCCTAATGAGAACCCTATGACGTGCAACGATGACGCTCTCACCCCCGCCCGGTCCAGATATTCAACGAAATTAGCTAAACGCTTTCCCATGTAACGCGTGTTTCGAACTGCTGTCACATACCTAGAATAAAATATTTAGAAATTCAAGAAGACTCTATAGACTTCATGCCCACAAAAAAAAACAAATTAGTTCGTCTATGCCAAAAAATATATAAAATGATTGTCAAAGTAGCGTAAGGCTTTTAATTTCCCAAATATCTCATCGGAAATACTTTAAAAATATTTCAGACATATTTTCGAATTGTTAACTTACGTAATTTTCCAATACTACATTTATTAAGAGAAACAAATCTTTGTTGAATTAACTTTATATAACTAAGTAAGCAGTTTAAGCTTAAGAGCTCGTAGCTTTTAAGAGGTAAAATATCAATTTCTTTAAAGTTCTAAATATTCCGCATATTTAGATAGAAATGGATCTTACATTAAGCTATATACTTTAAACTTTTAGTTTCCAATTTTGAGGGAAATAATTCCTGAGTTACATAATCGATATTTTTTCTACATAAACTAAAATATATAATTTTTTTATTCAATTATTATCTATAGAGTACTTAATAAATGATTTTCTAAATTAAACTTTTTATTTATTTATTACCCTTGTAGGCAGACGTGCATACGGCCCACCTGATGGTGAGTGGTTACCGTTGACCATGGACTTCAGCAATGCCAGCGGCAGAGCCAAGCCGCTGCCTACCGCATGAGTAGCATTTTAAAGTCGCCAATATAAATAAATCCCACTCGATATAATATTACACTTGGGAAACTCCGTTACCGCAATAAATAGCATGACATAAGCTTGCTCCCGTAGGGAAAACGTACCCTAGTATTTCTTCATGGCCGTGAATGTACGAGCTAAATTTTAGCGCTAGTCCCTGAGAAATTTTTCATGGAAGATTGGTGGCAAAGCTCTTGAGCCAATGCGCATTTAGCTGTTATCGTATTCATTAACAACGTCATTCTACAAATCAAATCGCTGTTTTGCATAAAATTGAAACGATTTACGAGGACTTCCTTGTTTTTTTTAATCTTATTAAAATTTTATTGCACATTATATATTATTTACTACATACATTAGATGACATTAGCGGTTTTAGATCAGTAATGCTTATGGTTGAAATTTATGAGACACTTAAAATATGGGAAAATACGCGCATTCGATCGACAAGCGGCGGTTCTACTAAATCGTGATTCACTCGGTGGCGCAGTGCTTAGCACTTGTGACTGCTGAGCCAAGGGTCGTAGATTCGATTCCCACATTGGGGAAACATAGCGACAAATAGGTTGATTGCTTTTCATCTGAATATTCAATATCTATTTATGCAGGTGTGTGAATAAAGTAAATAAGTAAGTATTTAGCTCACACAGGACGTGAAATCGTAGTTTGGGATCGGTTCATCGTTTGAGAAGTTAAAAAAATGTATAATGGTCACTATTGTCACAATGAATGCCAGCCATCTAATCGCCATAATAATCTTAGACACTTTTCCTTAATCTTAATAAAACAATCTACTTAACTTAAAGTAATTAAAAAAACGTTTTATAGACTTAGTAAACTAGAAACAAAAGTATTGTGTGCTAAATTTCCAAAATTTATTTTTTATTTTAAGCCATATTTAAATCTAATCTTCCTGACTAGGTACCTAATGTAATTTACAGACCTTCCTTATTTATGCAGAACTAATTTCCGCAGTCGGTTTCACACTAAAACAAGTTTAGTATCTGAATGTATTAAGTATAATGATTGAATGAATTTAAGAATAATGAAATAATATGTGAACTCACCAAGGGAAAACAATGAGACGAGACCAATCTACAGCTATGAAGTTGTAGTCGCCGGAATTTAGATACGCTGAAAATAAAAAAAATCAATGAAAAATCAATACCAAATCCAAACTTATAAATGCCTAAATTCATAGTTTTCATGTTTATTCAAGAACTAGCTGAGTCCTGCGATGTTACTCGTGGTTATGATTAAACTATTCTTCGGATCACCAGAATTAGTCTAACTGTTTAGTTAAAATATTATTCGTTATAAAAGTACTGCCATTTTGCGCTGTTTGTATTATTTCGCTCTTTATATTAACCACGACCATATTGATGCATTACGCAAGTATGCTTTGTATCTTCTCTATCTCTTGCGTCTGTGTTAATCTGAGTTGTTTGATTTTATTCTACATAAATCTTATAAGTTTGTAGTAAAGCAATATTTCATTCCGGTATGAAGAATAGGATAGCCGTTGTTATAATACAATTGAGATTTCGATCACTGGTCACAAAATTGAAGGCGATATTAGCATTGTTTTGTCTGTTTGGGTTTATATAACAGTTTAACACCAGATGAGCCTTGAGTTCTTTTTCTAGAATAGGTGTAAGGGATTTCTTCCATAAAGCCATAGGCTTACAAATCTTTTCGTTCAATTCTCTTTGTTTTGAGTACATAAGTTAACAATCGTCGTGAAAGTCAAAATGAGTAAAAACACGAAAGACTAATTTTGTACCATACTAATATCATTGTTATTAACCATTTACGGTTTAACAAACAACTTATTTATTTATTTATTTATTTATTTATAACTTCTTATACTATAAAGTATAAAGGCGGACTTAATGCCATAGGCATTCTCTAACAGTCTACCTTAGGGGAGTGCAGAGATGAAGCTTGGAAGGTGTAGTGTCAAGGTGATATTACTGAAACATAATAATATGTGTATATATAACATACATAATATTTATAGATAGAAATACTCGTACTTAAATAAATACATATACATAAATATATAGATATACATAAATATATACATATACGTATCTAAATAAACGAAATCCAGAGCGTAATGGTAATTAATTTCTTAGATTTTGCTAAACGTATACAGTATAGGCGACGTAAAATTGAACTGAACGGATAATTATTTTTTAAATCTATGATACTAAACAAGCAAGCGCATCTGTAGAAACTACACCTACCATTTCTAAGAGTAGTAGTACTGACTCCTCTCGTAGATTCCGAAAACCCCATCAGGTACAGCACGGTGGGGTTTGAGACGTTAAACGAAGTCACACCTAAACCATTCTGAAGGCCAACTGGTATTACCTGGTATCGTGTCGGATTCAATCTGAAAAAGGTGGGTTAGGCTTAGCGCATACGTACGGAAGTTAACGGTTTAAATTGAAGCAAATTTTATTGACGTTTCGGTAGTTATTTTTATGAATATGGTCGCCTTTTGGAGAGGCGATTTTACCTATGGTGCAGGGCTTGTGTCGCACACGGGACAACGGTATTTGGTAGCGCTAACCTCGACGCTTGCAATGAAACTGTTACATTTGTACTTATTTCATTTTGACCGTGCTCTTACTGGAGGACGCTAGGGTAATTACACATTTGGCCTTTTGCATATTACATGCTTTTATATTTCATGCTTACATCCATATTCAAGTCTCATCAAGAAAGCGAAAATCTTGTCTGATGTATACAGCCAGCCTTAACGATTTGTCGAAAATGTACAAAAAAAGCTTAAGGAACATGTTCTTAAACGACTTAGTACTAAAAATTAAATTTAGTACTGCTAACCTGGTGAACAATTGGTACTGAATGTCAGTGGAATCATCACGTGGACAGCAATGATCACACTCACCCACCGGGGCTGACATGTACCATATTTCTGCTATTCCTGCAATAATAAGCAATTGACATGCGTTAGAAATACTTTAAAATGTACGAGATAAAATTTAACCTTCATCGGAAAGCCGCCTTAATATATGCTAAGTAATCTTCAATATATTATTGTAACATTACATAAAATTACATATATCGAATATATTACTTTATTCGCGTAATTTCAATACAAAGATGGTAATGTAAGCAATCACATCACGTTGATGCAAACTTGAGTTAGCAATGAATATGCATTATAACTGCGTCATGTATAATTGTAATAGCCATTCTTATTCCGCAATTTCAATTTATATTACCGTACATCAATCATGTTATTAGTGTTTGTTAGATTCTACCTGAGTACTACTTGAGAAGTTTTATTTATAAAATGAATATTGACATGAATAGCAGACAAATACTTAAGCTGCTTAAGAACTTGTGTTATGAAGAAAAAATTTACATTTAATTGCTTTTAATTTATAATTAAACGAAGCTGAAACTGCGTAATTATAATTTAATGATCTTACGAATTTATAAATACAAAATTTTATTAGTGACCATAAATTTTATACAAAGTAATAGATTACCATCACCTTAAGTATATATCTGCACCTTATAATTTTATGCTTAAAAGGATAACGTCATAATACACATTATAATTTTACAAAATCATTGACCTTCTCCACCAGACTTACTTAGTTATTACAATAATTACGTCAAATATATCCTTCACCCTTCACTGCACTGTTGTAAATTGATAAACATAATGTTATCATGTGGAATTAACACTACCTTCTGTTTGCATTTTGTAAGTACATTTAATAAAATGACAATATTTAAGTCGTCTATAATAATTAAGATCTTTATCCGTGTATCGTGGGCTCATCTGCTGAACTACACAAAAAAATCACTTACACAACTATCTAACATACAGTCATGGAAAAGTTGTGTGATTTTTTCGATAGACTGCAATGCCTCATTAGTACTAGAACTAGGCGTAGAAAAGTTTTCTCAACGATTACGATACGATTTGGTAATCAGGACCCTGCCTATCTCGTCCAAACAGTATCGCCAGCCATGACTCTGCCAGCAACTCAGCCAGCAACGGCCGTCTGGTGTAGTGGTAAGTGACATGGTCACTACACAAGGGGTCGCGGGTTCGAATCCCGCCAAGGGATGATATTTGTATGATAAATATAAATGTTTTTTCCAGGGTTATGGATGTATATTAAATATGTGTATGCGTATAATAAAAAATCTTACATTTATTTTCCGTTATCTGGTACCTGTAACACAAGTTCTTTACGAACTTACCACGGGACCAGTTAACGTGGCGTGATTGTTAGTAAATCTTTATTTATTATTTATTTATATTTATATTATCGAAAATATAATTTATATTAATATAAATTATCGACTCTTCAATGGAGAAAGTCGTCGGTTCGATAACAAGTCGGTACCGATTTGTCCAATGGACAATGTCCGTCCGTGGTCGACGGTAATGGCAGTCTGCGATCAGCTGAGCTCCGGTCCGGTGCAAGTGCTTTCCGAAGCAATCATGCTTTGTCAGACCCTACACCAATCAGAAGGTGAATCGTCTTTGTTCACAATTTACCCACTCCCGTGACTCGCGTACCGCATGCGGCTCTTTGTCTCGTCAGCTACGACTCTCCCGTGAAATGTTTAACCACGGAATATTACTTAATATCTTTCCTTGTAAGAAATGAGTAAATAGTTTTGAAACCCAAGGCTATAAAAATATATGTATAAAAAATTTCTTTGAATAAATTTCAATTGTGTATTGTCTATGTTTGGCTCTTTTGGTTATTGAGATTACCGACCACTGCGGTCTAGACGGTACGCCTCGGTACGCCGACAGGCGAGTGAGCATGTTATCGTTAGAAATAGCCGTGACGCCCTCCTTCCTACTCATACGGGCTCACCAGTATTAACGCAAAATATTAATTTTCGTTCTTATTATATCTTGATATTCTTTCACCGTAGAAGTAATTCGTGAATATGCAATAATTACGCATTAATATTAAAAAAAAAAAAAAAACGCGTTAAGGGAATTGAATGCTGACATAGTCGGATTGCTCGATACGAGTACACCGGGCGAATTAATTATCTTTTAGCCCACAATCAGAAGGTCAAGGAAAGATCTTTTATGTAATGTGCAATTTCATCAAAAATACTTATTATACGAAAAATGTTCGCCGTGACATGAACGGATTCAATTGAATGAAATAGCTCATTATAAGAACAGATAAATTCTTATTTGAATGTAAACTTTAAACAGGTCCACTGTTAGAACTGGTTTTGAATACATTTCAGTTAAAAAAAAAATAGTTCGACCGGAAAAGTAAAAATTAGATATATTCAAAGGACGTTTTAAATTACTATGAATTTAATTTTAAGATTCATAACGTAGATTTTAAAGTAATATGTATAAATAAGCATTGTTTAAAAGGCTAACTAAATCGGTACATAATTTTTTTCGCAATCGATAACTTTAATCTTGTTTCACTGTATATTGAAATTTTATTAAGATTTTCGTTCGTTGTTTGCTTAGAAAAGGAATCTTAGTTTCAAATATTATGTATAAATGAATTTAAAGAATTGCAAATCACTTTAGTAAGGTTTAATGATCCATGAGCGGTGATAAAAATTTCTTCGATCTTGTGGACAATAGATACTTATGATCCCGACGTGGCATCATACATAAAGAACATAAACTTTTTCCTAACATGATTCTAAGCGTTAAATCATGAATTTAACATTTTTGGTGATATATATTATTCATTCGAAAAATAATTTTATGCTCATCGTGTATTGTGCGAATTTGTGTTAATATTTTTATTGTTATCGGAGCAAGCGTACCACACATCTTGTAGTGCTACGGATATCAGCAATATCAGGAGCATAGCTGAGCCACGGCCGACTAGTTAAGAAGAAGAAGAAACTTATCGTACACAATCGCCCAGTTTTTCCAATGAATACTGGCAAACTCTGTTCCGGTAGCGATTAGTCTGATCGTAAAATAGAGATGCCGCATCATCTCTAATAAGCCCTTAGAAGAATTGCTCTCATCCATGGAAGCTATGACACAAATCACGATCCATTAACGGTGCTTTTAGGTACCTCAAGCACCGGTCAAATTAACTCATAGACACAGCCCACTGAGTAGCCGGGTCTTCTCAGTGGGTCGCGTTTCCGATCCGGTGGTAGATTCTGCGAAGCACTGCTCTTGCTAGGGCCAGTGTTAGCAACACTCCTGGTTTGAGCCCCGTCAGTTCACCTACACGTTAGGGTGATGCCGAAATAGGCTCTCAAGGCTATCAGCATAGGAAAAAAAATCACAAAGAGATGTGCTGACATCCGTAGACCCAGAGATTCCAAAGGAGCTGTCATAACGGGATTGGGAACAATCTAAACGACCTTCTTCTATATGAAGCGAAATGAATAGAGCCAGTGGATTAACCTGAATTTAAAAGTTTATTACCTTAAAACAGCCGGTTCAACTAATGAACACTCAAATGAATTTGGTAAGTAATTTAAAGTATCAAGCAGCAGATATGATTGACAAAGAATTTGAGTTAAACGTAAAAGCTGTTAAATCGCAATAAAATAACATGATAAGTGTTAATAAAACTAGCACAGCGATAATAGAAAATATACAATAGGCCCATTTACGTCGTGTGTTACAAACTTTAAACATTTTGGCAATCAACTACGGGGAATATTATAGTTAAAAAAAATCGGTATCTGTAATGGACCCGTTTCATGAAAGAGGTCCACTTCATAAAGGAACACTTATAATTAATTATATTATATATTTTTTTCAGCATAACACATAGTCTCCTTTTTATGATTGATCATTGTTGAAATACGGCAGCATTTACGTTGTAAATGTCTACGGGCTCGGGTAACCACATAACACCAGGTGAGCCGTGTGCTCGTCCACGCATCTAAGCAATAAAATAATAATAATATATAAACAGATAAACACACGCCCAATTACTAATCGTGACAAACTGTGACCCATCTTGAAATTTTACGAAATTTTAATTTCATGAAAACTTATATTTACAGTTTTGTCTAATGTCAGTAACTAAACAAAAGAGAAAATGTTCGTGAATATTTCTGAATTTCGATCATTGGACGGCCATGATTTGAAATAATTGCATTTATAAAACAAAAAAAAAAAAATCGAAACAAAATTACGAAAAAATTCCATCAATTTTCAGATCTGTATTGACTTCATTTATAGCGGAAGGTTTTGTGTTAACTCAATAATGACATTAATTTGTGTTGTTACTCTTACAATAGGTCATTTTTAGCACGATTCTATTCCACTATAGTGACGTTCGCTCGTGTACGCATTATTATCAAGTATCTTAATAAATTGGAACAAAAAATATGATGTAAGTGCCATAACTTGATGTTCACGAAAAAAAAAAAAAAGAAAAAAAAAATTGTTGACTGTCCATTTTTTACTTACATACACAAGGTTTTGTGTTCACGAGTGCTTTTTGTTGGCAATCAGTTAACAATCTGGTAAAAAGGATATAATAACATATATAATATATAAAGTATATTTGTATATAACTATATACATATACATGTTACGGATAGACCTAAATGCAAAGATTCGTGAATTT
Source organism: Bombyx mandarina (assembly GCF_030267445.1). Lineage (NCBI taxonomy): Eukaryota > Metazoa > Arthropoda > Insecta > Lepidoptera > Bombycidae > Bombyx > Bombyx mandarina. Next base: position 10,466,439 of record NC_143210.1, read on the forward strand.
ACTTTTTTATTCAATAACCAAAAACAATACATATTATCATTGAATAAAACTGCTACATTGCATTATCGGAATTAAATTCATTATAGACCGGTTTTTAGGAAGATTTTTTTTCTTTTTCGATTCTATTAACGCATACGTGAAGGTACAACAATCCTACCTGCTCCTGACGTTTGAAAGGTAGGACAGCCATTTTACTATAAAAATAAAATAATCAAATAATAAATACTCACCTATAAAAAATGAGGCCAGTTTACAAACAGACGGACTTACAGGCATATTCTGACAATTTTAACAAAAAAATAATAACAAAGTTAGATTGGGGATTTTTCATCTGAAAATACCGCGCATTTCACTGGCACAGACTATTCAAGCACAGACTATTCAGGTCACATACGAAATTTGAATTCGGAACGTAAGGTTATTTTTTTTTTTTTTTGCAATAGGTATTATGTGCCTCCTTGCATTTTTAAATATTTTTAAATAACAATAGACTAGTCTTCATACGGTTGCTCCACCGCGCACGATAACTTGCAAACTTATGAATGAGTTACAAGTGTGTACGATTTTTAAAGCGACATAATACATTCTGCGATCGAAGCAAAGCGATGACTAATTTTTAGTTTCTGAGTTTGAAGTCTCACAAACGCTAACACATAACTTTTCACAAAGGAAAACATAATAAATATATTTACATAATTTTTTATTATTATTAAAACTAAGCTGTTGTCGACTATAGATTTGTTTAGCAACTGATTTACTGAAATAAAACCGAAACCAACGGCCGCCATAATTACGTAAGTCTGACACAAAAACCAATAGAAAACTACGGACACTATGTACCGAATCGATTTTTCTACTAGATTAGCACTAGTTGGTTGATCAATGTTATTAAATATTTGTTTAGTTCTAGACTGTAAAATTGACCTCCGAAATGTTTTCTCAGCACTTATCTGTTACCGAACACGAAACTAGGTCTAAAACATTCATGAACAAAATAACGTAAAAAAAACGATTATTTCAAATTAAGATTATATTATAATTTATAATAATAATAATAATCAATCATAGTCCATAAAAAATAACTATAATAGTAATTTATCCTTAAACTTGGACGCACATTGCAAAACATGCACGTTCCTAAATCTCTACAAACCCGGGCGCATATTAAAACTCCTTAGGAAGATGCTGTGGAAGACTATATTTTATATTGCCATTAGAGAAAGGCTAGCCCATGGCAAATTATTATAAATGGTCACCGATTATCATGGGCATGGACATCGGTTGTAAAAACACAACAAGCCCGCTGCATTACAAAAACAGTCTGCAAAACTCCTTTGAAAGCCGTTTAAAGGAAGGGATCTCATTCGAAGCTGTGGTGATGCTTACGTGGCGAAACTACCTCCTTAAATGCACTGTGATTCAACTTAGTAGTTCCGTGTTAGGATGAACATCGCACATGTGGCGGGTCTTGGGAAAGATAAAATTAAACGGACTCATCTCGGAATCCTGGACTACCAACGATTACTTTATTTAAACAGTTTTTCGAGAAAGATCCTTAGAGGGCTAAAACTAAACGCCAGAAAAAAAGTGTTCTTAATTTCCGCACAGTCAATTTAAACTACGTTTTCAGTTTTACGTATAGTGTTACTATACTATTTTTATCGGGGACCACGTGAAATATGAACCAATGGTTTTTTTTTATGGCCACTGCAGGCAAATGAGCAAGCAGTCCAGCTGATAATCACTCATGGACGTCAGCTACGCCCGGGGCGCAGCCAAAATGCTGCCCACGATTTTATGTTACTTATATCTTACATATCTTATACCTTTAAACGAGCAATTCTTGTATATTAATATATATATAATCTGAATCTCGGAAACGGCTCCAACTATTTTCATAAAATTTATTATACAGGAGATTTCGGGGACGATAAATCGATCTAGCTACGATTTATTTTCAGAAAATGTTGTTTTATGTGAAGATGATGTGTTTTCAATAATCAACTTTATCGATAATCAACTGAAACATAAACTTTTTTTATTTATTATTGAAAGAAAATAACATATTATATAATATCAATATGTAATTCGTATTTAAATATAATTACTAAAAAACGCAATTTATAAAAAAAAAAACATCCTTTAGTTCTATATAAACGACGAATAGCCATTGATGTTCAGTATTCTAAAAATATTACTCTACCTGTTTTACCGCGAGATGATTTGAAAAAAAAAATACGAAGTTCAAATTCTGTCTGTCAATTCACATAGTATAATAAATAAAACCCAACTTGAGTTCTCTACTGCCTAACAGATCTGTCGTCGATAATTAGCAAAGGCGGCACTTGCATTGTGATTTACATAACCGGTATTTATTTCCTATGTGAAACGCGAAACACAAAAACGAGAATCAAGGCTTTCCGTAGATCCAGTTCCGAATTTATCATAGAACGACGAGGATTATCGAACCAAATGGATCTATTCTCTGTGGAGTGAAATCAAATACCCAATCCGGGACTAGACCTCCATTCCCTGAGTTTTGAGAAGTAAACTTGTAGGTACCTGTGTTACTAAAACTACATATTAGTTCATTGAAATTGGTAACCGATCGAAAATTTGACCCCAAACACGATCGCATCACTCGATATGGCTACAACTGAGTGAGCACTGAGCAACAGACTTCACAAAAACAAAAAGAATAAATTCAAATATACACGTGCTCCACAGGAAATATTAACATAACAGGTCATTTCATAAAATAAAGATACCTTCTTGAATTATTAATATACAAAACTATTTCCTGCCTAGACAGGTTTTCATTATGACTTAGAATATATCATTTTATCGTTTGATTAATAAATAATTATAATACAATGGGAGAACAAATTTCAACCATATCGAGGGTTGAAATGCTATATGGTTTAAGCGACATTATTGCAACTTTACAGGAGAGCCATTCTCCCCTAAAAAACCCAACATCACAAAAAAAACCTTCTTCAGCTATTTCAATGGAATAAACCTAATTGAAGTTCAATTACAAAATATCGAACTGTTGATACTAATCTATATATATAAAAATGAAACCCGTTTTCCGTTGTCACGACATAACATGAAAACGGCTTGACCGATTTGGCTAATTTTGGTCTTGAATTATTTGTGGAAGTCCAGAGAAGGTTTAAAAGGTATAAAAATATGAAAATTTTCGGAATTAAATAAAAATAACAATTTTGTTTTCCCTTTGACGTGTCCCCCGTCGGACGGATTCCTTTTGTTTGTTTTAAGTTTATTCTATATAAAAGTTTAGGTCTTTTATTTATCGATTGAGGCACTACGAAGTCTGCCGGGTCAGCTAGTACCAAATAATACGCACCATTAATTACAAAGATAAATGTCGCGTATTAAGTGAAATAAAATCCCGCTTAAACAAAATAGCGTTTCACGAACATTACATTACTTTTACCTTCGAAGTTAAATTAGCCATTCATTGAACAAATATACGGTTAATTTGTCCGACCGAAATTATTTTCGACGTTTCGAATATTTATAGACCTCGCGGTAAGAAAAAAAACTGTGAAAAAGTAGTTTATAAATATGTGGTAAGGTAGTGTAATGGTTATGGTCGAATTTCGATCAGTGATCGCATCACCGTATCTATTTATTCATCACATCTTGTAGATATGTATGTACCCTTACAAAAAAGATGTGACAGTACATAGCATAAATAAATGTAAAATAATTTAGTATGACAATCCAAAGAAATGTGAAGACTTAACATCTTCTTTTTTTTCTACATAACAACTGGTGTCTTTATCTACAGAAACTCAAAGAGAAAAAGCATTTAATTTATTTACAGAATATAATTTTGAGAATCAAGTCAAACTTTTTACAGTGCAACAGTTACAATTAAATATGTTTTTTTTACTGTTTCAAAGGCTCCGTACAATTGCGTTTTAAAATTTGATCCCTTATTTTAATTTTTTCATTGAGGCTTAAATGAATTTCATTGACAATTAAAAATTAAAAACTGTGGAAAACTACTTGATCTCTGTGAACTTTTGTTCAATTTTGGCATACTTTCCCAAATACTTACACGTTTAATATGCTATCAGTTGCGGATTTCACTATAAGTATACGTTTGAAAAAACATTATATTAACTTCAGATACCCGTAAAAATTTCCCAGCGAAATTATCCGAGATTAACAGCATCGAATGTTTTCGAATATGTATCGTTTTTTTTACCATCGAAATGGTAAAATATATGTTCGTACCTTGACAAAAGAAAACTCTCCGCTGTTACCAACGATAATAACGATAAAACTTCCCGTCAATTTAAAAATATCTTGGAGGAGTTCTTTACTCAGGATCTAAATATAATACCCTGGTCGAACATCGCCCTCCTGGATGACGTTGACACGATGGTTTACACCTTTTCTATGTTTATTCTGTACCTGTACGATCTCCATGCTCCGCTCAAAACCCTGAAATTCAAAACACGTTCCACTCCTTGGATTACTGATAATGTCCGATTATTGTTTAAATTGCGAGATGCTGCACGCTATAGATCACATGTAACTCAGGTTCATAGTCATAAGCAGTATTATTTAGACCTTAAGAAGCAGGAAGCTAGCGTCTTAGCATCGGAAAAAAAGACCTACTACAACAATTATATTAATAGCAACTTCGGAAACCCTAAAAAGTTATGGAAAAATCTGAAATCTGATGTGATTCGTCACATCAGGAGAAAGCATTGCCTGAACACCTTAATGACGCTAATGCTATCAATGAAGCTTTTCTGGATGTACCCGGGGTCTGTAGTTCTGACGTTTCAGGATACTCATTCTTTGAGTATTCTAACACATCTCCAAAGTTTACGCTTAAAACTGTCAACCAGGATACGGTTCTTAAGATTATTAACAGCATTAAATCCAACGCTCAAGGCACTGACGGGATAAGCGGTGAGATGATATCGCTCTCACTGCCTTCAACATTGGAGGCGATTACTAGCATTATCAATAAGTCCATTGATACAAATACATTTCCTGCTCAGTGGCGATGTTCTGTGGTTAGCCCTATTCCGAAAGTCACGCACCCTCAAGCTTTTAAAGATCTTAGGCCTATTAGTGTGTTGCCTTTTCTGTCCAAGATCTTGGAGAAGGTAGTTTACTCACAGGTAGCGGCATATATCGAATCAAATAACATTCTTCCAGAGTTTCAATCGAGTTTCAGAAAAAGCCGAGGAACGGCCGCTGCTCTTACTGACATTGTGGGTAATATTCTCGAGGCTCGGGACAGGAGCCAGGGTACGATACTGACGCTGCTGGATTTCTCACGGGCTTTTGATACAATTAACACTGCCTTACTCTTAGCAAAATTAACTCACTACGGGTTCTCTGATAATGCTGTGCAATGGTTTAGCAGTTATATGTCGAGTAGAACGCAATTTGTACAGATACGGAAAGAAGATGGAACTAAACTAACCTCTACTTCTAAGCCGATTACTAGAGGCGTTCCCCAAGGTTCTGTCCTGGGACCATTGTTGTTTATTTTGTACAGTGCAGATATCATTCAGTGTTTCGAGAATTGTAAATATCATGTTTATGCTGACGATGTACAATTATACCACTCTTTTGATGTTGGAGATACCCCTTCTGCTGTCAGTTTTATCAATGAGGATCTGCAGAGGATTGTCTCTTGGTCTGAACAGAATTCCTTAGTACTGAACCCCTCTAAGTCTAAATACATGATACTAGGCAGTAAATCTCAGATAGCAAAGATTTTATCACTCGATCCTAAGGTGACTGTTTCTGGTAAGGAAATTGATCGGGTGGAGTTAGCATGCAGTTTGGGTTTGACAATTGATCCCGAATTGCGATTCGAGGCCCATATTACAAAGAACTTAAGAGCTTGTTTTTACAGACTGAAGATGCTGTACTCGTTTAGACAGTACGTCAGTGCACCCATTAGGAAGTTGCTTATCGATAGTCTAGTTTTGTCGAAATTAAATTACTGTGATACTGTTTATGGTCCCTGTTTACTCTCGAGAACTGAAAAATTAATACTTTCTTCTTCTTCTTCGTCGCTTTCTTCATTGCTGAAGGTCGTGTCCCTGAAACTTGACCGTTGCCTGTCTCGTGAGCTGTTTCCATCTCGTCCGGTCCTCAGCTGCTCGAATGGCGGTTGCGACTGGCAACCCAGTTAGAGCGGTTACTTGATCACACCAACGGCTAGGTAATCGGCCGCGGGGTCTCTTTCCTTCTACTTTGCCCGTCACAATCACTTTGTCCAAATTATCTGACTGTCGGCGGGCAATATGACCGAAGTAGCTGAGGATCCTCTGGTAACAGATTGTTGAGAGCCTGACTCGGATGCGAAGCTGATCCAGGATAGATTTATTTGTCCTCTTGGCCGTCCACGGAATTCGGAGCATTCGTCTCCAGCACCACATTTCAAATGCATTTATTTTCTTGCGCTCGGATGCCTTAATTGTCCAGGACTCTGCCCCGTAGAGAAAGATTGAGAAAACTAAGGTTCGGACGAGTCCTTACTGACCGACCGCGGAGGCAGTGAGGGAGAGATAAGGAGGAGGACGCAGATGGCCAAAGCAGCGATGACCAAGCTCAAACGAATATGGCAAAATCGCAAAGTCTCTAACGTCACGAAAAAAATTAATACAACGCATTCAAAATGCATGTGCCAGGTATTGCTTTGACATTCCCGTGAGAGGACACATAACGCCCTATTTAAATGATCACAATATATTGAAAATGGCAGCTAGAAGAAGGTTGCACTTAGCTGTCTTACTATTTGGAGTGATTTCGACAAATGAACCTAGGTACTTGTATGAGAAGTTGGATTGGAGAAGTACTCAGTACAGGTATGGCTCACGAGCTACTGTTAAGCCATTGTTGACGCCCAAATACAGAACAGCTGCTTTTCGGGGAGCGTTTAAATACGCAGCTACGCATTGCTGGAATGATCTCCCACCACCTATTCGTCACATTGTAACAAAGCATGGCTTTATTAATCGTTTAAAATCATTTCTTTTGGACTCACAAAAACTAATCTAATTTATAGTATTTATAGTGACTAATTTAATCCTAGCTTGTGAAAACTTCCTTTTATTAAATTTTTATTTTTTTTTATTTTTTTTAAGTTTCCCACAGGTTGTTATTACTGTGTGCTTATTATGTTTTGTATTCGGGTTCACCATTTAATTTGATTTTTGTTTTGTTTTTTTCTTAAATTTTTGGTTTTGTTTTCGGGTTCACCATTTAATTTGATTTTTATTTTGTTTTTTCTTAAATTTTTATAATTTACTAATTTTACTAATTTATATCATATTCTGAGTATGTACACACGTACGGAGTCTTCATTCCCGCAAAGAACCAAAGGGAAACGGGGGTGACTGAAAATCAGCGCTGTTCAATTTATCAACCTTGAACAGCAATAGCTGAGCTACCTCCTTTTGCCTTTTTCTCTTTTTTTTGATTTTCTTTTTTTTTGTATTTCATTCTATGATGTGAAAGGCAATAAATGATCTTTATTATTATTATTATTATTATTATAATGTAAAATAGAAATCTCATAACTTTGCGGCGCGGCGATGTAGGCATGGCATACCGTAATATAACATTGATATGTTTTACAGAAGGCGAAAACAGAAATACCTACAACCTGTCTAATGGAAAATGGTTATTGTCGCGACAGCGAGGAAAAGCCCGCAACGACTTTTCAATTTGCGTCGTCGGTCAACAAATAAAATTCCTAAGTTACAATGCAAGGAAATATGCAAAGAAAAACTTCAGGAACATATATTTAAATTTTATGTATAAATCGATTCGTTAAAAACATTAGTCAACCTAATTTTCTTATTTTCGCTGAACACAGAATATTAAAATCTTAATTTTGTTCGTTACAGGATAAATTGCTCAATAAACTGGAAGAAAATGAACCGGAATTAGCATCATCCCCCGAGGAGGAGGTAATAATTAAAAACAAAAAAACGGGCGCCATTTGTTATTACTTACAAAGAAACACCCAACGGCATACCAATTCACGGTATGCTCAGTGGCCTAGTAGTGGTGGATCGTAGATACCACCAATGCAAAGAGAACGGCAAGCCACATGGAGTGTAGTGTTAGTTTATTAATCAAAAGAATCGGACACAGCCAACCCATCTTGAGCGTCTATCTTACCTTTACACCGGTCACTCACATGCGCACGAATACGCAAACCCACAAGTATAGGACGACATTTGCGAATGATTATGCAAAGTTTTCGCTGCATTCGTGGTTTTCCAAGCTGTGTCGGTTTTTTAACAGACATCAAAGCGCGCGAACCTCAAACCTTCGCGTAGTCTCCCACACATTCGCTTGCCCAGTTGCGCCGACGATTGCGAAGGTGACGGACGTATACTATAGCTATTTTCATAGTTCGTGACGTCTACTGTGTAGCGTATCTTCATCAAAAGAAATCCCATAAAAACAGCATGGCTGTTAATGATGTCTGGGAAAGAATTAAGAACTCTTTTTCTCTTCAATGTTCTATTGACGAATTAAAAAGGAGGAGAAATTCGTGAGACATTCGTAAACAAGTGTAGGAGGAAGCGCAAACGGGTTCGCAAATTGAGTATGCGAACCCATTTGCACAGCCGCTAGGTTTGCGAATGAATGTTTGACGGCCCTTCACATTCGCGCAAACATTCGTACAATGTACGAATATTTGCGCGCATGTCAGTGGCCGGCATTAGAACAGTGTGCTTAGTGCAAGCTTTTTAACGTTCTCGATAGCGTAAAAGTTAACTCATTTTTGTGTAGAGTTGGAACGTATACTTAGGTTTGCCGCTAGGGGCGCTGTTCTAACTACATACAAATTTGAATAAACTTTTACGCTATCGAGAACGTTACAAAACTCGCACTGACCACACCGTATCGTCATCTTATTTCTTACTTACTAATACCAATCTCCTGTCACTACGCGATAACATTTATCCGAAATCCGAAAGAGAAAAAGCGATAACAACTTTTTTTGGTGTTTGGTTTTACACCATTTTTTTTATTATTGGCTTTGTATGCAGACGAGCATACGGCCCACCTGATGGTAAGTGGTCACCGTCGCTCATGGAGGTCAGCAATGCCAGGGCCAGAGCCAAGCCGCTGCCTAACATTAAGCACTCTCCGCAAGCCTCGTTTGAAGAAGGACATGTCATAGCGCTCGGAAAACACCGTGGAGGGAAGTTCATTCGACCACCTAATTAACTTTAAAAAAGATTGTTTACATTCCAGTGCGTGATATGTGTGAACGCGAAAGCGACTATGCAAACCTCACCGTGCGGACACCGCGTTGTGTGCCGCCGGTGTTTTGTCAAAACAATACAGATGGCCGTAAGTCAACGTTTGCTGCCACTAAGATGCGTCATATGTCGCGCCAAAATCCTCAGACTCCGGCAGACGCCTAGACTAGTTACTAGCAAGAGTTGGCAGGTGAGAAAACTAATTTTTTACCTTATTTAAATTTCAAAGTTCGGCATTGTGCGCCTTTGCTTATCTGGGATGTAATCTCTATATCGCTATATTGGAAGAACGTTCATATAACACTTATAAAGTCACAATAAAGCATGACACACTACTTATTTTCTTTTTTGTTTATTTGTTGTCTATGGATTTGGTTAATTGTTATTTGTTCATGGTTTTTAATTTTAGCATAGTTGCATTGTTATGAATAATCTCAAGCACGGTTCCCGTCCAACCCGTTGCTTGCAACGAAGAGTTCCATTAAGGGACCATTAAGAAAACTGCCTTTTTTTCTATTTAATACTTTTTTATTACAGGTGTCGAGTAGCAGCGGCAAGTCTTGGGGAGTGCCGGGCTCAGTATCCAGCTACTCTGTCGGTGCCAGATCAGTGCCAGCGTCAGCTTCCCTCTACTCTGTGACCAGTGGAGAATCTTCCCTTTCTGGTACGTCTCTAATATATAATTAAACTTTAACCACCGTTACCAGTAGGTATTTCAGAAAAAAATTATCTATAATAAAAAAGTATATCTCATCTTCTCATTTATTCTATACACGACAAAGGTAGGCAGCAGCACGGCTTCCTAGCATTGCTGACGTTTACAATACAAAGATAATAAAATAAAATATGGTCCGACGATTTTGAGGTCTATCTGGTGTTTAATAGTTAACAGAGGCCATACAAATCATCACGTAAATACCGTAACCTTAAGACATAAAATCCGAATGTAAATTCTTTTGAATAATAACAATCCACCCTTCAAACCGGCAGACACAAGTATCTTGAGGTACCTCTTTTTTAATTACTTGAAAGTAAAATTCACTAACAATTTTTGAACACAGATCGCGTTTCAGGAGCAGAGAAAACGTTGCAGTATTACTGTAAAAACTTGACCTGTGCTTAGGGAGTCGAAGAGAGCTCGTCGAGAGACCAAATAAGGGCTTTTAACCCTCTCACTCGGCCGAACTATACTTCAGAACTCCACAAGAGTCATCCTCTTGACGCTCAACGCGCGAAAAAAGGAATCTCTTGCTGTTTAACTTAAGCAAAATAAACAAGAAGAGTTTACTTGGTCAAATTGTATTTATTTGCATTAAAAACGTAGTACACACATAGTGACCATTGGCGAAGCGAAAAAAGGGAATATTATTTTGAAGTCGTCGTGGCCTAGAGGATAAGACGTCCGGTGCATTCGTGTTGAGCGATGCACAGCTGCACCGGTGTTCGAATCTCAGGCGGATACCAATTTTTCTAATGAAATACGTGCTTAACAAATGTTCACGATTGACTTCCACGGCGAAGGAATAGCATCGTGTAATAAAAATCAAACCTGCAAAATTATAATTTGCGTAATTACTGGTGGCACGACCCCGCCTATTTCTGCCGTGAAGCAGTAATTAATGCGTTTCGGTTTGAAGGGTGGGGCAGCCGTTGTAACTATACTGAGACCTTAGAACTTATATCTCAAGGTGGTTGACGCATTTACGTTGTAGATGTCTATAGGTTCCAGTAACCACTTAACATCAGATGGGCTGTGAGCTCGTCCGCCCATCTAAGCAATAAAAATAAAATAAAACTTAATTTCACCGGTAAGAGGTAATTGTTTATGGAGCTTACAATTTACATTTTCATCGTTCAGGCCAGTAATCGAAAGCAAAGGGAGTTGGCGGACGCCTTAACCGCGTGACAGGAGAACGTTGACCCCGCGCGTCCGCTGTTTTTTAATAGGGGTTATAAATACTACTGTTTTTGAATATTTTGTTAGCGCAAATTTTATTTTACTGTGCTAACCATAAATCATACAAATACACTAATGCACATCGAGTAATCACGTGTGACATCACACTAAGATTTTTGTTTAAGTTGACCTGAAGAAATGCTACAAATTTCGATTTAATTTAGCTTTAACATGTGGCTTCATACGCATTAGTATATTGAATAAATTTTATAGCTATTTTTTTAAAGTACGCACCCTGTTTTTTCTTTTTTTGGAACCCTGAGAAATGTATGAAAAAATCCACGATAATCAATTGAGCTAGGACGTGAAAGCGTAAAAAGAAGCAAACTTTCCCATTTGTATAAGAATAAGTAAAAATTCAAAGCATAAAACATTAATGTTTCAGAAAAATAGTGATATTCATGCAATAATCACTTCAAATAAAAAAAAACAGGTTGGTTTCAAATTTTAATTATCTTTTCATTGATATAATATGAAGAAACCTTCTTCCCTACCTACCTTCTGAAAGATTAAAAATTTCGCTTACACTTAAAATAAAATAACATTCAATTCAAACATAAAACTTCTTTCTTCTTCTTTTTTCTTCAGGAGTGTCTTCCGTGTCCTCGAACAGTGGTAACGTGCCCACTGACTGTACAACAAAACTATGTGGCGGAGCAAAATGCGGAGGAGCTTGTCTTGGGGCGGTCCCGAGGGCGCAGGCCCCAACCCCACCGCGACCCAGACAACCAGCCTCTAACTCGTTACGGCGCTCGCAGCATCACAGCATGAAGGTCTCTAAATTTGTATTTTAGTCACGGAAAATTCTCCGTGACTAAAACCTATAAATAAATAAAAAATTATCAATTGGATTTTAAATCTAGAATTTTCTTAAAATCTTTCCTGCTTTACGTGGTAAACGACCCGAATACGTACCACGATCCTACCTGTTTCTACCGCGTAATCGTCCAAGATTTCTGTTTGAAGCTTTACCCACTTTTCACTAGATGAGCAATGAGTTCGTTTGTCTATCTAGACTACAGATTCTAGAGAGATAAAAACAATGAAATAAAAACTCTAATTAAAATTTCGGAACTAAAAAAATTATTTCTAAGCGAACGACTCTGGTTTTCATGTTATGTTTACGAGTTTTTTTTATTGACTTGTTTGCGAGCGATCGGCCCGTTGAATATCAGTGACGGCTTTTATTAGGTATCATTTTCTAATAGTCGATTAAATATTTCCAGGTTCGATTACAGGAATACCAGATGCACAGCTACACGGGAGGACCAGCAGGCGAGCCTTCAGGTCGTCTTCCCCCCATCCGGGAATTCCAGAGGGAATTTAGGGAGGGTAGACGCGAAAGTACAACTGCTATCGCGTCTACTTCAACTAGAATAAGGTATTTTAGTAAACTAACTCTTTAATTTGTTAAATTTCCTACCTAAGCTGATAGCCTTGAGAGGCTATGCCAGTGTCTAACTCTTTAACGTCAAAGGTTAACTATCAGAAGTTCTTGTTACAAAGCTTATTAGATTTTTTTCTCAATTATGTAAAATTCCTAATGCAATAAATAGTTTCTAACAATATTCACCTCAAAGCGTCGTTGTGAGTTAATAGTTACATCATCCGGTACATTCATACAATAATGCAAGTATGCCACGGATTAAATGGTGCAGATATGTAAGATTTTTAATAAGCACGTTCACGAAAAACTTCCTCTATAAACGAATATTGTGTAATAAAATGAAAGCGGACAAAAATAAATGTTTTCACAATTACCGGAACGTAGGTAACATATTGTAAACCAAGGTACCACACCACCACAAATCTGCCTACTTCCTTCCATCCCGTGAAACAGCAACGCGTTAAGATAAACAACGGGCACGCATATTTCTCCAAGTGGGTAGCTTTGACGTTGTTTACAGGCTCTCCAATAACCATTCAAAATAAAATAAGGCAAAAGTTTAAATAAATTAATAATTAATCCCAATACTTTGCTTATAGATGCGCCCAGAAAATAGTTACGCAACTTGAAACCTCACCAAAACAAGACAAACAACATTTCTTCCGACCTTTTAGAACACCAAACAAGGAAGACACGCCCGGATCCAGAGACCCTAGTAAAGAGACTGATAAAAAGAAAGATAACCCCAAGTCGAAACCAAAAAAAGAAGACAAGAAGAAAAAAGACGACGACAAATCAAAGAACGACGAAAAATACAAGAAAGATGAAACAACTGATAATAGAAAAAACGAAATAGCGGAACGAAAGAAGGAAGAGAAACTAAGACTCAAAGCTGAAAAGGAAGCCAAAAAAGAAGCTAAACTTCAAGCTAAAGAAGAAGAGCGACAAGCAAAATTATTAGCAAAAGAAGAGGAAAGACAAGCCAAACTGCTAGCTAAAGAAGAAAAGAAGAAAGCTAAAAAAGAAGCAAAACTAGCAGCGCAAGCAGAAAAAGAGAAAAGCAAATAGTAAAAATAGCGAAACTAAAATTACAACGTAGAAACTCGTAGCCGTCTTATTAATATTAGATTGAAATTGTTATTGATGAATCGTAAAATTTTAAAAATAGAGATTTAATAATCTAAGTAGTCCATAGATAAGTACGTATTTAGGATTATTATTTATATTTGACATATTTTCAGCCCAGGAAATAGTGCTGTACCGATTCTTGGTTACATTTGTTTGATAAATAGAAGTTGTTAACCAAAAATGTACATAATCTTAAAAGTCAAATGATAATAAAAAGCAATTTAAGGTACATAGTTGTTGGATCATACTAATTGGAACTCTACAAACTGCAAAGACTGAAACAATGGGAAAATCATATCGTTTTGTAATTTAATTGTGTAACAGTAAATATAAGGGCTTTGTGCATTTCCGCATTAATTTCATGATTTAGTTTAACCAATTTTAACTAAAGCAGTAATCTACAAAAAAGAGATAGGTCTACAAAAAACCACCATTTGGGTGGTAATCGCGTGCTGTTTCAACGATCACCAATTCTAAAGAGTGAATTTTCAAAATCAGTCCACATATTACGGAGAAATCGGTGGATATAAATAAAAAATACATACAAAATACCTTCCTTTTTTGAAGTCATTTATACAAAGTCTGTAACGTCCCATCGCGTATGGTTTCTTTGGATTTCTTTTTGTACAACACCAAAGGATGGTTGACGATAATTTAAATAATTTCCTGTGTAGATCACGAAAAAACGGATGATATCACAGAACACAATTGGTCCATCTTTCCAATGCTGGACGACTATATACTCTGTCTTAGATAATATTTATTATCTGTTATGATTATTCTCTTTTTTGTTTAGTTTTAAATAGTGTATTACAGACATTTATTTTTTAGTTTTAAAATGAAATTCACAATTAAATACGAAGGAAAATTGACCTTACCAAAAAACCTTATTTATTTTTGTTTTCATAGTCATTTTTTTTGAGAAAATACGTTTAATCCTACGCTCTTTTACACTTGCATACTCGTTATTTGAATTTTTTTTATTGATTCTCCCATTTAATTTTTTACAATTTCAGCCTAAAATACCTTCATTGTCATAGTAACGATTAGATGTTATCAGCTAGAAACTGTAGAAAATAAACGTGGCAGTATTTTTAAAAACCATTAAGAATGCAATACCTTTGTGACGGTAGCCATCATACAACACAAGATATTTGACAAATGCCTGAATCTCGCTTACGAAATTTTCAAGGTAAACTTTACTGGTGGTAGGACCTCTTGTGAGTCCGCACGGGTAGTTACCACCACCCTGCCTATTTCTGCCGTGAAGCAGTAATGCGTTTCGGTTTGAAGAGCAGGGCAGCCGTTCTAACTATACTGAGACCTTAGAACTAATATCTCAAGGTAGGTGGCGGCATTTAAGTTGTAGATGTCTATGGGCTCCGGTAACCGCTTAACACCAAGTGGGCCTTGAGCTCGTCCACCCACCTAAGCAATAAATAAAAAAAGCATTTAAACAAGTTCTGAACAACATTAGGACCGTTGGTCTAATGAGCAATATCACCCGCTCGGTGGAAGATCTTCCCTTCGTCGTTATACCTACAACATATATTGTACAATAACTATTACTTAAAGTATTTTCTTCGGTTTTCGCGAATCATAGGCTACTTAAACTACTTTTACGGCTTAATCTGGGTTTCGGTGTAAAAATTAAAATATCGACGGTTGAAAGGGTATTCGGTTTAAGCGACATTTTTGTAGCTTTACAGCGGAACCATTTAATGTAAAATTTTGAAAAAATATCATAACATACCAAACAACATCTAAGCAATAAAAATAATAACAACCACATCTAAGCAATAAAAACAAAAAAACTTCAATAACAAAGATAAATGTCGCGTATTAAGCAAAATATCGTTTAAACTAAATAGTGTTTCACCCATCGATATAATATGTCAATATGAATGATTGAACAATATTCAATGCAGAGCAAGTGTTTCCCTAAATATATCTAAATTTCGCCAAAATTTACCAATACTGTGCCTACATAATTAATGCAAACCTCTTACAAAAAGCAATTTCGCTAGTAATAAATACTCTTATACCCCACAATCTCGTTACTGAAATTTCTTCTAGTTGGTATAAAAGCATATCAGGTTGCGATAGCATATGCTAGATAAGTGTTGTCATTTATTTATTAAGAGTTCCAAAAGAAGGAATTTATAATTGTCAATCGTTAGTGTTTTCCTGTAAAATTAAATAATGTTACCATACATTTTATCTTTTATTTCATTGCAAATATAGCTATTAAGTAAAAATACACTATTTATAATCATACAAATCAAAGGTAAACCAAACATCGAAAAAAGACAAAGGTATTGAATTACACAGCCCCGATGTATCTATAGGTTGCATTCACAAAAAGAAGAGAAGTACTAACAATTCAACTTTATTTATCTACATTGCAATATGTAACAATTCACTTGATTACTAAATACATTAATCACCACATAAATCTATCAGTTTAATCCTTGTAGTCATCACCAATACGGTTATACAATTCATCACCGGTTCTCTTATTCATACGTAAGTATTTGTTGACCATCGGTTTATAGTAATAGGCTTGGTAGTCCTGGCGCTCAGCCATTTTTTTGATAATTTCTTTTTCTAATGCACGCAGTTTTATTCTCTGTTGTTCTTCATCAAGGAAATGCATAAATTTCTCATAATCCTGAAAAAAGAAGATAGGTAGTTAGGTAAATTGAAATCAATGTCCACAATTGCTATTGTAAAATTTTAAAATAACTGACTTTGTCATAAACATATATTTTTTATTATTTTTTATTGCTTAGATGTGTGGACGAGTTTACAGCCCACCTGGTGTTAAGTGGTTACTGGAGTCCATAGACATCTACAACGTAAATGCGCCACACACCTTGAGATATAGTTTTAAGGTTTCAGTATAGGTACAACGGCTGCCCCACCCTTCAAACCGAAACGCATTACTGCTTCACGGCCGAAATAGGCGGGGCGGTGGTACCTACCTGTGCGGACTCACAAGAGGTCCTACCACCAGTAATTACGCAAATTATAATTTTGCAGGTTTCATTTTTATTACACGATGTTATTCCTTCACCGTGGAAGTCAATCGTGAACATTTGTTAAGTACGTATTTCATTAGAAAAATTGGTACCCGCCTGCGAGATTCGAACACCGGTGCATCGCTCGATACGAATGCACCGGACGTCTTATCCTTTAGGCCACGACCATACCATACCATAAGATACCAACGTAAATAGCAAATTGGGCTTCAATCTCTGACTCTATCTATTTCTATTCAGTATTTCCAGAAACTGCTATCTCTTGTTTTGTGAAACTAAGAAACATACTAATGATGGAAAATCTTTGAGAAAAAGAATCCACACATAATGATGAACAGCAAGAAATAATTCAATAGTTAGTTTAATAATAGTACTCTAGTATTCCTAATTAAATTTATAAACAATAACCATTTAGTTTAACTTCTACAAGAACCTTTTTTACATAAATATCTTTGTAAAATAGTAAGAATAATATTTTTATTAGTTAATACTACTGATTTTAGGTTCGTCTAAAATATTGGTAACATATTCTATTTATCTACTTACAAACATTCCTGTTTTAATAAGAATCTTATTTTAAAAACTCAAATCAAAAGTTTGACAAACCTGTTGTGGATTGTTGTGAATATAGCGAGCAATAAATCTGGTGATTGGATGGCGGTGGTACTCCCAGTATTTGGGCGTATATCCTTCAGGGATAGGTGTCAATTGCGCCGGCCCAATGAATACGTTACAGTAGAATATAAGGGCACCGGCCGGTATCAGTCCAACCATAATGTAAAAGTGCAGCATATCCTTAAATTTGTGCCATTGCCATCTGTGATCAGGAAATTAAAATTAGGTTACATGTTAACAATATAATTCAATAAAATGCATTATTCTGACAGAAAAATGGCTTTTTAATGATAAACTTTTTTTTTTTGTTATGTTTTGTATAAAAAATATAAATTATTATTCTATTAAAATCAAAAGCGATTAGATAATCACTAGAAACATCACAGTACCTGGATGGCTGCAGTGCCATTGTTCTTTCTCCATGACTGCCTTTTAAGGTTTTCGCGGTGGTGAAAGTCACATTCTGTATTTTATTAGGGGACTTTAAAGAATTTTTTACCAAATTTATGCCGAAAGATCGACCGAGAGCACTCCAAGACACCATTTTTATTTTGGCCTTTTTGACAGTTGTCGAAAAATGTTGCCAGAATAATTTTTCCAATTTAACAGTAGCAATGGGTCTATGCCATAGCTATAGAGTCTATCGAAAACAAAAATTCAAAGATCATGTTCAACCTATTAAGTTTGCCGCTAATTCCTGGGTAGTCTGACTCGGATCGGCTTCCACCATCACTTTCAATTCATTGTTATTCACATGTGTGGGCGGCTTTCCACGTGGTTCGTTCTTCAAATTAAAATTTCTATCACGAAAGCGTTTAAACCAAAATCACACGGTGCTTTCATTAGCAGTCCCCTCTCCAAACGCAACATTGATATTGCGAGCTGTTTCTGCAGCTTTAGTTCCGCGTCGAAACTCGTATTCAAAAATCACTCGAATTTTCGAAGTATTAACCATCTTTCTTGCCTAAACTGAATAAAAAAAAACAACTGAAAATCGGTAATCGAATGTTGCACATTTTTTAAAAGAAGAACCTCATAGGTACCATTCGAAAAAAGTTTCACTTAAAAATCTCAAACCATGAAGGTTCTATGTCAATTCGAAGTAACTATTAAAATAAAACGGCAATTTCATATTTTAACCCCTACTATTAAGCTGCTAAAATTCACAATGCACTGTGAAATGATGTTATTTTGTTATTTTTGGGAAAGGAATCACAAAATATAATATGATACTGATTGTCGCAGTGTACATATATTAATATAATATGTTAATAACATATATTATGTAATATAAAATATATAAATTTAGAAAGTAGGTATCACTGAAGTATAAATACTCTATAGGTCTATGGGAGGTATGGAATAAAATATAATGGTATAGGAACGCTCACACAACTGTATTGCACAACATCATTGCTAACATCAAACATTTAGAATTACACACTTTAACGAATTGTTTAAGTTCGATAAATACTAGGAATAAAAAAAATTAAAACTAAAAAAATTCTACCTAATGTAATTTTTGTTCTTTAAATAGGAGATAGGTACATTTTTTTATTAAATTCCCATGGTAGTTTTACACTAAACTTAAAGTACCTTATGTGAAAAGGTTTTTTACAATCAGCAACTAGGTTAATAACAAAACCGCGTGTACTCCACACAGCAACTGTACTGAACAGATACCTATTTAATAAGTGTTTGGAAAAACAGAGCTTTTTTTTTCTAGATATAGACATATTAAATACTAATTAAAATATTTTAATTTAATTTTGTTGTTGTATATATTACACATATTTTGTAAACTTTCAAATTCTTGTTTTCGCAATAGGCAAACTGCATTTCCAATAGTTAGTAAAATAATGATTATTTGAAATCGCCTAATTGAATAAGGCCTACCGGAATTTTCATTTTAAATACAACCTTTTTTTGGCTTTTGCCATATGTATTTTTCGTTGATAAACCACAAATATTATAACTATTTTCAATGACATTGGAATTATTGTGACTGGTGGCTGCTATGAGTATTGTAATATGAATGTTTCGCTTCATTCCGTGGTACGTTGTTATTGCCGAATCAGTTGGTAACATTGGACAGCAGTTAAGGCGTGAATCCCTTTGCTTACTTTTTTTGAGAGAGTCGACCTCTATGCAGCCAGCTCGACGAATCTGTGGGATTTTTGGCGGGAACGGGAAGAGCGAAGCTGTATGAATTGTTTCGGTAATTTCATTTCATTTAATTTTTTTTTATTTTTTTATTGCTTAGATAGGTGGAATAGCTCTTGGCCCACCTGATGTTAAGTGGTTACCGGAGCCCTTAGACATCTACAACGTACCTAAATGCCGCCACCCACCTTGAAACATGAGCTAAATGGTCTCACTTTTAACAGTACAACGGCTACCTCGCCTTTCAAACCGAAACGCATAACATATTAAGTGTATAATCTATGCGCATAACTGCTTCACGGCAGAAATAGGGAGGGTAGTGGCATAGATTATACACTTAATATAGGTAGTGGTACCTACCCGTGCGGACTCACAAGACGACCTACCACCAGTAACTACCATGACATGGGGTAAATTGGGATCCTGGGGTAAATTGGGACAAACCTGCGGAAGATTCTCAAAGTACTTGTAGCACGGAATCTACCTAATTTTCTTTAAGGTAATATTTATCAATGTATAGAAGAAAAACCAAGTTAATTATGGAAGTACTAAACATGAGTTAAGTTGATCCCAAAAATTCGTCGAATTAAATTTAAAATAGTGGTTGAAAAGTGCGTTTTAAAACAGCTTAAAGAACTTTTAAAAAAAGTGATATTATCGTTGTTTTTTCAATAAGATCACAGTTTATATAAGTTTTTAATACACCTGGAAATACCACAACAAACGGTAAGTTGCAATATTCTTATTTTAAATACAATATTTCGACAAAATAAAAAATGTATATTTTTTCCTTTCTTTTTGGGGAAAATTGGGACGTATGTAGGGTAATTTGGAACGAGACTGGAAAAATTAGGGACGAGAAAACACAAAATTGGAACGCCAAAAGACAAAATAGGGATGGCTTGTTAGGGTTGTCACTGATATCTTATAATAGATTTTTTAGCCTATACTATCACTTAATTGCGTGATGTAAAGAAGGTTAATGTGTTTATCAGTTAGTTTATGTAAGTATTATAGGTAAAAGAAAAGTATATATATAATTACTTTTTTTTCGCGACATTTACCTTGTAATATCTGCCCGGTCGTATGTTCTTTATAGCAATAAAAAAAATTAAAAGTTAAAAGAACTCAAACGAATCAAAACTTTTGTTATTTCAGAATCTATTCACGCATCGAATCATGATTTTGTTAACATTCACAATGAACACACACAAATAAAAACAGGCCTCAGATTTTAAATGTAGCATTAATTAAAAATCCGAGATATCCAATTATGAGTGAGTGAATTAATTGAGTTTAGTTATTTCGCTTAGAAAGAATTTCTTTTATTTTTGTTATTATTGGCAGTAATCAGATAAAGCTGTTTTTTTATCTTATTCACCTGATATCTTACTCTTGCTCAAAGATTATTTTGAAAATGTTGATTAAATAAAATTGTATTATTGCATTTCCAGTCCTTTTGTTTTCTATTTTTTATTCTATTTTATGATTTTGTTTCAGAGTTGTGATTTTTAAGGAAATTAAATAATAATTTTATAAAATATAACATGCACATACTTTTTTTGATCATTGTATTGTTGATTATCATTCACGTCACATCGCTTCGGAATAGAAACTAGCTTAATTTACACTATGTTGTGTATTGTGCTTAAATTATAGATTGTGTTCATCATTTCGGTCCATATAAATAATTATATGGCACCTACCTATATATCGCAGTACTGCGAGTTGACAACCCTTACAAATATTCCAATTTAACCCTTAACCGTGTCAATTTACCCCGGACGCTGGGTAAATTGGGACGGCCATTATTTTACCGATTATTTCTTTAAAATGAATAATTAAAATAATGTAACGGTTTTTATCACCTAGGTACGTTCAAGACTCAACTTATTTCTTTGGTTGAGCAGTGACTATTTAATTGGAACTATTTTAAAATTCATTCTGAAGGTCGATTTTGTCCCTATTTACCCCATTGTACGGTACGCAAATTATAATTTTGCGGGTTTCATTTTTATTAAGCGATGTTATTCATTCACTATGGAAATCAATCGTGAACATTTGTTAGGTAAGTATGTATTTCTAAGAAAAATTGGTGCTGGCGGGATTCCTACACCGATGCATCGCTACCTATGCACCGGACATCTTATCCTTTAAGCCTCGACGACTTCAATTTCAAGTGATTAATATTTTAGATTAATCAATTTCATTTCATATTATTTTTCTCCTTCGTCTTTCCGATTGAAAAAGCGGAACTACTATATAGTTATTTAGTTACTTTATAATATTATTTATGACTTTTTAGCGGGAACGCGAGGAGCAAAGCTCTGAGATTATTTTAGCAGAAAGATGAGAAAGATATTCCTGCAAAGAGTAAAATAAAATGAAGGAAAATACAAACTACAAAATTTTTCATACAAACCTATTTCTTTCTTCTTCTTTTGCTAGTTGCCCCCAAAAGACATAGGTACCATATTACATAATTATTACTATATACATTCAGCAAAAATGCTGCTATTACGAACGATTACGATATTACGATTATGAACGCTATAATATTAATATTCATATATGTATAGTATTGAAACGTAGTGAAAATAAATGTTAAAACGTTCAATAGATTTTTTTTTATTTCTATAAAATTTACTAAATAGCACCATATATTTACACATCCAAATTGTGAATGACAATGGTATTACTGCACACCAGTTTTCATTTCGTCTCCCCCATCATAATCGAATCGCTAGCACATGAAATCTATTAATCTATGAAAAAAATATATTTGAATTTCGCACAAGACTCATTGAGGATTGATTGACTCAAAATATTTATTTCCCACTGAAGCGGAGTAGAGCTAAAACTACAACGGAAGACTCAAGGGGTCGAAAGTTTCAATTAATAATATATTCCAGAATTTCCGGGATTCTTTGAGCTCGTCCACTGCTCTGCGCAATATTAAATATTCAATACCTGAAATACGTTTACGAAATAAATTATTTTTATCTTCGTGAAAAATGATGATGATAATGGCGTCAATTAATACTTTTAAATGTCGTTGATGCTTGTAAACTTCCATAGAATCAACCATCCAAATGTTCAAAATATAAAGTTGTTATTTTTAATTGTCATAAAAAATCTGACCTGTTGCGCTTACAAAAAAAAACGCCAGTTCCAATAGTACATATTGATTTTTATACTGAGCATGCTCCGACCGACCTCCCATACACACCAGTGTTTGATAAGCTTGCAAACGACACCCACACGATTCACTAGTTTACTCGAAATCATTACTGTGAATATACAGTGTGTTTTGCTCATCAAATCGATATTCTTAGTTAACTCCTTGAAATGTGGTAAACTTAAAGTTCGTTTCGGGCTTATTAGAAATAATGGAGGAACTGTTGCAAGATATATTCAAAGAATCCACTGGTCCTAAGCTCTCGGCCTTGAAAAAATCAGCCCAAGATGCATTAGGTACGTACTTTGATGGACTTCTGTGTAGTTAAACGTCTAAAACAGAATATATTGCTGTGGAAGCCAAAATTTATTTGCGAATAAACATTTCTGATGAAACAGACAGTCATAACTGTTTATGATCTTCTCTTGTTTTCCTACAAAATTATAATAGATAGGTACTTGTAATTTCTTCTCTGAGCAACTAAACAATAAACCTAGATTGGATCAATAAGATCCCTTATTTGGTTCATTCGTTTACCATTTCACCCCCGTTAATAATTCAGAAATTTACCGGAATAAATTATTTTCGATATTAATAGTGATTAAAGCCACTTACAGTAGCTAGCTTTAAAGAACATGTCGCTGGCTGTTCTCATAAAGATTGAGAATAACCGATCAGTGGCTTTATACAGTTTCAAATTATTTAGTTCGAAGGAGTAAAGCAACATGTCCTAATTTTTTAGTTTAGGAGCGTGCGCCTCTCAGATTTGAATGAGATCACTACTTAAAAATGTTTACAAATTCACAGACGTCAAGAACAAAAGTTTGACAATAAATAAATACATAGTATGCATGCATGTGTGCGTCAAATATAACTATACTTGAGACCTTAGAACTTATATCTCAAGGTGGGTGGCGCATTTACGTCGTAAATGTCTATGGGCTGCAGTAAACACTTAACACCAGGTGGGCTGTGAGCTCGTCCGCTCATCTAGCAATTAAAAAAAAAATAGATCGTAGTGTGTGTAATGTTTTTTTTTATTGATATAATGTATTTTTTAGGTATAATTTAAAAAAAATATTAACATTCTGCACTTCTCTGTATTCTCTATAAGTGTGGGAAATTTCATACTCCTCCGTCCCCGCAATTTTCGTAAAAAGGGATACAAAATTTTTCCTTCACGTATTAATATATAGATTAGAAAAAAAAATGTTTTTACTTAATACGTTCGTTGTATGATATGGTAACATTTTAATTCTTATAGAGCTGCTATGCCTCCAAGAGAGTAACGCGCGCCGTCCTTCGTACGAACTCCGACGCGCCTGTCTGCTCCCATTGCAGATCGCTTTGGAAACAAAAAGGCCAAGGCTAGTTACATTCGCAGTACAGGGATTCTATGTACGTTGCAATAAGTTAATAATATTTTTGCCCATGACATTACCGGATATCTATTTATTACTAGCTGACCCGGCAGACTTCGTAGTGCCTCAATTTGTAAATAAAAGACCTAAACTTTTGTATAAAATAAACTTAAAACAAACAAAAAGAATCCGTCCGACGGAGGACACATCAAAGGAAAACAAAATTGTTAGTTTTATTTAATTCCGAGTATTTTCTTCATTATCTAGCTTTTAAACCTTCTCTGTACTTCCACAAATAATTCCAGACCAAAATTAGCTAAATCAGTCCAGCCGTTCTCAAGTTTTAGCGAGACTAACGAACAGCAATTCATTTTTATATATATAGATAATGGCTTATATTACCCTGATGACCTACTTTTAATACGAAAAGGGGTTAAAATATGGTGGTAGTTTGGTATTACTTCAAATCCTTGTTGAATTCATCCCGTATGATAGAAGACATATATTTTAATATTTCTTAAGGCAGGTACCAAATTATTCGTGTCCCCGATTAAATTTAACAATGAAAAATTAATAGAGCCGATTAATAAATTGGCAAACTCCCTTTAATTACTTATAATTGGGATTTCAACAGCTCTTTGCAGTGGATACAAGCTTTATGTGCTTATCTTACATAATAATATTTTTAGCGTCAATTGTCTCATTATTTTCTCCCATCGATATCGGTAATAAAGAATGACAATGTAGAGAACCATTTGCAAATTACCTAAGACTAAATAAACAAGAGTGATTGATAAATACGAATGTATATATTTGTAAACAGTGTATTATTTTACGATATTATAATAAAAAATATGTGCGGCTTTGTATATTATATTTATGTTTTTTTCTTCTTCAATAAAGCAAGGATGAGTGATCGAGCTTATAATAAATAAGTCCGCCATTTTAATATTATGCATAAAGTTAAATAAATCAACAAGAGCTTATGAGCTAACCAATAGCATGCTTCTTTCAGAAAATCTTAAGAGATGACCGTTTCCACCGTGGAATCGAACCAGAAGACGATTCGCTATGGATGCCCTCACAGTTATTATGTGCCACCGCTTCAGTCATGTTCCAACAACCAGAAACACAGGTAATAAAACTCTTTGTGCTTTTATACATTGAATATACATTGTACACTAATTAATGGACTACGTGGCGTGTAATATCCGTAAGTAAGGAATTATACTTCTTTGGCATAATCAAATAAGTCACCGATTCAATGTTATAAAAAAATTCTTATTTCTTCTTTTTGCCTTTATCCCACATTATGTGGGGTCAACGCACTCTTCTTCCATTCAGGCCTATCATTCGTCATCGCTGCACTCACAGTCTTCTCTGCATATCATCTTTTACACAGCTCATCAAAATCTTTTAGGATCATATCTATTTTCTATGTGGAGCCTCTAATTATTGCCTCAGATGATTAGAAAACCTAAGAGTTAATACTACGTCTATACGTACATATTCACATACATCCGGCATACCACGTGAATTTCTCAAGTTCTGAAAGATTAACAGCCCAATATCACTAAATCGACACTACGGATTTACCGTAGTTACCTAATCCATTGTAAAACAGAATACTAGTATGTTTATATAAGCTAAAACGATGAAAGAATTCTCCCTTCCACTTCTGTCAATTTTTATTTTATTTACTCCACTATAAAAAAAAAATTTCAATTTAAATGACATAAAAATTCTAATTCTAAACAATCTATCTGTTCTATATATCGACGCCTGAAAGGCAAACATGACTAAACGACAATAACTGCTTTGTACATAAATGATAGGCAATAACCATATTCGGTGCGTAAAAAAATATATTTCTAGGTTTGTTCAAATCATTTCAATCCTACAGCTAAATTCTTTAAAATAGAATTTTTTTCAGGTATTTCTCGTGTATATTTTAAATTAATTTCAACTTTAAATTAGTCTACTGTAAAGTTCACGCATTGTCGCTTAGTCACGTTTGTCTTTCAAGCGTCGATATATATAAAAATGAATTGCTGTTCGTTAGTCTCGCTAAAACTCGAGAACGGCTGGACCGATTTGCCTAAGTTTGGTCTTGAATTATTTGTGGAAGTCCAGAGAAGGTTTAAAAGGTAGATAAATGTGAAGGAACTAAATAAAAATAACAATTTTGTTTTTCCTTTGATGTGTCCCCCGTCAGACGGGTTCCTTTTGTTTGTTTTATACAAAAGGTTAGGTCTTTTATTTATCGATTGAGGCACTACGAAGTCTGCCGAGTCAGCTAGTATTATACCTAGTCAGGTCATAAATTCTGTCACATGTTTAATGTAAAATAATTGAAACAAGTTTATTCATTATGTAACCATTCATATACCAAAATTAACTTAATAAAACATATATTCTTATGACACTAAAGTTTATTCAAAATGACCTCCGTGATTTTGAATACAGGCCTTCAATCTGCGCGGCCAGTCGTCTTTCGCAGCACGAACGAGCTCCATGTCAATATCGGCGGCTGCCTCAATCAAGGATGTCTTGAGTGACTCCAAATTTGGATGAGGCTTTGAGCACGCCTTTTCCTCCAAGTGTTGCCATATCTTGTAATCTAGCGGATTCAAATCTGGACTGGAGGAGGGCCAGTCTTCGTGCCGGATGAAGTCGATTTCACGCGCCGCCAGCCAGTCTTGTGTGCTCTTCGCTCTATGAGCTGGCGCCGAATCTTGTTGGAATACCCAGTGCCAGTACCAGAACATGGTATGAGAAACAGGCTCCACAAGGTTCGTCAGGACTGTATTTTGATACACAACTGCATTCGTTTTTACACCTTTCTCACAAAAATGTACCTCTGTTAAGCCCCAATAAGAAACTCCCAACCATACCATGAGCGAGGATGGAAAATGACCTCGTTGGGCACGCGGAATACGGTTGCTCGCTTCTTCACTACTGTGTGCGTACACCTTATCATTTTGTTTGTTGTAGCTCTCTTCTACGGTAAAAATTTTTTCATCCGAAAAAAGAATTTCCCGATATTTTTTTCCCGCGTACCGCTTCAACAAAGCGAGGCATCTCTTCAGTCTCAGGTCCACTAGACGAGCATTCAAACGATTTCCTGTTTTTCTTCGATATGCCCGAAGCCCTAAGTCTTCATTTAACACCCTTTTCACCGTGGTTCTGCTTAACCCCATCTGAAGGGCCAACAGTTTCTGCTTACGTTTGGGATTTCTTTGAATTCGCGCCTTCACAGCTTTTATCACTGCTGGAATCCTAACAGACCGAGGGCGACCACTTCTTGACCTGTCATCTACACTAGAGTCTTCATTGTATCGTTTGATGGTACGATAAACGAATTTTTTGGTTATATTAAAATTTTTCAGTATGTTAAAAATTTGAATTGGCGCGTAACCGCAACGACGCAACGCAATAACTGCAACACGGTCTTCTTTAAGCGTCCACTCCATATTTAAAAATGAGTAAAATTCTAAAAGTATAAATTTTTTTTTTCATGAACAATTCGAAATTCGAATTCAATAAACTTTTTTGTGGCCAGCACTCTAAAAGAAAAGTTTTTACTGTGTGACGATACTTATGACCTGACTAGTTATAATTTACCATTCATTCATCCATAATTCGACTAATAATTAAAAAATCCATTTATTTTCAATGTCGTCCCTAAGAAAATCATTTATGTGATAATAATTTTCACTAATAAGATTATCTTTTAGTTTTTTCATAAAATGAAAATCGTCTAGCTCTCATTAATTTCTTTGGTAGTTTATTAAATGTCCTAACGCTCATACCTACTACTCTACTATTAATGTAGTTTTGGATTTACTCAATGAAAGAATTATCTCCCTTCCACTTCTATCAATCGAATATTTGTCAGGTACAAATATTCCGCATGTATCTATCACTCGCGTTGTCTCCTCGGCGGACATTGAACGGCCGTCTCTGTGTGTGGGCCTGCGGTCGGTGTGGAGAGGCAGCGGGCGCGGCTCCTCATGTGGCCGCTGCCGCGAGGGCTGCAGCCGCCCAAGCATTGAGAGCTTATTGTGCACAATTAGGTATGCCTCTTTTTTTTCCTGCCTAAGCTAAGATGAGAGGTTATTTCAGCCGTAACCTTAACTAGTAGCTCACGGGGCTCAAACCTGACGACGTTGCTAACACGAACCCTAGCAAGAGCCGTGCTTCGCAGAATCTACCACCGGATCGGAAATGCGACCCACTGAGAAGATCCGGCGAGAAACTAAGTGGTCGTCTGTGGGTTAATTTACTCGACGAGCCCTTCGTCGCAAGCGACGGGTCCGACGAGAACGATGACCGGTGCTTGAGGTTTTATTTTGTAAAATCAATTATCCGTTACAATAAGAGGACCGGACATCTCGTGAACACTACAGGGGATATTTCAGTGGGGCACTTTTTATACTATACAATTAAGATAGAAACCTCATGTCTCAAGATAACGTTGTGATGTCTATGGACTCCGGTAACCACTTAACAACAGCTGGGACCTGAGCTTTATCCACTGTCAATGCATTAAAAAAATATTACTTATCCACATAAGGACAGAAGTTCGAATGACCATGATTCCAACTTTTAAATTGAGCATTTCAAATCCATTGGTTCTGAAATGTTATATTTAAAAGTGATATTACATCATCGATATCTTTGTGACCGATTGGTGGTCAAGATTCCTTAAAATCAATTATTTATACCATAAGTATCCGGATTCACTGATCTCTGAACCCTAAAGACTAACCTTTTTTCCAATTAACTTTTTAACTGAGTTGTATTTACTCAATGCAATAATGATTTTATTGACTTTTGACTGAAGGCCTAAATTAGCGTGCGCTACACAAAATATTGTAGCGCCCACTAATAATACAAATTCGCTGCAGACGAGGAGTGTACCGAGCTGCTGTCGGAAGGTTCTCCGCTTGGCAGGAACCACATAGTGGCAGTAGGCTGTTACAGTGAAGTAATACCAGTCATACAATACTTGTGCAGCAGATTGGCCGAGACACAGTCGTGAGTTGCTTCAGAAATAACCAAAACTGACCTCATATTTTTCCTTTTAGTAGTGTTTCGCCAGTAATAATTAATAATTTTAGATGTATTTCGTGTAAAACTTCATTCATTCCAAAGGAAGGAAGAAACTTTCAATTTTTTATCATCAATTAACAACGTCTATAAGGTTAATGTCGCGCATTAGCGTGAGTTAAAGGTTAAAGGTTTCTTATGCTACATCCTTATTAGACTAGAACGATCCACGAACCTCTAGTAGTTTAAAAGTAAAAAAACGATGAATCTGAGAAACGCTAAAACATTAAAAGGACTTTTTTTGGTAAGAGGGCGTCATGTGAGTCCGGACGGGTAGGTATTTCACACCCTGGCTATTTCTGCCTTGAAGCGGTAATGCGTTTCGGTTTGAAGGGTGGGGCAGCCGTTGTACTGTGAAAGCTGAGACTTAGAACTCATGTCTTAAGATGGGCGGCGGCATTAACATAATTGATGTACATGAGCTCCGGTGACCACTCAACTCCAGGTGGGCCGTGAGCTCGTCCACCCATCTTAGCAATAAAATAATCATAATAATAGTACCGTATTTCCGATACAGGAATCCAAAGCAAAACCCGCTGGCCCTATTCTTTTTGGATTGCCTCTTAACGTTGATGTCCAGCCTATCGGAACGTGTTAGCGGTAACTTGCACTTCACAACATTCCTGTGGCAGAAGTTTTGTCCGTCGCTTATATCTTTCCTCGGGACGCCCCGGGTCGACAAGAATATCAAATCCAGGTAATCTTTGAGAGCCACTGGACGTATTTAAATCTCATCATATTTCACTGTTAGGGCGTAATAAGCAAGGAAAAGAAACATTCAAAAAAATTTTAGAAAATGAAAGAAAATATTCTTATATTATTTTATTTACTTATGCGAACAATTCAGAGTAATAATAACAACATTATGCAGCGAGATGTATTTAATGGATGGATTTTTGCAAAGCAGTGAAGATCATATTCAAATAATTTTATTGACTTAATTCCCAGAGATCACGAAGGACATTTAGTTGACGATTCTGGAAGAGGATCCGGAGCTTTGAACTCCGCACCAAGCTTCAACAGTAAACAGGCTAAAGCTATTTACAGGTATGTGATTGCTAAAATTCCAAAATATACATTCACAAAACTAATAGCCTCAAAATAGATTCCAAATTTTGATACAGCATATAAATGCGGGAGATTCAAACGCTTATTAGTATAATAATAAACGTAAACTCTGATCTAGTATTAATACTAAATACTTAAGAATTTTTACTGGTGGTAGGACCTCTTGTGAGTCCGCGCGGGTGGGTACCACCACCCTGCCTATTTCTGCCGTTGCGCTTCACTTTGAAGGGTGGGGCAGCCGTTGTACCTATACTCTCAATATTAGAACTTTATATCTCAAGGTGGGTGTCGCATTTACGTTGTAGATGTCTATGGGCGCCAGTAACCGCGGAACACCAGGTGGGCTGTGAGCTGGTACACTCATCTGAGCAATAAAAAAAAAGAATAGAATAAGAATACTTAAGACGAAAGTCTAAGTAGAGCTCAATCAAACATTGACAAAGGATTTTTTTTTATTGCTTAAATGGGTGGACGAGCTCACAACCCACCTGATGTTAAGTGGTTACTGGAGCCCATAAACATCCACAACGTAAATGCGCCACCCACCTTGAGATATAAGTTCTAAGGTCTCAAGTATAGTTACAACGGTATTAACCCTTGGATCATTTCGTTGTTTGCAGCATAGCAAATCAGCTGGTGCGGCTGGTTGGTTCCACCTCGAACCTCCGACCGGTCCTCGAAGCACTGTACCACAGAATGCTTCTCTACCCCCCGGTGCCGCACCGCGTCGAAGCACTGCGGAGCACCCGAGAACTGCTGCAGAACCCGAGAAGGATCTGCCAACTCGTCCTGCTAAAAAAGCAGGAGAACCAAGAGCGGCACAGCGACGATATGGCCATAATCAGACTGTGAGCACTAAAGATCTACATATTAAAAAAAAAAAAAACTAATATTAAAAAAAGAAAAGAAAAAAGACATGCCTGCTGAGTTTCTTGTCAGTTCTTCTCAGGACGGAGGCTAGTTTTTGTGAATTGGTGGTAGTTCTTTTTGACGTAAAAGAAGTATGTACTTTCATTTATGTTGAATAAAAATTTTTTGATTTGATTTGATTTGAATACGTGAAGCAAAAACTTTGTACCCCTTTTTACGAAAATTGCGCGGACGGAGGAGTATGAAATTTCCCACACTTATATAGAATATAGAGAAAGACTGCAGAATGCTATTTTTTATTTTAATTATGCTTTAATAATACATTAAATCTATAAATAAAACATTACACACACTACCATGATTTGACGCACACATATATGTATATACTCTGTGTCTATTGTCAAACTTTTGTTATTGCTTAAAGTGTGTGATCAAATTGAGAAGGAATAGGTTAATATTGTTTATCTTTAATGTTATTTGTCGATAGTGTCGAAATCTGTGATTATAAAAGTATAATAAATAGTCTTTGACAATAGAACCATCATAATGTTCAAACTTAGTTCTAAGTCGTCGTGGCTTAAGGGATAAGACGTCCGGTGCATTCGTGTTGAGCCATGCGCCGGTGTTCGAATCTCAGGCGGGTACCAATTTTTCTAATGAAATACGTACTCAACAAATGTTCACGATTGACTTCCACGATGAAGGAATAATATCGTGTAATAAAAATCAAACTCGCAAAAATTAAAATTTGGCGCATTTACGTTGTAGATGTCTATGGGCTCCAGTAACCACTTAACACCAGGTGGGCTGTGAGCTCGTCCACCCATCTAAGCAATAAAAAAAAACTTATAATTTCCATTAATTATAGTCGAATTTCGACTACTGCGGGACCACTAGTATACTTTAAATCGCGTCCGCGCCGATCCGTTCCACGCCTGCGCCGCGCCTTAAGTCTTACGCCGGTTTTGTGTATATCGCGTCTAAGGAATAATTGATTTTAAATAAATAATAGTTTAAAAAAAACGAACAAAATACGCTTTTATAGAAAATCCAACTAAAAAATATGAACATAAAAAATTAACAGATATGAGTAGAAGGGTTATTTTGATAATATCCTGAAAAGCACCCCAAGCTAGTACGATTAAAAGCACTAAAGATATTGTTATGAAATTAAAACTAAATTCACAATCCCACAGTTTAATGGATGGCATAGAAGAATGCGGCAGAAGCGGGAATCCAGAGACAGTTGCCGCAGCCGTAGAGTGTGTGGTCTCCCTACTCGATGCCTTAGAGAAGCTATGCTCTGGGCCCGAGTATTACATATGCTCTGAGACGGCCGCCCTAATACTAACACATTGGCCTAGACTCCAAGACGCCGACTACGCCGGGCCTTTGACCTACCAGACCCTGGCCAGATTGCCAAGTCCGTACAGGTAAGCAGTTCATTGCACGTCCGACGTGATCCCGTGTTTTTTTTTATTGCTTAGATGAGCGGACGAGCTCACAGCCCACCTGGTGTTAAGTTGTTACTGGAGCTCATAGACATCTATAACGTAAATCCGCCACCCACCTTGAGATATAAGTTCTAAGGTCTCAAGTATAGTTACAACGGCTGCCCCACCCTTCAAACCGAACCGCATTACTGATTCACGGCATAAATAGGCAGGGTGGTGGTACCTACCCGCGCGGACTTACAAGATGTCCTACCACCAGTAAAAACTAATTAATCAAAACCAGTAAAAATAAATTAATATCGCGTAATATTAGTGCTTAATAAGCAATGTACTGTTCCAGGGATGTTGTTGCGGTTTTACAGAGTAACGATACGAAAGACCGCGACTCCTCAGGTACGTTATTCCATACTATATATATATATTTTTTTTAATATGTATTTTGAAGAGTCAAACATAAAATTAAAAATAATTTTTAATTATTAACACCTTCACTGCGGAACAAGGCCCATATCGGCGAACACTTTCAACTGATGCGGACGAAACTATGTCCCTTTTGCTGGTACGGACCGATTATTTCAGGTGTTTGTCAGAATTGGATACCGGCCAAACTATATACCGTGTGTGTTCGCAAAGTTGTACCATTTAACCTACCCTAGTCCTGGTGGGTCGAGAAAGACCTGCCACGCAAAGGTGGAAATATCTTTGGGGGCGCTTTTCGGCCCGCCGCCGCAACAGATGAAAGTGTATGATTTTACTTGCTGCAGCAATAACTGTCGGAATGCAGAACTCAATTCATGATATAGACTTTGGTTTTCCAATGGATCAGACACATCAGGCCCCGAGAATGTGACGTCAGGCAGTGACGGCGAGGCAGACTCCGATGCAGATAACGTTTTCTTGCCGTCGAGAGCGAACAACCCTACGGATGCTGTGAACGACGTCATAGTAAAAACTAAAGCTGTACCTAAAACGCTGAACCTTGGCCGGTGAGTTGTAAAGATTGATTGAAATTTGTTTGATCTCTGTAAATCACTACATAGTATAAAACAAAGTCACTTTCTCTGTCCCTATATCTGTCTGTCCCTATGTATGTTTAAATCTTTAAAACTACGCAACGGATTTTGATGTGGTTTTTTTAATAGATAGAGTGATTGAAGAGGAAGGATTATATGTATAATAACATCCATTAAATAGTGGAGAAATCAATAATAAATTACAGTTTCCGAAGCTTCGATCAATAATAGTACTATTATTATTGTAATAGTAGTATTATTGATCGAAGTTCCGAAGCGAAGCTAGGGCGGGTCGCTAGTAGTAATAATAATAACCGGGGGACAAGTCGGTCTTCCGGCCCCAACTAAGGCCCCCTTTACTATGGGAACCAAAGACTACTATAAATACATTTAAATATATAGATAATTAACACCCAGAGAAAGAGCAGACAATCCTGTTCATCACACAACCTTTTGCCCGTTGTGGCACCCAAACCAACGATCAACGGTCCAACAATCAGGAGCGCTATCTACTGCACCACTAAATCTGTCTAAATAATATAAAAATTACTATCAGCGCAAAGATTAATGCAAGGTATTGCAAAAACAACCGATACATTCGCTAAAATATTATAGTTAATTAAAATATTTACAACAGTTGTGGTTCAATTTTAAAACTGGACTAAATAAAGGAAAAAAGAACACATCATTCCTTAAAAGGCTAAAACCACAGAAGTTTGACAGACGGATTGCTAAAAAAGAATATCGAGTCAATAGTTTAATAATTTTATCGATTTATTTGTTTATTTCTAGTCTATACTTTTTAATATATAAATCTACAGTGGTTTTTACGGATGTTCCGTTATATCTACTGAACCATGCATCCGATTGACTTGAAACTTGGTATCCATGTAGAAAATACACGTACTCAATGGATAGGTTAATATTTATATGAGTGTTGAACTCCCTAATAATAATGACAATAAATTAAATAAATAATTTTAAATGCCCATCGGCACGGCTATTAAATAATAAATAAAGGGTATTTTGAGTATTTTTGCTTAAAGAATTTTGGTAGGATGTGACAAAATCAAGTTTAACAACAATCGCAAACCTTCAAAAGAAAGAGAATGTGAAGCTATTGAATTCATCTCCTTTTCAGGTGCACCGTAACAGAGTGCAACGTTGACTTGGAGAGGCACAACGCTCGGCAGTTCGTGAAAACGCTACAAAACTCGCTACTACCGAAGCTACTGAATCTCAGAACTTGTATTGAGGTAAACGTCCACAGGCTTAGCTATAGATAGAGCAGACAGATTCATAATTTTCGTTGAGGTTAACATCCACAGGTTTAATTATTGATAGATAATACAAATACAGATTTACAATTCATAATTAAAGAAAATACATACATATAATATGAAATCAGTATATGATATCGTCGCTGCCAAACCAAAATCGGCTATGTGCAAAAACTCTATTTTGAATTAACGAGTAAAAACATTTTCGTATAAAATTTTATATGACAGTGAATTTTTAAGAACTATATTAAATAAAAACTATAGATAAATATTAGAGCTATAGACATATAACAGTTTTTTTATATGGTAGATAGGGTTGTGAACTATACGAAAAGGTCAAAAAGTAAAAATCTCAAAAAGTGCACATAGCAGATTTTGGTTTGACAACGACGATATGCTGCATATATTTAATAAAGAGTTTTATGAAGTCTGGAGTCGTCGTAGCCGCAAAATAAAAATCAAACCCACAAAATTATAATTTGCTTAATCACTGATGGCAGGACGTCTTGTCAGTTCGCACGGGTAGGTACCACCATCCTGCCTATTTCTGCCGTGAAGCAGTAATACGTCTTGGTTTGAACGGTGGGGTAGCCGTTATACTGTAAAAACCGAGTCCTTAGAACTGATGTCTATGGCCTACGGTACTCACTAAACACTAGGTGGGCCGTAAGCTCGTCCACCCATCTAACCAATAAAAAAATTATTGATATTATTATTAATTATTTGAAGGTTGACGAAGCAATGCAAGACTTCGCATCGAAATGCTGCCAACACAACGCTTCACAACCGCCGGCTACTTCGTGCATAATGAACGCAGACGGAGTGTACCTGGCCACCTATGCTTCTCTGCTGCTCACTTTAAGGCAACGACGTAACAATTATTATAGCGACCCTCCAGTGAGTATCCACGATAGGCTTAATAACAGTTTTTATTTATTTACTAACTGACCCGGCAGACTTCGTAGTGCCTCAATCGAGAAATAAAAAACCTAAACTTTTGTATAAAATAAACTTAAAACAAAAGGAATCCGTCCGACGGGAGACACATCAAAGGAAAAACAAAATTGTTAATTTTATTTAATTCCGAGCATTTTCATATTTATCTACCTTTTAAACCTTCTCTGGACTTTTACCAATAATTCAAGACCAAAATTATCCAAATCGGTCCAGCCGTTCTCGAGTATTAGCGAGACTAACGAACAGCAATTCATTTTTATATATATAGATACTATTCAATACTATATTATTGCACATATATAGTATATTATATTATAATACATTTAAATTATATTATTTAAATATAAATCGTTTTTTGATTTTCAAGTAAATACTAGTATAGATACAGTCACGAGCAAAAGTATTAGGCACCCCAACTATTTATATCTGTATAGAAAAATGGTGTATAGATAAGCTTTTTAAGGTATTATTATGACAGTTTAATAGGGGTACTTAATATTTTTGCCCGTGACTGTATTAATATAACGGATATACGAGTATAACGAGCTAAACGTGTTGATTAAATTGAAAACAAATTTTATAGTAACTACTGCTGACAATTTGAAAGTCGATAAACATTCAAACAAAACAACAACTCAGAATGAAAACATGAATTCTCAAGTATATTTTTTTCCGCCATTATTAAAATCAACTATTTATGTTCATAATTAGAAGGTAGAAATAGCAATGACAGAGGATCAATTCGTGGACGAGGTGCAAGGAAGTGGAGTTCTGGTATATCTATCAGCGACGTGGCTGAGGGAGCTATACCAGCAAGTATTAGCTACTGACATCTTAAAGGACGCGCCCATTTACGATCATCCATTGGTCCATTTGCTGTCAGGTAAGTTCTTATCCTTTTTTAGATTCAATGAGTAATTTTGATAAAAACTTTTAAGGGTTTTTTAGACGAGCTTACAGTGGTAACCGTCACCCATGGATATAAGCAACACCAGCTGCACAGCCAAACTACTGCCCACCACAGAGTATTCTCCACAAACCTCATTAGAAGAAAGATATCGTCATAGCGCATTTGCAGAGAAATGTCAAAAAAAAAGATTTTTGGTGTCGTGGGACACCGGATAGGAACGAAGTTCCTTATTATAAAAAATATTAATTTTAAGTTCTATTCGAGGTAAATAAAGAAAATAATTATTTGTGTATACATTTTTTATTATGATTTTTTATTGATAAAAATAAAAATAAAAACTACAAAGTTATCAACTTTATTGTATTCACAATGATTTATAAAAAATATATAATAATAGTATACCAAGAAACAGCTATTTATATCAATAATAATAATAACCGTCATCACATAGACTATACATTAGACACTGTATATAGCCATCATACTATTATAAAACCATACATAAATAATAAAAAAATTACGTTAATGACGTTTTTTCCCGGTTAGGGTACCCCTCCGCATCGTCCCTTATGGAACTTCGTTCCAAAAATATACTTAATTGTTGATTACTTTCTTGTAAATGATCATGTCATTTACGTGTTCAGATTTGGGAGGGCTAGACCAAAGTCCTGTAATGTCGGACTGGCAGAAGTTAAAAGAAGCCTCAATGCTGCACAACAACACGAACGACACCCCGCAACACCAGTCCAGCTTGCGTTGGGCGAGGAGGTAAGCAAACTCGGCATCACAACATCCACATAACTACATAACAAAAGCATCCAGCATCCGCTGTCAGAATCGGATTTATATTCATACTAGCTGTACCCGTCCGCTTCGTTGGGCATTTAAAATTAATATTATTATTTCTCACTCTCACAAAGATTCTCACCATTAACGCCCCCGCAACTGGTCTAGGAAGTCCAACACTCACATACATATTAGCCTATCCATTAAGTACATGTATTTTCTACATGGATACCAAGTTTCAAGTCAATCGGATGCATGGTTCAGTAGTTATAACGGAACATCCGTAAAAACCAGTGTAGATTTATATATTAAGTATAGATATGTTATTCTTGAAATTTTATTTATTAAATCATTAATATTATTATGTTATTCTTTCGGCAAAAAAAAGATAGTGTGGAACTCAATGGACTCTTGGGAGTAACGACAAACAGAAAATCTTTGAAAAGA
Organism: Bombyx mandarina; assembly: GCF_030267445.1. Lineage (NCBI taxonomy): Eukaryota > Metazoa > Arthropoda > Insecta > Lepidoptera > Bombycidae > Bombyx > Bombyx mandarina. The sequence continues at coordinate 10,504,459 of NC_143210.1, forward strand.
ATCGGAACCGGCGCCGCGGCGCCGCTACGTTCCAATTATTTGGGACTTGTATACATTCAAGCTTATCTTGAAAATATCTTTAGTGAGATTTAGGCGTCTTCAAATCGAGACATCTTGTGTTCCGTAGTAGCTACCGCCATATATTCGGTTCGCTATTATTTGCGAATTCCAACCACAATGTTAAAGCTTCTCCGATATGAAGTGAAGATGTGTGCGACAAATGCGAAGACATGAGACTGAAATGTCAATAGCTTTCAAAAGTTCCCCCCTCCTGTCAATTGGATGACATATATTACTACAAAAACCACAACTCCCACACGTCTTCTCGGATCCTCCCGATCCACTAACGGTGCTTCTAGGTACTTCAAGCACCGGTCACCGTTCTCGTCGAACCCGTCGCTTGCGACGAAGGGCTCGACGAGTAAATTAACTCTCAGACACAGCCCACTGAGTTTCTTGCCGGATCTTCTCAGTGGGTCGCGTTTCCGATCCGGTGGCAGATTCTGCGAAGCACGACTCTTGCTAGGGTTTGTGTGGCATCGTCGTCAGGTTTGAGCCCCGTGAGCTCACCTACTAGTTAAGGTTCCGCTGAAATAGCCTCTCTAGGCTACCAGCTTAGGAAAAGAAAAAAAAAACTCCCAAGCTCAAAGCTGAGGCGGTCGCAGTCTCACTACAAAACTTCCAACACTGCCTTAATTTGGCTTCACAATTAATCGTTTCAGAATCTTGACGTGCGTTTGGGATTCAATGGTGACCGTATTAAGTGTACCGTTGACCGGATATATGAACAAGAAAGAAAGACTACACCGGATTATATCCAAGAAGATAAACACATTCGGTAAAAGGAAACGCATTGCTTGGGAAGGACTGACCATACAATGTTTGGAGGGATTGCATAAGGTACCGTAATTTTAAAAGACTTTATGTTCAAATACCCCCATGACCCCCAGGTGGGACAGAGGGCTTCGACAGTATTTCGCTACCACGATCGGTCCTGGACTACGCGCTTTATATCGGACCACATTAGCCAGATTGTGTTCATCACCGCTGCTACAGTGCGCGGCGCCGCCATTATTTAAAAGGATTTGACATAATCAAAATTATCTCGAAGTTGTATAAGTTTGGGGCAAAATAGAGAACTTAACAATTTCCATTCCAGGCCGCAAGAGTCAGTAACACGTTAAGCTTACAAAACCGGTGCAGCAGTATCTTGGCGCTGTTGGCAAGATCCGCTATTTCTCAAATACCAAACGGAAAGATACTATCAACTCATGCCCTGTCATTGGACATATTAATCACCGGTATTTATATTTACACTACCTACAAATTCTTGTAATTGTATATTTGGACCCCTATTACTTAGATGGGTGGACGAGATTACGGCCTACCTAGTGTTTAGTGGTTAACAGAGCTTATTAACATCGACACGAGGTCTAAGGTCTCAATTTTTTGCACAACGGCTGCCCTACCTAAACCGAAGCGCATTACTGCTTCACGGCAAAAATAAACAGGCTGGTGATACCTATCCGTGCCGACTCACAACACGCCCTACCTAATTTTACAAAAATATAATTTAGCAGGTTTGATTTTTATTACACGAAGTTATTCCTTCATCATAGCAGTAATTCGTAAGCATTTGTTAAGTACGTTTTTCATTAGAAATATTGGTGTCTAGCTACCAAAAGCTAATACCAGCATGGCATCCCTGGTTCTAATCTAGTTTAGCAGTAAGTGATTCCCCGCAGCCCGTAAACATCATAAGCTCAAAGATTGGAGAGTCAGTTCATTTTAAACAATGAATTTTCAAACTACCAAGACGAATAACGTTGCCCGTATACAAAATTACATAAGTGATTATGCATTTTGTATATGTGAATCCATGTTACATATCATTATTATTTAAATTATTACAAAGTTACTAATGACGAAAAATTTACATATAAGATTCGATAAAACTCTATCTCAATACTAGTAAATATTAAAACAAAGGTATCTAGCTACCATGAAAAAAGGTGTTTCCAAATTTTCATTAACATCGTATTTGAGAAATCGTTCCAGTTTACTTTATTGGATGCTCTAAACATACTAGTTGGCGGCTGTTTGCATGACTGTACTAGGCTCACCACAAACCGGCAGGAGTGGCGATTGCTCGTGAGGCGCATAACATCTGCCCGCAGCAATGGTGGTTAATGACGACCACGACCGCTTTTTTTAAATTTTTTTTATTGCTTAGATGGGTGGACGAACTGTCAGTCCACCTGGTTTTAAGTGGTTACTGGAGCCCATAGACATCCACAACGTAAATGCGCCACCCACCTTGAGATATGAGTTCTAAGGTCTCAAGTATAGTTACAACGGCTGCCCCACCCTTCAAACCGAAACGCATTACTGCGTCATGGCAGAAATAGGCAAGACGCTCCACGCACTCTTAAGGCACGCTCTGACAAGAGTGATACGACAAAGGAAAGAAGGAAACATACTTATAGAGAGCGGACATTTTCAGGGGGCCTAGAGCTGGGGTCAAAGGCACCGGACTGCTGGGAGCACATATTCACGGCCTGCCAATACGTGTCGAGCTTCGAACACTCTCTGTTCGGTCAGCAGGGGAAGAACGCAACTCCCATAGTCACCATGCAAACTGGAAGGAATCAAACCGTCTCAATACTACAAGCGGACGCTAAGCTCGGTCTGGACGGTAAAGACGATGAGACTTGGTGAGGCTGCGAGTATGCTTTAGTAAAGTAGCATTTTTTTTGTAGTCCAATATAAAATAGTATGTGATCAACTGCATTTCATACCGTTGGTAGGACATTTTATGAACCCGCGTGGGTAGGTACCACCACCCTGCCTATTTCTGCCGTGAAGCAGTAACGCGTTTCAGTTCGAAGGGTGGCATAGCCGTTGTACTGAAAAACTGACACTTAGAACTCATGTCCCAAGGTGGGTGGAAGCAATTAGTTTTTGAAGTCTAGGGTTCTGGCAACCGCTTAACACTAGGCGGGCCTTGACCGCATCTAAGCAATAAAAAACATGATTATTACCTATTTCTTCAAATTTTTGGTTTCATATCTATACTAATATTATAAAGAGGAAAGATTTGTTTGTTTGTTTGTTTCGAATAGGCTCCGAAACTACTGGACCGATTTGAAAAATTCTTTTACCATTAGAAGCCGACATTGTCCCTGATGAACATAGGCTACTTTTTTTAATCTTTTTTTATTTTTATTTTTTTGGTTTCATGTGTGTTTTAATGTTTCCGAAGCGAAGCGAGGGCGGGTCGCTAGTATGTATATAAAGTCGTCGTGGCCTAACGGATAAGACGTCCGGTGCATTCGTGTTGAGCGATGCACCGGTGTTCGAATCCCGCAGGCGGGTACCAATTTTTCTAATGAAATACGTACTCAACAAATCGCACGTTTAATAAAAAAAAGATTGAACTCAAAATTAATGAGTTATGAGATTTTCTAATAAAACGCGTATTAATAGCGTAAACATTAGGGAGAATTCGACAGCGAGACCGTTACAACAAAAGTGAGCGAGATGCACGATCGCTCTTCTCTTTTCAATCAACGAATTTTAATAAGTTAGATCTAATAAAGTGACATGATTTCGTGATGCTTCGGCAGTGATTAAATAATGTAGTGCTGTGTTTGGTGTAAACTAAAATAATTTGGTTTTTTATTAAAAGGTAACTATGAAACAATATATTATTTAATAATAAATAGCTTTACTTTTGTAATAGATCGTTTTTTTGGAAAACATACTTAATGATAATTTGAAACATTTGAATTTCATTCTGTGTTGTTTTAAAAAGTTTAAAATCTTATCGAGTTAACGCCTAATACTTCAGTTTTGTTTTAAAACTTACGCCGTACTTACCGGAGTAATTCACTAAGTATCGCTTTATAATTAAAAATATAGCAAACTACCAAATGTTCCTACGCTTTACTTCTTTTTATTATTAAGCACAGATAGAAAATTTGTGAAATATTAAATATTGATTCTTTTTTCCAGTAAATTGCATGTTAAAAATAAGTATTAACGCTTTTATAGTTTTTGAAAATGGCGTCATTTTCGAGATCGAGGAGAATCCTGAGTTTAATTCCACAAGCAAAAGCTGTATGTGAAAATGAAAATGCACAATGCATCAAACTGAAAGGTTATGATGAGGTAACTAAATAAAATAAATATTGTGGGACATATTATTATTATTACAAAAAGTTATCTAGTCCCAAACTAAGCATAGCTTGTAATAAATAGTATTATGGGTACTAGAAACTGATAAACATACATATTATATACTTCTTTTTTTGTAAATATATAAATATTATACATAACTGATAATGTAATAGATTATAATTTATATTTTTTTGCATCTTCTGTAAAATAAGCGATTTTTTTTAAATTAAATTGTGGATAATCACTTTTATATCAGGTATTTTGATTTCTTGTGAGTACGTATATAGTTTATTGTTATTTCAGATTGGAAAAGTTGTGCAAATTGATGACCAAGACCAGGAAAATGTATCTCCAAGACCAAAAGCAATCACGGAAGAGCATAAGACTCAATCATCGCCTACAACATCAGCTCGAGGTTCGACGTCAATTGTAACCAAGTGCGTAAGCCTTGTACCCGATTATAGCAGTGATTCAAACTTCAGTGAAAATGAAGATTCAATTAAAAAGTACAAACAGCTTGCAGGTCATGAGTTTCATAATTCGATCCCAGCAATAAAACCTAAACGTTCATCATCCTGCAGCTCAACATCATCCAGCGATTCTTCTAGCTCATCATCTTCAAGTTCATCCAGCCATACTTCATCGAGCTCTTCAGGTAGTTCAACGGCTGCCCCAGTCACTACTTTGCAAAACGTTAGAGTGGAATATGAGGAAGGAACGGCATCTTGCTCCCATTCCCTAGATAACAGTCAGAGACAGCAAATTCAGCTAAGAGGGCGCCGAAATGACAATAGTAATAGTATGAGTAACTATAATATCTCTCCAATATACACCGATCAAAGTGATGTTGATCTTAGTGACGATGATCCCACAATAGATTTCAACTCGTTTTTTGATAAGCCTGCCAATAAAAAAAACTTTTTGATAGAAGAATCCAATACAAATTCATCTGACTCTGATTTCAATAACGGACCAAATATTTGTAGAGGTCGTAAACGTTCGCGAAATGTTAAAAAATGGCAGCAAAATAAATCGAAAAGGCTTAGAAACCAAGGCGAATCATATGTCTCAATGTCAAAAAGTCGTAAAATGATTCCAGCTCGCTTTATAAAAGATACATGTACCGAAAGATGTAAGTTGAAATGTGCAGCAAATATTGATTCCGAGAGTAGATATAAGCTATTTAATGACTTTTGGGGTCAAGGTAGCTTAATAGCACAAAGAGGTTATATTAGAGCATGCATGGAAGATGTAGCCCCTAAATATAAATACACTAATTCCGCACATCCCAGACGCCCAAACAAGGCCTTTTATTTTATGGTTAATGATAAAAAAGTAAGAGTATGCAAGACATTTTTTAAAAATACACTGTCGGTTTCTGAACGTATGGTTTACACAGTACAAACTCGAATGAATGATGGTTTTATGTTGGATGACTTACGAGGAAAGCACAAAAACCATAAAAAACTTAATTCAGAGTTACTAGAGGATATCAGAAAACATATTAACATGATTCCGAAAATAGAATCACATTATGTGAGGGCTTCGACTTCAAAACAGTATATTGGTGGTGATAAAACAATAAAAGATTTATACAATGACTTTGTTGCTCAACAAACTGACGCTAACAGGGATTTCGGTAGTTATATAACATATTATAAAGTTTTTACCATTGAATTTAACCTAGGATTTTACCAACCAAAAAAAGATCAGTGCGATCTGTGTGTGTCGTACAATAATTCAAATAATGAGCAGAAACAGGATTTGGAAGAGAAGTATTTGAAACATTTGGAGGAAAAGACTTTAAGTCGTTCTGAAAAACTTACTGACCGTCAAAATGTAACCAAAGATAGGAAAGTAGTTGTTTATGATTTAGAAGCTGTATTACAGTGTCCAAGGGGTGACACCTCAGCGTTTTATTACAAGTCTAAGCTAAATAGCTACAATCTGACTGTAACAGAATTGATAAGTGGAGATAAAAAAGCGTATGAGAATGTACATTGTTATTTTTGGACTGAAGCAGATGCTAAACGCGGTGCAAATGAAATAGGGTCATGTATATGGGAATATTTAAAAAATGTTTGTGCAGAAGATGAGGAACCAAAAGAGATTATATTTTATTCGGATAATTGCTGCGGCCAAAATAAAAATAAATATATTGCAACACTGTATTTATATGCTGTAACTAACTTGAATATAACCAGTATAACACACAAATTTCTAATAAGAGGACATACACAGAACGAAGCCGATAGCGTTCACAGTCTGATAGAAAGGGAGATAAAGAAAAATCTGAAGTCAGGTCCAATTTATAGCCCTGATCAATATGTTACACTCATCAAGAACGCAAAAAAATCAAAACCTGCAATAAATGTTCATGAGCTGTCATACGAATCTTTTATGGACTTAAGAGCTCTTCAAGAGGAGTGGGGGTATAATTTTAATACTGATAAAGATGGTAAAAATGTTAATTGGAACGATATCAAGGTGTTACAAATGCTAAAATCGGAACCATTGAGCTTTAATTACAAAAATTCATACAGCAATACTAGTTTTAAACAAGTTGATGTCAGGAACAAACGAAAGAAAATGAGCCAAATATCAGACATTTCATTAAATAAAGCTTATAGCCAAAGGCAAGAAATAGCTGCTAATAAAAAAAAAGACTTAAAAGAGCTAATAGAAAAGAAGTTAATACCTTCCTTTTATGCTAATTTTTATAATTCGTTATTTTAAGTAAGTTAATTGTAGTGTTTAAATGCATATGAACGCTATTTTTGTATTACGCCCTTTTCAAAATGATTAGATATTTTATTTTGCTGCTATGTTTACACAAACGTTTTTTATATAATTTAATAATAAAAATATTTTGACTGTTTGTCGATATTGTTATTAGCGTTTACCTAAAATTTATAATAAGAGAAGTCTTAAGTTACGTTAAAATTTAGTCCCTATGCAGCACTTAGGTTGTTTCAGGAATTAAAAGTGGTGTTATTTGATTGTGATTGTTATTACATATATAATATGTATGTACATACATAATATAATATATTATATTGTATTGTGAAAGATACTAGTGAGTAATATTATGACTGATTTTAATATTATTGTTGTATTTGTGTTCCTAATAATGTAACAGATCTCACGAGGTCCTGAAGGCTGAGTTAAAGGTTTTTTATATGTTTGTTTTTATTACAAAACAATTTCTATTCTGATTTATAAAATAAAATATAATAGATAATAGCTTGTTTTATTTCAAAAAAATATTAATATTTTTTATATCTTATATTTAATAAAGATTTAATAGCACTTCTTATACCATAGCCACGATTTGAATAATTATAAAGTGCATTATTGTGGGATACATTGAAAACAATTCATTTCTTTTTAAAACTAAAGAGATTTTTTTTCAATTACTGCACGATTTTTTTTATAATACTGTGAGGTTTTTAGGATAAAGAGAAGTAAGTCAAAACATTTTTTTCAACTTTATTTTTCAACTATAATTATGTTATAAAACGAATTCTTCTTGTTATTATATAAAACTCTGTACTTTCAACTCCCAATATCGACAGCAAAAGTAAAGAAAAACACTTAAGTTAATCTTTAATTTTCAATTAAAGACATTCGAAAAACGCGCAAAAAAACTAAAGCTTATTACCAAAAGTTATGGTTTTTGAGTTACATCTTTTTATTTTTAAGCATGCGAAATGTTCACGGTTGATTTCCACGGTGAAGGAATAACATCGTGTAATAAAAATGAAACCCGCAAAATTATAATTTGCGTAATTACTGGTGGTTGGACCTCTTGTGAGTCCGCACAGGTAGGTACCACCACCCTGCCTATTTCTGCCGTGAAGCAGTAATGCGTTTCGGTTTGAAGGGTGGGGCAGCCGTTGTAACTATAATTGAGACCTTAGAACTTATATCTCAAGGTGGGTGGCGCATTTACGTTGTAGATGTCTATGGGCTCCAGTAACCACTTAACACCAGGTGGGCTGTGAGCTCGTCCACTCATCTAAGCAATAAAAAAAATAAAAAAAGTTATATTGTGTTGTTCCGAGCAATATATTTGCTAAGCACAACTCACTTTTAGTAGTGAGTGCAAGTGTTTGGAATAGCCCCATAAGCTACCAAGGGTTAGAGACAGGGAAAAAAAAAGGAGTATGCAACACTTGGACTATGCTTGGACTGTAGCTACGTGCGATACACCCATTATTATTTATTCGACCCAAAGCGCAAGACAATTAAAAAAAACGATTTAAAAACATCTAATTATTTTTAGCGTGGACGTCTTCAATTTTCTTCAGCCTGTCCTAGAAAATAATTACAACAACGATATGTCTGTCGCAAAAATAGTGGAAACTTGTCGACAGGAGGTAATCACGCCAAAACGACCTACGTTCACTAATAGAATTAACTAAATTACTTTTTATTTTGATAGATTAATAGGTAACATAATTGTTGACATTCGTGAAGTCGTCACGGCCTAAAGGATAAGACGGTGCACTCGCATCGAGCGATGCGTCTGAGCCGGTGTTCGAATCCCGCCAGCGGACACCGATTTTCCTAATGAAATACGAAACTGACCCATGTTCATTAACGACCTACACGATGAATGAATTAACATGTAACACACAGTGGGACTACGGACTAAACTGGGATACCTACGCAATTATAGTTATATGTGCCACAAAAGAGCAAAGTTGTTTTTTGTTTCAAATGCCGATTTTCTTGATGACTCAACAGCACGAGATGCAAAAAACTTTGCTTTCGTGTAGCACACATAACTTTTCACCTCAGCAGCGAGAACACATATTACTTAAGAGACATAGAATGAACAGAAATAGATGAAAATAACTATTAAAAAAAAACGTAATTTCTTTATTACAAATATCTTTAAGTTTTAGGGTATTACGCGTTTCTGAACGTGTTTTCTTTGAGGTCGAATTCCAAAATCGAATTTCGAAGGTGTTTATTTTTTTCACTCGCTTTTTGCATGTGAAAGAGACAGAGGACAGTAAAATTCGAATGTTTCAAATTTATGGCTGAACAATGCCAATTCGTGGCACGGCAGATTGAAAAATTAAAAAAACATTTTGACCCACGCTCGAATCAAAATCGAAGCAAAAGCAGCATGTTTGAGCCGCTGAGGTGAAAAAAAAATTTGTAATCAAACTAGAAATTAGGTCTAAACTTAAACTTAATAATATTGATTTATATATTTTTAATATTGAATTTATTTTCACTGTCGTAGAATCCAATTCAGTGATATTCTATTACCAACTTCCAGGGTGGGAATATTATATCAGGGTCGAATGCAGCGAGAGTTTGTTGTGCGCTGTCCGCCGCCGCCGATACGTTGTTCAGTCGTCTCGCCGCCACCACGACGCTGCCCACGCTCAGAGCGGCCCTGCAGAGACTCGTGGCTCACCAACACCGACTGGTACGTTTATCGGACTCACAGCGGTCGTTGTCGGCACTCGCTCCTTCTCTGTCAGCCCACAGACGTCCACTGCTGGACAAAAGCCTCTCCCAAGCCTCGCCACAAACATCGATTGGTCTTCCGGTACGCGATTGCCACTCAAGAACTTTTCGGCCCTAACGGCCATCCGTTCTACGACTTATGTGCCCTGCTCACTGCCAATTCAACGTCGCAATCCTTTGGCTATGTCGGTTATCGTGGTTTTCCTGCGAATCTCCTCATTTCTGATTTGATTGATTGCTCCGAGCATAGCCCTCTCTATTGCTTACAACAGCAAATTTTGGAATTCACACAATAGACATGAAAGGTCTGTTACAGTGGCGAAAAATTGAACAACGCTCAACCCAAATGGTAGTGAAAGACAATTACGAAGGGAAGAGAAAATGATGGTTTATGGCTTTACTTTATAGTTATTTGGTTGTACAAAGTGGGAAAGTGCACGACCCTCCATTTACCTCCCAATCTTACCAGCCATAACTAAGCCTATAAAAGTTCTTTAGACTACAGCCACTAAATTTTGGTAATAAATTAACTTCGACAGTGTGTTTCACATTTTTTTTTGTTTCTTAAAGCTGTTCACGTCATGGGATCAAGACGCGTGCAACAACAACAGTCCGTGGTGGCGGGGCGGGGCGCGCGGGGGGTGCGCGGGTGCGGCGCGGGGTGAGGCGGCGCGGGCGTTGTGCCGCGGGGGGGACGTGGCGCTGCGCTGTCTGCGCGCCGCGAGACCGCTCGCGCACCGCATGGCCATATGGACTGTTATTGGACCGCACTTTATGCAGGTGTGTGTATTATGGAGGGCTTATGCAGGTGTGTGTATCACGATTCATCATCACGGACTCTACAGCCATTTGAACATTTCAAATTACGAATCATCTTCAAATTGACTAACCTTCCATTTAAATTTTAATCCAAACTCTTGATCACAGGCAGCGTGTCATAAAGATATCCAAATATCAAGTCTGGCAATACAGTGCCTTCACGATTGTGCAACAGCCCTTCTGAATCAACAAATCGAACTACCTCACTTCCACTTTAATGAAGCACTGCTGAAGCCTTTCGAGAACCTTCTCTGTTTGGAGCTGTGCGACGATGATATACAGGTACCAAATTTATATTCAATTTATAGCCAATTCGGTAGAATGCTCACCATCAGTTTGACAGTACGCTCGTCAATCTATAAGCGCAGTTTAAAAACAGCATCTTATTTCCAAAGCTGGTTCATAACTTTATTTACTTCGAATCGAGATTGCATTTGTGGTAATATATTTTTTATTGGTTTGTTGGGTGGACGAGCTTACAGCCCTGGTGTTAAGTGGTTACTGGAGCCTGTAGACATCTAGGACGTAAGTACGCCACCCACCTTGAGATATAAGTTCTAAAGTCTCAGTATAGTTACAACGGCTGCTCCATCCTTCAAACCAAAACGCATTATTGCTTCACGGCAGAAATAGGCGAAATAATATATTTATAACGTTTCTTTTCATTTATTTTAAACAATTTACTTATAGGAACAAATCATATCCTGCATCTGTGAATTCGTGGAAACAAACAGAATGGAGATTCGCTCCGGCTGGAGACCGCTGTTCAACACTCTCCGTGCTGCCAATAATGCGAAACAGTACTCCGCAATACTGGAGATATTTAAAGTATTTCTCGGCACCGACAACACGCTGGTCTTCGCAAACGCGGCTCTAGACTGTATACTGTGTCTATTAAGTCACATTAAAGGTCTGCATTACGAAGAGACGTCACCTGCTGAAGCGAAGCCCAAGAAGACAGCTCAAGCCCAACAAAAGCCGAACCTAAATCTGAAATTTTCTAAAAACAGCAAATTCATCCCACTGAACGAGGAGAAAACGGAAAAAGTCGTAATCGACATGTGCAAAGAAGCTTTGTACCAATTGGAAAATTGCGCCGACATTTTAACCATCATGTACAATATGCCGAAGTGTCCCATATTCAATACAGGAAATCGAATAAACGGAGACCTTCCGGTGTCCGTAGTTGATCCCATCATACAGACCACATCACTTGACATCACCAATTATATCGCCAATGAAAATTGCGAGGAACCGCCCATGTCGTATATAGTGCTGTCAACCAGTTTATCTTCGACTATGACAATAAACAACACCCTACTGAAACACGATAAGCAAAGCAACATTCTCAAAGTGTGGTATGTTTTGATCGAGGGCATAATTACGGCCACAGTCGTGTGCTCCAAGAAAAATCAACCAGCCACGATGGAGACTTTGTTCAAGTTATTAAGGAATGCCATCGATGTGCCCGGAACGCATTTCGGGCTTCACTGCATAAACCACGTTCTATTACCAACAATACAGAATTGGCTGCGACAAATTGCCAATGTCAATAACCACTGGGACAGCGTGATGCCGAACTTCAAACAGTGCTGTGGATTGACTACTGACACAATTGTGATTTACCTTCATCATCTACAACAGATCAATATAGAAGGAAAGTCTAATGATACCGAGACGGATAATGAAGATGAATGCGAAAAATACGAGAATCCTGATGTGACGTTTGCTCTAAAACAAATCATGTTGATTCTAGTTGAATGCATCGCTCAGCCCCAAGAACCGATAGCGCGTCTCGGAGCGTCTTGTATCAGACATATCATTCTAACTTCAGGACACCTCTTGACCGATCATCAGTGGGAACTAGTTTGCACAAGCCTTCACAGGGCTTGTAATGTCAGTTTGACACCATTGAAACAGCTAACATACGCTTTCAAAGAGAATTCCAACAGTTTTTATGGAGATTTGGCCATGGTCAAAGTGGCAGCAAGGCGAGATTGTTCGGTGAACGATAACGTCAGGCTACACGCCATGGCGCAACAAGTATTTTGGACTGATCAAACAAAAGACGCGCATTCGAAATTGAGCCCAAAGAACAGTTCGCAGATGTTGATAGATGATAGGAGTTACATCTTCTTGATATATCTGCAAAAATCAATGAATTTACTTAACCCAGATCTATATACGATAAGAATACCTCATCGAGGTCTCGTTGTCGGTTTGTTAGCACATCAGATACTTGTGCAGATCGTTGCCACGGTGCTGATTCAAGCATCATCCGACGTGTTCCAAGGGATCAATGGTATTTTACTGGAAAGCCTTAAAACTGGACCAGATATATGCAACTACAAGTTTAGTTTAAAAAAATCAAACTCTGAGCTACTTCTCAAAAGTTTAGATATTTCCTTGATGCGAGCTATACAGTTCGATGCGAGACCGGGATTGAAGTTTCTCGTTCAAAAAGTGTCTAATCTGGATCACGCCGCCAACTTATATAAGCAAACGACATCGTCATGGCTCATTAAAGTCATTACACTGACTGAATCTTTCTTCAGTGGTATACAGAGATACAAATTAGGAGCAACCGATATATCTATATTGATCCATAACTATTCGAATACTCCAAAAATGCTCCTGCAATACGATCAGTTTGTTGTCAAAATGTTCGACTTAAAAAACACGTGGGAACTACTGTGTAACAGCTACGTGAAGCATCTGATTAATTTATCAGATTTCGATGAACCCGATGTTATTAAGCAGAGAACACCTCTTAGTTCCGTTGATAGTGACTCTTCGCTTAACCAATACGAAAATGTTTACCAGGAAGAATCTACGCTAGTAGCAGAAAATAAGGAAAAAACAACTCCAATAGAAGAATCAGCGAAAGATTGTAGTATTACTAACGAGATAGAAGAGAAACCAAAACCATTCATCTTCGCGGATTTCAAAACTAATAGTCAATCATCAGAAGTGATAGCTTCTGTTGAAGATACCTCTCTAAGCGATGAACCGGAAAAAGAACCAACAACCAACGAAATAAGAGATGACGAAGACAAATATCAAGAGCGATCAAGAAGAGAAAGAACCGTTTATTACTCAGAAGTTAGCAAAGAAAGTCCAACAATCAAGACAAAAGTTAACACTTCGGAGATTTTGGACAAACATACTGATCCCCGAAAAGTTAACATAACAATAAGTGATGACCCTAACTCTTCTAATAACAAACATGTTGAACCAATAATTCCACCGCAACCGGTGCCGCCTGAAATCGAACAACAAAGAACTTTAAGTATCAATAAGGTAAGATCCAATCATTATACAAATTTTACTTTATATAAAAAGCGTGAAAATTACATCATTTCATTGGAGCGAAGTATTGAATCATAAACACGTTTTAGGGATCTTTGTGATCCACTCTCGGCGAAGAAATCCTCGCGTTAAGAGAAGCGATACCCATGCACATTTTTCTAAAAATAGCAAATGAAATTTTTGGATTTTGCGGTCCCCCGTGTCGAAACCTTTTTGTTCATTATTTACAACGTTCCCTTTTTCCAGGACGCTGAAGTTCAACGTAACTGTTTCCAGAATGTTCTGATGGCATACCTAGAACTCGTTCTGACATTCCCATTGGAACGATTTCACGTGATCCACCCTGTATTGCAGGGAGGCTTTTTACAACTCGCCAAAACAGTCGCTGACCCCCAACTCCTCGATAGAATCAATTTATTTTTCGATAAAAAAGACTTGTCTTCTTCTAATTATAAGTGATCAATTACTATTTATATACAATATCATACGAAATATATTTTTATCGTATTTAATTCTGTGTCATGTGGAAAAAATAAAATATGATATACTTATTTCAATGTTTTAATCATCTTTCACTTAAAGCTCTTAGACAGACTCCAAAATATATTCTATAACTAAACATCTAACAATCATTAACAAATCATAATTCTTAACGTATTTGGTATAAAGACTGTAAAATGTCTTTTATAAAAATCTAAATCCATTTGTACAAAAAGGTTTATTTGTCCTTCCAAAATGCAGATCCTAACAAACATGGCACCGTGAACTCACGACATATCCTCCATTACAATGTCACATATAATCTACTTCTCATTCAAATTAAAGCAAACCAAAGCTAAAATATTCGTTTAGTTTACAAAAACATCGACTATTATACAATGGCACTATATTATTTGGTGTGTATTTCAGAATATTTACAACTGTGCGTACAAATTACATATTTACAAAAAAAAACAACAAACATCTGACTATCTTAATACGTAAACACTAAAAAATGAAGAGACTAATACGAAAACGGATAGAGCTATAGTAGACGAACCTTTAGTTGGGTGTTTGTGAACTACTAACGCGTAAGAGAGGGCACTCAGACTCAAATCAACTGCTATCAAGGGATGTTCCGAATTAATCATATCAGCTAATTTCTCGGCCTCCAGAATACACATTTTCAATTGTAAATCAGTTGGATTTTCAATTAGTGATTCTATCGTAACGAATATTTCCGTTTCGATGGTCAAATAGCCTCTCAGAGCGCATTCGGCTATAGTGATGTGTCTCTCTAAGCCTTGCACTACATTGTGGAGATTAACAACGGTCGCGGATATGTTTGTACCGTAAAGCGCTCGGTCGATTTGTTTCTTTGAATACAAGATCCGCAGTGCCCCACCGCATCTCGGGCAGCAAGCGCCCGGCGCCGTGAACCCTTGGCAGTTGTCCTTCTTCAACGCTGGACAGACTATTCTGTCGAAGGTACATTTCGGCTCCATTTGGTCCGATATATATCCGACTGCGAGACAAGGGCCGACGTAATCAACGCTCACGTACTCGCTCCAAGCGGCACATTCGGAACCGTACGTTACGCCATTCGCACCGCATACGGCAACGGACTAAAATTTTCAAATATTTTGATCAAATAAATTTTGTATTTAAATATACAATTCTTCTAATAATGTAGATGTTTGAGCGAAATGGCTTGGACCATCACACGATAGATCTCGTATCGTATTAACTTAATTTTTAAATGAAATTATATTAAATTCGGACGGTATTACTCCAAATACTCTTTTAGGAGTTTGAATGACGGAAAAAAACCAAATTGCTCACCGAGGAACATCCTCGAAGACACGGTCCCCAATAGCCCATCTTCCTGCCGCTCATCACAAGATGGCAGGGGTTCGCATGTGTTCTGCCATCAGTGTCACACACCGGCATAGCGGCTTGCGAATTGCAGTCTGTTGTATTCACTGTTAAAGAAAATTGAACCTGTCATCAAATAACAATCAACAACTAATTAAATACGTGTTTTTATATACAAACAACATTATTGCTTTTTGTATAGTCACTAGTACGTTGATGTCCGGTACTACCAATAATAGTATACCTAGAAATTATTACCAAACAGTTCCTATTTCTACAATGAAATAAACATAAATTACTATTTGTGGAATAAATGGTTCTAATATCGGAGTTATCGAGTTTCATCCAAAGTGGACATTCAGGTCTGCCTTCAGGTAAAATCTTACCACAAACGTGTTGAGGGCAGGATGTTTGGAGACGAGACAAGCATACGTTGGAGGAAGGCACGCACACGTGACGTCTCGGACACGTGACTCCGGCGCATGGAGACTGGACGCCGAACTCTATCTCAGCGTCCGTCGCTCCCACACATCTGTTTGTGAAATAACAAGGAATTAAGAGCAAAATTGTAAGATTGTTCCTGGAAATTGTTGTTGTGCAATCCATACGAGCGCTGCAGATGTGCATAAATAAACAGACATGTTGTGATGAAACGTTATTTTACGTAAGCCCGGCCACTGTAGACGGCGACCCCGATGAAGGTCACGAGGTGACCTGTGGGAGTCGAAGCCGCGTGGGGCGCTACCGGTACTCTAGTGCGCCGCCAAGAAGTAACAACATAAGAGCGACCGATTGACGGTGTATCGAGTCCCGATCTAGCAGGCTGGTTCTGACCCAGCGGTATCGTCTGGGCGGCCTGGCCGGCCGACGTTCAGAGCCTTCGATTCGGTTGTAGTATTTTACCACCAATTAATTACCCAACCCGGGTTCTGACCCTGGGGGATCGAACTCTTGGTTGAGAGTTCAGGGGTCTTTTAGAGGCCCTAAAATCCATGCCTTGGGCACGCGGTCCCTTCCCAACATCTGCACAGTCTCACGTACCCCGCGCACCCCCCGGCGTGGGATCTCGTAGGAGGTTCAGCCCCCGGCCAGAAAAGCAAATTGGACCCTTTTTTATATACTTTACTTAAGGACTAATGTATAATCTATATTCTGACCTGGCGAGACAGGCGTTGGGATAGAGCGCGTGGTTGGTGTGCGCGGGGAGGTGGTGCGGCGGGCAGTTGCAGGGGAGGCGCGTCAGTCGCGAGCCGCGCCTCGCGCCGCACGCACGTCGTGCACACACGCGCTCGCCCCACACGCACACGCACGCGTTGCACTCCATGTAAAACTTCTCACCTGTCACAATGGCATGTATTATATTGTATAATAATATTCCGGATGTATCGCACTCGCAAACGACGACAAAGCCAATTTTTTTTTTTAATTGCTCATCCCGCAATGTATAACAACTAAAAAGTGACTGGAGCAAAACAAAATTTTCCTATGTTGCGGGAAGCGTTTACTTCAGTTTACATTGCGGGGTTACGAAACATGAACTTTCAATCGTACCATATGCCCGGTGCCCACTGCCATATGCGCACTGTACAGAAAATTTGTGGAATTTCCCAACCAGACGTATCTTTAGATCCAAACTATGAAACAATTAGATTATATTATGGGATTTAATTAATCGAACAAATTGACTACACAGACGAAGAGCTAAACAAAACTTTTAGATTGAGGTAAAATCCAGGGGCCTGGTGAAGGCAAACACGTTCACCCAATCACATAATATGAAGGTCTACCTACTCTGTAACTATAACATACTGTCTTAAAGAAAATACGTAATTCCCCCTACCGTGTAGGATAAGTTTATTGTTGACGAAGCAGTGCTGCATGCTGAAGCAGGGGAGCGGCTGACATTTCGTGAGGCCCTTCCCTTCGCACTTGCAGATCTTGAAGCACAGGCCGTGAGATAAATCCGACATGAACACCCTCACCCACGCCCCGATGGGCACCACGTAAGAATTTCCTTCTCCTGCAATCAATCAAGCGCTTTAAAGCGAATATTTGTTAAGAGAATACAAAATATTAAATTTGTTCTTAACGGACCTTACGAATGAACCAACCGATATCTCGTCTTTTAGATTTAAAAGCCAGAGTTTAATAAAAATAAGGTATTATCAACACTTTACAGAGCACATAATCTTATTGTGGAATGCATGCAGAATACTATTCCCTGAAAGAGATCTCCAAGTGGTGGAGCGTGTAGCAAGTTCTAGCACGTGGATACACACTTGGCTCTACTTGGTATTTGAGTGGTGGCATTTATGACTGCGAATTGAATTTACCGAGCGGGCACCCGTCGAGGCAGTGGTAGCTGCGGCAGGCAGCGGCATTAGAGGCGACGGCGAGCGCACAGTTCCGGTCAGCGCGGCACAGCTGTGCGCGGCTGCACGCGGCGCCGGCGCACGGACGGGACGCGGGCGCCGCCACCCTGCCTGCGCACAAAGCCGCCACATGATCGTCAGCCGAACGACGCAACCAAACTCACAGTATAAATGAATACTAGTTAATACTACTAATACTAGATACTACAATACTAGTTAATACTAGCTAATAATAATTCTAAGGGAGCTAAACATCCGAAAACAGCTCTCTTCCATCTACCGGGAACGTGCTATGAGCTTCTTTGGGAAAATCATGCGGTCTCCCAGACATGAATTAGAGAAGCTCATAATTGCGGGTCGCATAGAGGGCAAGCGCGCCGTGAGCAGAACACCAGCCAGATGGTCAGATCTAATAAGAGAAGCACTTGGTGGTACCATGCGGTCCATGCCACCCATGATCGAACACAGTGGAAGAACGTCACATGTGGTCGCGATCCTCAGGAACGATATAGAAGAATAATACTAACAAATACGCAAATAACAATACATAGATTTTAAATTTTTCTTAAACTTTCATTCCTTTACCATGAAAACTTGTAAAGAGCGTTTTTACTCACTAAAATACCTAAACTTGCCGCAGGGTCAGATAGGGCTTCTTAACCTAAATATTCGGTTCTTTGACACTTTTCACTAATAAACAATGATCACTCACTCGTACTGGGCTTCATATACTGTTGCAAGGACACACAGTTGGTCGTGTTGGACTGCGGCACAATCCGGGCGCACAACGTATTAGCTGTGTACGGCAACTTGAACTGTGCCCAATCCACACACGACGATAACATCTGCACGCAATCTTCTTCGCACAAAAGACTGCTTAAACCCTTGAAATAGGAAAATACAAGAGGATTAACAGGGATCTTGTTGGTGTTTTTTTGAAAAGCATCTATAGTTCGATAGTATAGACAGGTCAGGTTACGGTGACCACTAGGGGGGCCTGCACGAGATCACGTAGTCTATTTTTTTTTCATTCCTATTCGCCGCTAGCCTAATGGGTTATTCCAGCTACGCCCGGACGGATAGGTGAGCTTGCCTTTACCTTTCCTTATTCCTTCCCAAATGAATCCCAAATGCAGACTGGTCCCCAACATCTATTGCTATCTAATTCTATCCATATTGGGACTCTAACGTCACGATTCGAAGGTAAGGCTCCACCATTCGATTTTGTCTATGGACTCTTAATAACGCTTAACACAGAAAAGCTCGTCTGGCCATATGACCCAAACAAAATACCCTACTTACAGAGTCACAGATCTTTATCACTTTTTAAATCCGTTTACCAAACGCAAACAAACAGGTCTCGATAAATTGGAAAAGTACATACCTTGGTGGTGCAAGGCTTCACGTGTAAAACGCACGCAACGCTTTTCCACAGATCTGTCGAGCACTCGCTTGAGTTTTTCACTGGTAAATGCATACCGGCCACTTGCAGCGTTCTAAAACAAATTAAATACCAACAATACACGACTAGTGCAATCCATTCGAACCTCATTAATACTAATCCGTTGCAAATGCAATTTATCTTTCCCTTGCCAATCATAAACGTAATGAACATGCAAAACACTCGCCAAACAGTGAATGTTCGCCATGCTTCAGTTGTTTTAATTGCATTACATTGGGTTTTCAAAATAATTATTGTGTCAGTTTTTTTTTATTGCTTAGTTGGGTGGACGAGCTCGCGTTCCACCTGCTGTTAAGCGGTTACCGAAGCCCATAGACATCTACAACGTAAATGCCGACACCCAGCTTGAGATATAAGTTCTAAGGTCTTAGTATAGTTATAACGGCTGCCCCACCCTTCAAGCCGAAACGCATTACTGCTTCACGGCAGAAGTAGGCAGTCTAGGCAGAGTGGTGGTACCTACCCTTGCGGACTCACAAGAGGTCCTACCACCAGTAAGATTGTATTGATATAGTCTGACATTTGGAGCACTTGTCAACAAACACCCAAAGAACCGAATTTGGATATTAATATTGTGAACATTTTACCTGCGACCCTCTTGTTCGGCCATCGACAAGTGTGCGTCCAAGTCGGCGCGCACGTTACAAGACCTGAACATGGTCGTGTGACGGTCGTTCAGTTGACTGCAGTACGTGAGACTGGAGCATCCCAGCGAGCATGGAGTACGCACTGGAAGATGATACATTACTTAAGTGGTTTTTTTTTCGTGCATTTGCGTGTGCCGTTTTACCGAAGAGGTCAGTAGGTCAATTAATCTATTACTTAATAAAAGCTTGTCGAGAGATACACCATAAGATATGGATGTACAACTCTGATGTCCTCTCAACCCACTGAGTTTCTCGCCGGATCTTCTCAGTGAGTTGCGATTTCGATCCGGTGGTTGATACAGCGCAGCACTTTTTTTTTTATTGCCCGTGTAGGCATGCGAGCATACGGCCCACCTGATGGTGAGTGGTTACCGTCGCCCATGGACTTCAGCAATGCCAGGGGCAGAGCCAAGCCGCTGCCTACCGCTCTGCTCTTGCTAAAGCCAGTATAATTCCCTCACCTACCTGTCCGCGCGAAATTGGAATAGCCCCTTGGGCTACCAACGATTAGATAAGAAAAGAAAAAAGAAAGGGTTTCCTCTACCTACTGATTGTACTAGGGTGTCATCCGCCTGCAATAGTACTAATAGTAGTTATCTTATTTTCCTAACTAACGATCCCTCTTGACTAGAATAGAATTGCACAGTTGGTTCTAATTTGAGTACATTATTCCAAAGCAATTTAAACATCGTGTTTTAGGTACATATTGTTGTGTCCGTAGACCGGATGAATTCAGATTCAGTTTCGTGTTCCGTGAGTTTCCAAAGTACATGTATCGAGCCGGTTATAATTCACAAGGAAACATTGATAGGTGTTAATTGAAGTGATTATTGGTAAAGAATGCAAAGCACTTAAATATTTGTGAATTAAATTATAAACGTAAACATACCATCCTCGAGGCATTGAGACAACATTGTCTCCTGTGAATTATCTAAACACTGTAAGTCAAACATATCCCATTTTTCCTGCGATCCCTTGTTAAATGTGTGGAAACACAGTTCCTTGCACGTTGCTGATTTCGCCTGAAATTTTAATTTATTTACAATGAGTTCGCAAGTTAAATTATGTGATTTGATAGTTTGCAATCGGTACACAATCGATCTTAAATATGTATATAATTATGTGGTAAAAATATAGTAATATAAAACAATGAGCAGCCTCAATATCACTTTTTTGTGTTATGTTTTAAAACTGTAAACTGTTTTTCATAATTATCAATGATTCATTTCTCTTGTCAGATTTAAATATCGAATGATAGTAAATTGATAGAATGATAAATGATTTGAATCGAGTCAGCTAACTTATAAATCTTATAAGCCATATACATGGTGCAATGAGACCGTTTCCAAAGTCAAAACATGAAATAAATATGAACCTAAAATAAATGAAACAACGATCGATTCATTGTGTTCGACCAACCACTGAATCAATCAAGAACAATACTTGTCGTTCTTAAGTGTACATTTAGCAAATTCGAAAAACACCGAACGCAGGTGGCCGCCTACCCCGCGCTCTATCTAGGGCGTTGACCCCGCGCCCCAGTTGGTCGTATTACATTGCGTGCTTTTAAAAGAATAGTAATACTTTTTAATGATATCGAGTTAGTAATTCTTAATACATCAGCACTACTTACTAACTTTCAAGGAACTTTTAAAAAACACCATATATTTTAGGGGTTACCATAAGTCATGAAAACATTAATGTTGCTACCGACCATAACAATGTAGTCTTTGTAGTCATTGTGGATTTTGAAATAACGGATTCCTATCCTCAGACAAAACAGAAAATTTGTTGGCTACTATTACAACTGGATACATTTTTATTGATATTCGTGTAAATAAATACCTTCAAACAACAATGCAAATTCGCAACGTCCCTCGGAATCAGATCCTTGGTGTCAGTCGGTGCATCTTTCCTCAAAAAGCATTGCCACAGTACATTATGTATGGCGGGAGCTCCACAGTCTTGGCCCAATGCCTCTACGATCTCTTCTATGTCACTGGTCCGACGCAACACAGACTCACAAGTACTTCGACAGCGTTGAGAATCGGATTCATGGCAGCATGGAAGATCTGTATAGATAATTCAGTACAATCAGCTCTAATGTTTCTTTTTTTTAATGCTTAGATGGGTGGACGAGGTCTCGTTACCGGAGCCCATAGACATATATAATGTAAATGCCGCCACACGTCTTGAGATATTTGTTCTAAGGTCTCAGTTAAAGTACAACGGCTGCCCCACCCTTCAAATCGAAACGCATTACTGCTTCACGGCAGAACTAGGCAGGGTGGTGGTATCTACCCGTGTGGACTCACAAGACGTCCTGCCACCAGTAGTATGTAATCGAAATCGATTACATGAAATCATTAGTGTAGATTTATCAAAAAAAACAATCCATTATCTATCATAATACAAGTACAATAAAACAACATATATTTCAGTTGAAAACTGACAGGGCTACTCACATTTAGACGTGTCTCCAACTACCGTAGAAGACGTCAAGTCTCTGAGGCAGTGCAGTAGCTCTGGTGATTGTTCGCAAGCATCAACCGCTGCCTCCTTCGCGTCGCCGTCGATTCGCGAGTGTCCAAGCCTCCTCAATACTTTCTGGCACGCTTCGTGACACGATACAGACTGCGTCTGTGCTGATAGAAGGACGACAACCTCATAAGTTTAGAATAGCTTTATCATGAGAAGTATGTTCGGGACATTGCGAGTTAGAACAAGGCTAGTGCCGCGTTTGAATTAATACCATGACCGTACTTTACTCATGTCTCCGCACTTTTCATATAACCTCGACTTAGGGTCAAAGGCCTTTCATTATGATGCGGCTTGAAGAAATAATATGGATTTTTTTAAATCGATAATTATTTATGCTCATAGTTGCAAATGATTTACATGTTAGCTAGCACTTGGATGGTCTAGTCTAGTCCATTGGCGTTTCAGCATCGAGAACGTTCCGCTCTCGGTGACCTCAAGCACCGGTTATCGTTGTCGTCGAACCCATCACCTGCGACGAAGGGCTCGACGAGTAAACTAACCCACAGATACAGCCCACTGAGTTTCTCGCCGGATCTTCTCAGTGGGTCGCGTTTCCAATCCGGTGGTAGATTCTGCGAAGCACGACTCTTGCTAGGGTTCGTGTTAGCAGCGTCGTCAGGTCTGAGCCTCGTGAGCTCACCTACTAGTTAAGGTTGCGCTGAAATAGCCTTTCAAGGCTATCTATCGGCTTAGGTAGGAAAAAATCTCGGTGTATGTCGTAAATAATTGTTTTTCGTACTCACAACAGCACCACTGAGCCTCCTGTTGCTTATCCATGCAGTCGAACATGGCTATTTCGTCAGATCGACGACAGGATTCGGTGAGGGCTGTCGCGTCCAAAGCACTAGCGCACGCAACCCGACATTCCGATGATCGGCTCAATTGACAGCACACTTGACCCCACCACCCTGTTCCCGAGACCACCTCTGCAAGACGAAAAGTGACATTGAACAGTTTATATTAACAGTTTCATGAAACAGTAGCTTTGTTTGTTTGGCATCGACATGGCACCACCCCATCTTTTCGGATGGGGGTCGTAAAAAATGACTAACTCGAGAATGGGTGTTTTACGAGTATTTTACCAACGTACCGAAATGTCCAAACGCCTTTTTGGTATGGCTTAAGTATTATAACTGTAACTGTGCTCGGGTAGGTACTACCAATCTTTCTATATCAGTCACAGTGAAGCGGTTTAACAGCTTTTAAACAAGACGTTTGAGACTTGAACCCCATGATTCAAATTAGGTGACAGTATTCAGTTTGTGTTGTGTATGGGCTCTGGTAACCACAATACTCTACAATAAAAATAAATAAAATAAAAACAATCGTTTGGTGATTGCATCTTAATTTAATTAATTTAATTCATTGGAACGATCTATAAAAATTATCTATACGTTTTTTTTTTTTTTTTTTATTGCGTAGATGGTTGGACGAGCTCACAGCCCACCTGATTTTAAGTGGTTACTGGAGCCCATAGACATCTACAACGTAGACGCGCCACCCACCTTGAGATACAAGTTCTAAAATCTCAGTATAGTTACAACGGCTACCCCACCCTTCAAACCGAAACGCATTACTGCTTCACGGCAGAAATAAGCAGGGCGGTGGTACCTATCCGCGCGGACTCACAAGAGGTCCTACCACCAGTAATTACGCAAATTATAATTTATATCGTCGCTTTTAATCAGATATATTAACTTACCTTGTATTGTTTGATTCATGCAAATCCAGAACTCTGTCTGAAAATTGAATAGAAATAATAAGTGAACGATTTTTTGCTTAGCAATCTGATACCTCAAGTTCCTCGTCTTCTTGACAATACAAGAAATTTGAAACCTATACCAATTACAATACAATGGGATAGGCGGTTTATTGACGTTCAATGGAAGTCCATTTCGGCTAAAGAACTCGAAGGGTACCAACTTAAAGATATCAAATAACATAGCCCTTACAAGTTTAAAGAACATTTAATATGATTTAACGTCAACCACTTTTTTACTAGCGATAACATCGCGTTGTTAGATATAAACGATAAGGTTACGAAGTTTCTAGAACGACTTCATATTTCCTTAATTAAATACTTCTATCTTGAGTGACAATCGGGATTTTTTCGATATTCATCGAGAAACTAGCTACGCTCTTTTCATTATTAATAGCGGTATAGTTTACGGATAACTAAAAATAGCTTGGAATCTGTACTTTTTAATCATAATTTATGTTCATTATCACATTGAAGAGTCACATATCAAAGCTAGGGTGCAATCAAATTAATTCTCTTATGAATTTTGTAGTAAGCCTAGTAACTAAATTCTAAAAATTTTCAATTAATCGTGAAGAACAAAACACAAGAAGACGGAAGGATGAGTAGTGATATTGTTACTAATACTCACCAAGTGATGACCGCAAAATTTGTAAATATTCGGCGTGCTTTGCTCTATAACAGATCTGTCTGTCGTCATATTGAGCTGGGACATCTGGAACGATATGGGAAATTATTGTAATGGTGACAAACGTGGCGTTAATTTTAGAGCGGTGTTAGGGTTCATTAAGACGAAACCAATGCCGGTTTTTTGAATGATGTAAACCCATTAAGAAACCGTACCGGAAAATGCAAATTATAATAACGAAGATTCGTGGCAAATAATTCATGCTTCCATGCTAACATTATGAATGTAAAAGTATTTTATGTGTTTGCTTATCCTTCTTTCACGTGGAAACGATGCAACGGGTTGACGCAAGATTTTTTAAAAGTTATAGTTTTAAGTCGAGTAAGTGAAGTAAAAGACCCGCCGGCCGGCCACCAAACCGTTGGTCAGATCAGTTAACTGCGCTCACTGGACTCTCTGTTTCGAACGCCCTGAGTGAAGCCGAAAACTGTAGGAAATGGAAGCTGATGGTATAAAGAGACATGAAGGGCTTTCAGGGACACTACCTTCAGCAATGAAGCTTGCGACTAAGAAGAAGAAGAAGTGACAGTGGCTGCGTTTTATCCCGAAAAAACATCTTATTGCCACAGAAAATAGACTGATAGTTTTCCTTGAGCACGCGGGCACAGCCATGGTTAACAGCTGGTATCGAATAAATTTCAATTGCAGTACTGCATTTTACTATTACATAACTGTTATATACTAGTATTTTTTTTTTGGCGATGGATTGGATGTATATGAAGTATGTGAGCTTAGAATCAAAGTCCTTGACGAGGGTGATAGCCGCCACCTGGAGTGTTTTTTTCGTTTTTTTTCCTAAAACAACATTGTATGCCGACATATAGATTCCAAATACAATTTAAAACAAATAAAAAAATGTAATGCATATTAAAATAATCACCTGTACAAATCACAAATACGGAACGATAGTAACGTTTATACGGAACCGCAACGATGTGATAAACTTAAGTAAACATGGGCGCGGTGCGAGTCAAACGTGCGCTTCGAATGTCGTTAATATAACGATCACTAGTTCGGATGGGTAAATATTAACGTATTCTGAAGTGGAAGACACGAAATTATAATTAGAACGACTAGTTGAAAACAGAGCGATCTGCAGTTTTTTTTTTCTCCCTATTCTAATAGCCTTGAGAGGCTATTTCAGCGTAACCTTAACTAGTAGGTTAGCTCACGGGGCTCATACCTGACGACGTTGCTAACACGAACCCTATCGAGAGCCGTGCTTCGCAGAATCTACAAGCGCGCGACCCACTGAAAAGATCCGGCGATACACTCAGAGGGCTGATCTGCCGCTGATCTATACTAATATTATAAAGAGGAAAGATTTGTTTGTTTGTTTGTTTCGAATAGGCTCCGAATCTACTGGACCGATTTGAAAAATTCTTTTTCCATTAGAAGCCGACATTGTCCCTGATGAACATAGGCTACTTTTTTAAAAAAAAAAAATATTTATTTTTTTTGGTTTCATGTGTGTTTTAATGTTTCCGAAGCGAAGCGAGGGCGGGTCGCTAGTAACTTATAAAAGCCAAGCGTTGCTGCTATCTATCTGCTACTGTTTATAAACAATGCTTTGCTTAAACGTGTTTGATCTAACTGAACATCTGGTACTAATCGTGCAATTTCTAGAAATTTTAGAACAATCCCAAAATCAGATTAATCGCCTTGTAGGACGAATTGCCTTAAAGGATCAGACGTTCGGTGTACTCGTATCAAGGGATGCTGTGTCGGTGTTTGAATCACGCAGGCAGATACCATTTTTTCTAATGAGATACTTACTTAACTCATAATCACGAATGACTTCCACCCTGAAGGAATAACATCGTCTAAGTCCCACGCTTTTATTAGCTCACCATTGCAGCAATACCAAACCACATCCGTGCCGTAAAAATGTACATACCGCAAAATAAACATACTATAACATAAACATAATGAATTTATTATAATTCTCATTGATCTAAGCAGCGTAGCCATGCGCAATTTATCCAAATTATTTAAAAACACTGCTGTGAATTCAAATTCGACCAATTTCGTACACATCAAAAGCTCTGGACCGAACAGAAAATCTTTTACTAAAGCCCTTCGTTGCTTGGGAAAATAAATATAGAGAATTCTTACTGACATGAAGAGTCTTCTGAAAATCATATCGAGCAAGATCGAGGGACTGCTGATTAATAGCCTTTGCAGCAGGCACTTGGAAGGAAAAAAACAAATTTAATGATATAAAATGTATGTAATGATTTTTATGTGTTAGATTTTTTAAGTTACTAACATAGATTAGAAGTAATTCTTACTAACAAAATGTTATGGTTTAAAAAAAAGAACTGAAATAAAGTATAAATAAATAAATTTATTAAGTGAGCTCTTTAAGGAGTTACTATTCACCCTCCTTGAGACCTGAGATAGAAGTCTCAATTGTATTGTACAACGGCTGTCCCAGTTTCCCCCACCAATGAGACAAGAACGCATGACTTCTTCGCCACTGAAATGGACAGAATTACGTACCCCCGCGAGATTACAATACGCCGTATATAAGTATAAAATTGAATTGAGTTGGCAAACTCAAGGACTCCACCGAGAAAGGAAACTCACTGATTACTGCTCGAGTGCCTACGAAGGAGGCCTGAGATCCACGGGATTGGAACCACGACCTGTCACGTCACTCCTCGAAGAGTACGGAGGATCTGTGCTTTGTCTAGACCGTGCACCGAGCAAGAACCTGAATATTTTTTTCTACCTATGCTGATATCCTTGAGAGGCTATTTCAGCTTCTACTTGATGTGTAGGTGCACTCACGGGACTCTAGCCGGGAGTTGCTAACACTGGCCCTAGCAAGATCAGTGCTTCGCAGAATCTACCACCGGATCGGAAACGCGACCACTAAGAAGATCCGGCGAGAAACTCATTGGCCTATATCTATGGGTTAATTCACTCGTCGAGCCCTTCGTCGCAAGCGACGGGTTCGACTAGGACGGTGACCGGTGCCTGTGTTACCTAAAAGCAAGTTAATGGATCGGGCGGATCCGTTCTGACGTGTTTAGGGCGACGTCGATCACACATACCCGATCCTGTTTTTGTTTTTTTTTTATTTCTTAGATGGGTAGACGAGCTCACCGCCCACCTGGTGTTAAGTGGTTACTGGAGCCCATAGACATCCACAGCGTAAATGCGCCACCCACCTTGAGATATAAGTTCTAAGGTCTCAGTATACTTACAACGGCTGCCCCACCCTTCAAACCGAAACGCATTACTGCTTCACGGCAGAAATAGGCAGGGCGGTGGTACCTATCCGCGCGGACTCACTAGAGGTCCTACCACCAGTAATTACGCAAATTATAATTTTGCGGGTTTCATTTTTATTATACGATGTTATTCCTTCACCGTGGAAGTCAATCGTGAACATTTGTTGAGTACGTATTTCATTAGAAAAATTGGTACCCGCCTGAGATTCGAACATCGGTGCATCGCTCAACACGAATGCACCGGACGTCTTATCCGTTAGGCCACGACGACTTCATTCAACCATTCGGTCCACAGGATCGGGTATGTGTGAACCTGACGGGACCGCGGGCTTACTTTATATCAAGCTAGAAGGTCATAGCACCACTCTGAGACACTTAATCTTTCTGGTATTGGCTGGCCGAAAAGACTAATCGGGGGTAATGCACCGTACATTGTCAAAACTAACTCAATTCAAAAATAACACATGTTGCAAACGATTAATGATGAACATTAGCGTCGCTTGATAATATTTAATTGATGCTCGGAAATACTGAACGCGTATTGGAACAGAGTAACGATCGTATGTCCTTTTAAAATATCCAATTACTGATTCGGAGCGCTTTGTTAAGCCTAATTAAGAAGTAAAAATAAAACGAGGAAGTGGCTGTTTTTTTGAAAAGCAAAACATCTAAACTGAATGATATTTTTAAATTCGAATTCCTTTGCAATATTTTATCATGCAACTAAAATTGTCTTGTACACAGCATCCAACTTTCTGAAAATGTATATTATAATGATATTTATTGGGTACTCCAGATTAAATAAACAATAAAAGGCTTAATTGCGTTTTCTGTTACATTTATAACTAGCGACCCGCCCTCGCTTCGCTTCGGAAACTGTAATTTATTATTGATTTCTCCACTATTTAATGGATGTTATTATACATATAAACCTTCCTCTTCAATTACTCTATCTATTAAAAAAAACATCATCAAAATCCGCTGCGTAGTTTTAAAGATTTAAGCATACATAGGGATATAGGGACAGAGAAAGCGACTTTGTTTTATACTATGTAGTGAATAGTGATGAGAAAACAACATTTAAAGCCCTTAATCTAATAAAACTTATATTTTTAAACAAGCTGAACTTTCTTTTACCTGAATGTCAAACTTGACTGAATGAATATATGAAAAATCCTTTTTAGAAAAGAAAAAAAGAGAAGAAAGTTTTATACTATGAAGGTTTTCTTTACATACATAATTTAGATTAATTAATAAATCATTTTTATTAATAATTGTAATAGATCTTCGAAGAGTGGCCCGTAAGAAATTGCTAGAGAGAACCGAAGACTGAGCCCAGTGGTGTGTGTGGCTTGGGAGAGAAACATGCCCAGCAGCGGACCATTACCAGCTGAAGATGATGATAGATTGGAATAAGGCCATATTATATTGTATGAGAGTCTTTTTGGAATAAGATTCTTTAAACTATTGACCACTGAATTCGTTAGAAGTTGAGAGACCAAGAAAAATAGATTAGCTAAGAGTTATTTATTCTCAATAGAACCGATCATGTTTCGACTTTGAGAACTACACATTGTTAGTTACGATTTTCGGCTGTGGACCCTTGCATCATGATGTCTATACGGTTAGATAGCCAGCTTGTTGATCAACACACGCCACATATCAATTTTCCCAATCAGGTGGTAAAACAATAACGAACAAAAAAAAAATGCTCTACGTGCGAAAGATCTGTACTCCGAAGTGAAGGGGTTATCATAGTTCAAACTCTGAGGTAACATTCAATGAGATTGATAACATCATTAGAGTTCTTGGAAGTGCTCAATGCGCAAGCGCGGCTGTGGTGATAAGAATATTACTACCCACATTAATACATTTATTGGACATCGCTAACACATTTTACAATGACATTAGTTTTCTTCTTATAATAAATATTGGTTATTTTAGCGAATAGACAAATAACAATTAGGGATACTTCAATGAATGTATGAATGTAATCAATTCATATTTTCCCTCATAGAATTAATTGAAACTCGAAACCGCTGCAACAACTTATGGACATAACAACAACAAGAACCACTTAGCTTTACCCTCAACAAATAAAAACATAAATTCTACAATTACTTAATTTAAATTATAAAAATATCTACAATAATTTCAAGTTTCAGGACAATTAATAAATTTTGATTACTGTTTCTTTTTCGTTAATTAAATTATTGGTACAAAACGAATCGAATCAGTTCAATAGTTTTACATGTAAATAATACAACTATAACATAAAACAATATATACACACATGTATCATTAAAACATGTATGGAAATCACGCTTCAAGGTGTCAGAACAATGATCATTGTATACAAATCGCTCTCAAATTATCCGACATAATTCAGAGATACAATTATTTGTCAATTGTTTGTCTACCAATAAATTAAGGCGAATTGCAAACATTTTTAATTAAGCAAGATAAGATAAGCTATTTTCCGTGCACCAGCATAAATAAAGAAATGATTCGTCAGCTAATAAGAATCAAATATTTAACGGAAAAGATTTGGACATTGTCATATTACGTTCATGGAAACAAGCATTTGTTAACATTACTGGTGGTACATTAACAATTTACTTGTGGTAAGACCTCTTGTGAGTCCGCATGGGTAGGTAGCACTACCGTGCCTATTTTAGCACGTGAAGCAATAATGCGTTTCGATTTGAAGGGTGGAGCAGCAGTTATAACTGTACTGAGACCTTAGAACTCATATTTCAAGGTGGGTGGAGGCATTTACGTTATAAATGTCTATGAGCTTCGGTCACCACTTAACCCCAGGTGGGCTGTGAGCTCTCTTTCACCCATCTATGAAATAAGTAAAAATAAAAATAAAACATTAAAATCTGTAGCGGGCTAATCAGTAAAGCACGCCCCTAATATTGTTAGTGTCCATTGCAACGTTCATAAGGGACTTTGTCTATTTCTTTTTTTTTATATTTCTTTTAATTCACTCGTTTTTGATTCTATGAATTGTACTTTATCATTATAAACGTTGAGATTTTGAAATATCGAACAGATAAAAATATTACTTTTCATTCGATTTTCACGTTTGAAATTTAAAAAAACAAAGCTTAATTAATATTAATATTCTAACGTTTCGTCACAGACGTGAGTCATTCGGTAGCTAACGGACTCTCTCACGTTCATTATTTGTGGACTTTGGCAACAAAACTCAAACAAACTTATACAAAATATCTAAAACGAATTGTGAAATGAGCATACGAAGCATTAACCCTTATTCGTCAGAAAAATAAAGGATTATTCTTATTCTATATTATAAAATTAAAAACTGCATACTTGAAACATAAGATTATATGTGAGTAAATCAAAATAAAATAAATTACAGCTGTTTTATTTTTACATTAATATCGTTTCGATTATTTTACAGTTTCTGTAAATGCTGTTTATAATCAAAGAAAACAACTATAAATAAATAAATAAAAACCGATGAATATGGTTATTGGAATATGGTTGAGGTTTCATACAATTTGATTTACTTATCACGCCTGTTGGTATCAATCTAGACTAATAAATTTCTACATAACATATTACGTGTTAATAATTATTTTTAGGAAACGTACCGAAAACTAAATAAAAATGTCAATGCGGAAATTCGTGGGCGTTTCCAACATTCTTCGTAACGCGAACTAACGAAGTGCCGATCTCTGAAATAAACCAACAAACAACAATAGCCAACACAACACACACCTCGTATCTTCACGGATTGCAATGTTGGCATTGGAAATATTCTCTCCTCGCACGTCCAAGTGCAATAACCCAAATAAGCAAGAATATTTTTACATTCATACGAGGTTCGGCATTAAAAAACATGGCTTATTATTCAATCCGCGACGTGCGTTTGTCAATGGCGACAGAATAAAAAGTGTTCCGTTGTATTACTGAGATGTAAAGGTCTCCCATGATATTAGCATAGACACAATCGAGTCAGGTTGACTTCACCTCTGTATCGACGCCATGTCAGTTGACACGTCCTGCGATATACGTGGCCTGCATCCAGTGGAGCTTACCATAACTATGAGTTTGGTTGTGCACGCTTCCTTATATACGAAGATTAGAAAGACAATATTAATATTAGTTATTTTTTTCAATATCTGATCAGAAATATTTAAATGATTCAATATTCTTAGGTAGGGCGTTTTGTGAGCCCGCGCTGCTACGCACCACCACTCTGCCTATTGCTACCGTGAAGCAGTAATTCGTTTCGCTTTGTGGGTCAGCCGAGGTACGGCAGTGGAGGTCTTGTACTGATATCTATTTTATTTCTATGGTAACAGTGGTTAAGTGTAACAACACCATTTTGGCCGTGAGCTCGTCCACTGATCTAAGCAAAAATTACAAAAAAAATAATCATTTAAATCATTTGAAAAAAAACTGCAAATCCCGTGCCTGGAATAGAATTGTTGGTGTTATCGTAACTCAGATAGCCATCATCCAAGTAGTAGTAGCCTCCCTACTGCCTGAGACTCCCGTTGAATACTTTTGGTAGTAAGACGTATTGTGAGACCATGCGGATTGGTACTATTTCTGTCCAAAAGGATGCATGACTTTGAAGAGTCAATGGAAACCGCTACATCATGTAACTACGCTAATATCAGGATTAACGTGACACCAGATGGCCAGGCATCCTTCTGGTCGTCGAATAAAAAAAGATGAGGTAATTTAAATGATACACAGTAGTAATATCGTATCAGAACGTTCACCTCAAACTCAGCAACTCCTGGCCTCATTCATCAAAAACTACAAACATAATGAATCTATTAGAATTCGGTGCACAAACACCGCAGCCGTTTCGCAAATACTGACGTAATACAATCGACTATAATAAAATTATATCGCTCTCCGCTGCATATCGCCATGAATTTACATAAAATTAGGGGATCAAATATAATCACTATTCACTATAGGGAATCGCTATTTTAAATCTACGAATGTATGATAATAGCCAGGGACGTCTTAAACTAGGCTGGGGCCCTTGGGCACACAAGAATTTGAGGCCCTTTTGGAAAGTAAAAAAAGCTAATTATAATAACATTTTTTTACTGAGTATGACCATTTATTATAGGTAATCAAATACAGTATGATATAATATGTCATTAATGATATTAGAATGCAGCTCGTTTTTTGGTTACGATTACGATAATGGTTTCTTTCGGGATTTCTGTTGAACAAAATATTCCATTATATCTTTAAAGTCAATTTTTTGAAAGATATCACTTCCTATGCCCATAATTGACAAATTACTCAGCCGTTCTTGTAACATTGTTGTTCGCAATTTATTTTTTATTCTCTTAAGCTGCGAAAATGACCGCTCTCGACTACAATTGGTAATCAAATTGTCGGTCCTTCGGGGCCCCCTGAGAATGGGGGCCCTGGGCACGGGCCCCGTGTGCCCTTATGGTAAAGACGGTATTGATAATAGCGATGCCAACAAAAACTCCACATCTTTCTGCGCGGCACTAAACACGCACCTTTGATGGACAAAACATTATAGTTAACACCAGACTGCGTGATTCGTTTAAAGACCGCAACACCTAATAAAGTTCTCAAGTGTCATTCTGATGCTAATTAAAACACAAAGGGTTCGGTTGACAGACCGAAACGACGGCGAGTGCGAATGGAATGGCGCCCTAAATAGCTTAGCTAATGTGATTATTATTGCCACGGGGATCGTACGGCCAATCTTCAAAATTCCAGTCCTCTTGCCCTATTCAACTTAGGGAGTATATTTTGATGTGAAATCCGATGTCCACAAAGCTTTATAACCTTTTTGCATTAGAGGACCATAGATGTAACAACATTCAAATCTAGGTTGACTACTCAAACACGATTCGATTGAATTTTGAGACAAAACAAAACTAATCAGTTTTAAAATCGCCAATTTTCACGCGAGTCGCGATTCCCAGTGACCCGATCCGTTACGAAACAGAAAACTAGGAACATACTCCGTCGGTAATCAAAGAGCGAAATCAAACGACGCCACCGTCACTGCTTTGATGTCTCTTTGTAAATTTGTCTTGATGCCATTCCTATTTCTTGATTTACATAATGCCGAACGCAGCTCCGTAGGAAATAGCCGACTTTGAACTGATATCAAACGTTCAAACTTTTCTAGTCGGTCTCTCAACACGACAGTTTGTAAACAATTTTATGAAGGATGCCGTTGCGCAATAAACCTAATTAAATTTAAGTGGGTTACCTATCATAAATATGTTTGGTTTAATTTAACGAAAGCTGTAATCTTCAGACGACTCTAATTTATAATACATTTTTATAAAGGACTAGCAACTATTAGATGGTCTATCATAGTGTTGAAGTGTACATGTATTTAAAAAAAAAGTCTGGTACTGTGTACGAACACAGACTCAATAACGAAAAGTTTATTTCAAAACCATACTAAATGAATTGTAATCAAATTATCAATAGCCAAAATACTAAACTTAAAACCGTGCAAGAATAGCCAAAATTTGATTTATTCAACTTTGTGTACCAGAGTTCAGGAGTGGACATATTGGCTAATTGTTTACCAGTAACCAGTAGAGAGTCATGTGGTCGGTGCACCTTTTGGAGAAAAAATTTACTAATTCGCAATAATTTTACTAGTTTCTATCGCGTTGTTGAACCACCCTGCATATATCGATCAATATCTAAATAGCAATACGTTTTAAAACAAGTACAATAATTACAACCTCTATCCCTTTTAAACAATACCTCGCAAGCTCTTTGATGATTTTAATAGTTCCACTCATTTATCTTTATGATTGAGTTTCTTTTCAGAAACGTCATAAGTTTTAGTCTGCGCGCTGAAATTGCTACTATTACGTTGACAAGAACATGATCGATGATGTGTCTTCATTTTTTGTCATATTTATAACTGCTAACGGCTTATCTAGTCCTAAAATTTATTGAGAAACATTTAAAACATAATGCTGATCATTGATTTTGGCACAGTCTATTTATTCTGTTGTAGAAATAAAAACCTACTTATTTATTTATATTTGTTTTATTAAATAATACAGCTTGCTTTCGAACAATTTCAAATTCGCTATGGCAAATTCAACATAAACTGTATAGAAGATGAGAACGTATGTATATATAGGCACGGGCTTTCGGAACGTGCTGATCTCAAACATACAGTCCATTATATTTTTTGTAACACAACAAAATATTTAACTATAGAACGTTAACGAAGTAACCCGATAGTCCGTTTATATCGCGTCCCCTTTTAACTTGAAAGTTGCGAAAACAAACAAACTAACAAACCGGAGTCGCTTCAAAGCGATGAAAATGACACTGCGGTAAAAATAGATCTCGTCTGTAATCCTTTCATGTTCGTCAGTCCGCTCCGTCGATGTCTGCGACACTTCTCATCGGCAGTAAACTTTTAGGATTACCTATCTATTTGACAACCTAATACAGTACGGGCTATCAGCAAAATATATTGCAAAGAAAAATAGACTTTAAATGAGATAAGCAAATACCATTCTCTATTGAAAGCTTCAAGCAAGATGCACCCAATAGGAACTCTCTCTCACTTATTCATATGCATATGATATAAAATATTAGCCATCTTAAAATGCTAATTACTCCGTCATTTTAAAAGTATCTTCGATATTGAATTTGACAGGTCAAATACTTTTGTAAAAGTGAAAACATTTGTTTTTTTTACATTCTCACTATCGGAGTTCCTTGACTATTTTTTATTTAGCCACTAATGATAAATACTAACCTAACCTTTATAAATTATGCGATAATGCAACATGCCTTTAGGACCCAACAAATTTATATAGAATTGATCTGTGGGTAAACGCCACCAATGTCGACGGTACGTGATCAGCATCCACCGGATTTCGGATGGCATACTGATCACGTGTCAAGAATTCCCAATACACCGTCAATGGGACGTGACGCGGCCCGTGGTTGGGCCCACCAAGGCACGGACGTCAATAACTGACAAAATTTAATGAGAAGAGGAACATCTTGCATTGCCAGTTAAAAAAAATATTTTGGTGTAGTTCATTAATGTAGCGACGCAACAATTATTATGTGATTCGTCTTTCAATTATTATGTGATTCGATAATGTCTCGAGCAAATATTAATCAAACGTACGTAACCTTTTTTTCCACAGGATAAAATTGCCGGATCCCCACCCGCGCAGCATAAGAGATAGTTGAACCTCACTAAAAACTCCTGCCGCTCACAGCTAGCGCCCTACCCAAGACCGGGCCGAACCTCAGTCGGGACTATTGAGACGGCAGGACAGTTAATGGAATTTTGTTTTTTTTTTCATTACTCCTTATGGGCAGCCCTTGGACATCACCACGTGAACGTCGCGGCGTCGCAAACCTCAAGGTGAGGGTTCGAAGAATCATTTTTTGTTGCACAACAGCAGTTTTACCCTTCAAACCATGGATACCGACAGAAATGTACAATACGCCATGTCACCAGTTAACACCGATCTGTTTCCTCAGTATTCAGGTAAAATATTCAGAGAGCACTGCAGGCTGTTCTTCGATAAATCCCTCAATCGCCCCTTATTACGACCCACAGGAAAAACTAGTGCTAATTAATATTCATTGAAAAACATTTCTAGCTTAAGTCTCGGCGAGCTACGATGTGCTTATTCAGAAAATTGCTTTATGCGGATTCACGGGCACTTTATGAGAAAAAAAGTACATGATAATATTTATTTGTCATGATTTGGTTTCTATGGGATTTTGATTATAATATGATAAAAATAAATACATATAAATAAAAATTAAAATACATAATATGATGTATTTTTTCGTCAACGCCACATCACATAAGCACTCGTTTTTTAAATAAATATCACTAAACGCAACTTAACCTCAAATGTCAACAATGTCACTGTCATTAATTGTCAAAATTTCTTGTTTAATTTCTTCAATTACAATAAAAAATATGTATTTATTTAAACATAATAATAATAAAACATTAATTGTACTTTATTTTAATACTATGTACTTTTTTTCTACCTATAATAACCAATGTACTTTATCTGAAGAAAAAAAAAAAAGGTGGTTACCATAATGAAGACCCAAGTCCAACAAACAGCCAAATCTCAAGATACAGTTAGTTTGTTCTGTATTAAATGAAACGTAAAAAAGCCTTTTTTTTTTTTGGTCAGGAGGAAACGCCGGACTTCCGCCCTTTTCTGGGGATACTGGACGGGGTATGTCAGAGTCGAACTGACTAAAACCTCCTGTCGCTCTACAACCAACGTCCAAACCTCGCATGAGACAGAACTCATGACAAGGTAAAGGGGGGAAAGTGAAGCGTTTAGTGCGGAGCACATCTCTCCCATCACCCTTCCCTTCGGGACGTCGGACTGGCGGTCGTCGGCGCCACGACCACCAGCCCTCTCGGTCGGCAGACTGTCCGAAGCCCGCCTAGATGGCGCCGGTTAGAGTGGGTTACCCTACGGAATACCCCGCTGGGCCAGAACCAGCGTGGGTCGAGGATAGCCGGCCTTCCATCACCCGGATGCTCTTGCGTAAAATGCGTGCAGAGCAGCTTGCACGTCGTCTTCTTAGGCCCCCCTCGCCGGTCCCCAGACCGACATGTGAGGGGGACCCGAAACACTTAGAGGGCCAGGGCTTGGGCGAGATCCGCCTCCCTGGCCCCCGCTCGACGGCGGCGGGATTGTGCGTCTCTCACGCACCCCGCCGCCTCCTTCTGCGAGATGGTGCACTCGCAGAAGTCGAGCATCGCCTTCCACGACTCGTCGTCGCCGAGCATTGATGCCACAACACTCGGCAGCGACAAGTCGGTTCCTATTTTGTATGTGATCCGGTGCAGGAACTCACCGAAACAACCATGCCCAGTGAGCACCTGCGTGAGCCGGAAAGTGAGGCGTCCTCTGTCACGATTCACCCAATCCACAAGGACCGGGCGAATCGCCTCGACGGTCCTACGACCAGCCGAAGGATCAGCCAGCCGTCTGGACCATGACTCCAGCGTAAAAAAGCCTAGATACATTTTTATAGTAAAATAGACGATGGTTATCACGACACTCAAATGTCAAAGAATATAGCACTTCAATCATCCGTGACCACGAAAATAAAGTATTCGTAGTCGGAAACAATATAATGACAGTCAAAATTCAAAATTAAACCATAAAAGTCTTCTTCTTTTTCTCCACCTTATCTCACTAGGTGGGGTCGGCACAGCTAATTTTCTCTTCCATTCTCTTCTATCAGCCGTCATCTCAACACTCGCTCCTCTCTCTCTCTCATATCGTCATTCACACACTCCATCCAATAAACCATAAAAGTACTTTTCATTATCTCTTTAATTAAGTTTCGATCTCTGGACTAAATTTTAAATTATATGTTCTGATTACCTACCTATATCCTAAAAATACTTTAAAAGGGTTGTTGATTTATTCATACTAGTACCTATATAACGTCCATATTTTAAGTAAAATAAAACATATTACTAGACGGGGTACACATTAAACATCAGACAAAACAAAACGATTTTGAAAATTTAATATTCTCAAATG
This sequence comes from Bombyx mandarina, assembly GCF_030267445.1. Lineage (NCBI taxonomy): Eukaryota > Metazoa > Arthropoda > Insecta > Lepidoptera > Bombycidae > Bombyx > Bombyx mandarina. The sequence continues at coordinate 10,543,401 of NC_143210.1, forward strand.
AACCATGTTTTATTGAATAATTTATTCCTCCACACGCTTCGAACAGACAGATATATTACCTATAATCTATTCAGCAACATCGCCTATTTGTAGTCGGTTTTTTACCGCTCATAAATACATTCGTCTACTAAACAAACAAATTTAGAAACTGTCGCGACAACCTGGGTCACTGAGGACATCAAAGACTCCGTTATCTTTGATCTGGCCGCTTCAAACCGCCAACATTACAGCTGAAATTATTAATAAAAGAAATATATTCTAACGAAATATTCGGTACTTCATATTTTTTTAGTGACTCGTTCGTAAAAGTGATTATAAAAACCCCAATGAGTCAGATATTTCAGCCAACGAGGCAATATCGAACTTTATCGTGTACTAACTGATACATTACGGTTGTACATTGGTGATTCAAAACATATTTACTGTTTTTTTACTTTGCCTCATCCAAAACTACTATGAAATTATATTATAGGAATCTAGTGTCTAGAATTCTGTTGAAAAACTCGCCAAAAAACATTACCAATATAATATAATATTAATAAATACTTAAAATACATAAAAAAAAAAATCATATCAAATACTTATTATCACAGTATTCAATTCAATTACATCGTTTCCAATTCTAGGAAAAACCCTGAATATGATAGCGAAAAACCATTAATTACATTCGAAGCTCCGACTACTGAATTACTGTTCATTTTGAATCCAACATGGCGGGCAGCGCTATTAAGTCATTATAGTGTCCTTTAATCTAGATCCCACAATTACTCACATACTTAAGGACGTATATTTCGATCACAGTTGCAAAGAAATTTAAAGTTTTTTTTTTCTGATTAAAGGATTACTGGTGGCCCGGAGGTCTTTCCAGTTTCACCAGGACAGGTGGGCGAGCAAAGGCTCAGCCAAGAGAGGTGGGATTTGCTAACAGCTGCCCGAGCGCCTCCGAAGGAGACCTAACAACTCAAGAGCAGCTGCTTCGCGAATTAATCTACTACCGGATCGAAATCGCGACCCGCTGAGAAGATCCGGCGACAAACTCAGCGGGCTGATGTATGGGTTAGGTTGCACGTCGAACTCGATAAACCGGGCCGGGCGGATAAATAGGCCGGGCGATGGTACCTCGATGAGCTCACGAAACGTCCTACCACCAATGATTACGTAAATTATATTTTTACCGCTTTGATTTTTATAACACGTTGGAAGTTATTCGTGAACATTTCTTAAGTACGTAATTCATTAGAAATATAGGTACCTACCTGCCAGCGAGATTCGAACACAGGCCCTTTCGCATCGATCGTTACGAATGCACCGGCCATCTTATCCTTTAGACCAGGACGACTTTGACGAATATATAAATGTCATTTTCTCAGATCTCCGTGAACGATATACAATATAATAAAAACGAGGTTATCTAATGCGTATAGACATAATATTTCCATTTGCAAATTAATATTTGTTTCAACAAATTCAAATATTTCTATTTAATATTGAGATTTAATAAAAGTACCTAATTATTTCTTATTACGCTTTTAACTATATTTATATTCAAAAAAACACTACACATATATATTGGTACAATTAATCTTGGTCGAGCCATTAGGAGGGGTTAAGTATGTTTAATAGCGGGTTTAACGAGGAGCCACTTTATTTAGATTGTCGTGTTTGTCCCCTACAAGTTGTATCTGTTGTATACCAGACAAATATTGACGTTGTAAACGTTTATTGGCTTATTTTATATGAAGCAAGAAGAAACTTTAAATGTAACTACGTATACAAATATTTGTTTTCTTTTACATGTGAATACGCTTGAACAGTTTTTTGATGTAGATCTAAAATACACATTTGTGACTTATTTCTCAACGACCATAGATAAAAAAAATTATTGCTTGGATGGATGGACGAGCTCACAGCCCACCTGGTGTTAAGTGGTTACTGGAGCCTATAGACATCTACAACGTAAATGCGCCACCCACCTTGAGATATAAGTTCCAAGGTCTCAGTATATGAAGTTACAACGACTGCCCCACCCTTAAAACCGAAACGCATTACTGCTTCACGACAGAAATAAGCAGGGTGGTGGTACCTACCCGTGCGGACTCACAAGAGGTCCTACCACCAGTTTCTCGCCGGATCTTCTCAGTAGGTCACGATTCCGATCAGGTGGTGGTTTCTGCGAACCACTTCTCTTGCTAGGACTGGTGTTAGCAAATTCTCTCAGGTCGAGCCCGAGAGCATACCTACCCGTCTGCGCGAATAGCCCATTATGCTATCAGCGACTAGGTAGGAAAAAAACACCCGCATTTCACTAAATCTTACTAATTGGTATTGGTAATAATTGGTGGTGGTAGGACCTCTTGTGAGTCCGCGCGGGTAGGTACCACCGCCCTGTCTATTTCTGCCGTGAAGCAGAAATGCGTTTCGGCTTGAAGGGCGGGGCAGCCGTTGTACTGCAAAAACGGAGACATTAGAACTCATGTCTCGAGGTGGGTGGCGGCATTTACGTTGCAGATGTCCATGGGCTCCAGTAACCACTTAACACCAGGTGAGCTGTGAGCTCGTCCACCCATCTATCAATAAAAAAAAAACAAAAAAAAAATATTCGAGGGTACCGGTACTTAAAATAAGAACTTCAAAATAGATACAAAGATATAGACAGATATAAAAACATAAAATTGAATAATTCAACAAGTCACAAAATTAGAACAAGCTCATGAGTTTTATACGGTCGCTAACAAGCAACAACTTTCTGACGGAGACAGAAAGGGTGGCATAACTCAATCGAATATACGAGAGCTTTGTACAAATATACACACGCTCTTAGTTTGACGGAATATACGAGGTGTGTAGACATATTTTATGACGCGCGGTAATGACTATCCCCCCCCTAATGACTTCTTTTATCAGTCATATAATATATGGATGGAGATATGAAACAGCTACATAACGGAAGATTCACGTTGTTATTTTAATACCAAAATAAGTACCGTATTTAGATACAAGACAAAAATAGCATAAAAAAGATTAATCCACTAAATAAAGACACATTACAAATGTAGGTAGTATATTTTAGATACAACGCATCACATAAATATTCTATGTAATCTACAAAAAAATGGGTATATAAGTTCGAGTAATAAATATCTTTAAAGAAAACAGTAAATCGAACAGAAAATCCCCTAGATTTTAGTTCCACAATGTAGTGGGTAAGCTTGATATTTACTGAGAAAGTACCGAAACTTATTGAGACAGGCTCGTAGGGATCTCACGTTACTTTAAAACAGTACTTTAGAAATAATGTTGCCGGGAATTCTTTAACTTTTCCTCATTCCGCGTTAACTTTATATTCCTCTGCAAGGGAGTCCATTAAAAATATGTAGTTCAAAACTAAGAGTCGTAGATTAATTCAATTGTAAGCGTGTTTGTAATGTATATATATAAAAATGAAACCCGTTTTCCGTTGACACGACATAACATGAAAACGGCTTGACCGATTTGGCTAATTTTGGTCTTGAATTATTTGTGGAAGTCCAGAGAAGGTTTAAAAGGTATAAAAATATGAAAATTCTCGGAATTAAATAAAAATAACAATTTTGTTTTCCCTTTGACGTGTCCCCCGTCGGACAGATTCCTTTTGTTTGTTTTAAGTTTATTCTATATAAAAGTTTAGGTCTTTTATTTATCGATTGAGGCACTACGAAGTCTGCCGGGTCAGCTAGTAATTAATGAATCATTATACCATGCTTCTCATTGAATTTAGCCCAATAACTTTAACATAAATTTATTTTTATATTAACCCATAAAACTTTATAACACAGTATAAGAACGATACGACAATTACACGTCTTAATTAAGCTGTACAAAATAAATTACATAATAATTTGATTTTACTACTGAACAGTTAACGGGAAAGGAAGACGCCATTTCCAATATTCGCCGAAAGTTCATAGAATAGTTTTGTCTCACAGGAAATAATAGTTCATATTTAGCATTCGTGTCTATTATTGAGTGTGAGTCACGATATTTATGATTCGGATAGTATTGATGTAGTTGTTAAGTTATTCAGACAGTGTCGCGGGGAGGAAGCGACCGTCACGCGGCGTTCCTTAACGAGACGGAATTAAATACTAATGTATTAACCACGACGTAAACTGTTTTGATGTTTATTCTATAAAAGGCAAATGAAATGGGAACTCTTTCTTTTTCGTTAATTGCCGTAATCTATACTTCTATACTTAATATTATAAAGAGGTAAGATTTGTTTGTTTGTATGTATTGAATAGGCTCCGAAACTACTGAACCGATTTAAAAAAATCTTCCACTGTTGGAAATCTACGCTATCCCCGGGTGACATAGGCTATATTTATTTTATTTTCAAAAAAATTAGGCATCCTTACTGAAACTTCAATAATGTAACCCAATATGTAAAAAAAATACCTAAAATTCTTTACATCACGAGCGCTACTTCCCAAGCGAAGCCGGGGCGGGCCGCTAGTTTAACAGATAAAACTCACGGCCCACGTAGTATTGTGTTTCTACCGGAGTTCATAGACAACATGAACACCGCTTACAATTTTGAGACGAATGGTCGAAGTCTGTGGTTTTTTTACTGGTAGCAGGACCTCTTTTGAGTCCGCGCGGGTGGGTACCACCACCCTGCCTATTTCTGCCGTGAAGCAGTAATGCGTTTCAGTTTGAAGGGTGGGGCAGCCGTTGTAAGTATACTGAGACCTTACAACTTATATCTCAAGGTGGGTGGCGCATTTACGTTGTAGACGTCTATGAGCTCCAGTAACCACTTAACACCAAGTAGGCTATGAGCTCGTCCACTCCTCTAAGGTATAAAAAAAAGTCTCTATACCATTGTAATAGCACACACGCTTCGGGAAGAAATGGCAGGATGTTGATAACCACCCGTAATCACAATACGTCATCATCGTTCTCCCAGTCACCTGGGATCCGCGCAATATGCTTTCTCGTTCCATAGTCCTCTATCATATACCGTTTCTGTGCTCACTCCCCTCTTACACATATCGTCTTCACGCAACCCATATTTTTTTCAAAAGCCTTCCACATTTTCACGGTACGTATTTAAATTATATTTATTACATTGCTGCTCGGCATTTTTGTTTCTTTATCTTCGTATCATATTTATTTTTTGATACAAATTTGTAATTGGGCTCAAATAATTAAGTCTTTATAATTAATTCTCCTAAAAATTATTTCAATTATATTAATGTAACAATGATGTTGAAAAATACGACGGCGAGCGAATGAAACGTGTTTATTTTAACATTCCACCGACAATGTCCATAACTTATATATGCGTTTAATAATTTGCTTTTTATTCACTCAACGCTTTTTCTCGGAACGAAGGACACTCGTGATGCCTTCCTTGATTGAGACCGACGCGCTTGGACGAATAATTTTATTATACCACTCTCTAATATACAGGAAGAAGCTTGTACGTCGATTGATCGAAATCGTAGGAAACACCGGGCTCCGTTTATTTTTGAACTAGATGATGACCGAGCTTTGCTCGTTTTCGAAGTGAAACTTCTTTAGGCGCATGAGGGTAAATTTTTTACAGAACGTCACGCAGGTATGCAACGGAAGTGATATCAAACTACTATTGAAATTAAGTACTTGTCAAATGTCAGTAGTAGTAGTTGTTGTATTTTTCCAACTGGAAAGGCAAATGTTCCATACCATACAGCCTAATATTTTATAACATTTTGAGAAAAATGTTAATAGGAATTGAAATGAAATGAAAAAAATTTGGAACATTAATCAAATAGCATGAAATTAAATTATTCAATTCAATTTGCAAAATATTAGTCATTTACAATTTAGAAATCTCAACATAATGTGACTGTCAACACTGAGGTTTGAGATTGACATTTGACAGACTTTTGGCGGGAACATATCTTCCTTTTTCTCTTCCTCTAAATCTCGGAAATCTAAAGTTTTGGATTTGTATAAATATAAGCAAGCAATCAAGCAAGACTTATAAATTAGTTCGCCAAAAAAGTTTCACTTCTGACATGTGTACTTTGTACGCACGCACTTTTTTTTTCTTTTTTTTTTTGATAACGCCATCTTGTTGTGTCTTTAAAGCAGTTAGTTGCTCTCAATTAAGAAAAATAGTACATATTGATATTCGCCAATAGATATCGGGAAGAGTCATAAAGTTGATTATCGATAAAGTTGATTATTGAATACACGAATAAAACAACATTTTCTGAAAATAAACCGTAGCTAGATCGATTTATCGCCCCCAAAATACCCTGTATACTAAATTTTATCGTCAGAGCCGTTTCTGAGATTCAGATTATATATATATACAAGAATAGCTCGTTTAAAGGTATAAGATAGACTACAAACAGAATCATCGAAACGAACCAAAGACAAAACCTTTTGTGTGTAAGCGCCGCCGTGCCGAAACAAAATATCAAATGACCTCGGAGCGTACGGAGGTAAAAATATCCAACACTAAAAAAATCCCGGGGAAGCAATAAATCTGCTTAATTAGTCAATTCGAAGCTTGAAGTCAAAACTTTGATTGGGAATTGTGGAGTTAGGACCGAGACGCGGACGAGGGGGAGTCAATAAACGATGTCCTTTGTCGAATTCATAATATTATTCTTATGAAATCCCTGACCTAAATATGGCACAGAATTTCTAGCATTAAATGACGAATATTGAATACATCGAAGATTATTTTCCGTAAACAAATTTTAAAATTTAATTCGGGTTCATAATTTACACGTTATTGACCACGGTAGTGACCACGAAAACTAAAAATTATTCGAAAGGTCGACAGAGGGCTGCATTGCCCGTTTACTATTTAAAAAAAAAGAACATAACAATTAATTAATTTAAATGTGTAGTTCGAAATCAAAGCGTCTTTCAAAGGAAGATTTCATGATCTGTTTTTTACCTTAGTAAAGTTAGAAGTTTCATACATTCAGCCTGTTCGAACGGTATGTGCGTAACGTGGGAGAATACGATCGATTAGATCAGAATATTTACATGCATCGCGTTTTCTATCGACAACGCAGTCGCAGGGAAAATGTCATTCCCTTTGAATTTGCAAGGAAGCAAGCGGATCACAGCGGACGAATACAAAGATATCAGTGTTGTTCTCTGTTGTTCATAAATGCGATTTTTTGTTTTTTTTATACTAGATGGATGGATAAGCTTTCGACTTATCAGGTACTAAGTCCCAATGTGAATGCACGGCTCGAGAAATAAGATCGAAAAGTCAAATGAATTAAAATATAAAATAGCTGTCCCACGCCTGAAACAGAAAATGTGAATTTGCCGCAGAAATAGGCAGGATTGTGGTTCCTATCGGCCTGCTCTCACAATACTCCCCCCATCATCATAAAAAGTGCCAAATTTACCAAAACTTATGAGTTTTTTTTTCCGCAATGTCATTTCAGCCAATTGTCAAATTGCTAGATAGATTAAGAAAACAAACAATAAACAACCGCATCGCTCAAAAGTACTCAAACGAACGTTTTGCCTATAAAGGCACGGCGTAACACACTTGTAACATAACAGTCATTTTAAAAAGTTTCTTAAAATGTTACATATGAAGACGTTTGCAGCTGAAAGTAAGTATTGTACTTTTTGACGAAGCATGTTGCTGATAACTCTATTGCTCTAAACTGACGAAGCGTGTTGCAGATAATAGCATGTACTTTTAGGTTATTTAGGAATATTATGTTTTTTTTTGTATTATTCATATATTATCAGTTTCATGCGCTCGTGGATCGTTAACATCATATCGAGTTGGAACCTCGGACATTCATTTGCACTTCGACGATGGTTTCCGGCGCAGTATGACCGTCAAAGTAAGCTTAGTTTAGCACACGAATAGACTCAACAAATAGACGTATCCTGAATGGATGCTTCGTGAAAACCGGAATGTGACCAATTTCGTTGGAGTGCGTACAATCCTTTCTATTAAGTTTATACTAGAGGTCCCGCAGTAGTCGAAATTCGACTATAATTAATTGGAATTGTAAGTGTGTACACTATTATGATTGTATTTTATACTTCTATAATCACAAATTTCGCCAAGACTACACTATAAAAAATATTAACAAAGACAAACAATATTTAATCTATTCTCAATTTGACAACAGACGTTTGTTGACAAAAGTTTGACAATACATAGTATGCATGCGTGTGTGCGTCAAATACATGGTATGTAGTGGGTGTAATGTTTTCTTTATTGATTTAATGTATCTTTTATGCATTATTTAAAAAAAAGATTAGCATTTTGCACTTCTTTTCTATATTCTCTATAAGTGTGGAAAATTTCATAGTCCTCCGTCCGCGCAATTTTCGTAAAAAGGGATACAAAGTTTTTGCTTCACGTATTAATATATAGATATTACAAATAGTATTTGAATAATGATAAAACAAATGAATTACCTTCTCACATACGCTGCGACATGTTCCTTCAGCTTTGTCCGCTTTATCACAACATATTGATATATCTGAAACGAAACAAAAAACTGTTTTATTTTTAAAATATGTCTAAGCTAAAAATGAGTCATGTATTCCGAAAGCATAGTAACAAACTATTAATATTAGATATTGGACAGACCACTGATCTAAAGAAAGATAATAAGGTAGTTTTGTTTTTATTACCACTATCTGACTAAATACGTTTCGTCATAGTCTTAAAAAACAGATATAGCTTTAACAATAATGTCGGAATGACAGCAATCCCCTCTTTTGTTACTAAATAATTTCGGGCTATCTGGAAATGACCTTTACACTCTCAACCAAAATAGGCAATGACATCTTGAACCGCTTTTATTAATAGTCTTACCTATGCACAATAATGATGATGAGATCGCGACTTTACCGATTGTCAATTATTACATAAACCTATCCACAAATATATTCCATCGGTCGTCTTCAAACAAGACATCAAAGCTCCATCGGAATCGCTTCCACGTCACATATTTAGTTGAAATCACAACTAAGGCCGGCATTTTTTAAATTTAAACTCTTTTTATATTCGAAATAGCTATTTACACAGTTGAAGATGGAAACGTCCCTTCTACTAAGACAGCTGGTACCAGACCACAATAAAGCAGTTGCGACACATACAGACGACGACATAAAACGTTTCATCTACGACAATTTCCTCTGACGTCTCTTTATTCATATTACATCTGTCACACACACATATACAAACCGAAGACTTTTGACAAAATCATATACGCGCCTGTTATTTCCGCTTCTTTGTCGTGCAAACAAAATCGAATATTTTCTAATATAGTATTCATAGTCAATAAGATACTGTAATTTTGAAATTTCAATGACGAAAAATATCGTTTTAGAGTTCGGGTCGTGGTAACAGAATTAATTGACGAGTGTGTGATAAAAAATTTGACAAACACAATTTAAAGTTTATTTATTTATTGATTTATAACTTTACTAGAGGTCCCGCAGTAGTCGAAATTCGACTATAATTATTTGGAGTTGTAAGTTTGTACACTATTATGATTGTATTTTATACTTCTATAATCACAAATTTCGCCAAGACTACACTATAAAAAATATTAACAAAGGCAAACAATATTTAATCTATTCTCAATTTGACAACAGACGCCAAGAACAAAAGTTTGACAATAAATAGTAGGCATGCGTGTGTGCGTCAAATACATGGTATATATAGGTAGTGTGTGTAATGTTTTCTTTATTGATTTAATGTATCTTTTATGCATTATTTAAAAAAAATATTAGCATTGTGCACTTCTTCTCTATGTTCTCTATAAGTGTGGAAAATTTCATACTCCTCCGTCTGCGCAATTTTCGTAAAAAGGGATACAAAGTTTTTGCTTCACGTATTAATATATAGATATACTAGACAGTATAAAGGCGGACTTAATGCCATCGGCATTCTCTGACAGTCTACCTTAGGGGAGTGCAGAGATGAACCTTTGTAGGTTTATAATTAATTGTGTTCTCTCATTGTTGTGAGGATTTAGGAGAAAAATCTAAAGCTCATTTGTATCCTCGGTGAGGAACACGTGTTTGTGAGACGCGCGAACTTGTTCGGCCGTGATCGCTACAAACCGTGACCGCCGAAGTTAAGGAACTTCAAACGGTTTTAATAAGATATTTTTTTCCTACCTATGCTGATAGCCTTGAGAGGCTATTTTAGCTTAACCCTAACGTGTGTAGGTGAGCTCACGGGGCTCAAACCGGAGTGTTGCAACACTGACCCTAGCAAGAGCAGTGCTTCGCAGAATCTACCACCGGATCGGAAACGCGACCCACTGAGAAGATCCGGCAAGAAACTCAGTGGGCTGTGTCTATGGGTTAATTCGCTCGTCGAGCCCTTCGTCGCAAGCGACGGGTTCGACGAGGATGGTGACCGGTGCCTGTGGTGCCTAAAAGCACCGTTAATGGATCGGGAGGATCCGTAATGACGTGCTTTGGGCGACGTCGACTATTTACCATTCGGTTTTAATTAGAAGGTAGTTTTACACTGGAAATCGAGAGAATGACCCCAAACATCGTTCATGTTAAGTCGTATAATTAAAAAATCACCTTTTTATTCAGTATTTATCTTCCAGTCATACTAATCTCTACATAATTATCTTAACGTTTTATTTTTTATTTTTAAGATTGTAATACTTATTTAAAATCTCAAGGAGTCCAGACAAGGAATGGCTGCATCTACGGTTTTAGTACACCAGGCGTTTTATCCTTTACGCCACGCCGATTTCAAAACTTTGTAGGTAAACTTCAAACTTTCTCCTTTTCTTAAACTTTGTATACTAGATTTCCGTCCTCAGCTTGGCGAGTGCTGACTGTACACTTTAAATCACGTGGGCGTGGATTCGTGGTTAGCTGTGGCACGAAAGCCTCCTATAAGGGTTCAAACTATATCAATCCATACCTGATTTCCTCAAATCGGTTCAGCGCATTGAACATCAAACCGTAATAGACTTACAGAGTTAAATTTCATATTTACAAATCGAGGGGTGAAAAACTATTTTGTTTACGTGACATTTTTGCAACTTTACAGGAGAGCATTTGCAAGCTTACAATTTTGATAAAAAAAAAAAAAACTTCAACTATTTCATTGGGGTAAATTGAATTTAAGTTTAATTAAAAACATAGAACTGTTGATGCTAGTAAAAAACAAAACGCACCTTTAATCTATATACTTATATATATATATAAATGAATTGCTGTTCGTTAGTCTCGCTAAAACTCGAGAACGGCTGGACCGATTTGGCTAATTTTGGTCTTGAATTATTTGTGGAAGTCCAGAGAAGGTTTAAAAGGTAGATAAATATGAAAATGCTCGGAATTAAATAAAAATAACAATTTTGTTTTTCCTTTGATGTGTTCCCCGTCGGTCGGATTCCTTTTGTTTGTTTTAAGTTTATTTTATACAAAAGTTTAGGTCTTTCATTTATCGATTGAGGCACTACGAAGTCTGCTGGGTCAGCTAGTTACAAATATATATGTCGCGTATTAATTTCGAAATGTCGCTAAACCCAAATAGCCTTTCTCCCTTCGAAATTGTCATGGATTGCTAATAGACCGCCGAACCTGAACCCTTGTAAAGGCACTTTACGTTACGATTCCTACACCTGATTTGGAGTAAAACTTGAAAACATACCAATTCCCTATTGGCAAATTTGTAACACTCATACTTGTAGCCAAAACGCTAATATCTTATACCTTTAAACGAGCAATTCTTGTATATACCTAGTCAGGTCATAAATTCTGTCACATGTTTAATATAAAATAATTGAAACAAGTTTATTCATTATGTAACCATTCATATACCAAAATGAACTTAACAAAACATAGATTCTTATGACACTAAAGTTTATTCAAAATGACCTCCGTGATTTTGAATAAAGGCCTTCAATCTGCGCGGCCAGTCGTCTATCGCAGCACGAACGAGGTCCATGTCAATATCGGCGGCTGCCTTAATCAAGGATGCTTTGAGTGACTCCAAATTGGGATGAGGCTTTGAGCACGCCTTTTCCTCCAAGTGTTGCCATATCTTGTAATCTAACGGATTCAAATCTGGACTGGAGGAGGGTCAGTCTTCGTGCCGGATGAAGTCGATTTCACGCGCCGCCAGCCAGTCTTGTGTGCTCTTCGCTCTATGAGCTGGCGCCGAATCTTGTTGGAATACCCAGTGCCTGTTATTGAACATGGTATGAGAAACAGGTTCCACAAGGTTCGTCAGGACTGTATTTTGATACACAACTGCATTCGTTTTTACACCTTTCTCACAAAAATGTACCTCTGTTAAGCCCCAATAAGAAACTCCCAACCATACCATGAGTGAGGATGGAAAATGACCTCGTTGGACACGCGGAATACGGTTGCTCGCTTCTTCACTACTGTGTGCGTACACCTTATCATTTTGTTTGTTGTAGCTCTCTTCTACGGTAAAAAATTTTTCATCCGAAAAAAGAATTTCCCGATATTTTTTTCCCGCGTACCGCTTCAACAAAGCGCGGCATCTCTTCAGTCTCAGGTCCATTAGACGAGCATTCAAACGATGTCCTGTTTTTCTTCGATATGCCCGAAGCCTTAAGTCTTCATTTAACACCCTTTTCACCGTGGTTCTGCTTAACCCCATCTGAAGGGCCAACAGTTTCTGCTTACGTTTGGGATTTCTTTGAATTCGCGCCTTCACAGCTTTTATCACTGCTGGAGTCCTAACAGACCGAGGGCGACCACTTCTTGACCTGTCCTCTACACTAGAGTCTTAATTGTATCGTTTGGTGGCACGATAAACGAATCTTTTGGTTATATTCAAATTTTTCAGTATGTTAAAAATTTGAATTGGCGCGTAACCGCAATGATGCAACGCAATAACTGCAACACGGTCTTCTTTGAGCGTCCACTCCATATTTAAAAATGAGTAAAATTCTAAAGTATACATTTTTATTTTCATGAACAATTCTAAATTCGAATTCAATAAACTTTTTTGTGGCCAGCATTCTAAAAGAAAAGTTTTTACTGTGTGACAATACTTATGACCTGACTAGTTATATACAATCTGAATCTCGGAAACGGCTCCAACGATTTTCATAAAATTTAGTATACAGGGGATTTCGGGGGCGATAAATCGATCTAGCTATATTTTCAGAAAATGTTGTTTTATTCGTGTTTTCAATAATCAACTCTTCCCCGACATCTATTGGCGAATAATAATACTATTTTCCTTAATTGAGGGCAACTAACCGCTTTAAAGACACAACAAGATGACGTTATCATCTAGTATCCATTAATTTAAAACGTTCAGATAGGATGTATTAGACAATACTAAAAATAACGCATCACGAATTGATTGACATTCGCGTATCCAATTTGCATTACGCCACCGACATAATTTAATCTCGGTAGGATCAAAGAGAAAGTAGCTACTTGAGTTCTAAGTTGTCGCGAACCAGTTTAATGAGCCAATCCCTTGGAATTATTTTGTCGAACGAAATTATAGGATGCAGTTGATTTAGTGACGTTGAGGTTAGGGATGGAAGTTATGTAAAAAAAGTGAATGGAAAGTTTCTTATGCAATAACGAAAGGCCTATAAAATGCAATATAAATAATTGAAATTTTGCGGTAGGCAGCGGCTTGGCTCTGCCTTTGGCATTGCTGAAGTCCATGGGCGACGGTAACCACTCACCATCAGTTGGGCCGTATGCTCGTCTACATACAAGGTTAATAAAAATAAAAAAAGCATGCTTTAACAAAAACAGACTTTAAATAGAAAAAAAAAGATATTCCAAAACAAATTAATATACACTAAAAACAATAATCATCGAAATCGGTTGGTGTGATATTGAGTTATTGAGCTATTCATCTATTTGTCGCGCACGTACTTAATGCAAATTTAAGACTTATATGGTTTTCTCATGGATACCATTATCAGGAACTGGACTAAATTGAAATGGGACCACACGGAAAGGGTCAGCTTTCTAATAAAAAAAGAATCATCAAAATCGATTCATGCAGTCAAAACTTATAAGGTAACAAACATAAAAAAAAAACACAGAGTCGAATTGAGAACCTCCCCCTTTTTTCAAGTCGGTTAAAAATGGCAATGCATGTTATAAGAGTTTTCGTCTATGTTGGGGATATGTTACAAAAATTGGTACACTCATGAAGCTGAGAAGTAATCCATGGAATCTATTTATTAATACGTGAAGCAAAAACTTTGTACCCCTTTTTACGCGGACGGAGGAGCATGAAATTTCTCACACTTATAGAGAATATAGAGAAGAAGTACAGAATTATAATATATTTTTAAAATTATGCATAAAAATACAATTTAAAAAAAACCATTACACACACTACGATGTATTTGACACACAGCCATGCAAATATACTCTTTTGTTTATTGTTAATCTGTGGTCTAATTGAGAATAGATTAATATTTTTGTCTTTAATATTATTTGTCTATAGTGCAGTCTTAGCCAAATTTGTGATTAAAGAACAATGATTATAGTAATGTGACAATAGAACCATAATAATGTTCAAACTTATAACTAATTTAAATTAATTATGATCGAATTTCGACTTCGGGGATCTAGTAAAAATAAATCGACTAATATTATGTCAGTAGCAACAGTCAGTAGTATGTGTATGTATGTTTTACCTAAAACGCAAGGAAGAGGCTATAAAATAGACAAAGATCGGCTAATATGCGTGTCATAAATAAAGGCATATGTGGTGTTATTTGAGTACATTATTTCTGATATCGTACTTTCTGAAGTAAATGTATTTTGGATATGTGTGTGTGTGTGTGTGTATGTGTGTGCGTTAGCGTGCGCGTGTGTTTCTGTAAAATAAATAATAACTGGAGACAATTAGTCACACACGGTCATCTGGCCTTTACTAAGATTCCCTGTACTATGGCAACAAGAGACTTATTTACACACTTATATACGTTTAAACATATACAATTTATTTTTATTGCCCTTGTAGGCAGACGAGCATACGGCCCACCTGATGGTGAGTGGTTACCGTCGCCCATGGACTTCAGCAATGCCAGAGGCAGAACCAAGCCGCTGCCTACCGTTTAATACTCTCCACAAGCCTCGTTTGAAGAAGGACATGTCATAGCGTTCGGGAAACACCGTGGAGGGGAGCTCATTCCATAGCCGGATGGTACGTGGCAAAAATACCTCTGGAAACGCACTGTGGATGACCGCAGTGGCTCCAGGTAGTGTGGATGAACTCTACTCCGGTGGCGGGCGGTGCGATGGTAAAAACGAGATGCCGGTATCATCTCGAACAATTCCTCAGAGCACTCCCCATGGAACATACGGTACAAAATACATAACCGAAGTCCCTCCGCAGACCCAGAGGTTCCAAACGATTCAATATGACGTTCATCAGACGAATGTTTGCCCGATCTATAAATCGAATCTACGACCCTCGGTCCATTATTCAGGGGCGCAATTGACCGCACTACCGAGTCAGTATCATATAATTATAATAAAAAATTAGGGACTTAAGTTAATAAACTTGATGTGTCAATTGGATTAATTAAAATTTTCGTCTAACTATTCAGCAAATAATTTTATATTATATCATTGAAACGCCAGCCCTTCCTTGCTTATATCATTTCAACTATGTTACTATAAGCAACGTATCTTATCCGATTCCGTTAATAATTGCATAATACTCAAGAGCCCAACGACCCAATCATGCAAAATACAGTTGTAAAGGTATCCTTTTAACTGTACTATGAATCTAAACGAGATTTCTTCATATGGTAGATGAATTCACATGTATTTTAATAAGAAATCAAGTTACCCGTTTGTGTTACGTACTTCATAACTGGAAGTCGCTTTGAGATTATGCTATGCAATATGGACAGGGGTTCTGCCATCATTAACTGAGATCGCCATGTTACGAAATAACTATACTCTCTATAGAAATAACTCTATAAGCTAGTCGTAAACAACAAATTTCAATGTAAAAATTCGAGAAAAGTTTATAAGGATTTGTATCACGCATGCGTAGCGTAATTGTATACTAAGAATGGTAACAAATGAAGAAGAAGGAAAAATATAACAATGTTGTACATACTCGTTTTTATTGATTTTTTATGGAGGAAGGATTACTGGTTTCCCGTTTCTCCAATAGTGAGCAAATGCTCAGCCAGGAGGGATGAGATTTGCTAACAACTGGCCCGCCTCCGGAGGAGACCTAACAACTCAAGGGCAGGTGCTTCGCGAATGCATCTACTACCGGATCGTAATCGCGACCCGCTGAGAAGATCCGGCGAGAAACTCAGCGGGATGATGTATAGAGTATACATACTCGTCTCAAGTAATCGGGGTAATAAAAATAAACACACAATTTGCAAAATTCATTCATTCAGCCCACACAGGCGCAATACCATCATCCTTTTTTTTGTTTCCTACCTAAGCGATAGCCTTGAGAGGCTATTTCAGCGTAACCTTAACTAGTAGGTGAGCTCACGGGGCTCAAACTGGAGTGATGCTAAAACTGGCCCTAGCAAGAGCAGTGCTTCGCAGAATCTACCACCGGATGGGAAACGCGACCCACTGAGAAGATCCGGCGAGAAACTCAGTGGGTTACCATCATCGTGATATTTTTGCCGCAAAGCATTTGGTTTGAAACCAAAGAAACATTCTATTGAAATTCTCAATCTTTTCAAACTTCGAAAATCCATTTAAAAACGTCAATAAATAAAATTCAGCCTCAAAACACAATTTAAATATCGAGAATTATTTAATACTAATACGAATTCATATTTCAATTTTATGCAAATTGCCGTTCGCCAGAGGCGAAACTAGTGCTGCAATGTGTTAACAGTCGAACTCTGGCAGCGCTACGAATAATTTGTGTGAAAACTTTATAAAGCAACTTAAAACTGTAACATTTACGTTTGTCCATCCCTACAGCCTGGAACCAACAGCGGTAACGCAAAACGAGTTTACATACAAACACAGTTTTAGAATTAACTCAGTGTTTTCCTTTTTTTATATTGCTTAGATGGGTGGACGAGCTCACAGCCCACCTGGTGTTAAGTGGTTACTGGACCCTATAGACATCTACAAGGTAAATGCGCCCCCCACCTTGAGATATAAGTTCTAAGGTCTCAGTATAGTTACGACGGCTGCCCCACCCTTCAAACTGAAACGCATTACTGCTGCACAACAGAAATAGGTAGGGCGGTGGTACCTACCCGTCCGGACTCACAATAAGTCCATCTTTTGCTAAAAATCATTTTCAGAGAGGCATCAAGCTCGGCCTAAATGTTTCACCCCACTTGCCCAACCGCAATAACGGTAGGCAGCAGCTTGGCTTTGCCCCTGGCATACCTGATGTCCATGGGCGACGGTAACCACTCATCATCAGGTGGACCGTACCCTCGTCTGCCTAAAAGGACAATAAAATAAATAAAAAAGCCGTAAAACAAAGTATAGAATAGCAAGAATTACTCAGTTTAAAATAACCAGCGCGAATTACCTTGAGCATTTACAAAAGCCAACGCAATAGCAGCAACGAGCAGCCTGGATTCCCACCGGGCCCGGCCTCCGCCCCTCTTGCCGTGCTTCATATTTTCAGAAGCTCCAATTAACCAACGCATTTTATGGCATCTGCGAATGAAATTCAATTAGTAAACGTTATATTTGATTGGTCGTAAGACGCCACGTGATTGTTATTATATCAAAGCGGGAATGTTGAGAAACGCCCGTTAATTTATCACATTACAACATTTTATCGTTGCCTTGGGAACCCGGCACTAATAAGGATGTGTTCTCGTTTATATTAACAACGGGATTGACGGGGATGTTGAGTGCTAAATATGACACGTGCCCGTAATTAGTTGAATTTGTGAAATTAAACCAGCGACAACATTTCATAGCCTATTCCAAAAACAACTGGCGATTGGTCTCAAATTAACCGAATTAGTTTAGTTTTATTCCAGCGACGTAAAGTCGAATTGTCGGTGGTGTTGTATTTTTAATAAGCTTTTATTAGCTTCAGACGTATGTATGTTAGTATATAAAGGAATCTTTGAACATGATTTTTACCCCCTTCAAAACGTCGGATTAACTTGAAATTTGGTATACTTATTAAGGACCGATGACAAGAGAATATTAAAAAAAATATATTGAAAAAATTGAAATTAAAATAAAAATTAAATAAGAATTTAAAAAACTAACAAAATACGCTTTTATAGAAAATCCAACTAAAAAATAGAAAATAGATTTTAATAAATTTGAATTAAAAATAGTGTAAGAAAAAATAATTTCATTGTAAAAAAAGCGTGGGGTGCCTGGTAACAGTAGTGATAAATACTTTATGAACAGACATGAGTAGATGGTTTTTTTTGATAATATCCTGAAAAGCACTCCACGCTTTTTTTACAATAAAATCATTTTTTTCCTACCTAAGCTGGTAACCTAAGGGGTAATGCCATCGTAACCGAGCCAGTAGATGATCTGACGGGGCTCTAACCAGAGGATATCGTGTTGCAATAATGGGTTTGTCTAGATTTGTAAATTTTGCGGGTACTAGGCTATATTATTCCTACATAATATTTTAAAGTCCTTGTTTTGCGTTGCTGAGTGAACGTGTTTCAGCCAATTTCGCATAAAGTGGTTTCCAGAGCCCATAGACATCGCAGTCAGAATACCTCAATCCACATAGACAGTGTAGTCAAAGTTTGTATTGTATTGTCAAATAAATGTCCCGCCCTTCAAATTTCTTGACGACAGCAATAGTCAGGAATGGAACCCGGATTTGCAATATCCTCTGCCACCAGACGTTCGTAAAGATGTTTTTTAAATATCTATTTGCTAAGAAAACATTATAAGCTCCTACCCCAAGCAAAGTCTTTCATCACGAGTAGGAACTCTGGCTGGGCGACATACCGCACATACGGTGTGATAACGTCACTTATGCAAATTATGTATTTTTCCAGGAGAAACGTTGGAAAATTCAACATCTTATTATAGGTAATTATATAGTTCTGCTAGACTAAAGAAATAAAAACGATAATACCTATTTAAATTACAACTTTTAATTACATCAGTAAAAGCAAACATCTCACTGATAACTATTAAAAAAATTATTTTCTCATTCTCAGTTCAGTTTTAATAAAAATTGCATAAGTGACTTTATAGCACATCGTATATGCGATACATCTTAGAGCCGGGATGCGTTATTTGTTTCTTTTTGACTTTCGTTAGTAAAGGCACGGTCTACCTGACGGTGATTGGTTGCCGTCGCGGCTTCGTCGGCATGAGCAATACCAGAGACACGGCTTAAGGAAAAATCTTTTTTTATACTTTTAAAGAGCTTATTATAACGCTCGGGGAATACCGTGAAAAAAATATTATTCTACCTTCGAATATGTACATGGGAAAACGAACTCATGAAACGTACTGTAACCTCCATAGTTTCAGGAAATAGGATATAGCATATAACCATAATATAAACGATAATTAAAATAAAAGAATAAGCGTGAAATATACAAAACAAAGCGCATGTGATTACCTACAACACTAGCAATAAAATATAATTCGTGAGAAATAAACATGAGTTTGCAATGTAATCAAACTAAACAACGTTTTGTGTCTACACGTGTTCAATTTCTCTACTTATTCAGCTTTAACAACTTTATTTGAGGTGCATTATAGGCAAAACTCGTCCGCGAGAATCTAGAATAACCCCTTAGACTATATGTAAAAAAAAATTAGACTGGAATTTTTAATACAATTTTTAACAATAAATGGCTAAATTAGTAAAGGCACCGCGTAACCTTGTATTCGTAATACATAAACGTCACAATATGGATTCCAGTACACACCCGGGAACAAGGCTCAACTCTTAATTAAATTATATTACGACTGCCCCACCCTTCAAACGAGAACGCGTTACACAAATAGGCAGGTTTGGTTTATAACTTGTGCGCTCACAAGCAAGTAAGGCATTGACTGTTTTAATATTGGCCGTATGTTGGCCGTCAACAATTGGGCATACGCGTTTTGACCATAGCCGAAGCAATCGTATGATTACGGTGACCACGTCTACACGAAAAGCTACAACGTTAAAACAAACTAGTAGGCAGATGATAAATAGACCAATAACAAATGAGCCCTCTTAAATGTTCTCCGGCATTTCCGAAGAACGTTATCAAACTTTATGTACAAATCAAAAGACGCAGCGCCCGTGTGAAATACCGGATATCGGAATAAAAATGTTTTACCGTCCCCTGCCAGCTTAGTTATACGCAACTTCGACTGCTAGAAACTTCTGACAACGCATAAACTACCTTTTCCGTTTAGTTATGAGTCGACTATTATCAAAGCCGGCAATGTGACTTTTGGACAATTATTGGTAAATCAGAAAAACCAATTATTGACTTTGTATTCCATTGGCAGTCACAAAACTCTTCTGAACGACATCTTAGATAAATAACAGGTTAAGTATTAACCTTTATTTAATGCAGGTTTTGAACCGTATTCTTTGAAGGAGACGATTATATTCAAATCAATCTGTGTTGACATATCAATAACATTTTTTTGTCCAAATGCACAGATTGCCACCTTTGATAATAGACGACTCTTATATAACAATTTTATAACAACGGCAATAATTTAAAAGAAGAAGACGGTAAAACTCATTATGAGTCTACATTCGACTGACTGATGCAGCAGTTAGTGCATTTAGGCTGAAGGTGGGGACTTAGATTCCAACATCAGGCAAACATTCGTGTGACGAACAGGCTGGCTTACTTTTTATCTGGGTGTTTAATACCTATATACGTATATTATAAATAATTTATAGCAGTCTCTGGTTTCCATAATAAAAAAAAATCCTAGTTTTGGACCAGATGACCGTGTGTGACATTTTATTTGAATTTTTTTATTGCTTGGTAGGGTGGACTAGCTCATGGTCTACCCGGTGTTAAGTGGTCAGCAGAAACCATAAACATGAACAACCTAAATGCCGACCCCCACTTTGAGACACGTGTTCTAAGTCTAATTTGTTTTTTTAAAAGCACAACGGCTGCAACAACCTTCAAACCAAAACACA
This sequence comes from Bombyx mandarina, assembly GCF_030267445.1. Taxonomy (NCBI): domain Eukaryota; kingdom Metazoa; phylum Arthropoda; class Insecta; order Lepidoptera; family Bombycidae; genus Bombyx; species Bombyx mandarina. Next base: position 10,564,495 of record NC_143210.1, read on the forward strand.
ATATTACTCACAAGACGCCCTACTACCAGTAATATTTTTTTGTGATTTCAAGATTAATGTGAGCTTTCTACAATAACTCCGTGGTAGAATTTCGATCTGTGCCAAAAATACACATGCTATTAATTACTTACTTAAAACAAAATATCGAATGAAAACACCCAACACTGGATTCATAAATCGAACATTAATTGACTAAAGAAACAAAGTTGATTGTGTAGATACAAAATTTTTTTAAGGCATAGACATCTTACCATACCTGTCGCGTTATGATCATACATGCTACTTTAAATGCACTACGATGCAAATAATATCGTGTCTATGGACTTTTCTTTCAACTTAAAATCAAAGGAGTCATAAGCTCTAAGCACAACTACAAAATGAACTATGTTGAAACGATGTTTTCCCCTTAAGATTCCTCTATTTAAGTCACGATAACGAAGTTAGTTGGTCATGTCAGATTTAATCTATAATTCATTTAATTGTCTTTGAACTTATTGGCGGCAATACGAAGTGTTAAATTATGTAAAGGAAATTATTTTGTTAATTTAATGTTTCTTTCAAAGCTGATGTGTAATAATTGCGGCTTAAGTGTTTATCTAAAATTTTACGAGTGTATTCAAAGCTTTGATCAACAATAGTAACTGTTGATCGAAGATTCAATGTGAACAAAAATCGCTAGAATTCATTTCTCAGGTTCTCGCAATAGCTCAATTGAACTCTCAAATTTCCACCATTTTACTTAGAGGTAATTTCCGGTATCGATCTACCTATTTTATGGGAAACTCACAAAGTCATTTTAACAAACTTGACTCAATTGAAAAAGTTCACAAATACCGATGAGAATACATAAATTTTATGCGCTGATCAGGATCACTACAATAATTATTGAAAAAATACTATTAGTAAAAATACTAAAAGCCCGTTTTATAATTATATATATTTATTAATTTCATATATTTTAAAAACATATTTTTGGAACGAAGCTCCTTATGGGACGATGCGGAGGGGTACCCTAACCGGGGAAAAACGTCGGTAACGTAAGATTTTTATTAGTAATGTACACAGTGCACGACTTAACTTTGTAAGAACGTACAAAAAATAAAATATTTTTTTATCATTAATCGACCACGATCTCTGAGCGTTCGTTTGCGCAATACACTAACTCTTATGCAAACAACCATGAACGAAGTGTACCACAATAAGTTCGCACGTTATCGAATGACCGTAGGTTGTTACAGAACCTCCAGTTTTATTTTCTTTATACCTCGAATAGAACTTAAAATTTATATTTTTATAATAAGGAACTTCATTCCTATCCGGTGTCCCACGACACCACATATCTTTTTATTTTACAAATCGCTTATTGAAATTTTCAATCGGATTTAAAAACTCAATTTAGTTTTCGATTTCAATGTAGTTTCACAAGAACATTCGATAACAAATTTCAAACTTAACAGAGTTAAAACAAGATCTGTCAAAATCTGGTGAACGAAACTGAGAATTTACTCTTTCTCGGAGTTTTGTTTCTCTGGTGGTCTGAGTGACTATTCCAGCTACACGCGAGGTGAGCTCACGGACTCAACCTCAGAGAATTTTGCCCTAACAATCTACCACTGGATCCGAATCGAGACCCCTGAGAAGATCCGGCGAGAAACTGAGTAGTCTGTGGCTGTGGCGGTAGCCATCACAGAACTACATATATACAAGTACCGAACAACAACATTCGGACCGTCGGTCTACCGAGCAATATCACCCGCTCAGTGGAAGATCTTTCTCTGTCATTTAGCCTGGCACACACATGGCTATGGGTTAGTTCGCTGGTCGAACTCTTCGTCACAAGTTTTTAGAGAGGAAAATGCTGGACTATACATCAAAAGTGCTTTTTTATCCTACCTAAGCTGCGTCACCGGGCCAGATGTTGAAGTGCAATGAGCCATCTTATCGGTAAAACTCCAGGTTAGATAGAACTCAGTGAGCTCACCTATTCGCTCGGTTACGCTGGCATAGCCTCTTAAAGACTACCAGCTTAGGTAGGAAAAAAAATCGGTAAAAGCGATCTCCTCCAAACAATCTTAAATTGGGTCAAGAGAAACAGGTACCTAAATTACTTTTTTTTACGGTCATACCTATTCGACAAATTTGTTACATAGTGGTATGTAAATCCTGACCTCGTTTTGATATATCGCTGAAATATATGAAATACCTCCATTTGCAGAACTGCCAAAAACAAGAACAAGAACTGCACAATATTAAACGCTATCGGATAAAAGGCCCGCCACACAATACAGAACAAATAAATCCTGAAGCATTTTACATTATGATGCCAAAAGAGCAAAACAAAAGTAGGTAATTATTTTTGTTATTATTATTTGTTACATACAAAAATCTCAGTTATTTTCAACTAAGATAAAACAATTTATGAGAATAGTTGATGAGTCAATCTTTGTAAAGTACAATAACATTTTGTCGTACTTAATTAATTATGCAATAAAGTCACTATTTTAAGTTTCTTATACTTCATCCCGCATTCTGGGACATTTATCTTATCTTAATTGTGTGTACATAACACATCCTCCTCAGATTCTTAGCATAAACAAAAACATATTACTAAATAAACCATAACCTATTATTTAAAACACTATCCTTATTTTGAATTAGCTTTCTAAATTAATTACTAACCTCTTTCACGGAACAAAAAATTTAATCAGTCATTATCACACGTATAAATTTCGCGGACTTTAAACACAAGACTTGAACAAACCACACACTCCACAACCTTTCTCGCGCCAAATTGACGCGTAACTAAATAGACCGGCATAAAATTCATTCAACTCCAGCCTCATGTGTTTCCACCCTTTTCTGACAACTCCTATTCTGTATAGTTCTATCCCGTTCTATCACTTCCGCTTGATGAACTCTATTGAGCTCGTTAGTCATTAATTAATTCTGCATAAGAAAATTACTTTTAATTTAACCAGTGGCTCAGATGGGAGCAATTTGTCAGAACGAAAATTTTGACTTTGTAATAAATAAATTACTTTGGTTTTCAAATTAAATTTAGTACTGTTTTTTATGAAAAATTACAAAGTTAATATTAAAATAAAGTTATTTTTTATATGGTAATTCACTAAATATGTATGAATAAACTATGAATACTAAGAGGTATTATTATGTATTTAAATTGGAGAATACTAAATGTTAATTTAGTAACAATGATTTTTTTCCAGCAATAATCCGAGTATTTCAAAAAACGACATATTAACATATCACTTTGTTAATTGCTGGATTAATTCCAATCACTAAGCTGTGGGAACTTAGTAAAAGATACTTAGATCATCTCCCACGACATTATAGCGACCTATTTCATCAATTATTATTAAAAATGTTATAAAGATGTAAGTATTTTTATTAAACTTCAATACATATTTTCTTAAATAGCTATTCATAAATTAAAATGTAACTCATGAATTCAAGATGAGAAACTATCCAAGAAAAGTTACAATTCGGTGTTAGTGTCTATGGAAATTTCGAATCCCAATACATCAACATTATTGACCAATTTTGCTAGTTCATTATCTATATATTAATACGTTAAGCAAAAACTTTGTATCCCTTTTTACGAAAATTGCGCGGACGGAGAAGTATGAAATTTTCCACACTTATAGAGAATACAGAGAAGAAGTGCACAATGCTAATATTTTTTTTAGATAATGCATATAAGATACATTAAATCAATAAAGAAAACATTACACACACTACGTACCATGTATTTGACACACACGCATGCATAGATTATACACTTAATATATTTGAGCACGCATGCATGCATACTATTTATTGTCAAACTTTTGTTCTTGGCGTCTGTTGTCAAATTCAGAATAGATTAAATATTGTTCGTCTTTGTTAATATTTTTCTATAGTGTAGTCTTGGCAAAATTTTTGATTATAGAAGCATAAAATACAATCATAATAGAGTACAAACTTACAATTCCAATTAATTATAGTCGAATTTCGACTACTGCGGGACCTCTAGTTTACTTTAATACGCGACCTGGTAAGTGGTATTTAATACATAAGAAATGTTATATAGGTGCGTATTTCTTCATTACATAGATTCTAGACGTTGCTTATACTGGAATGAAGACAAATTCACCTTCTTAAGCTGTAGAAGAAATATTGGTGCAGTTCGCTACTTTCCACGTAACACATTACCTTCGCTTAACAAAAAGCTTATAGTGCCATAGCTGTGTATGTAGCGAAGTCATTATTTAAAAACTTTGTCTTATTTAATGTCAAGAAATAGGTTGGTATCTTCGGATCGACAGAGACACGTTAACTGTTTTCTCTATTTTTGAACAGGCTTTTTTTAGCTTGATATTTGTATGTAATGGAATATTTGAATATCATTGCCACATTCAAAAACTCTAAAAATTTGCGCAGGCATCAAAGACCGAAGACAATACAATGATTTTGCAACTTTGCTCTAAAATCCTAGCCGATATAAACAGATAATGAGATAATAATAATGTTTGATTCGATTTGCTACAGAAGCGTAGTTTTATAGTTTTTAAATTTCATATTTTTGGAGCTGAGGTTGTATTGGGAAAAAGACTATTTAAGCAGATCCCGTTCTTTTTCGTCATATCCTTTTTAGCTTTTACTGAAACAGACATGAAAAGCTAGAACCACTGCACTATTTTTACGATACGACGATTCTAGGCATAGCTTTTTCATACATAGATACAAAATGTGAAGCTTAATTCTAATAAGATTTAATTTTTCTACCACAAAAGCGAAGCCAGTGCTACCGCATAGAAACGTCCCATTTACTACTGCATAATTCTTCAATGTCTCGCGGTGTTACCCAATATATACGTTTGTATTATATTTATTCACATAATTAAGTATAAGTTACGTTGCAACAAAAAATCTAATTCTGTTGAAAAGCTTAATTTTGTATGCGTGATGTTTGTGTACTAATTATAGTAATGATAAACAGAGAATAGGTCACATTGCTCGTAGAACGGATTTTTTTTATTGCTTATATGGGTGGACGAGCTCACAGCCTGTCTGGTGTTAAGTGGTTACTGGAACCCATAGACATCTACAACGTAAATGCGCCGCCCACCTTGAGATATAAGTTCTAAGGTCTCAGTATAGTTACAACGGCTGCCCCACCCTTCAAACCGATGGATGGCGATTGGGGCCGAAATGTTCTTGAGTGGCGACCGCGTACCAGAAAACATAGCATGGGTAGGCCTCCCACAAGATGGACCGACGACCTATTGAGGTTGACGAGGATCCGCTGGATGCAAGCAGCGCAGGACCGATCTTTTTGGCTAGGCTTAAGCCTAAGGGGCCTTTGTCCAGCAGTGGACTTTTGTGGACTGATAGAATAGAATAGAAACAGAGAACATTGTAACAAAATATTTACGTAATAATTGCGTCAGTGAAATATGGCTTTAGGCACAAGAAAAACTTTGAATTTGTTTCTAAAATTTGTGAACGAGCTCACGACCCTCTCAGTTTAAAGTGGTTATCGAAACCCTTAGAGACCACAATGTGAATTCTACCACTTACGAGAAAAAAGTAGAATGGTCAATTGCTTAGCAGGTGTACAAAACGCCCTCTAACCAGTACAAAAGCTATGAGATTTACTCGAAGACGTTAATGATAATATTCAGTGTACTTAGTGAGTTTTTTAACGTTCTCGATAGCGTAAAAGTTAACTCAAATTTGTATGGAGCTGTAACTATACGTGAGACCTTAGAACTTATATCTCAAGGTGGGTGGCGCATTTACGTTGTGGATGTCTATGGGCTCCAGTAACCACTTCACACCAGGTGGGCTGTGAGCTCGTCCACACATCTAAGCAATAAAAAAAAAAAACAAAAAAAAACAATTGCCTACGTTTGCAACTAGGGACGCTGTTCCAACTGCATACAAATTTGAGTTAACTTTTACGCTGTCGAGAGCGTTAAAAACTCGCACTAAGCGCTCAGCTTCTTTTTGCGGACGTGAAAAGTGTTTATTTTCATTACTCGCGTATTCTTTTAAATTTCAAAATAATAAAGCTTTAACGTATTACTTCACACCTAACTAATTTTAGTTAACTTTCTCACTCGTTTCATGACACATTAAAATCCTAGTCAAAACTGTGAATGAGTATTTTAAGACTAAACAACATATTTCATGGACAACCCCTATATAAAAGGGAGTAGAAAATAAATCGTCATCAATATGTCTGCGTCGGTGGCACTTGACAGCACGTGTTTGCGAGACCTGGCGCTTCCCGCGTTTTTTATGCGTCGAACACAACTATCCATCCGATATACTTTTTAGTGATTGACTTGGCTGTTTTCATAAAATATTTGGTGGCAAAAGTCTTTTCGTAGTAAAAAAAATCATTTTTGGGGTAAAAAAGTTGTTAGATGCACACTGTTGATTATTTTTAATGTTCGTGCTGCTTTTTATTTGAGTTCGAGTTGTCTGTGATAATTGCATAATTTTAAAATCATGTGTTGTCACATGTGTATCCACTTACACGCTCTTTCGTAATAGATTTATGAATTATTTAGTTTTAGGTTATGGTTTTTCATTTTACGTTTTACATTTACAACACTAAATTTTTTAATCATACTTAGTTACTCTTCTGACTCAATGATTCAATCAAAGTGAATTAACCCTCGAAATAAAACCTCTGTATTTGTTCCATAAATGTAACCAAATATAAAAATGTTTAATAAAAGACATAGGTATTTCTCTATTTGTCCAGTGTTTTTTTTTTTCGCAATTTTACGTAATGTTTTATTGTAGATTTTTTTTAATGTTCATCGATGTGTGATAACTTATAATTAGAAGTTCATGTAACCCCTAACAAATCACTATATATGTCTAATTACCAGATTACATATTTGAATCTTATCCATTGATTCTTCTTCTCAGTCGTATGCACTCTTGGCAGGTCGTGGTCATCATTTCAATGGCAAAGATAATTAATAATTTAAATGTCTTTAGATAAGGATTGAAATATACTTTATTAACTACGGTTATATGACTAGAGCTTTTATGTAATCGAATCGAGAAGTGAAGTCGGTGTAAAGCCGCTGCAGATCTGGTAGATAATGGCCTTATCCAAAATAATTGAAATGCTTTTAGAATTCCTAAAATAAACGGTCCGTTTGCAAAGCTCGCCAGCACTATTATTTGTCTAGATTTCTGTATCGTAAATCCGTGATATCTCCGCTCCATGAATCCTGCGTCGTAGCAAACGTTAGTGCTACGTAAGCCCAACGTATCTGACCGGCATGTAAATTTATTCATGGAAATGTATTTACTATGCATTTGATACAAGATTCATAGGTAACACGAAATAGGTAAAAGTTTCTCTAACGGGAAAACGAATGACGAACTATTACGATACTATTGTGGAAAGTGTAAAAAAATTAACATTAGAATTTGTAATAGTTCTTTTTTTGGAACTGTTTCATTTATTATGTTTCTTACGAGTCCTACTCGATACTATCTGGTAAACTACAATTTATCTGCAAAAAATTTTTTGTACTAAGAATACTAAACCGATTGAAAATGAGAATTGTGAAATTATGTAGTTTGTTAAAAGTAATATAATATTATGAATCAAATGTATTTCATTAAATAAGAAAAAAAGCATGTTTTTGTCATTATTTATTTATTTATTTTACATTTCAAGCAATTCAAATTTTTACTAAATCCATTTCTGTTACATTTTGCAAAGTACAGTAGGTATATAAAACAGAGCTGTGTCGTGCCACTCGAGCATTTCTCAAGTGGTCTATTCCCACACTCCACGCTTTAGCAGGTATGTGACCGATACTAACAAGGCCAATATCGGATAAAAAATCCGGGCATTTTTGTAGGAATTTTGTATCGAATAATGCAGTTTCTCAATTAATGACGTAATAGAACGGCCGATGTATTGAGTGATGCGAATTTCACTGTTATATTTGAACGTACATATCGCACTTTTAGAATTATTAGAGACCCACAAAAAGGTGTTTTTTTGGAAAACATCGAATAAAGTTTGCAAACCGAAAAAACGTAGAGGATGTTGACGGAGTGAAAGAGACCAATGGATAAGTTTGCAGCAAAAGTAACTTAAAAAGGGCGAAAATTTAATTACTAACCGCTTATTCATAAAATATGGTGCCCTACTTAAAACAGTGATTAATTTTTGATTAAGCGCAATGCACCGATGCAATCGATTTAAGAAAAACTGACTTCTAAATTCTGGCACTGAAGCGATCTACTTATTTTAAAAATCAACAAAGATACAGATACAGGCGCGCGGGAGTACATGGTATCGGTAGGCGGAGCCAAAATGATTTGAACGAAATTAACCTGGTTTCTCGAACTGAAGCACTGGATATTTTCTCTTTGATCAGAACCCAAATAATATCGATTCTATCGAAATCGAAATATTTCGACTCTTTTTTACATGTATGGCATTTCTAATGAGCTGGTTAATTATTTTAACCTGGTATCCGAGCCCTGCTTTTGCTGACTCGATTATTCGGAAAAGGGTCGTTCTAGGTCAATTTTTAAATTAAAGTTGAAATCGTAAAATTTCGAAATCGGTCTCTATAATTCTAAAGGTGCCATATATGAGTATACGACCTGAATTTTAGGATCACAGGCGGCCAATACCTACCAAGCGATTCGGAAACTAGTGGTGCGTCTCGCGAAACAGATTGCAATGTATGCACCAGTCCCAAGTAGAAGGAATTTACTGGTGGTAGGACCTCTTGTGAGTCCGCGCGGGTAGGTAACACCACCCTGCCTATTTCTGCCGTGAAGCAGTAATGCGTTTCGGTTTGAAGGGTGGGGCAGCCGTTGTAACTATACTTGAGACCTTAGAACTTATATGTCAAGGAGGGTGGCGCATTTACGTTGTGGATGTCTATGGGCTCCAGTAACCACTTAACACCAGGTGGGCTGATGTTAAGTGGTTAGTGGTAAGTTAAAAAAACTTCGCTCCGTTGAGTGATGGTGCGATGACAAATTATCAATTCAATTTCTCAGACTGTGACAGCCTTCAAAATTCTATTATCATTCTCTAAGTAGACAGGAACGTAGTTCTAAGTAAGTCGAAGTTTCAGTTGTAGTGTAAATCAGTTGTGGCATTCTTTTAAAACCGAAACTCGTGACTGCTTCAATTCAAAATATACCGGGTGTCTTATCATTTGGACTACAACGTCTTAGTTTGTACGCGTGCCCGTTTAGCCCACTCAAATCGCCACTCCACATAGCGCTGGTTGATTTTATACAACCATAATTGCCCATTTCGGATCGAATTTATGTGTAGAACAGTAAAACATTATATTACCATTGTATTCATTAATTTTGGGACCACTGAATAACTCTTGTTTAGTCCGTCTGTAAATTAATTAAAATATGCAAAAGTCCTTACACTCGCATAACTAGACTATTATTTTACACCCAGTTCAACTAGCCACAAATCCTCAATTGTCTTGCTCATAATTTGAGTGAAAAATCGTTTACATCTAACTTACAGGTGATAGGACCTCTTGTGAGTCCGCACGGGTAGGTACCACCACCCCGCCTATTTCTGCCGTGAAGCAGTAATGCGTTTCGGTTTGAAGGGTGGTGCAGCCGTTGTAACTATACTGAGACCTTAGAAGTCATATCTCATGACGAGTGGCGCATTTACGTAGTAGATGTCTATGTGCTCCAGTAACCACTTAACACCAGGTGGGCTGTGACCTCGGCCAACCATCAAAATGATAATAAAAATTAGTTCAGCCAGCCAAATATCGTTAATTCTCTTTCTCCTAGTTTAAGTGAAAAATCGTCTTGAAAGCTAACACAGGCTTATCCAATCCTTGCGGATATTTATACTACGATGAAATCTTGCCTGTTTGTAAGAAAATATAACCGTGATTAAAATACGATTAAGACTTTATTGATTATCTTAGGGAAGTATCGGGCAACCCGTGGAATCTATAGTAAATCCTTTCGAAAACTAAACTTTACACATAAAAAAATCAAGGAAGAAATAAAACTACAATCTCAACAATCATTATACTACAAGTTTATTTTATACTACGTGATTACTATTTACAAATATGTCTTCGTTCACATTCAGATGTAACACAGACCAGAGTGCATTCCGTTAGATAGAATAACATGATTTGAACATCTACACTTATTTAAAAATAAATAGCGCGAAATCGTTAAATACAAGTGCAGCTATATTTTTTATTTACCATAGACAAAAGTTAGTAATGTTTCATCAGATTTTGTCTATGCTTTTTTCATTAGGACTACGCTATGTGCATTCTGTAGTATTTCTTTCGTAAAAATGATTGCAGAAAGACATTATATAAATTTATTATCCTAAGATGAATACAACTTGTATTGGAATTCGATGTTCAGTGGAAATTTCCGAACCGTATTAAACAAAATAAAAAAACAAATTTTGAACACAAATTCCAATGAAAGTTGCCAGGAAATATTTTTTAATCTCACAAGGTCCAGAAAAAAAATCACAGATAATAAATAAATGAAAGCCGTCGATGGACTAATTTTAACATAATCATTTATTGCTGCTCTTAAAACGCTACGTTACAAAGTTGTACTACACACAAATGCATGGTAATTTTCTTTTCTATTACAAAGTGAATTTATTACCGGACCTCATTGTCTATGTCGATTAATAAGGCGATTGTTTTTGTTTGATCACGGCTTGGATGCATTTGGCCATTGTTGGCGAAGCGCGACTTATCGGGTCCGTCATGAAGTAGTCTTCGAGTTGCTTCAGTTTCACATCTACTTTACCAGACAGGGGTTTCTGAAGGCTCTGTGAAATTTATATATTTTTATGCCATCCATATTACGTTATAGATACCAGGTACAAAACCAGAACATTTTTTTTTAATCAGGGCGGACCAACTCACAGGTGACTTTTTAAAATTTTTTTATTGCTTAGATGAGTGGACGAGCTCACAGCCCACCTGGTGTTAAGTGGTTACTGGAGCCCATAGACATCCACAACGTAGATGCGCCACCCACCTTGAGAATAATTCTAAGGTCTCAAGTATAGTTACAACGTCTGCCCCACCCTTCAAACCGAAACGCATTACTGCTTCACGGCAGAAATAGGCAGGGTGGTGGTACCTACACGCGCGGACTCAGAAGAGGTCCTACCACCAGTAATTACGCAAATTATAATTTTGCGGGTTTCATTTTTATTACACGATGTTATTCCTTCACCGTGGAAGTCAATCGTGAACATTTGTTGAGTACGTATTTCATTAGAAAAATTGGTACCCGCCTGTGGGATTCGAACACCGGTGCATCGCTTCAACACGAATGCACCGGACGTCTTATCCGTTAGGCCACGACGACTACAAACTGACTTGGGGTTAAATGGTTACTTGACGCCACAAAAGTGCATACCACAACTCCCCCGAGACACGGGTCGAAGGTTCGAACTGGAACGCATTTGCTTGTTTTTAGTAATGGCAACAATGTGAGCTTATAATAAAAAAATTTATTGCACTTGTAGGCAGACGAGCTTACGACCCACCTGATGGTGGTTACCGTCGCCCATAGACTTCAGTAATGCCACGGGCAGAGCCAAGCCGCTGTCTACCGTTAAGTACTCTTCACGAGCCTCGTTTTAAGAAGAAATTGCTCGTTGAAATTATCACAATAGTTCCCTTATCGAGAGTTGTAATACACTCTCGGACACATCAATTGGCCCACCTAGTGTTTTAAGTTTTGACGGTCCCTAGCAAAAAATAAACGTTAGGTTAGGTCAACCCCAACTCTCGTTGAAAACAATGAGCAGACTCGAATTTTCTTTTTTTCTTTTTCATAATTCTAAATTTGAAATTTTAAAAAGCATCATCATCTTCAAAACTGCATAAAAACTTATTGCTCTACCTAACGTTTGTTTTTAGCTAGGAACCGTCAAAACTTACAACACTAGGTAAATCGACAGATGTGTCCGGGAGTGTATTACGATACTTTTTTTTTTAAATTGCTTAGATGGGTGTCGTCCACCCATCTCATCACAGCCCACCTGGTGTTAACTGGTTACTAGAGCCCATAGAAATCTACAACGTAAATGCGCCACCCACCTTGAGATATAAGTTCTAAGGTCTCAATATAGTTACATACCTGTGCCAGAGCCGTCGCCTGCGCGAAGTAGTTGTTGTCCTGCACGTCTCCGTAGGCGACGAGCGCGGGGCTGATCTCGCTCATGCGCGCGCGGACCTCGTCCAGGTTGTCGTACGGGAGCCGCTCGCCCACCACCTCCGACAGCGCCCTGTCGCGTCACAACACTTACATTACAGGACAAACGAGGGAAACGAGGCCCGTGGGCAGTATTAAGAGGTAAGCGGCGGCTTGGCTTTGCCCCTAGCATTGCTGAAGTCTATGGGCGAAGATGATCAGGCCGTATGCTCGCCTGCCTACAAGGGCAATATAAATAAATTAATCATCATCGGCCGTCCCCTATTGGACATAGATCCAAGCTTCATTGGTATTCCTTCACATTATCATGAAGCGTGTAAACAATGCTTGGATAATTTTAATATGCTAAATCGACACAAAACGAGAAACAATATTAGTTTCTAAACATAACAAACTTATCAAAGTCACACAAAATACATTGACGTGTCAGCTGATTTCGTATTGATTTACAATGCATGCTATACAAAAAAATATATAAATGGTATTTTTCTATAACCATTATATAAAAGTTTCAGAAATCACGAAATTTCAACAAAGAATATCATCGACACACTGCCTATAATATGTACAAAATTCATTCGACCAGTATATTAGAGAGAGTATGACGTAGCGCACGCGTATTTTGAATATCGCGCGATGCTTGCGGGCGCGATGTATTAGCGCCTATAGTAGAATTATTTTGTCCGTGCAGTTTGGGTCATAAAAAATCGGAGCGGTGAAGCGAGAAATTTCGCTCTCTCTTCCACTCACGAGCCTTATGGACGGGCATAGTGATGCGCATTATTGTTGTCGATAAGCGTTATCGATAGTGTATTTAGTTTAGTCATTTTGTGGGTTAGTGATAAAAATGAAAGAAAGAATCACTAATCGAACGCTTACACCACATGTCGCCGCAGCAAATTAACGATAACGGCAGAAATTAACACTTTGTAACTTTTCGGGATTTATTCTTATTTCAGTGAAAAAATTTAACACATTGTTGATAACAACACGTTCAAATATTATTTTGAATAAATTCTGTCGTTTTGATACAAAACAAAGGAGTAGCCGATTACTCATTTGTTTTTATCGATAATGGCGTTGCGCCCGCGCAACATGCTCACCGCCCTAGCCGGGCTATGTTTTATGACCCAAACTGCACGGACAAAATAATTCTACTATAGTATCTCACAAACGTTTCGCGGCGAATTTGCCCTTTCTGGATCAAATCTTATTGGTATTATTACCCTAAGAAAAACCATTAAAAATTTGTATTGGATTTGGAGAGGGTCCCCGCTTCCCCCCTAATCTACGGTACCGAATGATCTTCCAGTCGTCCCTGGCTTTCCCGGGCGGCGACACGGCGAGGAGCGTCTGCTGCGCGCGGCCCTCCGCGTTGACGTAGGTGGCGCGCTTCTCCGTGTAGGCGGCGCCGGGCAGCACCACGTCCGCGATCTGCGCGCCCACGTCGCCGTGGTGACCTGCAACCATAGCAACACTATCATTAGCCCTTTTTTTTAACGCTGGGGAATTCGTTTACTGATATCCGGTCGAGAGGGGTAACAGACCGGGTTATGTCGGACTCCGGCGCCTCCAGAGAAGAAGAGGGAGAAGAAGAAGACCAAAGTCCTCCTGTTCTTCCAATTCCTACCAGGAGACTACGCCTTGAGAAAGGCGAGCGAGGCGCTGCGCGGCGCCTACCACGCAGGACCCGTCCCGCACAACCGACTACCGACTAAATCCCATCGAGATCCACCACTCCGACTCCACCAAACCTACGGTACCACACAGTGCGCGCCGAAGAACACTATCATTAGCCTGCACAATTAAATACCATCAATCTTCCTATTTCTACTGCTTTTTTTTTCCTACCTAAGCTGATGGTCTAGAGAGACCATATCAGCGTCACCGAGCTAGTAGGTGAGCTCATAGGACTCACACCTGATGACGTTGCTAGCACGGACCGTAACAAGAACCGTGCTTCGCAGAATCTACCACCGGATCGGAAACGCGACCCACTGAGAAGATCCGGCGAGATACTCAGTGAGCTGTGTCTGAAGGTTAATTTACTCGCCGAGCCCTTCGTCGCAAGTGACGGGTTCGACGAGAACGATGACCGGTAGGAGAACGATGACCGGTCCGGTTTTGTTTTGCGGTTAGAAATATGGATATTTTTTCAAGTCGTCGTGGCCTAAAGGATAAGACGTCCGGTGTATTCGTATCTAACGAAGCACCGGTGTACGAATCTGGCGGGCTAGTACCATTTTTTTCTAATGAAATACGTACTCAACAAATGATCACAAACAATTGACTTTCACGGTAAAAGAATAACATCATGTAATAAAAATCAATTACTGGTGGTAGGACCTCTTGTCAGTCGGCACGGGTAGGTTCCACCACCCTGCCTATTTCTGTCGTGAAGCAATAATGCGTTTCGGTTTGTAGGGTGGGGCAGCCGATGTAACTATACTAGATCTTAGACCTCATATCTCAAAGTGGGTGGCGCATTTACCCTGTAGATGTCTATGGGTTCCAGTAACCACTTAACACCAGGTGGGCTGTGAGCTCGTTTATCCATATAAGCAATAAAAAATAAATAAAAATAGACATCGGCCTTACCTTGGTATATAACAAAGGCGTCTTTAGGCAAGGCCTCCCGCGTGACGACTCCGCTGTCGGCGCCCAGCAGGTACACCACGCGGGGCCCGCCCTGCAGCGCGCCGCCCACGCCCGGCTTGTACCCGATGTCCAGCGCCGCCACTTGCGATGCCGTGCGCTGGAGCACGTTCAACACCTGGAAAATAACGTTATGCTATACAACGACTGTCCAAACGACGGTTTAATTAACTACCTCGGTAATTTCAATACATTTCATGGACTTTTTGGCGGGAGCGCGAGAAGTGAAGTTGTGTGATTTGTTTTATTTTGTCTATTTAGTGTTTCTTCAGGAGTAAAGACTGTTTTTTTTTTATTGCTTAGATGGGTGGACGAGCTCACAGCCCACCTGGTGTTAAGTGGTTTCTGGAGCCCATAGACAGCTACAACGTAAATGCACCACCCACCTTGAGATATAAGTGTGAGCTCGTCCACCCATCTAAGCAACAAAAAAAAATAGGATTTATGACACGCCTGTCAAAATGAGTATAAGCGTGAATTTTTCTGGTGGTAGGACCTCTTGTCCGCACGGGTAGGTACCACCACCCTGCCTATGCCTGCCGTGAAGCAGTAATGCGTTTCGGTTTAAAGGGTGGGGCAGCCGTTGTACTGCAAAAACTGAGACCTTAAGAACTATTATATCAAGGTGGGTGACGGCATTTATGTTGTATATGTCTATGGGCTCCGGTAACCACTTAACATCAGGTGGACTTTGAGTTAGTCCACCCAGCTAAGCAATACAAAAAAAAAACCCTCAAATAGAACTAAGTATTTGTTAATTTTCTTTTTCATATAATTACGGACTAAACACTGCTGGACGCGCCATCTAACGTATAGCACGTCGACTTAATGCGTATAATCTGTACAGTTTATTTCGGATACGTTATATTCGGACTTTTTGGCGGAGACGCGAGGAGCGAAGTTGTGTGATTTGTTTTATTTTGTCTATTTAATGTTTCTTCAGGTTCAAATGTATAATAAGGGTGGTTTATTAACTGTTCAATATCTGTAAAAGTGCACAAATGTGGGAAAATGAAACAAAGCTGCTGGACGTAGCTTCTCGGGATCCTCCAAAAAGTCCACTAAAAAAATCTAAGTAAATCACCACCATTTTACTGAGATTATATTTCATCACACATCATCTTATCTCATTTCATTTAATTACATCCCAGTTGATTAATGTCTCAAATTAGTCATCTTCATTTCATTTCACTCCATATTATAATTTTTCATAAAATTAAGAATATAAATTAAAATAAAACATGACTTAAAGGTCTTAGTTATCAAATCATTAGGTGAAAAATCCCTTAAAAATAAAAAAGGATTGTGTGGTTTTATGAAACCACGATAAAAGTGAAACTTTTTTTCACATTATAGACATTTAGCTCTGACAAAGAACATTTACATTAGACACTGACAAAAACAAACAAAATAGCGTGGATCACTGGCACAAATGAGTAATAGTCTATACACTACACGGTCGGCTGCTGCGAACTATAGGCGCCGCCATATTGGCCTTGGCTGCTCTGACGAGCCCCTTTCACTTTATCCCTACTCCGCGGCCGACCGTCACGCGACATGCAACACACAGACGAAAAAGTTTGAGACGATGTAATAAAAGTTTCACTTTAAAAATAAGTTATATTCTATACAGATTAATTGAGAGCGTGCCTTCCAGCTCTTATCGGCGAGCTTGTCGTGCAGCTTGAGAGCGAGCTGCTGCGTGTAGGCGAGCAGCGCGGCTCCCTCGGGCCCGCGCAGCTGCTCGGCGCCCAGTATGACGACGGGACGCTTGGCTTGCTCCAGCCGCCTGGCCACCGCGTGCGAGCTGGTGCCGGTGGCCAGATCCTTCACTATGGAAGCCGAATCACCAGCGTGCTGAGCGTACCAAAAAAACAAAAAAAATACAATTAGTTATTACCAGAAAATAAGAGGCTCTAAATGACGGAGTCCCATGCATCAGCCCGCTGAGTTTCTCGCAGGGTCTTCTCAGCGGGTCCCGATTCCGGTAGTAGATTCATTCGCGAAGCAGCTACTCTTGAGTTATTAGGTCTTCTTCGGAGGCGTTACGGGTAGCTGTTAGCAAATCCCACCCCTCCTGGCTAAGCCTTGCTCGCCCACCTGTCCTGGTGATACTAGAAAGGCCTCCGGGCCACCAGTAATACTTCAATCATAAAAAAACAAAATTAGCCAGTGTTATTATTCATCACCAGCCTGTATCTCTCCACTGCTGGATGTAGGCCTCTCCCATAGTCGGCCACAATGAGCGATCCTCTGCTTTCTGCATCTTTCCCACCATATCGCCGCAAGTCATCGGTCCACCGGGAAGGGCACGCCCGACGCCGCGCTTACACGTACGTGGTCTCCAGTCCAGAACGCGTCTTCTCCATCAGTCATCGGTTCTGCGACACGTACGTCCGGTCTATTGCCACTTCAACTTACTAATCTTTAGGGCTATGTCGGTTATTTTGGTTCTTTGACGAATTTCCTCGTCTCTGACTCGATTCATCAAAAAAACTCCGAGCATACACTTTCCTATAGCACGCTGAGCGACATTGAACTTACGGACCAGACCTACGTTGTTTTTTTTGTGTTATGTTATTATTAGCAATTCATGTTAAAGACCGAACAAATTTGAATGATGCCACATTGGTAGGGCGCCACTAACAAAACACCCGGAAACCAAATATTGAAGCTAAGGAATCTACGGTTTCTAATTATATAGTTTTATTTAAGACTAGCTGTACCCGACCGCTTTGCTGGGCATTTAAAATTAACATTATTATTTCTCACTCCCACAAAGATTATCATCACTAACGCCCCCGCAACTGGTGTAGGGAGTCCAACACTCATATAAATATTAGCCTATCCATTAAGTACATTTCCTACATGGATACCAAGTTTCAAGTCATATGGATGCATGGTTTAGTAAATATAACGGAACATTCGTAAAAACCACTGTAGATTTATATATTAGTATATATAAAAATGAATTTGCTGTTCGTTAGTCTCGCTAAAACTCGAGAACGGCTGGACCGATTAGACTAATTTTGGTTGAACTCTTTGTGGAAGTCCAGAGAAGGTTTAAAAGGTAGATATATATGAAAATCTTCGGAATTTAATAAAAATAACAATTTGGTTTATCCTTTGATGTGTCTACCTCGGACTACTTACCTCGGACGGATTCCTTTTGTTTCTTTTAAGGTTATTTTATACAAAAGTTTAGATCTTTTATTTCTCGATTGAGGCACTACGAAGTCTGTCGGATTAGCTAGTATTAGTATATATGTAATATCCTATTTACTTTTTTTTTATTGCCGTATAGTCAGACGAGCATACGGCCTACCTGATGGTGAGTGTTTACCGTCGCTCATGGACGTCAGCAATGCCAGGGGCAGAGCCAAGCCGCTGCTTACCGTTTAATACTCTCCACAAGCCTCGTTTGAAGAATTTATAAAATATAATGAAATCAGAAGTAAGAAACTAACCATGTACTCATAAGTGAGGTCGACCTTGGGTCCGACGAGTGCGACGTCCGTCTCCTTGTGAATGAAGGATTTGCGGATCCGCGCGTTCAGGAGCGGCGCCTCGAAGCGTACGTTGGTTCCGATCAGAAGCACAAAATCAGCATCCTCCACGTCTGCAAGCAGCATCCGCGTTAGCAATGAGAGACCAAGCTAAGTCCATCTCTACATCTCTACAGTTTATGATAGCTGTTTAGAGCATAGGAATTTATTACGGTAATGCTAAATGCGAAAACATGTAAATAAAATTGGAGTGTCTGTTTGTAATGTTGAAATAACCGCTTTTTACTACATGCATTATATTATGAATATGTTAAATATGTGGGCAGAACACCAGCCAGATGGTCAGATCTAGCAAGAGAAGCACTTGGTGGTAGTCTGTACCATGCGGTCCATGCCACCCACGATCGAGCACAGTGGAAGCACGTCACATGTAGTCGCGATCCTCTGTAGTGAGGGAACGATATAGAAGAAGATATGAATATGTATACTGGTGGTAGGACCTTTTGTAAGTCCGCGCGGGTGGGTACCACCACCCTGCCTATTTCAGCCGTGAAGCAGTAATGCGTTTCGGTTTGAAGGGTAGGGCAGCCGTTGTAATTTACTTGAGACCTTAGAACTTATATCTCAAGGTGGGTGGCGCATTTACGTTGTGGATGTCTATGGGCTCCAGTAACCACTTAACACCAGGTGGATTGTGAGCTCGTCCACCAATCTAAGCAATTAAAAAAAAAAAAAAACATGTATACGGTACATACACCAAAATAACATATTTTACAATTTTTGTTTGTTCCGGCTAATCTCTGGAATGGCTGGACCAATTTTGACGAGACTTTCACTGATAGGCAGCTGATGATATAACTTAGGCTACTTTTTTAGACTAGCTTCGCCCCGAGGCGTCACTCGCGATACGACAATAACCGCGGGTAACAACGCGGGACTCAGCAATCAATAATAAAATTTAATGTTTCCGAAGCCAAGCGAGGGCGGGTCGCTAATTCAAAATATAATTTGATTGGTTACTGGCAATCTTCGTGTTGAGCAAGTACGAGGATCGGAGGTCGATGCCGGCGCCCTCTAGCGGGAAGTACTGCTCGGTGCACGTATTTTCGGAGCCCAGTTTGTTGACGAGATCCTTGAGGGCCACAAGAGATTCCGCGTCCGCAAGGTCCCCAGCTACTGCCAGGAGCTGTTAACATTATTAATTCTATCACAATATAATGCAAACCCTTTAAAGCAAATATCGATTTTGCACAACATAAACCACATATATGTGGGAATAATTAGATGTAACCATTAGCCACACCGACCTGACAGATGACAGATGGCGCATGAAGTATATGACAGAATTATTAAGACCAAAAAAAAAGAGACGTAAATTTTTGTGAGCTGACAATTAAATAAAATCTAACAAATTTTATTATGCACCGCAATCCCACATATATGTGTGTATGTCACTGAACTCCTCCTAAACGGCTGGACCGACTTGAATGAATTTTTTTGTATGAATTCATTTCATTAATTTTTTGTATGCAGAACAACATCTGTCGGCTTTTTTTAGAATAAAATAATTTTTTCTTACACTATTTTAAATTTTTATTTTTTTATTATTTATTCTTTATTAGAGCCATACACCTATTAGGTTAAGTCGGCTCACTATTTTTAATTCAAACTTATTAAAATTTATTTTAAATTTTTTAGTTGGATTATCTAGAAATGCGTATTTTGTTAGTTTTTTTAAGCTATTATTTATTTTTCATTTTTTAATTATTTTTTTCAATTTTTAGTATTAAATTGTCATCGGTCCTTAATAAGTATACCAAATTTCGAGTTAATCCGATGTTTTGAAGGGGTTCAAAATCATGTTCAATGATTCCGTTACATACTAACATACATACGTCTGAAGCTAATAAAAACGTATTAAAAATAATGGGAAGTGTTCACAGTCTAGTGACCCAGTGTAATGATGACAATGTAAGTGTACCTTGTCAGGCGGGCAGTCCCGGAGCGCGCGGGCGGTGGCGACAATGGCGTCCTCCCAGTCCACGGGCGTCAGGTTCCCGCGGCTGTCCACCAGCATCGGACTCACCAGACGCTGTCTCTTCAGACCGTCACACGCGAACCTAGACTTGTCTGCCAGCCATTCCTCGTTTATCTCCTACAAGGCATTATATCACTTTCAACAACATTATCTATATATATAAAAATTAATTGCTGTTCGTTAGTCTCGCTAAAACTCGAGAACGGCTGGACCGATTTGGCTATTTTTGGTCTTGAATTATTTGTGGAAGTCCAGAGAAGGTTTAAAAGGTAGATGATAGAAATATGAAAATGCTCGGAATTAAATAAAAATAACAAGTTTGTTTTTTCTTTGATGTGTCCCCCGTCGGACGCATTCCTTTTGTTTGTTTTAAGTTTATTTTATACAAAAGCTTAGGTCCTTTATTTATCGATTGAGGCACTACGAAGTCTGCCGGCTCAGCTAGTTTTGAAATAAAAGTTGCAAATGTTTGACATTGTCGGCTGTAAGATATGTTATATACATTTCTTATGAGCTTGCCTGCTTTAGTACTACTATCCTGTCATTTCTGCCATGAAGCACTAATGCTTTTAAATTTTAGATAAAACAGCCATTGCGCCAAGGCAATTGATCTATTAAGTGTTATAAACAAAATTCATATTCCTATTGATGGAGTCCACTAACTGTTTAACTTATGAAATCACTCGTTTGACTCATGAGCCTTACCACATTTTTAATTTTTGAAGGCATTTAATGTTTACATTTTTATTATCTATAGACAAAGTATTGTGAATTCAAAATTATTCTTACCTCATTTGTACGCGGGAGGATCCGCAGAACTTCATTCGTTCGTGTAGCGACGACAATATTGCTTCCCAGCGGATCTAAGACGTCTACGGAGTCTACCTGTGGAAAGTATTTTAATTACAACAAATATTAGCTATTAAATGATATTTAAAGAGTTTAAAAGATGCCTTTACGTTTGAATTTGATTCTTTTTTTTTATTGCTTAGATGGGTGGACGAGCTCACAGCCCACTTGGTGTTAAGTTATTGGAAACCATAGACATCTACGACGTAAATGCGCCACCCACCTTGAGATATAAGTTCTAAGGTCTCAAGTATAGTTACAACGGCTGCCCCACCCTTCAAACCGAAACGCATTACTGCTTCACGTCAGAAATAGGCAGGGTGGTGGTACCTACCCGCGCGGACTCACAAGAGGTCCTACCACCAGTAATTACGCAAATTATAATCTTGCGGGTTTGATTTTTATTACACGATGTTATCCCTTAAGCGTGGAAGTCAGTCGTGATTCGTGAACATTTGTTGAGTACGTATTTCATTAGAAAAATTGGTACCCACCTGGGATTCGAACACCGGTGCATCGCTAAATACGAATGCACCGGACGTCTTATCCTTTAAGCCACGACGACTTCAAAACACACTTTTCTCTCTTTAAACACACTTTTATTAACTTGATCTGTATAATGAAGTTTTTCAAGGTTATTAAATAACATTTAAATATAAATTTTCAATCTATCAGATCATATATGCCCCATCACAAAAATTACACACAAACATGAAAATTCATTGTATCATAATATGTATTTCAATATAGTTACTCACTCTTCTGGTTTCCCAAGGTCTTGCAGCAAAGCTATAAGGTTTGGAGGTGAGAGCTCCAACAGGACACAGGTCAATTATGTTCCCGGACAGCTCTGAGAGAAACATTTTCTCAACATACGTGCCAACCTAAGGCAAAAAAAGGTTTGCCATGGTGAAATAATACAACTACTTAAGCTATATAAGCAAATAAGCTCGAAGGGCCATGTGTCTCAATGAAACGATAACATGAATATTATGCATTATATACTTTCTGTCAATTTCTAGTTTACTCATTTCAGCTAGCTTTGATTTTGACATGAACTTTATTGGCACATGGAGAACTTCTCAAATTTTTTTTTACCTTCGAAGTCAAACTGCAATACGGCCCACCTAATAATGAGTGGGCGCCATAAATCTTTCAAGCTATTTATGATGCTAGAAATATTTAATCACCTGCATATCAGTTCCACGTCCTGTTGTACCAAAATCATCAACCCCGGCGACTTCAGATGCAAAACGAATGCACCTGGTGCAATGAATGCAACGTGTCATTATGGTCTTGATCAATGGACCTACATCCTTATCTTCAACAGCTCTGTAAAAAAATTATACATTCAGTCAAAAAACTAACGGGAATTAATTACATGGTGTCTAGAATGAATTACATGACTATTGGTTTGTTTCAAACCATTTTTTATTGTTTTTTTTTATTTTTTATTGATGTTACATTGGCACAATGATTTTCCAATTTGACTCGATGTTTGAGTTGCAGCTGTTATTAAGTACAGTGGTTTTTTTAATCATATCATATCTGGTCTGTATTGCCAATTTCATAATGAACAAATAAATAAATATAATATAAATATTTACTAACAATCACGCCACGTTAACTGGTCCCGTGGTAAGTTCGTAGAGAACTTGTGTTACAGGTACCAGATAACGGAAATAAATGTAAGATTTTTATTATACACATACATATATTTAATATACATCCATAACCCTGGAAAAGACATTTATATTTATCATACAAATATCTTCCCTTGGCGGGATTCGAACCCGCGACCCCCTTGTGTAGTGACCATGTCACTTACCACTACACCAGACGGCCGTTAAAACAAAAACATCAAAGATTGAGTTTATCTTAAGCTTTGCATCGCCAATGGAATTTCATGTTCTGAGTCACTGAAAATGTTACAGAAGGCTTATGATAAATGGAAAAAACACATGGTTATGGGTAGTACAAAACATTCAAAAGCGGCCGAGATATGATGAAAATTTTGTATTTCTCTCAAAAGCCATCAACGTCTGCAACTGAAGTTAACATTACTAAATGTTAGTAAACAACGCAAAAGTGAAGAAAATAGTGACTGAAAATCCTCATTGAAGTTTGAGAGAGATAACCGCCAAACTTTCTGTGTCTCACAAGTCGATCTGTACCATTATAAATAATCACTTTGGTATGGAATATATTGCTGCTCAGCTAGACTCAAAAGGCCTGAATTTTCTCCAAAACTGCTTAAAGTTGGTTTGATTTGTGGGTTTACAAATTTTACATGAACCTTATGTATAACCTTACCTTTGAAATGGCACCATACAACTGAACTGAAACCCTAAATGTCACACCAAAGTCGATTAAAAGTCAAAATCATGCTGAATGGCACTCAGATTTCTTCTCAGGAGGTCAAATGGTAAATAAAGAAGTGTAATTGAGTGTTATGTGACATAATATTGTATTTACAACTCAATTAAGAGAATTTTAATATCTTAATGTTTATAAAATAATAATAAATAAAATAATAATTTTTTACCTTATACAAATACAGCAAAAATTCAAAAATACCTCTCTTCTTATTTGGTTAAAAAAATAAATTCTACTCTGTCAATGCTTGTGCAATTATTTTGTAAATAACAAGAAATTCATTCACTCCCAAACTTAACCATCATAATATTTACTTTGTCATTTTTATGAAATTATTGTTAATTAATCAGCTATAATTGTACATACCTCTTTCCTGAGAAATGGATATCAGTGAAGCGGCTTTTGTCAGATCCAAAGGCCATGGACTGATCCTGTAAATCACATTCACCACCCTGATCACATATAGGACAGTCAAGAGGGTGGTTTACTAGGAGGAACTCCATAACACCTTCACGCGCCTTCCTTGTGAGATCAGAATTGGTCTTCACTCGCATACCCTTCATAACAGGCATTGCACATGCAGCAACTGGTTTAGGAGATTTCTCAACTTCAACAAGACACATGCGACAATTGCCAGCAACTGCTAAGCGTTCATGGTAGCAGAATCTAGGAATTTCCACTCCAACTTGAGCTGCAGCCTGGAAGAAACATATTTCATTATTTTCTTAGCTTTGATGACTTACAATAACATATATATTTAATTTTATAATCGACTGATTCTTCAATATGGTTCTCTGATATCTATAGCTATTTATTTTTATAGCTGAATCAGCTGTGAGGAGAATTGTATACTGCCCATTTACATCATAATATAAATAATGACACTCATATTCAAAAATTGCTATAATAAAATTTAATAAGTTCAAAACTTAGTTGCATTGGGATAACAACTATCAGACCAAAACTCATGATTCCTGCACAGCAGAATAATTATTGGAATTAATGGAAGGTTTTAAGCACATTCATTGTATTTGAAATTATGTAAACTGCTTGCATTATATGCTTAAGTTATACTAATTTTTTGCACAAATATGCAGTTAGGTACTAAAATAGTTGTTAAAGAATGAAATCCATTTTGAACTAATATTTTTCGCTTGCGTACTTACTAAAATATGTGAAGGTTAATCCTAAGATATATAATATCTGAATGCAAACCTGAAGAACAGTTGTGCCTGGTACTACATGAACTGGTTGGTCGTCAATAAAGACTTCTACTTTCTCTGGTTGAGCTTGCACTTGATCAGCAAAACGACGAGCTGTTAGTGGTGCCGCCCGCACTGGAGACGTCAGCGCGAGCGCCCGAGACAGAGGCTGGCGCAGCATTTTCTACATCGAACATCAAAACACTTTCAAAACATTTGAATAATGAACCCAGTCTAGGTTAAAATGTCGGGAACTTGCTAATGCACTATGCAAGGTGTTAGATAAACATTTTGTAAATACGATAATTTAATATTTGTTACATAAGTACGAACCCTAACCTAGTTCTGTATTCAGTTATCAAGCAAGTATGTCAGTTTATTCCTTTTCGAAGTAATAATTTTACAACATGGAATAGCTGACTTATTTTTTTCTAATAGTTGTATTTAATTTCGACAAAAATTATGTTTTAAAATATTTTGTCAGTATTTTGCACCTTTTGTGTGTCAGGAAAGTAATCTGACAGCTGTCATCTGTCAAGTCCATAGGTAATACACATAATTAAGGGTGAGACCGATATATTAGTATTCATTATGATATTCGTAATACAGCTTGTATTCGTGTATCGGTAATCCGTCGAATTCTGATATGCTAATATTCCGTATTCCTCTATTCATAATATTAGCCAACTCACATCGGTCGGGTTGTATCTATCACTCGAAAATATACTGGCATACGCCGTACGTGTCTCGCGGATATCTGTCTATCACATTCATAACAATACTGCATGCGCTAAGAGTAAGTGAGAAAACTACATGTTTGCATATTGAGCAATGAAAATAAGTACATATCGTTATGAGTATAAGGACTATTTTTTAATTCAACTTTTTACATGTCAAAGATGCTAGTGGGAATTTTTAAATGCATTACTTTTTAATGTTTGAACCTTCATTTCTTGATTCGACTAAAGATTCTACTCAAGGCAAAATAGTGCATTTTTACATTTATTGGAATAAAATCGGTGAGCTTTATTTTCATTATTTTAATTTTATTTTCTGTTTCCTTTGAATTAGTTGGTTTTAAAACGATGATTTGAAAAACGAAAGGAGGTACGGTAGTTGACATTGTTTACCAATTTCATAAATAAAAATTTTTTTACACAATGTGTAATACTGCCACAACTAAATTAAGTGTTTTTACGTAATAAATTATGATGACAATATATTTTTGCGGTGGTATTTAATTATCTTCTACGGACTTCTCAAAATTTAAATAAAAGTTTGATTTTTTTTTATGAAGTTTGATTTGAATCGAAATGACTTTCTAAACAAACGGTTCGTGGATTATAATATTATAGAGGTGGTGTACCCACTAGCCACCACAGTACCATGTGAGAGGATTTTTAAAAAAAAAATTCAAAAAAATTTTTCAAAATTTCTAAACATATTTCTGATCGACGTAACAGGCTTTCGGTAGAAAAAGTAAAAAAGCTGATATTTTTATGCACCAATAAGAAATAAATAATATTACTAACTTGTTGTTTATATTAATGTACAATGTTGACCAAATTCTGATTTAATAATAATATTAATTTTAATGTACATAATATTACAGTCAAAACCGTTTACTGCGACATCGTTTAATACAACATGCCGGTTATAATAACCTAGAACAAAGGTCCCGGCTGAATGCCATATGACCGCCTTATTAAAAATATTGCTTTATACGACATTGGTAATAACGACATACCTCATAAAACGACCACATTTAACTAATATTTCAGAGAATTAGATCTGTTAGAACGACCGGCTAAGCTGTATTGTAAACAATTTGAATAGGTATCCACAATTTTTTAAAATCAGGAAAGAAAACAATAGGATTTAGTTTAGTGTAGGGTCTTTTCTAATTCTTAGAAACAAAACACGTGCATGCGGTAGTCAAAGCCCGCTTCTTCATATCTCTTCAGTTAGTTTGTTACTTATCTATACACAAGACGCACCAAAACTTTGTGGAGTTATTTGTGAAACTTTCAAAATGTCGCAAAGAAAAAGAAAACAAATTAATATTGAATAAAAATCGCATATTATGTAAATATATTTTTCCAATAATTCCCTATCGATTTGTTTGTACTTGCACGATACACATTAAACATCACCGGTTGTTACGACTATCGGTTTTTACGACTGAATATGAGTAGTCCCTTTGATGTCGTTATAACAGATTTTGACTGTACTTGTAAAATATTTAGTGTGAAGTCAAATTCCTAGATACAATATACTATTTATATTATTAACTAGCTGACCGGCAGACTTCGTAGTGCCTCAATCGATAAATAAAAGACCTAAGCTTTTGTATAAAATAAACTTAAAACAAACAAAAGGAATCCGTCCGCCGGGGGTTATCAAAGGAAAAACAAAATTGTTATTTTTATTTCATTCCGAGCATTTTCATATTTATTTTAACTTTTAAGCCTTCTCTGGACTTCCACAAACAATTCAAGACCAAAATTAGCCAAATCGGTCCAGCCGTTCTCGAGTTTTAGCGAGACTAACAGCATTTCATTTTTGTATATAATATAATACCTTAACTAATACGTGAATATCCTGATATCTTAATATACTTCGATAAAACGGATAAACGAGTTAAAATTAATACGGTACGAATACTGTATTAAGTGTATTAATAATCATTAACTTATTTCACGAATACCGTATTAAGTTTAACTCGTTTACCCGTTTTATCGAAGTATATTAAGATATCAGGATATTCACGTATTCGTTAAGGTATTATAATATTACATCATGAATATATTAGTATTCGCTAATATTGATAAATATCGGTATTAACCCATCTTTACACTTAATTATTTGAGAGTCCGTCTGTGGACCACTGAAGTAGGAAACCTAAGGTCTATGCTGTGGACTCTGGATAGAAATCCAAGTCTGTCCAAGTCTCATTTTAATGTAATGGCTTGGATTTTAGACCTTTGGCATAGATATGGATGCCATCAATCCGTTAGCAATGTTCATTTGCTTTTTTTATAACGTTTGTTAGTTATTTGTTCGCTCCTAGCCTAAAAGACTATTCCAACCCATCGCGGATGGGTAGGTGAGCTCATGGATTTAATCTGAGAGAATTTCCTAATACTAGTGCTAACAAGAGCATTGGTTCGCAAAATATACTACCGGATCAGAATCGCAACTCACGAGACGACGACGCACGAAGATCCGACGAGAAACTCAGTGGGCTGTGTGAGAAGTGAGTTTGAAATCTATACAGCAGCAACTAAGGTTGTTTAATATTTCTAAAACGTTGCCTCGCCTAATCATAAGGCAACTGAATAGACTAAACTAAATGCAGGTGTAAACGAGAATTGAAATACCAGGAAATGATATAATATTTTTTTTTTAAATATATTATTATTTAATCTATAATTATATTTATAACTTAAATAAATGTGGAATTTTTGGCGGGAACGCGAGAGGAATGAAGTTGTATGATTGTTTTATATATAATAACGGTGGTTTATGAAGCGTTTAATATCTGTGAAAGTGCACAAATGCAGGAAAATGAAACAAAACTGCTGGATGTAAGTTCTCGGGATCCTCCAAAAAGTCCACTGAAAAAAATCTCAGTAAATGATCATCTTACTGAGATCATATTTCATCCCATATCATCTCATCTCATTTCATTTAATTTCATCCCAGTTGATTAATGTCTCAAATTAATCATCTTTATTTCATTTTATTTCACTCCATATTATCATTTTTCATAAAAAGAATAATATAAATTAACATTAAGACGCCTTAAAGATCGTAGTTACCAGGTCAAAAATTCCCTTAAAAAAAAACAATGTCACTGTCAGCTGTCAATCATAATTTTTCTCTCTCTTACTCATTTTCTCACCCAGCCGTGTGGTTATCTAGAAAAAAGTTGCTACACTAAAAGAAACTATGGCTGTAGGAGACGTTAAAACCGCCCAGGGTCTCAATGACTTGAACCAATATTTAGCTGAGAAAAGCTACGTGTCTGGGTATAAGCATTTAAGTGATTTATTGCAATTTTACAAAGCGCACCACGTCAACTTCATCTATAACCTCATCACTTTAATCATATGTTTAAAATTAAAATTCACATTTTATATTATTATAATACTATCAATAAGAACTCTTAGCCAATCTTTTTTTATTTAGATACACTCCTTCTCAAGCTGATGTTCAAGTATTTGAGCAAGTTGGCAAGGCGCCGGCCGCTAACCTTCCCCACGTACTACGATGGTATAATCAAATTGCTTCATACACTCCGGCTGAACGCAAAACTTGGTCTCAGGGCACCAGCCCATTGACCGCCGGTGCTAAACCCACGGCTCCCGCCCCAGCAGCGAAAGACGACGATGACGACGACGTTGATCTATTTGGTTCTGGTGACGAGGAAGAGGTTTGTAATACTACTACTAACAGTGATTTTAACTCAATGAGGGATATTTCATCTTGTCAATTGTTAGAAAACTTAGTTAACTCAATTACAATAAATAATCTTTAATAACCAATGGCCAATTGTAAATTCGGACATATAATCATAAATTGTAAATGTCATTATTAATATGCAGGATGCAGAAGCTGAACGAATTCGAGAAGAACGTTTGAAAGCATATGCTGACAAGAAGTCTAAGAAACCAGCCCTCATTGCCAAGTCCTCTATTCTCCTTGATGTCAAGCCATGGGATGATGAAACCGATATGAAGGAAATGGAAAACCAAGTACGCACTATTGAAATGGAAGGCCTTCTCTGGGGAGCCTCCAAACTTGTGCCTGTTGGGTATGGCATAAATAAACTGCAAATTATGTGTGTCATCGAGGACGACAAAGTTTCTGTTGATTTGCTGACAGAAAAAATTCAAGAATTTGAAGATTTTGTACAATCTGTTGACATTGCTGCATTTAACAAAATCTAAACAGCCATAACATGTAATATATTTATAAGTGCAACTTTTTCAATTAAATCACATTTACAGCAGACAGTTATTTTATTACATAAAAAGTAATTACTTACATCCAACTATGAAAACATCAGTCAAAATTTTAAAATGAATATCAATTTTATGTCTCAACACTTGATACAAATGTTGTTTACATCTTTTAATATTCTTTAATTCAAACAAGAAACAGTGATATATGATATGACTGCTTCTTGAAACTACAATTATTTATTATACAACAGCAATTAAGATTAATATACCATACAAAGATCTACTTTTGTATGTGTGCAAGATATACAAAATGCAAGTATATTTTTTATCTTGACAAAAAAGGTGAAGTTCACTCAACTTTTACACCTTTTAAGATGGGAACACTTTCACCAACATTTGCTTGTAAGAACATGTTGGGTATATCACTTCCAAAGTAAATCTTATTATTGTTGGAGAGCGCTTCATATTTCTTCAACTCCAAATATTCCCGCGTCAGAAGAAGTTTATTAGCTTCAGCCTGTTTTTTGAGATGGTAAAAGTCAGCTTCTGCCTTTGTCTGTTGTTTGGCCTTGTGAATACTGTCTTCAATGAGTTCAATTTTCTGTAGAGATTCCTTCTCCATTATTTTTTGTTCATATTGTATTTTTGCTACATGGGCCTCTTTTTCTGCTTCAATTATAGCCTTGCGCCTTGCTGTCTCTGCTTCTTTTTCAACAACCTGCAATTAAATTATGGTTAAATATATATTCATTAAACGGCACCATTCTTACTGCAATAGAAAGTATTCAAGATCAACACAATTACTTTCTGATGTTGGGCTGCAATAAGTAGTTTAGATTTCTCAGCTTCCATAAGTTCGTAATTTTTCCTGATTGATTCTGGGATTTTTGGTTTTGTGACGCGAACAGCTTGAACCCTTAAACCTGGAGCCATTTCATGAAGATCCTTTTGCAATGCCTAAAAAAGAGGAAAATTAATGCTTATAAAAGCTATGTACACAGATATATTTAACACTTAATATTTCAAAAGTTCCCTATCAAAAGCATTATACTGAAAGCAAAATTAAAACATTTGTACTGTATTATTCATTCAAAGAATACTTTTATTTATCTATATTTCATGAACAGCCTTTATTTGTGTGTTGTGTCTTGTATATGTAGATATGCAGACAAAGTTTGAGAATATATTGAGAAACCGAAATAACTCACTGTCCGTAAATTCTCGTCGATTTGATCAAACAAATCAATGTATACCTCGTGCAAGGTATGGGCACTACAGAATTGATTCAGTTCATGGTGCACTTTATTGAAAATAAGAGTCCTGTCATATTCAGCTGTGAAGTTGCGCACCATATCTAGTACTGAAATGCATAAATAAAATACATCAAATACAAATTTATCTGATACAGAATTCATAAAAAAAAATTACACGTAAAAGTAGTTATGGTCTAATGAAAAAGATGCTCATCAAACTATGCTGTCGTACAATCCCCCAACACTGGTAACAACTTTTTAAAGAAATATTGGTACCTGCTTCATTTTACGTTTGTAAATATTCCCCAAATACTTCTAGAATGAAGATGAAGGCATAATTGTTTAATATACATCAAATTTTCAAATTCAATATAAATCTTGTCTAATTATTGATTATAATACTAGTCCTGATGATAGATGATTATAGCACCACACATTGGATGGCTGCATTCAGATTGTAATCTCTATTGGCTCCGGTAACACCAGGTGCCAAGTGAGCTCTTTCACTGTCTACGCAATAAAAATGAACTATAAACAGAAGCTATAGTCTGTATTTAATTTTTTTCATTATGTATAGTAAACCCTTTTGCTTTTTCATTCCTTCCATATAAATAGAAAAAGTTCATAATAATTAATATAATTATACTATACAATAACATAAAATAAAACACACACCGCTTTGTGGGTCCAGCTTATTGACTACCTCGATTCTTTCAAAATAAATCAACACCCCACCACTTGTGCCACAAGGAACATTTTTAACTTCATCGGTTTGTAAAGTTGTCTAAAACAAAAATAAAATAATATACCTTTTACTGTTCTTGAACTCAAATCCAAGTTAATATAAAGAAGCTAGATGTGTAGTGTGATAAGTCTGTCTTAGTCTAGCATTTACATGATGATGTCTATGGGCACTGATAGCTGCTTAATATCAGATGGACTATCAACAAGTGTCATTCCTTGGGAATATAATAAAAATAAACATACAATTTCTTTACAGCAGAAATAAATAGACTGTTAGTAGTTAAACATATTGGCTTGTTAACTATGGGTGGTAGTTGGAAACATACCGCTAAACTCAAGGTACATTAGGATTGGAAATCAGTGGACAATTAGTGGCAGCCTATAGAAAAATAATGAGAAGTAGTATTAAGAACTTGCAAAAGTTTCACAGTAGTCAATATTTGTTATAAAACATACCTGAATGGCTTTGTATGATGTTAGAAGTGGTATCATCATGTGAAAACCAGCTTGACTTGTAACTGGTAATAAAGCTCCACCCTGAAAGAAAATTAGCACTACTGTTTACTTATTTATTTTTACCTGACTAAATAACGAATAATATAATTAACTAGACATTTGGAACTCAATTGGAAAGGTTGTGATAATATTAACCTTTTCACTGGGTACAATGGAATTATTTTATAACTACTTTAATGAATAATTTTCAATTTACAAAATTTGTCATAGCATTTTGAATAAATTAAATTATGTAGCCTTCATCGACTTATATGCATTATTTAATTTTGATCTTACACAAATATATTAATCTAGTACATATATTTAAATTATTAAATATTAATGTCAGTTATTTATGTTCATCCTCAATTGCATGGTTAGCAGGTTTTGAGACCTATTGCAGCCGATGAATACAGGTTGCATTTCTGGTTATTCCTGACATGATTCTTGCTACTCCCCACTATTCATAAAACCTTACCATAAAAGCACATACTGTTCCTGTAATGTGTTTTGCACTATAAAACTAAAAACTGCTATGGCAAGACATGATCCCATGATATACATGTTTGGACAAGCTTACAACCCACATTGTCTTAAGTGGCATCAGGACCTACAGGCATCACTATTGGAATGACCCCTCCCACCTTAAGCTAAGAGGTTGCAGTTTCAATTGTCTTATATACCCACTATCCCACCCTTCAAACATGTGAAGCCCTGAACAAGTAGAATGTACCATAACCAAGAACAACATACCCGATAATAAACACCAACATGTCCTTCTTCTACTTTATGAAGGGAAAAATGAACCGTGACTCCTACAGCCAGAATCACAATGGCCAAAATAGAAGATTGGTCAGCCATAGTTATTAATCTGTAATGTTTTAATAATTATTATTTCAATTAGTGCATTTATTTTATAATTGTTGTTAATTTAATTTTTTATGGTAAAAGTTCTATATTTTAAACAGAGTGTGGCAAGTTCAACTGAGTTATTATTTTAGCCTTTCCGTCGTTGTAATGCTAACAAAGTCAGATCTAATTATTTTACTATATCTTTTAAACTATATACTTATGAGACAAAAATACGATTATGAAAGAAACGTTTTTGTAAATAAATAGCAACCAAATTAAAACCAAGAAATATTGAAATATTAAAGTCGTTCAAGATCGCAATTTTAAACAAATAAAAACAGAAAAAGTACACACTTTTTTAAATAGCATTAAATTCTGATGGACATACATCTAGTTAAGTTCGATTTGATAAAGTCCTTAAAGTACATATATATTAAAAATTATTGATTTTCAGGTTGAGACAAAGAGACGAGAAAATGAAGTACCGGTAAAATGGGGCGATTAGGGATTGACAGGCGAATCGGGAAAAAACCGGGAAAATCTTTCGACGCTCAATATAAGTTTTATATTCGTTGCAAAATCTTCCATTTTTTGTAGTTTAATAGTAGAATGTTGAAAGTTCACAAAACAACTCTGAATATGCATGATAATAGCTGCTAACTTATAAAAAATCGCGTTTCAAATTAACTTCCTGTGGTGGTCATTATTTTAGTGCTAGAAACTTTGCTCTCTTTTATTTATTTGATAATAATAGAAGACGACTATGATTTATAAACGTTATTTAGTGTTTGAACCATCATATATATTAAAGGAAAGTCTCAGTTGTTATTGGTTTTAATGTATTTGATTAAATAAAAATACATGTAAAAATCTGTTGTTTTTGGGGATATTGGGGACGTCTTAGGTACAAATAACAACGAAAAAGGAGTCAATTGGGATGAGAATACGTGAAATGGAAACGACCTAAGTATAAATAGGTACATGTTTGTAGGGTTGTCTATGTAGTTATAACAATATTTTTTAAATTTGTTGGTAAAAATCTGGTTTATTCGAAGCGAAATTGGGAATAAGTCTTTATTTGAAATAGATAAGCAATTTAATATAAGTAAGTCGATTTTGCAGAGACATGTAACAAGATCAATGAAATCTCAAGGTGGACAAAAATGTCTAAGTAATACATAATAAAATATTTAATATTTGTTCAGAGTGGGGGTATTCATCTGATTAATCCATGGAATAACCGACACACCTAATCTCTTAACCCAGATAGAAATATCAGCACTGTCGATTGCACCTATAATTGAGGTGATGTCTGCCATGTACTTTTGTCAGTTTTTCAATATTTTTATTGATGATCACTTTGTTGCTGCAACTAAATAAATGAATAAATTAAAACTATATATAAAAATAAAAGTAGTGCCAACCCTAGGAAATTTCTCATTTCGTCCCAATTAACCGCAATTTTCGGGTAAATAGAGATTACACCTATTTTTGCATTTTTTGCTTAAACTGGAATGCTAGTTGCATAATTTTAAATTAGACAACAAAGATGCCCCCAAGACTCAATCATTTTGATCCTGATATAGCATTATATACATTAACAACTACCTTAAAATTGCTCATAAAGTTGGAATTTGTCCCTAATCGCCCCATTTTACGGTAATACCAATTAAATTTTACTGACATTTCATTAAATCAATAAAATTGCTATAAACGGTAATCTGTGAAAAGTGGGTAAAATTACTCTATGGCTGTAATAAGAGAAAGTAAGAAGTTTACACCAATGGCAATAGTTTTAAACATTGCAAAATTAAACATTAATGACTGAAATGCTCAAAATTCCGAAGAGTCTTCACAAATCGTCTCGCACGGAGACGTCGGAGACGAATTTCAGCCACCGGAGCAGGCCGGGATTCGAGGAGGATACAGCACCATAGACCACAAACACATTAAGGCAGATTATACAGAAGACCCAAGAGTATGGCTATCGAAATCTGGTCAGTTCTAGGATCCTTACAACGTTGCCAAGTAGACTGGGAATATATCCAAGTGATTAAATGTATTTAAAGCGCTGCGAATATGACCGTCCAAACCGGTAGCCTGGACACATCAAGGAGTGAGACAAGAGGACGTTATATCCCCCAAATTGTTCACAAATGTATTGGAAGACACTTTTAAGACGCTGGACTGGAAAGGAATAAACATAAACGGCGAATACATTTCACACTTGAGATTTGCACATGACATCGTCGTCGTGTTGTAACAATTGCTAAACAACTTAGCCGACTCTTCTAAGGGCATCCGAATGAATTTGAATAAAATCAAGATCATGTTTAACCAATATGTCCAACCGGAGTCGATTGCCGTGAGGCAGCTCGCTCAAAATTATTTAAAAATGTGTTTACCTGGGGCAAACATTGCAGCTTGGTAAAAACAAATTCGACAAAAAGGCCAGCAGAAGAATACAATTGAGCTGGGCCGCTTCATGAGAAATTACGTCGAAATTTTTTGTCGTCTATTACGCAGAGTCTAAAGACGAAATACTTCAATCAATGCGTCCTGCCTGTCATTACAATATACTGAGCCGAAACGTGGACACTCATAGTTCGGCTGATCCACAAACCTGAAGTCGCTCAGCGAGCTATGGAGCGAGGAGAGAGTTAGACTTGGAGTTTCTCTGATGGATCGAATCCGGAACGAGGTGATCCAGCAGAAAACCAAAGCTATCGATATAGCACCGCGAATTACTGGTGTTCTTGAATGGAGACTTCGTCAATTGGAAAATGCAGTGCAGGACTCAGGCTCGGTGAAGTAACGGTCTACGCAGGGTGGCTAGCAAGTGTTGGATGAGAGAAGACGAGGATCGTGCTCAATTATATCAATTGGATAGGTCTATTTGCAATTTTGAAGTCGTCGTGGCCTAAAGGATAAGACGGTGCATTCGTGTTGAGCGATGCACCTATGTTCAAATCCCAGGCGGGAACCAATTTTTCTAATGAAATACGAACTCAACAAACGTTCACGATTGACTTCCACGGTGAAGGAATAACATCGTGTGATAAAAATTAAACCCGTAAAATTATAATTTGCGTAATTACTGGTGGTAGGACCTCTTGTGAGTCCGCACGGGTAGGTACCACCAGCCTGCCTATTTCTGCGGTGAAGCAGTAATGCGTTTCGGTTTGAACGGTGGGGCAGCCGTTGTAACTATACTTGAGACCTTAGAACTTATACCTCAAGGTGGGTGGCGCATTTACGTTGTAGATGTCTATTGGCTCCAGTAACTACTTAACACCAGGTGGGCCGTGAGCTAGTCCACCCATCTAAGCAATAAAAAAGTATGGTGGTGGATTGTGTAGTTTAACCGTGGTAGTAAATAATGGAGATGGTTTTTGAGAAATGTTTATTTTTTTACAAATTAGTTGTATATCATAAACAACGACATGTATAAAAAAAATATATAACCATGGTATTGTCGCATTTCTGCCAGCGCAGTGGTAATCTTTCAATCCCTACTGATAAAATCTGGCATTTTGTACTGCCTGTCGGATATTGAATTTTTTCCCTGCCAACAAGTCGTCCGAAATTAGTGAAAAAGTAGAAGTCTAATGAGTATGGCCTATAACGCAAAACTTCTAACCTTAGCTCTTGTAACTTAGAGACCGTTGTGCCGTATTAGGTTGAGCGTTGTCGTTTAGGAGCAGCGGAAAGAGCGACTAACCAAGATGACCGGAAATTCGCGAGTGTCCCCATCATTGTGGCCAGTTCCTCACACAATTCCTTCCTCATATGGCACGAGTACACATCCACAGTAATACTCGTGCCATTTGATAAGAAGCTGTGATAATTCATCACCGCGCATCATACCGCTACTAGACTAACAAACAGTGGCCATGATTTTAGGGCTATCTTTTCGTGTAGTGCATTGCCTAGATGCTGTATCAGGGTCTAGCCAATATGACGGTCGCTTACGATAAAATAGTCCATTTTTCATAGCAAGTGATAATGTTTTGACATGGTTAATCATACAGAGCTCAGTGACCGATTTTCTTTTTTCTTATTATTGCTAGACAAGTAATCGAGGTCACAGTGCACCTTATGTGAAGCGGTTACCAGACATGAGACACCACAACGTAAATGCTTCCGTCCCAGCTTTGAGACTTGAGGTCTCAACTGTATAGCTATTTCGCAAATATCTTTTTTTATTGGGGATTTAATTTTCAATCCCCAATAAAAAAATCCAACCCAACCCAAGTCAAATACGCATTTCATTAGAGAAATTAGTATCTTCCTGCGCGGTTTGAACACTAGGTTATTCGCTTCGAGTACATGGGCAACCTTATTCTTTAGACCACGACGACTTCAAACGAGAAACCTCAAGAAAATCGAACTACTTACTTTTTTTTCAATGCATCTATAATAAAACAGTTCCAGCGTGTACTCCTAATGCGGACAACAGAACATTAAATTTACTATTAATATAGGTAATCCTTACATAGACAAAAAAAACAAGTAATAGTTTACGATTCTCATTGATTTATTCACACTTGGTTACGTTCTATTTAGTGCAGATACATCTTTTTCAGACATAGTATCATAAGATTTTCCTTCGACATGTAAGGCGCCTAGAACTTTTGTCTTAGCAGCTTTTAATGTCCTATAATCTTCTAAAGCTTTAGCGCATAGTTTGCCTTCAGGCGATTTTACCGGTTCAATAATTAACATTTCCAATAACTTTTTCAAATACAATTCAGCCTTCAATAATTCCTCCTGTGAAAAATACAGAGTACCCTTTAGTTACGTAATTGTACATTCTCTTAAACAAAAATAATGCTTATTGCAGCATTGTTACAGCATTCTCTCTTATTGTAAGCTTTTACATACAACTTTAGTCTATAAATATGACGGTAAATAGCTGTTAGAAAGCCGGAAAATGATTTTAATATTGCCACAAACGAACACTAGACTAGCATACGATGCGTTATGGTTATGGCTTTTACGTTTCGCAAATTTTGATCTAAGCAACGAGCTCCATAGATTATTGCGGGATTTACATTACGAAATTAGTGTCATGCATGCTGAGCTCAGTTTCACGAAAGTAGTTTCGATATATGCGAAAGTAATTTCGTAAAAAAATTAGTGTCGCGAAATCCACAGTATCGCAGTAACCATGGCGCCGTCAGCATCAAAGCTATATTTTGCTATATTCAATGTAGCTAAAGAAATGCTTATATACTTATGAACTTAAAAAAATGCTATCAAGAAAAGAAAAAGTTGGTAGATTCGAGGATGGTCAACAAGAAGGCATTTAGGTGCAATGAAGTTAGTCTCTGAATTAGCAGATGAAGATCCTGAGAGTTATAAAAACTATTTTCGAATGAGTGAAGATAATTTTGATTTTTTACTGTAGATGTTTCGGGTCCCATAGACACCCTTGTCGCTGATATTCATTAATAAGATCTATTTTATTTTTCTGTACTCCATCGTAGGTTTGCCATTTTCAAGGCTTGAAGCGCGTCCGCACTAACAATACACACGTCCGCACAACGCAGGCCCTTTCGCGACATTAGTTTCACGTCGCGTCTACACTATGAAATTAGTTGCATGACTCTAATTTCACCAAAAAATCGCGCATGGCACGAAACTAATTTGCATGCATGAAATGAATGCATGCATTACGAAAGTCTTAAATTACACGTGAAACTGTTGGTAAAACTAATGTCACGAAATTAGTTTCATGCCACTAATTTCGTAATGTAAATTCGCCTTAATGTATTGAAATCAACGAAAATTTATGTTCAACAGAAGCCGTCTGAGTTACCAGTCAAACAAACTTTGTGAAGAACTTTTCCAACTGATAGTAGGACCCCTTGCGAGTCCGCACGGGTAGGTACCACCACCCTGCCTATTTCTGCCGTGAAGCAATAATGCGTTTCGGTTTGAAGGGTGGGGTAGCCGTTGTAACTATACTAAGACCTTAGAACTTATA
Organism: Bombyx mandarina; assembly: GCF_030267445.1. Taxonomy (NCBI): domain Eukaryota; kingdom Metazoa; phylum Arthropoda; class Insecta; order Lepidoptera; family Bombycidae; genus Bombyx; species Bombyx mandarina. The sequence continues at coordinate 10,603,679 of NC_143210.1, forward strand.
TCTCAAGGTGGGTGGCACATTTACGTTATAGATGTCTATGGGATCCAGTAACCACTTAACACCAGGTGGGCTGTGAAATCGTCCAACCATCGAAGCAATAAAATTTAAAAAAAAAACTTTATTTTTTTCGTTTATTTTGTTATGGATAACGGAGGTTATGCGCATTGCAAAGCTGAAGACATTTAACTTTGTGGTAGGTAGTTATTGTTTGTGTCCCCTTTTAGAATTTGCTTGGGATGAGTAGCTTCTATCCTTTCCCCCACTACCAACTAACTACCAAGCACTATGAATCGCGGTATGACATCACCTTTTTTATTTATTGCTTAGTTGGCTAGACGAGCTCATGGCCCACCTGATTTTAAGTGGTTACCGGAGCCCATAGACATCTACAACGTAAATGCCGCCTTCCACCTTGAGACTTGAGTTCTAAAGTCTCACTTTTATTAGCACAACGGCTGATGCGCCCTTCAAACCGACATTACTTCTTCGCGGCAAAAATAGGCAGGCTGCAAACCGAAACTGCTGCTACCGAGACTGCTTCAAGGCAGAAATAGGCAGAGTGGTGGTGGTACCTACGCGTGTACTAAAACCTATCAAAATAATCAGCATGTAGATCAATGAAGTGTAGATTTTTCGTGAATTTTTGAGAATTAAAAATCAACAAATACATTTTTTATTACTCTCAATGGGTAGACGAGTTCAGGGCCCTTTTGGTGCTAAGTCACTGGAGCTCAAAGACAATTCGATTAACCGTTTCATTTATTTTCACAATTTTACACATTCATTAGGTGCTTTCTGTTTACAATCATAAAATACATTACCAAGTATTCAGATCCATTAATCTCACGGCTATGAAACATTCTCGTTGCTAACTGCACTATTGCGGTATGCATCTCATACAAAGTTATTGCTGAAATAAAACGTTTTTTGCTTTTAATTTTTACTATGTAATACCAACCTATCAATAATTAATTCATGCCGTTACAAGGGCGGCGGGGGACCGGGGAAAAGCAACGCGATTCGTTCAATCAATTAGCGCGCATTTTGCATTTCGTTATACGTAAAATTACAATTTGACGGCTTTAAAAGTCAGTATCTTGAAGATCGCCAGCTGATCAGTGACCGACAGTACGGTTTCCGTCACGGTCGCTCAGCTGGCGATCTTCTTGTATACCTTACAGGTGGGCTGAAGCCTTGGAGAGCAAGGGCGAGGCTCTTGCTGTGAGCCTTGATATCGCGAAGGCCTTCGATAGGGTCTGGCATAGGGCACTTATGTCGAAGTTACCATCTTACGAAATCTGCAAGTGGATCGCTAGCTTTTTGGATGGGCGGAACATCACGGTCGTTGTAGACGGTGATTGTTCTGATACCATGACCTTTAACGCTAGCGTTCCACAAGGTTCGGTGCTCTCCCCCACGCTTTTCATCCTGTATATCAATGACATGCTGTCTATTGATGGCATGCATTGCTATGCAGATGATAGCACGGGGGATGCGCGATATATCGGCCATCAGAGTCTCTCTCGGAGCGTGGTGCAAGAGAGACGATCAAAACTTGTGTCTGAAGTGGAGAACTCTCTGGGGCGAGTCTCCGAATGGGGTGAATTGAACTTGGTTCAATTCAATCCGATAAAGACACAAGTTTGCGCGTTCACTGCGAAGAAGGACCCCTTTGTCATGGCGCCGCAATTCCAAGGAGTATCCCTGCAACCTTCCGAGAGTATCGGGATACTTGGGGTCGACATTTCGAGCGATGTCCAGTTTCGGAGTCATTTGGAAGGCAAAGCCAAGTTGGCGTCCAAAATGCTGGGAGTCCTCAACAGAGCGAAGCGGTACTTCACGCCTGGACAAAGACTTTTGCTTTATAAAGCACAAGTCCGGCCTCGCATGGAGTACTGCTCCCATCTCTGGGCCGGGGCTCCCAAATACCAGCTTCTTCCATTAGACTCCATACAGAGGAGGGCCGTTCGGATTGTCGATAATCCCATTCTCTCGGATCGTTTGGAGCCTCTGGGTTTGCGGAGGGACTTCGGTTCCCTCTGTATTTTATACCGTATGTTCCATGGGGAGTGCTCTGAGGAATTGTTCGAGATGATACCAGCATCTCGTTTTTACCATTGCACCGCCCGCCACCGGAGTAGAGTTCATCCATACTACCTGGAGCCACTGCGGTCATCCACAGTGCGTTTCCAGAGATCTTTTTTGCCACGTACCATCCGGCTATGGAATGAGCTCCCCTCCACGGTGTTTGCCGAGCGCTATGACATGTCCTTCTTCAAACGAGGCTTGTGGAGAGTATTAAGCGGTAGGCAGCGGCTTGGCTCTGCCCTTGGCATTGCTGAAGTCCATGGGCGACGGTAACCACTCACCATCAGGTGGGCCGTATGCCCGTCTGCCTACAAAGGCAATAAAAAAAAAAAAGTTTATAGACCTACGAAAATGGTTGTGAGCCGTTTTTGCGGAATTACTACCGCGATGGAACACGTATTCCTTATTTACTCGTATTGACGATTTATCGTGTCCATATTGACCATAAATATACAAATGTAGCGAAAACAAAACGCAAGAAAAAAAATATTTAAATTATTCTATTTTTGGGATTGCCTTTTTTTTATTGCCTGCCATACATAAATAACGTTTAAAATGGCCAGTATTATAAAATGGAAAGTTCACAGGTAAAAACCTATTATTATAATTACAATTACCTATTATTACAATACAATCTACAACATGTTATTCTAAGATTGATCTCAAATATCTCATCAGCTTTTTTTATGGCTGAGATGGGATTAGATTGTAGCTTTTTATCCGTTCACAATCTATGGTTTTATTGTTCTTTACGGTTTATTATAATATCACTAGATCAAATTAACGCTAACGTTTCGTATAATTCTCTGGTAGAATGTGCACTGCGAACCCAATAACAAAAACTGTCTGAACCAAACAGAACTTAAATTTCCATAAATTAAAGATAGTAAAAGAGAATTTGTTATTGACTTTCATAGTATTCTCATACCTTTGATCCTTGATATACCAGGACAAAGTTTTTCCAGCACTGGTAACATTTCCTCGCACAATCCAAGTTTTCGTCTTATTAACTTTTTAGTAGGACGAGGCTCTCTATTAATTGTGTCCCTTAAAAGCCCAGCTAAGCGTTGTTTTGCATCTAACAGCAAATAATGATTTGGAGCCAAAACTAATGATACATTTCTTATATATTCTTCCAATTCTCTTTCGTCATTTTTATCTGTAAATTACAATTTATTTTAACATCATTATACATTACATAGGTAAATAATTAGAACTAGTGGTCCCGCAGTAGTTGAAATTCGACTATAATTAATTGAAATTGTAAGTTTGTACACTATTATGATACTATTTACAAAGACTATTATACTTCTATAATCACAAATTTCGCCAAGACTACACTATAAAAAAATATTAATAAAGACAAAGAATAATTAATCTATTCTCAATTTGACCACAGGCGTCAAGAACAAAAGTTTGACAATAAATAAATAGTATGGATGCGTGTGTGCGTCAAATATATGATAGTGTGTGTAATGTTTTTTTTATTGATTTAATGTATTATTTAAGGCACAATTTAAAAAAATATTAACATTCTGCACTCCTTCTCTTTAATCTCTATAAGTGTGGGAAATTGCTTCACCTATTAATATATAGATAACTTAGATATTCATAGTTAATTCTCAAAACAACCAAACTCACTTATAGTTTTAAACTTTGCTGTGCAACATGCGACTTTGCGTTCGACGTCAGAATGCTTAAATTCCTTTCCGCAGTCCTTGCAGGTCCATTCTTGGAGGCTCGTTCTTGAGACGTAACCGAATTTACATTCAGGACACAGAGCAGAACTCATATACGTTCCTACTTCTGTGATGTCCATGCAACGACTGCACGTACACTTGAAGTACTTGCCGATCAATAAATGTTGTTGTCTAACATCAGTACCCTGTATTTAAAATCGTAAGTCTGACAATACGTACGTACGTTTGCACTGGTGTTGGGACCTCTTGTGAGTCCCCACGAGTAGGTACCATCACCTTGCCTATTTCTGCCGTGAAGCAGTAATAAATTTCGGTTTGAAGGGTGGGGCAGCCGTACTGCAAAATCGGAGACCTTAGAACTCAAGCATTTACGTTGCGTATGTCTATGGATTTCGGTGACCACTTAACGTCAGGTGGGCTGTGAGCTCATCCACTCATCTAAGCAATAAACAAAAATCGGTTAACAAATATCTTATTTAATTACAAACCTTTAACGCGTCCGTGTAATTGTAATATATAATGTCGCCTATGTTAATATCGACGCTCGCATGGCACACTAGTAAGTTATTATCACCGATGCTCATGTGCGTGTTGCCCACACAATCGTGAGCAAGCAAAGCCGCCTGCAGGTACACGCCTCGTAACGTCTCGCCACAGCCAATTCCAGGAACCGACGGCCCTCGCACTTCAAAACTGTTCACGTCTATCGCTGCGCATATTTTTTGAACTAAATTTTTATCATTTTCACATTCTAGAAGGCCGAGGGATTGGATGAACTGACAGAAAAAAAAGAAAACGAAAACATATTCTCCCGTTAATGTCAAAAATTATCTTGATGGGTTTCGAGAAGTTCAGTGTGCTTAGTGCGATTTTTTTAACGTTCCCGATAGCGTTAAAGTTAGCTCATATTTGTATGGAATGGGAACGTTTGCCTACGTTTGCCGTTAGGGGCGCTATTCCAACTGCATACAAAATTGGGTTAACTTTTACGCTATCGAAAGCGTTAAAAAACTCGCACTAAGCACACGGATCTCATTCAGTTATTATTACCTTCACAGTATTTTCGTAAAAGTCCCACAAGTCTGTACCTCGTCTCGCTTCTAGATGCGTTTCAAGCTGCATGAATTCATTCCAGGCATCGTGTTCGACATTTCTCTTTAAAATCGTCCTCAAAACTAGTAACGATCCAACGTTTCGCACCATTGTCATAGGATTGAGGCCGGCCGGCCGGAGACAATTAAAATTGTCTAATTGTTTAAACTGTTCACATTCGAGACTGTTGTGCCATTCTTAAAAAAAAAACATTTGAATTTGAATTAGCACCTAAATTATGATTTCAATCGCAACGTCCTTGTCGCAACCCACACACCACCACGTAAGGTTCAAGTCTCCAGTGATACCTATCATATAATGACTTTCGCACCCTTCAAACCCGAAGGCATGATAGCTTCGCCACATAAGACATATCAAAGGAACCCACCCATACAGGCTCACGATATGTCGTAGCACCATTAAACTCTTACCCGGTTACGCTGACATAGCCCCTAGGTTACAAACTGAGGTAGGAAAAAAAAATTAATGTCGTTTGCATTTTGCTACTATAATAAATATATCGTAAGATATCGTTTATACTAAGAGTAAGCTCTTTATAATCACTCTACCTATATCTCTCATGAAGCAGTTATGCGTTTCGGTTTGAAGAGTACGACAGCCGTAGAACTGTAAAAAAACCTAGAACTCATGTCTCAAATTGGATTACCGGACGCCGTCACTTGAGGCACAAGGTTCCAATTGTTTATTAATTATGCAAATTAATTGATTTGCAGGTTTGATTTTCTTACACGATAACATTAATATATTGTCAACTTGATTTTAGTACTTCATTAAAAAAATCGATATCTGACTGCGGTATTTGAACACCGGCACAGTCGCATCGCTTGATACGAGTACATCGGACGTTTTATCATTTAAGCCACGATGGCACACGCAAAGATTCTTACAAGAACTTTTCTCAAGATACTAGCTGTACCCGTCCGCTTCGCTGGGCATTTAAAATTAACATTATTATTTCCCGGCCCCACAAAGATTCTCATCATTAACGCCCCCGCAACTGGTGTAGGGAGTCCAACACTCATATAAATATTAGCCTATCCATTAAGTACATGTATTTTCTACATGAATAACAAGTTTCAAGTCATTCGGATGCACGGTTCAGTAGTTATAACGGAACATCCGTAAAAACCACTGTAGATTTATATATTAATATAGATGATCCATACCTGCATTTTTCGTTGTAACGTTATAATATATGCTTATAGTTAGACACTCACTTTTTGAAAAAGCTTCAGGACATCCGTCTCCGGGACAAATAGGCACAAGGGCACAGTTCTTGCATACATTAAACTTGCTGATGAGTGGACAGTAGCAATCGAAACATACCAGAGATGTGTCTGCGTTGGGTCCGACCACAAACGGTGCCTCCGAGAGGATCGTCTCTCCGGCTTTCAAAGCTTTAGCAGCTATTAAGTATCTAAAAATATGAATGTGTACTAAATTCGAACATTCGAAATAAAACTTGGCTTAAGTTCCACGGAACGCGTTTTAACCAATTTAACCCTTTGAGCGTGAACCGTCGATAGATCGACTCTCTATAAATGCGTACACGGGACGGAGCGTCGGAATACAGACTTTGCGGTTTGATTATAGGTATTAGGTATTGATTGACCTGTACGGACGTGACTTAACGCGCGCATTTATTTTATAACATTTTTAATGAGTTCATCATCATCATAATCATCATCAGCTTAGGAGATAGGCTCCTCTGATTGCACACTACTGAGCACTAAGAACTGAATAACTTAACATTTATAAATAACCATTTAAAATTATTTTGCTGTGATATTAGCATAATTTTTTTTTGTAATGTTCAAAAATCCTTTAGCAATTTATGCAAAGGATGTGACAACAAACTCAACACTAAAAGGATCAAAATTGACAATATATTGGAGATTAAAAAAAAAACATCACTTGAATACCAAAAATATTTGAATGCAACCGACCTGCCTAGTTGCTCTGAATGCCGAACTTCATATTTGTTGGTCATTTTGAACTGTTTGACACCACAAAGCGCTTTATTATGAACGTTAGGTGAAATGACCTACAATAACTCAGAACGTGCGAACGCAGTGTTACGTTCCACGTGTAGTTACCGTCCGCCTTATTTATAGCGGTGCTATTTTTAACCCAAAATATTTCGCCCGCTAAATCTAAGTAACTGGATCATTGTAAAGTTACCATTGTTATAAACTAAAAATGAAATAAAACAAAATAAATTTTCTGTAAAAATCCATTTATCGCCACTATACACTATAATTACCTTCCTCCTAAGGTATCCTTAAGACTAGTAAAACATATTATTTACAGCAACATTATTTACATTTAAAAACAACAATAAAAATCTCTTAAATTGATTTATAAAAGAATCCATTTTCAAAAAGTAGATACAAATATTCACAATTAACTACGTTTACGAAACTTGTCAAGTATTTATTTATAACAGTCTTTTGGAAGCAATTACACTACACCTAAACTTTATATTTAATATTGCATTTATATTATTCATATAATGTTTACATGTAAAAAGGTTCTATTTATTCCAAATTAAACTACTGTATTCGTCAGATTAAAATATTTACATTTAATTTCTTTAAAAATGTCAAGACGTATATTTGGTACGTAATATCTAACTGGTTAACTAAATTTTAGCAAGCAAATTGATTTTTCTTATACATAGAATGGCTGGTTGAATAAAAGATATTAGCCGTAGGATGACAGTACGTTATTTGAGTAAAGTTAACCTAAGGTTTTGCGGAGTTTTAGAGATGTTTTCATCTTCAGCGCTGGCAAATTTCAAATCTGTCACGTTTGTCCCTGTGATAAAATCGATATGTATTAAAATAATATGTTTTTGTTTATGTAATCTATTATTTTAATATCGGTTTAAGGAAGGATTCCTTTCTCCCTATATCTAAAAGGATAACTTTTGTAGACTGGATTTTTTTTTAAGTGAACAATTATTGCAATGATTAGTAACACATAACAATAATAATAATAATTGTGAGCTATCATTTCAAAGGCTCACAAACCTCAAAGATATTTCTTAATTTACTGGAGCTACCAGTTATCAGTGGCTGATTAAAAGTCCAGAGCGCCCTAGGCAATCACTTTATCGGCGCCACTGTACCGGCCATAAATGGCTATTATAATACTATAAGTTTTAACTAGTTGTTTTTGCAATTACGATGACGTTGTATCATCAAACCCTAGACTTTAGTAGACCAGGACCCTTATACTTACGCTAATGCGCGAATGAAATACAAGCAAACCCGCAATATTGTATAAATACGAGTATATCGATGCTTGTGCAATATAATTGATTTATTATAGATTTAGATTATAGATCAGCATTTAGTTCTTAATCGTCGATGTGTTAATTTCTTTATTTATTAAAAATTCTGAGCTTGCGCCCCCCTTGTAACTACACGCCCCTAGGCACGTGCCTAATTTGCCTTACGGATAATCCGCCTCTGCCAGTTATATAGTGTATATGTTCCGGTCACGACCGCGTCACGTGGCACTCACCACATCGAGCAGCAAGGAGTCGTGATGCGAAGCCCCGATGATCTCGTGCAGACAGCGCGCGAACTCTTCGAGCACGTCTCCGAGCGCGTCACGGGGCGCGTCACGGGGCGCGTCACGGGGCGCGTCACGTGGCGAATCACGGGACGCGTCACGCGGAGAGTCGTCCCGTCGCTCCACGGCGGCGGCCACCAGGCACTGGCACACGGCCTCGATCACCTCCATCGTCATGAACGTGCACGGATGCCTGCAAGCCACATTAGTTTCAACACTAACAATCTCGACAAGGAAGCAAATGTTAAGGGTAAATTGTTATCTTGTAAACACAAAGCGAATGTTTATCATAGCTATGTTCTACTGATAAAAGCAAAGCAGGCAAAGCTCCATTGTGACTGTCACTAGTGTGAAGTACACGCAAAAAAAAACGGTGCTCGTGCAACTTGGTTCACGTGAATGAAGTGAAACTTCTTTTTGATGTGTAGTATTATTGGTTTTCTTCATTTTTCATCCTTAAATCAAATTGCTGCTTTAATAGGAAATAAAGTGTATAAGAAATGCCACATCTTCAACATTTATATTATATATATTTTAAACTTTAGATAAAACTTTATTTATTTTTTATACCTCTCGCTCTATCTCTTTCTATTCCATGGTAGTCGTTGTCGGAAGTCGCTTTAGAAGTTTCACTTCAAACATTAGTGGGGTGTTAGATATTCCTTAAAATGGTTGCTAGCGTGCCTCGCCTATTGAATACTGACTTGGGCTGCCCCAGCAGGGCCGGGCGGAAGGTCGAGTCGCTGTCCTGCGTGCGGAGGCGCATGTCGCGGCGCCGCTCCACCAACTCCTGCACGTTGCGACACCCCACGCACTTACACATCGCCGTACACGCTATCTTCGCCTGCATACACATCACATAAATGAGGTCGTCATTACATGTTAGAATTGTATCATTCCTAAACGCATCTAATGTTAATTTAATACAAATTTTTTTTCCTACCTCAGCTGAGGGCCTTGAAGAGGCTATTTCAGCGTAACCTTAACTAGTAGGTAAGCTCACGGGGCTCAAACCTGACGACGTTGCTAACACGAACCCTAGCAAGAGCCGTGCTTCTCACACCGGATCGGAAACGCGACCCACTGAGAAGATCTGGCGAGAAACTCAGTGGGATGTGTCTGAGGGTTAATTTACTCGTCGAGCCCTTCGTCACAAGCGACGGGTTCGACGAGAACGATGACCGGTGCTTGAGGTACCTAAAAGCACCGTTAGTGGATCGGGAGGATCCGGAATAACGTGTTTGACGTCGACTGCTTTCCATTCTTTCCGCAGGATCGGGAAGTTAATACCAACTGACAGCTGTCACTCGTCTAATATGTGTCAACGTCATTCGTGTGCTCGCCCCTTTTTCTTCTTGCGCCGTCAATGAGTACTGACACAAAAAGGTGTATGTCCGTTAGAATAAGAACTATCCATGAAAATCTGCGTCTTTATTATAAGAAACCCAGACTATCACTCCAACATTATAATATGCAACAATAACAGGAGTTCCTCTCGTTGTCACAGCAAGACCGAAGTATACCAACTTTAAAACGCTATATGAACAGACTGACTACATATCAGAATCAGTGGTTTAAATTATGATACGACTGTCTTTTTTTAATCTTTTTTAAACTCGCAGTTTCAAATTCATTCTAATTTTACTATCACTTTTATTTATTTTAGGAATAAATAATTGAAAAAATCTGATTCATAGAAACTATTATTGCAACAAGACAGAGTTAATTACTATGTAATTTGATAATTAATTTTTAGTTTACCTCGTAACATTCACAATAATTCTTGAGGCATCCACTTCGTTTACAGTTGCAGCCCTTGTTGTGCCGCCTTATGATGTCCGGCCCGCCGATTTTTGCTTTCCCGATTTTCGGCCTGTGAAACTTGCTTTAAATATTTCATTTAATAAAAAACAAACAGTAAATTAAGCTGTACTAATTTTGGTGACTACTTTTTTTTATTGCTGACTAGCTGACCCGGCAGACTTCGTAGTGCCTCAATCGATAAATAAAAGACCTATACTTTTGTATAAAACAAAGTTAGAACAAACAAAAGGAAGCCGTCCGATGGGGGGACATCAAAGGAAAAACAAAATTGTTATTTTTATTTAATTTCGAGCATTTTCATATTTATTTTAAGTCTTTTTTTAAACCTTTTCTGGACTTCCACAAATCATTCGAGACTAACGAACAGCAATTTATTTTTATATGTATAGATGTGTATAGACGAGCTCACGGCTCACCTGACGTTAAGTGGTCACCGAAGCCCATAGACATACGCAACGTAAATGCGTGAGTTCTAAGGTCTCCGTTTTTGCAGCACAACGGCTGCCCCACCCTTCAAACCGAAACTTATTACTGCTTCACGGCAGAAATAGGTAAGGTGATGGTACCTACCCGTGGGGACTCACAAGACGGCTTACCACCAGAACACTTTAAATTATTAGTAACAATAAAATTTTACTGCTGGTAAAAAAATATTAATGATATTTACAAAAAAAAACTTACCTAAACGCATTAGGATTCCTCTCTAAGCACGCCCTGATGGCTTTCTGCCTTAACGCTTCATTTTCTAAATTATTATGACAATTATTGCAGTTGCATTGATTGCAAAACTCCCCGTTCGCGAAACAGTCGCAGTACAACTTGAGGCACTGAGACTTTGTACAATTACACGCCTTCCTTGGCCGAAGACCTAGTTCCGTGGCCCCCACGTCTACAATGAACGTTAAGAGAATTAATTATTTTCCAATTTGTTACTGGATCGCATGCATACATAGACAGACATGTCGTTAAGCAATTTTTTGTTTGCTCAATCTCTAATATATGTATTGTTGGATGTTTTTGATGAACTTTTTTGGATATTTTTATTTGCGGGTAGATTGCCGCTGCCTATAAAAGTTCGAAAAGGGTCTTGGCGCTCCGTTCTATTTTATTGTTAGATTAATTCCTTTAATTTAAGCTAAATTGTCATTGTATTGTACTTAGGACGTAGGATCTGATATGTCTGTCTACCTAAAAAAAAACAGGTCAAACTATAATACATAAACTAGTATAGATTGACCGTGATGACTTACCGTTATCGGGTGAAGGCGACGTTTTCGGTGGTGAGTATACTATTTCGGGTTCTAATTCAACCAGTGTTTTGGACTCGTGCTGAAATTTCAAAATTATTGTAACGGCTCTGCCTGTGACATCAAATTATACGCTCTATTAGGAATTGTTTGCCGCATACCACCTATACATAACAACCCTTTGCATATATTTTTGCCATTTCGGCTATAAGCATTTAGAGCGCCTTTGAACAAACTCTTCCGGATCGTCAAACGAACTACGAATATTCTAAATATAATTTCTAATATTACTATTCGAAATAGAGATTTTTATAAATCGTGAATTTTTTTTATTTTTTCCAAGCCCAGTAATATCTTTTTAATAAAGGCTTTTTAACTATCCTCATTTAAATGCCAAAAGGGCAAACGGGAACCACCCGAGACTCGGCTGTGGCATCAGCCTTGATGTTGTTTATACCAGACTGTGACCACACATCACCTGTGGTCATATACTCGTTAGCATTCCATGGTAATAAAAAAGAACAAAATTTAATACGCTATTATCTATATATTAATACGTGAAGCAAAAACTTTGTACCCCTTTTTAGGAAAATTTCGCGGATAGAGGAGTATGGAGTTTCCCACACTTATAGAGAATATAGAGGAGTGCAGAATGTTATTTTTTTTAAATTGTGCATAAAAAAATACATTAAAGCAATAAAAACATTACACACGCTACCATGTATTTGACACATACCAGCATTCACACTATTTGTTTATTGTCAAACTTTTCTTATTGCTTATATAGTCTGTGGTCAAATTGAGAATAGATTAATATTGTTTGTCTAAAGTCTAAAGTGTAGTCTTAGCGAAATTTGTAATTATTGAAGTATTTGACAATAGAATCATAATAGTGTACAAGCTTATAATTTCAATATTAATTATAGTCGAATTTCGACTACCGAAGACCTCTAGTAGAATGAATAGTGTTAAGACAAAGAATAATTTTTACGACCAATACTATTATACTATTCGATAGGTTTGTTTCAGCGCACTAACCATGTTGATAGACGTCTTGATGTCTTGCTCGTATACAATTTCCCTGTCGTCATACTCCTCATGTTGGAAATTCGGTATCACAATTAGCGGGTGTTCGACGTTATTTCCTGTGCTGTTGTCCATACTATCCGCATTCTCACCCATTATTTGACCCTATACAAAAAATTTAAAAAGATATAAACAGATGTACATTTAAAAATTTAAAAATTTTTGTAGCATAGTTTTCGCATTTTTCATTTCATATATTATGTACATAATAAATAAAAATTATATTTAAAACGAAATTATTATATACCTACGACATTATTTCAAATATTTTTGATGTACTTAGATTTCAAATAACATCGTATTCGTTAAACTCGAAACTAAATTTGATGCCGTCGTGGCCTAAAGGATAAGACGTCCGGTGCATTCGTATCTAGCGATGCACCGGTATTCGAATCCCGCAGGCGGGTACCAATTTTTCTAATGAAATCGTACTCAGCAAATGTTTGCGATTGACTTCCACGGTGAAGGAATAACATCGTGTAATAAAAATCAAACCCCCAAAAATATAATTTGTCCGCGCGGTAGGAGTGGGTGATATAAATCGTATATAGATTCAATATCTATATATCGCAGCAATATCGTTGAATCCGATATCGCCCCGCACGAAATCTATATATCGATATCAGCCGATACACGATATTGCTCGATGTGATGCGCATCGGCATATCGTACCGATTCGTGAATATCAGCAATATTCGTTTGGTTCGTATCGAATCGGCCAGAGTGAGTGAGCGCACGATAGAGATATCATGTGATGAATGAAACAGAAACAGGCATTATCCATACAATTGTAAACCTTATATTATTTAAGTCCATATGTCTGTAGATTATTCTTAGCGTATCAGCAGGATACAATTAAGGAAAGAAGTTTCAACTTTCGACCCTAACTTGAATGCAGTATAGCCTATTTGCATCGTTGAATTTAATTTCACGCGCTTTGACCTTGAACTAGAATTTTTGGACAAGTGTTTATAAATACTTAAAAGTTTTTTGTGTTTGATTTTTAAAGTACACATTTTTCTATTTTTAGTTGAATCCAAATAATTGAGTTTATTTCTTGTGTTTGTATTAAACTTTTGAAATCTACACTCATTTGGTATATTTTGTAATTTTAAATTAAGACACAAAATACTAAAAACTGAAAATAATGTAGCCAGTCCTAAGCCTGGTAAAAGCATGAAGGAAAGTTTTTTTGATATTTTTATTTTCATGTTCTTTTTATTACTTTAAGATCATATTATAAATTGATATCAGAAAACCAACCGTATAACGTTGACTTAAATCTATATCTACTACGATATTATATCAGCATATCGTTTCAAATCTCAAATATCATGAATCGAGAAAATCTACTAGCATCCATCAATATATAGATTCCGAAAATATATAGATTCAATATCCGATATTGATCCTCGATATATAGATACGATTCGTTACGCGGCAAAACCGATATTACCCACTCCTACCGCGCGGGTAGGTACCACCACCCTGCCTATTTCTGCCGTGAAGCAGTAATGCGTTTCGGTTTGAAGGCCATTGTACTATTACAAGTGAGACCTTAGAACTCATGTCTTCAGGTGGGTGACGGAATTTACGTTGTAGATGTCTATGGGCTCCAGCAATCACTCAACACCAGGTAGGCCGTGTGCTCGTCCACCCATCTAAGCAATAAAAATAAAATAAAAAAAACAGTTCGAACTGAACATTGACTGTCGTATTGCTGTCACATAAGCAACCATTTCCACCACGCACACTTTCGCTTGCTTTGAATTTCAAACGTTGCGTTTTGGGGTCAACGGTGCTAACCACAGCACTAGAGAAGTCGCACTTCGAAGTGTAGACACGTAATAACTAGTGCATGAAGTAGGATACCTCCAGGGTGTCTGGCTGCACGTGGTCGCGCAGGGCGGGCTTGACGTCGTCTGGGTCGTGGTCGCGCGGCTCGGGCTCCCGCTTGACGAGCGCGGGGGACAGCGGCGCCAGCAGGCTCTGCGGCGGCCGCGCCGGCGGCGGTTGCTGCGCACAAATATTTCGGCACGTTACATCCACACTACACTAGTCTGAAACACATCACTCATTAGTTTTTTTTTAAAGGGATTTTATGACCTGGTAACTAAGACCTTTAAGTCAAGTCTTACTTTAATTTATATTCTTTTTTTTATGAAAAATGATAATATGAAATGAAATGAGATGATATGGTATGGTATAGTATGAAATATAATCTCAGTAAAATGGTGGTCATTTACTGAGACTTTTTCAGTGGACTTTTTGGAAGATCCCCAGAAGTTACGTTCAACGGCTTTGTTTGATTTGCCCATATTTGTGCACTTTTAGATACTAAACAGTTAATAAACTACCATTATTACACATTTAAACCTGAAGAAACACTAAATAGACAAAATAAAACAAATCGCACAACTTCCCGCCAAAAAGTTCTCACTCATTAGTAGAAAGAAATACAAGCACTTCCTTTCCGTCCGTATCGACATTTATAAGTGTTAATTAATATCTCCCATCTTCTTATTCTTTCTTTCCTATTACCCTCTGCTGAGATGTAGGGCTCAAATTAGGGCGATCTTGGGTAGTCTGTTCTAGCTCCTCCCACATCATGCCCAAGACGCCTAGCTCCTGCGCCACCGAGCGACGCCAAGTCGCTCGTATATATCGCCCATAATTTTAACAATTTCATTGGCAGTTTCAACTCATCCACAACGAACATTTCATATTATCTAAAAAGAACTGATGCGGCGTGGGCCTACATTAGTGTCTAAGGATTCAAAGAAGAGCTTGATATCAGATGAGCTGTGAGTTCGTCTGCACAAGTCAGTAACTAAACGAATTCTAAGACGTAGTGATTTCAAATCTGTAAAAGTATCCTAAGTTATAAAAATAAATCGTATTAAGAAGTTTAAAAATTAAAACATGCTTAAAGATTAAACTGGTCAAAATGACAGAACGAAGTTATAAAAAAAGTATTATATCCTAATCGGTTTTTGGTGCATGTGGAAATTATCAAATTAATTGGATGTCTTAACGTCTGCGAAAATGATGTTCAATTCCATACGCATACCAAACAACTGACATCGAGTTGAAATGTATAAATTATGACACGTTTAGAAGTCGAACTTGTTATGACATTCCAAAATTTCCATAGGACTTATCGAGTTACATTAATTATTAGAAGAAATATTTATAATCGATATATTCTCGTGTTTAAATTATCATTAGTTTTATGTAAACTGTGAATAATCGACACGTTGAGCGAAGGTGCAAATGAAGTATTTCGACTTAACATTCAACAATTTTTTTTAAGTAATATTGTTTACAGTTCCTAAAAGAGGACAAACTCACCGTCGCGGCGGCTCCACTCTTGCTGGTGAGCGGAGCTATCCTCACCAGCTTGCGATCGGGTTTCACGGTCACTGGGCCACAGAAACGAAATAAAAACATTTTAAAATCTTAAGTCAGAAATTACATTCAAATTAATATTATGTTTACGAAATGACTGGAATGACACAAAGATGACTTAATTTCGAATTTTCAAAACGAATTAAAACATGTTCTGGATTTTAGAATTTAAATGTGTTGGAGTTTGAATATGTAAGCAATGGCAGGCAACACTTGACACATGTACGGTTACAGATTTAGAATATTGGAATGCTTATTTAAATGTTTAAAACACAATGACTTCTCATCTAGACACGGTCAGAGCAACATCTTAGAGTTTTATAAAAACTAGTGGTCCCGCAGTAGTCGAAATTCGACTATAATTATTTTAAATTATAAGTTTGAAAATTATTAAGGTTCTATTGTCAAAGGCTATTCTACTTCTATAATCACAGATTTTAATAATATTAAATATATACAATATTAACCTATTCTCTATTCGACCACAGACTGAGCAATAACAAAAGATTGACAATAAACATGGAGCTTATATATGTTAGTGTGTGTATCAAATACAAGGTAGTGTGTGTAATGTTTTTGTTAATGATTTAATGTATTATTAATGCATCATTTTTAAAAAATATTAGCATTCTGCACTCCTTCTCTATATTCTCTATAAGTGTGGGAAATTTCATACTCCTCCGTCTGGGCAATTTTTGTAAAAAGGGGTACAAAGTTTTTGCTTCACGTATTAATATATAGATAAAATATTGTAATAATGTAATAGTGTACAAAGTGTTTGCAATATCATTATATTAACCATGAAACAGAGTATTTTTTAAATAGCCCCTCACCTACAGAACCCAGTCCTCTCAAATTTAACCGTCCAACAAAATGTTTTAAATAACGAAACCATATTTTTTTTAAAACTTTGACATTTTTGATTACCAAAGAGCATAATTAAATACGTGACTTTTATAAATATACTTGTTTTTAGTAAATAAAATATTCACCTTTAGACGAATTTTGTAAATTCCCTGTGATGATCAAAGGTGGTGGTTGAGTACTTAGCATTTTTTCTGAGCTCATCTGAAGGACTGTACCTGTAATAATAAATTAGGTTTGAAAACAAAAACATTTAAAAAATAAAAAGTCAATTTGCTCAGAACAGACTCAGTGACGCACAATGCTGAAGCTTAGTTGAGCATTATGCCGCATAATGCGCTCTTGTGCTGTAATTGGAAAACGGCCGCACTGTGCAATTTTTGAAATCAATCGCCAATTTTGAATTTGGTGCTTATTATGATGAGATTGAGAAGATGATATTCTGTAACATGGATAGATAATGGTCGAGCCAATACTTAAACTTATATATCTCTCAATATGAGACTAGCTTCGCCGAATTGGGTTCGGATTTACTTTTGTTCAATATCGTTTATACGGATTTATGTGATTTTTTATAATTTTCCTTATGTTTCGACCTCTGATTTAAGATCATTTATATAAAATAATATTAAAATGAAGTCAAATACATATGAAAATAGTTAAATAATATACTAGAACCCGTTTCAAATTTTCAATGTTCAATTTGAAACCATAGATACAGCGCATGATGTATGTATCCAATATAATAAATATGTATATACCACAGAGTCGGTATTTGCAATTTCTTGGGCAATACTTGTCACTCGCTCACTTTCAATTTTGTAGAATACCTTATTGCACTATTTTACTGATACAATCACAGATTATTAAGGGTCTGAACGATAGTTTAAATTGTATCTCTCGATGTAAAAATATCGTCGTTTACACAGCTATAGTAGGTCAAACTTAATTTTTGTTTTTCTAGAGATTCTTCATTCGTTTATTCGCAGCGTCTCTGAAGAGGTTCATACAAAGCAAGCAATAACTTTTTTTTCTACCTAAACTGAGAGCCTTGAGAAGCTATTTCAGCGTAACCTTAACTAGTAGGTGAGCTCACGGGGCTCAAACCTGATGACGTTGCTAACACGAACCCTAGCAAGGACCGTGCTTCGCAGAATCTACCACCGGATCGGAAACGCGACCCACTGAGAAGATCCGGCGAGAAACTCAGTGGGCTTGTGTTTGAGGGTTAATTTACTCGTCGAGCCCTTCGTCACAAGCGACGGATTGGACGAGAACGGTGACCGGTGCTTGAGTTTCCTAAAAGCACCGTTAGTTGATCGGGAGGATCCGAAATTACGTGTTTTCGACTACGAGACCGCCGTCACTTATACTTATAGTGAAACGTTTGTATCACCCTAACAAATTCTTTATTTTTGGTAAACTTCAAAAATGTAATTGAAGAATTGCAATTTTTTTGTTTTTCCCTTGCCCTTGATTTAAAAGATACACGGGAAGAGTACGTTTGTCCTTTTCTAGACTAAAAGTGACTTTTTAATTTTATAAACTGATAGAATACATGTTTAGTCGTTTGAAGTATAGACCTATTTTCTTAAAATGTTTAGCTAAGACACTTCTACATTCTAAAGGGGCGATATAGTATTGCTTGCTACCTTTAGCGTCGGTCAAGACGAATGACTTGGCTGGGAGCGTCACCGAGGAGGAAGACTTGGAGGCGGCCGGCGTCGAGTTCGTGACCAGTCGAATATATTGTATCTGAAACAGTCATCACCGATATTATTGTCATTTTATTTTTATTTATTATATTTTTTATCATATTTTTATTTATTATTTTATTCACGAACTAGCCGACCTGGCAGACTTCGTAGTGCCTCAATCGATAAATAAAAGACCTAAACTTTTCTATAAAATAAACTTAAAACAAACAAAAGCAATCCGTCCGACGGAGACACATCAAAGGAAAAACAAAATTGTTATTTTTATTAAATTCTGAGCATTTTCATATTTATCTACCTTTTAAACCTTCTCTGGACTTTCACAAATAATTCAAGACCAAAGTTAGCCAAATCGGTCCAGCCGTTCTCGAGTTTTAGCGAGACTAACGAACAGCAGTTCATTTTTATATATATAAATACCAAAAAAAAATATTTTTGAAGTGAAAACTTCTTTAGAATCGTTGTGATTTCAAACCGGATGCAACGGAAAAAACGACAGGTAAGAGACACAAATACAAAAATGTGTAGGATGAAGCCAGCAAAGAATGAGACAGAAATATACATACTATTTAATACAGCGCCATCTGTGAGATTTTTTAATACTAACGTGTGTATGAAAGCTCTTGTAGTGAATTTTAATTTAGGATTATACGTGAAATT
Organism: Bombyx mandarina; assembly: GCF_030267445.1. Taxonomy (NCBI): domain Eukaryota; kingdom Metazoa; phylum Arthropoda; class Insecta; order Lepidoptera; family Bombycidae; genus Bombyx; species Bombyx mandarina. The sequence continues at coordinate 10,622,963 of NC_143210.1, forward strand.
AAAATATCAATTCACAGAGGGCGCTACCTTACAATTATTTACTAATGACAAAATTTTACATATACTTAAGACGTTTAGGATAATTGTATTTTAATTTTGGAAGGTTTCACTTCTACCACGTGTGAATTGCACACATTTTGTATTTAGTTTTTTTTTTATATTTTCAAAAGAATAACACTTACGCCTTTACCCGGTACATTGATTTGATGCAGTTGCGTCCGCTGCCCTCCTTGCAGAATGACATTAGCATCTTTTGTAATCTATCAACATAAATTTTACTTAACAATATACTCTTTATTCCTTTTGTATAATATAACACAAAGAATAGTGTAATAGAGTGTATCGTTTTAATAATAAAATAATACAATAATGTAAATTATTAACTCACTTGTCCAGTCTTTGATGGCGCCGTGGTCTTTAGGATCACATTCTGGTTAGGATTTGCTGATATGAAAACTTTTTTCGTTGAACCTACAATACAAACATGTTTTTATTTTTATTGCATAGATGGGTGGACGAGCTCAGAGCCCACCTCGTGTCAAGTGGTGACCGGAGCCCATAGACAACTACAACGTAAATGCCGTTACCCATCTTGAGATATGAGTTGTAAGATCTCAGTATAGCTACAATGGCTGCTCCAGCCTTCAAACCGCAACGCATTACTGCTTCACGGCAGAAATAGGCCGGGTGGTGGTACCTACCTGTGTGGACTCACAACTCACAATAGGTCCTACCACCAGTAAAAGTTTCAAAGACACATTAAAAAATGGGTTACCGGCCACGATTGGTCGAAGCTGGTTCAAAGGGGACACGAAGAAGACAACAAAGTTGATCTTCGAAGTCTTAATATAATGATATTTCCGTAATTGAATATGTAATTTGGGAATGATTTCATAAATTCATCATTAAGTTAATATCTTGATTTCAAGTACCTTTTTGTGGAGACGACTTCACGGCAATAATTTGCTGCTTCTTAACTCCTTGCTTAGTGGGAGAGGACAGCAAAACCTAAATATGCAGTAACTAATTTATCGAAAACATTACATACTATTTGTAAATAAAAAACAGAATTATATTTAAGCAAAATACTGAATTAAGAACAAAGTATTCAACACAGGTATTGGATTATGTATTTCTTTACCATCCAAGTACAGTCCGCGCGCGAGCTCCGAGGATTCGGGGGCTGAGGAAGCGGGCGGGCGTGCACCGCGCCCGACCGTCGCTTCATACCCCGCACTCTCCCAGTATTAGTGTCGACCTTAATGTGAGAGTACGCTTACCGACTCGCTGTTTTTAATTTTGCGATAGCAGTATTAATTACGTGTGATTTCTAATATAAATAGTTTTACACTTATAAGTATTTTTGTTTGCACAAATAGCTATTTAATTTGATGAAAAAGGAATGGCGAGCACTAGCATAATAAACATGTCTTAGCATTAGAGGAACATTACTGACAAAAGGATAGCTTAATGGAGGATGTTGTCGAATCATTTATTATTGAAGTACATAAAGAGAGTGTCAATAGTACATCAAATTCTTTAACTACTGATTAATCTGATTGCGAGAGTAATTAATAAGATTTCACGTTCATTTTGTTCAATAAGTATCAGTTCATTAAATTAAATTCATACGTGATCAATTGTTTTTATTTTATTTGAAGTACATAATACCCTCATAAAACTATTTTATAATTTACACTCGCACGGAGGCTTAAGTTTTGTGAGTATCGATAGCGCAATATCGACTAATTACAACACTAGCTCATTACGACAACATTCCTTAAAAATCCTCGGAGCTCGCGCGCGGACTGTAAGTTTACTCCAGATACCATTAAAAGTTATTTACTGTAGAAGTGATACATGCTCCATCCTGTCAAAAGCCTGTATAAACTTATACCGTGAAGCTCACCTTATTTCCAATAGATATAGGGACGGTTTTCTGTTGCATCACGTACCGGGCGCCCGCGTTACTTGACGGCAACAACTTTGTTAGTACTGCCGGCTGATTACTTGTATCCGTGTTTGAGTGACCCGCTAAAAAGTAAATAGTTTTATTAATAAAATGGTAATCCTCATCGCTTAAAGAATAACCGAAGAAACCTCGAGTCTCGTCGAATCGAACGATGCGATTGTGAGGGTGTTAAAATGCCGCAAGCAGGTTTCTAATGAATTACGTAGGTACTAAGCAAATATTCACGAATTACTTCCACGGTGAAAGAGTAACATCGCGTAATCAAAATCAAACCTATTGAGAACGTTAAAAAACTCGCACTAAGCACGTTGTAATAAATATTTTTTCTTTTTTTTATTGCCTTAGTAGGTAGGCAGACGAGCGTACAGCCCAACTAATGATGGTGAGTGGTTACCGCCGCCCATGGACTTCAGCAATGCCAGGGACAAAAATCATAATTTGCGTGATTACTATCTGCTGAATTGGAAATAACAGATATTTTACTGTTCAAAGGTGAAGCACGATTTCTTCGCAGTGGACTTAATCAGAGGGTAATGGTTAAGTCAGCGCGTGAGTGGAGGTGACGAGCGCTTACCTTGCACTACGACCTTAGCCACTAAAGGCTTAGCTTGAGTTGTTCCGGCGGCCTTTGCTGGTGTTAACTGTGCCTGAAACGGTAACATATATTTAATGTATAAAATATATATTTTGACCAACAAACCTTTTTTATTATTAGAAGCAATCAAGTTGATTTGTATGAAACCTTTTTGTTACAACTCTGATAGTGGTACATGCAATAGGATCCAGGAAATGGCCATTAGTACCTGATCAGAATTAGCTCGGACATATTGGAGAGTGGCACCTGATCCGGCAGACACCAGCTTAATTTTCTGTGCTCCTTCAGCTGGTACCATAACTAACTGCTTACCAATTTGAGCTAGAAATAGAAAACATTTTTTATGGAAACTTCCGTGAACAAACTTACCGCACACCTTCTGTTAAGTGGTTACCATATCCCAAAGATATTACAACGTGAATGTCGCTGGTTGAAAGACGACGAGATAGAAGACTCAGCCGTATTGTTTAGAGTCTGTTCCAGTGCTCAAAGCAAAAGGCAGAAATGTGCAACACGGTGTTCCCTGCCCAAATGAGTTTACAATACGCTCTACCATCAGTAATTACGTGAATTTTGCGAATTTCATCTTTATTACATGGACTAATTCCTTCAACATAGAAATTATTTGTTCCCATATGTTAAGTATATAGGTATTTAATTTGTCCGCCCGCAAAATTGGATACGAGGAACATACCGGATGTCTTATCATTTATGTCACGACACTCACAGTTTTAGAAGTTTAACTGACTTCAATAAAGAAGTCCATAGGTTTTTTGTGTGATTTTAACAATACCACTTACTAATTAAATTCCTACCCACATATCAAATTAATCATCAGTTATATTGAAATGAATATGAATACTGAATGGTAATTAAAAAATTATATTCATAACAAAATCTCACCTAGTACAGCATTGCCTTTTGAGTTTGCTTGTACACCAGCCACTGAGACTTTTTTTGTATTTTTATTCATCACAAACGTAACAGGTTTCGGCGCGATGGCGTATTGCTTGCCCGGGCCGAACGTGGTCTTCGGTTTGGTCGTCTGCGACAGGCGGGGCTTCGGCGCTATCGGCACTTGTCGCGGCATGCTGCTCACTTCTGGCTTTTTAGTGGGTTTCAAAGATGCGGTCTGTAAAAAAGATTCATTTATAGAATTTTCATCATTCAACACCACAATATAGATTCTGCGAAGCACTGGTCTTTGCTAGGGCACCGGTCATCGTTCTCGGCGAACCCGTCGCTTGCGGCGAAGGGCTCGACGAGTAAATTAACTCGCAGACACAGCCCACTGAGTTTCTCGCCGAATCTTCTCAGTGGGTCGCGTTTCCGATCCGGCAATAGACTATGCGAAGCACGCCTCCTGCTAGGGTTCGTGTTAGCAACACTCCCGGTTTGAGCCCCGTGAGCTCACCTACTAATTCGGTGAATCTAGAATAACCCCTCGAGGTTACTAGAATAGTTAGGAAGTATAAAACCACAATATTAGTAGTCAGTTACAAGGTCGTTCGCTCAATAATCAACTCTGTTTGATTCTGGAAATGCTTCTCAAACTTATGTGTGATTTAAGGAAAAAAGGTATCGAGATTCATTGGATTCTAGAAAGAGCATTAAACCAATTACCGTTCATATACATCTTCTCGGATACAAGAGATGATTGGGGTCTTTGTCATGATAGAACTTTTGGTACGATTATCGCCTTTAAAAGAGCACAGAATTATGAGCACCCTGGCACTAGACGTTCGCTTTTGGAGTCGCAAATCTCGTAATTGGTGAAATCGACTAAATAACATGCTATTCATTCGAAAGTTTTTAATGAATTACCTTTAATAGAATGTATTTAGGTTGTATGGTTATTTCTTTGGAAATGTTATCACTTTCCACTTTTAAGCTATCAAGATCTAAATTAAGATCCAACATTGTGTCTTGTGGTGTTATTATATTCATTTGCTGAAATTAATCCATAAATTTAATCTATAGTAGGCATTATTACATCACCAAAAACAAATACAATGCCATTTTACAATTGGGATGTCCGTCCCTAATTTAACAGATAAGACATCAATGTCCCATCAGGCATGAGATTGTTCCATAGACAGCCCACAGAGTTCCTCCCCAGAGCTAGTGTTAGCAATTCTCTTAGGTTCAGCTTCTGAGCTCACTTTCCCTTCCGAGCGTAGTTGGAATAGCCCGGTAAGCTACCAGTGATTAGATAAAGAAAAATAATAGGATTGTATTGGTGATAGAAAGATACCACATTTTTTTTGTATGTCTCCAAATGTGTATTCACGAGCAACTTAAAATAAAAGATAAATGCTTAATAAAATAAATCAGTTTTAGGAAAATTATTAACTCCGACATCAGTATACTGCCCACATTTATGCTGCAAATTAATGACAAGTTTCAGATAGAAGGCTAGGATAATCATTATTAAAATACAAATGAGACTTAATAATTTAATAAACTGGGTGATGGCAATAATGCTGATTTGTTCACCTCTCAGCTCCAATTCCATTCTATTGACATAACAATAGAGTTATTTATTGAATAAATGTGTCTGTAGTAATGGTAAACAACTCATTTACCATAATATTAAGCTATACACTAATCTCTGGCAAAACATTACTAGCTGTGATTACTAAAAAGCGAATAAATACTGTGATTATTAAAAAAAATATTTGTTATTGTAAATGAGATTAACTACACTAGTCTATGCATATAGACAACTATTCAAATTGAAATAATTCATTAAAAATGAACTATTACAAGTTAATTAACTAATTACATATTTATAGCTTATAATATATATTATGGTTAAACATAAAAAAATGACAGTATATTTACGTTCAGCTCAATAGTCACTTCAGGTTCTGGAGTTTGATCATCTTGCACAGCATACTCCGGAAGCGAAAACTGGTCCCCTGTAAAATCTGTAATTAATTTTGATTTATTGTACAAGGTAAATAAATTATATTTGAAAAAATATATTTGATAATCGCAGATATCCATATACATTGTATATTGTACATTGTTATATATTATACAATGGGTAATGAGATAATTGTTCAGCAACATTTTTTGGTTGCATTTTTTTATTATTTCCACAAATGTGTTAACAGCTCAAATCCACCTGGTTAGTGGAGCACATAGACACCCCCACGCGAATTGAGACACCCTTGAGTCATGAGGTCTATGTCTTAATTACATATCGTCGCTGTCAAACCAAAATCTGCTATGTGCAAAAACTCTATTTTGAATTAACGAGTAAAAACATTTTCATATAAAAATTTATATTAAGGTGAATTTTGAATCTATATGAAATGAAAGCTATAGATAAATATTAAATCTATAAACATATAACAGTTTTTTTATAAGGTAGATAGGGCTGTGAACTATACGAAAAGGTCAAAAAGTAAAAACCTCAAAAAGTGCACACTGCAGATTTTGGTTTGACTATGATGATATACAAAAGACACGTTTTGGGGCAGAAATACATAGAATGGTGGTACGTACTTATGTGGCACCACCTTACCTACACTAATCAGTAAAGTATCTAGTGATAAACTGTAGTGTAAATTTTGGATTTTATTCTCAGCCAAAGCAATAATATCAATAAATGAAAAAATTGTAAATGTAATACATATAAGCACAAAATTAAAATCAAGATTGAGGTGTCTGTGATTATTGTTGCAATTCAATCACTAACTAGTAATAATAATTTGTCATTGCAAAATTATTATCAAAAATATCATTCAATGGTGTTTTCATCTTCATAATAGGCTCGCTCAGGGAAGAATTGTGTGAATTCATTTATTTTTTGGCTTTTGGCATCTCAGGGAATGTTTTCATTATAGTTGAATCATGGTTTGAAACATAAATTGGACCTAAATTGTTCATTGTTGTAAACAATTTAGGAAAAGAAAGAAATTCTTTTGTTTTGTGTTGTTCATTACTGTAGACTACAGATATACTAATAACATTTTAATAATGTCATAGACCAGAGGTGGGGAACCTTTTTACCTTTAGAGGCCACATTTAAATTAGGCAGCAATAAGAGAGGCCGCATAAGCTGATTGACCTAAGAAAGTGACTTTTGTGAAATTATTATAGTTTTTCTATAGATTTAACAATTTATTGCATTATATAGAAAAAATAAAATATAATATTACAAAATTTTAAATATAATATACATATAAAATAATATAAAAATATTATAAAAAAACACAATAAAAAAATTATTTTTATTCACTAAGTTAGTGACTTATTTGGCTTTATTTTTTGTTGAATTGTATATTTGGATCAAGCTTCGTAACACACCGCTTTAATTGATCCTCTAAATGTGCATCTGTAATTTGCGTTCTTAAAAGACTGGGCCATTTTCGGCCTAGCTACTCGTGCTCTCAAGGACATTAATGAAATATCTATAGAAAAAAACATTTCATTTTTACATACTTATTGTAAAATGTAAGGATATTTTAATGGTAGGATAATTAAAATCATAAATAAAAAGAAATTAGCTTGACTAAGCTACATTGATAATATTGAAGGAGTTGCCATAGGTAAAATATATTTATATTTTAAACAATTCACATTAACAGCCTGGCCACGGGACATTCGCCGATACGAATATTCGCGCGGTGCGAACGGCGAAGCGTCTTGCGACTAAAATAAGCGCATAGAAATGTACCTAACAAGCCACGCGCACCGGCGACCGGCGAAGCGACCGGCGAAATGTACCGAGCGAATCGCGCGATGCGGCGGGCGAGCAAAACAAATGCATGAATACGGACGGCGCGAGCCACGGAGTCGAGCGGTAGTCGCGGCGAATAGTACAGTGATTAAATGAGTTTAGTTGTTTTCGCCGCGAAAAATTAACGCCGAAATTTTTATATTTTTTATTTATTTTTTATTTTTAAAGTCGTCGTGGCCTAACGGACTTCCGGTGCAATCGTGTTGAGCGATGCACCGGTGTTCGAATATCAGGCGGGTACCAATTTTTGTAATGAAATACGTACTCAACAAATGTTCACGATTGATTTCCGCGGTGAAGGAATAACATCGTGTAATAAAAATTAAATCCTCAAAATTATAATTTGCGTAATTACTGGTGGTAGGACCTCTTGTGAGTCCACACGGGTGGGTACTACCACCCTGCCTATTTCTGCCGTGAAGTAGTAATGCGTTTCGGTTTGAAGGGTGAGGCAGCCATTATAACTATACTTGAGACCTTAGAACTTATATCTCAAGGTGGGTGGCGCATTTACGTTGTGGATGTCTATGGGCTCCAGTAACCACTTAACACAAGGTGGGCTGTGAGCTCGTCCACCCATCTAAGCAATAAAAAAAAAGCTGAAGTACTAGCTAGACCAGCTATTTAGAAGTCTAGCCACCCAAAGTATTTCTCGTACTTCTTGTGGAATTCTCCATCTATAGGTATACTCCGATTCTTATTCAAATCATGTACTTCACAATATTTTCCAAATAATAGGTCCTGAACCAAAAAACTATTAATTTGTAAGCAATATCGAGATAATTTCGATATAGACATTTCGCTGTCGGACTTCCTTACTAGTCGCGGCGGCGAACGTGAGTACCCGTGGCCTGCAAACGGTGCTGCGCGAATGGTCGCCTCGTCCACCGCTTCGCTGTTCGCACCGCCGATCCCCGTGGCCAGGCCGTAAATCTTCTTAAAAAACATTAGATTGCAAAAAAGTAGCAAAATATATTAACTTATTTAATTAATGGATTTTAAAATTCATATAAAATACTATATCTAAACAAAAATCTATTTTTATACTTTTAAATCCGTAGAATAAATCATTACAGGAATGAATAGTTATTGAGCTTAAGCAAAAAAAAAAAAAAAACGATGTTTTGACGTTTGACGTTTTACATTTGATCACTCGTTTTCGCGCGACGCGCGACCTCAAAGATATCGGCGTCAAGAACTGGAAGGAGAAAGCCCTGAACAGAGCAGTCTGGAGGGACATACTGGACCAGGCTAAGGCCCACCCTGGGCTGTAAGGCTAAGATGATGATGATGACTCGTTTTCGCACTCTTATATTATTTTACCTGCCTGCCTGTCTACCTGGATATCATTATACCTGCTTATTATATCTAAGAATATTTAGAATTAGGTCTGTGTCATAAAGTATAGTAATATAAATAATATTTAAACTGATGATGATGTTAAAATGTCAGCATATTGACAGCAAAATCATATGATATAACCAAAAATTCTTATCTTATTTTTTAAATATCTCTGTATCCCCATAAACAATATTGATTTTAATTTGTTTATAACAAAAGGGCTTTATATTTTTTTTATTTTTTTATTCCTTAGATGTGTGGACGAGCTCACAGCCCACCTGGTGTTAAGTGGTTACTGGAGCCCATAGACGCCCACAACGTAAATGCGCCACACACCTTGAGATATAAGTTCTAAGGTCTCAGTATAGTTAAAACGGCTGCCCTACCCTTCAAACCGAAACGCATTACTGCTTCACGGCAGTATAGTCTGTTATTTAAACTTAATTTCATTACTGTCCTTGAACTTCGTTTAGTGGGCCGCGCAATGTATGGAGGGTGGCCCATGTCCTTTGTTTTTATTTTTGACATGAGAGAAAATGTTGTCTCGCAACAGTAAGTACTTCCGAAGCAGGAAAGTAAACGGCGAGGATATTCTCATGTTCGTTTGGTTCATTCTTATTGCAACTTGGGGGCGCTAAAAACTGTTTAAAAAATTAACATTGAGTGTCCAAGTCTAAAACGGATGGTCTGTGGTCCAAACCTCGCTCATGCGTGTTAGAGTCCGTTTCAGACTAGTATTCTGACGTCATGTTACAATATGACTGTCTTTGGCGGGATTTTTCGCGCAACTGTCATGGCGTTGATGTACAATAGTTGTTTTAAACGAACTCTACCATTTTGTACTAGGTGGCAAAGGGCCGCACAAGAACCTCGCGGAGGTCACATGCGGCCTCGGGGCCGCAGGTTCCCCACCTATGTCATAGACTATATGATTTTTATTTAAGTTTTTTTACCGATGACTTCTTCCGTTCCTGCATCCATTAAAATTTGTTGTTCTTCAAAATCCATTGAGAGATCACCTGAGTGTTCATTTGCAGAGAGAGTCATATTATCTTGACTAACAACCACTCCGGCATTATCAAAATCCATCTGAAAACCCATTTCAAATATTGAAATTTCAAAAATGAAACACCATTCCTTCTTTAACTCTATTACACAAGATTCAAAATATCATAACAGTAAAAATGCTTATATTCTATCATTCTGTACTTTCTTTTATAAGTAACACTAAAATTGCATGAAAATAATATTTCTGTTAAAACAGCAATCACTTATATTATTTTTTTACTCCTTGTAAAAATGCTCTTTGAGATGTACGTACTATGCACCTACTCATGTCAGACAGATTACTATCTCTGTTGTATGTGCATACTGTAATAAAATGGGTATGCATGCAATATGTATCCTGTTTTGATTTGAAAACTACTTCCAACTGTGAGAAGGCACCAGTAATACCTAGTGACTGATTCAATAATCAATGACTTGAATTACTGGCTTGGATGCTTTGCATAAAAAAAAAATTGATTTTATTGCTTCTGTCAATCTTGTAAAGGTAAAATGCAAAATACTGTTAAATTGTTACCTTAATTAAATTAATTGAATGAGAATCATAAAACAGAAATATAAAACTTACTCTATGAGCAGTATATAGTAGGTTTTTTTATTTAAATGAGCAGATAAAATGAAAATGGCTAAAATGCTTTTTTATCACGTCACCACCTAGCGTGAGAAAGGTATTGAAGATTCAATGGTAAGAGATCCCACCTTTCATTCAAGTGCTTCTAAAGTATCAGATTTACAAAAGATTATGTGAATCCTTTCACATAATTCACATTGAAGTGAAAATGGAATTAGACACCAAATACTAGTAGAGAAACTTAACAAAAAAGGTTTTAAGAAAAAATGTTTAGTCAACTGGGCATCTAATTTCTTTTAAGTGTAAAAAGATGATGGATATAAATAATAAGTAGGTGACAATTATTTTTTTACAAATGATGGATGTAAACTTAAATCTCATCATAGAATTCATGAATGGAAATACTATCCACTGCGGACACTTTTTTGAAAGATTTTCATTAAATGTCAAATGAAAATGATTGTCATGAACTTTATTGCTGTACATAAACAGAAACCTTATTACTATGAATTGAGTTTTGGTTATCAAAACAACAGACCTCAGAGATCAATTTGAAACTGAAACCATACTTCAGATACAATTTTACATTATCTAAAAATGAAAACTGTTTTTTTTTTTTGTTTGATCCTGAGTTTATAACTTAACTATTACACTAAGGAGGATTATATTATAATAATGAGGATATAAAAAATGAGATCTTTGCATGTTGTGAAAATTTATCAAGATTGTTGATGCAAAGTATGATTACCAACAATTCTGGAATACTATTATGTCATAACTGATTCAGTACAAATCGTAAGTTTGTGTGGTTGATTTATTGAAGTGCCTTTAATTATTATAACAAACTCGTTGCTAAATAAGCATAAAAATAAGAAAAGAATGTCTTGAATTCTGCAGTGAATACTTACACTTTCTATGCTTCCTTCTAAGTTTAATGAATCATCTAAGTTATGTTCCATTTTGAACGTCTGATTAAACGTTATTATTCACAATTAATATCACAAAAAGATTTTATTTTTCACTCCGGTACACTAAAGATTTTTGATGGTATGATAGTTTAAAAGAGGCCGCCATTTTAACTTGTCAAATAAATGGACCGAAGTCTCACGAATCGCCACGGTTAAAAACAAATTTAGGATTCACAATACATACATTTATATGATATATGAGTAATAAATGAATACGCACTTTGTTTAACAATTAATAAAAGCGTCTGTCTAACTATTTAAAGTAGATAAAATAGGCTACAATTTTACGTATTTCCAAAAGTAAACATAAAATTCCTTAAAATTTCGATGGCGCTATTTTGCAATTCAACTTTTTAATTTTGTGAACCATTCGCCAACATAACGAAAATAATCGATTCTCTTACAAAAGACAGAAGTCGATTTTTATTTTTGAAAATAGTAAAGTTACAGTACCTAAATATACCTATACCAGAAAAACATAAAAATAAGACTTAAATGAAGCTAATTAATGATGAAAAGGACGCGAGGGGAAAAATTCTAATAACTAGGTACTTCACTAAAAAAAAAAAAATGGCTGTTGCTACACTTTTATTTATTTACTAGCGACCCGCCCTCGCTTCGCTTCGGAAACATTAAAACACACATGAAACCAAAAAAAAAAATTAAAAAAAGTAGCCTATGTTCATCAGGGACAATGTCGGCTTCTAATGGAAAAAGAATTTTTTAAATCGGTCCAGTAGTTTCGGAGCCTATTCGAAACAAACAAACAAACAAATCTTTCCTCTTTATAATATTATTATTATTATAGTATAGATAATTTTTTTTTTATAGCCCTTGTAGGCCGACGAGCATACGGCCCACCTGATGTTGAGTGGTTACCGTTGCTCATGGACTTCAGCAATGCCAGGGGCAGAGCCAAGCCGCTGCCTACCGCAAAATATATATATATCGACGCTTGAAAGGCAAACGTGACTAAGCGACAATGCGTGAACTTTACAGTAGACTAATTTAAAGTTGAAATACCTGAAAACAAAATTTATTTTAACGAATCTAGCTGTAGTAGAATCTAGCTAGTAGCTTTAGGATTGAAATGATTTTAATAGACCTAGAAATATAATTTTTTTGCGCATCGAATATGGTTATTGCCTATCATTTATGTACAAAGTAATTATTGTCGCTTAGTCACGTTTGCCTTTCAAGCGTCGATATATATATATATCTCACATAAGTACTACATTTTATTTTGCGCATCTTTCTACTTGAAAATCAGAGACAGATTGAAGCTTAGGACATTCTTACCTACTATAATTATAATTAAGTTTAACTAAAAAATGTGAGTTAAACCTTACACCCGGTGCGACCAGTATTTTTAAATTATTCGCAACTTTAAGAAATAACTTTGATTATTACAATGCAACTAGATGCCATAGATTTACTCTGCCTTGGCTGTTAAAAATTATTTATATAGTAATGTAAAAGACTAGAACCCTAAATATTCGGCTATATAGAGTATTTTTATAGAAATTAAAAATATATATACTAGAACAATGAATCTAACATGTTTACTTTTAAGTTTTTATTATATTTGCCTAATACTCTATTATATTAATTTAAAAGCTTTTTTGTTAAATTATTATTAAGGTAATCGCTATACGATTTGGGATTGAGCAATATAATCATAATACGATTATAACTTTTCTCTGAAACTTGACAATGCGACTAACGCGTGTAGAAAACACACACGCAACAATAAATTATACACTTAATATTTGAGGTCATAAGCTGAACACATTTTTTTTTAAGAGATTTTATGACCTAGTAACTAAGACCAGTCATGTCTTCTTTTAATGTAATATTCTTATTTTTATGAGAAATGATATTATGGAGTGAAATGAAATGAAGTGAAATGAAGATGATTAATTTGAGACATTAATCAACTGGGATGAAATGAAATGAGATGAGATGATATGTGATTATATATGACGAAGGAGATACAAAAGCAATGTTTTTAAAAAGTGTGACGTCAGCACTAGTGACGTCACAGTTATTACTTTCTTGACGATGACTCATATTTGGGCTTCCGAAACAAAACTTCACGAGAACTTGGTGAGCTGCGTATATTTCACGAGAAGCATAACAACATTCCAGAGAGATCAATGACCAAGCGCTTTTTTTTTTTTTTTCCTACCTAAGTTGATAGCCTTGAGAGGCTATTTCAGCGTAACCGTGGCTAGTAGGTGAGCTCACGGGGCTCAAACCTGACGACAATGCTAACACGAACCCTAGCAAGAGCCGTGCTTCGCAGAATCTACCACCGGATCGGAAACGCGACCCACTGAGAAGATCCGGCGAGAAACTCAGTGGGCTGTGTCTGAGAGTTAATTTACTCGTCGAGCCCTTTGTCGCAAGCGACGGGTTCGACGAGAACGGTGACCGGTGCTTGAGGTACCTAAAAGCACCGTTAGTGGATCGGGAGGATCCGAAATGACGTGTTTTGGGCGACGTCGACTGCTTTCCATTCTGTCCGCAGGATCGGGAATGTAGTTACCGGCGGCCACGATGAGAGGGTTCTCGTGTCGTGCCGCTTTATCGAAGTGGCGCATCGACGCCGACTGCAAATACTTACTGACGGACTCTAAGTCCAGGTCGTCATGGAGGTCGACGTTCCTGACGAACCACGGGGCTCCGACGGCTATCCTGCAAAAACGGGATTGAATAATCTGGAAGGATTTAAAGTGAGTGCAGGCCGCGTGAGCGAACACTACACTTGCATAGGTCATGACGGGGCGTATGCAAGTTTTGTAGAGTGTCACCTTATTTCTAAGGGACATTTTACTTCGCCTGCATATCATCGGGTAGAGACGTCCTAGAATGAAGGCGGCACGGTCGCGTACCGCCTTAATATGAGGCTCCTTCTGTCGAGGGTGACGCCTAAATATTTGACCTTCGGGGCCCACGGTATGGACTGGTTGAACATCGTGATTGGGCGAATGGCGGAGGCGGAGGTGTCGACGCGCCTAGACGGGAGAGGGTTGCTCAACGTGGTGTTCGGAGGGCGACCCCTTTTGAAGAGCACCGCTGTGCTTTTCGTGGGGTTGATGTCCATGCGCCACTTCCGGAACCACTGTCCCATGGTAGTAGCTGCGGTCTGAAGTCGTCGATGAAGCAACGCCTTCTTCCTACGCGAGTAGTAGATGGCGGTGTCATCGGCGAAGAGCGCCAGATGGCTCTCCGGAGACCGGGGTATATCATTGATATACAAACTGAATAGTAACGGGGAGAGGGCGGAGCCTTGCGGGACTCCGGCTGTGACGTGATGGGGGCAGGAACGCGTTCCCTCGACTCGGATATCGGAACGAACGGTTCGACAAGTAGTCTCGTATGATGAGCACGAGTCTGTCTGGCACTCCCATGTTATACAGTTTGTATATCAAACCGTTGTGCCAGACTTTGTCGAACGCCTTCGCTATATCGAAGAACCAAGCGCTAGATAGTACGGCCGTATTTATAGGGCTTGGCATACGTCAGCGTGTTTACAAGTTTTTAAAGTATTGAAATTACAATAAAAGGGACTGTTTAACATCAATTTCTCATCTTAACAAACACAGAGTAATTAGTTGATGACCAGATGATCCGATTATCACATTGAATCATTATTATTTTTATAATAGGTAGGTAAATAGTCATATTTGCGCCGACATATATAATCTCAGTAAAATGGTTTTCATTTACTGAGATTTTTTCAGTGGACTTTTTGGAGGAACCCGAGAAGTTACGTCCAGCAGCTTTGTTTCATTTTCCCACATTTGTGCACTTTCACAGATATTAAACAGTTAATAAACCACCATTATTACACATTTAAACCTGAAGAAACACTAAATAGACAAAATAAAACAAATCACACAACTTCACTCCTCGCGTTCCCGCCAAAAAGTCTCACAGAATATTTGAAAAAACAGTGGTGGCATAGATTATACACTTAGCTAAAAATTCTAGTTACCGTTGTCCGTAAACAAGTCGAGAAATAAAGACGTCAATTAAAAATATTAAAAATAATAATAAATTTTAACCACAGGATTAATTTGACTAAAATATATTTACCTGCCGATTATCATTAGCTTATTTTAGCTAAGGTATATACAGCCTATTAGGAAATTAAAATGCCCGTCAATTTGCAAAGTGTTCGCCAGTACTTAAGCGAATTGAGAAATTCGGGTGGTTTGCATAAAGATCAAGCTGAAAAGTTAGTACCTACTTAATTAAATTGCTTTTCTTATTAAAAATAACATTAGAATTGTGAGTTACAAAGAATAGTAACAGTATAGTTTTACTTTAAAGTGGCTTTAATAATATTTTGTAAATTAATCTATTTTGTGATTTGTATTTTATAACTTTAAAGAGGATAGGTCAGATGCCTGACCCTTCAAATCAGAACATTAAATTATTGGGATATAAACATATCTCCAAATGGGTTTCGTCATTCATGTTATGATGTCTATGGGCTTTGGTAAACACAACACCGAGTGGGCTGTGGGCACAGCTCTGCCTAATAAATATATTTTATAATCCAAATTCAACATATCATAAATATAATTTAATGCAACATATCGACGCTTGAAAGGCAAACGTGACTAAGCGACAATGCGTGAACTTTACAATAGACTAATTTAAAGTTGAAATACCTGAAAACAAAATGTATTTTAACGAATCTAGCTGTAGTAGAATCTAGCATGTAGCTGTAGGATTGAAATGATTTTAATAGACCTAGAAATATATATTTTTTGCGCATTGAATATGGTTATTGCCTATCATTTATGTACAAAGCAGTTATTGTCGCTTAGTCACGTATGCCTTTCAAGCGTCGATATCATACTTTAAATCCTGCTAATTATCCTCAATTTAAGTAGAGCTGTGAAATCTTTCTAATTTAACAAACAAAAAGAATAATGAAATAATGTTTTCATTATTATATGAAATATAATATATATGTAAATTAGAATATAGAAAAATAAAATATATAAATTAAAATATACTTTTTATGCAATATCATCATCATCATCACATTACAGTTATTATTAGTTTTATTTATTACAATTATTATTTTTTATTGTTACACTCCTCCCTCTAAGAGGCTGGCTTGTGATGTTGACCTTAACATTACATTATAGGTATCGCAATGTCCTTATGGAGATACTAAAAAGTACAGAACAAGAATTATCAGAGTCATTGAAAGCATTCATAGAAGCGAGTAAGTTTATTTTTTTATTTAATTTAAACTTATTGATTTAATGTTACTTTCTTTTGGAATAAATAAGCAGATAAGTACAGCAAACAATTGCTTAAAACAGCTGTAAAACCATAGCATAATTTTGGGTGAAATTATCAAAAGAAACTGGAGAATATCGAAATGGTAAATTGGCATTTCACAAAATTCATAAAAGAAGTCAGGATCGTAACCGTAATGACACTCTTGGTGTACTTTTCTTTTTCCTAGTAGAGTATGAATATTGACAGTTTTTTTTTCTCACACAGTTGTTAATGAAAATGTGAGCCTAGTGATTTCAAGGCAACTCTTGACAGATGTGAGCACACACTTAGCACTGCTGGCTGATAATGTTTCACAGGAGGTTTCACACTTTGCACTTGATGTTATACAACCCAGAGTTATTTCATTTGAAGAACAGGTGAGGTATATTATTATGTATTATATAGGAATTTCATATTGGAAAACCAAATTTACTTTATAAAATCTGATCATCCTTCAGAACCAATACTTTGAAGTAAAAAAAATCATAATTTTAATCTCAGAAGAATACACCATAATAATTCTAAATTTATAAATCTTTGTTAGATTTTATTCAAAAGTTAATATTAAAGAACATATTTTATAAAAGTCTTGGCCAATCCTAAATTATGAACACAAATGTTATCCCTGACAATAATATAAATCATCTGTAAAAATGTATAATTATAGTTAACAAAGGTTACGTTATATAAAATTTATTTGTAGTCTTTCATTATCATAGGTGGCCAGTATCAGACAGCACTTAGCAGATATCTACGAGCGAAATCAAAACTGGAAGGAAGCTGCTAATGTTTTAGTTGGAATACCATTGGAAACTGGGCAGAAGTATGCTTTTCATTTTCTACCAAAACAGTAATATTATTATTTTTATTGCCTTTACAGACAGATCTGATGGTGAGTGGTTATAGTTATTAAGGGACGTCAGCAATGTAATGGGCACAGCCAACCCTCTTTCTAGCACTGAGGAATCCCCATTGTTGTGAAATAGAACATGTCACAGCACTCAGGAAAAACTGGAGGGAAGCCAGTGGCGTAGCGTGGTGGGGGCGGAGGGGGCGGCAAAATTTCACAATAAATAATAAAAATATTTGAACCATTTCATATTTTTATCGCAACTACAAATTTGGACCGATTGGACTGGCAACACCGTCTATACTGACTCGCGGGGATTCCCCGTATTTTGTAATAGTAAGGAAGTACGTGATCCTTTGACAATTCAAAGAAAGTTTTATTGATGGATTGTCAGTTGTCCATTTCACATTGACGTAATGTGGATGCGACAAGTGGTTGAAGGAGAATATTTTTTTGTATTGTAACACTTAGGTAACTTTTTTATTTAAAATCTTACCTGTAGGTATAATGCAGAATAATGACTGCGCTTGCCAAAAAAAAATCTAGAATTAATGTATAGTATACATCGAAAGTAAAATACCTAAATAAAATGGCGGCAAAATTGTCTTCCACCCCGGGCGGCTGACACCCACGCTACGCCACAGAGGGAAGCTCATTACAAAATTATATTGTATGCACTGCACTGTGGGTGAACACAGTATTGCTACATCCCATAAATGAAATCGGTTCTGATGGCAATCAACAATCTGAACAGCCCTGTTCTGTAGGAACAGGAATAGGAAGTAATTGGTATTTTAAATCCCAGTCCAGGAAGGGGAGCAGTTTATCTGGATATATAGTACGTACCACTGCTATGTTGAGTTTTATATTATACCTTTTAAACAACTCCAATATGAAAAAATTAATTGCACTAGCTTATATATAAAACGTTTATAGATTTTGTACCAAATTACAGTGGATATCTTTTTTTGTTGAAAATGTTTCCATGAAATAAAAAAAGAACATGACCTCTTAATTATATTTAAAATTTCATTTTTAGACAATATTCAGTTGATTACAAACTGGAAACCTACCTAAAGATAGCCAGACTGTACCTTGAAGTGGACGATCCGGTGCAAGCTGAGGCATTCGTCAACAGAGCCTCATTGCTACAGGCCGAAACAACCAACGAGCAACTGCAGATATATTACAAAGTTTGCTATGCAAGAGTTTTAGATTATAGAAGGTATATATTTTATACCGCTGAATAGTTTTGTCAGCAACAATTTAGGTTTAAAAAAAGGCCCATTACTTCTAAATCTTTAGATGTGACGTGTTTATATTGTGTTTCAAATGATGCCAATACAGTTCTTAATAGTCAATCTGGTAAATTTTAAATATAGAAATTCATAAATATTGAGTTATTGTAAGAAGTTTTTACTGGTGGTAGGACCTCTTGTGAGTCCGCGCGAGTAGGTACCACCACCCTGCCTATTTCTACCGTGAAGCAGTAATGCGTTTCGGTTTGAAGGTCGGGGCAGCCGTTGTAACTATACTTGAGACCTTAGAACTTATATCTCAAGATGGGTGGCGCATTTATGTTGTAGATGTTAATGGACTACGGTAACCACAACACCAAGTGGGCTGTGAGTTTGTCCATTCAAATATGCAATAAAAAAAGTCGTGATCTAAAGGATAAGGCGCGCGGTGTACTTACCAATGCGTTCGACACCCAGATCATTGTGAAGATCCACATTGCTCACCTTAGCTTCGAGGGTTAACCTAAAAAGAGAAATTGTAAAATTTTGTGGGAGTAGTTTAGGCACTGGTCACTGAGCGAACACTACATTCGCAAAATCTATCATCGAAGCGATGCAACTATGTCCAGCTGAAAAGGTGAAACGTTATTAACAACTGAGACTTCAATTTCGTTCAAGGCATTCAAGGGGGGACGCGTCGAACCCGTCGCTTGCGACGCAGGGCTCGACGAGTAAATTAACCCTCAAACACAAGCCCACTGAGTATCTCGCCGGATCTTCTCAGTGGGTCGCGTTTCCGATCCGGTGGTAGATTCTGCGAAGCACTACTGCTCTTGCTAGGGTTCGTGTTAGCATCGTCGTCAGGTTTGAGCCCCGTGAGCTCACCTACTAGTTAAGGTTACGCTGATATAGCCTCTCAAGGCTATCAGATTAGGTAGAAAAAAAAAAGTGAAACATTCGCATTTCTCGACATTGCAACATAAACAAAAAGAAATAAAAAATGATTTTTTTTAGGAAATTCATCGAAGCGGCTCAAAGGTACAATGAATTGTCATATCGTAACATTATCCACGAAGACGAGCGGATGACGTGCCTCAGGAATGCCCTTATATGCACCGTGTTGGCATCTGCTGGTAATTGATTTCAATGTATTGCTAAGATTGTTGAGCTGCAAAAATAGAAAATCGATAAGACATTGACACATTGATTATATTACACAATATTTTTGTAATAAGACCACAGCTTCAGATCAGAACATTTAAGTCACTACAGTCTAAGTCTAAGCCACTACATAAAAAATGGTGCATTTTTTTTCATTTCATTAGACATGCTAGTCTTTTTAATATCCATTTCTACTGTTAAGTAGTCATACCAGTGTCAACAATTTTATGGTGCTTTGTTAGGTTCTTTATTTACCGAATGATAATTTAATCAACACCTCAAAAATACTTTACAGTTTTCGAATACATTAATCTTTCATTAATAAGCGCCCACATAACATTAGGACACTCTCACAGCGTAGCAGGAATGTATCAAAAATTCTCCCTAACTGGAACGCGTGATTATATCGCGGTAGAACAAGGTAGAGTGGTGGGATTTTCTATGCGCAGGCTTTTCCTATACTAGTGAGAAATAGGAGCAGCTGTAGGAGCAGTTAATATTCGTCAAAGTAATTTAAAATAAATAATAATTAAAAAAAACTTAACAAAACACGCTTTTATAGAAAATCCAACTAAAAAATAGAAAATACATTTTAAGAAATTTGAATTAAACATAGTGTAAGAAAAAATGATTTTATTGTAAAGAAAAGCGTCGGATGCATGGTGTCAGTAGTTATAAATATTTTATGAACAGATGTGAGTAGAAGGGTTATTTTGATAATATCTTGAAAACCACCACAGATTTTCTATAAAAGCGTATTTTATTAGTTCTTTTAAACTATTATTTATTTTTCAATTTTTAGTTGAATTACAATTTAATTCAATTTTTTTTTAAATATTGAATTGTCATCGGTCCTTATTTAATAAGTATACCAAATTTCGAGTTAATCCGACGTTTTCAAGGGGGTTCAATCATGTTCAAAGATTCCGTTACATACTAACATACCTACATAAGTCTGAAGCTAATAAAAGCGTATTAAAAAGTAATGCCTTTTATCTAAAATGTTACAGGACAACAGAGATCCAGAATGCTAGCAACATTGTTCAAAGATGAGCGGTGCCAACAGCTGCCGGCGTATTCTATTCTAGAGAAAATGTATTTAGATCGTATAATTCGACGGTCAGAGTTGCAGGAGTTCGAATCCCTCATGCAGACACATCAAAAGGTTAAGTTAGGACATATTACTTTTTTTTTTTGTTCGGACACGGGGCCGAGTTTTGACGGTCCGCAGATTTGGGAAATTAACATTAAAAAAGGCATATATAAGTTACAATAGATGAATAGAAGCATGACTGAAAATCTTAAAAAAAATGTTGCCATCTCAAAAAATGTTAATTTGATTGATTATAATTTTTTTGCTATCATTTTTGCTGTCTAAGTTTGCAGGTTTTTGATACCGAAATTTTAAGCGTGTCATCTCCATATTAGTTTGGAATAATAAATAGGAAACTAAATTCTACCCTATTCATGTAATTTTCATGGTTCAATAATTACCGAATCCCGTAATCGGATATTAATAAATTACGAATTTTGTCATCAACCAATGAAAAATTGAGATCAAAAACCACATTTTATTAATTACTGTTCTGTATTTTTATATTTCGTACATTCTTAACTAGGCAGTCTTGAGTATGTGCCTACCAGGTTATGACCGCGTCTTGATCTATTTGTAATAATTATGTTGTTGATTGAAATGATAGAGGATTCACTTACGATTATTTTAAATGTAACAGGCGACCACACCCGACGGGTCTACGATCCTCGACCGAGCGGTTTTCGAACACAATCTGCTGTCAGCGAGCAAGCTCTACAACAATATAACATTCGAAGAATTAGGTGCGCTACTAGAAACGCCGCCTGCGAAAGCGGAACGAATAGCGAGCCACATGATCAGCGAGGGTCGCATGAACGGGTACATCGACCAGATCAGCTCCATTGTACATTTTGAAAGTAAGTACAGGGACTGAATTTTGTTAGCATTTATGTTGCCTATACCACAACGTCCACAACGAATCGAGGGACACATCATGAGGTCCAAACTGAAGTCCAATGGAATAATTATCTTTGCCTATCATACCATTAAAGGCCATGTTTACTTCGCGGCAAATTCTTTTTTATTTTTTTGTTGCTTAGATGGGTGGACGAGCTCATAGCCCACCTGGTGTTAAGTGATTACTGGAGCCCATAGACATCTACAACGTAAATGCGCCACCAACCTTAAGGTATAAATTCTAAGGTCTCAATATAGTCACAGCGGCTGCCCAACCCTTCAAACCGAAACGCATTACTGCTTCACGGCAGAAATAGGCAGGGTGGTTTAACCTACCCGCGCGGACTCAAAAGGTCCTACCACCAGTTCTCTGACAATAATCTCTTATTATTAATACTACCGGCCAAACTTCGAGATTTAATTCTAAGTCTCAATTCCATTATTAGCAGAAATATCATATAGCAATTCAGTATTCAATGTAATGGGTGAATTATTAATAAGGAATCCGCATGTTCACAGTTAAAGGCGCAAAGAAAACGAAATATTAGGGCATATATTAATTTAACATAAAATGATAATATTTCAGCTCGAGAAATATTGCCTCAATGGGACAAACAAATACAAAGCTTATGTTATCAAGTAAATAGTCTGATTGAGAAGATAGCTTCCGCAGAACCAGAGTGGATGGCCAAAGTCGTGGAGGAAGAAATGATTCAATAATTGTATTTTATACTTTCAAACAGCATAGATTAAATAATTATCTTAAATGAAGTCTTTTCTTTTCTAAGTACCTTTTTGACCCGAGTCATCCATAATATAATAATCGCACATAAATTTCATATTTTATATATTACTAGCGACCCGCCCTCGCTTCGCTTCGGAAACTGTAATTTATTATTGATTTCTCCACTATTTAATGAATGTTATTATTCATATAAACCTTCCTCTTCAATCACTCTATCTATTAAAAAAAACCGCATCAAAATCCGTTTCGTAGTTTTAAAGTTTTAAGTATAGGTACATAGGGACAGAGAAAGCGACTTTGTTTTATACGATGTAGTGATTATTAATAACGTAGAGGGCAGTTTGGATCATTGGCAGTCTAACGGGAATAAATCGAATTATGTAGCACCTCAAGCACACGAAGTGAGAACCATAAGGATGTTTATACAGGTTATACTATTCATAGGAACTGCTTTTATAAAGATGAAAATGTAGTTTAGTGATTTTTCCAGAGGATTCCATGATTAAAAGATCGATTATTTTAAAAATCTTATACTAAAAATGCTGGAATAGAAATCTTATATACTGCTATTGTTTTGTTTTGTAGTTATTTAATTCGACTTAATTATTCAGAACCGCTCCATAATAATCCCGAATATCATTGCGGTCATTCACCCATGTGAAGAGCAGTTCAATATCTTATACCTTTAAACGAGCAATTCTTGTATCTGTAATCTGAATCTCGGAAACAGCTCCGATTTTCATAAAATTTAGTATACAGGGGATTTCGGGAGCGATTAATCGATCTACGATTTATTTTCAGAAAATGTTTTATTCGTGTTTTCAATAATTAACTTTACCCGACATCTATTGGCGAATAATAATACTATTTTTCTTAATTGAGGGCAACTAACCGCTTTAAAGACACAACAAGATGGCGTTATCAAAAAAAAAACCGAGCAAAGCTCGGTCAACATCTAGTTAGTATTAACTTAATTATATTGTTTTAATATAATATCAGTCCAATATATGTACTTAACCAATCAAAATTAATAATTTTATAAACAATAATTTAAATTAGTCAATCGGTCGGAGTTCGCGTTTTGATTGTCCTAAATAAGTTTCTTTTTGCAAACAACAAAAAATTGCTCGATTGCGAAAAACTGCCTTACATTTAGTCCCGTCAGTCAATAAGCCAGTCCCTTTGAAGTCGTCCTACAAATTTTGCAATAATCCGATTGCCCTACGACATATAAGACGGATTATTATTATACAGCTATTTGTTATCATGAAAATCATATTTGTTTAAAGGTAACCAAAATAATAGGTATTAATCTGTATAAAACAAGGATATCATCTTCATAAAAGACTTTATTAAAACAATCTTAACAGAATAAAATAATATAATAAGGGGTAATATATCTCACAACATTTTTCGTATTTTGACGTACAGGACAAATATGGGGTTTAAGGGTTTAACAGATAATAAAACAAAATTTAGTTGATTAAAACAGACTATTCATTTTTATTATCATTCAATCAATTATATATCACACCACAGGTGCTTATTTACAAGATTTATTAATTAAAAGTCGAGTGAGACTATATTTTGACGCGAATCGTTTACAAACATTTAGGAAAAGCTAATGAAATAGTCTCACAGCGTTATTAGGAAAGCAGGAAAGGAATATTGCGTTTTGAACGCTCCGGGCACTATACACGTAATTTCTACGATACTGATTGATTCTCTATACACGCTGTTTGGTTGTGATAACAGTATGTATTTATCTACAAGAGTAGGTTTGGTTATATTTTCTAAGGCTCGAGCTCGAGGGCAACGCCAACCTTGTGGCCACCTGCATTGAAGTTCTGTCCGTCGATGGCAGCAGACAATGTAAGGGTTACGCCTGTAAATAACATGTGCTATGAATATTAAATATGCAATTAATTGCCTCATAAATCACTTCATAATGACTTTCCAATTTACAAACAATGAAATATTATTGAAAAAAAAATCACGAGAACGAGATAATCGTGTTACGCGTTACAGACTTACGTAAAATCTTCACAGATCGGAAGACATTCCGATAAGAGATAAGACAATCGTGCCTTAAAAAAAATAGAGCAATGCGTGATCTGCGTAAGTCCAGGTTATTTTCTGTCTGAGCATGATTGATGAGTTGATAAAACAGTTACGTAAAATGGGCCGAATGTCATGAGATTTTACTTTGTTATCTCGCCATTTATGAGTTGTTGCAGAAAGTAAACACTTTCAATGTAAAGATGCAAATTACAGATTATTTTTTATCATAGGACTATTATATGAAACTTTCGGAAACCTAATGATTGTACATATAAGGTAACTAGCTGTACGCGTCTGCTTCACTGGGCATTTAAAATTAACATTATTATTTCTCAGCCCCACAAAAATTCTCATCATTAACGCCCCCGCAACTGGTGTAGGGAGTCCATTAAGTACATTTTATATATGCATACCAAGTTTCAAGTCAATCGGATGCATGGTCCAGTGGTTATAACGGAACATCCGTAAAAACAGCTGTAGATTTATAGTATTATATTTCATTAGTATAGAAGAATATTGACCTGGGCGTAGTTTCTGTTGGTAACCAAGACCGATGAGGGACTTGTTGTTGATCTTGGCGTGCAGAGACGCGTCTTGGTCCAGCGCGTACTTCGCTCCAACTCCGAATAATGTGTCGGCCGAACCCGCCGTCCACTTCATGCTGACGCCGCAGTCCAGCTTGTCAGATACCTTCTGGTAGATTGAACCGCCGAAATCTTTACCATTGTCTCTGTGAAAATAATTTTCATTAATGTTACGCTAAATCACTGGTGGTAGGATGTATTGTGACTCCGCAGGGGTAAGTATCACGACCCTGCCTATTTCTGCCATGAAGCAGTAGTGTTTCGGTTTGAAGGAAGGGGCAGACGTCGAACTATACTGAGAAATTATATTTTAGGATAGTGGCGGCATTTACGTTGTAGATGTCTATGGGCTTCGGTAACCACTTAACACCAGGTGAGCTGTGACCTATTCCAACCAACAATACAAAAAAAAGACGAATTTTGAAGTCGTGGTGGCCTTAAACGATAAAACGTCGATAAAATAGTCATAACCAGCGTTGCGACTAAGCCGGTGATCAAATTTCGCAGGTAATTTTAAGGAAATGTGAATTTAGAACCGTGGCTTCGCCAACGGCTTCGACGATGCAGGAATAGAGTTTTCAATATATAAGGTCACTGCGACTGTTCCGGAAATACGGCTCAAACCAAAAAGGTCAGGCTGTTTCGGAATTACTGATGCTTGGGCGTATAACACACACGAGTTGTTACCACCGCCTGCCTACTCCTGTCGCGATGCAGTCATCGTATCACGATAGTCATTCATGAAATGTTTTTTTAAATCATTATCTTCAATAATAATAAAAAAATATTCATAATAACAGGCAGTTTCATTTAATCTAGATAAGATGGTAGATATACTATATTCATACTATTACAATGGCATATTGTTGCATATTATTCGCACGCCAAGAGATTAAAAATTTTACGTCACACCTTTCGCCTAATTATAAATTGTTTTTCTATGTTTCAACAACAAACAAAGAGCAAATACCTATTTAAAATAAAACATAACGCGCTATTTGTTTTTTAATTCACGTATATCGGAATGCGTGAGTATTTGAAAGGCCAGCTATATATTATATTATCCTGTTAATGTCAAGTTGAATCATGCGAAATATGAAGAGTTAAGTATTAAGGTCAATGCCATACACGGCCGCACCGCATTGAAGTGGTTTATATAACAACGGGACATCCTTGCCGACTCAATCTAGAACAATTCTAGGATTATGCAACCAAACTTCTAAGTAATCAATACTTTCCTGTGTTACGTCGCAAATTGGGGCCTTATTTATTCATAGTATAAGTTTGGTTACATTTTGTAATTTATTCCATGGCAGGTAAATTGTACAAATTATACACTAGTAAAACTAACTTTTTCGATTTATTCTAGCATTGTCTTGTTTTCATCTACCTAATCTAATATTTCTGACCTTTTTGGTTGTCTATACTAATATTATAAAGAGGAAAGATTTGTTTGTTTCTTTGTTTCGAATAGGCTCCGAAACTACTGGACCGATTTGAAAAATTCTTTTTCCATTAGAAGCCGACATTGTCCCTGATGAACATAGGCTACTTTTTTAAATTTTTTTTTTTTTTTGGTTTCATGTTTCTTTTAATGTTTCCGAAGCGAAGCGAGGGCGGGTCGCTAGTTAGAATATAAAATAGATTTTAATATTCACACATCTGGCGACATTTTTGTTTTTTTGTAAAAATATTTATTTATATAGATAATACATAATATACATATAGGCACCAACCATCTTCTCTGTTAAAGATAAGACATTTTCCAATAGCTATATCTTGAATATTTCATATTTTACAGAGTTTATGAATTTAATCAATTTGAATCATTGAAACCAATCTCCAGACTATGTGTTAACTGCAGCCTTGCTTATTTACCTGATTATTTTAATATTTTTTATTTTATTTATTTTGACTATAAAAAAACGAAAAAAAAACACTTTTGTCCTTGTATGTAGCTAAGGCATACAGCCCAGCTCATAGTCAGGGGTTACCATTGCTCATGGACGTCGACAATGTCAGGGGCACAACATATTACTCCGAAAATTACTCAAAATTAAAAAAATAGTTTTTTTTTTTTCAAAGTAGGATGTGATTACTTACACGTTAGTGTGGAGAGCAAAGTCACCAGATTGGTAACCTAGAGCAAAGTTGTTCTTGGAGAACTTTGCTTTTTGTGTATCAAACTGGGTGTGTACACCAGCCAGCCAACCCTGGTAGTTTAGTACTGCTGCAACGTCTACAACTGGACCGGCCAAGTCGAGATCCAAGTTAGTGTTCACTGCTACTGTGTCATTGGTGAATGAGGTCTTCAATTTTCCAGTTTTAGTTCTACAAATCAAAATTAATTTTTACTTTCATATGGACAGAAGGATAATGCTATTCTACATTCATTGTGGCTTTAACATTGAAATCTAGTATATACTGTAATGTGTTATAATCCATTATCAGTATATTGTGGTAATAGCTTCAATTTACTGTCATTACTTAATTGGTTTGTTGCTATGTCAACCCAACACAGACACATTGTGACAGAATTAAGGCATTCAATTGTTTATCTTAATTTTATAGACCATATACGAAAAAAAAAGCAAACCCAATAAATTAATTCTTGCAGTAATTCTTTCCATAGCTTTTTTTGGAACCAGCATGTTTACTGTTTATATTTAATCTGTGGCCCAGTTACCCTATCAAAATAAAGTGATGACTCAGAAACGCGAATGTACAATTCTCAGAGGAATACTTGTTTCAAAAATGAACTTTTTATTTATTTCAATACATATCAAAGCTTACCCAGTCTGTGGGGCAAAAGTGCCTTCAAGGGTGACTTTAAGGCCAGCAGCAATCTTGTCCTGGATTGTGATGTCAGTAGCTAATGTATTGTCTGTGTTCCACTTCTCTGTGAAAGTCAAGCCATAGTCTTTCACTGCAAATTTGGAGGAAAGGCTGCCAAAAACCTAAAATAAATTTATAAATCATTATTAGATCATTATTTTTGTAAATCTAAAACCAAACTACTTCATTTTTAAACATAAATCACTGATTTCACATCTTCATTCTTACCTTTCCGCTTTCCTGGTTGGAGGTGATTCCGCTGGTGAATTCAACACCAGACTCGCTCTTGGTCTTCAGGTCGAGTTTGAAAACACCAAAGTGATAGCCCTTGCTGAAGACATCATTGGCCTTCTTTCCAAGGTCAGCATAGTATGGGGGAGCCATGTCCTATAATCAAGAGGTATTTAAATATAAGATAGAATTAAATTATCAAAATAATAATCTAAGACAAGGGCAGAATCTAAGCCAAATACTTTTTATAAGCTTCTTGGGTTTTATAAGAGTAGGCTTCCTGATTTTGATGTTGGATTTGAGTGTTTTTTCAAATCATCATAAGGGGACAGAATATTTGCTGATCAACAAGAAGTTAGGGTTGTAATTCTGTATTTTCTAAATAAGACTATTTTCGGGCATTTGCCCTGGTTTTTCAGGTCTGATATTCTGAATGTGTGACTGTGTTAGTTTGATGATTTTATTCAGAAATACGAAAGATCATGTTTCTTGATTTACATTCATTTTTATCTAACCACTACTGTCATGCTAATAACGACTGCCAGCTGTGTCAGGGCCAAAGGTTTCGAAAAATATTAATCCAACATTTTTAGTTGACTTATTACATAACAGTCATGCTACGAAGGAATGAATTATTCTAATAAGCATACATATATATGTATAATATGTAAGCAAAATGAAGTACTTGCAAGTTCATTGGCCTTAAACTTGACCTTCGTCTCAAGATTTCCAAGCCAAATTTCAAAGGTTGAAATCACATGCGTCAAATAACCAAGAAACCAATGTCATGAGATTTACGAACCATTAATATAATTAGGAAAATGGAAATAAAAATAACTTTAAATTGGCAACTTAAAATATTTTTGCATGCACTTAGAACTCTATTATAAGTATTAGTCTTTAAAATGACCGTAACATGACGTCGATACTTCCTAGATAGAACCGGCTATGACCACCAAGACGCCTAATTGCAGTTTACAATTTGGTTGATCTTGTAAACATAGATTGATCGTTTTTATCTTTCACGTAGATACTTACTGTGTTTTATAAATTCACAAATTGGTATTATTTCACAGAGAATTCCACGCAAATTGGCGCGCGCGACCAATCTTTGCACTGCCCACCACAAGACAATTTTGATTATGTCAGCAAGTCACAAGAGGGCGCATCGCGCCGGAACTAGCGTTTTAGAAAATCTGTGATCATTTACTTCAGATATTAAAATACTCTTCAGTGTTCTTGTTAATCAAATACCCAAAATTGTGGAACTAGTTTATTAATGTAATAAACAATAAATATGCAATAGATAAATTTACCCTAATTTACAGAATTATATTAAAAGTAGTAAAATGACTAAAAGCGCTGAATGGCAGTGTGACGTCTTTCCTCTTCTTATTTTTTATTCTCAAACAGCCGGAACTCTGGGCTTTTAGCCATTTTTCATACTTTACAAAAGTAAATTGGAACGGAATGAAATGAATGTGGTTTGACTTGAAATAGTTACTTATGGTATTAAAAATTGAATAAAATGAAACGAGATTACTTTAAATGGAATAATTTTTCTGTACAATGGTGGGAATTTTTAGACTAATAGATTTATTAACCTGAACTTAAAACATACTTATTAAACATACTTTGAAGTCGTCGTAGCCTAAAGGATAAGAGTTCCAGTGGATATGTGTTGAGCGATGCACCGGTATTCTAATCTCAGGCGGGTACCAATTTTTCTAATAAAATACGTACTCAACGAATGTTCACGATTGACTTCCACGGTGAAGGAATAATATCGTGTAATAAAAATCAAACCCGCAAAATTATAATTTGCGTAATTACTGGTGGTAGGACCTCTAGTGAGTTCGCGCGGGTAGGAACCAGCACCCTGCTTATTTCTGCCGTGAAGCAGTAATGCGTTTCGGTTTGAAGGGTGGGGCAGCCGTTGTAACTATACTGAGACCTTAGAACTTATATCTCAAGGTGGGTGGCGCATTTACGTTGTAAATGTCCATGGGCTTCAGTAACCACTTAACACCAGGTGGGTTGTGAGCTCGACCACCCATCTAATTATTTTTTATATATATAGACGCAAGTATCATAACTATCTCCTATTGCATGGTAATGAATAGTATCATTTAATTTTTAACACGAAAAAATATTCTTAAAAATAATTAGAAATCACTGAAATTTCAATGTGCCTGTTAATATTCAATATCATTAAAAATAACTGAATTTATTAAAACCGCGCTAATCGTACATTAACGACTAATTGGCCGTTTCATTCAATTCACTGACATTTTTTTGTTGAAGTATTGTTGAAGTTTGTTGAAGTTTTCAATATTTTTTTGATCTACTTATGAAATAATTAGACAGTATAAACGCACTTGTAAACAAAACGCTAGTAAATATGGCCATTGCCAGCTGACTGACAAAACCGGCGCATGCGCAATGTAGGCGTGAGGTGATGGTTTGCTAGTTATAAAATAATTAATAATTGGGAATTTAATTGTTTTTATGATCGAACAATCACCAATAGTCATCGAACAAACGATAATTGATCAAAATGGATTAATCTCAGCGATAAAAATAAATATATCTAGTAAGGGGGCCCACTTAACGGTAATCATTTGTTTAATTAATTATAAATAAATAAAAGACGAACAAACAATTTTTAACGAACATTAACGAACAAACGACGATCAAATAATAAAAAATTAAAAAAAATCCTACAATCAAAAAAAGGGGCGCCAAATTTACAGAGCCTTACTAAGCTAACAAGATTAAAGCAGGGGCGAGCAACCTTTTTAATCAATGGCCCAATTTTTGTTAATTTTAGCGTGTCTCACATATTATTAAGTTAACTCTTATTAATAATTTACGAAACTTTATTTATAATAAATATTAGAATAAAAAAATATAAAACTGAAAAAAAAGATTTCATATTATACAAATTTTAATGTAAGATAAAAACAAACTAAAAAAGAACAGAAAAACAAACAGAAATGAGAAACTCGATAAAATAAATTCAATTTTAGAAACGTTTGACGGGCCGCGTGTTGATCATCCTTGGAGTAAATCAATTCAAATAGCTTTTGGCATTTCAGCTAACATGCCTTGTTTTGTTTCGGAAAAAATCCGGGCTCAAGTCTATTAGCCGTCTTTTCTCTCAGTGCAAAAATGTGTCAGGATACCCAATTTTGAAAATTTACCCATATTTTTTATTTTGATCGTTGGGCACAGCGTGACATAAGCTCGCAACAGGAGGGGGGCACACTGTGTCCTCGTCACATAAATCGATACCGACGAGTCGTGGCGGGCGATGCTCGAATTCTGTGACTGTACCATTTTGCAAAAAGAGAGCGTGTGAGAAAGTGAGAGAGAGCGCTCTTGGATTTCTGTAACAAACGACCGATGCCGAGGCGGATTTCGGATTAAGGGCCTCACCCGAATCCTGGCCCCGGGGTTACGGAATATAATAAGTATAATGTGTGCTTACTAACATTGTGAAAGTTTCGCAGCCATCTCCATAAAGAGAATGTATTTTCTTGGCTCTGTATTGTCTCATTATTTGGACATTGAATTTCACCATCTTCATCTTTGCAAATTATCATTTGTCCTATTGTTCCGTCCTAGACCAGAAACACATAAAGTTTACGAGTTTCTTTATTTATTTACAAGTACACTTTGAAAGAAATCTAAAAAAAAATTAAATAGAATAATTTAAGTACTTAGATTTAGTGAAATTTACGATGTTCTTTCGTTTATTGATTCTACATAAGTCAATTCAGTTACTTCTTATCACAGAAGAGTGATCACCATCGTTTCGCTGTCAGACATCGTAATACTTAATGATAGCCAATTTGCAACGCCAAAATTCTAAGTAGGTACTTTCGAAATATTTATCATTTTGGTTACTTCTATACTTACTGGACGGAGACATGATATCGTTTCCTGGGTGACAGCTGCATCAACGAATGGAAGTCTATCATACAATTTTCTTAATTGGTTAATGTTAAAAAAAATTAAAATATCGTCAAAATTTAGCATAATTTTTAACAAAATCTTGTAAATATTTGACAAATAGAATATATGTTAAAATGTTATAATTTATAATATAAAAATCTAATAGGCTGTGTTTGGTAACAGTAAGCAGTAAAATACACAAATAGGTGCTACTGAGCTTTTCGTTGCTTAAGCTCTTGTTTGAACATCTTTAACAATCTTTAAATACTACTACATATTATAATTATTTTATTACTATATTACTACTACTACTACTACTATTGTTAAAAATAAACTAATTTTGATGGAATAAAAATCATTTATTATCATTAGAATAAACCTAATGTAATGACAAAGAGTAGTTCGACAATTAGCCTGAATCGCGCTAACGGTGATTTCAATGAAATTTGCATACTCGTATAGATACTTGGTAATATTATTCCACTTCGATAAAGCGACACGACACGAGAACCCTCTCATCGTGGTCGCCGGTAACTACATTCCCGATCCTGCGGAAAGAATGGAAAGCAGTCGACGTCGCCCAAAACACGTCATTTCGGATCCTCCCGATCCACTGACGGTGCTTCTAGGTACTTTAAGTACCGGTCACCGTTCTCGTCGAACCCTTTGTTTGCGACGAAGGGCTCGACGAGTAAATTAACTCTCAGACACAGCCCACTGAGTTTCTCGCCGGATCGTCTCAGTGGGTCGCGTTTCCGATCCGGTGGTATATTCTGCGAAGCACGGCTCTTGCTAGGGTTCGTGTTAGCAACGTCGTCAGGTTTGAGCCCCGTGAGCTCACCTACTGGTTAAGGTTACGCTGGAATAGCCTCTCAAGGCTACCAGCTTAGGTAGGAAATTCGTGTCCAAGTTCCAAAGTAGGTTTATTTTTATTTTTTTATTGCTTACTTGGGTGGGCGAGCTCACAGCCCACCTGGTGCTAAGTGGTTACACCTTGAGATATAAGTTCTAAGGTCTCATGTATAGTTACAACGGCTGCCCCACCCTTCAAACCGAAATGCATTACTGCTTCACGACAGAAATAGGCAGGGTGGTGGTACCCACTCGCGCGGACTCACAAGAGGTTCTACCACCAGTAATTACGCAAATTATAATTTTGCGGGTTTCATTTTTATTACACGATATATATCTGTCACGAGGAATAACTTCCTTCACCGTGGAAATCAATCGTGAACATTTGGTATTCGTTTCGTCGGTCTATCTAGCAAAAGACCCACTAAATTTTCGAGTTTCCTTGATCGTTATATAAAAAAGGGTAATAATGCTGAATTCTTAGACAAGATTCAATAAATCGACATTCAAAATAATAAAAGAAATCGTAACGAATCATTTTTTTACGAACTCGCAACCGTTTTGTTGCTTACTTGAGCCTATAGATATTATAATAACACGAACACCATTCACTTTGAGACATGTGATCCAAGCAGTGGCGTAGTTAGGTAACCAAGGGTCCTGGGGCAAATTAAAAATTGGGGCCCCAATTGCTATGTAAACTGATTAGGTTTTATGAAATAAAAATATGAAATATACAAATACTTTAAAAATGCTAAGCTACTTTTTTTATTGCTTAGATGCGTGGACGAGCTCACAGGCCACATGGTGTTAAGTGGTTACTGGAGCCCATAGACATCTACAACGTAAATGCGCCACCCACCTTGAGATATGAGTTCTAAGGTATCAAGTATAGTTACAACGGCTGCCCCACCCTTCAAACCGAAACGCATTACTGCTTCACGGCAGAAATAGGCAGGGTGGTGGTACCTACCCGCGCGGACTCACAAGAGGTCCTACTACCAGTAAGCTCTTTTTTGTGCACTGCAGGGCAGGTAATAAAAATATTAAGCAGTAACAACATAAATTACAATTAATACTTGGTGTAGGTTTGGCTAATAAAATAAAATAGAGAAGATTCAAGGGCTTATTATATAAAGGCCGGGCCTTTTTTTTTCGGGCTGGGGCCGAACCTCCTACGAGGTCTCCGGGCCTAGGGGGCGCGCGTGGTATGTGGGACTGGTCCACGACTGCGAGACCGCGAGCCCAAGGATGTTTTCAGGACCCTACCCACTAAACAACTCCCCTGCACTCTTCGCCCAAGCGTCCGATGTCCTCCGAGGTCAGAACGCGGATGAGGTAAGGGTTACCGCAGTCAGCACTACAATTAGACGGCGCAGCTCACCCCAAGGACGCCCGGCCGACAGAATCTTCGACGTGAATCGAAAGCTCTGAAACGTTGGCCGTCTCGGTACGGCAGCCCGTCAAGCCGCCCAGACGATGCCGCTGATGTCCCGGAATACCCCGCTGGACCAGAACAAGCCTGCCGGGTCGGGACGTGATACTCCGCGTCGGTGCATCGTATCTCCTTAGCGCTATAGCGGCGCGCTAGAGTGCAGGTATCGCGTCGCGCGGCCTCTACAGGCTTACTTACTCCTGATACAGTATAAATTTTTTAACCGTTCTCGAAAAAAAAAATCTTAACTCGAATTCACAATAAAACGCACGTCGATGAATAATAAACGCACATATCACTATCCGTCAAATTGACAATACTGCCTACCTACAGAAAGAATTTAAGGGAATTCCCTAGGCATAACTTTTGAATTTCTCTCAACTGAGTTGTCATGATTAAAGTGGGGTTCCAACCTGTCATATTTATTTTGAAATAGGAGAAATTTCCAAAAGTTCAGTTCGATCGAGAGTTCTGTGTGCTTAGTGCGAGTTTTGTAACGTTCTCGATAGCGAGCCAGTTTGCTCAAATTTGTATGCAATTGGAACAGCGCCCCTAGCGGCAAACGTACCCGGTGTTATTTTGTGAGTGCGAGTTCATATTAACGTTGTGATCTCGTAACCGATTAATTTTACCGAAATGAGTACCACGAATGACATTTGTGCGAGTGCGTGTTACAAATTAGTGGATTTTAACGTTTCGATCGAGTATTTCTCTAGTAATTTTATTTTTCCAACTAGAGAGGCAAAAGTATCATGCCATAGAGCCTAATCTTTTTTTATGAAAAATGATAATAATAATGATAATAATCGACTGGAAAGCTCAAGTATCTTACGTTGGACAAAGAACCTCTGGAATTCTTCGTGCTCTGTATCGCCTCAAGAATTTCTTACCATCAGCGACCAAGACTATGCTAGTACAAGCCTTGATCTTCCCTATAATTGATTATGGTGATGTGTGTTATTTTGACCTGAATGCAGACCTTCTTAATAAACTTGATCGTCTTCTTAATAACTGCATTCGATTTATTTTTAATCTTCGTAAATATGATCATATATCTTCCTATCGTGCTCAGCTCAAACTTCTACCGATTCGCCAGCGTCGTAATTTACGTGCACTGACGACTCTTCATTCCTTACTTATGTCTCCCGAACCTCCTTCCTATCTAACTTCCTATTTTCAATATCTTCACTCCAGCCATGAGCGGGCCCTACGTTCTCTCAATAGCCTATTAATTCGTTGTCCCACACATAGTTCTAGTTATGTTCGTAACTCTTTCGTCGTGCAATCTGTTCTGCTATGGAATGCGCTTCCTCTCGAGATAGGGTAGGCTTAGTGCGAGTTTCAAAAATCGAATCGAATGACTCGCATCGAGTGTACGCTCTTCACGGTGAAACGTGCGAAGCTCTGAGTGCGAGTTACTCGATTTGCAGGACGTTTATTCATCTTTAGAAGCAATAATTTTTTCCTTTATATTGGTAGCACGCAAGTTTTTTTTTAAGGCGTTTAATTGAAATGCCAAGCTTTCTAACGATATTTATAATTAGTCGGGTAATGGGTAATGTACCTGTGCTTAGTGCGAGTTTTTTTAATTACTCAGTCGATGTTAATGTTATGTTTAATTTGTGTGAGTTTGTATCAGTGCCACCTAGTGGTAAGCTTATGAATCTCATTTTGTGGGAGAGAGAAGGTTTGTTTATGTTGCTGTCTCATGTATCGAATAGCTTTACCGAAGTGAGCCTCTCGATTATTGTATGTGCGAGTGCGAGTTACAAATTAATGGATTTTGAGAGTATTTCTTCACTTTCAAGCAAGTTAAGTAGTCACTAAAAATTTTGCCGTGAAACCAATACAATATCAAGATTTTTTCTTTCGTTTTTAATAATAATGTTGTTTTTTAAGGTTTTATCTATTCTAATGGTTTATACATATATATTTTTTCGGTTAGAAAATTTTATAGACGTCTAGCTAGTTGTAAATACATATTAATTCTTTACTTTTTCATTTAATTCTTATTAAATCATTGCTTTTTTTAAAGAGTTGTTTGATGAGAGAGAGAGCGAGATAGAGTTGTTTTTTTTTTATTGCTTAGATGGATGGACGAGCTCACAGCCCACCTGATGTTAAGTGGTTACTGGAGCCCATAGACATCTACAACGTAAATGCGCCACCCACCTCGAGATATAAGTTCTAAGGTCTCAGTATAGTTACAACGGCTACCCCACCCTTCGAACCGAAACGCATTATTGCTTCACGGCGGAAATAGGCGGGGTGGTGGTACCTACCCGTGTGGACTCCCAAGAGGTCCTACCACCAGTGAAAGAGTATTCTTTATTGTACACAAAATGAATAAATATTGTGAAACATTTTTTCTTGGTCCTATCGCTAAGAGTGATCTCTTCCAGACAACCATTAGATGGGCAAGAATAATTTCGAAATGAATTGCACACTGTGTACCTATCTATTATAGAAATATATACACACACGCACATACACACGCGCACACACACACACACACACACACGCGCGCAATATACATATTTACAGGTACATACGTACAGATTTATATTTATAAATTATATAGAAATTTGAACAATGTAATAATAATTTTGCTTCTTTACACATTTATAAATAAGGATGGATGCTCGTAATAATTTTAGTATATTTGGGCCACCTAATGAAGATCATCAACACTATTACCGTAAATACAATCATTTTATAAACGTTCAACGGGTAAAAGATTAAACCTATGTAAAAAATAATTTCTTTAATTAAAAAAAGCTGAAATAATTACCTATTCCAAGATTAATTATGTTAAGTATGTCTAAATATGTAATTACAATTAAATAAATTCTATAATAAACTTCTAATTCTAATACTTCTATTAAAGTTACTAAAAAAATATGTTTATGCTGGGCAGTTTTCGTGTATTTTAAAGGTTACGCCATTACGGCAAAGTTTGTTTACGAAATTGCACCCTTAGAATGGAAGTGGTATAACTAAAAAATTTAAGATTAGTTTTATATTTTAAAACACTTATGTATTATTATTAAGAACCTACATTTTAAGTAGGTAATACGTGCAGCAAAAATGTTGGACTCCTTTTTACGAAAATTGCGCGGACGGAGATGTATGAAATTTCCCACACTTATAGAGAATATAGAGAAGTAGTGCAGATTGCTAATTTTTTTTTTAATTGTGCATAAACAATAAAAAAATAAACTAAATGAATAAAAAAACCTTACACACATTACCATGTATTTGACACACACACACACACATGCATTTATACTTTTTTTGTTTATTGATTTATCAATCTGTGGTCAAATTGAGAATAGATTAATATTTTTTGTCTTTAATATTATTTTTCTATAATGTAGCCTTGGCGACATAGAGCAATGATTATTATAGAAATGATGATAATAGAAAGGTGACAATAGAACTATAATAATGTTCAAACTTAAAATTTAAATAAATTATGGTCAAATTTCGACCACTGGACTACTATTAGTAGATAATAATAAAATCATTTATTGCCTTTCACACAGATTTAGATTATTACAGGCAGCCTACAAGGAAACAACAAAAAAACAAAACACTATTATATCATTTCTAGCAAGCAGCTCAACATTTGCACTTGTATATTATTAATAGGAATTTTATTAAGAATATTGACAATTTATGAGGAATTTGACAAGTACGGATTAGTTATAGATATATGTAGTTACATATTGTAAATTAAATTAGTTTTATAAGTGCAATAAAAAAGAATTTAAATGATAAAATGATAAAGCCATACCTTTTTCCAATGTGACGATTAGAGGGTATCCTATTATTCTTTTCTATATTATTCTATCAGCTTATAAAATTAAACAGTTTCTTTTAGTCTAGAAAAGGACAAAGTACTCTTTCTGTCTTTTTCAAATAAAATGGCATGCCTTAAAGTGTTTAAACCGAAAAACTAAAAAAATACAATTATTGTATTACAATATTGAAGTTTACCAGAAACTAAGAATTTTGGGTTGAGCCACTTTAATTCTAAAGGTACAAAATAGTATTGAACACGTGACATTACCCGAATAATTTTGAAAGTGGTTGGTTCCCATTAAAATGCTGTTAAAATGCGTTGTATTTCATTTAGACGGTCTAATGCCAAAACATCACGTGCTACCAATATACGAGAAATAATATTATTGCTGCTCTCGGTGAATAAACGCCCTGCGAAGCGAGTAGCATATCTCAACTCACACTCACAATTCTTCATTTTTCACCGTATAGAACGTAAACTCGATTTGATTTTGATTTATTCATTTACAATTGAACAACTAGGAAAAAGAGGTGAAAAGACATTTTGGAGGGACCGCGAGGAGCTAAATTGTGTGAATTGTTTTATTTTGTCTATTTAATGTTTCTTAGTTAATGCGTATTTAATATTTCTTCGTGTATAAGTGTAATTTTGAGACCGTCCTGGCTTAAAGGTTAAGGCGTCCGGTGTATTCGTATCTTGCAATGCACCGGTGTTCTAATCCCGCCGGCGGGTATCAATTTTTCTAATGAAATACGTACTTATCAAATGTTTACGATTGACTTTCACTGTAAAGGAATAGCATCATGTAATAAAAATCAAACCCGCAAAATTAATTTTTGTAATTACTGGTGGTAGGACGTCTTGTGAGTCCGCACGGGTAGGTATCACCACCCTGCCTATTTTTGCCGTGAAGCAGTAATGCGTTTCGGTTTGAAGGGTGGGACAACCGTTGTAACTATACTGAGACCTTAGAACTAATATCTCAAGGTGGGAGGCGGCATTTGCGTTGTAGATGTCTATGGGCTCCGGTAACCACTTAAGATTAGGTGGGCCGGGAGCTCGTCCACCCATCTGTGCAATAACAAAGTAACGTGGGTTTATTAACTGTTTAGTATCTGTGAAAGTGCGAAAATTTAAAAAAATTAAACAAAACCGATGGACGTAGCTTCTCGAAGTCTTCGAAAAGGTCCACTGAAAAAAATCTCAGTATATAATCAGCATTTTGCAGAGATTATATTTTATCCCATATTATCTGATCTCATTTCATTTCATTCCATGCCAATTGATTAATGCTTCAAATTAATCAAATCCATTTCACTCCATATTATCATTTTTCATAAAAAAAAATTAGGTTCTATGGCATGATATTTTTGCCTCTCTAGTTGGATAATAAAAAATAAAATAAAACTACTAAAGAAATACTCGATCGAAACGTTAAAATCCACTAATTTGTAACACGCACTCGCACAAATGTCATTCGTAGTACTCATTTCGGTAAAATTACTCGGTTACGAGATCACAACGTTAATACGAACTCGCACTCACAAAATAACACCGAGTACGTTTGCCGCTAGGGGCGCTGTTCCAATTGCATACAAATTTGAGCAAACTGGCTCGCTAGTGAGAACGTTACAAAACTCGCACTAAGCACACAGGACTATTACTAACCGCTGCACGTTCAAGTTAAGGGTTCGGCGAATGCTGTTGGAAAAGTTAGCGGAATCGTCATGAACTTGATGAAGTTATTTGTTAAGGAAATTTATTAATATATTCCTTTTAATACTGTATAAACTATTATATGTATGTATGTGTGTATATATGTATGTATGTATATGTATATGTGATTTTGTATATATGTAGATATACTTTTTTTGTATGTATTCGTTACCTAATATAAATTTCATTGCACCTACCACTATTTACTCTGCACTACCTTTGGTTGACTGGTAGAGAATGCCTTAGGCATTAAGTCCGCCAATGTAAATTTTACATGAAGTGTAATAAATAAATAAATAAATAATATGGAGTGAAATGGATTTGATTAATTTGAAACATTAATCAATTAGCATGGAATGAAATGAAATGAGATCAGATAATATGGGATAAAATAATATAATCTCAGTAAAATGCTGATTATTTACTGAGATTTTTTCAGTGGACTTTTTCGAAGACTTCGCGAAGCTACGTCCAGCGGTTTTGTTTAATTTTTTTACATTTTTGAACTTTCACAGATACTAAACAGTTAATAAACCAACGTTATTTTTTTATTGCATAGCATCCATATATTATGTAAGCAAAAAAATAAAATTAAAAAAAAAAGTCTAAGGTCTCAGTATAGTTACAACGGTTGTCCCACCCTTCAAACCGAAACGCATTACTGCTTCACGGCAAAAATAGGCAGGGTGGTGATACCTACCCGTGCGGAATCACAAGACGTCCTACCACCAGTAATTACGCAAATTAATTTTGCGGTTTTGATTTTTATTACATGATGCTATTCCTTTACAGTGAAAGTCAATCGTAAAAATCTGATAAGTACGTATTTCATTAGAAAAATTGATACCCGCCGGCGGGATTAGAACACCGGTGCATCGCAAGTTACAAATACACCGGACGCCTTAACCTTTAGGCCAGGACGATCTCAAAATTACACTTATACACAAAGAAATATTAAATACGCATTAACTAAGAAACATTAAATAGACAAAATAAAACAATTCACACAATTTAGCTCCTCGCGGTCCCTCCAAAATGTCTTTTCATCTTTTTTTCCTAGTTGTTCAATTGTAAATAAATAAATCAAAATCAAATCGAGTTTACGTTCTATACGGTGAAAAATTAAGAATTGTGAGTGTGAGTTGAGATATGCTACTCGATTCGCAGGGCGTTTATTCACCGAGAGCAGCAATAATATTATTTCTCGTATATTGGTAGCACGTGGTGTTTTGGCATTAGACCGTCTAAATGAAATACAATGCATTTTAACAGTATTTTAATGGGAACCAAGTACTTTCAAAATTATTCGGGTAATGTCACGTGTTCAATACTATTTTGTACCTTTAGAATTAAAGTGGCTCAACCCAAAATTCTTATTTTCTGGTAAACTTCAATATTGTAATACAATAATTGTATTTTTTTAGTTTTTCGGTTTAAACACTTTAAGACATGCCATTTTATTTGAAAAAGGCAGAAAGAGTACTTTGTCCTTTTCTAGACTAAAAGAGACTGTTTAATTTTATAAGCTGATAGAATAATATAGAATAGAATAATAGGATACCATCTAATCGTCACATTGGAAAAAGGTATGGCTTTATCATTTTATCATTTAAATTATTTTTTATTGCACTTATAAAACTAACTTAATTTACAATAATAATATGTAACTATGTATATCTATACTAATCCGTACTTGTCAAAATCCTCATAAATTGTCAATATTCTTAATAAAATTCCTATTAATAATATACAAGTGCAAATGTTGAGCTGCTTGCCAGAAATGATATAATAGTGCTTTGTTTTTTTGTTGTTTCCTTGTAGGCTGCCTGTAATAATCTAAATCTGTGTGAAAGACAATAAATGATTTTATTATTATCTACTAATGGTAGTCCAGTGGTCGAAATTAGACCATAATTTATTTAAATTTTAAGTTTGAACATTATTATAGTTCTATTGTCACCTTTCTATTATCATCATTTCTATAATAATCATTGCTCTATGTCACTAAGGCTACATTATAGAAAAATGACAAAAAATATTAATCTATTCTCAATTTGACCACAGATTGATAAATCAATAAACAAAAAAAGTATAAATGAAAAAGCGCGGGAAACTTCGTTTATGGTAGACATATTTTTCACGGTGGTGAAAATTTAATTTAATTTTATAGTTAAAACGCGGAGGATAAGCTGGTAGTGTAAGTTTTAGTAATATATGTAATCTTTGTATCATATTTGTGTATAGTGTCATCGTATAGTTGGTAAGTTTTTATAATTTTTGTAAATATTGTATGAACGAGCCCCCCGATCTCGATCGGGGGGATGATGGCTATGTTGGCCTGAATCTCCCCGTGGGATCATATGTAACTGTTGTTTCACAAGATGAATTTGATAAAATGGATACGGATTGTTCGTTATCATCTCAGACAGGTGAAGGAAGTCGTAAACGAACACGTTATCTACGCCTTTGTCGGCAGTGTACGAAAAGGAGAAATAAGAAAGGTGGTTCTAGCGGTGATTACTGTCAGTGCGAAAGTTTATGCAATATGGAAGATGAGTCAATTTTAATAAAAAAGATTACTTCTAAAAGTTCTAAACCTATATCTCAATCGACGTCATCTTCACACTCGCAAAATAATAATAATTCACATAAAACGTCCTCTCAACCATCAACATCTTATACGGAAAATTCAAATATCTCTCAAGACTCTAACGCGGGAAATTCAAATATCTCTCAAGACTCTAACGCGGGAAATTCAAATAACACGAAAACTACAGTAACCAATACAGACTCCCGTTGGATCGGCCGGACTGAATATGTTCTTACTGATGTTTCCCCTTATTTGATACATGTTCAACGTATACAAAGTTCACCTGATGACGGGACCGTTCTCCATCCTATAACTTTTGGCAATTTTTTAAAGCAGAGCAAATTTGAAAATATTATTCCCGGTAGTGTAAAACGTAT
This sequence comes from Bombyx mandarina, assembly GCF_030267445.1. Lineage (NCBI taxonomy): Eukaryota > Metazoa > Arthropoda > Insecta > Lepidoptera > Bombycidae > Bombyx > Bombyx mandarina. The sequence goes on from NC_143210.1 coordinate 10,665,959, forward strand.
AGGAAGAAATAGGTGCGTAGTTGGCTTTTCCGATTATAAAGACGCCAATAACTTTCTTAACTGCAATCTTTTGGAAACGAAAAAGTTAAAAGCCTTCATTCCGACTTTCAACGTAACAAGGATGGGGTTAGTTCGTGGGGTCCCTGTAGATTGGAGTGTAGAGGATGTTCAACGAAATGTATCCGTTCCTTTAGGCTGCGGCAAAATACTTAAAATAAGACGTTTGAATCGCAAGGTGAAAATTAATGACTCGGTTTCTTGGAAACCCTCTGAATCCGTTGTAATAACGTTTGATGGGCAAGTTTTACCAAAACGGATTTTTATGTGCTATAATGCTCTTCCAGTAGAGATATATATTTTTCCTACAATACAATGCTATAAATGCTGTCGTTATGGTCATACCAAAGTACAATGTCGTTCTAAGACTCCAATATGTTATAACTGTGGAGGTCAACATGCAGGTGTCTCATGTGACAGGTCAGATGAAGATCCTCTATTCTGCGTAATGTGTAAAGTTGAAGGGTCTCATTCAGCGATAGACAAGTCATGTCCAGAGTTTGTGAGACAGACAGAAATCAAACTTAAAATGGCTCAGAGCTGCATGTCTTACGCAGAAGCTAGTAAATGTTTTCCTTCTGTTAAGCCTTCATACGCAGATGCACTAAGTTCAACAATTCCAGAAGTACCGAAACCTGCATATGTTCCCACACCGATGTCTGCATCTCATAACAATTTTACTAATTCATCATATAAAAAGACAGTATTTTTAAAACCTCGGTCTCCTCCTAAGCATCAATATGGTTATGATCGTGTTGCTCATAAAAATTTATTAAAAGATTTCCAGGTTTCAGAGCCTAAAAATGGCTGTGCTCTGGTAGATAAAAGTAAAGAGGAAGAAAAGTCTGATGTCTTAGAAATGATACTAGCTTTATTAAGTACTTTAATAAACTCAAACTTACTAAAACCGTCCCACGTTGCCTCTATTAATGAAAAATAAAATCAATTAATGTTAATAAAAATAATGGATTGCAAAATAATTCAATGGAATTGCAGGAGTATTGTTCCAAAGAAACATGATTTAATATATTTGTTAAATAAACATTCTCCTGTTGTTGTCGCATTATCCGAGACGTGGTTAAAGCCAGGATACCTATTTAAGGTCCCTGGATATACCTGCTTACGTGATGATAGATACGATGGCTATGGTGGTGTAGCATTACTCGTCAGGAACTCAATTGATTTTTCTAGAATATCGTTTTCTTCATTAATTTCTAATGATGCCATTAATATTGTCGGCATCAAAATTGATAATATTTCTATAGTTTCCATTTATCTCGCTCGTTCCTCTTTTATTATTCTCAATAGCATTAATAATTTACTCTCTTCACTTAGTGATCCATTCCTACTATTAGGTGACTTTAACTGTCATCACCAAATGTTTGGTTGTGGCACCACTGACACCAATGGTGTACATTTAGTAGAAATATTAGATTTACAAAACTTGTGTTTACTTAATACTGGCTCACCAACCAGACGCACAAAGCCTAATGAGAAGCCTAGTGCAGTTGATTTATCAATTTGTACCCCAGATCTTGCTTCTTCTCATTCTTGGTACACCTCATCATCTACTTTTGGCAGTGATCATTTCCCGATTATCATATCCTCTCCTATTAGACGCCCTCCTTATCAAAAACGAGAACCTCGTGTGAAATATAAATTAAATAATGCTGATTGGTCTGCATTTAAGAACCTTGTCGAATCTAAAATAAAAGATTTGCCTGAATTAGTTAGCGGTGGTGAGACCAATTCTTCTAGAGCTCTAGCTACATGTTTAATAGAATCTGCCGATCAGATTTTTTCTGTTAAACGAAATCCATCCAATAAGATTCCATATCCTCCATGGTGGGATAGAGAATGTATGGATGCTGTAAGTAAAAGAAAGGTAGCTGAGAGAGTCTATGCTGAGGACATGTCCAATGAAAACTTAGATATTCTCAATGAAGTTATTTGTATTACACGTAAATTCCTCAGAGATAAAAAGCAGGAAGGCTGGAAAACATTTTGTACTTCTTTATCTCCTTCTACGTGCCCAACAGAAGTATGGCGCAGTATTAAACGATTTCGGTCTGCTTTCAAAGAATCTTTATCATCATCTTCACTTCCCCCTTCTTTAACAAATGCCTTTTTAGACAGATTAGCTCCTCCATCAGTTGCTGAATCGATCTACTTTCCTTTAGAATCATCTTTGACAGATGACTCTTCCTCTTTAAACTCTCCTTTTTCACTACATGAATTAAAAGGTGTGCTTTCACATGTTAAAGATTCATCTCCAGGTCAGGATGGTATTATGTACTCATTTTTATCTCATCTTGGTAATAGTGCTTTAATGTATTTTTTAAATTTAATAAATTCAGTCATGGTCACAGGTAATATTCCTGAAACATGGAAGTCTCAAGAAGTTATAGCGATTAAAAAACCTAACAAACCTACCAATGATGTTGCCTCATATAGGCCTATTGCGCTGTCCTCTGTTTTAACTAAGGTGTCTGAACATCTTGTGAAGAATCGTTTGGAATGGTTTATTGAAAACAATAATTTCATAGCCAATAGTCAATACGGTTTCCGGAAGTCAAAATCTACAATAGACAATTTAGCTATATTAACCACAGATATTCGCTTAGCTTTTTCGCGCGATGAAGATATTGTAGCTGCCTTTTTGGACATCGCTGCCGCTTATGATAATGTGAACATTTCTATTTTACAACGCAAATTATTAGAGCTACAGGTTCCTACATTATTAATACATTTTATCATCAATTTACTATCCTGCAGATACATATCATTAATCGTTCAGAAAGACGGTAATACTACTGAGTTAAAGCGTACAGTTTTTAAAGGCCTTCCCCAAGGTTCAGTACTTAGCCCACTTTTATATAACATTTATACATATGATTTAGAATCATCTTTATATTCCCACATAAATGTGCTACAATATGCAGATGATCTGCTTTTTTATTCCGTAAATAAATCTATAGATATCGCTTGCAATTTCATGTCTAATTCACTTAATAGTTTAAATGTGTGGTTAGTTAAAAATGACTTAAATTTATCCGTATCCAAAAGTTCAATAGTCGTATTTTCTAAAAAACGTACAACTCCTGTCATAAATGTGACCTTCAATGGTCAATCTTTGCCATATCAAACAAAAATTAAATTTTTAGGAGTTATATTAGATTCAAAATTGTCTGGACTTGCCCATTATGAACATATTGATATGAAATGTGCACAGCTACTTAATATCATGAAATGCCTCTCAGGTGTATGGTGGGGTGCTCATCCGTTTTCTATGAAACTTGTGTATAACGCTCTTGTAAGATCTGTTCTAGATTATGGCACATTTCTATTAGATGGTGGAAGTGTCTTGGGGAGTAAAAAACTTGATGTCATTCAGTCAAAAGCTTTGAGAATTGTGACAGGAGTGATGAAATCTTGCCCAACCAATGCATTACAAGTAGAATGCTGCGATCCTCCTTTAAAATTAAGAAGGCAATATCTAAGCGATCGATACTTGTTCAAATCTATGCAGTTTTCTGACCATATTCTTCATGGAAAACTGCATGAATTGAACAATATTATTCAGACATCCCGTTATTGGCGTCACAAATCATTACCATGTCTAATAAAAAGCTTTCGTAAATTTTTAACAATACACAGCCACATTCATCGATCTCCATCATTATCCATATTTATGACACAATTCAATTCTTTAATTCTAGCTCCGGATATAAGATATGATATAGGTGTCGGTAAACAAGATATTCTGGAGACAAATATTCGTTTCATGAGTAGCGTTGAGGAACAAAATTGGAGTGGATGGGATTATATTTTTACAGATGCCTCTAAAATCTCTATTGATGATTGTGTTGGAGTCGGTCTAGTTCATTGGCAACATAAAATAATACAAAAGATTAAACTTCCTCCTGAATCCTCTGTTTTTACTGGAGAGTGTTTTGCTCTTTTAAAAGCTGTAGAAATGGTTATTTTATTAAAATCTAAAAGAACAATCATATTTTCAGACTCAAAAAGTGCACTACGAACTATTGAAAAATTTCCATTCCAAATGAAACCTTGTTATCCTATTATTTGCGAAATACGTGATAAGCTTTTGATATGTTCTCAAAGAAATCATACCATTATCTTTGCATGGATTCCAAGTCACTGTGGGATTAAAGGGAACGAGAAAGCCGATCAGCTTGCCAAAGAAGCTATAAAGGATGGAGACTTAGTCCCATACATTAATTATTGTCATGATTTGACTGCTCTTCCCAAAACCTATCTTTGGGAGTCATGGAATGATGTTTGGTTGAGAAGCAGCAAGTTCAAAGGCAAACTTTATGCTGAAATTCAACCCTCGATCTCCAGTAAACCATGGTTCTTTAAAGCTAAAAGTTCTAAAATTGTCACTTCTATCATTTCCAGAATGCGTTTAGGACATGTATGTACACCTCATCATTTAGCAAGGCTTCGTATTGTTGATAGCAATATTTGTGAGTGTGGAGAAGATATTGGTGATCTCGACCATATTTTCTTTTCTTGTTCCCAATATGACCGCACCTCCTTTATGAATTCCTTACAATTACTACAGGTTCCGTTTCCGACTAAAATCTCCTGCCTTTTGCTTTATCCTTTATTGTATTATAATGTATTATCCTCTTTCATAATCAATAATAATATTAAGATTTAATATATTTAATTTATTTTTATTAATTTATTTCCATATCTTGTTTTTAACTAGCTTATCCTTTTGTTTCCTTTTGACGACTTTGTCGCGTGTAATTTCCCTACCTTTCACTTGAAACTGGCATAAAGTTAAAACTATTGCCATAAAGGAAAAAAAAAAAAAAAAAAAAAAAAAAGTATAAATGCATGTGTGTGTGTATGTGTCAAATATATGGTATTGTGTGTAAGGTTTTTTTATTGATTTAGTTTATTTTTTTATTGTTTATGCACTATTAAAAAAAAGATATTAGCAATCTGCACTACTTCTCTATATTCTCTATAAGTGTGGGAAATTTCATACTTCTCCGTCCGCGCAATTTTCGTAAAAAGGGGTACAACATTTTTGCTTCACGTATTATTTAAAATGTAGGTTCTTAATAATAATACATGTGTTTTGAAATATAAAACTAATCTTAAATTTTTTAGTTATACCACTTCCATTATAAGGGTGCTATTTCGTAAACAAACTTTGCCGTAATGGCGTAACCTTTAAAATACACGAAAACTGCCCAGCATAAACATAATTTTTTAGTAACTTTAATAGAAGTATTAGAATTAGAAGTTTATTATAGAATTTATTTAATTGTAATTACATATTTAGACATAGGTACTTAACATAATTAATCTTGGAATAGGTAATTATTTCAGCTTTTTTTTAATTAAAGAAATTATGTTTTATATTATAGGTTTAATTAATCATTTATCCGTTGAACGTTTATAAAATGATTGTATTTACGGTAATAGTGTTGATGATCTTCATTAGGTGGCCCAAATATACTTAAATTATTACGAGCATCCATCCTTATTTATAAATGTGTAAAGAAGCAAAATTATATACATTGTTCAAATTTCTATATAATTTATAAATATATATCTGTACGTATGTAGTGTAAATATGTGTGTGTGTGTGTGTGTGTGTGTGCGTGCGTTTGTGTGTATGCGCGCGTGTGTTTGTGTGTGTATATTTCATATATATTTCATATATATATTTCAATAGATAGGTACACAGTGTGCAATTCATTCCGAAATTATTCTTGCCCATCTAATGGTTGTCTGGAAGAGATCACTCTTAGCGATAAGACCAAGAATTGTACTCTTTTTTATTTTTCGCAATATTTATTCATTTTGTGTACCTACAATAAAGAATACTCTATCCCACTCTCTCTCTCTCTCTCATCAAACAACTCTCTAAAAAAAGCAATGATTTAATAAGAATTAAATGAAAAAGCAAAGAATTAATATGTATTTACAACTAGCTAGACGTCTATAAAATTTACTAACCGAAAAAATATATGTGTATAAACCATTAGAATAGATAAAACCTTAAAAAACAACATTATTATTAAAAAGGAAAGAAAAAAATCTTGATATTGTATTGGTTTCACGCAAAATTTTTAGTGACTAGGTACTTAACTTGCTTGAAAGTGAAGAAATACTCTCAAAATCCATTAATTTGCAACTCGCACTCGCACATACAATAATCGAGAGGCTCACTTCGGTAAAGCTATTCGATACATGAGACAGCAACATAAACAAACCTTCTCTCTCCCACAAAATGAGATTCATAAGCTTACCACTAGGTGGCATTGATACAACCTCACACAAATTAAACATAACATTAACATCGACTGAGTAATTAAAAAAACTCGCACTAAGCACAGGTACATTACCCATTACCCGACTAATTATATATATCGTTAGAAAGCTTGGCATTTCAATTAAACGCCTTAAAAAAAACCTTGCGTGCTACCAATATAAAAGAAAAAAATATCGCTTCTCAAGATGAATAAACAATAAACGTCCTGCAAATCGATTAACTCGCACTCAGAGCTCCGCACGTTTCACCGTGAAGAGCGTACACTCGATGCGAGTCAATCGATTCCATTTTTGAAACTCGCACTAAGCCTACTGGTAAGGATTCGAGGGCCCCGGGGCACTGCCCCGCCTAGCCCCTAGGTAGCTATGCCACTTTATCCAAGTCTCGATTGTATAATATAACAGAAAGAAGGTATAAGAAGAAAGGTAGGATATTTCAACAAGGCACGCATAACTACTGTGCGACAGATATCGGCAGGGTGATGGTGCCTACCTGTTCGGGCTTACAATACCTTTAAATACGATAATTAATTACGTTCTCAAATCCATATTATTATTAAAAGTAGACGACTCACGAAACCCGAATTATCTTTGGCTGACTGAAAATCATCATTGTCAACACATAACCTCGGAAAGCTGCCAAATTTCAAACATAATTAGTTGCAAAAAAAGAATTTAAAACACCTCGAAAGCACCTAGTGTATTGTTTCTTTAAATTTTTTTTATTGCTTACATGGGTGGACGAACCCACGGCCCACCTGGTGTTAAGTGGTTACTGGAGCCCATAGACATCTACAACGTAAATGCCGCCACCCACGTTGAGATATAAGTTCTAAGGTCTCAGTATAGTTACAACGGCTGCCCCACCCTTCAAATCGAAACGCATTACTACTTCGCGGCAGAAATAAGCAGGGTGGTGGTACCTACCCGTGCGGACTCACAAGAGGTCCTACCACCGGTAAACTTTGTATGAGTAGGTAAACTATCTCTGATACGCTCACCCGTTAATAGTATGATTATCACACATTGATTTTATTTACAGAATATAGTTATATGTACATGTAATATAAATGTAGTATTATTTACGTTACTAACAACAAAAAAATGATGAAACGAACTCAATTCTACATATATTTAAGATATAAAAAACTACTCAGCCTCTTTATTCATCTTCTTTTAAAATAAAATAAAATAAAATAAGAAATTCAGTGGAATTATTAGTTAATGTCACGCCAGATGCGTTCTACATTTCAGTCTTTCATCACTATAAACGTGGAATGGTTCTGGCATTTCCGACAGCTATATGTAGGTCACGATTGTTCTGAAAATTTCCTCGTTCACCCAAATCAGAAATTCGAAACGAACCCTTATTTATTTATTTATCGTATGGAATTTGTTTACACTGCGTGGTTATAATTTAAATTTACAGCTTGTGAAATAATCGATAGATTTTTCTGTTACATTTTTGCGATCTTCCACTTGGCCTGCGAATTTCGTTAGTGGGCATTCCATGACAATGTGGCGTACAGTTTGCTCTGGGCATCCGCATTCACAGCATTAGTTTTCCGTCCAGCCCCATCTCTTCCGCAGTTGGTTACAGTGACCAACTCCCGTTCTCAGGTGGTTAAGCATGCACCAGATTGGGCGTTTTTCTTTGAAACCAGGTGGGCGGGAGTGTGGATTCAGCTCGAATAGTTCAGGTGGGATACATCTGGCTGACCATTCTTTAAATATATAAATAAATTAAACAACAATAACATTTTAATTACCGATGGCTGAAGTACTGTATTGTTATTTTAAACAACAATTACGTTTTAATAATGATTTACAAAATATAAGCCCAAATCGGACGTTACGGGAGTTTGACCGGCCAAATTCTCGAACAGTCTGATCTTATAATAGATACTAAAGTCGCTCAGACGCAAACTCTCAGACGTTTAGATCTTACTCCACAAGATCCTTGTGTGCTCGGGATTTCTTGAATAATTACATTGAAAATGTGCAGTGACATTAGTCATTATACTATACAGCAAAACGATAAATACGGACGATATTTAGTAGCTAGTAGAGATTTGGATGCCGGCGAATTGATATTTTGTGATACACCGTTTGCCGTTGGGCCAAAACCAGGTAAATGCTTACTTCTAACTTTATACTATCTACTTAATTTGAAACCATTCAACAAAACTGTGATAGGCCGAATGTGAGCTCACAACACAAGTAAGGTCCCGCCTATTTCTACCGCGAAGCAGTGTTACAGTTTAAAGGGTCCCCTACCCTAGCTAGGGGTACCGTTACAACGATTCCTTTGAAATTATAAACAATTCGATCTTATGTCTCAAAATAGGTTACGCCATTTATTTTGTGAATAGTTGAACTACTTAACCCTAGCTACATGAAATCCCGTCTGTTTTAACAGCAGCAAAAAAATTACTCCAAGCATATACCTCTAGTAAATTAAGTGACCCCGCCCACGACACCGAGGAGTCCGGTCTCGATTCCCAGTACGATTATCGTTGTAAAAGATATTTAGTATTCGGTGTCAGGTGTACTTTTCTTGTATGCGTGATTACGATACTCATAACACATCCGCTCACTAATAGTTTTGTTTTGTCTAATTCAGATACTCCACCACTTTGTCTTGGCTGCTACGTTCCGGTAGACAACACACTGTGTTCGCGATGCGGCTGGCCGATATGTAGCGTGGAATGCGAAAGTTCGTCGCAACACGTTGCTGAATGCGCTGTCTTCGCAACAGCCAAAGTCCGTTTTCAACCTGTCGATGACTGGACTACTTGTGCGCCTCAACTGGACTGTATCACACCATTGAGGTTATAAGGACATGTCATATATTTTTTAAAATAATGAATTAAAACTTCAAAATTGGTAGTTGGGTATTTTGTGAGCCAGCTAGGCTACGTACCACTACGCTGCGTATTCCTTCCGTGAAGCAGCAAAGCGTTTTGGTTTGAAGGGTGGAGCAGCCTTTGTACTGAAAAAACTGAGACTCATTTCTCCAAAAGTTGGGGGAGTTAAGTTATTGATGTCCATAGTAACTACTCTTGTAACTACTTAGCTTCGAATAGGCTTTGAGCTGGTCCCTCCATCAAAGCAATAAAAAAACTTACACTAAAGAATTAAGAACCGTTAATTAAGCATGAACCTAAATCATTTAAAGACCTCAAAAAGTTTTTTTTTACTTTTTAATGCATTAGATAGGTGAATGAACTCATGGCACAGTTGGTAAACTGATGATAAGCGTATGAATCCATAGCCAGTACCTAAGGGTGAGTTTTTGTTAGTACGGTGCCTCCATGGAAGTGGCTTTGCTCCAATATACAAGAACAGCTCTCAGGCCATAAGCTCTCCACCCGTAAGGTGCCTAATGTATCATTTTCTGTTTTAAATTTATAATAATCATATACAAATCGCTTGTACATTTTAGGGTTCTGTTAGCGAAAGAAAAAGATCCTCACAGATGGCAGTATGAGCTAGAGCCGATGGAAACCCATACTGAGGCACGACAAAAGAAACAAACGTGGTCTGCAGACCAAGTCAATGTCGTCAACTTCCTGGTCGATCATTGCAAGCTAGGAAACAAATTCGATAAAGAATTAGTACAAAAAGTTTGTGGCATTCTTGAGGTAAGTGCTTTACTTTATAAAATACTTTTTTACTACATACGGCTTACTTTAAAAATGTCGTAAGATTAAACAAGGACAGTTATTTTTTTTTTTATTGCTTAGATGGGTGGACGAGCTCACATGCCACCTGATGTTAAGTGGTTACTGGAGCCCATAGACATCTACAACGTAAATGCGCCACCCACCTTGAGATATATCTAAGTTCTAAGGTCTCAAGTATAGTTACAACGGCTGCCCCACCCTTCAAACCGAAACGCATTACTGCTTCACGGCAGAAATAGGCAGAGTGGTGGTACCTACCCGCGCGGACTCTCAAGAGGTCCTACCACCAGTAAAGTAACAGTTATAGACATGACATTTTAAGCGTCAGTGTAATGCAGTAAATCTCGCTCTTCGATAAAAAATCCAGTAAATGATGGTATGTTGTTATTAATTATAAAAACGATATAGTATTTTATTTAAATAGGTAATATTTTTACCTGTTACAAATTAATTACCTATTATTCGAATCGAAAATCCATTGGGTTTTTTTATACATTACATAAAAATATGGTATACCTGCCTCTTTTTGATTATTACATGTTATTTTAAGCATAACGAGAAGAAGAACCATTACAATATCTATAGGATTAAAGTATGAAATTGCCGATTTGTACTGAAAAATTGAAATTCTTTTTTTTTCCATTTGACATATATATTTGTTCGAGATCGTACTCGTATTACTGATGGACGAGTAGAGGACGATGATATGCAAATTTGCAGTCATGCGATTAGTCGTCCATATTGTTCCCCTTACCCCCACTCCTCGATTCGTGTAACACACACCATTTTTAGTCATGTAAAAAAGTTTGAACAATAAACACCTAACTGTAGAAAAATACGCCACAGACAAAACAGTATTATTTCTCGAATACCAAATTCACCAAGCCTCTCAACCAGCAAATAAAATCGCAAGCCGCACCATTTTTTGGACCATCGAGCCAAATTCAAGATTCAGCGACCATTGGAATCATTGCAAGTGGCGGTAGTTATTTGCTGGAAGACGAAGACGCGCTGCTTTGGATGAATTTTGGACTACGGCCTACACAAAGGACAACTGGAGGCCAAGCGCACATCGGTATCGAAGTATTATTGGCTTTCATCGAATATCATACGCAATCCGGTGGGGTCAATCATTCCTTCATTCCATCACCTCCTGTTCTCTTTGTGTGATACTGTGTCTAAACTGATTTCAGTACGATTGCCGCATAGAAGTTTCGAGTTTTCACAGTTTACCGTCAATCACGAAGCTGGTGACGTTGCTAGCACCAGTGTCGTGGTTTTAGACTGCCTGACTAATAACTGTAAGTACATCTCTTTTCATTTACCACCAATATGCCAACTGATTCCGTTAAATCTCGTGATAAATCCCCCAACCTGCTAAGTGCAGAAAGTAATGATCTAGTTCGCGCCCTTGTTAAAAAACGTGGCATAATTAAATGCAGACTGACTAAATTTACAAACCATGTAACATCGCTGGAGAATAGTGACGAACGTGTCTTTAATAATGAAATTCGTATAGATTTAAAGTTGAGAATTCAAGGTGCCGCTACTTTGTTTTCCGAATTTAACGACATTCAAACAAAGATTGAAGAAAATGTTTCTGAAAGTGAATTAGCGGGTCAGTGTGATCAACGAGAACTTTTTGAGAACAGTTACTATAGCACATTAGCTCACGCAGAATCTATGCTAAATAATGATGAGGTCATGAGCTGTTCCAAGTCTTGTCACAATTCTAATCGCGAAGCACCAGTAAAACTACCCACTATTTCCATGCCTACTTTCGACGGTGCCTATGAACACTGGCTTGAGTTCAGAGATACATTTACGTCGCTTGTTCATAATTGTAAAGATATTTCCAATATACAAAAATTTCACTACTTAAAATCATGTCTAAAGGGTAATGCAGAACTAGTGATTCATTCCATCGAATTTTCTTCTGATAATTATGAGGTTGCATGGGAGTTGATATTAAATAGGTATAACAATTGTAGGCTGTTAGTGCACAACCACGTAAAGGCTTTGTTTACTCTTCCCACACTAGCCAAAGAATCTCCTATTTTAATTAGAAATTTAATCGACACTATTTTAAAGAATTTACGCGCACTAAAAATACTTGGTGAACCCACAGACAGTTGGGATACACTGATCAATTATATTATCGTGTCAAAATTAGATAGGATCAGTGAACGCGAATGGGAGACCCACAAGTGCACTTTATTCTTGAACGAAAGTAATTCTAAAAATACGATTAAGTTGGATGAATTAATTCGGTTTCTCAAACATCGCGCGGACATGTTGGAAACATTGAAGCTTTCACATAGTAAAGATACGACAGCAACAATCATTGAAAACAAAAAACAACATAAATATAACTATACAACACACTGCAATGTTTCCAGCAGCCCGAATAAGTCGTACGATCGTCAATTACGCGGTAAAGCACTGTGTGTTAAATGCAACGCGAATCATCCACTTTATTCTTGCAATAAGTTTATAGAAAGCGATTTAGAATCAAAGTTAAAACTTATACGGGTACATAATTTATGTAAGAATTGTTTACGTTCGGGACACACACTAAATAACTGCAGATTTGGGCCGTGTAGAAAATGCGACAAAAAACATAACTCGCTAATTCATAATGATAACTCTGCTAGTGATATATCGTTCCATGCTACAACGAGTACTGAAGGAGATAAAATAACCGATGATGTGCGAGCGCCTCGTGTGCCCGCGCCCGCGACCCCCGCTGCCTGCACTGACTCGCTTCGTATCCAGGTAAACAAATCACACATGCAAACACAATGCAATGAATCTGTAAGTGTGCAGTCTATTTTATTATCCACGGCTGTTGTCGAAGTAGCCGATGTACATGGTATCTATCATAAAGCGCGAGCACTACTCGACAGCGGAAGCCAACGGTGCTTTATTTCAAAATCATTATGCCAATTATTAAATACGCAATTAATACAGTCCACAAACGAAGTACGAGGCGTAGGTGATACGGTCATACATTCTACTCAAGCTTGTAACATCGTTGTTAAGTCTTGCATCGATAATACGTTCACTACGCGCATTCATTGTTACGTGCTATCGAAAATCACAGCCTCGGTGCCCATCGTATGTCAATTAGGCGCGCAGTTCTGTATTCCAGACAACATACGGTTGGCCGATCCTGATTTTTTAGGTTCTAAACCCATTGACATCTTAATAGGCGCAGACCTGTTTTGGGATCTATTAGGAGAAGGAAAGATTCGACTACCTAATGGCCCGTACTTACAAAATACCAGCTTAGGTTGGATTATTTCTGGTCCAATTAACAATAGTTACACGCGAAAAAATACGCAAATACATTGCAATTTAACTAACGCCTTAGATACGCAACTTCGATTGTTCTGGGAGATCGAGGAATTACCTAAGATCAGAGACGCGCAGACTGAGGAAGAACGTGCATGCGAGGAACACTTCATTCGCACTACTACACGCAACAGCGAAGGGAGGTTTTGTGTACGTATTCCGCTCAATCAGTCACCTGAAGTCTTGGGTGATTCGTATACGCAAGCAGAGCGTCGGTTTTTAGCGTTAGAAAAACGACTGCAGCGCTCACCTGAGTATAAACGTTTATATTCCAATTTTATGCAGGAATATCAGAGTTTGGGTCACATGACGCAGGTAGATTCCTATGAATCCCCGTGTTATTTTATGCCACATCACGGTGTGTTCCGTGAGCTCAGCACCACCACCAAGCTGCGAGTGGTGTTTGATGCTAGCGCACCATCCAGCTCCGGTAAGTCACTTAATGACTTGCAGTTGGTCGGTCCTCCTATACAGGGCGATCTTGTTTCAATTCTTCTCCGTTTTAGACAGCACAAGTACGTTGCATGTGCCGACGTGGAGAAGATGTACAGGCAATGTTTAGTAGACGAGGACCAACGCAGTTTGCAAATGATTTTGTGGCGTGACGAACCGTCGAATCCATTAAGGACATTTAAATTAAATACGGTGACATACGGAACCTCCTCCGCGCCTTTCTTAAGCGTTAGATGTTTAAAGCAATTAGCGGTCGAATCTTCTGACCCTGACGTCACGCGAGTCATACAAGAAGATTTTTATGTCGATGATTATATAACCGGGCTGGACAATAAAGATAAATTAATACAATTATGTGATAAAACACAAAAGACACTTCAGGGTGGCTGTTTTCCACTGCGGAAGTGGATATTTAATTTTGCGCGCAATGATAACAGCCAATCACCCAATCAGTCAAAACTATTAACCCCAGTTGAAAATAATACACCTTCTAGAATCTTGGGCTTAGAATGGCATAATCTAAGTGACGAATTTTATTTTAATAATATGCAAATTAATGTTAGTATGGAACCCATCACAAAACGGTCTATTTTATCTAACGTTTCTCAAATTTTCGACCCTCTAGGCTTACTAAGTCCCGTTATAATTGTTGCGAAGGTGCTTTTACAACAATTGTGGCTACTTAAAATGGGCTGGGACGACACAGTTCCCGATCATATAGCGCGAGTATGGAACCGGTTTGTTAATTCACTACAAGCGCTCGACACAATCCGTATACCTCGCCACGTTATAGGTGTGCAACGTATGTATATTGAACTGCATGTTTTTAGTGACGCGTCTCAGACAGCGTATGGCGCGTGCATTTATATTCGCACAGTTTAGTATTGACTCGACTGTATCGGTGAGATTATTAATTTCAAAAACAAAGGTCGCGCCGCTGAAGACATTAAGTATACCGCGTCTCGAACTTTGTGGAGCTTTATTGGGGGCTAGATTGTATGACAAGGTGCGTAATTCATTGCATTGGAAGTTTAATAACGTTGTTTTCTGGACGGATTCGAGTATAGTGTTAGGCTGGTTACACATGCCGCCTTATAGACTCAAGGTGTTTGTACAAAATAGGACTGCGGAAATTCATGAATTAACGCGAAACTTCCCTTGGCGTCACGTAAACGGCGAAAACAATCCTGCTGATCTTGCATCACGCGGTGTTAGCTTAGAAGATCTTTCTTCTTCTGTCTCATGGTGGGAGGGACCGGAATTTCTTAAAACTCATACCTTTTCTATAGAGAATCACAATGATGCCGATTCATTCAAACATAGTGAGCTACCTGAAGTCAAATCAGTCGTTACAACTGCTGAAGTTTGCAATTCCTGTGAATCATCAGTGTTCCCCTTTCACAGATTTTCACAATTCAAACGTATGCATCGCACGATGGCATTTGCATTAAGGTTCATACATAATAGTCGTTTTAAATATAACAAGCGCACATGTCATCTCAGTGTGGATGAATTAGATTATGCTGAAAAAACATTAGTACGATTATCTCAAATGGAATATTATCCGTCTGAATATGCACTGTTGTCTGGTAGCGGCCTGGTTAAGAGTAAAGGTCATTTGTCAAAATTAAATTTATTTTTAGACGATCAGAAAATAATGCGCGTAGGTGGTCGTTTAGTTAATTCTGATGAATTTACCTATGACAAAAAACATCCGATTTTGATTTCGAGCAAACACTATTTTGCTCTTCTACTATTTCGGCATGAGCATATTCAGCTTCTTCACGCGGCTCCGCAAGCGTTACTCTTTCATGTTCGCGAAACCTGGTGGCCTATAGGGGGTAGGAATTTAGCTCGCCAAGTAGTACACGGCTGTGTTACGTGTACGCGTATTAGAGGTACGACCCTTACCCCAATGATGGGCAACCTACCCAAAGAACGAATTACTCCTAGTTTACCGTTTGTTCGATGTGGAGTAGATTATGCTGGCCCAATACTCATACTGAACCGCAAAGGTAGGGGCGCAAAACCTGTAAAGGGTTATATTTGTTTATTTATTTGTTTCGTGACACGCGCAATTCACTTGGAGTTGGTAAGTGACCTCTCGAGTGAAGCTTACTTATTAACTTTAAAACGGTTTATCTCACGACGCGGTAAGCCTTCAGAAATATTTTCTGATAACGGTCGCAATTTTGTAGGTCTTATGAATGACTTCACCAACTTCTTACGCAGATGTAGTGGAGAGATTTTAGAATATGCCACTAGTCAAAGAATAAAATTTCGTTTTATTCCACCTTATTCCCCGCATTTTGGTGGTTTATGGGAAGCAGGTGTAAAATCATGCAAGCATCATCTTACTCGCATTGTAGGAAACGCGCACCTGACATTCGAAGAGTATAGCACAGTATTAGCGCAAATAGAAGCTGTTTTAAACTCTCGACCTTTGTCCCCTCTTTCCTCTGATCCACAGGATTTTTCACCGCTTACTCCAAGCCATTTCCTGATTGGTCGACCACTTACTGCTCCAGTCTGCGATGACGTACGCGATGTACCAATTAACCGCCTACAGCGATACCAGAGGTTGGAACTACTTCGTCAACAGTTTTGGAATCGATGGACTAAAGAATATATTTCTGAGCTGCAGGTGCGAGCGAAGTGGACCGTGAATAAAGATGAGTTGAAGCGTGACGTGTGGTTCGCACAATACCAGGTTCAGACGGCATTTCCCGAGTGGCTGACATACGGACGGCAGCGGGTGTGGTGAGACGCACCTTTTCGAAAATTTGTCCTCTCTTCCAAGATGTGGATGAAACGCAAGAACATTGAAAGCCACTGCTTCCAAGGCCGGGGGCATGTTCGAGATCGTACTCGTATTACTGATGGACGAGTAGAGGACGATGATATGCAAATTTGCAGTCATGCGATTAGTCGTCCATATTGTTCCCCTTACCCCCACTCCTCGATTCGTGTAACACACACCATTTTTAGTCATGTAAAAAAGTTTGAACAATAAACACCTAACTGTAGAAAAATACGCCACAGACAAAACAGTATTATTTCTCGAATACCAAATTCACCAAGCCTCTCAACCAGCAAATAAAATCGCAAGCCGCACCAATATTTAATCAAAATATCTACCATTATTATCTATACATTGCTGCCACCTAATAGGAAGGTCATTTATGCGAAGGTCCTTTGCGATAGAACTCTGGTGATGTAGATACTACAAACTGTGTGAAAGCATTTTGTACTGCTCCCTGGGAAGAAAACTTTTTATCACGTAGAAAATTGTCCAAATCACGAAAAAAATGGCAGTCCACGTGGTTCGTTCTTCAAATCAAAATTTTCATCACGGAAGCGTTTAAACAAAAATCGCACGGTGCGTTCATTAGCAGTCTCCTCTCCAAACGCAACATTGATATTGCGAGCTGTTTTTGCAGCGATAGTTCCGCGTCGGAACTCATACTCAAAAATCACTCAAATTTTCGAAGTATCCATCTTTCTTTTCTAAGTTGAATAAAAAAAACAACTGAAAGTCGATAAACGAATGTTGCATATTTTTTAAACGAAGAACCTCATAGGTACCATTTGAAAAAAGTTTCACTCAAAAATCTCAAACAATGAAGGTTCTATGTTCGAAGTACCTATTACAAAACGGTGATTTCATACATCAACCCCTATTATTTATCTTGAAAGTTAATTCTATATACGGAACCCTTCACAATACAGTCATATTCATGCAAAAAATACAATTCCATTTATTTGATAATTGAACATCGTATTCCTTTTCTTAAATAGGTAAATTCAGTTGAGGTTCCATCACATGGAGGCTTCAGTATTCGTGCTATATATCCTCGATTAGCTATCACAGCACACAGCTGTGTTCCAAATATAGTTCATACCGTACTTAGCAATGACTACCGGTGAGTTTCAGGGTACTTTTTCAATTAATTCATTTTACTTTTATGCATTTATAGATTCGATACAATAATAGTAATCCATTACATTAATAATCGTCTCAGATAAATATTTGTAAATATGTATTTTTGTGCTCCTAATCGTAATAGACATTATAAATGCTTATTCCGTGCGGTGCGATTCTCGAACTACTTAATGAACTATTACCATTACCTACGTTATATACTTTGTATACCCATTTTACAGAGTTCAGGTCAGGGCAGCTATTCCTATAAAATCCGGGGAAAACTTGTATTTATGTTACACATATGCTCTGTCTCCAACTTTAGTGCGAAGAGAATTCCTTGTTGAATCAAAGTTTTTTTACTGCGACTGTCATCGTTGCGCTGATCCAACGGAGCTCAATACACATCTTAGCACACTCAAATGTAGCAAGTGTGACGACGGGGTTATATTGCCAACAAATCCTCTAGGTAAATAGTCGCAGATAAGTTTAGTGATACATGATAAGATTTTATAGACTTAGTTATGGTCATGAATTTTAAATTCAATTCTTAATTTTTTGTTGCTTAGACGGGTAAACGACCTCAAAGCTTATCTGGTAGTAAGAGATTACTGGAGTCCGTAGATATTACTGCGTTAATACTGCCACCCACCTTGAGACATGAGGTCTAAGCTTCATTGTATAGTATAAAGTCTGTCCCACTCGTCACCTCCGAATGCATTACTGCTTCCCCGCAGATATAGGCAAGGTAGTGGTACCTAGCGCGCAGGCTTACAAGACGCTGTATCACTGGTAACATTAACCACATCTTACTTTAACTAAGGCACACACAAAAAAAAATCTACTGTATTAACTGGCTATATTTAATGAGCAAAGGTATTAAGACTGTCACTAAATATTCCAGAAAACGAAGCAATGTGGATGTGTTCAGATAAAAACTGTGGCTTTAAGACATCTAGTGCCGCCATCCGTAAGATGTTCGCCGTCGTTCAAGCTGAGACAGAACAGTTGGACGCTCTAGAACCTGGCCCAGCAGCGATCGAACAACGAGAAGCAACAATTAAAAAGGTTTACTTTGAATTTCAGTGTTTCTAGTTTGAACTCCGTGAGCTCACCTACTTAATAGGTTACGCTGACATATCCTCTCAAGGCTAACAGATGAGAGAGAAAAAAAAGTGTTTGTAGCTTGACTCCTCTTCTCTCTCTCTTCGATCGGTCCCTCACTGCTGAGGATCGTGACTCCGTCCGATTTCGTCAACCAACTGTCTCCATCGATCCCGCCCTGCAGCCCGGTGGAGTGCGTCGCTGATAGGTTTCCCCAGTTCCTCCGCTATTTGGTCCGACCATCGTTTGGGACCTCTACCCCTCTTATCTGACTTAAAAAAAGTGTTTGTAGCTTGACTCCTCTTATCTGTTGTCTTTAATTATTACTCATGATATCAAACTATTTATAGGCCATAGATAATGCCTTATTACGTGTACATAAGAACGTGTTTTTTTTTGTAAATAAGTCGGTAAGATATTGTTATTACGATAAATAAAAAATATCACTCAACTGTAATCTCAAAGAATCCACTTGTGGATTTTTTTGGCATTTAAATATAAATTTATTATACAAAGTTGAAATCCACGTGATCCATAAGACTTTATGACCGTTAATTTGAAACAATTTAATACTAAAGTTGGTAAACAGTCACGATATCTCAATTACATTGAAGTATTTGCTCTACCTTTAAAGCTTTTTTAATTACTAAAGTATACGTTCGATACAGTTTCACCTGATGTTAATTGGTTAACGAATTTCATAGACATTGCAATGTGAAAACCATCGCCCTCCTTGGGACTCACATCAAGAAGGTTAATGAGGCGAAGAAGGAAGCTTCTTGGTACACGGTCTTCGGACCAAACACGCAAATGCTACGCTGCGGAAAATTAGGATCTTGCTACCCACCTTGCTGGCTTATAAATACAATCTACAATCCGAAAAATTAACAGAAGATACTATGTCCATACCGAAACCAACATTTTATAATTGCTGTAGGTAATAACACAATCCATTAAATTAATTTTAGTATCACCTAACTCAAAAAACGAATACCAACAAGTAATTTGGACAATCGATTTTTATTGGATAACTATTCTATTATAATGGATTAGGTACTACATTTATTATTATCATTTACGTATATTAAGTAAACCTAGGAAGAATTTTAAAGGAATCAAAAAGAGCATGTGAAGTAGGATGTAGTAGTACCTAGCCAGAGATGTATTTTGTAGCTGCATAACCGTATCGGAATCTGATAATGAATATAATATCCAGATACATTTTAGGAGGAATCCTGTAAGATTATCTGATCAACGAATGTTTTGCTTTGTGTGCATAAGTAGACAGTGCAATATGTAAACCTTAGTTATTAAACAGGTTTACAAACGATAAAGCGATTAGTAAGTAGAACTTGTATGCACATTTTATGGCTTTGAATTTATTACTCTAATCAAGCGAGTCTAATCAAATCTATAATTTGGATCGCAGGTACTAAATGAACTTACTTGTAGTTATAATTCCCTTTAAATTAAAGTAAAGAAAAAATAACTTCTAAACCGTTTGTTACAGTACAAGTCAGTCTTCCACCCCCGACACTCGATTCTTCTTTCATTAAAGCACTCCTTAGCGCAATTATATGGTCGAGTGGAAGAATATAACATTGATGAGCTACCCGACGTTTTGCTTGAAAGGAAAGTAGAATTATGTCGACTTGTTCTCAAAACCTTGGACGTTATAACGCCGGGAGAAACTAGGATGAGAGGTACGTTCAGTATTTTAAATGCTAAAATACATATATGTATATATGGTATATACTCCATGGTAAGTTTAACACTTTATTGTATAAAAAAAAAAATATCTTTTCAGTACCTTCATATCTACAGTCCGTGTTTTTCCGCAATAAACGTAATTCCATGTGCCGATTTTTATCGCGCTTGCTTACTCCCGATCGCATTCAAGGGCGAATTCATTAAATTCGAATTCTTCACAATGCAACTTTATAAGTTCCCATGTCGTACAAATACCGTAGCTAAAACTATATATGGGGAGATCACACATGAACGGGTTTTTTACTCGGTAAATCGATGCCAATGTTACGTATGTTTGGGATTTTTTAACTACTTAATGGGCAACCAGAACACCAATAAGCTATCTAAAAGCTAGTTTTATGAAATCGTGAAACAAGAACGATCATAATTGGCCCCACTGTGTGGTGTAAGACCTGTCCCATATTGCGACATCTTGAAATGAGTGTTAGCTAGATTCAGGTTTCTGCTATTCTGCAAAATACCGATATAAGTTGCTACAGCAACTCTTACCAAAATGAATGCTAAATGTTTACAATTTGAATCCTAGGTATGATGCTGTATGAATTACATGCGCCACTAATGTTTTTGGCAAGAAACGAATACGGGGCTGGTTTGATTACCTCGGATCAACTGAAAGACAAATTGCAAGAACCAATTAAATGTCTAGCGGATTCTGCAAGGATTCTACAGCGTGAAGATCTTCACAGTCCTGAAGGCATTACTGGACAAATAGCACAACAATCTATGGAACAACTAAAAGCCAGTCTTGAGTCATTGTAACTTTTAATTGGCGTTTTTGTGTCCTATTTCGTTTAATTTCACCCGATAAGCATCAAGGTATACAATCGTAGGTCTTGATTGTTGTATTATATATTATGTACTAGCGACCTGCCCCAGCTACGCACGGTCGAATCAGTTCATTGTGCAGAAATCACCTAAATTATATGTAACTAAAACAGCCCTTTTTACAAATTATTTTCAGTATTTTTCCTCTTAAAATCGGAAAGCCCGCCATATGTACAGGTATACCTCATATTTCACTCCACACTACTTTTACATCAAAAAGAAAAAATCGATTTGAATTACATTCTTCTTTTTAATTTCGCCTTTAACATGCTATTACAACATCGAGATTTATCAATTTTTACATAATTAAGTTAACAGTATAGTAGTCTTTACGACTTTGTGATTAAAGGTCACATTTGTTTATGGTTAAGTTTAAAATGGCATCTGAATTCTGACTGAATTCTCTAATGAAATACGAACTCAACAAATGTTCACGATTGACTTCCACGGTGAAGGAATAACATCGTGTAATAAAAATCAAACCCGCAAAATCATAATTTGCGTAATTACTGGTGGTAGGACCTCTAGTGAGTTCGCGCGGGTAGGAACCAGCACCCTGCTTATTTCTGCCGTGAAGCAGTAATGCGTTTCGGTTTGAAGGGTGGGGCAGCCGTTGTAACTATACTGAGACCCTTAGAACTTACATCTCAAGGTGGGTGGTGCATTCACGTTGTAGATGTCTATGGGCTCCAGTAGCCCACCAGGTGGGCTGTGAGCTCGTTAACCCATCTAAGCAATAAAAAAAAAATGCGTGCAGATTTATTGCGTTTTTTTATATGGATTTTATGACCTGGTAACTAAGACCTTTAAATCATGTCTTATTTTAATTTATATTCTTATTTTTATGATAAATGATAATATGAAGTGAAATGAAATGAAGATGATTAATTTGAGGCATTAATCAACTGGGATGACATTAAATGAAATGAGATGATATGGAATGAAATATAATCGCAGTAAAATGGTGGTCATTTACTGAGATTTTTTCAGTGGACTTTTTGGAGGAACCCGAGAAGTTCCGTCCAGCGGCTTTGTTTCATTTTCCCACATTTGTGCACTTTCACAGATATTAAACAGTTAATAAACCACCGTTATTACACATTTAAATCTGAAGAAACACGAAATAGACAAAATAAAACAAATCACACAACTTCACTCCTCGCGTTCCCGCCAAAAAGTCTATTGCGTTTTATAAAGATTTTTTATGAGTACCCTACACTGATAGCTCCATATCTACTTCTACCAATAGTTCTCGTTTCTCATATGGTTTATCGGTCGATCAGTTTCTATTTAATAATTAGTTACATAAAAGTTTCGTTTTAAAATACATGTTGTACATATAATATAGGTATTGTATTTAATGTTTATATTAAGTTAACTGCTTTAACTTCTCATTATTTCCGCCATTACCAATAAAATTACCACGCACACAACGGGACCCTGCGTATCCCCAGTGGTACGCTTACCGTAGATGGGGAATCGCTGCTCTAGAGCAATAAAAGATAACTTGTGATGCTCTACTTATTGTGATTATTTTTTGGCACAATTGAATACAACATTTACTTGTGAAATTAGTAATAAAATTTCTAAAAGACAATAAACTGATCTCTTGAAACAAATTCATTAGGTATTTATTATAATATGAATATATGTACATGTTTTAAAATGTAATTTTCTTGGGTTTCTTAAGTGTGTCAACGGCAGCAGGCTTTTTTTGTCTTTCCATTATCTCTTCAACATTATCAGCAGTATCCAATGTCTGTAATTTTACTGCAGTCTCTTCTTTCTGGTTATTCATCTGTAACATTACAATTATAAACAATATATTTTGTCGTAAAATGGGAGACAAAGCCAGCATGCTTATTTTAGAATATATTATTATGTACTTATATTATTATGTTATTATGTACTTATGAAATTTTTGTTATTTTTTTGTAGAAGTGAATATTGAAACTTTTTTAACCAGTAAGCCTACAAAGATATTTACATACGTCAGTAATTACATTTCTACTGTATTATATATATATTTTATTTATTTAGATTTACATAAATCATATGTACAATAGGATAATTTTAGAAAATAAAAATTATTATAAAAAGCATGGTAGATTTTACATAGTGATTTATACTGTGCAAGCCGATTAAGTACTCCCTATAAAAATATTTGTTATCTGAATAGTTTACTATAAATACTATTGATAGTTACTTATAATTGTTTAGTTACTATTAAATGTTTAGATGTTACATTTGCTTACTTTAATTTTTAACATAAAGAGAATAATTTCCTTACCGTAGGGCAATCCTTTTTCATATGAGTAACATCACCACAAATCTTACAGCAACCACCATTAGGATATAAGCCTTTTGGATTATCAGGGCATTGTCTAGCAATGTGTCCCTGAAACATGAGTGAAACTTTCTTAATTCTTATTCTATCATACATTTCATAATCACCATACCAAAAAGTTTATTGTCATAATTATAGCCAATTGTTATAATTTTTTAAAAATCTTCTGCATTAACATAAATACATCCAAACAGTGTAGTTTCGTTTTTCATAACTTATGTTGACAGACAAGAGAATCATGGTAGATTTTAATAATATAATAGGTTCCAAGGCAAACTATCTGTGAGGTACTGAGAGCAGAGTCCTGGACCTTCAATAAAAAGTAAGAAAATTATTAATACTTAATAAACATAACATAAAAAATTCGTAAATGCTACTCTATTTTTTCTTAATCCTCAAGAAATCATACAAATCATTAATGTATAGCCTGAGTCAAAAATATTACGGTTTTACATAACAATAAAACCGATATTATGTGCCGAGAAGGAAAACATACAGCATTGTATTATGAAGAAGCAGTGTGTACTTAGCTTAAATTCCTTGTCTATGTCCAACCATTGACAGTCGATTTAGTTCCATCTTTAGCCGCTAGGTGCTGCCAGCAAGTATAAAGGAAGCGCAGCCATCTTTGATCTTCATAGTCTTCACCAGGAAGAACTTCCTGCAATGCTGTATGTTTTCCTTCTCGGCACATAATATCGGTTTTATTGTTATGTAAAACCGTAATATTGATGTGCCTTTGGAAAACATACAGCATTGTATTATGAAGACGTGTTTGTTATCTGCTGGTGAGATTATTAAGCACAACGCTATGATGAAATAGGTAAAGCCATAATAAAATTATGAAGCGCAATGATAATGTTCATAATTTATATAATTATTAAATCGAAAAAACACAGCTGTTAACTTTCATGTTAATTCAATAATTCAAAAATATTTATAAGTTTGTAATAAACATTTTATCTTGTATATACAAGGAAATGTATAAATTGTATAAATGATGTATATACATGATGTAGGAGTAAATGTTTTGAAAAAAGAATCGTGAGGATCTTTAGGAAGTTCTATTATTCGGCAATAATTATTGTAACCGTTTGGATGATTTGCAATTGCGTCTAGAAAGTATTTCGTCCATTAGTTCATTATCAGTCCATCTCAGAGGCTACTGCTGATCTACAACTTCTGAGAGACGCGTTGATGCCACTACCTCGTAAGGTTGAACGAAGACCAGTTTCCAATTACAGTACGGGATGCCGCTTTTGTGACAACACACATAGTTAGAAAAAAAGTCCTTACGAATCTTACTGGGCATATGTCTTTAGTTTCATGTTTAGAAAGCACTTATGCTTATTGACGAAAATGGATTTCTATTTTAGACCCAAAGACTGGTATCAGAAAGATATTTTCTCCGTTATCTGAAGATACTGAAAGAAACTGTCTTTAGAAATGTTGAGCAAAGTAAGGTCATTAACTCTGCGTCCGGTAGCCAGCAAGATGGTTGTTGGAGTCCTTCAAGCTACATTGAGAAGTGAGCTGGCGGCTGGGTTTGAAGAAAACCAATTTAGAACTATTCTCGGATCTCATGTGAATGGGACTATACTAAGTAAAGTTGTAATAAGTAGTTGAATTTTGTTTAGCTATTCAGATGGCTTTTTTAGAATAGCAATTTTTATTAGAGAGCTTGAGAACGTTTGCTGTCCTACATGTATGTAGCCCGCAGAAAGTCGACAGCGCTGCTTTATGCAGAAGGATTGTTTTATAGGCAAAATTTTCTTTTTGGAAAAGAAAAAATAATTTGGCAACATCTGCAGACTTAGGATTAATTTTAAAACTGTAGCACCATATGCACCATCTTCTAATTGCTGGTAAGTATGCTGACAAAGTGGATTGACACCAGCTAATTTTCAATAAATCTTCTCCTGTGTAGACCAGTCTATTATTTGTACAACCTCCCCCCCCCCCTTTCTAAGCTTTCAGGGTTAATGTTTACCCTGTGGAGGAGGCAGGTTTTGGATTTCGTGCGAGTTATCTATCGTTCGGGATCTGAAGGCTTGGAAACCCAAATGCTTTCGCTCAGTCTGGGTACACTACCAGGTAGGTTCCCTGGACACTGTTGAAGTGAGTCAGTACTCGGGGAGAAGGTTGAGAGGAGGAATTCCCCATGCTAATTGCATCCTCTACGGTCTGCTGAAGGTATCCAATCTTGGTCGGCGAAACTTTCGAAAGACTTTTGTGGTCACTTGTGGTAAAAAGTGCCATTTCGTAGGTTGATTTCCTCGTGATAGCCTGTCGGCTATGATGTTGTATCTCCCGGAGAGATTATAAGCTGACAGTTATCTTGAGCTTGTCGCTTAGGTTTAAAAATCGAAAGGTCAACGCTAGTGAAATACTTTCAGATTAATTTTGATTGTCACTACCATTGCAAATAGCTCTTTTGTGGCTATGCCGTTTCAGTTATTGAGCTGACTATAGACAGGACGTTAATATTTTGTCTAATTGTAACCCCTACCCATGTCCGAAGCTTTCGTTGCCAGGAAATGTTTGGTTTTGTGTATCGGCAATATTTGACATGTGGCTCCGCGTCAGCACTGCATTTGTAACCCCTACACATGTCCGAAGCTTCCGTTGCCAGGAAATGGTTGGTTTTGTGTATCGGCAATGTCTGACATGTGGCTCCGCGTCAGCACTGCATTTAATTGTGAACACATGCAGGATGGCCTGTTTTTTACGGGGGTGTTTTTTCTTGAAGCTTCGCAAGAAAATTTGCAAGTTAACATAGATTGATGTAACTCCGTCAGAGTTTGAGCTAGGATGTTGTTGAGTGGCCACTTTATTTCTCGCAATTTTCCATCGAATCCCTAGACATGTCATCTCTTGAACCAGTGTACTAATTGATTTTTTGTAAGGCTGACTTGGCAGCCCAAATAATCCAAGAGCCTCACAGCTTATGTGGCCTGAAGGCTCAACTTGGACTTCTTTTGATGGACCAGGAGGGACTTGCGTAGGTGGACTAACACTCAACTTCCCTTTGCACGCAGTTTCCGTGACCGAGCATGCTATGCAAGCAAAAAAGATGTATTTGTCTTCATGGACCAAGAGAAAGTCGCGTAGGTAGGTTAACATTTGGCTTCCCTATGTACGTAAGGTCTTCGCGACCGAGCATGCTATGGGAGCAAAAACGTTTATTTGTCTTGGTGGAACAAGATCAAGTCGTGTAGGTAAGCTAGCACTCTACTTTGCACGCAATGTCTCCGCGACCGAGCATGCTATGGAAGCAAAAAGGTGAATTTGTCTTCAAGGACCAAGAGAAAGTCGCGTAAGTACGTTAATATTTGACTTCCCTATGTACGCAAGGTCTCCGCGACCGAGCATGTTATGGGAGCAAAAACGTTAATTTGTCTTGGTGCAACAAGATTAACTCGTGTAGGTAAGCTAGCACTCGACTTTGCACGCAATGTCTCCGCGACCGAGCGACCGAGCACCCTATATAATGGAAATTGACATGCCAGCCCAGATAATCCAAAAGCTTCTGCAGCCTGAAGTTTCAACTTGGATTTGTCTTGGTCGACCAAAAGGAAGTCGTCTAGGTAGACTAGCACTCGAGTTCCCTTTGCACGCAAGGTCTCTGCGACCCAGCATGTTATGGAAGCAAAAAAGGTTAATCCAAAAGCTTCACAGCTTCTGCAGCCTGAAGTTTGAACTTGGATTTGTCTTGGTCGACCAAAAGGAAGTCGTCTAGGTAGACTAGCACTCGAGTTCCCTTTGCACGCAAGGTCTCTGCGACCCGCATGTTATGGAAGCAAAAAGGTGTGGCGCTGGAGCCAGACCGAAGGGTAGGCATGTCATTTCATACTAACTCTTAAGAAGGTACCGATTCCTTCCTGAAGGTACTGATACTGATACCTTAGTACTGATCCTCAAGAAGTATCGACGAAATTTTGCGACCGGTACTAGAAAAATGTTCCTGAGAATTGTTCAATTTTATCATCCAGTCCCCTGGTTGGAGAAAGTTTGGTACCGAGGTGTCCGAAAAAAGTGTTTTATCTTTACGACCTTATTCAACTCTCGAAACTCGAAAATTGGACGCATTGATCCGTCGCTTAAAAATGTAGGAATAATTCCAGCGCACCCTGGCGGCCGTAGATTACCCTGTATTCTCGAATTATTTATAGTCTGTGGCATGTCACTTTTTACATCGAAAAAAGTCAGGACCGAAATTTTTGAGCGAGCTATAGTTTGTGGTGATAAAATTAATAATTTGCTGTATTTGGTAACCATACATGGTTTACAAATTATTACAATTTTGGTGGCACTCAGTGCCTCCCGTCGGTGTCTTCAATTGCCCCCCCTCCGGATTGTGCCAGATGTTACAGACTATAATTGTTTATAATGTTTGGCTTGCCTTTTGTACGAGGTTGTGACAAATAGGATTGTAGCCCTCCGAGGGACTGAATAGATTTCAATTTAGTATTATCAAACAAAAATTCCTCAGTGGTGCGTTGGCAACAGGATACTTTGTTAGAGACCACGGAAATTAAACTTTGACGTCTTATTTCTATGCATACGGCCCTTTTTTCCGCATACAATTTGAAACGCTTTTTCGGATAATTTGTACGACGGAGACGATTTGCCAAATATGTTACAAAGATTATTAGTTTAAATCTGTTGTGCTTTTTGTCAAAATTTCCGTATTGACGAGATCAATTTGTTTACAACAATTTCCGTTACATTAATTGTTACGCACAGTTGATGCATTATTAGATTTGCAACGTTACTGACCTGGTGGGATAACGAGCCGATTCGAAGATCGACAGTTACCTTTGAATCCAGTCGTTTCTTACGCAGAGACTCCTTTTGTTCTTTTTCGCTTGACGAGCTGTTCGAACGCGAGGCGTCTCCATCGCGTCTCGCCTGGACGTTTTCCCTCTCGGAAATTATGGAGCTTGACTCAACATCACCTCCAACAGATGACGCGTGATTCATGGCGTCCGATGATAGGATTGGTAAATAATACTCGTAATGATTACAAAATAACACTCATAGAAACACAAAATAAATATTTTTTGCAATTAATAAGAAGTCGAATAAATATTTGTGGATTTGCGACTTCACAGTACGAAAGTACACAACGCTATGAAGATCAAAGATGGCTGCGCTTCCTTTATACTTGCTGGCAGCACCTAGCGGCTAAAGATGGAACTAAATCGACTGTCAATGGTTGGACATAGACAAGGAATTTAAGCTAAGTACACACTGCTTCTTCATAATACAATGCTGTATGTTTTCCAAAGGCACATCAATAATTATATTGTGTACAAGAAAAAAATAAGATTAATAAGTAAAATCATATTAGCTTAAGAGACCTATGTTTTTCTAGGACTTTACCTGATCTTTACAAATGAAGCATGTTGCAAATCTGAATTCCTTGTCCCTTTGAACTTTGCATTCAAACTGTTTATGCTCTGTTGAGCCGCATTTGAAACAAATACCATCTCCAGCATCAACTCCCGGTATAACGGACTTTAAATCTGGGCAATCTGAAAGGTTATGGCCACCTTTCCTACAATTATAACAAACTTCTCGCTTCACACGGGCCAACGCCTTTTCTGCTCTTCTCCTTTCCAATTTCATAGTTCTCTGCACTTCACTTTTAGGAATTCCCTTCTTGATCATATTGGTCTTTAATTCTTGTAAACGTTCAGCATCTTTCTTCATAACAGGAAAACCATCATAACGAATCAGCTCAACTTCTTTACCATTGATTATTATTTGGAAACTATCGTCTACCGGTTTCCTACGGACTGGTTGCCCATTAATAAAGTTTTTCTTTTTTCTTTCCTTTGGTCTATTGACAGTTTTGTTGTTTTCAGTTTGATTAATTTGTTTATTACTTTGTTTTGCATTGTCATTCTGCAATTTTTGTTGGTTGTTTTTAAAATTTTCTTTTTTTTTCTTAGATATAGGAATTTCAGTTGCTTGTGAAACATCAGACTCGTTGTGGTTTACATATTCAGAGACTTGAACAGCATGCTTGTTTGTGGACTCATTTATTTTATTCTTTGTTTTTTTATTTTTTTTCTGTTCAGCTTTCTTCTCTTGATCATCTAATCTAAGATTTTCTTCAGTAACAGGAGGATAAGAACTATTTTGTTTCCTTTTCTTTTTTTACTAGGACTTGTTTGCTTGTTGGTTGTAGTCTGTGTGGTTTCTTCAAATTCACACCATGTGGCTGTTCGTTTTTGAGTTTTGTGTTCCTTAAGGAAATTCTCATAATTCTCAATACGTTTCTTTTCAGCCTAGAAATAAATATTACGCGTGTATAATAGTGAACGGATATATTACATAGAACTAAAATTTATTTTTGTAAACTATTGAGTATTGTTTGTATCGTAGTATATCTATTTACGAAGTACATCTGTCTTACGTCAAGCATGATAATCTGCAATGTGTAGAAACGGTTAAGTGTTTTCATTATTGGACACGTTCTTCTTCAGTTACATGTTGTGCTGATTAATAATAATAATAAATAATAACCTGTTCTCGTTTTTCAGCGTCTTCGTTTTGTTGTTTAGATTTCATTAACTGATCCTTCATTACTTCCCAAGGAGTTCCATCTTCCGGTGTTTTCTCATTAGATGATTTCGAGCCCTTTGCCCGCGTGAATCTTGTCATTTTGGAAACGACTATACGCTGGTATTATACCGAAATATCTACCAGCGATAATTATTTATTCTAACCTTAAACTGTAATAAATTTAACCTGCGAGCTGCGCTGAAGTGCGCTGTTTATTTTTCTCAATTTTTTTCTTTCTTCTTCTTCTTCGATTTATTAATTAAACGGGCAAAGGGAGCATAGCTCTTACATCTTAAAGATAAAAAAAGCTGCAATCATATTACAGAGGAAATGAAAAGAAACGGAATAAACTGTTCATAGAATTTACAACCAAGTGTTCCATCATGCTCCATGGCTCATTAAGCCAGCTGAGCTATTTAAAAAAAACGTTTCTTCTCAGTAGGCAGCATTTTGGTTCATTTGGTTGTGCCGTGGTTGTGCCTCTGGCAGTACAGTAAACAAGGCTAACGGTATTGTACTTGTTATATTTTTAATTTATTCCTGTTTAGATATCGGATCGTTTGGATCGTTTGGAACCTCTGGGTCTGCGGAGGGACTTCGGTTCCCTCTGTATTTTGTACCGTTTGTTCCATGGGGAGTGCTCTGAGGAATTGTTCGAGATGATACCGGCATCTCGTTTTTACCATCGCACCGCCCGCCAC
This sequence comes from Bombyx mandarina, assembly GCF_030267445.1. Classification (NCBI taxonomy): domain Eukaryota; kingdom Metazoa; phylum Arthropoda; class Insecta; order Lepidoptera; family Bombycidae; genus Bombyx; species Bombyx mandarina. The sequence goes on from NC_143210.1 coordinate 10,697,069, forward strand.
CGGAGTAGAGTTCATCCATACTACCTGGAGCCACTGCGGTCATCCACAGTGCGTTTCCAGAGGTCTTTTTTGCCACGTACCATCCGGCTATGGAATGAGCTCCCCTCCACGGTATTTCCCGAGCGCTATGACATGTCCTTCTTCAAACGAGGCTTGTGGAGAGTATTAAGCGGTAGGCAGCGGCTTGGCTCTGCCCCTGGCATTGCTGAAGTCCATGAGCGACGGTAACCACTCACCATCAGGTGGGCCGTATGCTCGTCTGCCTACAAGGGCAATAAAAAAAAAAAAAAAAAGTGTGTGTGTCCGCTCCGACGCACGACTGGAGTTTACTGGATATAAAAAATTAAACGAAACAATACGAGAAATAGTTCTATATTACGACAACACGATACACTACAGATTATTAACAAATTAACGAGACACAAAACAAACGACTAACAAATATATGAAAATACAAAATGAGAGAAACGCGCGATCAGTACGAGGCTTTGTGGCGGACTGCCGGCGCAGCAGCCCGGCGCGCATTTCGTGTGACATGCGCATAACGCATTTCGTGTGACATGCTAGTACGATTTTGGTCCCCATAATTTTCATACCCCGGGCCTATATATGTAAATCGATTCTAAAGGAGTAAACTCCAAAAAAAAAAACAGTGACTCGGTGGTAGTAAAGAAAACAAAATCACTAAAAAACAGATCTTAATAAATGTCCACTGAACGTGCCACACTACATTTGTGCACACATGTACAACGACAGAATAAATTCGCACCCTAATAATATTTCATAAATTTAATTTCAATTAATTTAATTACTTTATTAAATTAATTTCACTAAATTAATTGATTTAACTTAATTTTAACACCAACTTGCTATTGTTTCATTTCACTCTTGAATTATATTTAATTCATTTCTATTTTATTTCGAACAACAATGTGGATTCGACTGAGAAAAAGTAATGGGCTTTTTTCCCTTTGCTTAGGAAACATAGATTATACACATAAATTTGAGTTAAGAAATGAGGTTAAAAAAAATTTAACTGTTGATTGTGTTGAAGTTATGAAATATTTGTTTAATATTATTCATAATTACATTTGTTTTGAAACCCAAGGTTTAAAATTATTAATAAAAATACGCGCATATGTGATATAAAAATATAAAATAGTTTTAAAATTGTCTCACAAGATTTTTAATTCTACAGTGTAAAGAAAGCTGCAAGAAAATATAACTAGCCTCAAAACTGTCTTCTATCAAACTCAAGAGATCAAGAAATCAACAAATCAAGTACTATTAAATAGAAGAGTTTTAGAAATGTATGTAACATTACTATTTTTGTTCCGACCTTTATTTACTTTCAGATTCTCGTCATCGATGTTAAACAGATTTTTTAGACAGACAGATTAATTTACTCAAGAGTCTTACGCGTAGATACGATTCGTTCATGCTCAGATGTAGACGAGCTCACGTCCTACGATGTTAAGCGTATCCTGGAGCTATAACACTACATATCGTCCATTACTTTGATCAAAATTACTAATAATCGAAACGAAAAGCGCCGTCAGATTTATTCATATAATAAAACGATCGAGTCTATTAACGTTTCATTAAAATCATAAAATACATATAATTAAGAACTATGTTGTACTTAAATATTTTAAATTTTCTACTGATGTGATTGTGAAATAACAATAAAGATGCATGCAATTTTTCAAGTAAAATGTAGGATGTCAGTCTGCAAGATGGGTAGTACGCAGCGGCTTGGCTCTGTCCCTGGCATTGCTGAAGTCCATGGGCGACGGTAACCACTCACCATCAGGTGGGCAGTATGCTCGTTTGCCTACAAGGGCAATAAAAAAATATATAATAACAAGTTTCCACATGTCTAATTTAATTTCCTTAAGGAGTGGATCCATGATTTAAATTCCAGTTTTATTAATGACACATGCACAATAAGTTATTCAAAGTCAAATTAACTGCATGCTAACATTGTTTGCATAAGTGACCAATAAGTCTGATGGTGTAGTAAAAATCCTAGCTTTGTCCAGATTCAGGCTAGTAGAAGATTATCACTTCTTAGCCATAGTATAAGATCCACCAGAAGATAAACGGTCACTGTCCCCATAATCATTGTCAATGGTGTGGCTTAGAGAAGCCACTAGAGTAGACAGTATACTATTGTATAAATAGCATAGGAATTAAATGACAGAGACATGAAATAAATAATATTTAATTCCATAATATTATACACAACAAAACTTGAAGACCACCATAATTATGATATATTTTACCTGTATGTGGGAAGAGACATACACTGAAGTGTCTGCAGATTCCTTTTACTATCATAATAATGAACTGCAAAATTTTGTGGTCAGTTAATACAAAAAAAAAACACATTTAACATTTAAAATTTCACTGCTATGGCAGCTCCTTTTGCTGCATCACCTCCTGATGTAAATTCTAGAGGTAAATTGTAGAAACGCTCTACAGCCTTCTGTAACACAGGATTTCTGGAAAGGCCAGAACCATTGCCAACGATTCTTTTAATGTTTGCACTTTGTAATATTTCTTTTGGCATCATGCAGTGTAAATTTTCAATAAGTCCATCACAGAGAGATTTGAAGACGGACCCAAGTTGAATGTTAGATAGGTCAATATTTTCAGCCATTGCCTTCATTGTTGGAGCATGCCGTTCGCCAAGTAAAAGAGGATTGATTTTCATGGTTGGTAATTCTTGCGCATCCAAACCCAATGCAATTATTTTTTCCCACACTTTAGACTGTGGTATAGGAAAACCAAATTCAAGCATCCATTGCTGCAACATTTTCACAAAGGTCGCTAGCACGTTACCACCGTTCAAGGATGCAGCAACAACGAGATAAGTGTCATTAATATATGGTAAATGCTCAATAGTATTACTGCTGAAGTTTGAAATTTTATCCACAACGAAAGCTAATTGTGCTGATGTAGAAATATTCAGAACAGCATCTTGTGAATCTTCAAGTGTAGCAATTATTGAACATTGAAGATCACCAAGTGCTACTCCTACTGGTGTACCAGCAGGAATGCCATTCCAAGACATATTTAATTTTCCAGCAATCTCACCACTTTTGGCAACTTTAGGCAAAAGTTCTACAGGGAAATGGATTGACTGTAAAATGTCTCGGTTCCATTCTTTTTTTTCTGTATTAAAATACCCCCAGCTAGCAGCATTTTGGTCCGACATAATTGGTGTGTCTAAGTCACAAATCATTGTTACTATGAAATCTTGCACGGTAGCTGCATACTTAAATTGCTTTAGTTTTTCTGGTTTGTGTTTTAACATCCATAAAAGAGTTGCACATCCATACCCCGAGTAACACTTTAAATGAGAATCTGGTTTTGGCAGTGTCTCTAAAAACTCTGGCTTGCATCTTGTATCTTGCCATGTATATAAAGCAGACATATTTTCTCTAGTACCTTCAAAACGTAAGACTACACCATCTTTCTCAATTTTTTCCCAAGCCCTGAAACATGCGAAATAAATCATTTTAATACTAGTGCACAAGATGTATTGCTACAATAAATTGCTGTTAAGACCAAAAAGTTCTCTAGTGCTGACAGATAATACGGCTTCTACAAGGTGGACCACAGACCAGGTGGAGGTAGCAATAATCAGGTGGTTAAGGTGCCAGCCATGGATGGATGTCTTTTGACTCTTTATTTGCTGTTCAATAAAAGTATGAAAACACTCACTCGTTTTTCCACAATACAACTCCATGCATTTGTCCACAAATCCCAATCTTTGTGACATGTTTCAACAGATCGCGAGGAAGGCGCGACACACAAAAGTGAACAGCGGATACTATTTTTGGCACATCTTGCTTATTGCCTTCAATTCCCTGGTCACTCGGTATGTTAGCTGCTGTGTCCTTGTTTTGATTAGCAATCACTTCTTTAGTGTGATAATCGTAAATGCATACTTTTACTGAAGTGGTACCAATGTCCATTCCCAGAATGTATTGTTTCATGTTATCAGCCATTGTAAATTAATAAATAAAAAATAATTTAAGTTTAATAGTACAAAAATCCGAGATACGTGTGCACAACTTAGTATCAATTGGTAAATAAGCGAATCACAGAGTGACGGACGCCGCTGTTGTGCACCATGAAGAGAGCAGTGGGTGGATTGTGGGTTGTGGTTAGTCTAGTCTGGTCGCAATACGCCTGGCGTATTCAAATAAACACACTGCAACTATTATTACGTAAAAAATTCTGTTTGTAGTTCTTATCTCATTGAGTGGCATATGTTTATCAAACACTTTCATTAATCACTAACCTACAACCAATAAATAAGTCGTGTGAATATTACTTTTACGATAACGTTTCTAATTTGCTTCTGTTTTGCACACCAAATGTAAATATCTTCGTTGAAGTAGTCATGTCTGTTTTTTTTCAGTTAGAATTATTTTCGTACGGTTGGATACTAGCTGCGATTTCTTTGGCAGGGTTTCCATTTTACTAATGTGACAAGCGACATTGGATTTACGATGTCAGATAATTAAAGAATGAGACTATCTCACAGAAGTATCTCATGCTATTTGGCTAATTAAAATATACTTGAAAATTTAGCCACTAACAATAAATATAACTAAGGCTTACCCTCAGATAAACCTTTTAATTATTTATATTCATAACCTACTGTCCTTTTTTTAGGTTAGATAAGTGGACGAGCTCACGGCCCACCTGCTGTTAAATGGTTACCGGAGCCCATAGACATCTACAACATATTATAAATACTGCTACTTATCTTGAGATATGAGTTCTAAGGTATCAGTTTTTACAGTACAACTGCTGTGCCACCTTTCAAACCAAAACGCGTTACTGCTTCACAGTAGAAATAGGTAGGGTAGTAGTACCTACCCGTGCGGACTCATAAGACGTCCAACCACCAGTAATTACGCAAATTAAGGTCTGATACTTGAAAATCAATATGAAACAAATAATGTCGTTAATGTTTTGCGTTTTATAGGTGCGTGCACACGATGTTTCCACATAGCATTTTTATTGCATTAAGTAATGAGCGGTTTCAAAGAATACCTACATTTGATAACGGTTCATTTGTATGAAGACTATTGATTGGAAAAACTGAAATGACGAAACTATTTAAATTAAGTTCAATTTGACTTTCGGCTAATTTTTAAAATCTTGAAACAAACAATAGATAGACTTTTTATAATTTGCGACGAAACAAGCAAATATTTTTCAATTAAATTTAATTTTAGTTCATAATAAATCTCGGTCACGTTTCACATTGAATTTCCTTCTCACGTTTTTTGATTCACGCGCCACTTATTCGGTATTAAAGGTACTTTGCTTGAACCATACATATACTACAAGAACTACATAAATTCCTTTTTATACCAATAATAATGACCCTCCTCCGTTTGCGCCAGCTCAATAACCGAACGCGAATGACAACTTCACACGTAATCAAGTAGTACCTACCATTTCCATGCTGCGGATTGTTTAATTACGCCGATACATATTTTGAAAATGAGTTCATTGCCCCATTCTGTTTTAACATTAAATTAACCAATTAGAAGTAAATTGTATTTAAATGAAATCTTTATTTTCATACTACCAATAATTATTATACTATCAAAAATATAATAATGCAAAATTTACACTAAATGCCGAAGTCGCATGCATGTGTATCTGAACGGGCTATGCTCTTCCGGAAGGCCTAAATGTATATATGTCTTCAAAATGTTCATAGAATATTAAAGTCGATATTTTCTTGACATTGCACTGTTGCTTACTACTCATATCTCTGGGTAAACACGTCCAAGTGTCAGGTATTTTCTTTGACTGCACTCCGCAACAACGTTCACACCTATCACTGAGTTCATGTTTCCATACCTACCAACTAGTTCTGAAATGGTGTGTCCTTAGGCGCTATGAGCGATATAATATATCCATTTCAAAACGAAGTTTGATGGGAACCCTCGGCGATATACTTTTTTTTATTTATTGCTTAGATGACTGGACGAGCTCACAGCCCACCTGGTGTTAAGTGGTTACTGGAGCCCATAGACATCTACAACGTAAATGCGCCACCCACCTTGAGATATAAGTTCTAAGGTCTCAATTATAGTTACATACGATCGGCGATATACAGCGGTTTGGTTATTCCCCTGGCATTGCTTTCGTCCACGAGTGACGGTGACCACTTATCATCAAGTGGGCCGTATGTATGGTTTCGAAGTAGATGAAAAAAGGTGTTATTTAATAGTAAAATGATTATAAAATGATTAATAGTTATATTATTTCGATATCATATTTATTTTAATCTGAATACAATTTTATTTATATTGCAGATCAATATGGGCAACAAAGCTAACCAAACGACAAAAAACAGAAAAAAAAACTTCTGTAATACAAATAATAAAGAAGATACAGGGCACTCTCGAAATAAAATAATAAAAACAATACAAAATAAAAACAAAAGACTAAAAAAAACATTAAATAAGAAAATAAAATTTAATGACAGTGGAGAGGAAGAAGTGGTCGAGAGAAGCAGCCAGACAAATGAAAATAGTCCGTTCACCCCTGAAGAAGAAGCTACTGTGAAAGATGAAGATATTGATCAATTTTGTTACGAATTAAATGAAGAAGACAATGAACAATATGAAAGCTGGGTTAAATTAATCGAAGAGAAATTAGGGGCAAATAAAAAATAAATAAAGTAAATATAATTTATTTAATCTTGTTTGATGATGCATTTTTATTTGACTTGTTGGGAGAATGAGATCACGGCATACTTATCGATAATTAACAAGGCCAATAGACCATTAAAACTGAAACGTGAGGTCAAAGTCTCCAGTAAATTATATAACGGCTGTTCTACTCTTGAAACCGAAAAGCATGCTTCACAGCAGAAACAGGATGGCTTGTGATGGATGTGACGTAGCGATCTTAACTCGCGCCCAGGGCACAATACCTTCTTAGCCCTTACACTATGACGTTTCATCTTACACGATGTTATTAAATCATTACTTTTGTACTTCACGCATGGACAAAGACTTTTGCTTTATAAAGCACAAGTCAGGCCTCGCGTGGAGTACTGCTCCGACCTCTGGGCCGGGGCTCCCAAATACCTGCTACGTCCATTTGACTCCAAACAGAAGAGGGCCGTTTGAATTGTCGATAATTCTCCATCATCTCATCCATTCTCACGGATCGGTTGAAGCCTCTGAGTCTGCGGAGGGACTTCGGTTCTCTCTGTATTTTGTACCGTGTGTTCCATGGGGAGTGATCTGAGGAATTGCTTGAGATGATCATCTTGATTTACCCTGCGCACCGCCCGCCATCGGGGCAGAATTCACTCGTACTGCCTGGAGCCACTGCCTTCATCATCCATAGTGCGTTTCCAGAGTTTTACCACGTACCGTCCGGCTTTGGAATGAGCTCACCTCCACGGTGTTTACCGAGCGCTATGACTTGGCCTTCTTCAAACGAGGCTTGTGAAAAATAGGCAGCGGCTTCATTCTGCCCTTGGCATTGCTGAAATCCGTGGGCGACGGTAACCCCTTACCATCAGGTGAGCCTTATGCTCGTCTGCCTATAAGGGCAATATTTTTTATTTATTACGTATATAGGTGAACAAGTTCACGGCTGATCTGCTACCTTACCGACTTAAACGGTTCTCGGAGCCAATAGACGTCACAAGGTGAATGCTGCTACCCATTTTGAGACATGAAGTCGAAGTATTAATTGTATTCTATAATGGCTGTCCAAAATAATATATATATAATGGCTGGCGCCAAAAATATCCAGCGTGCTAGAACCTACCCGTGCAGACTGACAAGACACCCTACCACCAGTTTTTAAGTTTTAATTCATTAGTAAAAACCATAAGACATATTGTTACAGCTTCAATGGTGTGATACAGAAGAGGGCAGGATGATAGTACATATCTGCCTAAGCTTGCAATGCATCCGACTACTAGTAAATAAATGCCCACCAACCATCACAGTACTTTGGTAGTAGTTGTATTTTATCATACTCATGGATAGAGATGGGCTAATACTATTTTAGGTCGACATTACACCGCTTACTAAGAGATATCCTTCACAGTTACGAAACGAAACAAATAAGACAAGCAACTATCTAATATTTCTACGATTAGAATGTTTTTAACTTAAAACAATATCGGATATTATCGAACAGCTTAGAAAGAGCGAACAGCTTAAAACTTTTCAGTTTAAATATTTCCTTATGTACCTAACTTAATTTATATCGCATAATTATTTTCTTTCATTTCGTGTTTGAAAAATAGTTGCAAGATATTGGGGAAAATAATTGATAGGATGTAGAAACTTTACTAACTCAATCGAGGACCTGGAACCCTGGAAGCTAACTCAACATGACAGTGGGACTTTTTGGAGGGAGCGCGAGGAGTGATGTTGTGTGATTTGTTTTATTTTGTCTATTTAGTGTTTCTTCAGGTTTAAATGTGTAATAACGGTGATTTATTAACTGTTTAATATATGTGAAAGTGCACAAATGGGGGAAAATGAAACAAAGCCGCTGGACGTAACCTCTCGGGTTTCTCCAAAAAGTCCATTGGAAAAATCTCAGTAAATGACCACTATTTTAATGATATTATATTTCATCCCGTATCATCTCATCTCATTTCATTTCATTTCATCCCAGTTGATTAATGTCTCAAATTAATCATCTTCATTTCTTAGGTACCTATAAATAAAAATAAAAATAAAATAAGACATGACTTAAAGGTCTTAGTTACCAGGTCATAATATGCCTTAAAAAAAACTCAACATGACGGTCTTCTATGTTTATTTGTATCACTTCTTCAGAATCTTAAGTTAATCGCGTTAATCAATTTAAAGCTGAACTTGAAGGCTGAAACATGAAGTAGTGGCCCTAAAAATGTCTAATCAAGTAGCTCAATTTGTTTCGGGACTGAAGTCTCGAACGGTTGACATTCAGATAAAGACTGCACGTGAACTTTATCATTATGCGAAGACGGAATTACGAGAGGTACCACAAGAGGAACTCACGCAGTTCCTCGATGAATTCAATCATCAAATATTTGAAATGGTTTCAAGCAATGACGTCCACGAAAAGAAGGGCGGTGTCCTTGCTATTGGTAATTTCTTTTTTTTTAAGATAATTTCAGGAATATATTTAAAATTCTAAGTAATCGTTTATTTCAGTATGCCTAATCGGTGGCGATTGCGACACAACAAAAACTCGTATAACGAGATTTGCCAACTATCTTCGCAATCTTCTACCATCTTCTGATGTGGGAGTGATGGAACTGGCTGCTAAAACTGTCGGTCGTCTTGCTACTGTGTCAGGTATTAAGAGAGCAGAGTATGTAGAATTCGAAGTTAAAAGAGCATTTGAGTGGTTGTCCGAAGAACGCAATGAAGGAAGACGCCACTCAGCAGTCTTACTTCTTAAAGAACTAGCCATAGCAATGCCAACATATTTTTATCAGCAAGTTTCAGGTTTCTTTGATCACATTCTAATAGCACTCAAAGATCCAAAGCAGCAAATCCGTGAAGCAGCAGCCAAGGCTCTGAGAGCTGGCTTGGTGGTGACTTCGCAGAGAGAAACAGCAAAGCAATCAACAGCAAAACTTCAGTGGTACATGCAGTGCTACGAAGAAGCTATGTTTTCTTTTGAAGACATACCATTAAAAGAAAAGAGCATGACCAAAGAGGATAGAGTGCATGGAGGATTATTAATATTGAATGAACTCTTAAGATGTTCAAATTCTGTTTGGGAAAAGAAGTACACACAGTTCATACACAACTTTGACACACAAAAAGAATTGACAGTCTCTGATGATATCATTTTTATAAGCGCTAAGTTGCACAGTCCTTCAGTCAAACGTGGATACTTGTGTGACGGTTTTAAAACTGAGAATGTTCAATATCCTGTGCCTATCTATGAATCAGCAGTATGTCGTAAACTACTTACTGAAAAGTTTGAGAAGATTTGTCAAGGTAACATTAGTGTTAAATTTTCATCAATGAATAAGTTCTAGTTATGAAAGTAATGCTTTTCTTTCCAAAAATAATTTTGAAAATTATAACATAAAAAAAAATATTGTTAGCTTAAAGAGATTTATGTAATAAAACTATTGTAGTATTATTACTATACCATATAATGCAATTAATATCTTTCAGATGTTATGGCTCAACGGGTATTGAAGATACAAGGGATACCACAAATATTACTTATAATAATTCCAAGATTGGCAGCTTTCAATAAAGAGTTTTTTCTAAAAAAATATTTTAGTACAACAATGCACTACTTGATCACATGTCTTCGTAGTAGAGAAAAAGACAAAAATGTTGCTTTTACAACAATAGGTTTGATGGCGGCTGCTCTAGAGAATGATATAAAGAATTATATTCCAAGAATCATGGAGGTTATAAAACAAGCTTTGCCTGTAAGAGATACACTAACAAAAAAGAGAATTTGGGTTGATCCATCTATTTTTGCATGTATAACATTACTGGCTGGTACAGTTAAAGACCTAGTGGTTAATGATATAAAAGAACTCTTGGATCCAATGTTTGCTACTGGACTTAGCCCATCATTAACCATATGCCTCAGAGAGCTCAGTCTAAGCTTACCAAATCTCAGAAGGGAAATATCTGAAGGCTTACTAAATATGCTTTCAATTGTTTTAAGAAACAAACCATTTTTGCATCCTGGTGTACCACATTCTTTAGAACAACAAATGAGTAACATGAGTCTTGTGATAGAAGTACAAGATTCAGCCAGTGTAGTATTGGCATTACGCACATTGGGCACGTTTCATTTTGAAGGACAACACAGCTTATTAATGTTTGTTAGGCGCTGTGCAGAACACTTCTTGCTAAGTGATCAACAAGAAATTAGACTTGAAGCAGTTAAAACATCAGCAAAATTACTGGCTGATGCTACAATCAGAACTATCAACAGCCCATCTAGAACACTCACATTGTTAACTGCAGAGGTCATAGGCAAATTGTTAATTGTTGCAGTCACGGATCCTGACTATGAAGTACGTTATTGGGTATTAGAATCACTAACTGATATATTTGATATTCATTTGGCACAAGTTGAAAATCTTACTTTTCTTTTTATGGCCATGAATGATGAACACCTGTCCATTCGTGAATTGGCAATTTGTACAGTGGGACGTCTTAGTGCTGTGAACCCTGCCTATGTTATGCCAGGTCTTAGAAAAGTTTTAATACAATTCTTAACTGAATTAGAACATTCTGGAATGAGTAGAAATAAGGAGCAAGCAGCAAGAATGCTTGATAATTTAATACTACATGCACCGAAACTTGTAAAACCTTACATGGAAACAATACTTAATGTTTTGGTTCCAAAACTGAAAGAATCCGACTCTAATCCAGGTGTTGTAATCAGTGTATTGAAAGCGATTGGAGATTTGGCAGATGTACATGGAGACAATACTGGGCTGAAAAAATGGCTTCCTGAACTTTTGTCTATACTATTGGAATTATTATCAGACGCGAGTGCTACTGAGAAAAGAAGTGTTGCGCTGTGGGCATTTGGACAACTAATTAGTGCTACTGGACATGTAGTAACTCCTTACACCGAATACCCAAACCTTATGGATGTAATGTTAAATTTCCTGAAAACTGAACAACAACCTAAAGATAGAAGGGAAACTATACGCGTTTTGGGTTTACTCGGTGCTTTAGATCCTTACAAGCACAAAATGACAAAAGGGATGAAGGTTGATTCCACACTTGTCCCTGTCACTGATAGCAAATCTGAAGGAAACAATTTTGATATGACCACCAGTGAAATGCTAGTCAATATGTCTTCCCCTGTTTTAGATGAATACTATCCAGCAATCGTTATATCAACACTAATGCGAATATTACGTGATCCAACCTTACAACAGCATCACACTAACGTAGTTCAGGCTGTGACCTTTATATTCCAATCTTTAGGTATTAAATGTGTTCCGTACATATCTCGCGTGACCCCAAGCCTCTTGTACGTAGCGCGGGCGACTGATAACAACAACTTCCGCGAATTCCTTTTCACACAACTGGCGAGGCTAATCGCCATCGTGAAACAACACATACGAAATTATTTGGACAAGATATTTGATCTTATTAAGGAATTCTGGACGCCAAACAGTTTTCTACAACCGACGCTGATACTGTTAGTAGAATACATAGCCATAGCTCTCGGCTCGGAATTTAAGGTGTATTTACCGCAATTGATGCCTCAAATATTGCGCGTACTCGCGCATGATGCGAGTAAAGATCGTGTGGTCACTGAAAAGCTTTTATATGCTCTACAAAAGTTCGAGGATAACCTTGACGACTACATGCATCTCGTAATACCGTCTATCGTTAAATTGTTTGACGCCTCCGATTGTCCAATTCATGTGGCTAAGGTGGCGATGGAAACAGTAGACATATTATCAGACTCTCTCAGTTATAATGAATTGGTTTCGAGAATCATCCACCCGCTTGTGCGGAGCTTAGATTCGTGCGCTCCACTAAGACAAACGGCAATGGACACCTTATGCGCTTTGATAGTGCAGCTAGGTAGAAAATATACCGATTTCATACCTCTAGTACAAAAAGTGGTGGTTAAACATAAAATACAGCATCAAAATTACGAACTTCTATTGTCAAGATTACAGTCTAGTCAAACTTTAGCTATGCATGAGTTTCTACAAAGTACGAGGCGTAGGCCCAGAAATAACAACCAAGAGGTAAGGTCACTAATTTTTTCAAACAAGAAACTATTATTTTTAAGTGGAATTATTATAAATTGTAAAAATAATATATCCTTATTTATAAACATATAAAAATTTCAGGCTCGTATCATAGTATGTGACACATCACAGTCCATTCGCAAGTTATGTGTGAACGCTCATAGCTTGAAGCTTGCCTGGACTGTAAGCAGTCGTGTGTCTAAAGATGACTGGTTGGAGTGGCTTCGGCGGTTCAGCATTGGATTGCTAACCGAATCTCATAGCCCTGCTCTAAGGTATGTAATTTCACAATTAGAGTAAATAGTACATTGTACACCAAGGGAGAAAAGTAGGACATTTTCTCCCGCGTGTAAATTGGCCAACACGCGCGATGAGATGTCCTACTTTTTTCTCGCGGTGCACATACTATTTTTTCTCCTACCAGGCCGAAAGTGTGTAAATTACCGAGCCGGGGTCCAGGGGCGAAGCCCTAGCGGGGTTTGGGGGGGCGGTGCCCCCCTTACTCATAAAAAACAATTTAACTGTTTTTTAATTTTTAAATAAACTACTACTAATTGAATAAGAACTCTCTGATGAACTCATCTTTGTTTAATACTTGACTATTCAATTTTATTGCTTTTTGTTTATTTCACTTTTACACTAAACACAATATTGCAATTTACCCGAGCACTATAATGGCGGAGACTTTTAGGTGCGTGAGAGCAGACGTAGACACTAACGCGCATGCGCACGTGTCAGTACCCAGGGGGGAAAGTTACACTTTCTGCCCTGTACAGCGGGAGGAACAGTTAGACTTTCTTCCCTGTACAGCGGAAGGAAAACCGAACTTTCGGCGTGGGTAGGAGAAAAACTAGCCTTCGCATTGTATAAAACGTAGTATAGTTATCAAAATTCGTTTTCAGGGCGTGTTTAGATCTTGCCCACAATTATTCTCAACTTTTGCGAGACTTGTTCAACGCGGCCTTCGTATCCTGTTGGACCGAGTTAGACGACACCTCGCGCACCGAACTGTCGAATGCGTTAGAACAGGCCTTAACTGCTCCAGACGCGCCGGAGCTGGCGCACACTGTGCTAAATCTGGCCGAATTCATGGAACACTGTGAAGGAGGCGCTTTGCCAATATCCACACAACTTTTGGGAGAACGGGCTATGCACTGTAGAGCATATGCCAAAGCTCTTCATTACAAGGTGAGTTATCTTATACCTTTAACGAGCAATTCTTGTATATATATATACATATATATATATATATATATCCTGCAACACTTTTGGCATCCAATGAACACAAAAGTACATTTAAAATGGCGACCACCGACATTTGGCGACCAATATGCGGTCGCCACTTTGTTTCTCAATATTTTTTACACCAATCAACTGTAGATGGAGTTATGGTTACTATATCAATTTTTGAGATGGTCACCAAATTGCCTCAGAAACGTTTGGAAAAGCATATCGCAGTGTCGAGCGGTGCCGCCAGAGGGTGTGTATACGTAGCGCTATATATTGGCTTTTACCATACCGATGATTTGGCGTCGCCAGCCAGCTCGAAATTTCGCTTGTGAACAACGTGACGTTGCCGACTATTCACTTCGGATTCAAATTATACAAAACTATGTACTTATTATAACGTGCGTGTCGTGGGTGTAACCCACTTATTAATAGTAGTACTAGTAATTATTTCGGTATTACGGTCGGTACATTGATATTGATATTTTTTTTACTAAAAAAGATTTTTTGGTGTCATATTTGCAATTATACCATATATGATCATTATAGACCTGATGAATGTGACTGTAATTATCAAGCTAGGTTCATCTAGGTTTACTTCTACAGATTGATTAGTGGTTAATTCTCTTTTGTTTATAATCAAAATGGATAAAAAGCAAACAAGAAACGGATAATATTATAACAGCCGGCATTATAATATTCTAGTCGCTGTTTATGCGCTAAGATTTCTTGTGTAGAAAAAATAAATCACCCTCAAATTCCTGTGACACTGAAACTTTGCAGATTACTAGGTGTCACCGGTGACACCTTATTTCGGATTTTGATTCTTAAGATAACAAAAATCATATTTAAATAACTATAGCGAAAATCAAGAATCGAATAGTCATAACAAGTCTCTTTCGTTTTCTCATTAATGTTCGAAACATTAATTTCAGATTTTTCAACACTTCTGAACCAAGACTTGATGATTATACTAAATTATAATAAATAATTAATATATTAATATAATATTAATAATAAATATTAATAAAATAGGTATTTGGATATGATTTTCTAATATGGCAGTGTAACAAATAAATTATTTAAACTCAAGGTCTTAAACATAACTAAATCTGCAGGTACAGGTGGCAACAGAAATTTGTGACGAAAATAATCTTGAAAAAAGAGCGAATTTCACATTGAATTCTAATTTTAATTCAAGTACATTCACAAATTAGTACATTGTGCACCGAGGGAGAAAAGTGGAACATTTCCTCCCGCATATGAAACACTGCACGCTTTTTTTTACAATAAAATCATTTTTTCTTACACTATTTTTCAAATTTATTAAAATTTATTTTCTATTTTTTAGTTGGATTTCTATAAAAGCGTATTTTGTTAGTTTTTTTAAACTATTATTTTTTAGTTGAATTTCAATGTTTTCAATTTTGTTTTAATATTGAATTGTCATCGGTCCTTAATAAGTATACCAAATTTTGAGTTAATCCGGCGTTTTGAAAATCATGTTCAAAGATTCCGTTCCAAACATACATACGTCTGAAGCTAATAAAAGCGTATTAAATACCACAAACACACAAAAATAAAATAAAAAAAGGTTACGTCTTGCTGCTTGAGCAGTGCCCATCTGCGGAGGTGGTGGTCCTTGGTGACTTTAACGCTCATCACCAAGAGTGGTTGGGGTCCAGAACCACTGACCTCCCGAGTCGGGCAGCCTACGATTTCGCTTTGTTCTACGGCCTCACTCAGCTGGTGACACAGCCCACCCGTGTCCCAGACGTTGAGAGGCACGAGCCTTCTTTGTTGGACCTTCTGCTGACATCTCACCCAGCTGGATACAGTGTGGTGGTCGACGCTCCACTTGGATCGTCTGATCACTGCCATATCCGTACTGCGATACCACTCTCTCGCCCTAGTCGTCGAATGATGACCGGGTTTCGAAGAGTTTGGCGGTACAGGTTAGCAGATTGGGACGGAATGCGTGAATTTTACGCATCCTACCCAGGGGGGCGCTTCTGCTTTTCCTCCGATGATCCTGACGTCTGTGCAGACCGGCTTGAAAACGTGGTGCTTCAGGGGATGGAATTATTCATTCCTTCTTCTGAGGTGCCTGTTGGGGGTCGCAGCAAACCCTGGTAAATAAACCTAGCAGGGATGCTGCACACCTCAAGCGGTCCGCATACGCGGCATGGAATGATGCTAGGAGATGCCAGGACCCCGACATTTCGGAGGAGAGGCGGAAATTTAACGCCACCTCTAGGTCCTATATGAGGACTATTGCCAAGGCGAATTCGGAGAACGTTGCCAGAATTGGTAAGCGACTGAAAGGCTATCCCTCTGGGAGCCGTGCTTTCTGATCGCTGGCTAAGGCTGCAGAAGGCGACTTCTGCAGGTCTTGTCTCCCACCACTACGTAAAGTCGATGACAGTCTGGCCCATAGTGCAAAAGAGAAGGCTGACGTTCTGGTCAAATTCTTCGCCTCGAATTTTTTTTATTTATTTATTTATTTATTTATTGCTTAGATGAGTGGACGAGCTCACAGCCCACCTGATGTTGTTACTGGAGCCCATAGACATCTACAACGTAAATGCGCCACCCACCTTGATATAAGTTGTAAGGTCTCAAGTATAGTTACAACGGCTGCCCCATCCTTCAAACCGAAACGCATTACTGCTTCACGGCAGAAATAGGCAGGGTGGTGGTACCTACCCGTGCGGACTCACGAGAGGTCCTACCACCAATAATTACGCAAATTATAATTTTGCGGGTTTGATTTTTATTACACGATGTTATTCCTTCACCGTGGAAGTCAATCGTGAACAATTGTTGAGTACGTATTTCATTAGAGAAATTGGTACCCGCCTGAGATTCGAACATCGGTGCATCGCCTCAACACGTATGCACCAGACGTCTTATCCATTAGGCCACGACGACTACATTCGACGACGACGAACTCCACTATGGATGACCGGGGCGCCACACCACCCAACATCCCCTGGTGTGATAGCTCTCTACCTGAGATCTGCTTTAGACAGTGTGCAGTCAGGCGGGAGCTGCAGGCTCTGGACGTCCATAAGTCGAGAGGGCCAGATTGCATCCCTGCAATGGTTTTGAAAACCTACGCCCCTGAGTTGACACCTACGCTAACGCATTTGTATCGTCTCTCGTATAGTACTAACTAACAGGGTCCCGTCTTCATGGAAAACCACCCACGTCCATCCTATCCCCAAGAAGAGTGACCAGTCGGACCCATCGAGCTAAGGCTTATACACAAGTCCTGAAATGACCGACAATACGGTTTCCGTCACGGTCGCTCAGCCGGCGACCTTCTTGTATACGTTACTTACAGGTGGGCTAAAGTCTTGGAGAGCAAGGGCGAAGCTCTTTCTGTGAGCTTCTTATCACGAAGGCCTTCGACAGGGTCTGGCATAGGGCACTTCTGTCGAAGCTACCATCTTACGGTATCCCCAAGGGACTCTAAAAGTGGATCGCTAGCTTTTTGGATGGGCGGAGCATCACGGTCGTTCTAGACGGTGGCTGCTCCGATACCATGACCATTAACGCTGGTGTTCCACAAGGTTCGGTGCCCTTCCCCACGCTTTTCATCCTGTATATCAATGACATCTATTGATGGCATGCATTGCTATGCAGATGACGGCACGGGGGATGCGCGATATATCGGCCATTAGTCTTTCACAGAGCGTTGTGCAAGAGAGACGATCTAAGCTTGTGTCTGAAGTGGAGAGCTCTCCGGGGCGAATCTCCGAGTGGAGTGAATCGAACTTAGTTCAATTCAACCCGTTAAAGACAAGTTTGCGCGTTCACTGCGAAGAAGGACCCCTTTGTCGTGGTGTCACAATTCCAAGAAGTATCCCTGAAACCTTTCACGAGTATCGGAATACTTGGAGTCGACATTTCGTGCGATGTCCAGCTTCGGAGTCATTTGGAGGGCAAAGCCAAGATGGCGTCCAAAATGCTGGGAGTCCTCAACAGAGCGAAGCGATACTTCACGCCTGGACAAATACTTTTGCTTTATAAAGCACAAGTCCGGCCTCGCGTGGAGTACTGTTCCCACCTCTGGGCTGGGGCTCCCAAATACCAGCTTCTTCCAATTGACTCCATACAGAAGAGGGCCGTTCGGATTGTCGATAATCCCGTTCTCACGGATCGTTTGGAACCTCCGGATCTGCGGAGGGGCTTCGCTTCTCTCAAAATTTTGTGCCGTATGTTCCATGGGGAGTGCTCTGAGGAATTTTTTGAGATGATTCCGTCATCTCGTTTTTACTATCGCACCGCCTGCCACCGGAGTAGAGTACATCCATAACTACTTGGAGCCACTGCGTTTATCCACAGTGCGTTTTCAGAGATCTTTTTTTTGCCACGTACCATCCGGCTTTGGAATGTGCTCCCCTTCACGGTGTTTCCCGAGCGCTATGACATGTCCTTCTTCAAACGAGGCTTGTGGAGAGTACTCAACGGTAGCCAGCGGCCTGGCTCTACCCCTGGCATTGCTGAAGTCCATGGGCGACGGTAACCACTCACCATCAGATGGGACGTATGCTCGTCTGCCTACAAGGGCAATAAAAAAAAAGGAACTTAATAGAACAAATTTAAGATGTCTGCAAAGTTACCACTTACAATATTTTAGGGTAAACCTTAATGTAGATTTTTTCAAAGTAGTTTATCTGTTTCTCCTACTGAACAATTATGGCCTTAAGTATATTATTTTCATAATTGACTGCACATGGGTTTCGACAATTATAAGATCTGTGAATGGTAGTATATTTTGTCAGTAAGTGAACATGTCAGAAGTACACGCTAATGGGAGGAAGTCCGACGTTTGTAGGAATGAATTAAGTATACGGAACAATATACAGAGTTCCAATTTATTTCCAAAAAAACGGTAGACTTATCTGTAGTGAATTGATTAGTAATATATTTAAATATACGCGGATGGAGTAAGTACACCAATGTAGTTTGGTGGTCAAAAGTACTGCGAAGAATATTGATATTAGTATATTACTATTTTCTAGGATATTGCAACAAGGTGAATTTCGAGTTGCACAGTGAGTTTCATATTCGTTAATACGTTAATATACATGATTCATTTTGCTCTAAGTCTATTAGAAGTGGTGGTTGTCAGAAGGTTGGAAAATGAAAGGTTGCCAAAAGAGTTACGGGATTTATATATATATATATATATATATATATATATATATATAATTAGAATCCCGGAAACGGCTTCAACAATTTAAAAAAAATTTAGTACACAGGGGATTTCGGGGCGATAAGTCGAAAATGTTGTTTTATTCGTGTTTTCAATAATCAACTTTATCGATAATAAACTTTATGACTCTTCCCGACATCTATTGGCGAATAATAATATTATTTTTTGTAATTGAGAGCAACTACCTGCTTTAAAGAGACAATAACACTAAAGCTATTTCAGCAGATAGTGTTGTTAAGCCACCCGAAGCCAATGAGTGTTTGGTTTAAGGTTAGACCAAGAAAATATATTATTTATTTGTGTCTTTTTAACTTACGTGTTCACTTAAAAATGCCTAAACGATCTTGGAATATTTCATCATTTTATCAATATGTAATTCGCATTTAAATATAATTTCCAAAAAAGACAATTTATAAAAAAAAAAAAAAAACGAGCAAAGCTCGATCATCGTCTAGTTCTGTTAATGACAGCTTGTCAAGATTTTTAAGTATCCTAAATCACAATTTTACCTATCATTTTTGTATCCAGGAAGAAGAGTTCCGCAATGGCGCCACTTCACAGGTTGTAGAAGCTTTGATTCACATTAATAATAAATTGCAACAAAAAGAAGCAGCTGAAGGTCTATTGGAAAGAGTAATGGCTCAACGTGAAGCCGGGGACACGAATCTGAAAGTGCAAATCAGATGGTATGAAAAATTGCACAATTGGGAAAAAGCACTTAATCTGTACAGCGAAAAATTGTCAGCAGACCCTGACGATGTGGATGCATATCTCGGTGAACTACGTTGCTACGAAGCTTTGGGAGAGTGGTTAAAATTATACAATACAGTTTCAGAAAGTTGGGTTAAAATGGGTACTGATGAAAAATATAAAGCAGCCAGATTAGCCGCTGCAGCTGCGTGGGGCCTCAACGAATGGGATTCGATGGCAAAGTATGTAAATTTCCTACCCGAGAACACCCAAGACGGTGCTTTCTACAGAGCTGTTCTTAATATACACAATGGTGAATATAAAGTATCAAAACAATTCATAGACTTAGCACGAACATTGCTGGATTCAGAACTAACTGCAGTGGCTGGAGAAAGCTATCAAAGAGCTTATGGAGCTCTGGTAAACGCTCAGCTACTTGCCGAATTAGAAGAAGTGATCACATATAAATTAGTAAATGAAAGAAGGGAAACCATTCGCCAAGCCTGGTGGACAAGATTGCAAGGTGGCCAAAGATTAGTTGAAGACTGGCGTAGAATCTTACAAGTTCGTAGCTTAGTTCTTACGCCGCAAGAAGATATGGCTACTTGGCTTAAGTTCGCGTCGCTGTGTAGGAAGAGTGGTGCTCCTCGGCAAGCCCACAAAACTTTGGTGATGCTACTCGGTACTGATCCCAGCAAAAATAGAGATATGCCTCTTCCGACGCACGAGCCAAGATTGACTTTGGCCTACGCCAAGCACTTGTGGGTTGCTGGAGATAAACAGCTTGCGTACGATCAGCTTCAGCGTTACATCATCGGCACTGAAACTGGAGATGCTGACCACTGCAGACTATTGGCGCGATGCCATTTGAAATTGGGATCGTGGTGTGAATCTCTACTCGGAATCAATGAACATTCCATACCGGAAATATTGAGAAATTACGCAGCCGCCACAGAGTTGTCGTCCGATTGGTACAAAGCTTGGCATGCGTGGGCCTACATGAACTTTGAGACTGTGCTTTTCTACAAACATCAAGATACCAATTCCGGCCGCACACTTTCTGGTGAGCGAAAAATGAGCCCCGAATGCATTCAACAGCACACGGTTCCCGCCGTAGAAGGCTTCTTTAAATCAATATATTTGTCACACGGCAGCTCTTTACAAGATACATTACGATTGTTGACTTTGTGGTTTGACTACGGTCACTATCCCGCCGTACATGAAGCGCTCGTAGAGGGTATTAGAACTATTGAAATAAACGTGTGGCTCCAAGTCATACCGCAGCTCATCGCCAGAATCGACACACCTCGACCCCTGGTTGGGAAACTCATTCACTCATTACTCATCGACATTGGAAAGTCGCATCCACAAGCTCTTGTGTATCCATTGACGGTGGCCTCTAAATCCTCATTTGTGGCCCGAAAGAACGCAGCCAATCACATATTGAAGTCTATGTGTACTCATTCAAGCAATTTAGTCAATCAGGCCGCGATGATTTCGGAGGAACTGATCAGAGTGGCTATTTTGTGGCACGAACAATGGTATGAGGCATTAGAGGAAGCTTCTAGATTATATTTCAGCGAAAACGACGTTAATGCTATGCTGAAAACGCTGGAACCACTGCATGCTATGTTGGAGAGGGGACCGGAAACGGTAAAGGAAGCTTCGTTCAGCCACGCTTACAGCCGAGAACTTAACGAAGCACAAGATTGGTGCAACCGTTATAAGGTATGTTAGATACATTAGAAGATCGTCGACAAGTCGTTGTGGCCTAAAGGATAAGACGTCCGGTGCATTCGTATCTAGCGATGCACCGGTGTTCGAATCCTGCAGACGGTAGTACCAATTTTTCTAATGCAATACGTACTTAACCAATGTTCACGATTGACTTCCACGGTGAAGGAATAACATCGTATAATAATTACTACATGGTATAAAACAAAGTCGCTTTCTCTGTCCCTATATCCCTATGTATGCTTAAATCTTTAAAACTACGCAACGGATTTTGATGCGGTTTTTTTAATAGATAGAGTGATTGAAGAGGAAGGTTTATATTTATAATAACATCCATTAAATAGTGGAGAAATCAATAATAAATTACAGTTTCCGAAGCGAAGCGAGGGCGGGTCGCTAGTAATATATAAATCTACAGTGGTTTTTACTTATGTTTCGTTATAACTACTGAACCATGCATCCGATTGACTTGAAACTTGGTATCCGTTTAGAAAATACATGTACTTAATGGATAGGCTAATATTTATATGAGTGTTGGACTCCCTATACCAGTTGCGGGGGCGTTAATGATGAGGATCTTTGTGGGGGTGAGAAATAATAATGATAATTTTAAATGCCCAGCGAAGCGGACGGGTACAGCTAATCGTATAATAAAATCAAACCTGCAAAATTATAATTTGCATAATTACTGGTGGTGGAACCTCTTGTGAGTCTGCACGAGTAGGTACCACCACCCTGCCTATATCTGCCGTGAATCAGGAATGCGTTTGGGTTTGAACGGTCATCTTATTCAGAACTAGCGACCCCCCCTCGCTTCACTTCGGAAACATTAAATTTTATTATTGAATAGTTGAGTCCCGCGATGTTACCCGCGGTTATTGTCGTATCGCGGGTGACGCCGCGGGGCAAAGCTAGTCTAAAAAAAGTAGCATAAGTTACTCCTTATATCATCAGCTACCTGTCAGTGAAAGTCCCGTCAAAATCGGCCCAGCCGTTCCAGAGATTAGCTGGAACAAACAGACAGACAGACAAAAATTGTAAAAAATGATATTTTGGTGTATGTACCATATACATATATTCATATGCATGTAGTAAAAAGCGATTATTTCAATATTACGAACAGGCACTCTAATTTTATTTATATGTATAGATTAAATGAAATGAATTATATCCATGTGTACAGGAATCTGGTCAGGTGCGCGATCTGAACCAAGCGTGGGACCTGTACTACCACGTGTTCCGTCGCATCAGCCGGCAGCTGCCGCAGCTGACGTCGCTGGAGCTGCAGTACGTGTCGCCGCGGCTGCTGAACTGCCGCGACCTGGAGCTCGCGGTGCCCGGCTCCTACGTGCCCGACCAGGACCTCATACGCATCGCGCACATACAGAGCAGCCTGCAGGTAGCGGCTTAGCGTTTAGCGGTAGGCAGCGGCTTGGCCCTGCCCCTGGCATTGCTGAAGTTCATGGGCGACGGTAACCACTCACCATCAGGTGGGCCGTGCGCTCGTCTGCCTGCAAGGGCAATAAAAAAAAACTAATTTATGTGTATTATCTATGGTTAATATTAAAGAGTATTGTCGTTCACAGGTGATAAGTTCTAAACAAAGACCACGTCGTCTCTGCATCCGGGGTTCGAACGGTAAAGATTACATGTTCCTGCTGAAGGGTCACGAAGACCTCCGTCAGGACGAAAGAGTTATGCAGTTGTTCGGTCTCGTGAACACGCTGCTGCAGGCCGACCCGGACACTTTCCGGCGTGACCTGGCCATACAGAGATACGCGGTCATCCCGCTCTCCACTAATTCGGGTCTCATTGGCTGGGTGCCGCACTGTGACACCCTGCACTTCCTCATCAAGGATTACAGAGACAAACGCAAGTGTTTGTTGAACATCGAACACAGAATCATGCAACGGATGGCCTCAGATCTCGATAAATTGATGTTAATGCAAAAGGTAATGATTTTTATTGTAATACTAGTTGACCCGGCAGACTTCGTAGTGCCTCAATTGATAAATAAAAGACCTAAACTTTTGTATAAAATAAACTTAAAACAAACAAAAGGAATCCGTCCGACGGGGGACACATCAAAGGAAAAACAATTGTTTTTTTTTTTAATTTCGACCATTTTCATATTTATCTACCTTTTAAACCTTCTCTGAACTTCCACAAATAATTCAAGACCAAAATTAGCCAAATCGGTCCAGCCGTTCTCGAGTTTTAGTGAGACTAACGAACAGCAATTCATTTATATATATATATAATATATATAGATTTCCCTGTAAATTGGTTACTAGACTTTTTAGCCAACTCACCTTTTTTGCCTACCCACCCACTTTATGCCGCGAAGCGTTCGTAGCCGCTATTACCAAACAATTGAGGATGACTCTGTTTATCTTTGACTTGTATTAAGTTGGATAGCGGCATTCGCGTTGTAGTGTCTATGGATTCTTTTAATCACTACACGATTAGACCGTGTGAATAGAAAAGAAAACAATATCTAACAAAAAATACTTTTTCAGGTGGAAGTTTTTGAGCATGCCCTAGAGCATACGGTTGGTGACGATTTAGCGAAATTGTTATGGCTGAAGAGTCCGTCGTCGGAGGTGTGGTTCGAGCGGCGCACCAACTACACGCGCTCGCTCGCCGTCATGAGCATGGTGGGCTACATCCTCGGCCTCGGAGACAGGCACCCGTCCAACATCATGCTCGACAGGGTCACCGGAAAATTTTTGCATATTGACTTTGGTGATTGCTTCGAAGTTGCTGTCACGAGAGATAAATTCCCGGAGAAGATTCCGTTTAGGCTGACTAGGATGCTCATTAATGCCATGGAGGTGAGGCGTTCAATATGCACTATTAATTTTGAGTCCCATACATTATTAGTTACACTCGGTGGTCAGAACACCGCGGCGCGCCAGCCCTGTGCACCTCGTTAACTCCTCGGCTACAGCTCTTCCGCGAAATTATTAGGTATGTAGGAACGGAACGGAGCGATATGGAGCATGACTGAGTGAGAGAGGTAGGAGATGTCGTGTTAGGAAGTAAGAAAGACAAACGCGGTGTAACTCTGAAGAAGCAAGACGTTTATATTTTAGTTACATAGATTAAGACGAAATAAAGAATCAAGTTTGTGTGAAGTGTGAAGTGATCAAACGTTTCACTGGCCCACCCTGAATATAAAACCCCACATGTATGTAATTATTTTTGTAGTAGTGTTTCTTATTAAAGCAAAGCACATGGTAAAAACATGGTATGACAAGGTTTGCGACCACTCGTTACACCTATAATCATGGATATAAATCTAATTAATTTTACACTATTTTTAGTAAGGCATCATCATTAAATACAGTTCGATCTAATAAACTGGAATGTGAGAACAGGCTTAATGGCTTAAATAGATCCGGTCCTGGGGCTACCTGTCTCATAGTTTATGAATTTATGAATGTGTCGAACTCATAGTCACTTCATGAGCGTCACCGCTTGATGTGAAATGTATATAACTGAATTATGACTTTACCGTCCGTATTATGTATTTATTAGTATTTATTAATATATTATTTTTAATAAATACTGTATAAACTTTTATATGCATGTATGTATATGTGATTTTGTGTATGTATTTGTAATTTAATATAAATTTCATGCTATTTACTCTGCACTACTTTTGTTGACTGGTAGAGATTGCCTTTGGCATTAAGTCTACCAATGTAAATTTTACATGGAGTTTAATAAATAAATAAATAAATAAATAAAATGATGTACAGGTGACAGGCATCGAAGGAACGTACCGCCGAACATGCGAGTCCGTGATGGAAGTGCTGCACCGACACAAAGACAGCGTGATGGCCGTGCTCGAGGCCTTCGTGTACGACCCGCTGCTGAACTGGAGGCTCATCGAGGCGACGCGGCGCTCGCGGGCCGACCCCGACGCGTGCCCCGCGGAGCCCGCCAGCCCGCCGCGCGACCCCCCGCGCGACCCCCCACGCGAGCCCCCGCGCGACCCCGCGCAACCCGCCGAGGCCAACCTCAACAAGCGCGCCCTCTCCATCGTGAACCGCGTCCGGGACAAGCTCACGGGCCGCGACTTCCCGCACATCGACGAGACTGTGTCCGTGCAGAAACAAGTCGACCTGCTCATCCAGCAGGCGACCAGCAACGAGAACTTATGTCAGTGCTATGTCGGCTGGTGTCCGTTCTGGTGATGTCCTTTACAATTGAATATGCAATTTCGAAAAGGGCACATGTCGCATATTTTGTCAAATACGTTTTTTCATGTAGTTTTGAGGCTTACCTACAACAATTTTATAATAATTCAAGTAATTTTCAATTGCTAATTATCGCTAAAATATATCTCAAAAGTTAATATTTTAAATTTTACACTGCATTGGAAAATAATCAGTTTTTTTCCATTTCCTGAACATTTTACATTTTTAAAGATGTGCCCTTTTCAAACTTGCATATTCAATGATTGTGATGTGTTATTGAGCATTTTTACTAAGTAGCTGCTGTAAGTTGTAACTTTTAATTTTAATCTAATAAATATTAAATACAATAATGTAACAATGACTCAAATTGCAATGTTTTACTTCCAATGCAAATGAAAGTTTTGAAGAAAACAATGACAACAATATAGTTGTTTAACAAGTGTACTGTGCAATGCAAACTAGACTAGAATAATAATAATGCCTCTAACGAAGGATCTGTTCAATGAAATATTTGATTGTTATATTATTCGTAATTGTGTTGTGTAAAATGAAAATGATTCATTAATTTTAAGATTTTCAGTTGGGAAATAAACGAATAAAATCTTTATACTGTCTAATTTCTATTAAAAAAAGGCTTAAAAATGTAATGCACCAAAGATATCAGACAATTAAATTAATAATTGTTTCTAAACTCTAGTCTATATCCAATATGGACCGTGTATGAGGAGACTGGAAACATTTCGAAGAATACCAAAAAGCATTACCTACATTATCATTTTTCTTTATGGCGTAAAGACTTGAACCCTTAAGAAAGTCGACCGGCAACGCTTCGTAGGCAGCGGCTTAGCTCTGCCCCTGGCATTGCTGAAGTCCAAGGGCGACGGTAACCACTCACGATCAGGTGGGCCGTATGCTCGTCTGCATAAAGAGCAATAAAATATAAATAAATAAAAACCGACCTGTTTGAGATATGGTAATGGAGGAAAATATCAAAATTCTGACGCGGATCAGCCTCATATGCGCGCAAAACAGTTTCGAGCTCTTTGGACGCGTTGCCAGAAAGAGAAGGAAAATCTAGAAAAGCTGCTGGTAACAGGCAATGTATGCGGAGGAAGACCCAGAGGCAGAAGTTCAATGATAGTCAGACCAGATACGCTCAAACCTTAGTCCACGATGTAACGAAATAACGAACAAGACAGGGGTCCAAATCACGAGATTTTGTGGAAAATCCACTAAGCTAGCAACACTGCTTTTTGATTGTAATATGTGCGAGAGGGACACTACCACTTAATAATCATTCTCTTTTCAGACCGTCTTTCCTTACATCTTTTGCTATTTAAAAATAAACTTTAAACCACAAAGATAAAGTATATTTTTAGTTTTTATGTCAAACGAAGTAAGCACTCCAGTTATAATACTAACTCTATGAGTGAGTATGAATATGTTTTAAATAAAACTTGTTCCGTAAAGCCAATTCTTATGCTATATGTGCTGCGTTTCGTTATGCCTTTCTGGCTGGCGAGCTATGGCGCTGAGTTTCGAAAGGCAAAAAGCTTGTGGAATTCGGTCGCTTACAAAATCAATATAGTGTAAAACAACCACTATAGTTCAAGGTTTTGATTAATAAACAAGGTTATTATATAATACATATAACAATGTCTATTATGCCTATAGGTAACAAAAAAAAAATATGAATCTTAAAATACCCAGGTTAACATTATGTAATAATGTGCTTTACGTTAATAGACATAGACATCCACAATGTTAATGCGCCACCCACCTTGAGATATAAGTTCTAAGGTCTCAAGTATAGTTACAACGGCTGCCCCGACCTTCAAACCGAAACGCATTACTGCTTCACGGCAGAAATAGGCGGGGCGGTGGTACCTACCCGTGCGGACTCACAAAACGTCCTACCACCTGGTATTACACGGTGATCGAAAGCCATAGGTTAACCCATAACTGCTTCGCCGCAGATCTGTAGAATATTCGTAATCATCAGTAATTACGCTAATTATTTTTTTGTTTGCGGGCTCGTTTTTATGATATTATTAATTCATTGTGGAAATCATTCATGAAACTTGGGTATGGATTTGATACCTGCCTGTAGGATATGAATACCAGTATAGTCGCATCGATTGATGTCAGTATATCAGTCGTCTTATCCTTTAGGCCACGTCCGCTACGAAGCATCTCAAGAAGGAAGAAACATCATCTGGAGCATCACATCCTTAAGTCAACCCGCGCCGTCGTCAGGATATATGTTACATATTGATGACCGTGTTATGAGCTCACAATATTTGATGCCATTGCTACACTGCCCATTAGCGGACCTAAACAAAGCTTTTCTATTCTAAGTATCGATGAATAATACCTATTTGTAGTATATGTTACTAGAACGAAGGTGATACCAATCATCGATATGACATTTCTAATGATAAAATAAGATTTTGTAATGTAACAAGATTGCGTGGCGATAAGTGACATCACCGCGGAATAACTTCTCACAATCATTTTCCGGTTGTTTTATATCGCTGAGCGTCGCTATTACCTACATATTTTATTTAATAAAAAAAAAGGTTAATTCGTCCTTTTGTTTTGGTTTTAATTATCCTATGGGCTGCAGAGAGATCGTTGCTGAAAACATACATACAAGTGGCAGCACTAGTCATGTAGGTACATTGTACTCAAAATTGTAAACAAAAAAAACAATATTCTGTTAATGCTCTTTGCAACAATGTTATGCATCAACTGACGTATGTGGCTTACGAGCCCTAAGACTTGTACGGAACGAGTGATACCTATCTTAGAGTAGGTATAAGATACGTGTTGGTTCTAAATTTAGATCGTCGTGAAGGGCGACATTCCTCACGGGTACCACGGTGCTCCCACGGCTACCTTGCAGAAAGGTATGGTTTAATGACCTGGAGAGTTTATGCGCATGGGGGCTTCGTGAGTGAACACTACACTTCCATAGATCATGACGAAACGGATGTATGTTTTGAAGAGTGTTACCTTATCAGGAAGGGATAATTTACATCGCTTGGAGGTCATTGGGTAGAGTCGACCGAGTAGAAACGCGGCTCTATCGCGTATTAACTTAACGTGGAGACCGCATGTCATCCTTGTGTGCAGAGTGATGCATAGGTACGTGGCCTTTGAGGCCCACGCTATGGGCTGGTCAAATATTCTAATGGCGGGAATAAAGCACGGTAGGGCTTAATTCGTAATGAAATACTAGTTGCAGTGGTGTCGGGAGGGTAACCCCTTTTGAAGAGCACGGCTATGTGTTTAGTGGGTAACTAGCTTCCTCATCAGCGACATAAAGTATATCAAGGAGATCTCAAGGACTTGGTACGGCTCTCAAACAAGGCTATAGGCTATAGGATGAAAGATGAAATATGAAATATTTAAAGAAAGACTTAGTGATTTGGAAAAATCAGCTTTGGACACTTTGATAAAAGTTACTTTCTATAAGGTATCTAGAAAATCACTGATCGAATGGCTATTGAAGAGTTGTCGTGGAACTTAAATATTAAGTGGTGGTTAATGGTAATATTAAGTTATGGTCGTGAGATTTCACCACGGAACGTTACATGCTTGTCCAGCGGTATCATCGGCCCTTTTTTTTTCGAAGATGCGTGAGGAGCCGCGCTCACTGTCAATGGCAACGATATCGGACGATGATAACAAACTTTTTGTGGCCTAGATGATATGGATCTTAGAAGCATATGGTTTCGACAGGACGAAGTCACTTGCCATACAGCATGGGAAACATTAAATTTATTGGATGAGAAATTCGAAGTCTTCGTCACCTTGCGTGGTGGCGACATCAACTGACCACCGATCGTGAAAGTTAACACCGCTCGACTACTTTCTGTGGGGTTACGTGAAATCATTAGTCTATGCAGACAAACCATAGTCTATTGCCGCCCTGAAGGTGTGCTCTTCGTGAAATTGAGCACCATTTATAATAACATAATAACATCGAATAGGTACTCCATAAAATAAAATAAAAATGGTGGCATTATCACTTAAACATGTTCTTTATTATATTTATAAATTTGAGCACTCTTAATGAAAAACCCTTTACTTAGGAAGCTTTGAGCTGTAATATGTTGTTGAAAATACATTTTTTTATTTTTATATGTAGACTTCCGAGGGTTAACGCTGCGCTCTGGAGCTTACTCGCGGTTAGGGACTTGTTTCTACTCGGGTAGTAAACGGTTGTGTCGTCAGCGAATAAAGCTAGCTGAGTCGGCGGCAACTGGGGAATATCGTTAATAAATAAACTAAATCGGCTTTTTTTTATTGCCTAGATGTGTTAACGAGCTCACAGCCCACCTGGTGTTAAGTGGTTACTGGAACCCATAGACAACTAAAACGTAAATGCGCCACACTTCTTGAGATATAAGTTCTAAGGTCTCAATATAGTTACAACGGCTGCCCCACCCTTCAAACCGAAACGCATTACTGCTTCACGGCAGAAATAGGCGAGGCGGTGGTACCTCCGGTGGGTCCGCTTTTGCGACGTCGAAGAAATGGGCTCCCGTGTAGATCGATTTTAGTCGGTTAATCTGTTGTACGCACGAATGATTTGCACGGAATCCGAATTGTTTATCGATGAGAATGCCAGACTAATTGTTGTACCAAGGACGTAGTATCTTGTAAATATAAACTCGAAAAAATTATGAATTTGCTGATTTCTATCATCAGCTATTTTGTTTCAAAGCTGTTCAGCATTCCAGTTTGAAGTCTGAGCTCCGGTAACCATTTAATACCAAGTGAGGTGTGAGCTTACGATTACACGTTACACGTACCTACCCAACGATTGCATGTAGTGCAATGACGGTGCAAATAAAATTTAAAAAAACGTAAAATGGAACCAACAGTATAATACAGAATAACATAGTGTACATAAAATGAAATGTATTTGGCCATGAAACTTGGCCTCATTTCTTGTATTTTCAATTTGCATTGTATTGCAATTCTTATTATGCGTTCAATTTAGTTGTATTCAAGTTGGTCATGAATTTAATTATGCATCATGTTTAATCTATCAAGACAATGCAGAAACAGGATCCATTTTTTATCTCGATATATTCTCGTTTGACCAAACATGTCAATTTGCAAATATTGTTGCACGCCAATAGAAGACTGCATGTCGTCATAAGTCACAACGCAAAAGGGACGTTCAATCATGAAACAATATCTAATCAAAGATCGTTTAACTGTAATCAGTTGGTCGCTGACCGCACTGGGAACCGCGCGCACCAACACGACAGAGACAAACGCACGCACAATGGATAATTTTCAAATCGTGGACTTTAATTCTCTGGGTAAGTATTTTTTTAAGGTTCGATTAAGGCAGCCAAATGTTTTGTCACATTGAATTGGAATTTTATTAATTTATAATGCGTTTTTTATTCGCTTCCTTATGACTCGCGTAACTGCTATTTTAATGTTGAAAATGTAGGATGGACGTCTTAAAAAATCGTTTAGTACACAAATACTCAATAGAAGTCCGTAGCGTTGCGACAATATTGCGTTTCAATAACGTAACATTTAATTTGAACAACAACTAACGTGTTTATTCGCAATTGCTTCTTGATTGTCGCTGAATACATTGAATAATTTTAAAATCCTTGTTAAAATATTGCGAAATTTTGTTATTTCTTTGACTAAATTAGTGTATTTTTAGTTTTCATATCTTTTAAATAAAAACCCTCACACAGTAACAGTTCCTTTATCTTATGACTCCCATCACAACATATTTTTTAAATCCAAACACAATTAACCTTTTATTTGCTAATCTCACTCCTTATCATAATAATCTTCTGTAACATCGATGCATTTTTTTTTTTTCGATTATATTGAATTACATCAATGTTCACGTTCCCAGATGAGACTGTTCAGAATCTGTTGATGGAAGCTGTCAAAATTAGGAAACGGGCCTATTGTCCTTATTCCAATTTTTCTGTTGGTGCCGCTATACTTACCGAAGAAGATTCGAGAATGTATGCCGGATGCAACATTGAGAACTCCACTTTGACACCATCGATGTGCGCAGAGAGGTCGGCTGTTGCGAAGGCTGTATGTGACGGTTACACGAAATTTAAATGTGTGGCTATAGTAGCCCATCAAAGAGAATTCACTGCGCCCTGCGGGGTATGTCGGCAGACCCTCAACGAGTTCTGTAGTTCGGACGGTGACATCGAAATCTACTTGAGCAAGCCGACAATGGATACCGTTCTATGTACTAAACTATCACAACTTCTACCTCTTTCGTTCGTGAGTTTTAAAAAGGATAGTGTCATTACGTAAAAACGGAATTGAAAAAAAAAACAATGAAAGTGACAACGTTATTACGTAAGTGTAATTTTACGGCTTCAATTTAAGAGAAAAAGTAATTGAAAGAAATTGAGAGGTTTTAATAAACTTTATTGTATAATATTCTCACTTTGATAACACAACGCTTAGATTACTTAATAATAGGTGCAATGTGTGTGAATTGAATTTCTGATGAAACGTTGTTATTAAACAGACACTTGTTTCCATGAGAATCAAACACAAACTGTGTTGTGAAGATCCACCTTTTGCCGGGGACATCCCCGGCTAAGCGAGACTAAGAACCTTCTGGTGGTAATCTTTACACCAGTTTCAAATTTAAGAAATTAACAGTCTTGATTTGTTGTTTACTATAACAATGAAAATTGAAATAAAAATTTTTGGCAATTTTTCTAAAGACTTACTCGTAAAAGAATTGTACCTTTTCCAATGTTCTTGCCATGGTTAGTTTTGTATTCTACTTTAAATAATACTATATAATAAATAAATATTACTTGTAAAAGTAGAGATATTTCCATTGTTGGCAACTGTCATTACGTCTGTATGGTCATTATTTTTTATTTAGTGCTTAAACAAAAATTAAAAATTTTGCGAAATGTACCCAAATTCTTGTAAATTATTACGTTCACATCAGAATTCGGTTAATTTTTGCAATGAAACCATGTGTCTGAATTATGTGTTACGATGTTATCATGTGTAGATAGATATTAAATGTAAAAATTCGTTATGAGTTAATGGAAATGCAAAATGGCAGTCAACAATTATTATTACCATAATTATACCCGTATTGTTTATTATTCAACACAAAAATATATTGTTAGTTATCTTATTGGCAGTGATTATTGTTCATCTAAATATTATGTGTACTATCTACTATTAATTCCAGATAATACACGTATTCGCAGGGATATCAGTTTTGACTGAATGAAAACATATATTTATTTGTTACGAATTTTGTTCTCGAGATATTCGCACGACCTCTTTTGTCATAACGTGTGAGTTTTGGTTTATTCATACGTCGATTGGAAACCTTCAAAACCATAAATTAATTTTACATAGACAATTCGGTTATCTACGCTAACAAAATTGTAAAAAATGAGAGTGTGAGAATTAAACTCATATAAAATCTATTTGGTTTATAAATAATTAGCAAAAAGGTTTCAGTTTAATAAGGTACACATTTGACTGTTGCACAGAAATACAGATTGTTTATTCCAAGTTCAAAACGCATCCAAATTTTTAAAATTCAATATTTTGAATTGATAACTCCAAGTAGAATGACATTCACTTATGACGTCACGAGATAGTGAATAAATGTCATAGGGTTTTCGGTCAAACTAATCCGATCTTTTTTAAATTGAATTTTAAGCACATTCTTCTGAGATGTTTGATATTTTAACCAAATCTTTCGGCTAAATTTTTTAGCACAGTCAAATAAATACCTTATAGCGTTTCTCAGTACTAGAACATAATACCTAATGTAAGAAGAAACAAACTCATGTCAGACAGTCGCGTGAAATTAATTCTTACAGCGTCTATAAAAGTAACGACTTTTTAACAATTGCTATTTACATTATTAACAATTAAATAAGCTTCTTAATATCTATGTTATTTGTATAAACATTAAAAGTATACTTTTTACGACCTACCGTCCTTTTAATTTAATAACGAAACAAAACTGTTATAGTAATACTTATCGAAAATTTTATTACGACATTTATAAATACGAACTAATGTAATATAATATACTTAATGTACAAAGCATATGAATACTCAATATAACTAATGAAGGAACTTAAAACAAACAGAAATGTTAATAAAATTAAACTTTTGTTTGTGTTCATATTTCGGATATTAATAAATATATTGGATCGTAAATAAGAAAAACTCACTTGGACATAAACATTACGATACCTACTAATTTTTCTTTTAATTATCTGTTTTCGACAAGATTTTATGGTTTTAATATACTTTTACGTTCTTCTACCGTATATTATTATAATATATGATGTAACATCGTATATTATAATAAGATACTGTTACGTTCTCAGGTCGAGCGAAGTTGATTTTCGCTTAACATTTCTGTATATATATATATATATACCATTACAGTTGGTCCACTACCAGAATGGACACCAGCCGATATAGCACTGACAGAGGTTCTCATTGCTTGTCGCCTGCTTCACGAGCAGTTCCACTTGTTGGGGCACGCTCACTATAGATTCAACATTAGGAAAGTCCCTTCCGGTCAATTTGTCCCTAATCCTGTTCAAAATGGCGACCGCGCGTTTATTTAGATTAGCCTCCGGCGGGATCTCTGGTGATTCGTAAAGCAAATGATTTCGGCTTCTGTTCGGGAGGGTGTACGAATAGTCTATGTCTGAGGAGAACGAGGACTCCGTGATGGAGTGATGGTCGTTGTCTACAAGCCGCCAGTTCAGTAACGGATCGTAGACGAAGGCTTCGAGCACAGCCATTACGCTATCTCTGTGTTTGTGGAGCACGTGCATCACAGATTCGCAGGTGAAGCGGTACGTACCTTCGATGCCGGTTACCTGGATCAAATTTATTTATTTACTTTATTTATTAGGCACACAATACACATAAAAAGCTAAAAAAAGATACACAATAAATAACAACAAGTAAAAAATCTGGCTGTTAACATAAGCCATATGCGCACGACTAATCAAGATAAATGTGTTGAGTACACAATGTTCCTTACAAATATAGGATAAAATAATGATAACGAAAACTAATCTAAAAAAAAATCTAAAAAGAAGAAGACTTACTTAATCTACTATTAATATTTACATGGAGGATACCCTTGAACATGAAACGTTAAAATACTGATGTGAGGTAGAGATCTTTGACCTGAGACGGCAAACTGAATGCCGCCGCCCACTTTGAGAAATAAAGTCAATGTCTTCAATATACTTTCCAACATCTATCTGACGATTTAAACTGAAACACGTGACTGCTTCGCGTCAGAAATAGGCATGACGGTGGGACCAATACAACCGTGCGAGATTACAATACGTCCTACCACCAGTCATGCGTAAAATTGCTTTAGCGGGTTTGATTTTTATAACATTATTACTGGTGGTAGGATCTCTTGTGAGTCCGCGCGGGTAGGTACCAAAACCCTGCTTATTTCTGCCGTGAAACAGTAATACGTTTCGGTTTGAAGGGGGAGGGGGCAGTCGTTGTAACTACGAGTATACTGAGACCTTAGAATTCATATCTCAAGGTGGGTGGGGGCATTTACGTTATAGATGTCTATGGACTCCACTAACCACTTAACAGTAGGTGGGCCGTGAGCCAAAAGCCAACCAAAGCAATAAAAAAGACGTCGTTATTCATGCATCAAGGATGATGTCTTTCGCGAGCACGTGCTATGTACGTGTTTTCTAAAAACTGTGGGATTTGAACATGGGCATAGTCGCATCGCTTGACACGAGTAAACCGAACGCCTTAACTTTCGGACCACGACGTCTTCTCATATTTCTTTGTTTACATAATTTGTCCTGTCAGAATCAAGGTCATTTTGCGTGTCAGATCGACATTGAAATACATTTAACAACTACTATGTACCTACAACTATGAGGGCATTATTTTTCAAGAAGTTCAAATCTGATGACATAGCGTGATCAATTAATTTACAATTACATGTTGCGATGCGGACGAGTTTTCAAAGAGACCGTTAAATGATAAAGATTGACTTCAATAAAAATTTTAAAAGTCCATCGTGATTACTCATTCGATCAATTATTGGGGGCCGTTCACGTAAGAGCACTTAGCGTAGTTATTCTATATCATTATTTAACTTAATTTCCATTAATATAGCAAGTATTATTTGATCGTGACCATTTGAAAAAAGTTTCACTCAAAAATCTCAAACCATGAAGGTTCTATGTCAGTTCGAAGTTCCTATTACAATAGAACGGCAATTTCATACTTTAATCCCTATTATTAAGATTATGAGAAAAGATAATAGTACTGCCAGTATTTACGAAATTATCTCCAATAATTTTTTATATTAACAATAATTTAATTTATTTAGATTTGTAGTTCAGAAACAACAAAGATACATATTGCCGGATAAAGATTGCTTCTGTATCCTACCTATAAACTACGAGCCGATCTGGAGACCTGTCGTTACGTAGAATCGCGAACCAGGGAACGCACTATGGTATTTATTATAGCAGATATACTCGGCATTGTCCAGGTTATGTTATTTACCACGATAAAACTTTTCCTATATCTTTTTTTATTGGCTTTATATGGTAGGCAGACGTCCATACGACCGACCTGACTTTGGTTAACGTCATGAAAGTCAGTAGTGCCAGAGACTGAGCTAACTCATAACATATGAATATTAAAAAAAAACAAGTTATAAATTATCTATAAATACTATAAGCATTATATTTTTTTCTGTAAATTAATAACAAACATATTATGTAAATTTTCATATTTATCAAACATTATGTATCGATTTTCTTAGCTGTTCAACTGTTGTATTTGATTGCGTATGAAAACTGTTTCATGGTCGCGGGTAAACATTAGTTTAATTGCTAGACTGTGTTGTTGCTACCAACTTGTGATATAATAAATGTATTATTAATAATTACTGATTACGAACAGATGACGAAACCCGTATTGTGACGGTTCGACTTTGGATTTAGTACTTTAAACACCCTTCTTCTTCACAATCGTTTCACTCTTGACAGAGTGGTCGTGATCGTCATGTAGAGTTTGGGAAACGTGATTACGGATCCTCCCGATCCTTTAACGGTGCTTTTAGGTAGCTCGAATCACCGGTCACCGTCCTTGTCGAACTAGTAAATTAACCTATATACTACTATACTACTAACTACTACTATACTATACTACTATACTATACTATACTACTATACTATACTACTAACCTACTGAGTTTTTCGCCGGAACTTCTCAATGGATCGCGTTTCCGATCCGGTGGTAGATTCTGCGAAACACTGCTCTTACTAGGGCCAGTGTTAGCAACACTCTGAGGAATTGTTCGAGATGATACCAACGTCTCGTTTTTACCATCGCATCGCCCGCCACCGGAGTAGAGTTCATCCATACTACCTGGAGCCACTGCGGTCATCCACAGTGCGTTTCCAGAGATCTTTTTTGCCACGTACCATCCGGCTATGGAATGAGCTCCCCTCCACGGTGTTTCCCGAGCGCTATGACATGTCCTTCTTCAAACGAGGCTTGTGGAGAGTATTAAGCGGTAGGCAGCGGCTTGGCTCTGCCCCTGGCATTGCTGAAGTCCATGGGCGACGGTAACCACTCACCATCAGGTGGGCCGTATGCTCGTCTGCCTACAACGGCAATAAAAAAAAAAAACTTCCGATTTGAGCCCCGAGAGCTCACCTACTCGCCAGAGTAACGCTGAAATAGCCTCTTAAGGCTCTTAAAGCATAGGTAGGAAAAAAAGTGTTTGGATACTTTAGATTGACGCGTTTCACGATGTCCCGCCATCATTCTAAATACCTGTATATCGAGGGGCTAAAAGCTATTTGGTTTAAGCGACATTTTTGCAACCTTACAGGTGAGCCATTTAAAGTGTACATTTTTTAAAAAATATCGTGACAAATAAAAAAATTCTTCCGCTATTTGAATAGGGATAAACATAATTGAAGTTCAATTAAAAACGTTGAATTGTTGATAATAATAACAAATAAAACGGACCATTAATTACAAATATAAATGCCGCGTATTATGCGAAATATCGCTTAAACCAAAAGCGCCTTTCACCCCTCGATATTGATATGTCTAAATAGACTAAACAGACATGAGGAACTCAAGTCTGTACTTTTCGAAATAAATACAAGTAGGTTACGACTCAAAAAAAAACAAATTATCATGAAAATTAATTTATAAGCAAAGCTTTTTTCTTTAAGTGTCTTGAGAAACGTGAAGTCGATTATTTATTATTTAAGTTGGTCGAGACATTTAACGAGTCGCGGTACGAGTGATTCAGTCTTTAATCGAAGCGCTGTCTGCGTGCCTTTCACAAAAACATTAATGCAATAATATACACCTATATACATATAACGCACGGAGAGCCTTTTCGTTTAACGTTTTCGCAAACACAATTCGCTTGATTGACGAACCAATTTAAACTGGTATCGTAATATCAAATCCGTAGTTTGCGACCCGTAATTAATCTGTTGGTTATCATTCAAGATTGCGAATTAATGAGATCGAAATGTAGGTTAAATTTTAATATGATTGTTTTCGTTTTAAACACAACTCGGTGTATATAACACTGAATTGAGAATATAGATATTTTGCTTAATATTAAGCCATTGCGTAGATTTTATCGTCTTTGAGCGCGGCGACCGAATCAAGAAATTCCATAACGAAAATAAAACCTAACACCCCCAACTCCGCTTACCATGTAGCTCGCGTTCAACACATTCACACGTTGCGCTTGTGTAGTGTTTGTGAATAAGCGCGCGGCGTGACGTCGCACTGCATGCGTATCATAAAAAGTCTGCCCATCTCTCTGTCGCGCGGTCTAGCTTATGAGTGTGAAGGTGACAGTTAATATTTTGCTTTTGTTAATGTTTATAAATATAACGTGGTCTTGTTTCATGATTGTTTTAATATTAAATTATTATTGTTCAATTATAATTGCATAAATTGATAAAAAATGCTATGCTTTACCGCGGCAGTCCCCGAGTGCCACACACGTTTTTTTTTTTACTTTTAGGTTCGCACGGATTAGCACTAACGTCTTTCTTAATCATGCTGTCACGCGCTTGGAAAGCTATTGTTCATTCACTAATTTCTCAATATGAGCATTTGAGTCGTCTATTATCAAAGGTGGCAATCTGTGCATTTGGACAAAAAAATGTTATTGCTATGTCAATACAGATTGATTTGAATATAATCGTCTCCTTCAAAGAATACGGTTCAAAACCTGCATTAAATAAAGGTTAATAGTTAACCTGTTATTTATCTAAGATGTCGTTCCGAAGAGTTTTGTGACTGCCAATGGAACACAAAGTCAATAATTCGTTTTTCTGATTTACCAATATTGTTCAAAAGTCAGATTGCCGGCTTTGATAATAGACGACTCATTTAACCTAAGAGCTCTAGTACTGAGCGAGTCAACTTACACCAACCAAATAATATAACTTCACTCACCTCCATAGCATTGATGAGCATCCTGGTCAGCCTGAAGGGTATCTTTTCGGGAAACTTCTCCCTCGTCTGCGTGACTTCGAAACAGTCGCCGAAGTCAATGTGCAGGACCTTGCCGGTGACTTTGTGCAGCATGATGTTGGACGGGTGCCTGTCTCCGAGGCCGAGGATGTAGCCCACCATGCTCATGACGGCGAGCGAGCGCGTGTAGTTGGTGCGCCGCTCGAACCACACTTCCGACGACGGACTCTTCAGCCACAGCAGCCGCGCCAGGTCGTTGCCCGGCGTCTGTGAAAGCGCGTATTCGAAAACCTCCACCTAAAACATTGTTTTTACGTTAGAATAATCACTATACCGTAGATTGGGAGAATCGGGACCCTTTTGTAAATCCAACACAAATTTTCAATGGTTTTTCTTAGGTTAATACCAATGAAATTGAGATTAAAATAGTTCCGGAGCCTTAAATTTTTATATATTTTTTTGTTATTGCCCTTGTAGGCAGACGAGCATACGGCCCATCTGATGGTGAGTGGTTACCGTCGACCATGGATTTCAGTAATGCCAGGGGCAGAGCCAAGCCGCTGCCTACCGTTAAGTATTTTCCACAAGCCTCGTTTGAAGAAGGATATGTCATAGCGCTCGGGAAACACCGTGTAGGGGAACTCATTCCAAAGCCGGATGGTACGTGGCAAAAAAGATCTCTGGAAAGGCACTGTGGATGAACGCGGTGGCTCCAGGTAGTACGGATGAACTCTACTCCGGTGGCGGGCGGTTCGATGGTATCGTTTCGAACAATTCCTCAGAGCACTCCCGAACCTCACCTTATGCTTCAGCATCAACTTCTGGTAATCCGAGGCCATCCTCAACATGATCTGTTGTTCCGTGTTCAGCGCCGTTTTGTTCGTCTTCTTATCCCGAAATTCGCTGATTAGATTGTAGAGGGTGTCGCAGTGCGGTACCCAGCCGATGAGTCCGGAGTTGGGGGAGAGCGGTATGACCGCGTATCTCTGTATGGCGAGGTCGTGTCGGTACGTGTCGGCGTCGGCCCGCAGCAGAGCGTTGACCAATCCGAAGAGCTGCATCACGCGCTCGTCCTGCCGCAGGTCCTCGTGGCCCTTCAGCAGGAACATGTACTGTTTGCCGTCAGAGCCCTGTATGGTCAGACGTCTCGGACGCTGCTTCGACTTGATTACCTGACACAAAAGAATAAGGTTCAAGCAAATTTTAATACGCTTTTATTAGCTTCAGACGTGTGTATGTTTGTAACGGAATCTTTGAACATGATTTTGATCCCCTTCAAAACGTCCGATTAACTCGAAATTTGGTACACTTAATAAAAAAATTGAAAAAATTGAAATTCAGCTAAAAAATGAAAAATAAATAAAAAAATTAAAAAAAAACTAACAAAATACGCTTTTATAGAAAATTCAACTAAAAAATAGAAAATAAATTTGAATAAAAAATAGTGTAGAAAAAAATGATTTTATTGTATTATAAAAAAGGGTATATTTAAAAACACATTTAGTTTGACTTTCGTAAGTTCGAGAACACGGAAACTACCAAGTATTTGAAACGTAGGAAATGTTTTTTTATTTATTGCTTAGATGGACGTGTGTGAGGCTTAACCGACGAAAGGAAGATCTTCCACCAAGCAGGTGGATATTGTTCGGTAGACCGACGGTCCAAATGTTGTTGTTCGGAACTTGTATATATTCAAGCTTCTTGTCGTAAGCGAGATTCAGGCATCGGTCAAATATCTTGCATTGTATGATGGCTACCCGCCACAGACGGATGGATGAGCTCTCAGCCCACCTGGCGTTAAGTGGTTACTGGAGCCCATAGACGTCTACAACGTAAATGCGCCACCCACCTTGAGATATACCTAAGTTCTAAGGTCTCAGTATAGTTACAACGGCTGCCCCACCCTTCAAACCGAAACGCATTACTGCTTCACGGCAGAAATAGGCAGGGTGGTGGTTGGTACCGAGTAGGTACTCGTGTGAGCTCGCGTGATATAACAATATAGAAGTAAGGTCAAATTATTACCTGTCATTGCTAATTGAATATTAATTTGTCAATCACAAAATTGTGCAATCGAATCTGAATATGAACAGAATTTAAAATGCTATAACGCCCTAATTAAGTTATCACAATTCAATAGAACGTCAAAGCTTAAAGCTCTTCTAAAATTACTATTTAGTTGATGGTTAACGATACATATTTTTACGCAAAATCTTAAACAAAAAATTTTTTAAATTCGAAATTCTTGCAAAGTAACTTAGAGAGAGAGAGAGAGAGAGAATACTCTTTATTGCACACCAAAACACAATTTACATTAAAAAAGCAGATACATTTGTACAATAGGCGGTCTTATCGCTAAAAGCGATCTCTTGCAGACAACCGTTTAATTTACAGAAATTCTGGAAAAGATAAAAATATAGCAGGTATGTTGCGGTGTACCATAGACAATATATACATACAATTAACAGATATATACCGTTTACATATAATATATACCAATATACATACTTAGACAATCTGAAATGAAAAACTAACTCACTTTTCGCCTGCGCTATAGTTTTTTAGGCGAGACGGCTATCAATGTTGATGATACTAATTCGCAACTAAATTCGTACCTGCAAATTGCTGTGTATGTACGAGATGTTAATTATTTTCTGATTAGGCACGTACGAGCCCGGGACGGCCAGCTCCAGGTCCTTGCACGAATGTAAGCGTTTGCTGACGTACTGCAGCTCCAGTGACGTCAGCGAACGGAACTGGGTTTGGATGCGCCGCACCACGTGGTAGTACAGATCCCACGCTTCGTTCAGGTACCTCTCTTCGTTGCTCTCCTGTATTCATAAAAATACTTAATATACCAACTGGATGTTGAAAAAAAGTGGCGGATGGAAAGCGATTGCATGCAGCAGAGATGCGAATGTTGTTTTTTTATGATTGAAGTATTACTGGTGGCCCGGAGGCCTTTCCAGTTTCACCAGGACAGGTGGACGACCAAAGGCTCAGCCAGGAGGGGTGGGATTCGCTAACAGCAGCCCGAGCGCCACCGAAGGAGACCTAACAACTCAACAGCAACTGCTTCGCGAATGGAATCTACTACCGGATCGGAATTGCGACCCGTTGAGAAGATACGGCGAAAAACTCATCGGGCTGATGCATGGGTTAGGTTGCACGTCGACCTCTTTGTCGAGTTCGGCGAGTATGGTTACCGGGGTTCCTCAGCCTGCTAGAGCTGCCTGTTAGAGCTGAAGATATCTAATGCAAGAGTTGTTGGATCTGATGGACCCGTAAGGACGTGTCTAGGGCAGCGACGGTGACTTGCTCCTGCGTGATCAGGGTTCGGGGAGCGAGGGATGTGTAGAGTAACGAGAATGGATAAAATACAGAATGAATATATTAGAGGAATTCTGAAAGTGGCCCCAGTGACAGAGAAGTTGAGAAGTGCGCGTTTGGGATGAGTATGGACATGTGATGAGAGAGTGTTAACTATGAATGTGGAAGGATATAGAGGAAGAGGTAGACCTAAGAAGAAATGGATGATCCATTTCTTCTCACACATATGTGTAAGAGGGGAGTGAGCGAAGAAATGGTATAATATGAAAGAAGAGTATGGAAATAGAAAACATGTTACGCCGACCCCAGGTGACTGGGAGAATGGTAGACGAATGATGATGATGATATCAACTTGAATCTTTCAAGTACTTTTCATCATTAAAGGATTACTGGTGGCCCGATGCCTTTCCAGTTACACCAGAGAGAGAGGTAGCAAAGATATTGGGTAAATAATACATTATAATGTTTAAGCCAGGGTTATGAGACCTTATGCTTGTAACAAGTAGTTACCTTGTATAATTCGCACCAGCGCCGCGCCTCCTGTAGATCGCGCCCATACATCTGCAGGAATGAGACTTCCTTCAACGTCTCCGGAGGGGTATCCAGCATTGCGTGCATTTTGTCCAAAGTTTTAAACATTCTCTTATAATCTTTCTCGCTGAAACAAAACCTGAAATCGTCGCCGGAGATTAGTTGTTCATAATTTGGTATATTTATCTAAAATTATCTGTACCCAACAAACCTTGACGCTTCATCGAGTGCTATGTAAACTTGATCGTGCCACAGTATTGCCACTTTGATCAACTCTTCCGAAATAATA
The DNA here is from genome assembly GCF_030267445.1 of Bombyx mandarina. Lineage (NCBI taxonomy): Eukaryota > Metazoa > Arthropoda > Insecta > Lepidoptera > Bombycidae > Bombyx > Bombyx mandarina. Next base: position 10,740,619 of record NC_143210.1, read on the forward strand.
GCGGCTTCGTTCACCAGATTCTGTGCATGAATGCACATAGTTTTCAATACGTAGTTGGCGGCGTTTTTCCTGGTCACGAACGATGACTTCGTCGCGACCGTCAATGGATAAACCAGGGCTTGAGGGTGAGATTTTCCGATATCAATCAAAAGGATGTGAACCAGTTTAGCTACGAGACTTCGCGGCGAATCGATCCTGGCTATCAGCTGTGGTATGACCTGTAGCCATATCTTGATGTCGATCTGTCGTATCCCTTCGAATATTGCATCGTAAATGGCCGGGTGATGGCCGTGGTCGAACCACAGAGTCAACAGTCTCAACGTGTCTTGCAAAGCGTTGCCGTTCGACAAACTTATCGACTTGAAGAAACCTTCGATAGCGGGTATCGTGTACGCGTTTATGAAGTCGGTTCTCGCGACTTTTTTCTCGCCAGTACCGCCCGTTACACTGCTCTCCGACGTGTTGTCTTGTTGCTTGTAAAACAGAACCGTTTCGAAGTTCATACACGCCCACGCGTGACACGCTTTGTACCATTCCGGGGCGAGAATCGTTGCGGTCGCGTAGTTCCTTAAGATTTCCGGGATAGATAGTTCATTGATTTCGTGTATTGCTTCGCACCACGAGCCCAATTTCAAGTGACAGCGCGCTAAGAGACGACAGTGTTCTTCGTTTTCCGGTTCGGTGCTATCCACGAATCTTTGCAGGACGTCGTGAGCGTAACGTTTGTTGCCGACATCCCACAAGTTCTTGCTGTAAGCCAGAACGATTCGCGGGTCCTGCACGTGTAACATGACGTCGGGGTTCGAGATCGGATCGCTGCCCAACACCGAAATAACTATCTTATGCGCTTGATTAATTGCGCCCGTTTTCCTGCATAGCGACGCAAATTTCAACCACGTCTGAAAATCTTCTCTCGGCGACATGACTAGACTCCGCACTTGTAATATCTTCCTCCAATCCTCGACCAGTCTCTGCCCGCCTTGGAGCCGTGTCCACCAAGTCTTTCGGATTGTGCTTCGTCTTTCTTCTATTAATTTATAAGTGATAATTTCTTCTAATTCGGTTAGCAGTTGGGCGTTGACTAGTGTTCCATAAGCCCTTTGATAACTTTCTCCAACCACTGCTGTCAGCTCGACATCTATGAGACTTCTGGCAAGATCGATGTAATGTCTCGATTCGGCCCACTGTCCGTCCTGTATGTTTATGATGGCCCTGTAAAAAGCTCCGTCTTGGGTACTTTCTGGAATCAGTTCCACGTATTTCTTCATCGAGTACCATTCTTGAAGACCCCAAGATGCCGCTGCGGCCATTTTCGCAGATTTATTACGAAACTCCTCGTCCATGTTGTCCCATTGATCGTGGGTCATACTGTACAATCTTTTCCATTCGCCCATAGCTTCCAGACACCGCATCGTTCCCAACTTTGAAGCCTCGTCGTTGGGCTGAGATTCTAATGCAATAGTATACAGTTCTAGAGCTTGGTCCCAATTGTTAAGTTTTTCGTACCAGTGAACGTGGTTATTTATAGCATTCTCTCCGTTTTTGTTTTCACTAACTGCTTTTTCTAGTAAGCCGTTAGTAGCTTCTTTACGTTGTAACTTATTGTTTATATGAATTAAAGCTTCAATTACCTTCGTACAGGGATTTTTCTTATACTCTTCCTCCTAAAATGTGAATATAAATTTAGAAAAAAAAAACACTAAGACATTTAACGAATTACATTTACGAACATTTAAAGAATTAACTATGAACAACAATTAAGATTCATTAACCTTATAATAAAGAGCTTTAGCGTAAGCCCTACAGCTTATAGCTGTGTCTCCGAGTAACTTTATGGAAATCGGTAACAATGATTTTTCACAATGCTCCATAAACTCGGCCAGGTTGAGGACCGCTAACGCTAATTCCGGCAGATCGGGCACGGTGAGTGCTCTCTCCAAGGCCGCCACCAAGTCCTTGCGGGAGGACTCGTCTAGCTCCGTCCAGCACGACATGAACGCCGCATTGAACAGATCGCTCGCAAGTTGAGGGTTGTTGTGTGCTAAAGTAGAACAGGCTCTGTAAGTAATTTACCAAAATTACCAATTTTTTTTAAACAACTCTTGATTTATGCTTTAAAATTAAGGAACTGATAAATAAATATCACAATTGCTCGCCTGATAGCAGGACTGTTGGACTCGGTCAGGAAACCGACACTGAGCAGACGCAACCACTCCATCCAGTCTTCTTTGGACACAATGTTATGCACAGACCAGCATTTACGTAAATTGTGTACATTTAACGTAACTTTCTGTATAGGCTGCATTTCCGTTGTGCACCTTACCATCTAAAAAATAGGGGATCATGTTATTATTTAAACACCCAGTTTAATTGTGACAACAAGTTGCTAATAGATGTTGCCTACACTCACTTCGTTCTTTTGATTACGAAGTCTTGACCGCGTTTCGTCCAAATAATCATCATCTGATGCAAGCGTAGATATTAGCTGTAACCGCGTTACCAACACGATATAGTTAGGACATTGTATTTTATGTTTCGATAATATCCTTTCCATAGACGGTATGTAATCTATGTATTCGCGGCCCATTTGGACTATCAAAGCGGAGAGAGTGTTCATTGCAGTTTGCCTCAATGAAGCGTTGTTATCCAAAACTTTGACGAGGGCTTGAATGATTGTCGCCGAATACTGTTTGACGCACAAGTGCATGGAGAGATGCTCGATGGTCTCCATCGCAAGCTTCGAAATTGCGAACGGAATGTTCCTCCCGTCGAACAGAGCAGTTATCGCTGGCACCACCGACAAGAGCACGTCATCCAAATTATTCTCAAACTTTTGTATTGTTATTAACAGTTTCTCTGTCAAAAATCTATCCTTGCTTGTGTCGTGTTTCAATATCCTAAGAATGTTCGGTAGTATTTTACGTAAGTAAATTTTAAATTCTGTACCGATCGCGACCGTTATGTGTTCGACCAACATTATTAGGGTAGCTTGGAGGTGGCTGTTGGGAGTCCAGTACTCCCTTATCATGTCAAAAATGTCTTCCAGATAGTTTCGAATGTGGATTTTCACAACAGATATCAATTGCGCTAATTGCGTCAAAAGTATTTCACGAAAATTGCTGTTTTCCGTAGTCCGAATAACGTGTAGAAGCGTTGGCGTCACACGTGATATGTACGGGACGCATTTAATACCCAGTGATTGGAAGATAAAAGTTACAGAATGCACAACACTTGGGTGGTGGTGCGCTAACGTCGGATCGCGCAACATTATCATTAGAGAAGTCACTACGATGGCTGGATAAAATTCATCTAGTACTAATGGTGACATATTTACTAACATTTCACTGATATTAGATTCAAAACTATCGACTGACGGCTCTCTTATAGGTATTAAAGTAGACACAGTTTGGAAATCTATTAATCCTTGATTTACTTTATATTTATATGGATCTAATGCTCCTAACAATCCCAAAATCCGAACAGTTTCGCGTCGTTCTCGAAGTTGCTGTTCCGTTTTTAAGAAATTTAGCAAAAGATCCATTAGCTTGGGATATTCCATGTACGGAGCGACCACGTGCCCTGTTGCACTTACAACTTGACCAAAAGACCATAGAGCAACACTTCTTTTTTCGATTTGATTAGGATCTGCAAGTATTTCAATTTGAGTAGAAATCAATTCTGTTAACCATTTATTTAAAGCATGTCCACCACCATTAACCTCTGCCAAATCTCCGATGGCCTTTAGCACTGTAGATATCATAGTGGAATTACTGTCTTTTTCTTTCAGTTTCGGTATAAGCACATTTAGAATTGTATCAACAAATTGACGTGTAATTGTGGGAGCATGAGATATAATATTATTTATCATTCGCAAAGCTTTTTCTTTATTTCGTGGAGATTCTGAATGTTGCAAATCTATTAGAATTTGTACATACAGTTGACGCAATGTTGGTGTGGTATAGCTTGGGTTGAGATTGCTCAATCTTGCAAAAATGCACAGTGCTAGTTCTCCAACTTCAGAATTCGAGTCATTAATAGAAACAAAAAGACAATTTAGATGTTCTTCTACAGCAAGATATCTGTCAAATACTGGATTCATAAACACCTCAAGTACTCTGTAGCGTATTTCATGATCAAAATCTGATCGTCCAACAGACAAAATTTTACCTATGGATTCATCAATCATTAAATTTAAAGTTCGTGAATTTATCTGGGCGCATCTCTCCACAGCTTTCGTTAATAATCTTGCAGCTGTCTTTACTGCTTCTAGCCGAATGTCGTGATGATCACACAGCAGATAATGATCTGTACACCTTCTGATGAAGGACATCAAAGTGTTATTCCATTCAAAATCAAAAGAACCTAGAGTCCTCAAAGCCAATACTAATTTATTGGCATCATGAGGTTCTGCTAGCAAAGCAGTTGTGAAGACACCTTTGTGATTTTCGTTGGTAGAAACATAAGGTTTCTTTCTCAATATTAAAGATAGCATGTTCAATAATTTATCAGTTATATCTTTTTTCAAAGAAGGTAAATTATTGCTTAGTTCTTTAAAGCAAGTTGTTAATTGTGGACTTAAGCCTGTCAAACACATAGAATCTAGCAGCTCTCTAACTTCATTTGCTACATTCTCTTTCATGGCAAATCCTAGTAATGTAACACAATGAAATAATGGTGTTTCAGATCCGTTACGTTTTTTCTGTGTTTCTTTGATTGGCAGGGTCAATTTGATAATATCAATAATTCTTGAGAGATACTGTTGTACATCTGATTCCATAGCTACACAAACCAAGCCAAGTGTGGTGAAAGCCATGGCCTTTTCTTTTTCTCTACCACGTAAGAATGTTATCAAATGATTTATCGTTGACTTCAGATGTCTTCTAGCAAAAGTTTCTTTGTTGAAGGCAGCTAATCGAGGTATTAACAAAAGGAGCATCTGATGCACATTATGAGCTCTTGATATTTGCTGAGCCATTACATCTGTAAAAAATAATTGTTTAGTCTCAATAGATACAATGACACTATAATTAAATTTTCTAAATACAAATGAATTTATTTTTTGTCAATTCATACCAGCTGAGATTTTTTCACAATTATCTTCAATTAATTTCTTGCAAATACTGGATTCAAATATTAGAGGTTGATTTTTTTCATCTGAATAATGTGACAATGACCATGAACCCTGAATTTTAGGACTGAGAGAAGACATTTCATCATGAGAATCTAAATCAGGGTCTAGCTTTTGCATTAGAGAAGTGTATTTTTTCTCCCATGCTGCATTTGAGCACCTGAGTAATTCATTTAGAATTAATAGAGCTCCATGCACATGGTCATCCCTGTTCAATCCCCTTTCTCTAATAGCATGATCACCAAATGATGTCTCTGCTTCTTCATAACATTGAATATACCAATGAGCTTTGTTACTTTGCTCTGGCTGCTCTCTCTGAGAGGTTACTGCAAAAGCAGCCCTCAAAACTTTTGCTGCAGCTTCTCGTATTTGATCTTTAGGATCTCTAAGTGCTCTCATGATATGATTGAAGAATCCATTTATTTGCTGAAAAAAATATGATGGCATAGATATAGCCAGTTCTCTCAAAATTAAAACAGCCGACAATCGTTTGCCTTCATTTCTTTCTTCAGCTAGCCATTCGAAACACCTTTTTATTTCAGTCTCCACATATTCTCCTCTTTTAATTCCTAATGAGGAAGCTAATCGTCCCATAGTTTTAGCACCCAATTCTAAGAGATTTATGTCTGTAGATGGAAACACATTTCGTAGATAATTTGCATAACGTATTGTCCTTGTTTTGGTGGTCTCTGTATCACCTCCAATAAGACAAACTGAAAAGATATTTTATAACATTTTATTTATTTGAATCAGCACCACCTACTTCAAAATTTCTGTATTTGTTAATAGATTAATTATTTGGAACCATTAAAGACATGTGAATCATGGCCAATAGAAAAATATAACCTCTATCATGTACCTATAGTAAGAATTCCAGCTTTTTTTTCGTTGTTATCGTAACTAGTGGTCATATCATGTATCTGTTGGTTGAAATCATCTAAAATTTGGGTCAAGCTATCCTGAGACATTTCCCGCAGTTCTGTTTTGGCAAAATGTAGCAACTCTCGCACAGCTCGGTGTCTTGTTTCTGAATGTCGAGATTTTAGACCTGATATCAGCTCTAATACTTGATGATTCGTCATATTGTCGCCTTTGTCAGAAATTTTCATTTCAAGGAAAGCCAGATTTGTTTTTTAAAAGACTCAGAACAAACTATTACACTCGCAGTTTATCACCATCACTGCTATAAATTATTATGAATTCAAACCTCTATCAATGTTTCACTCAAATTACTATTAGTCATGATTTCGTTTGTATATTTGTCGATATAATTGCTAGTCAACGATTTTTACCCAAATTATTAAAAGATAAATGTAAACAAATGAAGTTAATAACATTCGGCCATTGACAGAGGATTGATAGATTATCTATGGTTCACAAATGTAGGTATTTAAAAAAAAACTTCTTGGTAGTTTTCCAATTTCCAGCACTAGAACGCATTATGCCGCTTAAATGCTCAACGTTGAATGTTCCAACTACAGCAACGCTTCGCACAATCTAGCACTCTCAAAAGTAGGTACAGCCTGTCATCAAATATGTTAATAATGGCTCAAATAACTCATCTGTTTCATTATCATTTTCGGTAGGCAGCGGCTTGGCTCTGCCCCTGGCATTGCTGAAGTCCATGGGCGGCATTTGAGTTTTAAACAGAATGTCTTCATGAGCTACAGTAACCACTCATCATCAGGTGGGCCGCATGATCGTTTATCTACAAGGACAGTAGAAAAATAATACATATAAATAACGATACAAAATAACTATTCATGTTAATTCAAGATTAAATTACAAAAACCCAAAACTTCTTCATTCTAAGTTCAAAGAGTAAATAAAAATCGTTAAATGTAGACTTTTGTTATCGTTAGATCAAATTATGGAATGTAATAATAAATTAATGGCCAGGAAAATATCGTCATCAAATGGTGTTATATTTATGCTTATTATTGACTAGTTTAAGATCATTTATACATTTACTATTATCAGAAAAAAAACTACCTCTATTGGGACTAATAGGTATATCACTTTGTAGATCGTACTACCCTCAAAAAAGTTTCCTCAAAACAGGCAGACACGTAAAGAAATAAAAGAACTATCCAAATCTAGCCCCGAAAATTACCAGCCTCGCTATTGCCCTTTATAAATTCATAGTAACTATTCTTGCCACTTTTTTTTCGTTTAAATTGACTTTTAGGCACTGCCTTTTTTAATTTCACCTACCTACCTACTTACTTCCATGCAAAAAGTAAGTGACTGACTGGTATCAGTGAAGAGAAGTTGTGAATGTGATTTTTTTTATGAGTCAGGATATTCTTTCTGGTTACTGACCGTACCTATTCATGCCAAATAACAGGATTTTGCAGCTCTGCAGGAAAACACTGCAGAAAATTGACTGAATTCATTGTGTTTATTTAAAGGGAAAAGTTCAGAACACACACACATTTTTAAACACATTTTTACAACTTACACATTTTTAAACACATTATTTTATTAATTTAATATTGCAATCACTTACACTACGTTATGCTGCAAAAATCAAGTAAATGTTACATATTTACAGATTTGCGTTTATGTAAGAGTTAAATAATGTAAAAGTAAAATATTGAACTCGGATTATTTTCAGCCATTCTGTGGTATTCGATGCTAAAAGTTTTTTTTTTATGTTTGAGAGATTACTGGTGGCCCGGAGGTCTTTCCAGTTTTACCAGGGCAGGTGGCCAAGCAAAGGCTCAGCCCTCCCTCCAGGAAGAGTAATGCTAAAAGTAGGTAGGTAGGTATGAAAATTATTAAAAAAAACTTAAGCTACATAGTACTAGAATGATTTTATTGCTAGGGTAACATTTGTATAGTGGGTGAATGTCATATTTGGTGCTATCTCTTTTTGTTTACGTTGTTTCAAATATCACAAAAAGAGACATACTCTTTATACTAATTCATCTACAAAGATGACGCGTGTATTTTCATTATTAACTTCGTCATTGTCATTGTGCAGCCTCAAACGTCAAACAGCTGAGCGAGGTGACTGACTCGTTGTGTGGCTTGTGCTTCTTTTTCTTAAAAATATTGAAAGAAAAATTAACGTAACAGAATAGGTCGAACAAATTAATAGAAAAATCTACTCTATAATTTTCATCATGAGTGAATTGAGCCAAGAGGAGGTAAGTCAAAATAAATTTTTTAAACGACCGTCTATTACTACGTATGGCCAATCTAATTTCGTAACAAAACAAAGCGTCAATGGTGAACGTCCCAGCAATTGTCATTTACTCACACGTGCTGCAAGATGTCAATATTCGTTACAGATACGAAGAAGACGCCTGGTTCGGCTCGCAGCTCTTAATAGTGCAGGATCAGTGCCTACTTCAGCTAGTCCTCCGGTAACCCCTGGCGCCTCAATTCCTTCTCCTGACCTACACAGTCCACAGCAACCCTCACGATTGTCCCCAGCTCCTTCAACTAGAAGCTCTACAGAACCCACCACTCCTGACACAGCGAATGCAAATCGAGAGCCCAATTACTCAGAAGAAGTCAGGTCAGATCAATCAGATCAAAATAAAATATCAGCAGACGGTTTAATTGTAACAGAAAAAACTGACAACAATATATTGGATGAAATGCCAGACACAAAAATGACAGATCTTACACAAACACGACAGTACAGTAGCTTTGACTCAATGGGTGATGACACATTGATAAGTTGTGGGTCTGTGAGAGTGGGAAGCTTACCGCAAAATACTGTTGCCGGTTCAGAAGGGAGTTCCACAAGGGAAGATAGCACATCGAGATCTATATCTCCACCACAGTTTGTTGAGCCATCACCTGTACGACCAAGACAAACAAATGCTTCACCAAGTTGTTCTCGTCGTTCTTTGTCAATGGAAGTAGATGATGTGTCTGAAAGAAATTCTCAATCTGAAGCTCAGCAAGAACCAATGGAGGTAGCAAAGAACCAAAAATCCAATGTAACTTGTTGTAAAATTGTTTCTAACCTATTGTGTAATTTAAGGTTGAAGATGATTCATCAGCATCTCCGGCACGTAAAATACATAGATCTCGAACTGTCAGTTGCACAGAGTTGACAGAAGAGCAATTACGCACCATTGTATCCAAGATTCTTCAAGTTTCATGGTCAGATGACAGTGCAGGTAAATTAATATATATTAATTAGGAATGAAAGGAAAGTTAATGTTTGGAAATAATCTTTCCTACCTAATTTGGAAACAATCCATAATATTTTACAATAATAACAAAATTGTTATTTTTTTAAACAGTTCTTTTAATTTAAAATTCTATGAAATCAAGATATGTTTTTTAAAGGATTTTAGAATAAAACTTGTCACATTTAATTATGCAGGTGGGATTTTTGTGCCAACAGTGGCAGCCTCGTTACTTGATAATCCAAAGCTTTCTCTGACTGAGCTCATATCTGAAGCTTTAATGGATGTCATAATACAAATAGCAGATGGTGGTGATCCATTGAATCAAAAACTTACTGCAATTATTGAGACTTCAAAGAACTTGAATGAGGAGAATGGTGAGGACTCTTTGTCCAATTCAACAAGTGTAGAAACAGATGCCGATAAACCTGAATGCCCATCACCAGCCCTACCAATCCAGAAAACGATGCCCACACAAGGCTTAGTTGTTAGTTATTTACTTCAATTCTACAATAATGTAAACTCATATGAAAGAGAACACCCCAAGAAGAGTTCAGAACCACCTTTGAGTGATTTGCTCCAAAGTTTGAGAACTATACTGGTCAATCATTTGGTACTAGTGTTACAAGGAAGGTTCGAATTGGAAAAGTGCAGGAAATCACCATTATTACCTTACATATTGATTGGGAATGCACCAACGGGCCTCATCCCAGAATTACTGCTTGCTACATATCTTGATAAAGAAATATTTGATGAGGTAAGGACCTTTATAATGTAACTTATTTAACAAATATCTTGAATAATAGATAGTCCAGGATTGCTGCGTTTGTTGTTTCACTGGTTGTTCTCAGTACTGTAATTCTTTTTGGAACCAGTGGTAGAGTTTACAAGTTTTGTTATTCAACAAGTATGTTATGATGACATTTAAATTGAAATATAAATTATTGATTTGAATGTTTACCAACATTTGATATTCAAGATTTCTTGCAATTGAGTTAAATTCAACCAATTATTGGATTTGAAATAAACGCATATGTTTGTTTTTATCTAACAAACAACTACATTGATATAAATTGGTTTATATTCATTTGTAAATAAACTTAGTTAACCAACCAGTACAGTAAGAATACAAATATGCTGTATTAAACCAAATAAAAAGTTGAAAAAAAGCTTCTAAATTTGAACCTACTCCAATAAGCACATAATTTTTGCATTATTAAATTATTATTGATTAGAAATTTGAATTTGAAACAAACATTGTATTTGACAGACAAATTAGCAAAAAGATAACTGTTATGTTTTATTATCTAATTATGAACTTAAACTTAAGCACATTTGTTGGGTAACATATCAGTTTATTGTTTTTTTTTTTTATTGCCCTTGTAGGCAGACGAGCATACGGCCCACCTGATGGTGAGTGGTTACCGTCGCCCATGGACTTCAGCAATGCCAGGGGCAGAGGCAAGCCGCTGCCTACCGAGACTATTGTGTGTCTGTCTTTATACAACCCGCTCTCAGCAATCCTTTTATTAAAAGGAGAACAAGTATCTTCACTAATACACTACAATAATTATCATCAATAATTATTCCACTGCTTTTATTAGTATATTGTGGAATTAAATCACATTTTTAACAATAAAATTAACGAAATATACTTGAAATGTCTTAAGATTTGAAACACACCCAAGAGCAAAACTAGTGTTCTTGAAAAATAATAAAAAGATTTTATTATATTCAGTTCTACGGAAGATATAATTCATTGAGATTCAGAGATAAACTTACAAATACAATACAATTTTTACTAGTCAACTTGATGACTCAAAATGGGTGGGGTCATGCTGTGATACCTATGGGTTCCGGTGACTATTAAACACTTAAGTGAGTCGTGGGTTCAGTTGCTCATTAATGCAATAAGAAGTGGTTTCTACCCTCGCAATGCGTCCTATGAGCAGTAATTACGAAAATTAAATTCTTGCGGATCCGGTCATTATTACCATTATTCTTGGATCATGCAAGACGGTCCTGAACATATGTTGCTAAGCATATTGTATTTGATTAGCAAAAATGGGACCTGCGTGCAGGTTTTGAAAACGAACATAGTACCATCCATAGTACCATTTTACTGGTGGTAAGACCTCTTGTGAGTCCGTACGGGTAGGTACCACCGCCCTGCCTATTTCTGCCGTAAAGCAGTAATGCGTTTCGGCTTGAAAGGCGGGGCAGCCGCTGTGACTATACTTGAGACCTCAGAGCTTATATCTCAAGTTGGGTGGCGCATTTACGTTGTAGATGTGTATGGGCTCCAGTAACTATTTAACACCAGGTGGGCTGTGAGCTCGTCCAGCCATCTAAGCAATAAATATAAACATCACGCAATATATGAGGACGTCTCGTCCTTTAACACCCTAGGCCGTGATGACTGCTATTTTTTTTTATTGTGGGCAGATGAGCTTAAAGCCCATGTAGTGGTGAGTAGTCACCGAAGCTGATGGACGTCAGCAAAGCAGGTACCTGCTGCTTATAGACTTTGATAGTTACAATAAAATCTTGATAATCAAGACAACACAAGATTGCCTCTCTAAGTATACTAGCACAATTATGTTACAGTATAGGATGTATTATTAAATACTGAATTGTAATATTAATAAATCTGTAGTTATTATCTTTAGAATAATTTTATTTCTTTTAAGGACATGAATGGAACTCGTTCTGACAGAATAGGTGTTAGCATTCTGCCTTCTTGTGCTGCAAAACAACCTTGTGCTCGATTCTATCTATAGTATCGCCTGTATAATAGTAGGTATCACGTTTTGCCAATAAGACCCTAGTTAATGGCTCAAGGTGGGCACCGGTATCCGCGTTGTGGTTTATATAGGCTCTAAGTAACACTAGTTTTTATAGGCCTGTCTGTCTGCCCATCCAAACATAATCTTGAAACTAGGTCCACGATACTCTAATGTCACTGATATGTCGTTTTATATGTAAATGTGACAGATATTCTTAAACTGAATATTTACAAGTACCAACAATTAGTAACCAAAATCGTTAGATAATTGCAACTATCATTTAGTGCAGGCCTGGGTAAATGGCGGCTCGCGAACCGGATTCGGTAGAATTTTGTCTGGCCCGTGAAGCATTTTATATATATTATTATTAAAAACACAAATATTAGTTTTTATCTAACGTAAATGCCGGTGGGAGTCAAATTTTTCTCCCGGACAACCGCTCTTTTCAGCGCCTCCTATTCGAAAATATAATTATGTTAATTGAACAATTACAGTATGTATAATAGCCGCACAACTTTATTAAAAGTTCTAAAAAATTCATCAATTGACATCCTTAGCAAAAACTATACTTAAAATTAGAAAAAAACTCTTTGGGCCGAGGTCAAATTTTCATCTGCAATGTGGCCCAACTATCAAAATATTTGCCCACCCCTGATTTAGTGTAATGAAAAAGCGTAATCGATGATGGGATCGGACAGGTGTTTACTTGGCTGGTGCTTGGAGTTCGTGAAGAGATGCGCAGTGCATTGGGCACGGGCCACGTGTGCGGCGGGGCGGCGTTGCGAGCTCTACACGCGCTGTGCGAGGTGCGAGCCGGGGCTCGTGGCACGCGCCGCCCTGTGTGCGAGCTGCTGGCGCGCCTACCCTCGTTCTGTCCGGACCCAGTCACCTCAGCACCGGGCCGCGAGATCGCACGCGTGAGCTTCCTCGGGCCCTTCTTCTCAGTGAGTTTCATTACCGACAAGCCTTTTTTTTCACATAATCTATACTAATATATAAATCTACAGACTACAGTGGTTTTTACGGATGTTCCGCTATAACTACTGAACCATGCATCCGATTGACTTGAAACTTGGTATCCATGTAGAAAATACATGTACTTAATGGATAGGCTAATATTTATATGAGTGTTGGACTCCCTACACCAGTTGCGGGGGCGTTAAAGATGAGAATCTTGGTGGGGGTGAGAAATAATAATATTCATTTTAAATGCCCAGCGAAGCGGACGGATACAGCTAGTTTTTTATAAATATCTTTATTGTATTGCCGAGTTCACAAAATATGAGATGTAGTGTAGGAATAAGAAAAAAATAAATAATGAGAAGCTTTTTAAATAAGATGCATAATTCCAGGTATCGTTGTTCGCGGAAGAGAACCCCCGTTTGGCAGAGCGTCTGTTCTCTTCGGGAACCGGAGACAGAAGCTTGGCCTTTGCTCTGCAACGGGAAGTGGAAGCCAGTCGCAATACTCTGCACAACATCTGTCATAATATCCTGGTCTGTCCCGAGGCTAGGGAGCCTTTCCTAAACTATTTCGCGGCCATACTGCAGCGAAATGAACGACGCGCACAACTGCAGACTGATGAACGTACGCTCGCTGGTGAGTTACGTAAAATGATCCCCGTAACGAAATCTATACATATAAATAAAATTGGAGTGTCTGTTTGTAATATTGAAATAACCGCTGTTTACTACATGCATATGAATATATATACATTACATACACCAAAATAATATTTTTCACAATTTTTGTCTGTCTGTCTGTTTGTTCCGGCTAATCTCTGGAACGGCTGGACCGATTGTGACGAGACTTTCACTGATAGATAGCTGATGATATAAGGAATAACTTAGGCTTATAACTTTTTTTAGACTAGCTTCGCCCGGTAGCTATGTAACGATTTATTGAAATTAATTAAATATCTTCATCGAGCACCTCTCTTATCTGAGGGACAAGTCACACACAGTTATATAGTAACTGTGTGTGACTTGTTCCCAGGGTATTGTTAGTATTATATAAAACCTGAGGTAGTGGTTTGACTGTAGCATTACCTACCTCTGTCTTGTAGTAACATTGAAAATTAAAATTCTCCAGGCCATTTTTATCACCTCAGATAATAGTGGTATTCAATGAAGATTAAAAAATAAAACTTATGATTTAATTAATTTCAATAAATCGTATTATTACTAGACTAGATCCCAAACTAGAATTCCCTGTAGGTACTATGAGAGTTAGAGACTGATATGCATACTTATATAAATTAAAATATATACACATAGAAATTAAACACCTAGTCACCTACACTAGGTCAAACAAATTTGTTCATCACACCAAGATTTGCTAAATACGGGAATCGAACACATGATAGTTAGGGGCGCCAACTCTTGCACCACCGGGTATAAATAACCAAATATGTCTTTTGTTACCCTACTCCTTTTTCCTTGTTTTCTACATTTGTTGGTGTTCATTCCATTGTCTTCTTACGCCAATCTAGTCCTTACGTATTGACCGCTTTAGTGCGTTTTCTAGTAAAGACCACGATAGTGCTTCAAGACACAACAATGTCTTGGAAACATAATAAAAATATCAATTAGCAAAATTACGACTGAATGACTTGATGAAAATGTTAGATTTCTTTGAAATGCCGCTAACCTCGTCTCTGTCTAATAAACTTATGTTTGGCTTCGGTCCAAATAATACGTTTCCCTACATCGAACCGCTGTAACACTGTAACTGATTCCGTGTAAATATTTATGTTTACGATCGCAAGTGTCTCGGGAAAAGTACTGGCGTGCACAGTAGATCATTCACTTCTATAATTTTCGGCAAACAAAACGCTGATTAGAACATTATATGCTATTAATTCAACGTCGACTCAGACACAAATAGAATTGTAGTCTTTCAATTAACGAATTCAATATGTAGTTTTACGTAACTAGATAATAATACTAGGCGTATCACGTAACTCCACCCGCGCAGTTGTGGATGAAATGAGGATTTGTTGTTTTTTTGGCACTCTGTTCTGATGAAATATGATTATATACTTTTATTTCAAGATCTTAATACGTAACACGTTTACCAAATTCGTAAAATGTATTTTTTTTTAATATTTTTCTATTAAATAGATATTTTTCATCAGAATAGTGTTTTGGCTTGATCCACCTTAACTATAATTATATTAATGTTTTTTGTTTGTAAACATCTTCGATGTAGGTACATACATGCCTGTGGGCGGTTTTAAAATAGTAAACAAATCGAAGGCTATGATTTGAAATTCAAACATAAAATGTATCAAAACCATTCAAACCACGAGTGCGCTGCATTTTTCGCTCGACATATTTTCCCCGTCCACTTTAGCAAACAACATAAATACAGTGATAAACTTGTGAAATTTCATTCCTTGGAATATGATTTTAATACTGTTTATTATGTATGCACATGAATTTTTCATATGACACTTTACCATTTAAATGCAATATAGACTCTTTTAGTATAGACATACAAAATTTAACACGAACACACCTGTATTTAGATTGTACGATTTCATTATTTGGATTCAATCCAATACCTAGAAAGTGATCGGGTGTATTTTCATTCTTGCCAAATAACTTTGTATTTTTCTCTTTTCTTTTTGTTTCGGTCACTTAATAATCGTCATTTCTTCGTGTATTTGTTACTATTATCTTACGTCTCAAGGCTGACAGCATCGCTGCGGCCATTCGCCTCTGCTCATCATAACGACGATTACTGTACTAAAACTTTTGTAACTCTTAGTCAGAATGTATGAGAAAGTTCAAAATTAACATTTTGAAAATAGCTGTTTGATTCCGCATTACACGTTTCACTGTTTTCAACTTTTATAAAGCCACTAGCGACCCGCCCTTGCTTCGCTTCGGAAACTAATTTATTATTGACTAGCGACCCGCCCTCGCTTCGCTTCGGAAACATTAAAACACACATGAAACCAAAAAAATAAAATAAATAAAAATTAAAAAAAAGTAGCCTATGTTCATCAGGAACAATGTCGGCTTCTAATGGAAAAAGAATTTTTCAAATCGGTCCAGTAGTTTCGGAGCCTATTCGAAACAAACAAACAAACAAACAAATCTTTCCTCTTTATAATATTATTTATTATTGATTTCTCCACTATTTAATGGATGTTATTATATATATAAACCTTCCTCTTCAATCACTCTTTCTATTAAAAAAACGCATCAAAATCCGTTGCGTAGTTTTAAAGATTTAAGCATACATAAGGATATAGGGACAGAGAAAGCGACTTTGTTTTTTACTATGTAGTGATAAGGTACTTTAGCGCAATCTATACTAATATTATAAAGCTGAAGAGTTTGTTTGAATGCGCTAATCTCAGAAACAACTGGTCCGATTTGAAAAATTCTTTCAGTGTTAGATAGCTCATTTATTGAGGAACGCTATAGGCTACATAACATCACGCTGAGACCAATACAAGCGGAGCACTAATAAAGAATGTTTCAAAATCGGGTTTTTCCCTTTTAAATAGCTCCATAAAATTCTATTATTCAAAAATATTTTCACTTTCTACGTAAAAGAAGAGGCGGGTAAAATTTAGCGTTATGCCAAAGTAACTAGTCGGCGCGAAGTCGCGGGCAAAAGCTATTTCAAAATTATTATTTTCGTACCTAATCTGGTAGCCCTAAGGCTATGCCAGCATAGTCGAACGAGTAGGTGAGGTCACGGGGCTTTAACCTGAGGAGTATTTCAATAGGAATATCACACCGACTATGTGCAGTAAAGGAAAAAAAATTGTTGACATCACGGCTGCTCGAATATTAGGTTTAAATTTAATTAGCGCTCATGCTACTTAATTGGCGTAAATGGGGCACCGGAGATCACAGTCGCCAAAACGTTAATGCCGCCTCTCTGAAGTATCGATACGTGTGGGCAATTCGAATTGCAAAGTAATTCTTCATATTCATTGTTTCATAGTCCAAGTCGTTTTTGAAAATTTGTAGTTTGATTTTCAATACTCTAGTTATTACCGCGTTTGTACAGTACTACAACTAGGCTCCCGATCCACTAACGGTGCTTTTACGTACTTCAAGCACCGGTCACCGTTCTCGTCGAACCCGTCGCTTGCGACGAAGGGCTCGACGAGTAAATTAACTCTCAGACACAGCCCACTGAGTTTCTCGCCGGATCTTCTCAGTGGGTCGCGTTTCCGATCCGGTGGTAGATTCTGCGAAGCACGGCTCTTGCTAGGGTTCGTGTTAGCAACGTCATCAGGTTTGAGCCCCGTGAGCTCACCTACAAAAGTTAGGGTTACGCTGATATAGCCTCTCAAGGCTATCAGCTTAGGTAGGAAAAAAAAAACAAAAAACTACAACTACAACTGGTGTTACATCCTTGAATCCAAAATGTATGTAGATAAGTATATCGATAGGAAAATCGAACCCTATCTAACCCAGGCGACGGGACAACGCAAACGTGTCTTGTCGGATCCCCCAAATCCTCTCTCGGTACATTTAGGCCTCTCAAGCACCGGTCACAGTCCTCATCGAAATCTTCGATTACGACGAAAATTCAGCGAGCGAACTAACCCAAAGACCAGCGAGCGAAGTAACCCAAAGACAGCCCACTGAGTTTTTCGTCGGCTCTCCTCAAAGGGTCGCGAAACCGAATTTAAACCGGTGGTAGATTCAGCGAAGCACTGCTCTTACTAGGGTTAGTGTTAGAAAATACTCTCAGGTTGAGCCCGTGAGCTCACCTACCCGTCCGGGCATAACTAGAATAGCACCCTAGGTTACAAGCGAATAGGTTGAGAATTTTTTTTATGTCAAAGAATTTTAATCAGACATCAGAGAACAAATTGTTATTAACGGTCATGACGATGCCGTATTATTGATAATAAAAACTGAGAGTACCGCTTTTTTTCAACAACAAAATAATGCGGTAATGCATTTGACCAGGTATGCCGTGGGCTCGTCCACCCATCTAAACTATTAAAATAATAAATATTTCAGGTGATGGCTTCATGTTGAACGTGTGTTCGGTGTTACAATTGCTGTCCGTCCGCATTAAGCTGGAGCGCGTGTACCCGCTGTACACTTTCCAACCGGACTCGTGGGCGAACGTCCGCGACGAGACTAGACTGTACTTCACCGCGCAAGAGGCCCAGGACTGGCTCGATGAACTCAGTAAGTTTCACGAGATACCTAAATAATTTAATAAGCATGTCCTTTCGAACGTCTCTGAGTATTAATAAAAATACACTTATGTATGTCGGAGAAGCCACAATTATTAACACCATCGTCAGACATCATAGGGGCGAATAGAGTACACCAATCACGTTTGTTGTTTTAGGACAATTTAGAAATCTTCTCTTGACGTTAGCAAACGCAGGTACCGCTCTTCAAGAAGGCTGGTTGGTAAGTATGATGGCGTCTATGCGCGTCTCCATCGGGTAGAAACGAAACGAAACAAAAAAAAACGACGTCTATGATATGTATAAGAAATATTTGCACATACGAAATCAGTAATACAAATGAAATACATAGTATAATCTGTTCTTTCAGATAACGATCCGAACCACAAGTGGCCCGAGGCTAAATTCCAGACTGTTTGTTGGTTCCTGACGCTGCACATGCATCACGTGGCACTCATTCCTGCATTACACACACACCAAAGACGTATTCGGTAGGTAACTGGCGACTGCCGCCGTTGCTACCTCTGTTTGTATAGAATTCCCCGGTCACCGTCCTCGTCGAACCCGTCGCTTGCGACGAAGGGCTCGACGAGCGAATTAATCCACAGACACAGCTCACTGAGTTTCTCGCCGGATCTTCTCAGTGGGTCGCGTTTCCGATCCGGTGGTAGATTCTGCGAAGCACGGCTTTTGCTAGGGTTCGTGTTAGCAATACTTCGGTTTGAGCCCCGTGAGCTCACCTACACACGTTAGGGTGAAGCTGAAATAGCCTCTCATGTCTATCAGCATAGGTAGGAAAAAAAATAGCATTCGAAATTTATCTGTGTGCTTGCATCCTAATTCCTATAGGAAGTACTTTGATTCATATAGAAAGCTTAATGCCATGCCGTCGAGCCGCCAAATTCCAAAATCGACCTGTCGCTGGTGTGAGTTAATTAGCATGTAGACGTGTTATGCTATATATAACCACTCACCAGCTAGATTAACTGGTGGTAGGACCTCTTGTGATTACTGGTGGTAGGACCTCTTGTGAGTCCGCACGGGTAGGTACCACCACCCCGCCTATTTCTGCCGTGAAGCAGTAATGCGTTTCGGTTTCAAGGGTGGGGTAGCCGCTGTAACTATACTGAGACCTTAGAACTTATATCTTAAGGTTGGTGGTGCATTTATGTTGTAGATGTCTATGGGCTCCAGTAATCACTTAACACCAGGTGGGCTATGAGCTCGTGTACCTATCTAAGCAATAAAAAAAAAATAGATGGTCAGATCTGGTTAAGAGAGTGGTTGGTGGTAGTATATACCATGCGGTCCATACCACACATAATCGTTCAGTGTGGAGGAAAGTCACATTTGGTCGCGATCCTCGGCAGTGAGGACAATGATGAAGAAGAAGAACCACTCACCGACGGGCCTATGCTCGTCTACCTAGAAAGGAAATAAAAGAACAAGGTTGAGGAGTCCTTTGCGGTTATATCGGCATTGCCAATGTCCAAGAGCGGCGGTGGTCACGTACGATCTAAATCGATCTGGAAGCCGCATTCATGAATTTCAAGACCATACATACCTATATATAAAAAAATCCACAAAAAATAGTAAATAATTTTGATTCTTCAATTTACAGCGCTTTCCGTGACCTACAGAAGGTAATCGAAGAACTGATGGCTGCAGAACCACAATGGAGAAACAGTTTTTCAGCTCTGCGGAATCGAGAACTACTGAGACGTTGGAGAAGGCAGATCAAACGTCTACACAGGTACTTTTTTTTTATCGCCCTTGTAAGCAGACAGGCATGCGGCCCACCTGATGGTGTGTGGTTACCGTCGCCCATAGACTTCAGCAATGCCAGGGGCAAAGCCGAGCCGCTGCCTACCGTTAAGTGCTCTCCACAAGCCTCGTTTGAAGAAGGACATGTCATAGCGCTCGGGAAACACCGTGGAGAGGGGCTCATTCCAAAGCCGGATGGTACATGGCAAATAAGATCTCTGGAATCACACTGTGGATGAACGCAGTGGTTCTAGGTAGTATGGATAAACTCTATTCCGGTGGCGGGCGATGCGATTGTAAAATTAGATGATGGTATCATCTTAAACAGGTATAATAATATGTCGTAAAGCATTTATCAGGGGGGATGGCCATTATTCAAGAAACAAACATGTCGAACGTCCACTATCCTCTTGTCTAATTTTGCTGCAAAGCCCTCGTGCGTTCCAATTCCAAATGCGGGACAAGGGAAGGAGGGTCGTCGTACCCTCTTGCGGGGGCACGGAGTGGGCCTTGGAGGAACCCCTCTGCCCGGGCTGAATCTCCCTGCCTAATGAGAGATGATGCGCTGCAGGATGTTGTAGGGCAGGCTTGAGGTAGTGATGGGTGGGACTTTCCTTCTTCCTTTCCCTCTTCTCTTCTCTTCTTTCTTGCGTCTTCAATCTTCATCAGGGGCGGCTGCTACTCTCCTCCATATTTTTTTGTGGGACAGTCGTTATTCTCACTTAATAACTTAACCCCAGGTGGTCCGTGAGGTCGTTGGCCCGTGTAAGCGATAACGGAACCTATGTCGCCTCTCTTGTTAAGACCCGGTACAGGTTGTCACATAACAGTTTGTCGGTGGGTGCTAGATCGAAGCAGTGCGCGGAGACGGCGCTGCTGGAGGGCGAGGTGATGCGGCGCAGCGTGCAGTTCTACTCGTCAGTGTGCGCGCTGCTGTCGCGGCAGCTGGACGCGTCCGCGGGGGAGGGCCCGCCGGCGCTCGCCTTCCGCGCCACGCCCGAGTGGTACGTCGAGGACGTCGCCGAGTTCATGCTCTTCGCTGTGCAGTGAGTCTCATAAACTATGCTTTTAGGTTTTAGTATGTCTGGTAACATTTTGTTTTCTTAAGTTTGAAAGTGTAAAGTGAAAATATATATTCAGGAACTAGCTGACCCGGCAGACTTCGTAGTGCCTCAAAAGATAAATAAAAGACCTAAACTTTTGTATAAAATAAACTTAAAACATACAAAAGGAATCTCGCCGACGGGGGACACAGCTAAGGAAAAACAAAATTGTTATTTTTATTTAATTCCGAGCATTTTCATATCCACCTTTCAAACCTTCCCTGGACTTCCACAAATAATTCAAGACCAAAATTAGCCAAATCGGTCCAGCCGTTCTCTAGTTGTAGCGAGACTGAACGAACAGCAATTCAAATTGGAAGTTTATTTTGTATGAAAAGCTATAATCCAGATTGTGTAAGCTCCTCCTTGCGTAGATAATCTTCAAAGCTGACGGTCGTGGCCTCGTCTAACAACATTCTCCTGTATTATACAAAAAATGTATAAGCTTAATATCTGCTAAAACACAACAGAGGTTGACACCGGAATAATAATAATAACTAGTGGTCGCCCGGTAGTCGAAATTCGACTATAATTAATTGAAATTATAAGTTTGTACACTATTGTGGTTCTATTGTCAATATGATACTTCTACTAGCTGTACCCGTCCGCTTCGTTGAGCTTATAAAATTAACATTATTATCTCTCAGCCCCACAAAGATTCTCATTATTAAAGGCCCCCGCAATTCTACTTCTATAATTACAAATTTCGCCAAGACTACACACTATTGAAAAATATTAATAAAGACAAAGAATATTTAATCTATTCTCAATTTGACCACAGACGTCAAGAACAAAAGTTTGACAATAAATAAATAGTATGCAAGCATGCGTGTATGCGTCAAATACAATGGTAGTGTGTGTAATATTTTTTTATTGATTTAATGTATTTTTTAGGCATAATTTAAAAAAAAAATTAGCATTCTGCCCTCCTCTATATTCTCTATAACTATGGGAAATTTCATAGTCCTCTGTCTGCGCAATTTTCGTAAAATTAAAAGGTGTGCAAAGTTTTTTCTTCACGTATTAACTTATAGATAATGTTATTTGTTGTCCATTTTCAGATACGTACCTCAAATAGTCGCTGAATACATAGAGGATCCAATCATAACGTGGCTCCTCAGCGCCATCTGCAATTCCCATCTCATCAAAAATCCATATCTTGTTGCGAAAATTGTCGAAGTGCTTTTCGTGATAAACCTTTCGGTTCCGCTCAAGCTGAAAAACGTATACGAAAAGTTCATGGACCATCCGATGTCGCAAAACGAGCTGCCCAGCGCTTTGATGAAATTCTATACGGACATTGAGACTACGGGCCAGAGCACGGAGTTCTACGATAAGTTCACTATTCGATTCCATATCAGTATCATATTGAAGGGAATGTGGGAACGACCCATACACAAACAGGTCAGTGACGAACCTGATTCGGAAATAATAATTTTGTTTAATTAAATAATTTAAGTGTAAAATCTAAAGGCACATTACGTATACTCGTGCGTCCACAATTTTGGGCGGGATTTCTTATTTTATTTTAAAGTTTTAATTTTAAATTACAATATAAAATTGTCATCGAGCATTAAATATAAAATCCGATTACAAATTTAACAAACCCAAAAAACACCGTCCACTTGTGCTCCCTCAGTTGGCCGCTAGGGGCGCTGTTCTAATTCCATACAAATTTGAGTTAACTTTTACGCTATCGAGAACTTGCACTAAGCACACTGGTGTTCAGTGGTCACTGTAGCCCATAGACATCAACAAAGTAAATGCTGCCCACCTTAAGAAATGAGTTCTAAGTCTCAGTTTTCATTACAACGGCTGCCCCATACTGCTTCTCGGCAGACAGAGTGGTGGTACCTACCCGTGCGGGCTTCCAAGAAGTCCTACCACCAGTGTACTGTACCTTGTTGTGTGGTTCCAGGCCATCGTGAAGGAATCCCGTTCCGGTCGTCAGTTCGTGAAGTTCATCAACATGTTGATGAACGACACCACATTCCTACTCGACGAGTGTCTCACGGTCAGTGTTTAATCTTCTCCTTTTTATATATATGTAATTGCTTTTGTTGAAGTCTCCTATTGTTCAAATCTTACCAATGTATTTTATTGGTATGTTTTTTGAATAATTTAATTATTGAATAAATGCTTGAAGCTCACGGCCCACCTACTGTTACTTGAGGCTTGAGGTCGAAGTCTCGATTGTATTGTAAAATGTAATATGTCTTAGTTGGTTGTAGTTTGGCTTCTTTTATATTAATGCGTCCATTTCAGTATCTCACTGCTTGATATCATCATATTATTTTCTAATTTAACCCCGTAATTGCTAATTTATAGTCCGACATCTTCAATGAGAGTTCACGTAAGTGGTACGGTACTTGTAGAAATAAATCAAATCAAACTACATTGTGAATAGATCTTATACCCACTCCATCTAGGAAGAAAAAGTTAAGTCGTGTAGGTTTACGACGGAAGGAAGATCTTCCACCGAGCGGAACGTATTGCTCGTTAGACCAACGATCAGAATGTTGTTGATCGTAACTTGCACGCTTATATTGAAAATGTGGTAAGCGAGATTCAGGCATCTATCAAATACCTTGTGTTCTGTGATGACTACCGCCACAAATCGAGATGAGTTTTAATTGTGAAGATAATAATGTTATACAGATAACTAGTTCTATATTCCGATACCTAGCGAGATAGTTGTGTTGAGTGTGTATGTATGTAGTGGCGTGGTGTTGTCCGCAGTACCTGAAGCGCATCCACGAGGCGCAGGAGGGGGCGGCGGGCGGGGAGACGCGCGCCCGCACGCTCGCGCAGGACGAGAGGCAGTGCCGCTCCTACCTCACGCTCGCCAGGTGCGACATTCTACCTTTGCACCGTTTTAACTTTACAAATAACTTATATAAAATATGTTATATGTATAAATAAATATATATTTACTAACGATCACGCCACGTTAACTGGTCCCGTGCTAAGTTCGTAAAGAACTTGTGTTACAGGTACCAGATAACGGAAATAAATGTAAGATTTTTATTATACACATACATATATTTAAGATACACCCATAACCCTGGAAAATACATTTTATATTTATCATATAAATATCTTCCCTTGGCGGGATTCGAACCCGCGACCCCCTTGTGTAGTGACCATGTCGCTTACCACTTCACCAGACGGATTGAATTGCTGTTCGTTAGTCTCGCTAATACTCCAGAACGGCTGGACCGATTTGGTTAATTTTGGTCTTAAATTATTTGTGGACCACAGAAGGTTTAAAAGGTTAAAAAATATGAAAATGCTCGGAATTAAATAAAAATAACAATTTTGTTTTTCCTTTGATGTGTCCCCCGTCGGACAGATTCCTTTTGTTTAAGTTTATTTTGTACAAAAGTTTAGTTATTTTGTTTATTGATTGAGGCACTACGAAGTCTGCCGGGTCAGCTAGTATATTATATATATGTCGGGGAAACCGCATTATTAAGACCATCGTCAGACATCATAGGGCCAAATAGCTAGGGTGATCGAGTTAAGAGAAATATTGAGTACACAAAACACGTTTGTTATCGAACAATTTAGAAAACTTCTCTTGACGCTAGCAAACGAAAACGAATGACAGTTCTTAGGATGAAGAAACCGCTCTTTGAGAAGGCTGGTTGGTAAATGTGTTGGCCTTTTTTGTGTGTATTTGATGTGGGATTAGGTCAAAGTAAAATAACACAGTTTTTTTGGAGAAGTAACAAAATGTATTATTTTAGCACACGCAGTTGTTCAACTTATAATGTCCGATCGCCATCTTGACCATCTCTCCTCCGTCCTTTTCTTTCCCATACATTCATCCCTTTCACTCTAAACGTTCCGTTTGTTAAACTATAATGGGTACAATATTTACAGAGAAACGGTTGACATGCTGGAGTACTTGACGGTGGAGATCAAAGAGCCGTTTTTACGCAGCGAGCTGGTGGACCGGCTCGCCTCCATGCTCAATTTCAACCTGCAGCAGCTCTGCGGCCCCAAGTGTAAAAACCTTAAGGTGAGCTCCACACTACATATCGAAGAGTGAAAGGCTTAAAGGCTTGTAACTATATTGAGCTCTTAGAACTCATAACTCAAGGTGGGTGGCGGCATTTACGTTTTTTTTATTGCCCTTGTAGGCAGACGAGAATATGGCCCACCTGATGGTGAGTGGTTACCGTCGCCCATGGACTTCAGCAATGCCAGGGGCAGAGCCAAGCCGCTGCCTACTGCTCAATACTTTCCACAAGCTTCGTTTGAAGGACATGTCATAGCGCTCGGGAAACACCGTGGAGGCGAGCATTGGTCATTGGTCTTCTGTATCACAGACATGCCTAGTGCAGAGTTCATTGTAAAGGAGTTCTTAATATTAATGCTAACTGAATATTAAAGTGTATAATATTAATGTTCAATAAATATGAATATTATTATTTATACAATATAATCGATAATTACAAAACTTCTTAACCATACAGGAGATTTCTTTTTTATTATTCATAAAAAAGTGCAAAAAGATTTTTAATTAATGTATCTTGTTTTCTCTCTCTCTTTTATAATAAACGTATCTGCTTAAGATGCTTTTAACAGAAAACAATTATTTGTGCAGGTCCGCCGGCCCGAGAAGTACGGCTGGGAGCCGCGGCGGCTGCTGAGTCAGCTCGTGGACATCTACCTGCACCTGGACTCCCCGCAGTTCCACGCCGCGCTGGCCGCCGACGAGGTGCGTTGAACTCATAACTACTCTACTAACAACACCCGATCTACCTATCGAAATAGGCTCTTATACATGAATTTCTATATACTAGGGACCCCCGGGCACTCGAAATTGGACTATAATTAATTGAAATTATAAGTTTGTACACTTTTATGATTCTATTGTCAATATTATACTTCTACTAGCTGTACCCGTCCGCTTCGCTGGGCATTTAAAATTAACATTATTATTTCTCAGCCCCCACAAAGATTCTCATCATTAGCGCCCCCGCAACTGGTGTAGGGAGTCCAACACTCGTATAAATATTAGCCTATCCATTAAGTACATGTATTTTCTACATGGATAACAAGCTTAAAGTCAATCGGATGCACGGTTCAGTAGTTATAACGGAACATCCGTAAAAACCCCTATACATTTATATGTTAGTATAAATAATCACGGATTTCGCCAAGACTACACTTTAGACAAATATTAATAAAGACAAACAATATTTAATTTATTCTCAATTTGATCATAGACTATAAGCAATAAGTACCTAAGAAAACTTTGACAATAAACAAATAGTATGCATGCGTGTGTATGTCAGATACAAGGTAGTGTGTGTATTGTTTTTTTTATTATTGATTTAAAGTTTGTGCATAATTTAAAAAAAAATTAACATTCTGCACTCCTCTATATTCTCTATAAGTGTGCGAAGTTTCATACTCTTCCGTCCGCGCAACTTTCGTAAAAAGGGGTAGAAAGTTTCTGCTTCACGTAGGTATTAATAATATATAGATATTGCTGAGAGGAACTCACGATCCAACTGGTGTTAAGTGATTACCGAAGCACATGCTGCTTCACGTTAGAAATGGGCAGGGTGGTGGTATCTCCCTACCTATAGTTCGACGAAGGGCTTGACCTCATCTACACATTAGGGTAAAGCTGAAATAGCCTCTTAAGGCTATTGGCTTAGGTAGGGAAAAAACCTATAGTAGTCTATTACTAAACAAATCTTATTAACAATCAATCAATCTGAAATATATGAACTCTTTTATTGAACGGAATTTTAAACAAGAAAATTTAATAATTATTGAAAGGTACGTCTAGAGGGTTAACCACTGAAACTAATGAATCGTTTCTAATGTAATTAAATACTGCTACCATGTTCCCGATAAAAGCTTATTCTTAGTTTAGATTCTAACTTAAACATAAAATTTGGTTCTAAATACTTAGTAAGCAGTTCAGAAGGTCAGTGCGTGACGTGATCGCGTCCGGGCCCAATTGTCGGTGATTAATCGATGTCACGTACATTATTTTATAAATTTACGTTTACGAGTATTTAGTGATGGAGTGTTGTGATGTTTTTCGACAGAGATCGTTCCGGAAAGAACTGTTTGACGAGGCGGCCGTGCGGCTCACAAAGTCCTACATAAAGACACCATCAGAAATAGAACGCTTTAAAGCGCTCGCAGACAATGCCTATCAAATTGCTGGTGAGTTCACTTCAACACAAGATATACTCAAGTATTCTCCACACACAGGGAATAGAACGGCTTTTGACATAAGAACTTCATTACGTGTGACGTCATTTGGTATCAAATAATTATTGGCGGGTACGCGAGGAGCGAAGTTGCGTAAATTATTTTATTTTGTCAATTTAAATTTTCTTCAGGTTTAAATGTGTAATAAAGTCACGGCGGAAAGTGCATAAATGTGGGAAGATGCAACAAAGCCGCCAGACATACCTTCTTGGCTTCTTCCAAGAAGTCTCAGTGAAACCACAATTTTACTGAGACTTTATTTAATCCCATCCCATCGCGTTTCATTTAATTTCATCCCAATTGATTAAAGTTTCAAATTAAATAACATCATTTCATTTCGCTTCAACTGATTTTTCTTATGAATATAAGAAAAAAATATAAGGCTTGGCTTAAAGGTATCGTTACAGGCCATAAAATCCTAAAAAAAATGAGACAAAATATAACGAGGCACTTATCATACATTAAAAACACAAATTTTGCCACATGAAACTATCAATAATTGTGTCTGCTGTTAATGTGTTAATGATGCGATCTTGTCACAATTGTTTAATATATATTTAAATATATTGCGTATTTGAATAGTAAAAACAGATTATTTATAATAATTATTTGTTTCAGTGTCGAACCAGCAGAAAAGCGACGAATTTGCAGACGCCCCTGAAGAGTTTCGGGATCCACTCATGGATACGCTGATGACGGATCCCGTGGTTTTACCCTCTGGGAAGGTTCGCTTCTTGACATTTTAATTATAACTTAGAATATCTATCAGCAAATGTTGTCTTTTCTCATTAAAAGTGTACGGTTTCCAAAAATATTCGAAATTGAGTTAATATGCGGAATCATTTGGTATCATCAGTATTTTTCTCATAAATACTGTCAAAAGAGCGTAGTTTATTATTTTTTTTGTTTACCGATGTTTTGACTGCTATTAACAAAATCAATACATAATTTTATCTTACTTTAAAAGACAGAGAATCTAACTGGTAAAAATTCATAAATAAATGTTGCAAAGATCATTAATATTAAAAAATCACATGTTACACCTTTAAAACACTCTCCTGTAAAATTAGTAAGTTTTGAGATTATACAGTTTTAATGCGAGAAGACGATGTGATTTTATTTTCGCGCGGTTTTGCATTGGCCGCGTCGTGTCGACCTGGATTAGCACCACCCACTCTCCTGGGTGTCGTAAAGCGACTATTCTTCGAGGATTGGACAGCAGCGTTCTCTATTATATGAACGTACTGTGATCACCAACTGACTTCTACTGTTAGTAACGTAAGTCTGCACGGGAAGGTCCATCCTACCTATTTCTACTACGAAGTAGTAATGATTTCCCGGTTTAACGGAAGGTCAGCCTTTATACAATACAATTGAGACTTCGACTTCATGCCTCAGAGTCGGAGTCTGTATTCGCATTATGTCTGAGGTCCATTATCGCTAACACTAGGTGTGGACCGTGAGTTCGTTCACCCATTGAGACGATAAAAAAAAAACTTTAAACGAATTAATCATAAATAGTATTTTATTTATATTTTTATTGGAAAACGATTGTTACATCACTTATCCGATTCTTTCAAACCAATTCTTAAAAAAAAATGTTTGCGGTTTGAAATCGATTTTATTTAATATACAGGGTGGCCCATAAGTCCTTTGATATGAAAAAAAAATTATTAAAATAAAACTAATTACATTATGAATTAAATTTTTATTTACATAAAAAGCTTAAAAAACGGGAATTATTTTTTGAAAATAACATCTCCTAAATGTAATCCGTTGCGATCACGGCACTCTTGCAAACGACGTCTAAAATTGTCGATGACTGCGCGGCACGTCACTGCTGAAACGCTTGTCATTTCTCTGCGGATGTTTTCTTTTAGGGCCTCAATTGACCGCGGGTTTGTGTCGTATACTTTAGCCTTAAGGTAGCCCCACAAAAAAAAATCCATCGGGGTCAGATCTGGACTACGTGGAGGCCAGGAAATGTCTCCTCTCTTAGAGATAACTTTGCCAGGAAAAAGTTGACGGATAACGGGCATAGCAGTGTTAGAGGTGTGAGAAGTGGCCCCATCCTGTTGAAACCACGTCCTGGCATTAAAGCCTGAAAAGTTTTGCAATTCTGGTATGAAAAACTCTTCGATCATAGCCACATATCGCTCCGACGTAACAGTAACTGCGCGCCCTCTGCCATCCTCAAAGAAGTAAGGCCCTAGGATACCATGGGCTGACATAGCGGCCCAAACAGTCACTTTCGGACTATGTAAGGGCTTCTGATGCTTAAGTTTTGGATTGATGGGGCTCCAATAGCGGCAATTTTGTTTACTAACATGCCCGTTAAGATGGAAATGAGCCTCGTCAGAGAACATTATGTTATTGAAGGAAGTAAACCGATTCAACATTTCATTCGCATAATTTTGTCTTTGAATACCGTCAGTTTCCTTTAATTCTTGAACCAACTGAATTTTGTAAGGGTGCATATGTAAATCTTTCTTCAAAATCCGTTGTAACGATGTCCTGGATACGTTTAATGCTCTGGCGCGCTTACGAGTTGACTGTGTCGGATTTTCGCGAATAGACTGTGTCACTGTGTCTATATTTTGTTCCGTACGTGACGTCCTTGGGCGACCCAACCGCGGTTTATCTAACGTCGAACCGGTCTCCTCGAACTTAGCAACCCAGTTCTTAATCGTTTGAAGAGTTGGAGTGTCGTCAAAGTTGTGTAAACCTTTGTGTTCTCGAAATTTACGCCGCGCAACGGTTGCCGAATTGTCGTTTTTATAAAACTCGCGCACACAAAACGCACGGTCCGCTCCGGTAAAACGCTCCATCGCGACTAAATTCCCAGAAACCGAAGTTACTCCTCCCGCTTCCCCTGCACCGCTCACGCGCGCCCTGTTCGTTTTATTCAAATTTTACTTTTCAAAGGACTTATGGGCCACCCTGTACTTAGTTACAGTGCTCTAGTCGATATTTTAAAAATAAAATACACTAGGTTAATCTTATTTTTTAAATTAAAGTTTTTAATAGCAATTCAGGAATCGGCCTTTTGAAGTTCTCAACAACCAATGGACATGCAAGGAGGCGGACTGCCATGCGACACTGAATTCTATGGAGAGATGGATAGCATCGTTACCACTATCCCGGGCGATAAGAATATCATTGTTTTTTTATTTATTGCTTAGATGAATGGACGAGCTCACAGCCCACCTGGTGTTAAGTGGTTACTGGAGCCCATAGACATCTACAACGTAAATGCGCCAACCACCTTGAGATATAAGTTCTAAGATCTCAGTATAGTTACATGTTTTTGCGGAGTTTTATTAATGTGTTGTGTTTTAATTGTATTAAATAGGTAATGGACAGGTCGGTGATCTTACGTCATCTACTGAACAGTGCCACGGACCCCTTCAACCGACAGCCTCTCTCCGAGGACCAACTACGTCCAGGTACTGATCAGATTCCATTACAGTTATCATGATTGTTTTTTGCATTGATGTGTTATTTTATAAATTTTTTTTATTGCCCTTGTAGGCAGACGAGCATACGGCCCACCTGATGGTGAGTGGTTACCGTCGCCCATGGACTTCAGCAATGCCAGGGGCAGAGCCAAGCCGCTGCCTAACGAGCTGGCGACCCACCTGCCGTTAGATGGTTACTAGAGCTCAAGGAAATCATATGATTTTTTTTTATTGATCAGATGGGTGGACGAGCTCACAGCCCTCTGGTGTTAAGTGGTTACTGGAGCCCATAGACATCTACAACGTAAATGCGCCACCCACCTTGAGATATAAGTTGTAAGGTCTCAGTATAGTTACAACGGCTGCCCCAGCCTTCAAACCGAAACGCATTACTGCTTCACGGCAAAAATAGGCAGGGCGGTGGTATGTACCCGTGTGGACTCACAAGAGGTCCTGTCACCAGTAATTACGCAAATTATAATTTTGCAGATTTCATTTTTATTACACGATGTTATTCCTTCACCGTGGAAGTCAATCGTGAACATTTGTTGAGTACGTATTTCATCAGAAAAATAGGTACCCGCCTGCGGGATTCGAACACCGGTGCATCGCTCGATACGAACGCACCGGACGTCTTATCCATTAGGCCACGACGACTTCGTGGTGGTCACGTTGAAACATGAGCTTGAAGCCATCAGTTGAATTTTATAATGGTTATTCCACTATTGAACCAGAAGGCATAAATAGAGAAGATTGTGGTGTTACATTGATCTAGTGGAACCCATGCGGATACACAACATTACCTACGAGTGGTAACACCGAATTAAAAAAATAATCTGAATCTTGAATGTTTTTATTACAGCGACTGAACTCAAAGAAAGAATCCAACAGTGGCAACGCGAGAAAAAATCAACGTAATCGTCCAAAGCCAAGGCTAAAGTCTGATGTACATAACATTACACATATAAAGACTAACAACAGGTGTAATCCGCCTTCGGGGACTATTGTCCGCGCGTGACTGAGATTATCCAGAGCGTGTGTGTTTGTGAGAACGATTCGTGAATATCTTAACTATACTAATGAACGTGTTAGACAAAACTTAGTATATATTATCGTCGTAGCTTTCCTACTACAAGGTGTCCATTGAATCAATTGATTGATATCGATGGCACCAAATTGATTAAATAATACGTAGATTAAAATTCTCGTACCATAGTGTTTTTAGAGTTCGAGTGAATCAGTTTTAAGGTGTTTTAAAAGCGATGGCCGCGAATGTTGGAACTGTTGGACAACGGCAAGTGGAATTCGGTTCTAGACCACATAATATGAAAAGGTGAAGTGCATATCAATTCCGTTATTTTGATCTACAATTTCTTGAACTTTTCTTTTGTTTTTCTGTGACTAAATTTCTTACATTTATAAAACCGAAACGCCTTCAATTGCTATCGTTTAAATCAAAATAGTTTTCAGTTAATGGAATTAATTTGCCTTGAAATGGTTTAAACATTTTTGAGATTTGATCGAATTAATAGAAAAAAAAAAACTAAAGAAGTGTCCATGTCTATTGTTCCATGTTATGTAGGCCGAGATGTTTCAAATGATTTTATTATTATGTAAAAAGCTAAAAGAAGGTCGTGTGCAGTGCATTGTTACATTTATCGATTTTTTTTTATTGCCTTTGTAGGCAGACGAGCGTACGGCCCACCTGATGGTAAGTGGTTACCGTCGCCCATGGACTTCAGCAATGCCAGGAGCAGAGCCAAGCCGCTGCCTACGTTTAAAATTAATGCATTTTTTTTTGTATATAAAAATTTAAAATAGCAACTTTGTCCCCATGTTTGGTATTCGGTCTGTTTAGCATAATGTTTGTACTCCCATTTCTGTATATATAGGAAATGAGGCCTAATATTATGAATGCCATTCACTTGACGCGGTTCCGTGGCGAGGTGCTTGTCTAAACCCCGGAAAGTATAAAAAAAATGTAATGGCAAAACATGTAACTGAGCATTTTTTTAAGTAAAAACTAAATTTTCTTTAGTCATGTGCAAATAACGTCGATTGTGGATCGATTAGTCATACATTAGTTTAAAACTAATGATTAAATATACAAAAATCAAACATTATAAATAATATTATGTAATACGATAATAAACAAATGTATGGAGTGTTGATTAAAGACTATTTTCATGAAAATAAAATTTTAGGAAAAAATGTATTTAATTTTACTATTCAATTTATTGTGTTTAGTGATATTATGTGTAGTCTATTTTTAGCAAACATTATTTTTTATCGTTTAATTTTAATCAATGTGATTTTGTTCCTTTTTTAAATAATTAGTTTGTTAGAAATGGATTTTTTTTTTTTCATTCAAAGTAATATAAATAGCCATACTTGATAAACATAAAATAATAATATAAACCATGTAGTTTTAATACTTATACTATAGATATGTATTTTTAAAATCACTGCCAAGTCATGGATAATTTTTAAAAAGGTTGCTCCATACTAAAATCCATTTCTTAAAAATTATTATGGTCTCACTTGTATATTTTCACTTGTAATTATTATATTTTACCAAGACATTATACTAGAGGTCATTTATGTTGATTATATAAATACACATACAGCATAAAAGTAAAACATGGGTTTTATTGAATAGAACTAAAATAAAATCGCTTTTCTATGAAAATTGTAAATAATTATATTTTTTCTTAATTTTTAACAATAAATTATTGTCCAATTCACATTAACACTTAACTATATTCAATATGATAAAGAAGATTGCATAATTTCTAACACAATAACATTAATAAAGCTTTAATACACAACACTTTGTAGATAGGAATATTTGTAAGATTATGAATATGTTACAAGAGATTCAAAGAAATAAGAAGATATTATATCACCTTCACGTAAATAATGCTAGAATCTAATAACTAAATCTCTCCATTCATTCATTTAGATTTGCATATGTATGGCATAAGGTATGTTTATCAGTCTACAATCATGAATAAAATTAACATAGTGGGAAACTATTACCAACATTATTTCTAGTGAAAATATTCTTTACACTGGAAGGAGAAATTACAACATACAAGGCAAAGACATAACTCTCGACATTAGAAAAAATTATATTATACAAATTTGTGTGAAGTTTGTTTGTCATTTAGGACTAAAGATTATAATTATAATCAATTGGGTACTCAAAGAAATCTTATATTGCAATTGGTCACAAAATTTTTAAGGCATTAAGTAGCTTGTGGTATCAAATTATCTTATTCCTATTAACATTGTAATAATTTAGTGATTTTATTGGAACTATAATTAGTGAATTTAAAAATGGAAATATATTTAACTCAATAAGATTCACAACATTAGATTATAATTATTTTATTTTTTCACAAAATTAAATTATTTAACAAATAACGTAATTATTAGATTTATAAATATATTTGGTACCAGACAATAAATTTAGTGTCCACCTATCTTTTATCTATCGTAAAAGAAATGGCAGCTTATTAGCAAACAAACATGAGATCATGTATAGCATACCAAAATAAAAGTTTAACCTAGCTGTTTGTCTTGGCACATACCTCATAGCATCTGGACTTCTAAATCTTCTTTCTATTTCAAAAGCTCTTGGTAATGTAAGTATTGGCAACAAGAACCATAACGAACAACGGACAGAAGCAACCACAAACATTATATATGGAATAAATAATAAAAATGCAAACAATAGATAAGATGCTGTTCTTCCAATTAGTATAGCCAGTGTTACTATTTCAGCTTTACAATCTATTTCTAAATCCCTCGTATTATTACTATGTAATATTGCCTCTGTGTTTAAGGCTAACGGTATCGCATAAGCCATTATGGGCCAATCAACTCGTCCCGTCTGGGCCAGAAAAGCGAATACTACAGACACTGGACCAAATGTTACTAAAACTAATATATCCCCCAGAGCTATATATTTCAAACCTATACCACCAGTATATAGAAAGGAGGATGATAAACCCCCAAAATAAACTAAAGCTAGATGCTCCATACGGGCAGGTGATGAAATTACCAACGGAACAAAAAATGCACATCCAGCTAGGTATAGTATTGCACCAAGGGATACCACTTCATCAATACTCAAAATATGATCTACTAAAGTTCTGTCATCGGACTTACGGTTGTCGATTCCTTTAACAAAATCGAAATACGTGTTGACGACATTACCGGCGCCATGAACCGGAAGTATTGTGCACAATGTTAGCAAGAGAGTCCACCAACTGAAACCATTGTCGCCCGGTAGCCGGTAAGAGAGTGCTGCTCCAAGAAGTGTCGGTAACAAGCTTGCACTTAGAGACCACGGTCTCAGCGCCAAAACATAGGTGCGCACTTTCATAAAAGGATTTCGAGGGGCTATCGTATCTTCCTTTGGCTGTTCTAATAAGTTGCCTTCTTCACCTGGAATATCTTCTTCTTTTCTTTTTTGTTCCATTTTTTAAAGCAAATTGTAATTAGGTATAATTGTTACAAAAAGAAATCTGACAAAACAATCACTATCCAAAGAATTGCTAAAATAAGCAACCTAAGAAATTAAATAATCCAAATAAAGAAGCACCAGGTGACGATGTTAGAAAACAAACGGTATTACTGACCATAGATTATTTTTTTGGTACAGCTTTTCCTTCTTAGGAAAGGCAAGGGGATCTAAGCCTATACAGCCTTGTCTGTTCTATTGATCATAGATAATATACCTACCCATATATTATACACTTAGTATATTTGAGATAACTACCTACAGATGCGAAAGAACGAAAAATAGTTGACAAGACAGACAGCCAGAATCATGGAGTTAATAAGTAGAATACATTAAAATATGGCCCGAATACATGTTTTTTCTTTGATTCGTTCAATGAATGGGCAAAGGGAAATTAGTAATTTGAATAATTAACATTTTACCAAAAGTCAAATAATGCTAAAGGAAAATATACTCTTTGATGTAAAATCTTAATGAAATGAAAGGGAATTAGGTGAAATGAAATGCTGTCCACTACCTCTCAGTATAATGATAATTCTTTTTGAGAGTTCAATAGACTTCTTTTTTAAGAAGGAAGGATTACTTGCGGCCAGTTACTTTTTTAGTTTCACCAGAAGATCTGAGTGAGTATGGACTCAGCCAGGAAGAGTGGAGTTTGTTAACAGCTGCCCGAGCAGGAGCAGTAATACGCTGAATCTACCACTAAATCAGAAGTGCCACACACTGAGAAGATCCAGCAAGAAACTCAATGGGGCTAAAAGAGATAAAAAGTATGTTGCTGAATCTTGATAACTCCACTCTGCTTTTAGGAGTAGGTTTCAGTTAAAACAAAAAAGACTTAATCTGGTTTTTGACTTAACCGACGTAAAGGTTAAATTTTTACCACCCAAGCACACTTTTTTTACGATGTTTAATATTTTTCTCAAACAATTCATCAAAAAATAATAAAATATAGGAAAAAGTAGTAACAAAAGGACTGCAATAATTTAAGAGTTCAAAAAAGTCAATGACATGTTATTACAATTGTTAAAGATTATATTCCTAAGAATTTTGGCTGATGTAAGCTTCGCTTGTATCGTGAAATTTTTATTAAAAATTGTTCATATGTATGTACATTGTCTTCATTTTGTAGATAATTGTCATTTTAGTTTCCACTAAAATCTAAGAACTTTTTAAGCTCTCGTTCATATATTCAATTTACACTCTATGGTTGCTTGTCGAATTTCATTCGATTTTTTCGTTTCTTTTCTCTGTCGTTTTTGGTTGTCTATACGCACGGGCGGTCATCGTAAAAATTCTTACTTAAAAAAATTAAATGAAGGTGCTCTAGGCGTTGATTTTATGAAATATCTGTAGGTTATAAATTGTTGAATAATGATCTTACTCGAGATCAATAATAGAATTATAGAAGAAACACTAACGGTTAAATATAAAAATGCACTGGCGCGGTGAGTACGTTACACTAGAAAGTTACTGTTTTTTTCGTGATTAGAATCAATTTATCGAGTACACTGTTTACGGTAGTTATTTAAATTTTAATAGTCATTATGATGATGACTCCTATAAAGATTGTATCCTGGGCATAACCCCTCCAGGGGAGGACTTGACAAGTGTCAAGATTCACTGGGGGTGGTCCCACGTTGACGGCTGGAGTACAAATACCAAGTGAATTGTGCACTTAGTGTCAGAGAACAGGTATTATTGGAATTAAATTCTAATGTGTCACGGTCACAGTGACGCGTTAGTGCCTATCACGACGTGGATGAGTCATATCGGTTGTTTATAAGTGCCACATATTTTTGTCTGCGGAAATATAACACATAAAGGCTTAGAATTCCAATGACCATATTGCCCGTAAACAATGCACCGAAACTGATACCAAATGTCGCTACTAAGAGGATATGACTAA
This sequence comes from Bombyx mandarina, assembly GCF_030267445.1. Classification (NCBI taxonomy): domain Eukaryota; kingdom Metazoa; phylum Arthropoda; class Insecta; order Lepidoptera; family Bombycidae; genus Bombyx; species Bombyx mandarina. Next base: position 10,777,870 of record NC_143210.1, read on the forward strand.
TTTATTCAATAAATGAGTCTTTATTTTTATCCCCTTCTGTTTTCAGCTTAAAGCCTGAGTCAATAGATGTTACTGTAGCTGATTTTGATGGAGTATTATTCCATATATCCAATGTCAATGGAGACAAAACCAAAGTTAGGGTATGTATGACTTGATAAGTGATAGTTAAATCAAAGAAACTCAATACAATGATGTCATCTTAACTAGTAATGTGTAGTATATGTTTAAAATTGTTTTGTTATTGTTTGAATAAAAATGTCAATAAAACATATAAACACAAAACATAAATTTACCAATTAAAAATATAAAAATCAGTAGCTGAATGAGCTGTAAAAATAGGTTTGTGATTTGCAAAAACACCTGGAAGAAATGTTGCTAAACCATAAAAAAATTCTACGAAGAATAAATAGAATTATGTTTAAATTTAAATATCAACAAAGACCTTCAAGCTTAGACTCATCAATTTATATAATTATAAGAATATTATTGATGATTTTAGGTTAGTATATCTTTGAAGTTCTACAAGCAATTAGAAGAACATGGAGCAGATGAGCTCCTCAAGAGGGTGTATGGACCCCTTCTTACTGAACCAGAGTCAGGTAATTACACAAAGATTTTTAAATTTTATTTTATTTATTTTTCTTCCTTATAATGGAAGAGATGTGGAAAATATACTTTTTTTTTATTGCCCTTGTAGGCAGACGAGCTTACGGCCCACCTGATGGTGAGTGGTTACCGTTGCTCATGGACTTCAGCAAGCAGGGGCAGAGCCAAGCTGCTGCCTATCCCTTAATACTCTCCACAAGCCTCGTTTGAAGGAGAACATGTCATAACGTTCGGGAAACACCGTAGATATTATGGTTTATCTGATGGTATCAGTTACTAAGAGTCCAAAATTATCACAACATGAATGATGTGCCCTGCCTCAAGGTATAGTCTAAATCTAAATTATATTAAAATAATGGGTATCCTATCCATGAAACAGAAACACATAATAGCAGCAGCAACGGGATGAAAAGCAATACTAACCTGTAAGGGTAGAGGTTTATATATCACCAGTACTCTAGATGGGGGAGATTAAATAAGGGGACAGTTAATTAAGAGTTTAGCTGAAGATTCTACCACTACAGATTGATGCTGAAGAAGTATTGGAAGTATTGCTTATTAATATGTATTTATACACAACTGGATAATCTATTAGCAGTTTTGTTCATGCTGTGGTCCAAATTTTACTAAAATTACTGACAGTTCAGTGACATTTTGTTTTTTTAAATATTTATTTTCATTGTTTATTGAAATTTAGAGAAATACAATTGATAATGTCGAAAATATGTTGGTAAGATTAATATTATTTCGTTGCACCTACCACTATTTTCTCGGCACTACCTTTGGTTGACTGGTAGAGAATGCCTTAGGCATTAAGTCTCCCAATGTAAATTTTACATGAATAAATAAATTAGTCGGTCTATAGCTAATTAAAAAAAAACAGATTGACAACCAGAGATGACAAAGGTACTGAATTGCCTGTTTATATTTATATTATATAACATCACTTGGACTTATTCTACCTTATTTTCCTTAATATTATATGTACTCATTAGTTGTGTTTTTGAAGGCCTAGCTGGCATTTAAAGTAAATTAATTTGTATTACATTAAAAACAGGAAATATGTATTTTATCTAAATTTATAGGAGAACATTTTTACAAGTATTTATTTGAATGAATCATATTACTGAAAAGGTGTTTTGAGTCTCCATAGATTGGTGTAACTGTTATGCCTATTTCTACTGAAAAAATATCTGGGATCTACCAAGATTTCTAGGCTTCAAGTACATGGTACAAATGCCTGTATGCATTTATGTTGTAATGTATAGGCTCCAATAATTACTTAACATTATGGAGCCGTGTATTATTCTTGTCATCTAGACCTTTATCTGCAACCTTGTCAACCAAAAGAGCCAAATATAGTATTATTGTATAGCATTTTGTTTTAAATATGTTTACTGGTCTCGTACAAGGCTAGATAATAAGTAATATTCCGTGCCTAGACTAAACATTTCACGGAATAGCTATAGTCAAAGAGTCCAAGAGCAGTGTGCGATAAATAATGAAGAAGAAAAAACATCAATTTCAAAATATTAAAAATTCTGTCTCAATTTAATTCTGATGAGAAGTAGAATAAGGTTGTGAAAATTAGATCCTAAATAAATTGATTGTGAGTAGGAAAAATATGTACTTTGAATAGTTTTCTGAAGAATTGTTTCTAAATGAGTTCTTATTGATATTCATTTTGGAGATTAATTAATCACAGAGTGCTTTGCCCGTTTATTTTTATCGTCGCGTGTCGGTGCCACATAACCACGCCTATGAATGGCTCGGCGTTACTATTTGGTGTATTATTAATTTGATAAAATATGGAATGGCAATAGATGACCTCGAAGTTATATAAACACTTCAGTTATCAGAGAAATGCTAAAATATAATTTAATTTTTATTCTAAATATTAGTTCATCTTATTTATAGATTTGAAAAAGTGACAGAACAGACTAAAAAAATTCAGGTAAAATATAGGCTGATTGAAATAATATGAAATTTGTTTGAATAATAAAGTGAAAATAATGTTCTTCATTAATAAACTTTACATTTATATCTTATTGTGAGTATGGATAAGGCTGATAGTCTTACCAAATTTTGCTTTAAAATTGATAAGATAATGTTGTACATGTTTTATCTGGGCATGTTTGTGGAATGAAAATTTATGAATTGTAATAAGTGCAGAAACCTGCTTTGAATGCAAATACTTGTACGACACCACTAAACAATGTAAACAGCTTTGAATAATTGTATTATCACTAATAGAATAAATTATGACGTAAAAATGCAGTTGATAACCATACTTAATTTATTTTTTTGAAAGTCGTCATTGCCAAAACGATAAGACGCCCGGTGTATTCGTATCTTGATACGATGCGACTGTGGCGGTGTTGAAATTCCGCAGTCACGAACCATTTTTTCTAAGGAAATATTTCTCTAATATATGCTCACGAACGACTTCCACAATGAAGGCAAGACATTATGTAATTAATGTTAGGGAAGTGTCGCGCTGGAATCACTATTCTGTCCAGGAAAAAAAAAACGCGAAAATTTAAATCGTAAAATTAGTTTTGTTTCTGTGTATCATCACCTTTACCGCGAAGCAGTAATGTGTACTGGCTTGAAGGATTGGGCAGCAGTTACAATTTTTTTTTTTAATTCTTTATTAGAGCCATGCACCTATTAGGTTAAGTCGGCTTACAATAATTTAATCTAGACCCATTTCTCAAGGCTAATGGCGGCGTTCACATTGTCAGTTGCACCGGCAACTACTTAAAACTAGGCAGTCTGTGAGCTCGTTCAGACATCTAAGCAAGGACATATGTATCTATACAAATTGCAGTTGAAACTATGTTCTGGTGTCCAGAGTGGCCAGTATCAATGTAAGATGATAAGCTTTGGCAATTAATACAAAACGAGAAATTATTGGCATAAAACTTATCTTGCAATAATTATCTTGTAAAGATCCAGGTACAGTCTGCTTTTATAATTTATGTGACAAACATTGTTATACACAGGTTACAATATCTCATTGCTCCTCGACATGGAAAACATACCGGAAGACTGGGAGGATGTAGTGAAAAAAGTTGGTCTGTTGAAGAGGAATTGCTTTGCGTCGGTATTCGAACGTTACTTCAGACTGCAAGAGGACGGTGACGTCAGCCACAAGCGAGCCGTCATTAACTACCGACAGGATGAAACTTTGTATGTATTGTTAATATTCGCATATCGACGCCTGAAAGACAAACGTGACTAAGCGACAATAACTGCTTTGTACATAAATGATAGGCAATAACTATATTCGATGCGCAAAAAAAAATATTTCTAGTTCTATTAAAATCATTTCAATCCTACAGCTAGATTCGTTAAAATGAATGTTTTTCAGGTATTTCAACCTTAAATTAGTCTACTGTAAAGTTCACGCATTGCTTAGTCACGTTTGCTTTTCAAGCGTCGATATGTATATATTTGTATATATGCATAATATTTGTATAATTATACTAATTGAAATTCAGCCGGTCACCGTTCTCGTCGAACCCGTCGCTAGCGACGAAGGGCTCGACGAGTAAATTAACTCTCAGACACAGCCCACTGAGTTTCTCGCCGGATCTTCTCAGTGGGTCGCGTTTCCGATCCGGTGGTAGATTCTGCGAAGCACGGCTCTTGCTAGGGTTCGTGTTAGCAACATCGTCAGGTTTGAGCCCCGTGAGCTCACCTACTAAAGTTAGGGTTACGCTGACATAGCCTCTCAAGGCTATCAGCTTAGGTAGGAAAAAAAAAAAAAAATTCTGTGAAAATACTGATGTCGTTATAGGTGTCTTGAATATTGAGTTTTTGGTTGCCTAAAATTTAAGACAATTTGTATATCAAGTAATGCCATCAACAAGCTATACCAGTGCTCAGTTGCTTAGTGCGAGTTTTTTAACGTTCTTGGTAGCGTAATAGTTAACTCAGTGCAGTTGGAACAGCGCCCCTAGCGGCAAATGTAGGCAAACGTTCCAAAGGCATACAAATGTGAGTTAACTTAAAAATGTTGAGAAACCTTATATGTTCTTATATGGATAAAAATAGCCAATTTCGTTCCTACTTAAAAAATGCACGACCCGTTCTTGTACTGTATCATCTGTACTTCTTGTACAATAAAATATACAGGTGGTAGGACCTCTTGTGAATCCGCGCGGGTGGGTACCACCACCCTGCCTATTTCTGCCGTGAAGCAGTAATGCGTTTCGGTTTGAAGGGTGGGGCAGCCGTTGTAACTATACTTGAGACCTTAGAACTTGTATCTCACGTTGGGTGGCGCATTTACGTTGTGGATATATATGGGCTCCAGCAACCACTTAACACCAGGTGGGCTGTGAGCTCGTCCAACCATCTAAGCAAAAAAAAATCGAGACCTCAACTTCATGTCTCAAAAGTCTGTTTCCTAAAATATTTTTTGCTTTCTCAAAAACATCTTTCGAAGTTTTGGCCAAGCTGTGATGTAATGGTGACCACACCAAAAAACCTTGAAATAAACTCACTGGCTGGCAGTGTCGTATGAGGCCGATAACGAGTGTCATTGATAAATGTGCAAATGGTGTTATTTCAGATACGTTGAAGCGCAGGAAGATCGCGTGACTGTTGTGTTTTCAACAGTCTTTCGACACGAAGATGATATGGTCATTGGGAAAGTGTTTATGCAAGAACTGAAAGAGGGAAGAAGGGCGTCGCACACCGCACCTCAAGTAAATATATTGATTTTAATATGTATGCTATATTAAGCAGCACAGATTATTTTCTTCTTCTTCTTCTTCTTAGTTGCATACTTCATTGCTGAAGGTCGTGTCCCTGAAAGCCCTTCGTGGCTCTTTGTACCATCAGCTTCCATTTCATGCTATTACTCTTGTTTCATTGTTTGCTTTCATAGGATTTCTTGGGAGGGGTAGTGGTTTCCCCTTGCCTTCTGCACCACAGTGATGTTGTGTAAACAGTTAGTACCCCCTGTTGCCGACGCCTAAATATCCGACTTAAGTAGAGATTACCGGACTCCCTTTTTATCTCCCGTCTGCTTGTCGACCTATATCTCCAAAGGGGTCGGTTACCTCAATCTCGAAAATAGGTTACTCGACGTAACAAGGTTCACCACGACACATTATTTTACAATACTTCAATCTCATGTCTCAAGTACGGTTGAGGCACGTGGAACTGGGGGCCATCAGTCTTCACTCACGTCTACACTACACATCATCACTACAATAAAGTCCTGTACTATTAATATTTCTTTTGATGCTAATCAGTCTTCTTGCCTACTGTCTATTTATTTTGTAGTTTTTATTAAAGGTCATGCACCCAAATAAACTTGTAACAAGAATTTAAAAGCTTAACGATTTGTTCATGTGTCTTCAGGTGTTGTTTTCACACAAGGAGCCGCCGCTAGAACTGGTCGACACCAACGCTAGAGTGGGCGATAACATCAGCTACGTCACATTCGGTGAGTTAATAACTATTTAAGTTAGCATCCAGCTTGATGGCTGAAACATTGAGTGAATATGTGATCATGTCAGGGCTTAAACCTGAGGCAGGTAACAATTGAATATGTACAGTACATGTTATGAATGTCCATGACGGACGAATAATATTAATTAACAAAAATCGTTAATACATATATAATCTGTTTGATTTGTTGGTTGGTTGGTTGTCAGAAAATGTCCTTTGTGAATTTGAATTGTAGATACCACCATACTGGAAAATCTCTGTTTTGAATAACTTTTATTTTCCTGCACATAATCTCTTACATTTCTTGTTACTTTACATAGCGCATATCCCACACTGAAAATCAAGACACGTTACTTTTGATCGTGTCGCCTACTGTGCGTGTTTACTTACCTATCATTTAGTATTCCAAGAAAGGAAAAACCATTAATATTATTAATTAAAAAAAAATTGGAATTGTGGGTACACCCAATGTTTTTTTTTATTTATTGCCTGAGCACACCGAGACACGGGTTGAAGGTTCGAACTGGAACGCATTTGCTTGCTTTTTAGTAATGGCAACAATGTGGGCTTATAGTTTTTTATTATTGCTGTTTATCATTGCTGCCTATCAAGCGATTCACACACATTATTCACATTTTAATGGGGACAATTGCTCCACGCATACCTTTACTTCCTCACAATAGTGAATATAACGTAATTGTTTAACGGAGTGTGTGTGTGTTGGGCAGTGCTGTTCCCGCGGCACACGTGCGCGGCGGCGCGCGACAACACCATCGACCTGCTGCACATGTTCCGCGACTACCTGCACTACCACATCAAGTGCTCCAAGGTGTACGTGCACTCGCGCATGCGCGCCAAGGCCGGCGACCTGCTCAAGGTGCTCAACCGCGCGCGCCCGCACGCCGCCGCGCGCCCCTCCGAGCGCAAGACCATCACGTGAGTGCGGCCGGCCGGCCCTAACACGATTTTCTTTTTTCTTTTATTGCTTAGACGGGTGGACGAGCACACAGCCCACCTGCTGTTAAGTGGTAACTGGAGCCCATAGACATTTACAACGTAAATGCGCCACCCACCTTGAGATATAAGTTCTAAGGTCTCACTATAGTTACAACGGCTGCCCCAACCTTCAAACTGAAACGCATTACTGCTTCACGGTAGAAATAGGCAGGGTGGTGGTACCTACCCGTGCGGACTCACAAGACGTCCTACCACCAGTACGACGAACTCATTTCTCTCAATTTAATCATCTTCATTTCATTTCACTCCTTAATATCATTTTTCATAAAAATATTAATATAAATTAAAATAAGACATGACTTAAAGGTCGTAGTTACCAGGTCATAAAATCCCTTAAAAAAAAACATTTCTCTCAACCGTTCGTTTCATTAATATTACATATGGCTGACCCGGCAGATTTCGTAGTGCCTCAATCGACAAATAAAAGCCCTAAATCTTTGTATAAATAAATCTAAAACAAACAAAAGGAATCCGTTCGATGGGGGGACACATCAAAGGAAAAACTAATTTGTTATTTTTATTTAATTCCGAGCATTTTCGTATTTACTCACCTTTTAAACCTTCTCTGGATTTCCGCAAATAATTCAAGACCAAAATTAGCCAAATCGGTCCAGCCGTTCTCGAGTTTTAGCGAGACTAACGAACAGCAATCATTTTTATTTATATATTTTTTTTCTCGTACAGGGGCAGAACTTTTGTGAGAAGAGATTGAGTGTTGCGTTGCGGCGGAAGGTAGACGCCGAACACAGTGTGCGCGTTCTCCGTCGTCCGGTGACGTCATCAGTGACGAGACCTCCACCCTTCGCACGTCACGACGAGAACGTTCATTATAGTCTTTGAATCCACCTTGTAATTTGAACAATTTTAAATTATTAACCCCGGTCGTCAGATACCCGAGCGGACGCCGTGTGCATTGCAGTGTCGTCCGACGCTCGATAATATTCAAACGAAATTGTTAATTTTTATTAATTTATTACTTAAAGATCGTTTAAGTGTTACTTCTATTCATATTTTACACTACCCGAGTGTCCTTCGGAACGTCACAAAGTACTTATTATAACATTGTCTTGATGCCATTTTCACGAAACATTTTTGCCAAATATACGCTCGTGTGCTCAATGATTTAGCGTGCTGCCGAGAGCGTTTCGTAGTTAACGCGAGGAAACTTGAACATTTTATGATAAATATAATACTAATATTTATTCGATCGATTCGTGATCGTAGCGCGTAAATTAATGTTGCAGTAGTGGTAATCGTCGACGAAGACGAAGTTGTGCTTTATTGTAACGAAAGCTCCGCATCCAGACTTGGGTTCCTAAAGTTTAGCGTTCGACTTTTATGTATACAGAAATATATATATCTAGATAATGTTGTATAGTTTCCGTCGATGGTAGGAGACTCGCTAACGTAATTTTGTTGTAAGTTAATACAATTACCGGTCTTCGTCTAGAAATAAAATGTAATATAATAATTAATATGACACACTACTTACTTACCTTTTGGTTTTAGATGTAAAAATGTATATCACATGAATGTTGAGACAGGTAACATGCACAAACTCGTACGAATTATTTTATCATTTTATATTATTTAACTGCTCTTGTATTTATTTCTTAACATTTTTGTATAATGCAATGATAATAATATTACGTGTAACACGAACAATGTTTAAATGTATTTTTTACCGTTTACGTTTTAGATAGGTCCGATCAATTATAATTAATATATAAGTGAAAATGTATAGTACCTTACAATAGATTCTTCCATAGACCACGAGAACTATGTGTAATGGCCTTATTTATGGTGATGCTGATTTAGTTCGATCGATGCGATGCGATTATTGTTCTGTAGAGACGCTAGGTTAGAAACGCAATATGTATATTTGACTATTAACAACAGTCCGTTTTCACTGCAAATTCCGAAAAGCATTTGTATTCACCCTAGACGAATTTTATTGAAATATTTTATTAATAAATTTTTTGCTTAGTAAAACATATTGGTGCAACATTCTTACGACACGTGTTTAGCGTCGTGGGCTTAGCGCGAGTACGTTGCTCGGATTATTGAGGAAAAAAAAACACCAAATAATTCGTAACTGTAATATGACAATGCAATCCAAACTCGCCGTGGTAAAATAATGTGTTAAAAATAAAATATAAGTAAAAAATATAACAGTGTTTTAATTAATTATATTAGGATGAGAGATTATCGAGTCGTGGACTGAAAGTTGACTAAGGTGATTTGTTCATCGCGTAAGAGTCACGTTGGGATTTATATGAATTAAGTAATTCGCTAAGTCAATGGTCGCGGTGGCAAGTTTATGACATGACATGAAATAATAAATATATAAAGTGAATGAATGAAAATAAAAAATGGCATACGTAGACACAATTGTAAACTAATTAATGAAAGGTTAGCTAACTTGAAATTTTAATGTAATTCTTTTTTTCGAAAACTTGCTAAATATTATTTATGTAAAATAAAAGTAAGTTAAAATGTTGCTTTAAAGTTATTGCTTACATTTGATTATTGTTTTACTGTCAGTTTTAAAGCGAGATTATGTTGACTGTGCTGAACACGGAAGTTATTTGTGAATATGTAATTATTATTCTTGTGATTTAAAAATCCGTTTATACTGTATTTTTATTTTCTAGATTAAAGAAAACTTACTGCAATATGATATTTGTTTTATTCACGACACACTTAACGGAGTCGCTCGAACTAAAATACTATACAAATAGAGGTACTTACTGGTGGTATGGTGGTAGGACCTCTTGTGAGTCCGCACGGGTAGGTACCACCACCCCGCCTATTTCTGCCGTGAAGCAGTAATGCGTTTCGGTTTGAAGGGTGGGGCAGCCGTTGTAACTATACTGAGACCTTAGAACTTATATCTCAAGGTGGGTGGCGCATTTACGTTATAGATGTCTATGGACTCCAGTAACCACTTAACATCAGGTGGGCTGTGAGTTCGTCCACTCATTTAAGCAATAAATAAAAAGATGACTATGGGTTTCAGTAACCACTTAACACCAGGCGGGCTGTGAGCCCGTCCACCCATCTAAGTAATAAAAAAAGGTAATTGCGCCAAAATGAAACTAAGTAAGACAATGCAATGATTATAATATGGAACAAACTAAATATGACTACATTTCACATATAGCTATAATAACGTTATAAAATATGCGTCTTCAGATTTAAAACGCTTTCTACTGGCGTTGATTATTTAAATTGCTAAGAAATCAAATTTTCTAAAAGTCCATTTTGTCTTTCGGCGCCTCTGACGATGTGGGTGTGGGTTTGGGTGGGCCAAGCTTGGAAAGGTTGGCCACCTTTGTCGCAAATTTCACAAAGTTGGGCCCCGATGATTGGGGCTCTGCCTTCTGTCCATCGGGTTGGACTGTGGCATCGAGAGAACCTGAGAATGTGGGGAATACCAATAAAGGAATAAGTTTTTAGGTTTGATATGTGTACATATTTTAACATTTTTTATAGTTTAGTTTTTTTTCGATAGGCAACGGCTTGGCTCTGCCCCTGGCATTGCTGAAGTTCATGTGCGATGGAACCACTCACCATCAGGTGGTATGCTCATCTGCCTACAAGGGCAATAAAAATAATCTTTAGCCTGAGTTACGAACCCTGAAATGCAAACACACGAAAAATGTTATGGTTATGAAATCCATAAATACTTAGAACTCGTAATTAAAAGGGGAATATTATGAAAAGCTCCGCACCGGATACTATTGTGGGGGTGACGACTATCGATCACTTTGACCCACTATTTCAAATCCACGCTTCATATTTCACGCTTCTAAAAGCATCTAACCACTCTATCATTAATTACACAATTTACAGTATATAGGACGCTAGCTCTGTGTAATTGAATCTAGCACACCCAATTAAATCTGCAAGCAAATAAAAAAAAATGTGCTTACTTTGTTCCGGGGAGATGGAACTCGGCTGTGACCCTGGTTGGTAGTCCATCTGTTTGTTTGTCTTCTCGTGCAAAAGTTCTAGGGCTGGCGTGCAGACGTTAACGGTTAATATGTAACGGTTATCATAAAATTATCTTATCTCACGTATTGGAATGCAAATAAGATCATTGTTGAACTGACTCATTTGTTATCTGTACTGTTACTGCAGAGGATATAAAAATTATTGCAGTCTCCTTTGTGTCTATGATTAGTGGTTATACAAAAAATAACCTACAAGAGTAGATCAAATACTAAAAAGAGCAAATGATAGTAAAGCAGGTAGGTACCGATTTAACGAATTTTTAAGCATCTCATTCTGCCAGATTAATTTTCACATCTATTCAGGTTAACTTGCTCATTCATACCACGAACCAGACGTTCATTGCGGTTTGAGGGATAGGGTAGTCCATAAGCAATAACAAATCACTTACCATCATGTAATGACATAGCATCCATTTTAGAGTCTTGTATAGTTTCTAGTTGTTGCCTGAATTTAGAAGTGATTTTCCTCCTCTGGTAGTCTGCCTCTATTTGTTGTTTCGTGCGGGGTATTCGAAAGCGAAAGCAGCAACACACTATCACCGCTGCAAGAAATTAAAAGGTTTGAAGGGTGGGGCAGCCGTTGTAACTATACTGAGATCTTAGAACTTATATCTCAAGATGCGTGGCGCATTTACGTTGTAGATGTCTATGGGCTCCAGTAACCACTTTACACCAAGTGGGCTGTGAGCTCGTCCAACCATCTAAGCATTAAAATAAATAATAATAATAATGGTGGATAAATTTACGGATTCTTTGTGTCTTTACTGTGTATAGTAACTTCTAACTGCTAAGCAGATATTCTAGAATCTTACGCAGAAATATCCTTAAATATTTTGTGAGCCATGGTTGAATGAGACTTCGAATGTCATACAATTCATATTCTGACAGGAGGCCAGTGTTCGGTAATAGGTAGCTATAGTCTGATGATGATGATGAAGAATATTAGGTTAGGCCTTATGCAATATAAAGTGCAGCTTAAGAACTCATTAAGTTCAAATATGCTCATAAATCATATTTATACAAAATGAACTTTGGCAAAGTTACATGCAACACATCGGTTGTAATTGATATTGTCTCTGGGAAATCGTTCTAAGAAGATTTTAGTACTTACTTATACCCGTCACACCAGCTAGACACAAAAATATAAGTTGCCAAACTCTCAGGCCACCAACGATGTTATTTTCAAGCCATTCAGGCTCTTCGGAATTCTTTATCACATCCATAAAAGGATCCATCTTTTCGACCTTTCGAGTTAGGTTTAACTAGTTTATAATCGCTAAGCTACGTTAGGTTATATTTTACAGAAATATACACATATAGCGTCATTTCTTTCCAATTGGATTATTAACACTACGGGGCGTTCTAATTTTTAGGAGTGGTCAGACCGCACCCCATGCTTCGGCACTCCTTTGTTACCCACTATCCGAGTCTGTTCTACGGTATGAACTTTAATTATAAATAGTTGTTTCACTTACCTTTAACTTTAAGTGCAATTGTGTTTTTTTAAACAAAATCATAATTATCATAAATCATTTATTGACAAAAACACGACTTTAATAATTTATCAAAATTCTAGGCTTGAACAAATGTCAGTCAATAATTTCTCTATAATAATCTATTAAAACATATTACATAAAATTACTTTGAATTCAAATTTGTTATTTTGTAAAATTTTATTGTGTTGTAAAATTCACCTTATTAGGTGCTTTTATCATTGAAATCGCAATTCGTAAGCAGTGCTCATTGAATTTTATAAATTGGTAATTGAAATGTCCCCAAAGTCTAACCAAGTACCTACATATTATTTGTAAATTATGAACGAAACACGTAAACCCCACAGTCCACATTTCATAAGCTGCCATCCGTTTCACATACAGCCAAATTCATGTAGCTTTAAATCTTACTTTCTTGTTCTTAGATATAAGTTATGAAATCCCGCTTCTACATCTTCTAAGTATCTGCCGCATATTTTGAAAGATCAGAACATTCAGGCAGGGCCGCGTTGACCCCCGGCAGCGCCTGTGTGCGAAACCCATGAAGCGCCTCCTATTTTTACGAATCTTCATTTTCAATGTATTTGTTTAATTATTTGTTAATTTTGACTTATTGTTTTGCTGCATGCTTATTGTATGCTTGTACTATAAATGCATTATATGTTTTGTTATTTACAAGTTATATGTTGTGCCTATTGTACCTACTTACTTATCGATACTCCACTACAAAGAATTTGTTGTTGTGTAAGTGTAACATAAATAATTTCGGTGGCGGCGCCCTTATTGTCTTGGCACCTGTGTGCACAGCACGGGTCAGTCAGGGAATTTTGTTTGAGAGTTCCGTTGGCAAACTGGTCAAACACAGAGGATCTAATTAATTGTCACTTCACATAGATGCTTCTGCTGCAAGCGTTCGCTCCTGATTTATGGAAAGATGGTATCCCAAAAGTTCGAATTTAGAGGTAGGCGGTGGTTTGGCTATGTCTGTCGCAGAGTATCAGCAAAATAATAGGAGATAAGATTTCTCTGATTAAAAAACATTAGAAGCAATATTTAGGTACTTCTTGAAAATAAAAAATAAAATATTTCGATCACAAACTCATTACTGGAAGATTTTCTTTATCTCGTTACTGGTTGTAAAGCATGAATCTTAAACTGTATGACTGACACACAATTTGGTTCTCTGTTTATCCTTTTACTGCTAATGATACTTAGCTAGTGTTTACTCTTTATAAGAGCTTTGAAGGCAGACTAGCATACCACCTAATGGTGAGGGGTTACCATCGCTCATGAAGATCATCAATGCTAGGGGCATAGGCAAGTCGCTATCTACCCCCTTTTTTCCTACCTATGCTGATAATGACATAACAGCAGAAATAGTCAAACGCATATTTTCGGCGAATACCTAAATGCTAATTCGGCATGCTTAAATATTTCTGTTTCAAAATTCTGTCACGAAATATCAAAATTCTTCTTTAAAAAACCCTACCCATTCTTATTTATGGTTCAGAGACAGCTCAGCAAAAAGGATGAGAACCGTCCCCTTGTGTTCTTGTGTTGTAAGATCTTAAAACGGATATTCGGTGCTGTGGAGGAAAAGGAGATATGGAGGACGCGAGGAGTTATATGATATTCACAACGATCTTAATATCATAAAAAACTATAAAAATTGGTGCCTAAGATGGGCAGGGCATGTAGTTCGAATGGAGGAGACTAGAATGCCAAGATAACTACTATATGGCAAACCAGACGGCCGCAGAAGTCGTAGCAGGCCCATACTCCGATGGTTAGATCGCGTAGAGCACGACCTCAAAGCTATCGGTGTTAGGAACTGGAAGCAGAAAGCCCTGAACAGAACAGTCTGGAGAGACATACTGGACCAGGCTAAAGCCACCCTGGGCTGTAAAACCTAAGATGATATGCTGATAGCCTTGAGAGGCTATTTCAGCTTCTCTTTGACGTGTAGTGGAGCTCACGGGGCTCAAACCGGAGTGTTGCTAAGACTGGCCCTAGCAAGAGCAGTGCGTCGCAGAATCTACCACCGAATCGGAAACGCGACCTTCTGAGAACGTCCGGCGAGAAACTCAGTGGGCTGTGTCTGTGGGTTAATTTACTCGACGAGCCCTTAGTCGTAAGCGACGGGTTCGGCAAGGACGGTGACCGGTGCTTGAAGTACCTAAAAGCACTGTTAATGGATCGGGAGTATCCATAATGACGTGTTTTGAACGATGTCGACTGTTTACCATTCGGTCCACAGGATCGGGTATGTAATTTCCGGCGGCCACGACAAGAGGGTTTTCGTGTCGTGCCACCTTCTCAAAGTGGCGCAATGATGCCGACTGTAAATACTAACTGAGTCAAGCTCCAGGTAATTACGGATGTCTACCCCTGAGTAGGTACCGGAGGCTTCGTTTGAAGAAGGACGTCTTTACTTACCGTTTTCAAACGCTACTGACTGAAATAAATATAAATTATCGGTTTAAATCAAAGTACTGTTTCAGGTTAAATTATTTTATTAGGAAATCATATTAGTCTTACACAAGTTGTTAATACGTATATAAATTTAACTATAATTATCATTAATTACCACTGATGACCATGAAATTTTAGCTTACGTTTGAACATAAGTAGTCAGATTTCATTTTTATTTTATTTCATTCAGTTTGTGTATTGATAAGGTAACATTAACGGATTAAAACAATACATTGCGTGATATATTTTTAATAATTTTACATTACAATCTTGTCAATTTACTCACCTTTGTGACATTAAGTCAGTCTCAATAAAAACATTGAATTTTGAGATGGCTAATATCTATCGTTTTATTTATGTATTTTAATAGGTTAAGTATAACATATTCTGCGAAACATTTCTTTAATCTATCTTTTGATGGTAGGATTATAATTTTTTATTGAACTTAAGGCATTGTGTCTAATTCAGTCGTCTTAATAACTAAGTTGGTAATAGCTTACAACTAGTTACAATAGAACTATAGTATATTTGGCATCGACGAACTCAACTCAGGGTTTGTTTTCTGTTTTAATTTCGTGAGGACCAGGACCTGAAACTGTTTTATAAATATGTGAAAACGTATACTGCTAATAAATAAAAAGGTTAGAGCGTTTCACTTGACGGCGGATGAATTTGTTCAAACTTTTTAATTGTTCAATAAAGATCGTTAAAGGTATTTATTCAGAGAAGCAATAATACAAGAGCCAGACGGAAAATTGTTAATTTTGGGCACAATTTCACGGACAACATTAGTGGGTCAACTGCGTTACAATTCGAAAAACATTGTAAATTGGGAGATTGATAAGAAGAATACCAAAGAAGAAACCAATAGAGATTCGGGATCGAGAAAAATTTTATGTTTAAAATGTTAAAATTTGCAATTAAAATTGTTTTTCTCACAATAACACTACCAGACATTTGTACTTAAAAGTAACACTACATTTTTGCGCAACCAAGTGAGATATACGATGAGCTTCCATTTTAAGCACACATACGTGTGTGTATTAATTTATTTATTTCAAATTTAATTCTGATGGAACCAGAACACTCGTGTATTTAATAGAATTAATTTAATTAATAAAGATTAAAAACTAACCGTTTTCTTTCTTTTCTTCAACATTCCCATCATTCTTCAAGTTCATTAATGCTTCGCTCAATCCTGTTGATATTTGGCTGAACTCCTGCGTCACGAGGGCCAGTCTTCCCAGTACGTAATTTAAATTCTCACCCAATTCCAATACTTTGTTAGTGACGTTGCCAACCTACACAAACAATACAATTTAATCATTGTGATGATATAGTTCTAATCGTCATGCAATAAAGCGCATTGTAAATTACCTCATCCTTCACTTTGTTCAAAGTGATTGTACTACTATTTGTGTAACTCTCGGATAGTTCCTGTCAACAGAATACAAATATTAAAAAGGCATCGTAACTATTTCATTAACAACAATAGCTGCCGTCAGTAGAATAATACTAAACCTGAGGGTCTTACAAGATAGTTATTTGACTGGTTATTTACGACGTTTTTTCGAACTGTCGGTCTACAGAGCGATTTTATCCGCTCGCTTGAAGATCTTAAAGAAGTACAACGTCTGCCCCACCCTTAAAATCGCATGACTACTCTATATGTTCGCAATTCGGATTTGGAAATCGTTCTCTTACACTTAAACCCACCATAACTCATAGCACGTCTTCAAGCTTAGATGACGTACTGGCCTCCGCAACCCGTCAACAAGATGACCCTTCTTATAAAGGTGAGAATCGCGAGAAATTAATTTTACACACCAATATATATTTTTAATGTGAAACAAAAATAGATTACCGTCAGTTTGTTGAGTGACCCTTGGCTTGCTGTGAGCTGTTGATGCATTATGCCAATCTGGCGCCACACTTGCGACATTTCCATCTCTATCTTTGAGTTGAGATTTACGAGAGTTCCATTATGTTTGTCTATCACCGTGGAATGTATCACGTCAAATCTGTTTAAAAATTTCGCTTTAATCAATAGTGTACAGTACAACAGGTACTTAATTAAATACTTAATATCTAGTCAGGTCATAAGTATTGTCACACAGTAAAAACTTTTCTTTTAGAATGCTGGCCACAAAAAAGTTTATTGAATTCGAATTTCGAATTGTTCATGAAAATAAAAATGTATACTTTTGGAATTTTACTCATTTTTAAATATGGAGTGGACGCTTAAAGAAGACCGTGTTGCAGTTATTGCGTTGCATCGTTGCGGTTACGCGCCATTCAAATATTTAACATACTGAAAACATTTGAATATAACCAAAAGATTCGTTTATCGTACCATCAAACGATACAATGAAGACTCTAGTGTAGATGACAGGTCAAGAAGTGGTCGCCCTCGGTCTGTTAGGACTCCAGCAGTGATAAAAGCTGTGAAGGCGCGAATTCAAAGAAATCCCAAACGTAAGCAGAAACTGTTGGCCCTTCAGATGGGGTTAAGCAGACCCACGGTGAAAAGGGTGTTAAATGAAGACTTAGGGCTTCGGGCATATCGAAGAAAAACAGGACATCGTATGAATGCTCGTCTAATGGACCTGAGACTGAAGAGATGCCGCGCTTTGTTGAAGCGGTACGCGGGAAAAAAATATCGGGAAATTCTTTTTTCGGATGAAAAAATTTTTACCGTAGAAGAGAGCTACAACAAACAAAATGATAAGGTGTACGCACACAGTAGTGAAGAAGCGAGCAACCATATTTCGCGTGTCCAACGAGGTAATTTTCCATCCTCGCTCATGGTATGGTTGGGAGTTTCTTATTGGGGCTTAACAGAGGTACATTTTTGTGAGAAAGGTGTAAAAACGAATGCAGTTGTGTATCAAAATACAGTCCTGACGAACCTTGTGGAACCTGTTTCTCATATCATGTTCAATAACAGGCACTGGGTATTCCAACAAGATTCGGCGCCAGCTCATAGAGCGAAGAGCACACAAGACTGGCTGGCAGCGCGTGAAATCGACTTCATCCGGCACGAAGACTGGCCCTCCTCCAGTCCAGATTTGAATCCGTTAGATTACAAGATATGGCAACACTTGGAGGAAAAGGCGTGCTCAAAGCCTTATCCCAATTTGGAGTCACTCAAGACATCCTTGATTAAGGCAGCCGCCGATATTGACATGGACCTCGTTCGTGCTGCGATAGACGACTGGCCGCGCAGATTGAAGGCCTGTATTCAAAATCACGGAGGTCATTTTGAATAAACTTTAGTGTCATAAGAATCTATGTTTTGTTAAGTTCATTTTGGTATATGAATGGTTACATAATGAATAAACTTGTTTCAATTATTTTACATTAAACATGTGACAGAATTTATGACCTGACTAGGTATACTTACAATTCTTAATATAAAAGTAACAACAATAAATAAAACTAGAATTTAAAACCTATGGCGATATGTAAATGTGCATTTGTCAGGAGTAATGCATTTTTTATAAGAATAATAATCTTAGCTATGCGTTGAATATTAAATATTATCGTCTACCTTTCGCTAACAGTTCTGTTCATAGTTTTGGTCTGCGTTTTTATGAGGTCGCCCACGTATATAAGGATTTTTTGAACTCCGTATTCTATACCTTGCTTCGCTGCGATCACATTATCTGCGGTTTGTAAAATGACTTCTTCGCTCTTAGTGAGTGTTTTCATCTAAAATAAAACATATAAATAAATAATGAAACGATGACGTGAATACACAGTCTTAATGAAAGACTAGCTGTACCCGTCCGCTTCGCTGTGCATTTAAAATTAACATTATTATTTCTGACCCCAACAAAGCTTCTCATCATTAACGCCCTCGCAACTGGTGTAGGGAGTCCAACTCTCATAGAAATATTAGCCTATCCATTAAGTACATGTATTTTCTACATGGATACCAAGTTTCAAGTCAATCAAATGCATGGTTCAGTAGTTATAACGGAACATCCGTAAAAACCAAGTGTGAAACAATAGTTGTTTCGTGATAGAAATACCGGAGCTCGTATTTATTTCCTACCTATTCGCTGGTAGGTAGCTTAAGAGGCTATTCCAGCTATGCCCGGACGGGTAGATGAGCTCACGGGCTCACTATGAGAGAATTTGCTAACACTAGCCCTACCAAGAGTAGTGCTTCGCAGAATCTACCACTGGATTGGAATCGCGAGTCACTGAGAAGATCCTTGTGCTTAGTGCGAGTTTTTTAACGTTCTCGATAGCGTAAAAGTTAACGTAATTTGGTATGCAGTTGGAACAGCGCCCCTAATGCAAACGTATTCAAACGTAGGCAAACGATCCCATTCCTTACAAATATGAGCTAACTTTTACGCTATCGAGATCGTTAAAAAACTCGCATTAAGCACACGGATGACCGTGCGTGAATTGTTCCCAGTTATTTATTATTATCACAGTTTTTGATGACATCCAAGTTGAAATAAATGATTTTGAATTTGAATTTGAATTTGAATTTCAATTTTCGTGGTCACGGATGGCATTTTCATTTGCTGTACTGATTACCTCATTCCGCAACATGTCGTAGCTTCGCCAGATGTCATTGAACGCGCGTTCTGTCAGCGTGTTGCTCTGCGTAAGGCTTTTCTGGATGTCCACATTAGTTCCCTGAAGGCGATCGCTCATCGCACGCAATTCTTTGTTCACCTTATCCACAGCTATAAAAAGATTAGTTTCGTTATAAAGAAAATCGTATTAAAAATCTCCCAAATCAAAGACAATATATTAAATTAATCGTCAACATTTCCTTTTATGTGGAAATATAATTTGATTAGAGACTCTGCTTTTCTCATAATATGCACATCAGCAATAATTTTTAACCGACTTCAAAAAAGAAGGAAGTTCTCAATTTGACTGTATGTTTTTTTTTATGTTTGTTACCTCATAACTTTTGACTGGGTGAATCGATTTTGATGATTTCTTTTTTATTAGAAAGCTGACGCTTCCCGTGTGGTCCCGTTCAGTCCAGTTCTGATAATGATATCCATGAGAAAACCAAATAAGTCTTAAATTTACATTAAGTACATGCGCGAAAAATAGATAAATAAATCACACGCCAACCGATGATTATTGTTTTTAGTGTATATTTATTTGTTTTGGAATGTCTTTTTTTCTATTTGAAGTCGGTTTTTGTTAAAGCATGCCTATTTACAATTATAGAAATAAGCACGGAATAGATAAATAACCTTATTTATCTATTCCGTGGAAATAAGTATTAGCTTACATTTCTCGTCATTAGCTTTTATGTCCTCTGTTGCGTTGACAATAGCTTCCAAAGTTTCGTTGTGGGCACGCTCTATCTGTGAAACTCGCGGTAAATCTTTCCACATGCTCTCTGCGTCAGTTAGTATCTTTTGAATGTTCTTTATATCTATCTCTTGACGCTCCATTACTGTAAATTGTATTTTTTTAAATTTAGATAGGTAGGCGAACTCAAGGTATGGTGTTAAGTGGTTACTGGAGCCCATAGACGTTGACAACGTAACGTTTTACTGGTGGTAGGACCTCTTGTGAGTCCGCGCGGGTAGGTACCACCACCCTGCCTAACTCTGCCGTGAAGCAGTAATGCGTTTCGGTTTGAAGGGTACGGCAGCCGTTGTAACTATACTTGAGACCTTAGAACTTATATCTCAAGGTGGGTGGCGCATTTACGTTGTGGATCTCTATGGGCTCCAGTAACCACTTAACACCAGGTGGGCTGTGAGCTCGTCCATTCATCTAAGCAATAAATAAATAAAACCTTTATCGATCTTTATTGAACAATTGAAAAGTTTGAACAAATTCATCCGCCGTCAATCGAAACGCTCTTTTAACCTTTTTATTTATTAGCAGTAGTGTTTTACCTTTTTATTTAGTAGCAGCTGTGAGCTCGTCCACTCATCTAAACAATAAAAAAAAATGTCGCCACCCAGCTGGAGACATGACTAAGTCTCAGTTTTATAGTACGGCTGCTCCATCCTTCAAACCGAAGCGCATTACTGTTTCACGGCAAAAATAGGCAGAGTGGTAGTACCTTTTAGTGCGTTATCACAATATTACAATTGACACGATTAATAATGTCTTCTTACAGTACGATTTATGAACTAGGCTCTTACTACTACAATTCCAATTTTCGGAAAGGATATTGATGTAGACTGAGATATGCTGTCATTGCCTATAATTTACATATTATATTAATTTATATATCTTATCTATTTTATAATTTCAGTACCCAACTATTTCAGATGACATTGAAATTGAAAAAAGCGTGAGCCTAAACATAAATTTAAAGAGAACGATAATTTGGAAAACTGTTTTTTTTTTTAAACTATAAAGCTAAAGAATGCTTTATAAACTACACTTATTTATATCTTTATAACTTAAAAAAGTTTTAAGTGTGTTTAAAAAAACAATTTTTGGGATTCTTAAGACAAGGTGACTTTTCTTATAGCAATACCCATAATAAAGTTGGTAATTAATAAGAAAATTTACTTTCGCAAGTTCTGAAGGTCATGAACCTTGATAATCTGAAATGTAAACCCACCTTCAGCCATCTTACTGTGCCACTGCTCGTCGGCCAGAGGTATCTCATTAATCGGTTCAACATCATTCTTGTTCGAAGTACTATTGTATTCAACCAACTTTAGTTCATATTTATTTAATAGCTTCTCAGCCTCCGTCAGGTGTTTCTTTAATGGATTTTCGTCATAGGCCATTCCCTGACACAATGTTCGAAGGTTATCCTGTAAGTCGAACATATTTATTTGAAACTAGCTAACCTGGCAGACTTCGGAGAGCCTCAATCGATAAATAAAAGACCTAAACTTTTGTATAAAATAAACATAAAACAGGAATACGTCCGACGGGGGACACATCAAAGGGAAAACAAAATTGTTATTTTTATTTAATTCCGAGCATTTTTATATTGATCTACCTTTTAAACCTTCTCTGGACTTCCACAAATAATTCAAGAACAAAATTAGCCAAATCGGTCCAGCCGTTCTCGAGTTTTAGCGAGACTAACGAACAGCAATTCATTTTTCTTTATATAGATAGATATATTAATACGTGAAGCAAAAACTTTGTATCCCTTTTTACGAAAATTGCGCAGACGGAGGAATATGAAATTTTCCACACTTATAGAGAATATAGAGAAGAAGTGCACAATGCTAATATTTTTTTAAAATTATGCATAAAAGATACATTAAATCAATAAAGAAAACATTACACACACTACCATGTATTTGACACACACACATACACTCTTTGTTTATTGTCAAACTTTTGTTATTGCTTATAGTCTGTAGTCAAATTGAGAATAGGTTAGTATTGTTTATTTTTAATATTACGAGTCTATAGTGTAGTCTTGGCGAAATCTATACAATAGGACCATAACAATGTTGAAACTTATAATTTCAATTAATTATAGTCGAATTTCGACTACTGCGGGACCACTGGTATAGATAAATTCAACTGAGTTTTTAATAAGTTAGGTAATTAAAGAAGAAAATTAATTAACGTAACGCATAATGTGACCGGTTAAAATCAATCGCCAATTTAGTAAAATTTTACACAGTACCGAAATAGATTTTAGAAGCGAACCTCAGTTATTGTGTTTTTCAAGTTATCTATTTGAGTTTTCACAGCTTCTAATCTGGCATCAGTAGCATTAAGTCGTCGTTCTAAAGTGTTTCCATAGGATTCTAATTTACTGTCTACTTCTGTATTTTTATTTTCCTTAGCATTCTCTGTGACTGTCGTCGTTAGAGCTAGAATAGATTTCTGGATACTTTCCAGTGCTTCGTCTGTCTTCTTTTGAGAACCTTTCTCGCGTTCTTCTTTCTGAAATAAAACTTACATTAAGAAATACCCTTGATCAAGTAATATGATTGGTTTAAAATATATAACTAACAATGTTAGTAACTTTAAACATACCTGTAGAAGAATCGTCTCCACGTTTGAAAGCCTTTGATCAAGCCTCGATATCATCCCTTTCAGTGGTTCTAACATTCTATGTTTTTTATCAAGCGCCATCAGCATCTTCTTCACTTGTTCCCCAAGCATCTTCTCTCTGAACTCATGTCTCTCCAGTTTGTCTTCTGTTGCTCGTACCAAATGAACTAAGGTCATCAGCACATCCCGGATATCCTCGATTCTGCGTAATAGTTAAAAGTGCTTTTTTTATTGCTTAGATGGGTGAACGAGCTAACAGCCCACCTGGTGTTAATGGCGCACCCGGAGCCCATAGACGTAAATGCGCCACCCACCTTGAGATATAAGTTCTAAGGTCTCAGTATAATTACAACGGCTGTCCCAGCCTTCAAGCCGAAACGCATTATTTCTTCACGTCAGAAAAAGCCGGGTTGGTGGTACCTACCCGTGCGGACTCACATGGTTCCTACCACCAATTCACATATTTATTCAATTTATATATTAAAAGCGAACAATATATTTAATTAAATATAATGTTGATGCTGTAATTAATAATATTCTTCATTTAAACGAGTGGGTAGTTAAATAGTTTATGTTTTTTAGTAATTCTTACTAATGGGCACAGCGGAACCGTAGACTAAATTCATACCCTGCAGCAGGTTGTAGCAAAGACCGAGCAATATAACCTGCAGTTTTGATTTGTATTTGGGGACTACGACAAAGCTTTCGATTCGATCGTGACCTTGGCTCTATTGCAGTTTCCAACGGTTCCAGTGCATCGAAGTGTTGAAGTGTTTGTACGAAAAGGCAACTTTGTTAGTCCAATTACAGGACCGGGCTTCAGAACCCGTCCATGTGCAACGTAATGTGAAGCGCGGATATGTTATTTCTTCGAACCTGTCATCGCTGCATTACAGGATTTTTTCAAGGTTCTGGATCGGAAAGGGCTTGGCATCAATGGTCTGTACATAACTTACCTTCGGCTTACCGACGATACGTGATCATCGTTGAGACCTCGGAGAATATCAGCAAAATGCTCAATGACCTCAATAGGGATAGAAGTCCGAGTGGGTTTTAGTATGAACATGCACAAAACGATTATTAAATCGAATACTATATTATGTACGAATACTAATTATGCCCACTCCAGAAAACTTTACGCGCGATGTTATAGTCGACTACGTCTATCTAGCACAAATTGTCAAACTGGGCTGGGAAACGTTCGGGAAGCTGTGCAAAATTTTCTCATCTCAAATGCTGCTATGTCTTGATGAAAGTCTTTGACCAATGTGTGTTGCAAGTGCTGGCATGCGGAAGTGAGACGTGTTCGGTGACAATGAGCCTTATCCGAAGACTCAAAGTCACTCCAACGACAATGGAGAGGGCCTAGGGTTATATGGAAAGTTTCCTGCAAAATCGAACCAGGAATGAGGATATTCTAAGAAGAACTAAAGTAACTGGCATAGCCTGAACGATTGCAAGATTGAAATGGCAGTGGATAGGATACATTGTTCATAGAATAGATAACCGGTGGGGCCGAAAAGTTCTCGAGTAGCAACCGCGCACAGGAAAGCGCAGCGTGGGTAGTCTTCCCACGTGGTGATTAACGACCTGCTAAATGTTGCGGGATGTGTTTGACCCCGCAAAACATATGTATGTATAGAGAAAAACAAAGAATATACTCTACAAGTTAAATATCATGTAGTAGCTTGGGGGCCATCCATAAAGTACGTCACACGAATTTTAGGACTTTTGAACCCCTCCCCCCCTCCTTGTCACAGGTTGTCACATTTTTATAACCCCCCCCCTCCTGATGTGACGTCACACATTTTTTAAATTTATGTATGTATTTAAAAATAATCGAGAGAAAACAGCTATTTTCATTTTTTACTTATTTTTATTAAATAATAATCTAATAAAATCAACATAAAGTCCAACATTTCATAAAACCGAAAAAAACGACGACTTAAACCTATTTAAATCCTTACCATTCAAAATTCTCGTGAATTTGAGTGTCTCACTTGCATTACAACGCCGCTCTAGAAGTTAAATGACGTTGCATGAGAGATTATCGCATAGCGAGAATGCTAAATTATTAATAAATATAGATCAAGTTTGTAAATTTTTAAATTTTTTAATTCACATACAAACTTTGCGTTTTAGTATTTTAAATTTTAACATGTGACGTCACAAAAGTATTGACCCCCCCATGCCCCTTGTCACACGATGTCACACTTCGGTGATACCCTCCCTCCCCATTATCGTGTGACGTACTTTATGGATGGCCCCTTGTAGCTTTTACTACATTACACTCTATACAATTTTTTTTTTATTGCCCTTGTAGGCACACGAGCATACGGCCCACTTGATGGTGAGTGGTTACCGTCGCCCATGGACTACAGCAATTCCAGGGACAGAGACAAGCCGCTGCCTACTGCAATTAACGTTTAATTGAAACTACCCGCGCGCACCTTGTTTCTTTTAACGAAACTAATTCACAAACTTTACTGAAGAGTTAACAAAGGCAAAGACGCACGAATAAACTCGAAGATACCTACCTACATTCACTCCTAAGCCCACTATAGATTTGAATTACCAATTCTAAATTTAGTACAGGAAGCCGGTTGTAATTCGCAATGAGAATTAATGATTACTTGATGATGACCAAGTTATTGCGAGTTAATATTAGTCGTCCATGATTACGAAAATCGTAAATATTTAACTGGTGCTATGATGACTTCTGTGTCCGCACGCGTAGGTATGTATCACTACTCTGCCTATTTCTGCCATGAAGCAGTAATGCATTTCGGTTCGAAGGGTGGGGCAGCCGTTTTATTGCAAAAACTGAGACATTAGAACTCATATGTCAAGGAGGGAGGTGGACTTTGGTGTAGATGTCTATGGTAACCACTTAACACCAGTTAGGCCGTAATCTAGTCCACACATCCAAGCAATAAATAAATCGACACTGGAAATAATATAATGACAATAAAAAACACGAGATTAAGCCGTAAAGGTAGTTTGAATTTAAAGTTTATAGAAATCCCGCATAAAATTCTCAATTTATTACACACATTACGAACACATTTATGAATGAAGTTTGCAATAGTAATGCTAAAGATAAAGATGGAAGTCGATGATAAATAAATCAATCAATGTTAACGTTAGGAGTTGACCCTTAAATAGATATTGATGTTTTGTTTGTGAATGGAGCGCAAAAATAGTTGTCTTCCTTGCGGGATTTCAATATCCTTTCTCGTTTATTTGAATGATATACTGGTGGTAGGACCTCTGTGAGTCCGCGCGGGTAGGTACCACCGCCCTGCCTATTTCTGCCGTGAAGCAGTAATGCGTTTCGGTTTGAAGGGTGGGGCAGCCGTTGTAACTATAATGAGATCTTAGAACTTATATCTCAAGGTGGGTGGCGCATTTACGTTGTTGATGTCCATGGGCTCCAGTAACCACTTTACACCAGGTGGGCTGTGAGCTCGTCCACCGACCTAAGCAACAAAAAAAGAAAAAAATTATACAAGTACGATATCAATTTACGTCAGTGGTAAATAAAAAATAAAGTTTCTGTCTTTTATTTTATCAAATATATAATTTCATGTAAACAATTCCACTCGATTCACTAACATAGATTCGACGCCTTTAGCACTAACCCTAAGAAGAGTTCGAAGTGTCTTCCCATAACTACTCACGGACAGGTGGGTGAGTTCACGGGCTCAAGCTGAGAGAATTGCTAACGCTGACCCTTGCAAAAGCTAAATCTTGCCTGCTAATGCTTCGCTAAATCTACTACCGGATCAGAATCGCGACTCACTGAGAATATCCGGCGGAAAAACTCAGTGGGTTAATGAACAATAATAACGTATTATACATATATCCTTTATAATTTCCCCAAGTTTGCTCAAATACATTCAAAAAATATTAATAGTTGGCACAGATTCTCTGCATGCGAATATCTAATAATAATGTATATAAATTACACTTAGTAAATTCCACATAATAGTGAACATAAAACACGACAAATGTACAGGCGAACAAAGAACTTTGCCTCTTAAATTTACCTTATTTTACGTTTAAATGAGAAGAGCTGACAAGTCATAGTGATTTCATTGAATATTATTATACACCAGAAAATAGATATCTATACTAATATTATAAAGCTGAAGAGTTTGTTTGTTTGAACGCGCTAATCTCAGGAACTACTGATCCGGTTTGAAAAATTCTTTCAGTGTTAGATAGCCTATTTATTGAGGAAGGCTATAGGCTATATAACATCACGCCAAGACCAATACAAACGGAGCACCAATAAATAATGATTCAAAATTGGTTTTTTTTTCTTTCTACGCAAATGAAGTCGCAAGTAAAATTTAGCGTTATGCTCAAGTAACTATTCGAACAAGAAGTCGGGGGCAAAAGCTAGTCTATATCTATACTAATATTATAAAGAGGAAAGATTTGTTTGTTTGTTTGTTTCGAATAGGCTCCGAAACTACTGGACCGATTTGAAAAATTCTTTTTCCATTAGAAGCCGACATTGTCCCTGATGAACATAGGCTACTTTTTTTTTTATTTTTTTTATGTGTGTTTTAATGTTTCCGAAGCGAAGCGAGGGCGGGTCGCTAGTAATTTATAAACAAAGAAAACAACAAAACGACATTATTTTTTTTATTACTTAGATGGGCGGATGAGCTCACAGCCCACCTGGTGTTAAGTGGTTACTGGAGCCCATAGACATCTACAACGTAAATGCGCCTCCCACCTTGAGATATAGGTCTCAAGTATAGTTACAACGGCTGCCCCACCCTTCAAACCGAAACGCATTACTACTACGTGCGGACTCACAAGATAGCTAGTTATGAAGAAAACATTATAAAATAGTTTAACTAGATGGTTCTCAAGTTTTGTCTGCAAATTAAGTATATAACTTTGAATTTAGTAAAACGTAATTATTTTTCAAACATAAAATTTATAAATGTGTGGAAATGGCATGTTCAATTTGCCTACAATACATACTAATGTTAGATTTAATATCGCTTTGTAGGTCTAATTGTTGATGTTTCGAAAGTTATTCGGTACTTTGTTTGTTTAAACGTTGAATAATATTATTGTTTAATAATAGCAAATCTAACGCGTATTGATACTTATAGTAGAGCTTATTTATACTGTGTTATTTATAGTTAGGTCATGGCTACTACACTTTGTCCTGTCAGTTTCAGAGGGTCTAAGATAATCCACAAAGGGAAACAATATTTTGCTAATCTAAATGTGTTTATTTATTAATCAAATAACAACAGCAAGTAAAGGACGAGTTCTCTACCCACCTGGTGTTAATTGGCGATCAGAGCCCATAGATATCAACAAAACAATTGCCACCTTGAGACACGAGTTCTAGTCTCAGGTTTACAGTATAACGGCTGCCCTATCCTTCAAACCGAAGCTCTGTTTCACGACAGAAATAGGCAAGATACTGATACCAACCCTTGCGGGCTCACAAGACGCCATACCACTATATAGTTATGACGACCGGTGAATTTGTATAGAGCGATGAGATGGTGCCGCTGTTCGAAACCCGTAGGTAGGTTTAATTTTTTCTAAAGAAATACGTAATTAACAAACGTTTACGAATGACTTAAACAGTGAAGAAAAAATATAGTGTAATAAAAATCAAATTCACAAAAATTACTTAAATTATTTATTTGCGTATTATCCTTTAGAACACTATGGCTTCTAAAGAAAAAATAATTTATAACAAAGTAGCTGACCCGGCAGACTTCGTAGTGCCTCAATCGATAAATAAAAGACCTAAACTTTTATTTAAAATAGACTAAAGGCTTCGTCAAACAGAACGCGTAATTAGCGCGCGTCAGAGCGCTAACTGACGGCGCGCTATAGCGCTGGCGCTCTGTTTGACGGTATGTTACCATAGTAGTACAACAAAAATCTCGGCGTCATAGCGCGCCGTCAGTTAGCGCTCTGACGCGCGCTAATTACGCGTTCTGTTTGACGAAGCCTTTATAACAAACAAAAGGAATCCGTCAAACAAAATTGTTATTTTTATTTAATTCCAAGTACTTTCATATCTATATTTTACCTTTTAAACCTTCTCTGGACTTCCACAAATAATTCAAGACCAAAATTAGTCAAATCGGTCCAGCCGTTCTCGAGTTTTAGCGAGACTAACGAACAGCAATTCATTTATAATATATATAATATATATATATATATATATAGATTAGTAGACACGTGTATTTGGTATTGAATCCATACATGGACGCTCCAATCGGCTTCTATTACAAAAATGGACATACGAAAAAAGATACTAACAGTGATTGTATGATAGCCTAAAATCATATCTATACAAGATTGAGCCAAGAAGACAGCTTTATTATGCGTCAGGCTTGTCCAAGTGTAACAATTATTCACTATGGTTTAACTTTAAAAAACTGACCCTTCGTCACTGCACAGTTATACGTATTATTATATTACCTGCATACGAATAAAACACCGAATTTACATGCTATGTTTAGGAACGATGCATTCGCTTTCACATCTCGTCGTCGTCAGACTGTCACCAAATTAGAAAATTGTGAAACGTGAACTTTATAAATAAACCACTTATTCTCTGAAGATTCAGCTACAACTCACAAGTCATGTAGCTTCAGAAATATATTGGAATTCCGGTTGATGTAATAATATACAACGGTTTTAAGTGTCTATTTTTATTGTGTTCATTTGATATAAAGAGAATCCTGTCGAACTTAAAATACTTAAGGTATTTTATATACGTTTCACAATTATTATTAAGTATGTTTTTTATTGCTTAGATGGATGGACGAGCTCACAGCCCACCCGGTGTTAAGTGGTTACTGGAGCCCATAGACATCTACAACGTAAATGCGCCACCCACCTTGAGATATAAATTCTTAGGTCTCAAGTATAGTTACAACGGCTGCCCCACCCTTCAAACCGAAACGCATTACTGCTTCACGGCAGAAATAGGCAGGGTGGTGGTACCTACCCGTGCGGACTCCCAAGAGGTCCACCTACACCAGAAAAGTGTAAGTTAAATTGTAAAGTGTAAATTAATTCTCAATTTAATTTTTTGTTTATAGAAGGAATTTTTAACAGACTTTTATTAGCTTGACCTGTCTTGGTCTAGGTAATGGAATCTCTCAACATCTTCAAGAAGTTCGAACTCATATGACATTTGCACACGTATCAAGGACCGATAGCAAAACAGTTGGTAAAAACTAATTTTATTCAACCGTGTTGTTCTAGTTTTTAATTGTGCTTACTTACTTTCGTCATCTCTATTAATGAAGAGGTTTTTTTAATTGTAAGTGGATTGTGTTTGTCGCTCCTGTGGGTTGAAACAAGGCGTAGTGACGAATTAAAATAAAAAAATAGGGTTGAGAAAATAAAAAAACAAATACTAAACGACTTGTAACGAGGTCTCTATCCCGATGTTAGATTTCCAATAGACATCAAATTTCGCCTTGAGGTCGAAGCCACAATTGTATTGTAATAACGGCTTTCATAACATCAACACTGAATGTAGGGTTGCTTCGCAGTAGAAATTGGTAAATTTTTGCACCTACTTGCCGCTTGGATTTACAATATGTACTTCGATCAACAATAGTTACTATTGTTGATCGAAGAATATGTAGGTCTCTTTTTTTATTGCCCTTGTAGGCAAACGATATCATACGACCCACCTGATGGTGAGTGGTTTCCGTCACCCATGGACTTCAGCAATGCCAGGGGCAGGGCCAAGCCATTGCCTACCGTTAAACGTTACCTTTGATTCCTGTATTACTCGTTTTGGAAGTTGTCTGTTAAACACGTGCTAGGTACTATATGTTATTTAGAATAATTGGTACCTGTCCTTGGTATTTGAACGCTTATATATTTGTGTGAATTAATACGATACAACGGATAAAATAAAATAAAATAAAATAAAAATACATACGGAAATCTTTCTCCCAGTTCACCAGCGTCAAAAAAAAAGGTCACAGAAACTTCGAATTATTTAATGAATCGTTAAAAATGTAATGCAATTACAGAATGCAAAGCGATAAAACTATAATTGAACAGTAAAAATATGTAAAGATAAAAATATGATATTATATAAAGATTTTGACAAAGTAGACTAGTCCTAGAGAACAAAATGTTAATATCTATATATTAATACGTGAAGTAAAAACTTTGTATCCCTTTTTAAGAAAATTTCGCGGACGGAGGAGTATGAAATTTTCCTTAAAGAGGATATAGAGAAGAAGTGCACAATGCTATTTTTTTTTTAAATAATGCATAGATTATACATTTAATCAATGAAGAAAACATTACACACACTACATACCATGTATTTGACGCACACACGCATGCATACTATTTATTGTGATTTATTGTCAAACTTTTGTTCTTGACGTCTGTTGTCAAATTGAGAATAGATTAAATATTGTTTGTCTTTGCTAATATTTTTTATAGTGTAGTCTTGGCGAAATTTGTGATTATAGAAGTATAAAATACAATCATAATAGTGTACACACTTACAATTCCAATTAATTATAGTCGAATTTCGACTACTGCGGGACCTCTAGTTATATGTAATTACTTAAGGAAGAAGTAATGACAAAAAATTATTTGATAAATGTCGCAAAATAATAAATAATTGTTTCCTCCACGACTTTATTTATTTATGTTATGTGTAATTAATCATGTTTGTTATAGTCACGTTAATCTTCGATCACACCAACGCTTTGTTATTTAATGTTAAATAGTTCACGATCGACATTTTATTATAAATTGTTATTTTTTTTATTTACTTCTCTTTTCTTTTTATTTACTAATTTTGGTTATTTATTCTGTTGAATTAATTAAATGATCGAATTAAATGACATTTGAAACGGTACCCTTTATTCCTATTAACAAAAATCTATATTTTTTGGCTCTAACACAAAATAGAAGAATGAAATAGTCTGACGGGTCATACTTTGATCTTATGTCTGAACAGGAGTGGGACTACTCACTTTGTGATGTCTTGGGCTTCCGGTAACCACTTACAACCACTTGGGCTGTGAACTCGATCACCTAATCACGCAATGAAATTTATACATTTGAAACAAGAACATCAAGACCCTATATACTGAATACGAAATCGAACGCGCTTCCAGTGGTACTTATACGATAAACGAGGCGAGGTTAATTAAGCTGTTTTGAGTAAAAGAGACATTGAGTAGACCAGGAAAAGGTATAAAATTCCTACGTCTTCTATTATACATGTAATTAAAAAACTATTTCTACCTGCTTCGTCTTTTAAGTAATCATAGTTTTTTTTGCATAAAAATTTCCTTTACAATTCGTATAAGCTCTGCTTAGACTGTTATTGTGTAACAAAATATACTTACGTAACTTCCCGGCATTCTGTTTGAGGAGTCCACAATAGAAGCGCGACGGCGACCCACCATAGTCTCTGGGGACACACCAACAAACATTAGTTTTGGTTGTACCTGAGTGTGTTGAATGAAGTCGCGACATTACAAGTATAAGGTCTCGACTTGCACACACGTGTTTTATTTATAGCAACTCGTGGGCTTATCTTTACGAATATTTATTGTATTTCAAGAGATTTAAGCCCAATGTTGTTGTGGCCGAATAAACGTTTTCACAAAACGAATAATAAGGTACATATGTTTAGTAATATTTACGTTTTTGGCTATCAAATGTTTTAATTTATCGTTTTAATAATGTAAGTAGGTACTGTTTACTGATGTAAGTATTACGAGAAATTAAGTTTTTTTTTTAATTGCGGTTGGTTTTATTCGTAAGCACCACGTATGCATCCAGTAAAACCACTGAGTTTCTCGCCGGATCTTCCCAGTGGGTCGCGATTCCGATCCGCTGGTAGATTCTGAGAAGCACTGCTCTTGCTAGGGCTAATGTTAACAGATTCTCTCAAATTGAGCCCGTGAGCTAACCCACCCGTCATGGTGTAGCTGAAATAGCCTTTTAGGCTTCTAGCGAATATGTAGGGATAAACTCAGAAAACCTGCATCCAGTGCGATCATACCCTGTGCACCGTGTAATATAACCAGTCAGTACATGAATGTACTCTACTGTACTAATTTACCTGTCATTTTAATGGCCTTAATTTCGCGTCAAAATTATAATAATGAGAAGATTCACTTCTTAAGGATCGCGCCATCGTCTGATATCTACACAAATTAATAATAATGTTAGTTTTAGAGAAAAAAAAGTAAGTTTAGTAAAAATTTTAATATCTGTGTCCATTTTACAGACAACATTCTAGACTTATCCATATTTAGAGATACACGTATGTATGTAGGATGATACCGTTAATTTATATTCAGATAAGGTGCTAGTTATGTCCTCGTGGCGAGACTTGGGGAGGGCCTGTGTCCAGCATAGACGTCTGTGGGCTAAAAGATAGATTATGTAATAATGGAAATACATTCTTTACACTGTTTTACGAATGTACCTATTGTTTCTCTAGGATTTCTTATCTATCTTTGTAGTTGTAGAGCAGGTATGGGCAACCTTTGACTTGTTAAGGGCCAAACTTTAGCGTGCAAATACGTTTGCAGACAATTTTTTAAAGAGGTTTACGTCCTCGCGGCCCCGTGCCTCGCGGCAGCGGCCCCAGTACCCCACGCGGTGAGGTTGGCCGGCGGCCCGCCGAGTGCAATGAGCAACACGACAGACCACCGCCCAACGCTCAAGAAAGCAACAACGATGAAGCCACGCCGGTATACCGGAACCCCCTTCTGGAGGGCGTTTACCTGTAGCCGAAGCCGGGGACATGGCGACCAGCGGCCGGAAGATGCGTAACCAACGCCGTAGTCACTACTCCTTCAAAAAGGCAGATCAAAAGTAGCCCACCATCTCCAGTGGATCACGCCGAAAAAGGCTCGGACGTGCACCAAAACATAAAAGAAAACAGAACAAAAAACCAAACAGAAAGAAAAACAACACAGAAAGAAAGACAGAATAAAAAGTAAAACCAAAATAACAAAGGGGAAGAAGAAAGGGGACGGAAGGGGAAGGCCCAGGTGTCTCCAGAGAAACACCCTTCAGCCAGTGAAGGGCGTGGAGAACCCGGAACCCCCCCTGCTGGTTTGGTCCCCGTCGCTCCTTCTCTCCTGCCGTTACACGACGAGAGAGAAGGAGCGATACCCCTGGGAGTGTGACTGCTCCCAGAGGCTCGTTATCCGCCACCTATGGACGCGCCCGGTGGAAGTCAGACGGAGCCCCCCGCCACGCAGAGTGAGCGCCGGTGGGCCCACCCGGGTGCTGGGGAGTATAAGTACCTTTTTTTTGCCGAACCTCCTACGAGGTCCCCGTGACGAGGGGGCGCGCGGGGTATGTGGGAATGGCCTGCGACAGCGAGACCGCGGGCCCAAGGATGTTTCCAGGACCCTACCCACTAAACGACTCCCCTGCACTCTTCGCCCAAGCATCCGATCCCCTCCGAGGTCAGAACCCGGATGAGGAAAGGGGGTTACCGCGGTCAATACTACAACCAGACGGCGCAGCTCACCCCGAGAAAGCCCGGCTGGCGGAATCGTTTAATTAAGTGCTGTTATTAAAAACACCGCCGTTTTCAGAATACCAATATTTATTAGGCTCGAATGATATTATTTCAACAACATATTAAGGTACTGATATATGTATAAAAAAGCCATTTCTTTGCGCACGACGCTGCATAAATATATATTATGTAATTTTCTGCGGTTACAAGGATTATATTTTCCTTCAATAATCACCGGGCTTAGTGTTTATGGAAAACTTCCGTGAAGGAAAGACGTGTTTAGTTTCAAAATAAACTACTATTATTACGGTTGGCTTGAAAACGATTCCTGGTTTGAAAATGTTAGAAACGTTGGGTTGTATTCAACATTACAGAATTACTTGAAAAACAAATTAAATTTTGTATAATTGAAAACATAAGCTTCCTATAATACAATCTATAATCGAATATCTGTATCTACCAATCGCCTAATATTTGTTAGCTGGTTACCAGAGTCTATGGACATCAGATCTTGAGACTGATATTTCAGTAATTTAAGAATTGTTGCTATCTTACCCTACAAACCAGAACGCAATATCATCTTCGATTCCGATAGAGGCACCCGTCACGTGCGGACGTGCTCATCGTCCACTCGATCGCCCGGTCTTTGTTCGCCCGGCTTTTGTTAGCCCGGCCATTGTTCGCGCGGCCTGTGTTCGTGATACATCTGCCGACCAAGTGTGTTTCCTGGAAGCTTTTATTTGTTTTGTTTTAGTTATTTTTGTGTTCGTGGAACATTTGCCGACAAAGTGTTTTCCTGCAAGTATTTATTTGTTTTGCTTCTTTTTGTAATTTCTGTTTTGTTGTGCTTTTTCTTTGTCCTGTAGTAATCGCGCCGCATTGCCACCTGTGTTCAATAGAACCGCTCAGGTCCGAGAAGTTGGGGCCTCGCCGAAGGCGAGTGTTTTCAAGACCCGGGGCCGCCCCACCTGGGTACTCAGCGATCATGGACGCTGTATTCGCGGAATTCCTCCGACTTCGCCACCCACAGCTCGCCTCAGAGTTTCTGGCCTTCAAGGCCAATCACACTGCGAGCCCTCTCGAGGACTCCGCCGCGCTCGCTGCTCCTGCGTCGCCTGTACCTGCGTGCAGAGCTTCTGCATTGAGCACCGCAGCCTCTGTCGTGACTGCTGCTCCCGTGTCGCCTATACTGGCGAGAAAAGCTGCTGCGTCGTCCGCCGTGACCATCGTTTCAGCTGAGCGATCATCCGCGGCCTCCGTCGCGCCCTCTAAAACACCTACACTTGCTCGTAGGTCGCCTGCACCCGCCTCCTCGTGCTCCGACTCTGACTCGGATATGGAGGTCGACCTCGCCCCCGCCTCATCGACGGATGGATTTACCCTGGTACAGAAGGGTAAGAAGCGTGCCGCGGAGTCTCGAGCTCCCGCGGCCGCTAAAATTAGCAAAGCCGTGAACGCGTCGCGCCCCCGCCCTCAGACTCCCGTTGCGCCCCCAGCCCGTGCCACCCCGTCGCCGCGTCCAGTGGCACAAAATAAAACCCAGACCCCTCCCCCGGTTATCCTTCAGGAGAAGGCAGCTTGGGATCGAGTTTGCCTGGCCCTTAAGGCCAAAAATATAAATTTCACGAATGCCCGTAACCTCGCGAACGGCATTCAAATTAAGGTTCAAACACCCGACGACCATAGGGCCCTCTCTTCTTACCTCCGTAAGGAACGTATAAGTTTCCATACTTATACGCTCCAGGAGGAGCGCGAACTCCGCGTTGTAATACGCGGAATCCCTAAAGAGTTAGATGTAGAGCTCGTCAAGGCCGATCTGTTAGAACAGGGCTTTCCAGTGAATTCTGTGCACCGTATGCACACCGGTCGCGGTAGGGAGGCATACAATATGGTTCTAGTCACCCTCCAGCCTACCCCCGAGGGTAAGAAAATCTTCAACACACAGACCGTCTGTAGACTCTCCGGTATCGCCATCGAAGCCCCCCATAAAAAAGGCACTCCTAGCCAGTGCCATAACTGTCAATTGTACGGGCACTCTTCCCGTAACTGTCACGCGCGCCCCCGATGTGTTAAGTGTTTGGGCGATCACGCCACGGCCCTCTGCGCTCGCGACCAAAAAACCGCGACGGAACCGCCTAGCTGCGTCCTGTGTCGAACACAGGGTCACCCCGCGAATTACCGTGGTTGCCCCCGAGCCCCTAAAATAAATCGCCGCGTCGCCCGCCAAAACCGCCTCCGAGCTTCCGGCCCAGACATCAAAGCCTCGGCACCCTCTGCGTCGCAGGCTAAGCCAGCATTCGTTCCGGCGGCGGTGCCCAGTGTCTCGGCCTGGGCAAAACCGCTGCCGTACACGAACACGGCTACAACTCCCTCCTCCGCGATTCGTCCCGCCCCCGCGACTCGTCCCTCTCCCGCGACTTGCCCTCCGACCGCGTCCGAAAATCTCGCTTTAGCGATCGACTTCTTTCAGTCGATCAACTTTGAGCGCGTTAACGCTTTGGGCGACGCCATTCGCGCTGCCTCCACTGCACAACACTTTATCGCCGTTGTGCAGGAATACGCCGACGTATACGCGTCATTAAATACGTACGTCCTCCCCTCACTCCGCCGGTAATCAATGGCGTATATAAGTAGAATAAAGCCCCTATCCGTAACGATAGGATTTTTTAACGCTTACGGTCTCGCAAATCAACGTGATCAGGTTTCGGACTTTTTGCGTGACCATCAAATTGATATCTTTTTAGTGCAGGAGACCCTACTTAAGCCCGCGCGCCGTGACCCTAAAATCGCGAACTATAACATGGTCAGGAACGACAGGCTCTCTGCCCGTGGTGGTGGTACCGTCATTTACTATAGAAGAGCCCTGCATTGCGTCTCGCTCGATCCTCCCGCGCTCGCTAATATCGAAGCATCAGTGTGCCGAATCTCACTGACGGGACACGCGCCGATCGTTATCGCGTCAGTTTATCTTCCACCGGATAAGATCGTTCTAAGCAGTGATATCGAGGCGCTGCTCGGTATGGGGAGCTCTGTCATCCTGGCGGGCGACCTAAATTGGTCCTGGTGTTGGAGGCCTGTGTACATAGCCAACTGTCCCAGTTTGTTCATAAGAATGGTTTAATAAACTCTCTACAGTCTGGCTTCAGACCAGGCCACAGCACCATCTCCGCTCTCCTCAAAGTGACAGGCGATGTTATGGCTGGAATGGAGGATACTAAAGTCACATTGTTGGCTTTGGTCGACTTCTCTAATGCCTTTGATACCGTCAGTCACGAAATCCTTTTATCTATCCTGTCCTATCTTATGATTTCGCCTGAGGTGCTGAAATGGTTTACATCATATCTTCGAGGGCGCCAGCAATCGGTCCGCATTGATGAGTCTTCGTCTTCATGGCGTGATCTAGATACTGGTGTCCCTCAAGGCGGAATTCTCTCCCCTTTGCTTTTCTCTCTATTTATCAATCTCATAACTCAGTCCCTTCAGTGTTCGTATCACCTGTACGCTGACGACCTACAGCTGTACTCGCAGGCTACTGTGGACTGTGTGTCTGAAGCGGTTCGCAGAGTGAATGGGGATCTAGAGGCTATATGCGATTGGTCTGGTAGATTTGGTTTGACGGTCAATCCAACCAAATGTCAGGCGATTATTATTGGTAGTCCCCGTTTGTTGGGACGATTAGATTTTAGCTCACTCCCACCCGTAACTTATAATGGAGCAATTATACCTTTGAGCCCATCAGTCAAAAACCTTGGACTGTATATGGATTCTAGACTTGATTGGGCGGTACAGGTGTTGAATGTTAGTCGGAAGGTTACTGGATCTCTGCGTGCCCTTTATCGCTTCAAGAACTTTCTCCCTTTCAAGATAAAGTTGATGCTTGTTCAAGCTTTAATCCTGCCCATAATTGACTATGGCGATGTATGCTATCTTGACCTGAATGCAGACCTTTTGAACAAACTCGACCGCCTTCTCAACAACTGCATTCGTTTCATTTTTAATCTTCGCAAGTATGACCACGTGTCTACTTACCGCTCCGAAATAAATTTTCTTCCTATACGCGAGCGCCGCAATCTACATGCTCTTACTGCGCTTCATTCTATACTAACATGCCCAACTCCTCCCTCCTATCTGACTCAGTACTTTAAATATTTACATTCTTCGCACGATAAGGACTTGCGTTCCTCTAATAATTTACTCCTTCACTGTCCCACGCACAACTCTAGTTTAGTCCGTTCGTCTTTCGTAGTTCAATCTGTTCAACTTTGGAATTCACTTCCTCTTAATGTTAGGATGATCACTGATCGCCTAACTTTCAAAATAAAGGTACGCCAACTTTTTCTGGAGAAACTTAAAAACTTAACAATTTGACTTGCAATGTGTGTTCTGTGCAATATACTATTTTCTTGTACTGTATGTATATGTATATGTGGTTCTATTTCTTTGTTATATTTTTAAGTTGTGTTTAAGTGTGTATATGAATATGTATGTGAATATGTGAGTATATGATAGAGATTATATATAGATATATGTGTAAATTTTATATTATTATCATGATATAAAATTGTGTACTTACGTTGTTTGTGTGATTATATATATATATATATATATAAATACCGTGTATGTGTTTATATATTGTATAATGTAGTTTGGTTGTTTCACATTAAGTTATGCACCTACCACAGGATTCTCTACACCACCCTTGGTTGACTGGTAGAGAATGCCTCAGGCATTAAGTCCGCCATTGTACTTATGTGCATTAAGTTGAATAAATAAATAAATAAATAAATAAATTGTAAACACATCAGGTGGAACTCACACACCACAACCCCGAATGGCAGGCGGCTCGACGCGTTAGTCGATGATCTCGCCTTCGATATCGTGGCTCCGCTAACCCCGACTCACTACCCGCTAAACGTCGCGCATCGCCCGGATATACTCGACATAGCGTTATTAAAAAACGTAACTCTGCGCTTACACTCGATCGAAGTAGTTTCAGAGTTAGACTCAGACCACCGTCCCGTCGTTATGAAGCTCGGTCGCGCTCCCGATTCCGTTCCCGTCACGAGGACTGTGGTGGATTGGCACACGCTGGGCATCAGCCTGGCTGAATCTGATCCACCATCGCTCCCGTTTAACCCGGATTCTATCCCGTCTCCTCAGGATACCGCTGAAGCCATAGACATCTTAACGTCACACATCACCTCGACATTAGATAGGTCATCGAAACAAGTTGTAGCGGAGGACTTCCTTCACCGCTTCAAATTGTCCGACGATATTAGGGAACTCCTTAGAGCTAAGAACGCCTCGATACGCGCCTACGACAGGTATCCTACCGCGGAAAATCGTATTCGAATGCGTGCCCTACAACGCGACGTAAAGTCTCGCATCGCCGAAGTCCGAGATGCCAGATGGTCTGATTTCTTGGAAGGACTCGCGCCCTCCCAAAGGTCTTACTACCGCTTAGCTCGTACTCTCAAATCGGATACGGTAGTAACTATGCCCCCCCTCGTAGGCCCCTCAGGCCGACTCGCGGCGTTCGATGATGACGAAAAAGCAGAGCTGCTGGCCGATACATTGCAAACCCAGTGCACGCCCAGCATTCAATCCGTGGACCCTGTTCATGTAGAATTAGTAGACAGTGAGGTAGAACGCAGAGCCTCCTTGCCACCATCGGATGCGTTACCACCCGTCACCCCGATAGAAGTTAAAGACTTGATCAAAGACCTACGTCCTCGCAAGGCTCCCGGTTCCGACGGTATATCTAACCGCGTTATTAAACTTCTACCCGTCCAACTCATCGTGATGTTGGCATCTATTTTCAATGCCGCTATGGCGAACTGTATCTTTCCCGCGGTGTGGAAAGAAGCGGACGTTATCGGCATACATAAACCCGGTAAACCAAAAAATCATCCGACGAGCTACCGCCCGATTAGCCTCCTCATGTCTCTAGGCAAACTGTATGAGCGTCTGCTCTACAAACGCCTCAGAGACTTTGTCTCAACCAAGGGCATTCTCATCGATGAACAATTCGGATTCCGTACAAATCACTCATGCGTTCAACAGGTGCACCGCCTCACGGAGCACATTCTTGTGGGGCTTAATCGACCAAAACCGTTATACACGGGAGCTCTCTTCTTCGACGTCGCAAAAGCGTTCGACAAAGTCTGGCACAATGGTTTGATTTTCAAACTATTCAACATGGGCGTGCCGGATAGTCTCGTGCTCATCATACGGGACTTCTTGTCGAACCGCTCTTTTCGATATCGAGTCGAGGGAACCCGCTCCTCCCCACGACCTCTCACAGCTGGAGTCCCGCAAGGCTCTGTCCTCTCACCCCTCCTATTTAGCTTATTCGTCAACGATATTCCCCGGTCGCCGCCGACCCATTTAGCTTTATTCGCTGACGACACGACTGTTTACTATTCTAGTAGAAATAAGTCCCTAATCGCGAAGAAGCTTCAGAGCGCAGCCCTAGCCCTAGGACAGTGGTTCCGAAAATGGCGCATAGACATCAACCCAGCGAAAAGTACTGCGGTGCTATTTCAGAGGGGAAGCTCCACACGAATTTCCTCCCGGATTAGGAGGAGGAATCTCACACCCCCGATTACTCTCTTTAGACAACCCATACCTTGGGCCAGGAAGGTCAAGTACCTGGGCGTTACCCTGGATGCATCGATGACATTCCGCCCGCATATAAAATCAGTCCGTGACCGTGCCGCGTTTATTCTCGGTAGACTCTACCCCATGATCTGTAAGCGGAGTAAAATGTCCCTTCGGAACAAGGTGACACTTTACAAAACTTGCATAAGGCCCGTCATGACTTACGCGAGTGTGGTGTTCGCTCACGCGGCCCGCACACACATAGACACCCTCCAATCCCTACAATCCCGCTTTTGCAGGTTAGCTGTCGGGGCTCCGTGGTTCATGAGGAACGTTGACCTACACGACGACCTGGGCCTCGAATCAATTCGGAAATACATGAAGTCAGCGTCGGAACGATACTTCGATAAGGCTATGCGTCATGATAATCGCCTTATCGTTGCCGCCGCTGACTACTCCCCGAATCCTGATCATGCAGGAGCCAGTCACCGTCGACGCCCTAGACACGTCCTTACGGATCCATCAGATCCAATAACCTTTGCATTAGATGCCTTCAGCTCTAATACTAGGGGCAGGCTTAGGGACCCCGGTAACCGTACTCGTCGAACTCGACAAAGAGGTCGACGTGCAACCTAACCCATGCATCAGCCCGCTGAGTTTCTCGCCGGATCTTCTCAGCGGGTCGCGATTTCGATCCGGTAGTAGATTCATTCGCGAAACAATTGCTCTTGAGTTGTTAGGTCTCCTTCGGAGGCGCTCGGGCAGTTGTTAGCAAATCCCACCCCTCTTGGCTGAGCCTTTGCTCGCCCACCTGTCCTGGTGAAACTGGAAAGGCCTTCGGGCCACCAGTAAACTTTCAATCATAAAAAAAAAAAAAAAAAAAAAAAAAAAAAAAAAAAAAAAAAAAAAAAAAAAAAAAAAAAAAAAAAAAAAAAAAAAAAAAAAAATATCATCTTCATTCGATTTTGTCATAGATAATATTATGAGAATTAGGAAACTATTTTACAACATCTGCCACTAGGTATAGGTATACACAGAGACTTCTTGCTTATTATGTTCTCGGACCTTAGGATAAACTCAATTATGTTTTGTTTATGTGAGTCGATGATATCAAGCTGTTTACCAACTATGGAAAACAGGAAATGACGCTAGTCCTCATTGGTGTATTCACCACCTTCATTGGTGTATAGCATGTGTTTAATTTTTTATTTTTTTATTTTTAAAGGGTCGTGTAATGTTTGTTTCTCACGACCTTTTTATTATTATCTGTTTATTTGTGTTACGTATACTGAAATGTGATGTTCAATGTTTTCAATTAGACATAGTGCATATTATGTCATGTATGAAGTATATCTAATTAAATACGACTACCTATTTAACTATTATAAATACAAAAATATGTATTTTAAGAGTATCATAAATGCGATGTTTTCTTTTGTTTTTTTCCTTGTTTCGCGCATTAATATATTGTTAATATTTTAAAATAATACTTTTTCTTGCTTCTCATTATCATTTTGCGGGTTTGATTTTTATTACACGATGTTATTCCTTCACCGTGGAAGTCAATCGTGAACGATTGTTAAGTACGTATTTCATTAGAAAAATTTGTACCAGCCTGCAGGGTTCGAACACCGTTGCATCGCTATATACGAATGCACCGGACGTCTTATCCTTTAGGCCACGATGATATTCCTCCCACATGTAGAGCTGAATAAAAATAATTCATTCATAATCGAGATTTTGCGAGCACTCGATTAGAACTCATCTGCCCATCGATACCAATGACCGAGTCGTACATATCTAATGTCCAGATATGCTAATTCCATCCTTTATGGCTGTAAGCCGTAACTCGTCTGCCCATATATGCCTAAAAAATACAAGCACAATGTGCGTGCAGTGATTGTATTTTGTGTTATGTTTCTCACTTCCTTTATTAAGATTCGAATGCCTTTCTAAACCTCTAAACACGACGTAACGACTTTATATTAGATCTAATGTACATTGTAATTAAGTGTTCGAATGTGGTTATTAAATAACGAAGGAAGACTTTAAACAATGAAGCTTTGTTATTTTATGATCGCTTCCGTGTTGTTGCGTTATATATACATACACACATAATAATACCTCGCATATTGGGATTATAGTGAAACTATATGCAATCGTAGGACCATTATTTTCAAATAACCTTTTTATTTTACTAATAGGTATGCCGGCTGATAAAGACAAACGATTTGTTAGCATGGACGGCTAGCTTCAATGCGCTCTCGTGACCACGTTTCGCGTTACGTGTAGACATTTTTGTTACTTAGGTACCCGCAGGAGCCAGTCACCGTCGACGCCCTAGGCACGTGCGTGTCCATAGCTAGATCCATCAGATCCAATAACCCTTGCACTAGACACCTTTAGCTCTAACACTAGGAGTAGGTTTAGGGACCCTGGTAACCGTACTCAACTCTTTGCCGAGTTCGACGTGCAACCTAACCCAAACATCAGCCCGCTGAGTTTCTCGCCGGATCTTCTCAGCGGGTCGCGATTCCGATTCGGTAGTAGATGCATTCACGAAACAGCTACCCTTGAGTGGTTAGGTCTCCTTCGGAGGCGCTCGGATAGCTCTTAGCAAACCCCACTTCTCCTGGCTTTTGCTCGCCCACCTGCCGTGGTAAAACTGGAAAGGCCTCCGGGCCACCAGTAACTTCTCAAACATAAATAAATAAATAAAAAGGCACTTAGTTCCGATGGCTTAGAATCGACGCGAATGTTATGTCATACCTACACTTGACTTTCTTGAACAGAATCTTCTGACTTATGATCTCTGTAACCTTTTTATCATTGTTATGCATTTCGAATACTCACCTACTTTTTTTATTCGTGCGTAAATGTCATTGTTCCATTAATTAACAGAAATTAACCATACCGCAGTTTTATTAAATACGCAAAAAGTGTTATTAAAAAGCAATTGACATCGGTTTATGTTAGACTTAGAGGTTAAAGTTTGAAATTGCCGATTTTTACTGAAAAATTGAAATTCGTTTTTTTTTTCATATAACATTTTATTCAATCAAAATATCTACAATTATTATCTACATTGCAGATTTTTTAAAAGAAGAGCCTCATAGGTACCATTTGAAAAAAGTTTCATTCAAAAATCTCAAGCCATGAAGGTTCTATGTCAATTCGAAGTACCTATTACAATAGAACGGCAATTTCATACTGTAACCCCTAATATTTATAGAATTTGTAAATTGTCTAACCTACTATGAGAGATGTAAAACTGACGACTGTAGATGAATACTATCTTAAGATCGCTTAAATGGTTAATGACGCTAATTAATTTATAACGAGACCTGGCTTCGATTGCCAGTTGCAGTCAGTAAGTATCTTGATTAAAGATATTTAGTAATCGAGGTCTGAGTGCACTTGTTCTTGTGTGTATCTAATGTGTGTTTGTTTTCAACATCTCAGGTCCACATGTATGTAATGGATTTAAACTAATAATTACTATTTGGCTGAGTACTCATACACACAGAGGCTCTCCTTATAATGAATAAATCCATCGAAATTATCATAATATCTCGATGGAATAAATCCCATGTTAAGAAACTCGTCCATACTTCTCTCTCTCATTAAAATATAATATCTCTATAATTGAAAAGGAAACGTAAATG
Organism: Bombyx mandarina; assembly: GCF_030267445.1. NCBI lineage: Eukaryota > Metazoa > Arthropoda > Insecta > Lepidoptera > Bombycidae > Bombyx > Bombyx mandarina. The sequence goes on from NC_143210.1 coordinate 10,822,721, forward strand.
ATACAAGTTCTCAATTGTGGAACTCATAAAAAGCTGCGTGTAAACATTTGCTAAAGTAGGTGTCCAATTAACGTTCAATTGTAAATGCAGTTAAAAACCTTTCTCTTGTGTAAACAAGTTCTATTGTCACAATTATCTGTAGACCCTTGTGTATTGTTTTTTAATGTATTTAATCTATAGACTTTATTTAATATATTGATTAGTTTATTTCTAAACATCAGTCATTAATACAGGGTGGCCCATAAGTCCTTTGTTATGAAAAAAAATTTATTAAAATAAAACTAATTACATTATGAATTAAATTTTTATTTACATAAAAAGCTTAAAAAACGGGAATTATTTTTTGAAAATAACATCTCCTAAATGTAATCCGTTGCGATCACGGCACTCTTGCAAACGACGTCTAAAATTGTCGATGACTGCGCGGCACGTCACTGCTGAAATGCTTGTCATTTCTCTGCGGATGTTTTCTTTTAGGGCCTCAATTGACCGCGGGTTTGTGTTGTATACTTTAGCCTTAAGGTAGCCCCACAAAAAAAATCCATCGGGGTCAGATCTGGACTACGTGGAGGCCAGGAAATGTCTCCTCTCTTAGAGATAACTTTGCCAGGAAAAAGTTGACGGATAACGGGCATAGCAGTGTTAGAGGTGTGAGAAGTGGCCCCATCCTGTTGAAACCACGTCCTGGCATTAAAGCCTGAAAAGTTTTGCAATTCTGGTATGAAAAACTCTTCGATCATAGCCACATATCGCTCCGACGTAACAGTAACTGCGCGCCCTCTGCCATCCTCAAAGAAGTAAGGCCCTAGGATACCATGGGCTGACATAGCGGCCCAAACAGTCACTTTCGGACTATGTAAGGGCTTCTGATGCTTAAGTTTTGGATTGATGGGGCTCCAATAGCGGCAATTTTGTTTACTAACATGCCCGTTAAGATGGAAATGAGCCTCGTCAGAGAACATTATGTTATTGAAGGAAGTAAACCGATTCAACATTTCATTCGCATAATTTTGTCTTTGAATACCGTCAGTTCCCTTTAATTCTTGAACCAACTGAATTTTGTAAGGGTGCATATGTAAATCTTTCTTCAAAATCCGTTGTAACGATGTCCTGGATACGTTTAATGCTCTGGCGCGCTTACGAGTTGACTGTGTCGGATTTTCGCGAATAGACTGTGTCACTGTGTCTATGTTTTGTTCCGTACGTGACGTCCTTGGGCGACCCAACCGCGGTTTATCTAACGTCGAACCGGTCTCCTCGAACTTAGCAACCCAGTTCTTAATCGTTTGAAGAGTTGGAGTGTCGTCAAAGTTGTGTAAACATTTGTGTTCTCGAAATTTACGCCGCGCAACGGTTGCCGAATTGTCGTTTTTATAAAACTCGCGCACACAAAACGCACGGTCCGCTCCGGTAAAACGCTCCATCGCGACTAAATTCCCAGAAACCGAAGTTACTCCCCCCGCTTCCCCTGCACCGCTCACGCGCGCCCTGTTCGTTTTATTCAAATTTTACTTTTCAAAGGACTTATGGGCCACCCTGTACAATTCACGAATCACCAATTAGCTCTGTGATGTGACAAAACACAGATTAGTGCAGCCATTTAAACTACTTTATCTCATTGACAGCGCATCGAATGCGTCTTGTTTATTACTTAACTTGACCTAATAAATGTCAGGTCAGCCGTGTGTGTGTAGTCTATCTACAATTCAATAAGTTGCAACAGCGAGCATTAACTGAGAACTGAACCAAGGCACTGCGCTGTGCGATTAGGTACAACTATTGGATATAACCAAAGAAACGAGGTCTCTCGATAAGTATCATATTAGGAAGATCGAGGATCATTTATTTATGGATATGTTCGATTTTCAATTAATGGTATTGCATGTGGGCAAGTAAGACTAATAAAATAAACATTTTTCATCATTTAAGTGCGTTTTGAGGGCACCTTGTGGTAATTGAACGAATGCAGTGAAAGCTGTTAGTCAATCATTTACGACATTAGTTTTATATAAATTGTTTATGATATAAATTTAAGCTGAATATAAATGAACACACTTTAGCGGATACACAAGAACGTCAAGAGTTAGAATTACCGAAATTAAATTCGATTATCCTGCTTGGTACCTATTGAATATACGAAAAGTCTCTAAAGCTCTATCGAACCTAAAAGTCCTAGTAATTCTAAATATGTCGATGACGGAGACACACGAATAAAGCGAAAGGAATGAGTTCTGAAACGCATTGTTAATCCTTGACCGGGATTCAGGTAACATCAAGATAAAGCTTTGAATTACTATTGCGTTTGTTTCAGTGCATTTAGTTATTCATTAGAGACGGATGTGTTTAGGTAACTTAATAAAATAATAGTACTTACTTATTTCTGGTTTACAGCCGAAAAATTATTTCTGCTTAGTTCAACCGATTGGTGGTAAGGCGTCTTGAGGGAACGCTATTTTTTTTAATTCTTCCTATTCTAGTGACCTCAAGAGATCATGCTAGATTCGTCGAACGAGTAGGTGAGCTCACGGGGCTCTAAGTTGTGGTCGTTGCTAACACTAACCCTAGCAAGAGTACTAGCCCTAGTAAGAGCATGAGCGCGCACGGCGGATACTAAGTACCGCGATCTCTGCCATGAAACTGTGATAAGTTTCGATTTGAAGTGTAGGACAACCGTAGTACCGTCAAACTGAGACTTAGAAATCATGTCTTAACGTTGTTGACGGCATTCACTTTGTGGATGTCTATGGGCTCCGGTAATCATTTGACATCATGTGGGCCACGAGCTCGTCTACCCACATAAGCAATAAATAAATAAAAGAGATGGCTGTCCAGAATAAGCCGCAAAATAAAATAACTTGGGCGGAACACAGAACGTATTTGCGAATTGTGTTTCAATAAGGGGAAAATTAAATGCCAGACTTAGAATTGGAAACTGTCTTTAGAAAGTACATTGCTATTTTTAGATTCTTCTAGAACAAGGTGGCGTAAAATTTGTCTTTGCACTGACGCATTGTTAACTTAAAGATAAGCTTTATGGGATTATTTTCAGGAAAGTTAACTGTACAACTTGCTGGTTCAAAAACAATAGGTATAATAACCGGTAAACTTCTTGAGCATTTGTTGACGTAGTGGGGGTAAGTTTGCGCATGGTACACTCACGTGCAAAAACATTATTTACTTTGCGTCATAATGCTATTAAATTATTAAAATCAACATATGTATTTATTTATATATTTATTAGAACATCAACAAAACATATAGGTTAATAATTGTAATAATTTAATCTTGGGGTAAAATAGATATTCCTTCTATTAAGTCAAAACTAGAGCTGTTGCCAGGTCTTGGTTCTTGGTCTTGGTGGTTGGTTTTTTTTCGTTATCATAATCTTGACCATCATCATCATCACTGTTTTCATCACCCGAGTCGCTATCATCGTGATGAGTCGACATAGGGCTCATCGGCGTAGTTTACAACTCGGTCGATTCGGTCTTCTTTTTTGTCTATAATTAATTATTTTTTGAAGATATTCGATTCGTAGTAATCGAATGTTACTTTTTTCATTTACCAGCTTCCGATTATTTTCTGTTCTTTTTTTCCATCTGAAGCCTAGCTCTTTCATAATTCGTCGTAAGCTTCATTCCGAGCCATTAAAATTTATATCTTCTTTAAATTTTTCGAAGCCTTTCTACGATACGGAGTTTCGCTGCTTGTTACGTAGTTATTATGATTACATCTTTTTATTACAGATTGAACGAAACTATCCATTCCGGTAGCTTTCTTCTTCCCTGATCTTTTCTTACCCGGAGTCCGAAACACGGCGAGCAAGCCAGAGCCTTTAGCTTCGTTAATAATGCACCTAACAGTACTCACTGATGTTTTTGTTGCTTCCGAAGTTTGTTTTAATTTTTCCATATCATTCTTCCCCTGTTTTATAATGAAGCAATATACGTCGTACACAAATTTTCTAGCCTTTCTTTTAAGTACTACACCAGTTTGTCACGGCATAGTGTATGTTTTATAAAAAATCAACAAACACTCATCAAATAGCAATGGCAACAAAGTCCACAAGCAATTATAACAAATAACTTAACGATTAATAACGATAGACTTTCCACTGTACGCAAGCGTACTTTTGGGAGCAAGCGGAATGAGGGCGCGGTGCGGGACGCAAGGTTCGACTGATCTACCAATAACGCGCTCGATACGATTTCCCCTGCCGTCGCGCCTCACCCTCACCACCAAAGTGATCTAAAATTCGGTTCTGCGCAGTCAAGGTCATTTGCTCAAGAAGTTTGCCGATTACTATACTTAAAAGTATCTGCTGCATTATTAACAGTAGGCAGCGGCTTGGCTGTGGCCATGGTATTGCTGATGTCCAGAAGCAACGATGAAGACTACTATTAGATCGGGTTTATGCTCGCTCGTTTTCTTACGACAGAAATTGAAATATATATAAATTTTATTACGTATCAATCTAGACATTTACTAAGAAAAATTTTAATCATTTAGGATAGATGCGTTATATAATTATATAATCCAGACCGTCTGTTGGTATGTCACTTATGTGATTTTAATCGAAGTTTTGACACGTTATATGTGGGATTTTGAATCAATAATTTTATTATTGTCCCTAGATAGGAAGGAGGTGGTAGTCTGTACCATGCGGTCCATACCACCCATGATCGAACACAGAAGAGAAACGTGTGGTCACGATTCTCAGCAGTGAGGGAACGATATAGAAGAAGACTCCTAGATAGGAGGACAAGCTCATGGCTCATCTAGTGTCAAGTCTCATCTTAAGCGTTGGCAATGACATTGTAGTATCTCTGAATTCCGCAGTGAAATACACAGCATAATAATTCGAATCGCAGAAAAGGACCACCATAAAGTCTGGTAGCCGTCCCAAAATGTAGCTAGAGTTTTTCTATGATTCACGCTTGTGAACAAAAAGTAAGAAACAGGGGCATAAAACGTTATTTTTATTATTTATAATAACTGATAAATTCAATTAAGCATGTACAGATAACATGTAACTCGACCTTACGGATCATGTTAACTATAATTACGAGTAATGCCACTCGTCCGAGATTTCATAGAATCGTCCACATACCGCATACCAGTTACCGCATTACTTTGTGTCTTAAAATTGGATTATTCAACTATGTGTTTTGGAGCAATTAAAGAGAATGAATATGAAACCCAGAAAGATAATAATTGTGGAACTAGAATTTTAAAATTAAATATATTTTTGGGGTAAGCGTGGTTTGAAATTAAAGAAATCTACTTTTAAATAAAGGATTGTCGTTTTTCGCAAGCTTATCAAAACCTCCTTACGTCTCAAATGAGGCGGATCTACCTGTCGCTTAACACCCGGAAGACCGTGTGCCGGTCTCGTTATGTACACTATTACAAAGGACGTTATTTCAGATCCTCCTGATCCACTAACGGTGCTTTTAGGTACCTCAAGCACCGGTCACCGGTCTCGTCGAACCCGTCGCTTGCGACGAGTGACGAAGGGTTCGGCGAGTAAACTAACCCACAGCCCACTGAGTTTCTCGCCGGATATGCGGATCTTCTCAGTGGGCGTTTCTGATCCTGTGGTAGATTCTGCGAAACAACGTTAACAACGTCGTCAGGTTTGACCCCCAAAGCTCATTTACACGTTAAGGTTACGCCGACATAGCCTCTCAAGGCTATCAGATTAGGTAGGTAAAAAAAAAAACAAATTAAAACACATAAACTACCGAAAGTCAAGATATTGAAACGGAAGATAACATTTAGTTCACCGATAAATGTCATCTGGAAGCGGTCATTTAGTTAGAGTTAATGGTAACTGTTTGTGTACACAAAGCAAGCTTCACTCTTCACTAAGAGGTGCGAAAATTACCTTTCATAATTGAATAATTTAGGACATCAAGCTTACGCTTCTGAGAAATTCGAACTTATTTATATTCGAAAGTTTTTCGTATATAAATGACTGTATTTAAATAAAAAATATTTAAAAAAAATACGTTATTTTTATTATTTTTGATGCGTATCATCTCTGAGAATTCTTAAATCCAAAACTTACTAAATAACATAATATATTAGTGATATAATAATATAGTGTTCTTTATTTTTGGGTCTTTCCAAATTAATCTCTACAATTTGGATGTAATTTAGATACTAAGATATGAATGCATCAACATGTAGCCATTCTCCGCTTAAATCGGTTGACAAATTAAATTTTAAGTGTACGGCTTTACGCTCGGAATTCTTAAAAAGAAAATTATAAAAAAAAAACAATTTTAAAACTTATCACCTTAAAATGTTAAACCAGTTAATCTCTAAATATCAATAGGAAATAAAAAGGGTAAAAGTACTCACGATTCCGTTCGGCATGTCGGCCTTTTAATTCTAAATTAAACTAGGAAGCACTTTGTTCGTTTTTGTACCGGTTGAGCGGAGTCAGAATACGACGAGGAGTGTACGTATATATGTCGTGAGCGCGCGCCGTCTACGATGGACTGACTGCGCGAATGTATCTAGAGCTAGCTACTACACGCGATACTGAACTAGCTCCTCGCTTCGATTATTTGGGTTCAAGCGTGCGCCGGCGTCGGGTCGGATCCAGGGAATAATGCGCCAGGGAATATAACTAAGCACGGCTATAGTTTGTGACATACTTAGATCGTAATATTTAGGCTTATATTTTTTTTTTAAACTAATTGCTACTATTCTAATATGGAAGGATAGCGAGAGAGAGACAGAGAGAGAGAGAGAGAGACTAAACGTTACGTTACGCACACAATTTATATTGAAAATCAATCAATAGGCAGGTTGATTTGGATAGTAGGCGGTCTTACCACTGAAAGCGATCTCTTCCGGCATACATTTTCATACAAGAAAATTATGGAGGATGAAGTAGGTATTTTGCCGTTTACTACGGTTGAGGTTGTCCATATAAAACCTTCAGTCCCCCTTCAGGCTGAGCCCTTGCTCACCCACCTGCTCTGGTAAAACCGGAAAGGCCTCCGGGCCACCAGTAATCTCTCAAACATAAAAAAAACCTTCAGTATGGTTTTGTTTCACTTTTCGAAATACATAGGTAGTTCGTGAACAAAAAAAATCCTTAGGTTGAAACCGTAATACAATAAAATTGTTTGTATAATGTGGACATGTACCTACAAGCCGTCACGAGGTACGAACACCACCATCACCACTATTGAAACTTCCACCTCATCTCACAAGTAGGATAGAAACATCCACATCGTGATGTTTAGAAACTCCCAGTGTAACCGCTAAACCAAAAGTTGACCGCGAACTCAGCTACTTACGTGTGTATTAATAAATAACTAGTAGTCGCCCGGTAGCCGAAATTAGACCATAATTATGAGTATTAATTTAAATTATAAGTTTGAACATTATTATGTTTCTATTAATCTATTCTCAACTTAAGCACAGACTTTAATAATAAACAAAATAATATATATATATAGGTATATATGCGTGTGCGTGTCAAATACCTACAAGGTAGTGTGTCATGTTTCTTTTATTGATTTAATGTATGATTGAGGCATAATCTAAAAAAAATTATGATTCTGCACTCCCTCTCTATATTCTCTATAAGTGTGGGAAATTTCATACTCCCTCCGTCCACGCAATTTTCGTAGAAAGGGGCTGCCGCCCTGCTTATTTCTGCCGTGAAGCAGTAATGCGTTTCGGTTTGAAGGGTGGGGCAGCCGTTGTGACTATACTGAGACCTTAGAACTATATCTCAAGGTGTGTGGCGCATTTACGTTGTAGATGTCTATGGGCTCCAGTAACCACTTAACAACAGGTGGGCTGTGAGCTCTTCCACTCATCCAAGAAAAAAAAAACAGAGAAATAAAATTTTCAATAAAAATAAAAAAATCTAAGCAATAAAAAAAAAAAAAAAAAAAGTTTTTGCTTCACGTACCTATTAATATATAGATAATATTTCATTTCATTTCTCAAATTCAAAACTTATATCTATAAACAATTTTATAACAGTCAATACTTACTTAAAATCATCAGTTAAATATCATTCGATATTTCTTATCTTTATTCTAATTACCAGCTAGAACATATTTTTAATTTAATAAAGCAATTATGTTTATGATTATAATTATTTAAACAAGTCGCTAAAATAAACTACGCTTCTTAAAATGATGCTCAGCATGAAACAAGTCTATCATTACACACATTCGATAGTATCTTTGATACCTACATTGACGCATGTTCTGAACCTATTTCTGGGTTCAAGATGCTCAAGAGGTTCGTATTTTCGGACGCTATCGGTCAATCAACGTAGTACTTGACAACTGTTTGTAGGGTATCGGCTACCATGATCAAAAACGCTTTGTAAAGTCTTAGATTTTTTTAATATTATTTGTTTAATGCGTAGACCGGTGAACTAACTCACCTCTTTTTTGTCTCCACCTTATCCCACTAGGTGAGGTCGGCACAGCGATTTTTTCTATTCCATTCTCTTCTATCAGCTGACCTCTCAACACTCACTTTTCTCTCTCCCTCTTTCATAATATCGTCATTCACACACTCCATCCATGTCCAAAGGATAGGAGTCGAAGCCTTAGTCAATGGATATCCAAACCACGATGTTCCTGAGCTAATAACTCTTAACACTATAAAGGAAGAACGACGAATCTTTGGAAATGAATAAGGATAAGGAAACGATACAGAAGATCCTGAAAGTTATATCTTTTTTTCTTTTTTTTTTTTATTGTGTAGATAGATGTACCAGCTTACGGCCCACCTTGTTTTAATTGGCAACGAAGTTAATGCCGCCACCCACCTTGAGACATAAGTTCTAAGTCTCAGTTTTTACAGTACAATGGAGGTACCCACTCTTCAAATCGAATTACTGTTTCACGGCAGAAATATGCAGGTTGGTGGCAATTACCCGTGCGGGCTCTTATAAAACGTCCTATCTACCACTAGTAATTACGCAAAGTATATTTTTGCGTGAAATCAATCGTGAACATTCGACAAGTACATATTTCATGAGAAATTGGTACCAGACTGCTGGATTCGAAAACCGGCACAGTTGCGTCGCTCAATACCAATAGTCCTCTGAGTTTCCCGCCGGATCTTTTCAGTAGTAAGCGATTCCGATCCACGGTGGAGCTCGTGAGCTCACCTACCCTCGTCCGGGTGTAGCTGTGATAGCGCCTTAGACTACCAGCTAATTGATAGAAAAAAAGCTATGAATGCACCGGGCGTCTCAACCTTTAGGCCACGCCGACTTCTAATATTATAAGTAGGTATAGGGTCCGATCCTTAAAAGTTCGATCGACTTATTGAAAGACAATTAAAATTATTTTTAAAAAAATACAATTAAATCTTGTGCGACCCGAACACACCGCGATGACCTCATGGTTGGTACGTTGCACCTCAAATTACGGTCAAGTCAACATAAAACGAGCAGCGTTATCGCTATTTAATTTTGTATACAAACAACATCGTAAAACGTCGGCGAATATTCGCACCTCCCGACATGGAAGCTAAAAAATAAATGCTTCAAGTTTTTATTAGCCTAAAACTGTAGTTATATCGGCTACGTGTCTTGTTTCTGAGGAGTACGTGACGTCACAATCGAGAACGCATTAGATAAGAGTTCAAATGTCACGTTGAGAAATGAACCATATCAAAACGGTACGCGACCGTGCCGCCTTCATATTAGGACGTCTCTACCATATGCTTTGCAAGTGAAGCAAATTTTCCCTCCGTAATAAGAGGACACTCTACAAAACTTGCATACCTACGCCCCGTCATGATGTATGCAAGCGTAGTGTTCGCTCACGCGGCCCGTACTAACTAGAAACCCCTTGTTATTCAATCCCGATTTTACAGGATAGCCGTCGGAGCACCACGGTTCCTAAGGAACGTGGATCTCCATGATGACCCGGAACTTGACTCAGTCAGTAAGTATCTACAGTCGACATCACTGTGCCACTTTGAAAAGGCGGCACGACATGAAAACCATTTTGTCGTGACCGCTGGAAACTACATACCCGATCCTGTAGACTGAATGGTAAACAATCGACGTTGCCCAAAACCCGGCATTACAAATCCTCCCGATCCATTAACGGTGCTTTTAGGTACCTCCAGCACCGGTCACCGTCCTCGTCGAACCCGTCGCTTGCGACGAAGGGCTCGACGAGCGAATTAACCCACAGACACAGCTCACCGAGTTTTTCGCGGGATCTTCTCAGTGGGTCGCGTTTCCGATCCGGTCGTAGATTCTGCGAAGCACTACTCTTACTAGGGTCAGTGTTAACATCACTTCGGTTTGAGCCCCGTGAGCTCACCTACTAGTTAAGGATACGCTGAAATATCCTCTCAAAGCTATCAGCTTAGGTTTACTGGTGGTAGGGCTTCTTGCGAGTCCGCACGGGTAGGTACCACCACCCTGCCTATTTCTGCCGTGAAGCAGTAATGCGTTTCGGCTTGAAGGATTTGGCAGCCCTTGTAACTATATTGACACCTTAGAACTTATATCTCAAGGTTAGTGGCGCATTTACGTTGTAGATGTCTATGGGCTCCAGTAACCACTTAACACCAGGTGGGTTGTTAGCTTGTCCATCCCTCTAAGCAATAAAAAAAGGTAGAAAAAAAAAGAGAAATGAAACGAACGAGTTCGATTATAGTATTTATTTAGGTTTCTGTTTGACGTTCCGGTGCACGATCCGGCGGTGGCGGCTCACGCAGCCCGCCGTCCGGAACGTCTTGCCGCACTCCTGGCAGCTGAACGGCCTCTCGTCCGTGTGCATCCGGCTGTGCACCTTCAGGATGTCGTTCGTGTTGAACCGCTTCCCGCACGTGTGACACTCGAACTTCCTCTCGTTCGCGTGGTACACGAAGTGCTTCCGGTACTGGGCCAGTATGTGGAACGTCTTCCCGCAGACCTCGCAAGTCTTCTTCGGCGTCGGGTCGTGGACCGCGCGGTGTATCAGGAGCCCGCTCTTGAACTTGAACTTCTTGTCGCATACGTCGCACGAGTACTTCTTGCCGACGTTGTGCGCGTCGAGGTGGCTGGCCAGGTTCCTCGTGTGCTTCCCGCATATCTCGCAGATCTTGCTGTAATCGTACGTCTTCCTTAATTTGCGAATCTTCTTTTTCCTGATTATCTTCCTCTCTTTTTTCAGTATGGTTTTCGTCTTCGTCCGGTTGGAGGGGAACACGTCGAAGGCGACGCTGGGCTCGGCGCCGTCCAGGTCGCCTTTGGTGTCGTCGTAGTCGCTGACGTCACGCCCGCCCACATCGTTGTCGTCGACGCGATACTCCTCAGAGTTTTGCAGTATTTCCTTCTTGATGACCGTAATCCTCAACTGCTTATCCGTGCTTCTACATTTCAATCTAAATTTAAAGGCGTTTTCCAACTCCTGGAGGCAATTGTAACATATTTGCGACGGTAGCTGATCGGTTCTTTCGACCTGAAACATTACAATGTTCACAAAATACTTTTATAATTAGTTAAATGGTAAAGTTTTTGGAAATTGAAATTCTTTTAAATATCTAATCATGTTAACATTGGTTTTTATATACATATTTCATTAAAATCACTAAATATAAACGAAAACATATCTTTGAACTATGGAGATGTTAATGCTAGGAATGCTATGCACTTGAATTAAAATTACATATTTTATGAAATAGGTATGTCGATAATTTTCATATATATTAAATGAATGACATACAACTTTTTTATATGTGAACGAGTTCAATGTTCACGGTGTTAAGTTGATAGTGGATGTCATGGTTCATAGTCATGACACTGTAAATACCCCCCCTCACTTGGAGACATGAGGTCTAGGACCCGATTATAAAATGTAACGGCTAACCGGATTGTTCATACCGGATTGCACGGCTGTTTCACGGCAGAAATGGGCAGGATGACCAGCATCTCACCCGTCTGGCCTTACTACAGGTCCCACCACCGCACCAGTGAGACACGTCGTGTCAAATACGTATTTTATTAGAGAAATGCGGGATTCGAACGGCGGTACAGCCGCGTCGCCTCATACGACTACACCAGGCACCTTATCCCTTGAGCCATGACGACCTCACATCTCACAAAATAACGATCATTCGTTTTCAAAATATCGATTATTCGTTTTCAAAATATCGATTTTAGTTTTCAAAACGTCGATTATTCGTTTTAAAAATATCGATAATTCGTTTTCCCGCAGCTTACCTCGATCCCGCCAACGGCCTTCAGTTTGAACGCCAAGTCAAATCCGTTGTCGTCTTTCCGTTCGTATATGTCGACGCTGCCGTCCTCGGTGAGGCAGGCCCTGCAATGGTTCCCAAACTCATTCTTCGGCTTGAATTCGAGCCTCCGTTTCAAATCGAACAGTTTAATGTCGTCTTCGTAATCGTCTACATTGTGGTCACCCTCGTCGGAATGTACTTCTTCTTTGTGCTTATTAATTGGCCGTTTCTCTCTGATATCATCGAAGCGCGCCATTGCGTCGTAATAAGGCCACTGCTCGTTCAGTATACCCTTTTCCGCGAATTTTTTTTTCCACTGAAAAAATATTCAAAATATAAACAACTAGCCGTACTCGCTTATCTATTAAGTACATGTATTTTCAACATGGATACCAAGTTTCAAGTCAATCGGATGCATGGTTCAGTAGTTATAACGGAACATCCGTAAAAACCGCTGTAGCTTTATATATTTGTATAGATGGTGTAAACGTGTGATGAACATCAAGTTACGCTGTTCTGTGCTGTGCTATGTTATTCAGCCATATCAATATTCAAATATTATTAATATACAATAAGGAAATAAATTCCAACAACAAAGTTTTTTATTTTGAACGACAACTAAGAAAATATGTTTCGCGACATTAAAAAATATCGTCATTAAAAGTAAGTCAACAAATTACACAATTAAATAACTGAATGAGACCGTCGTAGTAGGCTAGTAGCTGAGCTCAAATAATAACCGATTTCAAAAATAGACGAGGTTATCAATTTAATTGTATTCTGTTTTATGTGTGATTTTATAGTGTTCGTTCAACAATTGGAATTCGTTCATCGTTCAATCACAATTACCCGCAGACACCTCAAAATTCAAATTAATTACATTGTCTGTTTTGTTACAGATATTCGAACGAATTGGAATTATTTTCAAATAAAATGACATGTATCGTTGATTAAAATCGGTTTACAAACGAAACACTTTCTTGCCTATTTATAATTTAAAAAATGGTAAGAAGTGAAACTTCTTTTGCAATGTGTAGTGTTTTTTTTAATATTTCATCCATAAATAAAATTTCTCTTGCTCTTCTCTTTTTCGGGAATGCTGTGTATAAGAAAATCGACCTAGCTCGATTTGTCCTTTCCCTCTCTCCACGGTCGAGTGGTTCGCGAGACGCACTGTCTATTTTCTCACTCTCGCTCATCCTAAATTGTATGTTTTCTCTCTAGCCGTAACGAATCTGCCACGAGTTAAATTTTACTCTCAAAGAACCTAAATAAGTTTCACTTAAAATAATGCTCTACAACACATTATGTAATAATTTGGAATATCCAACCTCATGTGTAGGAAAGTATTTAGGAAAATCTATGCTATTAAAAAAGGCCTGACCTTTTTATTGCTTTTTTTTTTGTTGCCTGATATAGACAGCTTACCTTGAACGTATTGAGTAAGTGCTTCCATATCTCCGGCAGGTCGAGGACGCTGTGGTCTGCAGGCAGCCCCATGCTCCTCAACCGTTTTTCAACTTCTCTGCCACAAAAACAATGTATCTTATCTTAGACATACATCTTATCTTACTTATAATATAAATTTACGCTTACATCTTATCTTATTAATAATATATTTATTTACACTAACAGTGTCAAATACAATATTTTTCGACAAAATAAAATAATGTAAGCAGAACTAATGTCGTTGTGGTCGTTGCTGGATACAAAGAGTCAGTTGTCCACCGACCGGTACTAGTGCGCTAAAAGAAGACTCCCGGTCTGGGGCATCAGCTTTTTTTCCTACCTAAGCTGATGGTCTAGAGAGACCATATCAGCGTAACCTTAACTAGTAAGTGAGCTCACGGGGCTCAAACCTGACGACGTTACTAACACGGACCTTAGTAAGAGCAGTGCTTCGCAGAATCTACCATCGGATGAAACGCGACCCACTGAGAAGATCCGGCGAGAAACTCAGTGGGCTGTGTCTATGGGTTAATTTAGTCGTCGAGTCCTTCGTCGCAAGCGACGGGATCAACGAGAACGATGACCGGAGGCATCAGTACTAAGCACACAATGTGAGATACGTCCATGAACCCTAACAATTAAAGTGGTTTCAATATCTTTCACGGAGTCCACTATAAAATTAACTCGGCTACCAGCTACCGCACCGAAGGCTAGGCCGAGGGTCATAGATTCGCTTCCCACATCGGGCAAGCGTTGTGATGAACAAGTTTGTCTGCAGTTTGGATTTTTAATATGGATGTATATAATATTTAAACACATATCATTATGAATTTCCGTGTGACTTCTATAGTACAGGAACTCCTAGTTGGGTCCAGATCCAGAACCGTGTGCGACTCGTCTCCGGTTATTATTATTATTATTATCATGGTTTCTTTTTCTGGAATTTTCGGTATTAAGTACTAATTACCGAAAATTTGTCGAGGCTAAGTGGACGAATTGCCGAAATAGCCTTGCCTAGGCCTTGCTTAGGCCAAGTGGAATTCACCTTGGAAATTGTCGTCCTGCTTAAACTTGTGAACAATTCTGCACGTTAATGTTAGTGTCCAAATTTATTTGTTTTAGGTAGTGGAGTAGGTGTTTGGGAATGATGCCCGTACTGGAGAGCACGATAGGTACAATGATGTAGATGTATATGGGCTCCAGTAACCACTTAACACCAGGTGGGCTGTGAGCTCGTCCACACATCTAAGCAATAAAAAAAAAAAAAAAAAAAAAAAAAAAATGGATACTCTATTATTATTATTATAATTTGAGTAGAAAGCGAACTGTGAACTGACCTCCACGCTCTGACGGGATGCTTCGAGTAGTTCTGAAATGATTTCTCCAAGTCTATTCTGGCATTTATCAAATTAAACACCCACTCTTCTTGCCCTGTCAATTTTGAATCTAATTAAACATTCCTCTTGATAAGCCGGCATTATTAATTTATATTTTATATAAAAATAAAAATAAATATTATAATGTATTGTATGTAATGATTTGTAATGATCAAAAATTTATTAACATAGAAAATGAAAATTAATCAATTTGCTATGTTTTGTTTATATTTCATAACAGCTTTCCTTCGTTTGCCGCTAGGGGCGCTGTCCCAACTCCATACAAATATGAGTTAACTTTTACGCGATGGGGAGTTAAAAAACTCGCACTAAGCAACACTGAGCGGCAGCTCAATTTTATTTGTTTCACATTGCGTGCCGAGCAAAAACATTAATAAGCTATATTTCGACGGCTATCCTTTAGTGTTTTTCCATTAGAAATTACCGTCATCAACGGGTATTGTTAGGGTTAGGTATGTAACGAACTGAAATCAAGATCCATCATTATATAAGGTAGTGTAGTTACATAAGATAGTGAAGTAAGAACGTATACTTACAGCCCAAAAGCGGATTCAGACTTAAATTTCCGTCTCCCAAATACAATTCGAATAAATTATAATAAACCCATAGCTTGTTATTTGTGGCTCTCGCTTTTTGGTACTCCTGAAAAAACAAAAGTTCAATGAGAACTTACGTTTGAAAAGTTTACCTCACAATATTAGTCGATGCTTTTCTAAGTTGCTCCTGCCTATTTCTGCCGCGACCTAGTAGTGCGCTTTGATTGAAAATACAGTTAAGACTTCGAACTCGTGGCTCGAGGTGGATGACGTTATTAACGCTGTGTTGTCTATGGCTTCCGGTAACCGCTTCACACCAGGGACTCGCCCATAAGAAGGAATACAATAAATAATTAAGCAGACGCATCGCTTTTTTAAATTCAATTAAAGATGATCAAAACAGTTGTTAAGATGTTAATTATATTTCGTACTAGTTGCGGCCGCGGCTTCGCCCGCAATAAAATGCTAATTTATATTAAAACATACCTAATAGCCATAAGACGATTCAGAAAGCTAACTACGTGTGACAATTTTAGGCGAACATATTATTATGTACATGACAACATACATTCACCTTTATAGATATAGATATTGTAAATGTGAAGTTTAAGTGAAATTGTGTTATTTCGGACTTCATATTTTTTATAATTTCTCATTGTATTATTATTATTCAATTAATCTTATTTTTAATTTCAAGACGTTGTCCAGTATTGCACTGTCATGTGCAATATTCACATATGTTCTGAATTGGTGATCACTTTGTTGATACAAGTAATTGTCCTGTAAAAACTGAGACCTTAAAACCCATATCTCAAGGTGGGTGGCGACATTTACATTGTAGACGTCTATGGGCACCGGTAAGCACTTAACACCAGGTGGACCGTGAGCAATAAAGGAAAAAAAGTAGGTATTTTTAATTTAATTATGCCCACTACTTGATTCCATCGTCTCAGATGCTTTCCAAAGAGTCGAAGATACGACGAGATGTCACAGCATCGGTTAGTACTGGATGGAGGAGGTCCGACCTTGAAACATGAGGAGCACGACCGGAAGAGGGGATATATGATTCGAAAATATCGTTAGGTAAAGGTAATAAAAACAACTCACTGAGAACATGGACGCCCATTTGCGACATATTTCTCTCGACGTCAAAGTCGCCGGGAACCCGTACTCGTTCAGCATTATTTTTAGGAGCTCACTAAAATATAAATAAATATATAACATATAGGTATACAATTTAACTTATAGATTTCTTTTTTTTTTTTTCGAAAATAAATTGACATTTCACGTCACTATTATAATATCGTCTTCTCGCAGTAAAACTGTATAATCTCAAAACTTACTAGTTTTACAGGAGAGTGTTTTAAAGGTTTAACATGTGATATTTTTAATATTAATCATCTTTGCAACCTTTATTTTTTATTTTTTACTAGTTACATTATGTCTTTTAAAATAGAACTAGAGTTCCCGCAGTAGTCGAAATTCGACTATAATTAATTGGAATTGTAAGTTTGTACACTATTATTATATTTTATACTTTTATATTCACAAATTTCGCCAAGACTACACTATAAAAAATATTAATAAAAAAAAACAATATTTAATCATAGACCTATATAGTAGGGACACGACATATTGTTCTATACGTACAATTGCTTATATAAATAGCACCCATTTTGAAGGCACACACATAAACATATATCTATCTCGTTCTTACTCAGCACTTTAACTCGCAGGAAAACAATATAACAGTATTTCAGTGCGTACATAAAATGAAACATGAATATACGTAAATATCTCCGTCTCCGTCTAATGAGGCCGAAAATCCGCCATGTTGAGCGCACCAAATGTCATTGTCACGTCAGTTCGGCCGTCTGTTTTGGGTTGTACATTAATTATTGACTTTGATATCGATTTAATATGATTGCTTATATAAAATTTCATGATTTATCATGCTTAGAACATACAAAAATAATAATTAAAACGTATTTTATAGGATCTCAAGAAAGTCGATGCCCCAAAACTATTATCTATATATATTTAAATTCATTATGGAGCCCTCATCCGAAAAATCGGACACCATTTTTCGGTCGGAATCTATTGATCATGACACTAATCATAAATTCCTCTTTAAAATATGTCATCAAAACATATTTAGACATTCTGTTTAGATATTTCGGGAAAAAGGCTACCGACAAAATCTCTTCGGAACTATTTAAATAAAATAGTTTTATTCCGCAGTGAGTAAAACACTATTGTAAATTCGTGAAATATTTAATAATTAAGTGATTTTAGAGAGGAAGTCACAAGGAATGACGTTTTTAATAATGAATAAATGTTCTGTAGGTTTTTTTTTCACGCGGTCCCTTGATAAGTTTAAAATTTGAATCACTCTCAAGTGAAAGTGATTCAACAACAACTGACAACTTTATAAAATCAGTGTAGCAACTTTTAAAAATCATCATATCGTTTACTTGGCAAATTCGAAGGACGAACTTGTCTTAGATTTCACCCATCTAAATCATATCATATTTGCACATAACAATATACCTACTTACTTCCCATTAAATTATAAATTCTACAAATAAATAATACTCAACAATATTTAAAATAAAATGAGCCAAGAACGTTTATCGATAAAACCTGATAACATTGAAATCTTTTGTACAGCACTAAAACCGCCATTTTTTGTGGTCAGATGACGTCACAGTGGCACGAATTTTTGGTTGACGTTTAATTTCCATAGGTTTCCTACTTCAGTGTATTTAATCTATTCTCATTTTGACAACAGACGTCAAGAACAAAAGTTTGACAATAAATAGTATGCATGCGTGTGTGCGTCAAATACATGGTATGTAGTGTGTGTAATGTTTTCTTTATTGATTTAATGTATCTTTTATGCATTATTTTAAAAAAATATTAGCATTGTGCACTTCTTTTACTAATGACAAAATTTTACATATACTTAAGACGTTTAGGATAATTGTATTTTAATTTTGGAAGGTTTCACTTCTACCACGTGTGAATTGCACACATGTAATTATTTTTTTTTGCTTCACATATTAATATATAGATAAAACAAAGTCGCTTTCTCTGTCCCTATGTACGCTTAAATCTTTAAAACTACGCAACGAATTTTGATACGGTTTTTTTCATAGATAGAGTGATTGAAGAGGAAGGTTTATATGTATAATAACATCCATTAAATAATGAAGAAATCAATAATAAATTACAGTTTCCGAAGCGAAGCGAGGGCGGGTCGCTAGTGTCTTTTAAAGTAAGATAAAATTATGTATTAATTTTGTTAATAGTAGTCAAAACATAGGCAAACTAATAAATAAAAACTAAAATTAAACTACGCTCTTTGGACATTATTTATGAGACAAATACTGGTGATACCAAATGTTTCCGCATATTAACTCAATTTCGAACATTTTTGGAAATTGTACACTTTTAATGCGAAAAGACGATATGTCAAAACGGCCATTATAGCGTATCGTTAGTGTAGATATCTATACTAATATTATAAAGAGGAAAGATTTGTTTGTTTGTTTGTTTCGAATAGGCTCCGAAACTACTGGACCGATTTGAAAAATTCTTTTTCCATTAGAAGCCGACATTGTCCCTGATGAACATAGGCTACTTTTTTTTCATTTTTTATTTTTTTTATTTTTTTGGTTTCATGTGTGTTTTAATGTTTCCGAAGCAAAGCGAGGGCGGGTCGCTATGGTACATATTATGGTGCAGGGGGCCTCAACCTCAGCACTTTCAATAACATTTATACCGACTCCACGTTGACCGCGCGCTCACTAGAGGGCGCTAAGGTGGTATGCACATGAGCGCTACTTGGGCTAGAGACGCATCGTCTATCGATTTTTATATCGATGATGATGTATTATGCGTAATATGTAAGCGCAGTATGAGATTTTTTTTTTACTTTTTATAGAAAACTTGATATCTAATTGCTCAGTTACCCAACTAATCCTTGACCATTAGCTCGCGGTCAATATTCATTTTTATTAACAAGGAAACAGTGGTTAAGTTAAAATCCTATTTATTGGTATTCCGAATTCCACAACCACACTGAACTGACGAGACGCATAGACGAACGAACTACCAAACCTACAAATATTTTTATATATTGGTAGTGAAGTCGTATTGTTTAACGAATGCAAAACACGGCCATGGTAGGCAGCGGCTTGGCTCTGCCCCTGGCATTACTGACGTCCATGAGTGACGGTAACCACTTACCATCAGATGGGTATGCTCGTCTGCCTACAAAGGCCATAAAAAAGGTGCGAGTGCAACTTGGTGCACGTGAATGAAGTGAAACTTCTTTTTCGATGTGTAGTATTGTTTTCTTCATTTTTCATCCTTAAATCAGATTGTTCTTGTAATAGGGATGATGTGTATAAGAGATGCGACATCTTCAACATTGATATTATACTAGCTGAACCGGCAGACTTCGTAGTGCCTCAATCGATAAATAAAAGTCCCAAACTATTGTATAAAATAAACTTAAAACAAACAAAATGAATCCGTCCGACGGGGGACACATCAAAGGGAAAACAAAATTATTCTTTTTATTTAATTCCGAGTATTTTCATATTTATCTACCTTTTAAACCTTCACTGGACTTCCACAAATAATTCAAGACCAAAATTAGCCAAATCGGTCCAGCCGTTTTCGAGTTTTGGCGAGACTAACGAACAGCAATTCATTTTTATTTAAATAGATATAAGATATATTTTAAATGATAGATATTTTTTGAATACTTCATTAAAACATTGGACGCTACTTGGTGCTAACGCTCGCGCTGGCCTGTAACAGGTATACTACGCGCATGCGTTCGAGTGACACGCATTCACTCTCGCTCTGTCTCTTTCTATTCCATGGTAGCGATAAACCTTTAACGCAACCTTGTTGGAAGTCGCATTAGAAGTTTCACTTCAAAAACACGGCCATTGATTGAGATAACGCGCGCGCTGCTGACGTACATCGACGGTCCCGCGACAACGGCCGTGCCAACAACCAACTCACAGGATCACAAACAGACAAACATACAAACATTTCTATATTAGATATAATTGCTTTCATTATTATGACGTTACCTCCACGCGCATTTCCTCTCTCTGAACAACCAGTCGTTTTGCAGCCTAATTTGTATAAACGATTCCGTTATGTGTTTAGACCCTGCGAACAATAATTATGATTGCATGTACATATTATTATTAATACTATTTATTTAAAAAAATATAGAATTCTATCGATATTCGAAATATAGAAATATCGAATTCTAAGTTTAAGATTCTATATTCTAAATTCGAATTCGACGAATTCTATATTCGTCTTCTAATCTACGATTCGTAGAACGTAGACGCAGACGTAGAAACGTGATTGTAATCGTAGATTAGAAGACGAATGCTCAATCACGTTCAACGTTCGTCAGATACTTCAACTAAATATAGTATGTACCTACCCTCCAGATTGGAACTAATGATTTAGTCTCGACAGAAATAGTACAATAGAAGGTTTTTATTTATACATCACTACGTGAACGCTGCCACCGGGCTTTAGCTATGAGGCCTAAGTCTCAAACATCAGATTAAATTTTTTTAAATGACGTATACATTTCTTGTCTAGACGTCGTTTTTATTAATTACTTTACTTGTCGCCCATGACATTAACAAGCTCAACAAACTGTTAGCATTGAGCACGTACGATCTTCATACATTCCAAAACACGTATACGTGCCGTGAGGTAGGTCTGCCAATCTAACACCAGCGCAATAAACGTGATAATAATAATAATATGTATTAATGGTCTTTCACAACAAATGAACCAATCAGTGGTTGACCCCGTTCCGATCCTTCTATGGCTCACTTACAATGAAATTCATTTTCATTATCATTGTCATCAGTGTTGGCACCCTTTCGTTTCTTCCGGTACTTCATAGAGTCCCTTTGTCTGCAAAAGAACACGTATGCGGGCTCATTTTCTAAATTCATCAAATAGTCGGTTTCGTAATTCTTGAAGTATTCTAACATCACATCATACAAAGGCCACTCCGTGAACTCCGCTCCCTTCTTCAGTTTTTGTCGATGTTTCCTCTGCAATGAAATAATGTTTTATTTGTGTACTGGTCATTGTATGTTTTTTTTTTGATTAAAATTAAATTATTGCTATTTTTATTATACTATAATAGAATTTACAATAATATATTTTTCTGAGTCGGTCTCTTCATTGCTGAAGGTCGTGTCTGGGTTGAAATGTGAACCACTCGATGCAAAATGCTTTCCCACGTCCTCCTGTCCTCAGCGGTCTTTATAGTCTCGGTTATCGGCAGGTCGGTGAGGTTCTTTACTAGATCCGACCAGCAGGTAGGTGAGCGACCGCGTGATCTTCTCCCGTCAATCTGACTAACTACCATCAGCTTCTCTAAATCTCTAAGTTATACAATAATTTACGATGTCACAATTAATTATTTAATTTAATAATAAGTCACTTTAGTTTTAAATATTGGAACACATTTCTCGTTATTAATTTATTATACTCCAAAATTTCAAAAAAAAAAAACATTTTTGGTTCCATTAACATTACATTTTGACTTAAATAAATAAATAAGCTTGGGTATATAAATTGCTGAGGAAAAGTATTGAAGTTTCCAAATGAGATTAATGTTTCTTGTGTTTCACATTCTCAAGGCTACTTTTTTTAAAAATGCTTATAGAAGGTATAGAACTTACATTGAATGTCACACGTATGTGTTGCCAAAGTCCTTTCATGTCCTGTATACAACAGTCTAAAGGTAAGTCCTGGCATCTCATTGCTTTTTCTATTGTACTAAAAATGAAAATGTCACACATTGTTCAAAAATGACTTTAACCTTATAAATTTGATGGCCTTCAAATTTTGGCCTTGAAACATGAGATTTAGACTAATTGGACTAATATAGCAAATATTTTGCTAAAAATCACTATTATAATTTCGAACATTATTTTTTGTGTTATTTAAAATTTGCATATAATCATTTCAATCATATAGATTAAGTGTGAGCTTCAACCATTTAAGCAATTTTATTTATGTCCGTGATTAAAATATACAATTAAATTTAAGAAAATTTATTCTTTCTTTCTTTATCGCTACTTTAAGTCAACAATGAGGTCGAATTTGGAGGATTTAAACGTTATAATTACCGCCACATAGTATGGAAATCCAATTTCAATCCCTTTGTTTCACTAATACATGTTACCAGTTTCAAACGCCATTCATCACTCCCTGTAAATAAAGAGAACTTCATTAGGTGTTTATTTATTGACATTATTATTTGCAAAAAAAAAGTAGAATGGATAGGCCTTGCACTAAGTGTACTGACAATTTGCTAAAGATAGCTGGATGAGGGCTACACAGTACCATAATTATACCTTGGGACCTGTGTCCAGCAGGTGTCTGTGGCTGATGATGATAAAAAAAATTGCTGCATGGACATACGAGCTCACAGCTGACCTTATGTTAAGTTACCAGTCAACACTATACTATTACAGCTATAACAATGTGCATTCCCTTCCCACCTTGGGTCATGAAGTCAGTTTCAATGCATAATATGATTGTATAATGTACTAGCTGTCCCACCCTTCAAACCAGAATAGCAATGATTTAACAGTGAGCAAAACCTATTTTTTTTTCATACTATTGTGGTATGTTTTGCTTATTTGGTTCCACATTTTTTATCACAAAGTTTATATCTAAACATTCTCCAGAGGAAAATGATATTAGCAAACAGATATCCCATTAGGACACCAATTAATATTAATTAATTTTTTTTATTTAATCAATGGCCTGGATTCTAATATATTAAGCAATACTATTTTACTATGCTTATTCCCTGTGTATTATAATGATTAAACATTTTCAGTCTATACTTAATCATAATACTTACATGAATCATATTTATCTAACGTCTTAGATGTAGAGAAATTTTTATCAAAGATCTTGTAATATTTCCATACTTTATTTTTATTTCTTTTAGCTATTCTATACATCTGAAAACATAAAGAATTTTCCAAGTGTATTATTATGGGATTGTGATATTTATTTAAGCTTTAAAATCAATGATTACAATGTAACATCTATTTATTAATCAATGTATCAATTTGCTGTACCCATTAGCTGTTGTTAGTTTGTTATTAGTTCGTGTAAAACTATAAATAAAATTAGTAAGCTGTACCCGTAATGACTTGATTTTTTTATTATAAATCACTTTAATTATTAAAGTTGAAATCAAAACAATATTAGAGAAATACTCACATCATATGTATAGCCCCACTTTTTTCTTATGTGTTTAACGCTCATTTCTTCAGGGAAGCCGTCCTGCAGCATTATTTCCCTAAATTCTCTATAAAGAAATGTTACACTCACAATTATTTATGTATTTGTATTTCCAAAAGATATTTATTGGAATTAGGATGTTAAACATTAAATATGTTTGTTTAATATTATTTGCACCAGCATTGCTGCCTGTGCAAATAGTAATTAAACATTATTCAAGGACTTTGTGCAGGTGAACAATTGGATCATTAATGATTAACATGGGTCTGTTCTAATATTTGCACTAAAGTATCTTACGCCCACGGCTGCTTCTTTTTTTTAAACAGCCAATCATTTTGAAACCGCAGTTCTAAAAATCTGTGTGTACGCTTTGGAGTCCCTAAAAAAACAAATTCAATTATTTTTAAAACGTATTTTGTAAATTATTCAGGAAACAATGTTATGCCCTTACAAACAAAAGTTTTCTCTGCCATGACAACTTTTATAAATAAAACATTAAAATATGAAAATACATTTGTTTGTTATTTAGATATTTGAAAAAAATATTTGTTTACAAATATAAATTAAATAGAGAAAATGATGGACCAAGTTTCAAGTGTTGGCAGATGTCAATGTCAAAGATCGTAATATTTCCATTTTTCCATCTGAAAAGGCGAAGGTATCACATCCTATTCTTATATCTTCACACGCCTAATCTTTTGTATATTCTATTCTCTTTCATGAAAAATGATATCGAACGAAATAAAATTAAGTTGATTAATTTAATACATTAATCAATTGACATGAAATTAAATTAAATGAGATGATATGATATGGGTTGAAATATAATCCCAGAAAAATGATGTTTATTTACTAAGTCTTTTTCAGTGCACTTTTTGAAAGATCCCGAGAAGCTATTGTGTATAAATGTCCTGCGGCTTTGTTTCAATTTCCCACATTTGTGCACTTTCACATATACTAGATAGTTAACAAACCACCGTTTAAGGCTGATTTTTCCATTGATTAATTGTTGCGTATTGCAATTTCTAGGAGTGGTCGAACATTACCTACAACTCGAACCTTCAACGCTCTTTCTCCCACTTTCAAATTAGAGTATAAACTGTAAACTACAAAATTAAACTAAAAGTAGCAGCTAACTGTGACTTTTGATACAATCAATAAATATGATTTTTGGAATAATGTTGTTGTTGACATATTGTCCTTTTTTAATTTGTCCATTAAAATGAAGGTCAATGTCATCCGCTTAACAAATTTAAAATTCCCGCGTACATCTTTGCCCTGCAGAAAACTGATAAGGATGTTGCCATAAAGAACATTTGTTGAAAATGAGCAGCGATGTGCCATGTGATCTACTAACTGATGAAAAGCATTTTGGAATATCATCCAATCGCTTATTGTTTCGATTGGTTTAAATTTAAATTAGAATAAATTAAAATGTTCTCAAATAGACAGATTTTTTCCAAATTTCTATGAAAAAAGGAAATATACATAATTAAGAATTAAATTTTTTGCTCTGAAAACATTTTTTTCTATCCCTTTCATTTCACAACTATTTCATTTTCCCGCAGAAAATAGGGTGTCGAATCTGTCCTATAACCTCTGATATATTTATTTCTATTTTAAAGAACGAAAATGAATATTTTATGATAATTGTGGTTTAGCTTGTGTAAAAGGTTAATCTAAGTGATGTTGTGTACTACCGTTTTTGTTTTCGCGGTCGTCCTGTAGCGATTTATAAAATTAAACATGGCCTCGAACCGAGGAATTCAGATTGGATCCGCGTGGTTTCAAAGGAAGCTGAATTTGAGGCCACAGCACCGGGGCGTGCACCTCGTCACAGAGGAGATCCTGAAACAGGTGCCGGAACTGTCGCAATTCGCGGTTGGCCTCTGTCATATACAGAGTGAGTATCCATCGAAACGGCGTTATTGCCGCCGCTGCACCCTTAACTGTCAAATTTACCCTACATTAAACTCGTGCAAACCCCTAATTATGGTAATATCGCGATGTTATATCATCATACCGTGAACAAAAGTGTAGCAAATACGCGGGATGTAAAATAGTGTATTGGTGGTTGCTTGCAGTAATGCACACTTCGGCGAGTCTTGCTCTAAATGAGAGTTGGGATCCTAATGTGAGGGATGACATGGAAATGATGCTCAACAAGATAGTGCCAGAGGGTCTACCTTACCGCCACTCTTGCGAGGGACCTGATGATATGGTAAGATATCCTGTGTTAATAGGGACAATCTATTGCTCAGGCAGTAAAAGCAGTAAAGCATTTGTTTGTTAATATTTCTAATTTGAGTCATGTACATAAAATTTTAGGCCATTAAATTGTAAAATAAATTTTGAAACCTTGAAGTACATCTTTCCAATTAGTTTTATTTACTTTCAAATTTCCATTTTTATCATGACTTAAACACTGACTGTACAATGTAGGCTTAGTTAAAACAGTTTTTTTTCTTATATGTGGGTAGTTTTCTTTTAATTTGCTGGTGTCTTGTGGAAATCTACCTATAACTACCTGAACAATGATTGTGAATCCTTGATAGGTTATTACAAAAAAAACCCTGCTGATGGATGGATGTCAATCTATCTGTATTTCACCAAGCATTAAATTGTCATTCTAGAATATTATAATCAAACTAAATCAGTAAAAAGTATTTGATTTTATTTAAATTTATTAAATGTTAATTTATGAAATCAAAAGCAATAATATATCTCAAATAATATAAATAGGAGAATGAAATAAATGTTAATTATTAGATGGTTAATGAATAAAATTGTTTTAATACCATTAAACTTTTCACAGTATCTTAATCAATTTATTTCTAAGCTTACAAACCTTCTCTGACACTTCCATAGCCAATGGCAATGGCATTCCAGGCTAACATTTCAAACATCAACATTTATGCAAAGATGTGTAAAACATTATAGGAAAGAACATACTTTAAAAAGTATGCAAATAAATATGCTTACTGATTACATCGATGTTGAGTGTATAGGGAGATGATGTTTATTCTTTATTAACTGTTCTATATTGAAACATCTAAATAACATGATGACACATGAAATTTACCATTGACCAAATTCTAACACTACTAAATAAATTGGTTTGCTTTAATCCTGTTTTTATTAGACAGTTTAAAAACTACATTATTTTTTTATAAAGAAATTTGACTCCAACACCTCTGGCATTGATTTTGCACAAAAATGACATGCTTAGATAGAAAAAAAACTAAATACAAATTGATCAGTTTTTCCATATGCGAATCTGTAATTTTAAGAACAGCACCAACAAATATATGTTAGAATAACTACTTTAAAGATAAATATTATTAGCAGATAAAAATTTACATAAAATATTTACATGTTTAGAAGATTTAGAGAAAAATATTATTATTATTATTATTAGGGTGGGTGGCGCATTTTCGTCGTAGATGTCTATGGACTCCAGTAACCACTTAACACCAGGTGAGCTGTGAGCTCGTCCACCCATCTAAGCAATAAAAATAAAAAATATTAAATTTAATACAGAATTAATATTAATAGGCTTGGCAATGTCTTTTGGAAAAACTACATACAACTACACATTCATTTCAATAGTTAAGAAATTATTAAAATATTGCATCTATATCATTCTATTCAATTCTGCTTGCTATTCGTCATGCTCAGGACTAGGCACCTAGTTAGAACAGTAAGTCAAGTTCCTCAGACTATATAGATCTTGAGTGAATCAAAATAAAATACTATAAACAAAGTCTTTATTGCTTTATCTGTACAGGAATCAACAGCAATTTAAATCTACCTCACTATTACTATAATAATAAGTCTACTCACTACCTCACTACAACCATACCACATACATTTGTGACTTCTAAAGAAAATGAAAATGATAATACTAGCTTTGACATTGTATAAAAAACAAAACATCAAAGTATCAATAATGATATAAACATATTTTGAGAAAGTAATAATAATTGCTTTTAAAAACTAGATTGGTATTGATAGAAATGTCAATTTGTAATGCTCCACAATTTTCTTTGACAAGTATTGATTGTTCTCGAATTTAATCTCAAATGTAATTCACACAAATACACATATTGCAATCACTGTTTTACTTTCAAATTATAAGAAAGTACAACTGTGATTTTATACTTTTAGAAAGTTTACAAAAATTATTTTTAAAATGGACTAAAAATGACTGGAAAGGTGTTTAACATTTTAATTTAAGCTAAAATTTTAATGTTTTATTTTTCATCAGCCAGCCCATGTGAAAGCATGTTTTCTGGGCTCTTCACTAACAATCCCCATCACTGATGGAAAACTTAATTTGGGTACATGGCAAGGCGTTTGGCTGTGTGAACACAGAAATCATGCTGGCAGTCGAAAGGTAATTTTAAATGTGAAGTTTATATTTTTGTAGAGAAGTGGTAGCACTTACAAAATCATAATGAGTTTTTTTTTTATTGTTTAGGTGTGTGGACGAGCTCACAGCCCACCTGGTGTTAAGTGGTTACTGGAGCCCATAGACATCTACAACGTAAATGCGCCACTCACCTTGAGATATAAGTTCTAAGGTCTCAGCATAGTTAAAACTCAGTATAGCCCTTCCTTCAAACCGAAACGCATTACTGCTTCACGGCAGAAGATACTAGAAATTTATTAATAAAAATGAACTATAGATACTATTCTTGGGTGTGGTTGATCTTAGATAATAGATTTGGTGTTGTGCAGATTGTAGTGACACTGTCGGGCTGCCTGCGGGACTCGCCGCTGTCGCCCGTGTCAGCAGCGTCGTGCTCAAGTTAGGAGCGGGCGGGGGGCGCGACCCCGCACACGCACTCGCGCCCCTCCTCCAAGAGCACGCGGAGGTAAACCCAGCCCCACATACTCCTCGACCTACATACCAAACATTCCTAACATAGGAAAGACAATATGTACATAAGATTGATATTTTGATATTCTGCGTGGAATATTTCTTTATCCTTCTTTAAGTTTTAGTATAGAATACCTGTCAAAACTATTAATATCTGTTTTGGTTCTCAACATTAATATAATATTATTTAAAAAAATGACCAATTTATGGAAATGTAATTAGTTTTTTATTTATTTAAGTTCAGATATCTGAAACAACACTATTACAGGAATTGAAAACACCTGCATCACCATCTGATTAGTTCACATAGAAATGTTCCTCGCAGATTGCTACCCTAATAATATTACTTTAAATGAATTTGAACATTGAGCTCGTTGAACTTTTACAAAGGGATCACGTGCAAAGTTTTTAAATGTATGTAACACGAAAGTGAGTTGTTGTTTTGTTGTTGCGATATGTACATAGGTAACTCCTGGACTTTGTTACATTCCGCTTACTAGGTATGGTCGTTGAACAAAATGTGTGCAAATTTTACAATAAACTAGTAATCATTAGGGACATGTGAAGTGACGAGTGGCGATGGACGTATTTTTTCACTAATGCACTTGTTCAGATTTTTTCAAATAACACCCGGTACCACGTTGTTTTCTAAGAAAGTGGCACGTTAGATATTTTTATGTATTCAGTCACTAATTTTACAACACAAATTTTGTATGTAATCTCGCACTGGTTAATGGTCAGTTTTTGTAAGTTTTAAGGCCCGAATGTAGTTTTATAAATAGAAAAGTACATGTACAATAGCTCCATTATTTTCTGTGTTAGGATAGAATTTATAAAAGAATAAGTACATACATAAAATTTAATATGTCCATAGCTTTAAATGTGTCACACCCGTTGTATCAACGGTTGGCCATGTGCAACCAATAGTTAGTATTTGTATATCATTACTATTAAGATCATGAAGTGCCTCGGATGTATGGGGTGGTCAAGTCGTCTCCGAGGTTCCACGCCGGCCGAGACTCGTCGCACTACATACCACCATTTAAATAATATTTATAAATGTATATTGGATGCGTTTGTTACATTTCATAGCTCCTTGAAATTGTTTCTTTTAATATTCACATACATTCCTTTCGGAGTTGAAGAAAATATATGAATCTAATATTTGTCTTTTATACGTAAAGAAACTGAGTTATTCGATGTCAAAGCGCGTATGTGTATAGCTGTATGTCTTCCTATGTAAGTTCCCCCAAACGAGATCGTGATTGTCGTAATGGGTGGATTAATAGTGTACATGTGAGCGGAATTAGGGTATACAAACCAAAACCTTTAAATCCGGCCGCATTAAATATACTTTAATAAATTTAACGAAATGATCGCGTTTTAGGGGGTTGAATTAAATCTAAAATTTGAGCAAGCCAATATTCATATAGAATTATCAGATGGAATAATCAGTAGGTGTGTTTTATATGATACGAGACGTAGTGAAGATAACAATACTTCAGTAATTTTAACAGGGTTGAGAACCTTGTCTCTTACAGGAATTTATATTATATCCTAGTAAGGAACATTCCATTTGATAGCGGGGGGCAGTTCGTGTAGAGGGCGCCGCTGTGTCGGTGAGCTTGGGAGTGTTTTTGTTGCGTTCGGCTTCAAATGTCCCATCGAGATCGCTTCTCTGGCACAATTTTACACTTGAAACTTAGTTAGGATTTTAATAAATTATGTATAGGCAGTAGGGTGTAGCCGGGCTCAGACAGCGGTGCGGTCAGTGCCTTCTGACGCCGAGCTCCGCCTAGTACAATGTGTAGATATCACAAACATCTGTTCGTCTCAATAACAACGTTAGTTACTTCACTTAGAAAGCTTCGTGTACTCTGCCTTTTGATAGACACATGTACAATATTCTGTTAACTTTTTCTTTTTTCTTTTTGATTAAGTTTTAATTTTTACAAAATATACGTAACATATTTTCTTTTAGTCATTATTACTGCATGATCATTATTAAACTTTTTATTATTAAAACTGTTTTTAGTTTGTTTAAAAAACAATGTTGCTATTATTATTTTTGGGAAGGATATTGAATGGAAGTTTACAGAATGGTTATAAAGTGCTTGTTGAAATAATTAAGAACATGTAAATAATTTTTGCATTTATATAGCGTACTTGTACATTTCGATTGGTGTATTGTAATGTATAAATATTTGGGCGCTATCAATATTTGAATGTTAGGACACTGCCATTTAAAAAATAATAATTGCCTGTTTTTGTAAAATTAATTTTGTCATTTTTCTTAATCGAATATCTATTGATGTACTAAGTGAAGGATGGCATTGTGTATTTGATATGTTAAGTTCCTATGTCATGCATATGTACTGCTGATATATTAATTGATTTAACTAGCGTGTGTCCCAATTTAGGCTGTCAATAACAACGAATGTCTAGTATTTTAGTTACAAGTGCGTGTTTTTTTACATTTCAACATTCAAAAACCAAACTCCGTGTATTATTGCCTCATTCGAATCGGTAATGACCTATTGAATGAATGATATTGTTTATTTGTTAAGGTCAAATTGTAATAATATAAGTAAATAAAATAGTGCTAATACAAGCACAGAATTTAATCACAATCGTTTACTACATACGAATAATATTTTACGAAACATTATTAGTTCTTTTCATAAGTGTTTATCAATGTAAACTGCACATAGCAAAATGAGGTTGTACACTCGTTCATGTAAGTAAACGGAAGACAAATAATTTTTTGTATGTTGTATAGAAAGAAACATCGTTTAATAATAATATAATGATTGTACAGTTAATTAAATCACATTTTTTCTTAGTGGAACCTCAGTTGGGTATTGTTGGTTTATTCACCGGAGGTGACGTCAAATATCAGTCACAAAAATAAAAAAAAATAAAAACATTTGATTGTATCATAATAAAACTTGTACAATATAAATATATAGATCCACAATTATGAAAAAGATTAAATATTTGCAAAAGTTATTTTTGTGTGTTTTATTTCCGTGCGTTGTAATATCTCAACAACGATAAATCCGTGTCGAAATTTCAAAATTATTAGGGGATTCATTAAAAAAATACTTTGTAAATGACATTGGTTATTATTACGCTGATTTCCGGTTTCAAGGGTATGAAAAGCGTAACACGAGAATCGTGACCTCATCACTTTATTCATAGTAATTATTCTACTTACTACTGTCGTATAGGACAGGTTTCCTGCGAAAGGAACGTAAATAATGAAGTAACTAGCGGTCAAAGTAATTTGTAATGGACAGAATCCATTTTGTGTGGCGCTTAATGAAATCCATTATTGCTAATTGGTGTTACTGAAACTTATGGCGTTTGAGAATGAAGCATTCTACGAATGACCGCTACTTAGTTGATTAAAAATGTTGCAGTATTTAATGGATATAAATCGAAAAGAACTTTACTTGGATACGTTTTCAGTTAGTTTCATTTAGTTGTGTGTTGGTAGAGGAATTCATAACCCATCTCAGTATATTGACATCATAAATTTAAGGTCAGCCCACCTTCGCCAACGGAATAAAAGTCTCATTTGAATTTTATAACGAATGTATAAGCTAGCAGAAGTAAGTATAATGGTGATTGATGATAGATACCCGTGAGGGCTTTCGATATGCCCTACCACCGTATTGTTAGCATATTTATAATAATATGAATAATAATTTTCCAAAATTCTACCTATTTCGACTCCGTATCATAAGCTTTATGCTCCGTATTTTTTAACATCTAACTGATCGATGCTTCAATTCACGTAATTTACTTATTTCATCATCAATGAATTTTAACAATAACACGTAGGTATATCCGGCTGTACTCGATCCTGTCTCGTTTAATATAATTTAATAGCAAGTCATAATGAAACGAAATGGGATCAAAATATTCCGCAGAAACGAAAAAAGTGGGTATCTTTTGTATAATTAGTAAATAATATTACCATTTCGCAAACGTTCAGATCGTCGATAATCCCATTCTCACGGATTGTTTGGAACCTCTGGGTCTGCGGAGGGACTTCAGTTCCCTCTGTATGTTCTGAGATGGCAGGTATCGGTAGGCAGCGGGTTGGCTCTGCCCCTGGCATTGCTGAAGTCCATGAGCGACGGTAACCACTCACCATCAGGTGGGCCGTATGCTCGTTTGCCTACAAGGGCAATAAAAATAAAAAAAAGATGGTCCCGTCATCTCGTTTTTACTATTGCACCGCCCGCGACCGGAGTAGAGTTCATCCATGCCACCTGGAGCCAAATATCTTTTTCGCCACATACCATCCGGCTTTGGAATGAGTTCCCCTCTACGGTATTTCCCGAGCGCTATGACATGTCCTTCTTCAAACGAGGCTTGTGAAAAATACTCAATACTTGGTCGGTAGCGGCTTGGCTACGTCGCTAGCTAATGCCGAAGTTCACCTAACCACTCACCATCAGGTGGGTCGTACGCTCGTACGCCTACTAGGGCAATAAAAAAAACCATCAACTTTCAATATTCACTTCCCATTTCTTTTCAATGAGACTTTCTATTAAATTATGTATGATAAAATGTGTACATACAAAAATTAAACAAGAAACATCACAATGACGGTATATGTGTATACTTAGTTGCTTGTTTACGAGTTTTTAATTCGCTTCAGACATTTGTTTTATTAGAAAACTATGTTTTTTAAATAAGTTATAAATGTTAATATGCTTGTGTAATTTAATAAAACTTATCTCAATATTGTTAAGGTTTAAAGGGCAATGGGTGTGCCCCAACATAAAACATGTGGGTAAATCTGTTTCTTGTCCAAAGAAAATACAAACTAATGTAAGATAAGGGTGAGTTGTGAGTTAGGACACAGAATGAAATCCCAAGGAATTAAGTAACGTTATTTTACGATTGCAACGAATTACTGACTTTATTTTTATTTCAAAAATATATATTTGTTTATTAAAGCATTTTCTTGAGTTTTCGCGAGCCGTAGACATAATTAAAATTACTTTTACATTTTAATCTCGCTTTTTTTTTAAGCGTTAAATTCAACAATTTGTTTTAGAACACCGGATAAGTCGAAGAAATTTCAAAAATTGATTTCACTTGTTTCGCTTGGTAAAGTTCCAATATTGGATCAGTTGTGATCCTGTCACTTTGTTTATAATTTCACGTAAAAAGGAGTCTTATAGTGAGCATTGCTATTGTGTCGTTATGTGTTAAAGTAATCGTTTAACACGAGGCGTATAAATGGTAATGTAACCCAGTGCCGCATTAAGCAAGCGCGGGGCCCATAGCAAATTATTTCAAAGAGCCCTTGATCTACTATGGGTTCTTAAGTATAAAGTGGTAAAACAACAAATCTATAGTCTATACGTTTAGGTATTTGCCATCTATAGGTTACAATTTTGTGGGTATTTAGTAAAGTCTTTGAAGTCGTTGTGGCCTAAGGGCACAGGCTAGAAGTAATAGAGTTCTGTGCCTAAGGGTTAAGACGTCCGGTGCATTCGTGTTGAGCGATGCACCGGGTAGGTACCACCACCCTACCTATTTATGCCGTGAAGCAGTAATGCGTTTCGGCTTGAAGGGCGGGGCAGCCGTTGTAACTATTCTGAGACCTTAGAACTTATATCTCAAGGTGGGTAGCGCATTTACGTTGAAGATGTATATCTGCTTCAGTAACCACTTAACACCAGGTGGGCTGTGAGCTCGTCCACCCACCTAAGCAATAAAAAGAACAAAATAAAAATAAAATTTTTTGATGAGAAACTAACAATTGAAAACTGATGATACTAAACAATTTTTCTTTTTTTCTTTACATATTTCAAAGTTGATATTTAATGCAAAGTATATTATTTTTTTAGGAATAGCTAATTTTATATTTTATCAATGGTGTACTTTAAATAATGTTTATGTTTTATATTTATTTATTTGTTTCTTTTTTTTTTTTTTTTAAACTTCTACGAAGTAACTTTTCTAGATTTCATCTGGGCAAATTGAGAAATGATACTATTCGTATCAATTTCTCTGAGCAAATCATATTCTATATTTATCAAAGCGAGATAATTCAGACGTTCTTGACTCATATTGTTCCTTAACTCATTTTTTATGCGCTTTAATGTCGAAAATGAACGCTCGCCACTGCAGTTAGTAATCATGACAGATAAATAAATGCGCAAAGCAATTTCTAAATTGGGGAAACATGATTCTAATGAATTGTCCATTAGAAATTTATAATATTGAATTTCCAGAGCTTCGTTTTTCGTACTGTCAATCGCACCAGCCACATCCGTTTTGAGTAGCTCGGTAAACTGCGCTAATTCGTTGTCTAGGCTGTCTTCCAGCTCACTCTAACCGGCGCCATCTAGGCGGGCTTCGGATAGCCTGCCGACCGAGAGGGCTGGTGGTCGTGGCGCCGACGACCGCCGGTCCGGCGTCCCGAGGGGGAGGGTGATGGGAGAGATGTGAGTTCTGTCTCATGCGAGGCTTGGACGTTGGTTGTTGAGCGACAGGAGGTTTTAGTTCGACTCTGACATGCCCCGCCCTCCATCCCCAGTGGAGGGCGGAAGTCCGGCCATTTTCTTCTTGCCCAAAACAAAAAACCGGGTTGCTACTCTTGCTACATGATTAATCCGGCACTGATGTAACCTAACATTTCAGTGTAACAATGACTCTGGGGACGTAAAACAAAGTTTAATAACTTGAATATTAACAGCTTCAGAATTCGTGACATGACAAGAGGAACGGCTCGGTCGCACGCAACACGTTTTATTCATAACAATGTGGGCCTACATCTACGAACATCTTTAACGCTCACTCTCGCTCTGTATAATAATATTAAGTTAAGTTTTTTTAAATCATTGTTTCATATTGATATAGAAAACCAGTTATAATATAGACAATATATTATTATATAGGTACCCTTTAATTAGAAACGGATGGGTCAGCCAGTGTGCTTAGTGCGAGTTATTTAACGTTCTCGATAGCGTAAAAGTTAGCTCATTTTTGTATGGAATGGGATCGTTTGCGTACGTTTGCCGCTAGGGGCGCTGTTCCAGCTGCTTACAAAATTTGATTATCTTTTACGCTATCGAGAATGTTATGAAACTCGCACTAAGCACATTGAAGGGGATTTGCTAACAACCGTCCGAGTGCATCTACCACTGGATCAGAATGTCGACCCATTGACAAATTCCGGTGAGAAACTCAGGGGACTGGAAATAAGAAGTAGGTATCGTTGTTGTACTTTTACTTTTATTTACTGAATTTTATATCTATTTATTTTGTTAAGTTTTGATGCTATATGATTCCCAGTGTCCTCACTTAACTAACGGCAGTTTTTAAATTAGTAAGGATTTTATATGATTAAGAAAAAAATTAGATAGGGGTATCAGCTCAATTTCGGAAGAGTGCAAATCTAGCTGCAATTAGCAATCAAGTCATTAAAAAAATCATTTTCAAGAGTTGATTAAGATTAATAGTTGTCGTGTGCATGGCGCTTGCCTGCGAGATTTCGACACTGGCGCCACATCGCTCAATACGAGTACAACAAACATTTTATTCTTTTGTTCGTTAATTTACTGGTAAGGTACATACTTTATCAAATTGAAATATTAAATTAGTGATTCATTATGATGTCAATGTCGGCCATGTTTTTTATTCTAGAATGTTTCTAACGGGTTTAAAATGGGCTTTTGACTACTTACCCGTTATCGGATTGTCATTGAATATCAAAATCTTATAACAGACTTATACTGCTTCTTACTATGAACTTATTATGAGTTTGTTATTTTGTTCGGTGGTTGTTTCATTTCCTCTCATTTAAATACCTACCAGGTATTTATAATATCTCATATCATTTATTTTATTTTATTATACAATTAAATAATCTGAATGCTTCATTAGACGTGGATATATTATTATTGGGCTATATGTTTTTTTTTTTTGAAAATTATAAACTTAATATTAGGCTGTATGATGTTGTTGGATGTTGATTGGAAATGGGGATGTTTCCATTGCCAATCTACTGGACATTTGTAAAAAAAGCATGGACAGTTGTCAATGTCAAATTGTAAACAATCCAAAGTAAAAAAAAAACTTTATTCTCACGTGGTTTTCTAACAGTCGGCATGTTTTGCAATATAAATTAATGTATTTGAATTACAGCAGGAACAATGCATAGACTTATAAGTGCTAGAAGCTTATATCAGAGTTCTCTACATGGCACTTCCGTTTTCCCACCAAATAATTCTACGACTACAATCATAACATCGAATATCACATGTTCCTTTTGTCGGAAAATATTATTAGGCCGAAACTATGCAGGTATTGTACTTATACCAATATAAAAAAATATATTTAGAAGAAAAAATAAACATAAACATTGTCGATGTGTTTAGGTTATTTGTTGCATAACGTCAATGTTGTGTTCCAGAAAACATTTTTTCTGTACGACATCAATCTACAAAAACTGCAAGCATATTGAGGTCACAGAAAAAAAAGGCGAAACACAAAGGCTATAAAAAGTATGGCGAAGTTCTTGAAGGTTTGTTGCAATGTTCTAATACATAACAAATGATTTTTTTAATTATTTTTATTAGAGCCATTAGAATATTTAATAGGACTATTACATCTGAAAACAATACCATATTATTCATGATTAATTCCATTTAAAAAAAACTGTTTTAAAAATGAAATTAAAATTGTTGTGTAAAAAAAAATTTGAATATTTTTCAGTTGGTGACAAAGCGATGACAGAAATGCAAGTATCTATAAGTAAATTACATGCAGCTCACTTGTCTAAACTGGCTGCCAGTCCAGTATCTCTAGGACAGCTCCACCAACTAACAACAAAACCTAAGAAACCAGTGAATGTACAACTAGACACCGAATTACTACAAAGAGTACGTGAAAAAATCTTGAACAACTCTTCCGACAATATTAAATTGGTTTCACTGGAAGATGATAAATGCGCTTTGATATATACCCATCATAAAATCACTAATTTAGAAGAGAAATTCAAAAAGAGACAGTTCATTGACATGGTGAGGGACAGTTACCATAACTTTAGGAAAGCCACATTATATGATCAACGTTTAAGTGATTTGAGCTACGCAATCAACGAAGGTGTTGTTCAGGAATTCCAGATGAAAAGTGAAATTGGAAATGATATAAAAAGTCCACATGCAGCATTCAAAGAATTTTTTGTAGATAACCACTTAGACAGATATGACCACCACTTAATGTCACAAATCACTAGTTTACAGTAAGTATTCTAAACTTATAAATAAATATCAAAAGTGAAATTGAATACCAGGTTATGCAATTAAAAGTTATTTGTGAGGGAATAGAGTAAAACTGAAATCTTGAAGACTGTATATTTGAATTTGTAATTAAATAATACACATTATTTGGTCAGGTAAACTGATCATTTCAGAGATCAGTCAGAAAAAAACCCAGACCTAGTTTCCAAATATCTTTCAAAGAGATACTGACTCTCACCTGGTAATGAACCAGGAGCCTGTGGTACAGTAGTCAGGATTAGTAACTTACTAACCAAATCTAGAGAGAGTTGTAAAATGAACTTAATTATAAATTTCATTCATTAGGACTAATGATTCTAAGTATTCTATCTCATTTTTATTTTTTATGTCTTGAAGAAATGTGAAAACAACAAAAATACAATACAATATAAAAAAGTAAAATAGTGAAACATACAGTAATTAACAGGGGAAATAAGCATAATATTGCTTAAAAATACAATTATTTGAGGTCATATATCATTTCGGGGTAAACTGCTTAATTGAGCAAGTACTATTTTTTCTTTTTAGAGGACAAGACTTACATCCTGCCTTAGAAGATTTGTATGATGAAGGTCCCTTACATAGCGATGGAGAAATCAAAGAGTGTTTTGAGCTTGATCATTTGGGTCCCACAAAAGCCAAGTCTTTGAATGTAAAAGCCGCGTAAGTTAATTAATATTTCGCAATCAATGTCAAGCAATCTTTCGATCATAAGACTGAATCTCATGTTATATTTGTTCAATTTTTATGATATTTTACTTTGAGTTTGTAAAATACATGATGTGTTGAGATGAAACCCACCAAATTTAGAAATTTGAGTTCATTTTGAAGTCTAGAAAAGATATTATAGAATTTAGACTTGTATTTAAGTTTCAAGATGCTGGAATTCAGATTTAACGTTTATAAGCCCCAGTAACAATAAGTAGAATATTAGATTACACGTCCATCTAATTAAAAAAAAATTGATTAATGAAAGCACACCTTCATTTGTAAAATTTTAACATTATAGGACAAAAGCTATTAAGGAAAAAAAGAAAGCCAGCCGTGAAAAACGTAGAGCTTTGAAAGAATCAAACATGAAACAAGATATAAAACAGTTGGAGCAACGAGGGAAGCAAGAAGCATTTCAGAAACTTTTTATTTCACATCTGCAGCTGTTATGTTCACTGCACATGATAAATGAGGTAATGGTTACGACGCAGCCCCTCATCAGCCATCACCAATGTACCCACGCACACAGAGTCCTCACGTTTTCGCTTATTCAAAATAATTTCTCTAAATAATAACAAGCCATTATTATGTCGACCTTACTTATATTTTAACATCACAAACATAAATAAACATTTAATTTTAATTAAATAATAAAAATTTTAATCAGTATTTGTTGTATTATCAATCTAAATCAAAATATCATCATTATTGTTATATATATCAGTAGTTTAATTTGTTTGTTTAAATCTGTTATAGGATACAAATAGCATGCCAATGTAATAGAAAAATATTGTTGTATCTAATTATAAAAATAAAAGATTCACATTTAAATCTCATTTGACATCATTAATGCAATAACCAACATATGCTTTGAGGATACATAATTAGTTTTTAACTTGATTATAAATTGAATAAATTATTATTTCTAGGGCCGACGAGTATTATTACACTATAGGCGTAAAAGCACCAAACCGAATCAACCAAAAGTGACAGATGTCAAGATATATAACACCTTATTACATGGATATGCAAAAATGGTGAGTCCTAATTAGTTTACATTAGATTTATCTAAACAAATTGCTAGCATGTTGGATAGCCTATAATACTTTATTTTGTTGTAGTTCAATAAGTCTTTGAGGTAATTTACACAATGTGGTAGACCAAGAGATTTTTCTACATGTTACTGAAGACATATGAAATTTATTTTATTAGATTTTTTCTTCCTTTGAATATCTTTCTGTTAGTCTTGTGCCTTATAATCAGAGGCAGGCTATTTAGTACGTAAGGGAAACGTTTTTTATGTTTCTTAGGTGGTAGTATTTTTTTACTAGGTCCTTAAGACTTCATAACTTGTGAATACTTAGGTAGTAGGTCGTGTTGCAAGACTACCTACCATCAGAATAAATAGACAGATGAACATTGTTACTATGCATTCTAAAGTAGGGTAACCATTATACTATAGATCTGAGACTTAGAACTCATGTCTCAATATGAATAGGGGTAGTTAAGTTGTACTCGGGTAACCACTTAACACACACACCCATCTAAGTAATTTAAACAACAAATAGTCTTGTTTATAGATTATAAGTATTTTACTATTGGCTACCATCTGAAATAGTCTGCATAGTTTTATCAAATCTTCTGCATAAGATATTGGTACTGTCTCTTTCTCACTCTGCGCCATTACCTCTGAAAATGTCTTCCATTGTTGAGTTTTACAAGTGATACAAAGAAGGGCT
Source organism: Bombyx mandarina (assembly GCF_030267445.1). NCBI lineage: Eukaryota > Metazoa > Arthropoda > Insecta > Lepidoptera > Bombycidae > Bombyx > Bombyx mandarina. Next base: position 10,863,308 of record NC_143210.1, read on the forward strand.
AAATGATTAATTCAAGTGATTGCAATATTCGAATATTCGTTGTAACTATACTTGCGACCTTAGAACTTATATCTCAAGGTGGGTGGCGCATTTACGTTGTGGATGTCTATGGGCTCCAGTAACCACTTAACACCAGGTAGGCTGTGAGCTCATCCACCCATCAAAGCAATAAAAAAAAAAAAAAAAAATTGCTTTTCTTATTTGCCTAAATTATTTTGTTTAAAGGGAATGCTTGAAGACGTAAAAGAATTGCTTTCATATATGACAAAGGATAACATTCAACCTGACGCGCAGACATTTGCGGCAGTCTTCGAATGCATAGAGCAGAGTGCCAATGACAATAAGAGTACATTGCTTCACTTCTATCACAATCGAATGCAAGAGATGGTTCGTATATATATATATAGTAGAAGCTCTTTATTCGTGGGGTATATGTTCCGTAAAACCACGAATACAGGAACCGTAAATATAGAATGGCAATTTACGTATATGGGATTATACGGGATACTTGCCTAGGTGACAAAAAAAAACATGCTTTAGGCATAGTTGTGATAAGGTCTATTTTACTTACTTATTAGTCCATTTGAAGGCAGACGCATTTACAAAAGATATTCGGTTGAATACCTACATATGGGATATTGAAATCCTTTTTATCAATGTGTATGTGCCGATTAGATTCGCGTATAAAGACATCTTAAGCCGCGAATAAGGGAATTGGGTCGCATTCTTTTAATCCGCGAATATTGAAATAAAGGAATATAGGAACCGCGAATAAGGAACTTTCACTGTAGTCTTATTTCTAAAAGGAAATAAAGCAGTCTATTAAATGTTAAAATCAAATTCTGCAAACAGGGCATATCTTTAAACGATCTCATGGACAAAACTACATTTCAACATGATCAACATGAAACTGTACTGAGCGCGATACAGCGAATACAACCGGGGTTCCAGCCGCAATACACGCCTCCAATACTAGACTACGAATGTACATTACTTGAGAAACTCAAACTAAACAATGTTGAAAATAGATTAGGCCTATTAAAATCACCGTCCGAAGGATTACTGTCGCGTGAAGAGATGCTACAGAAAGTCAAAGAGCAAATACAGGTAGAACTGAAAGGAGAAATCGAAGTTGAGAACATCAACGTCAAAGATGTCGAGTCAAAGACTGTTCAGTTTTGTGTAAGTTTAAAATTTGTTTACTAATCAATTAACCTATGCCTATTGAATCGATTTCAGAAAAGAAGGTAGTTTTAAGTTAGACTGCCTTTTTTTTTAAGTGAATTTATGACCAGGTAACTAGGACCTTTAAGTCATGTCTTATTTTAATTTATATTCTTATTTTTATGAAAAATTATAATATGGAGTGAAATGAAATTAAAATGATTAATTTGAGACATTAATCGACTGGGATGAAATTAAATCAAAAGAGATGATATGGGATGAAATAAAATCTTAGTAAAATGTTGGTCATCTACTAAGATTTTTTCAGTGGACTTTTTGGAGGATCCCGAGAAGTACTTTCACAGATATTAAACAGTTAATAAACCAACCACCGTTATTACACATTTAAACCTGAAGAAACGCTAAATAGACAAAATAAAGCAAATCACACAACTCCACTCCTGGCGTTCCCGCCAAAAAGTCCTTAGACTGTCTTTTTATGCGGGCTCACAGATTATATTTATGTGTAATATCTGACCGATTTTGAAAGTTATATTTTAGTTTGAAAGGGTATATTTTCAAGTTAATCTCATTTTTATGTTTGTGCTATTGAAGTTGATTTTAAATATTTTTTTAATATGTCTATATTTTATTATTATATTAGTCTATATTTTTTAATTAATTTATTTGTATTGCTTAGCGTGAGAAGCTACAAGAGATCGAAAACGAGTGGCGTGTTGTTATTAAAGAAGCTTTTGTTCGCAATATTGGAACCTTGAAATCACAGAGTAAGGCTTCACATTCAGCTATTTCTCTGTACCCTTATCTGAAAGTGTTGGAGGTAATTTCTATTTCGCAACTAAAGTTAATGCTAATTGAATTAGGTATTTAACCTTAGCTATTACACTAATTATTTTTTTATTAAAGGTGGATCAATTCGTAGAACTGGTGATGTCTGAAATAAGTAAATTGGTGGATGGGAGCGAAACGTACAGTCCCACACTGAAAGTTTTACAGCGCGAGTTGGGTAGTCTAGTATATCAAAAGTGAGTGCATTTTTATTAGTAGTAAAATTTTCACATCTATCATTAATTGGTTTTAAGAAAAAATAGGAAAATATGTTAAAAAACTAATCATCTCATAATTGATTCAGACAGTAGATCTGAAATTTTATCTCGTCTAGTTTTAGTTAGTCAATTTGTTTTTATATTATCAATGAAATAATTGTTATTCTTATAATATCTATATTTAAATAGGAGACAATTTTGATACAATTATTAAATTTATTTTAAATCTTTCTTATATTCATTTCTTTCCTTATTCATATCTTATATTCATTCCTTATAAATAGTTGTTAATGACTATAAAAAAAAGTACTCCATAATTTAAATGAATAAAATCTTCTCCTGAATAATCAATCTATTGATAACATATTTTTATAGATTACTTTTTACTTTTAAACATTATTAAATAAATTTATATTTATTGAGAATAATATTTGTTATGAAAAACAACAAATTTATAAATTAAGAATATATTGAAAAAAGAAATTTTAACGTTTTTAAATGTATATAATCTTTTCGTTTACTACATTTGCAACTACTAATACTGAAGTTATTTGTATAATTTGTAATAAAAGAAATATATTATTATTTTTTTGTTAAAAAATAATCACGAAATGTATATATATTAATTATATAACTTTAAGGTATCAAATAGAACAATACAGTAGAAACGGTGTCCTGCAAAAAATACAGCAAATATACGAGAAATATTGCGACTGGTATGTGAACAGACATTCTGTGGACGACTCGGGTCTTCCTTACAACGGTCGCCAAGTGTGGCAGGCTTTATTACACAAGTACAGGGGAGGACCTAGTTTAGTAAGTTTTACATTTATATTTGCTGCAATTAAATACCTTGTAATTGTTTCTGTCGTTTAACGAGCTCATGGAGCATCTGGTGTAAATTGGTTACTGGACATCACCAACTCAATAAAGACTTTGACCTGTATATTTTTCCCTCAGAAATAGTCACAGAATTTTTTAATTTAATTTATCTTTTTTGCTAATTTGTAGGATATGGCAGAAACACCATGGCCGATGGAAATAAGACAAAACATAGGAAAGTTCCTGTATAATATTATTATAAATGATGTAAAAATTGATGTGAACTTGTTCAAAGCCAAAGCAAACGTGTAAGTATTTTATTTATGGGTAATTTCATTTTTCTGTTATTTTTTCATCCCGTGTGGACTTACCAGAGCTTATTTTACAATTTAATATCATGTTCATGCAAATGTGGCGCGATCGTAGAATGCTATTACGAAGCAAAACAATCGAAGTGTCGTAAAGTGATGTCGGATGTGGCCCTGTAGAACGACGCCTGAAAACGTAAATGCCGCGAACAAATGTTTTTGATGTGAAATATCTATAGCCGCACGTAAAACCGATTTCTGGCGTGGCGACGCATGCCGTGGCGACGCGTCGCCATGCGCAATCGACTGTGCGATTCTCTCCCACTCGATCCGGCGTTAAGCCATCTCTCTCGCTACATTGAGCTCGGATACCTATAGTGTATAGTCCGTAGTGTATACAGTGTTGTTTACTACAGTACACATAACCTGTGTTTTACTTGAAAACAAATTAGTTTTTCGTAATATTTTATTTATCATTATGACATATTTAATTCCTATCACAATCTGTTCTTTTCTGCATATTACTTTTACAAAATAATGTCGATGTTTCACATCTGCCAGGCGTCCTGTGATGGCTCACTTTTTTTTTTTAGGAATTACGTACTTAACATGTTTTAAAAAAATCCTAATATCCGTTGTTTGTTAACTTAAGTGCACTCTCCATAATACTAAGCAATGTCATGTCAATAAAAACTCTTTAATGAAGTCGTCGCGGTTGAAAGGATAAGTCGCCTAGTGCAGACGCATTCTTATCAAGCAATGCGACTGTGCTGGTGCTCGAATCCCTCAGCCTAAATTTTCTAATAAAATACCTATGTACCTATGTGTACATGATTGACTTCCACGGTAACAAAAATATGTACTAGAAATTATCGCAAAAAGTATATCTTGTGTAATTATCGATGAAAGCATCTCCTGTGAGTCTGCAGGGGTAGGACTACCACCCTGCCTATTTCTGCTGTGAAGCAGTAATGCGTTTGGGTTTGAAGGGTGGGGTAGCCGTTGTATGGTAAAAACTGAGACTAGAACTCATGTCTCGAGGTAGGTGGCGGCATTTATATTGTTGATATCTATGGGCTCCATAAATCACTGAACTCTAGGTGGCCTTTGAGCTCGTCTACCCATCTAATCAATAAAAAAATGGGATGTCTATTTATTTTTATTTTTGTTGTATAGATGGTTGGACGAGCTCACAGCCCACCTGGTGTCAAGTGTTTATCGGAGTCTGTAGACATCTATAACTTAAATGTCGCCACCTACCTTGAGATGTAGGTAGATGAGTTCTAAGGTATTAATATAGATAAACCCTCAGATACAGTCAACTGAGTTTCTCGCCGGATCTTCTCAGTGGGTCGCGTTTCCGAGCCAGTGGTAGATTCTGCGAAGCACGACTCTTGCTAGGGTTCGTGTTAGCAACGTCATCAGGTTTGAGCCCGTGAGCTCACCTACTAGTTAAGGTGACGCTGATATAGCCTCTCAGCTTAGGTAGGAAAAAAAAGTATAGTTAGAACAGCCGCCCTATCCTTCAAACCGAAACGTGTTACTGCTTTACGGCTGAAATAGGCAGGGTCGTGGTACTTAACTGTGCGGATTCACAAGAAGTCCTACCACCAGTAAAAGTATGAAGTACGAGGTAGACTTGTTTACAGCAAGAAGCTGCCAGCGGTGTACAAGGTGCACCGGCCGTGGGGTCGCGCCGTGCGGCTGGAGTTGAAGCCGCACCCCGCGCTGTGCCGCGTGTGGGAGGGCGCGGCCCGGCCCGGCCTGCGCCTGCGCGCCGCGCTCGTGCCCGCCGCAGCGCCGCCCGCGCCCTGGGCCGCGCCCGACGCCGGCGCCTACCTGCTCACCAGGACGTCGCTCATCAGGTCACTGTTGCACCTAAACACAAATACCTTAACTGATCATTTTACTGTTACTTAGTGTCAACTTCAACCACTAATATCATATGTACTCATTATAGTTTAAATAATTTTATATATAATATATGTAAAGAAGAACCTTTAGTATTTAAATTTAAAACCACAGAACAACAGATTCACTTACCTGTCTCAGTCAGAAAAAAGAGAAGTTCAGTTTTACATAATTCAATAAAACTTTATAAAGTAATCATTTAAAAAGGAGATTAAAGTTTTTAAATTTTGTTTTCTTAGTATTTTACGAAATTTAGTTTTTTATTTATTATTGTTCATACATTTTAGAATATTCCATATCATTATATATATTTGATGCTATTATTGTTGTTTCTTGAAATAATTTTTAACAACAACTTGACAGTTTAACATTTAGCCTGTAATAATGACCATATTGATTATTTCATTCAGTTGTGAATATACTGTACTACACACAGTGATTTTTTTATTTATTTTATTTATTACACTTCATGTAAAATTTACATTGGCGGACTTAATGCCTAAGGCATTCTCTACCAGTCAACCAAAGGTAGTGCAGAGTGAATAGTGGTAGGTGCAATGAAATTTATATTAAGTTACAAATAAATACACAAAAAAGGTATATACATACATACATGTAATTATACATACATACATACATATAATTATACATACATACATACATATAATAGTTTATACAGTATTAAAAGGAATATATTAATAAATTTCCTTAAGTTATTGATGAGTGACTGGCGCAGACACGGTGTTAAACGTTTCAAAATTACAACGGATATTAACAGTAATTTATCATGCGTCCAGGATGCCTCATTATATAATGAATCAATGGAAACGCATCGAGGAAGCTCCTAAGCAATCCCTGTACCCTGTGTTGGACAGCCTCAATCAACTTGGAGAAGTGCCCTGGGTTATCAACACAAGGATACTCGACTTACAGCTTCAAATATTTAGGTAAGTAGTCACTCATATTGTGTAATAACTTACTAATGTTAGCTTAAGTTAAGCTACAACATAAAATTTGAGTTAGTAAATATAGTAAATGTTTAAGTACATAATTGTTTTTTTTTTGTTTGAATGTTGAGAACAGTCCTTGTACTCTTCCCTTTGTGACATTCAGTTTAGCAAAAGAGGATTCCATTGTATATAAGTATTCATTTTTATTCATATTCAAAGTTAAGATGCAAGTTTAACATAACGATTGTAAACATAAATTCAACCGCATTTTGCGATATATTGAAGGGAGTTTCTAGTTCGAATGTAAACTGTCTTGTCCGAGTGTTGGTTTAATACTCCTTTATTATTAGAAATTACATGACTTATATGTACTACACTATAACATAACAAATTTCGAATTTTTATGTTAAAATAGAACTAATTAACTAACGGTTGTCTGGAAGAGATCGCTTTTAGCGATAAGACCGCCTATTGTACAAATGTATCTGCTTTTTTTGATTGTTTTTGGATGTAAATTGTGTTTTGGTGTGCAATAAAGTGTATTCTCTCTCTCTCTCTCTCTAATTATATGTTAAAATACTGGAGCCCATAAACATCTACAACGCAGAAATAGGCAGGGTGGTGGTATCTACCCGTGCGGACTCACAAGAGGTCCTACCACTAGTAATTACGCAAATTATAATTTTGTGCGTTTGATTTTTATTACACGATGTTATTCCTTCACTGTGGAATTCAATCGTGATTTGTTAAGTACGTACTTCATTAGAAATATTGGTACCCGCTTGGGATTCAAACACCGGTGCATCACTCAATACGAATCCACCGGATGTCTTAACCTTAGACCACGACGACTTTGTTGGAGACATTCAGAATCAAATTGGTTTAAGAATAAATAACGTTCCTCCCAGGTCCGGCGGCAATAAGAAGCTGGACATACCTCCGCCGGCGTCGTCCCTGGACACGTCGCAGTTCCAAGACAAAGGGGCAGACGGCATGAGCGCTTTCAAGCGGCGGCTCACGATCAACCGGGCGCGGGCCGAGATGCACTCGCTGTGGTGCGACATGCTCTACAAGCTCTCGCTTGCCAACTATTTTAGGTAAGTACGTCCTCTTTTTAATAAATAAAAAAAAAAAAAATTTTTTTTGAAGTGACTTCTTTAGAATCGTGATTTCAAACTCGATGAAACGAAAAAATAAGTCCATAGAGACAAAAACACATAAAATGTATAGGATTCAGCGAGAGAATGAGATAGAACACAGATGTTCTCAGTGTAGTTTTTTTAATTCAGCGCCTTCTATGAGATTTTTTAATACTAATGTGTGTATGAAACCCCTTGTAGTGAATTTTAATTTAAGAAGTTAATATATCAATTCACAGAGGGCGCTACCTCATACTATAAAAGATGATTTACAATTATTTACTATTAACAAAATTTTACATATACTTAGACATTTAGGATAATTGTATTTTAATTTTTGAAGGTTTTACTTCTACCACGTGTGAATTGCACACGTTTTTTTTTAATAGACATGACGACAAATTTTTGTCGATGCGAAATCTAAGCTTACTATAAACATTGAACTTCTATAATGTATAACGTTGTGTTGGATTTAAATAAATAAAAACATCGTTAACTCGACCCTCCATATTCCAAAGTAGGTTATCAAAATAAGGGGTCATCCATAAATTACTACACACGTTGATGGGGAGGGGGGTATCACCGAAATGTGACATAGTGTGACAAGCGGCATGGAGGGGTTAATAGTTTTGTGACGTCACATGTTAAAATTTAAAATATTAAAACGCGAAGCTTACATGTGAATAAAAAACTTTAAAAATCTGCGAACTTGAACTAGTTATTAATAATTTAGCATTCTCGCTATGAGATTATCTCTCATGCAACGTCATTTAACTTATAATTTAATTTACAAGCATAAATTGAAAAATGTTTGATGTCACATAGGAGGGGGGGGTATAAAAATTGGACAACCTGTGACAAAAAGGGAGGAGGGGTTCAAAAGTCCTAAAATTCGTGTGACGTAATTTATGGATCGTCTTAACTAAAATAGGTGAAAAAAATCCAGGGATTGCAAATGGCCGTGATCAAACTATAAATTGTGTGTTTGAACCGACGCAGAGAGCGCACGTTTTGGTTGCCGCACAACATGGACTTCCGCGGGCGCGTGTACGCGTGCGGCCCGCACGTGTCCGTGCTCGGCGCCGACGCGCAGCGCGCCCTGCTGCGGTTCGCGCAGCCGCGCCCGCTGGGACCGGACGGCCTCAGGTGGCTGAAGCTCCACGCCGTCAACCTCACGGGCGCGCTGAAGAAGAGCACCATACAACAGAGGTAGCTATCCTCCCCTCTTTTTTTTTTAAAGGGATTTTATGACCTGGTAGCTAAGACCTTTTAGGTCATATCTTATTTTTATGAAAAATGATAATATGGAGTGAAATGAAATGAAGATGATTAATTTGAGACATTAATCAACTGGGATGAAATAAAATGAAATGAGATGAGATGATATGAGATGAAATATAATCTCAGTAAAATGGTGGTCATTTACTGAGATTTTTTCAGTGAACTTTTTGGAGGATCCCGAGAAGTTGTTATTATATAATATTATATTAATTTTTTTATTTATATATTAATTAATACGTGATGCAAAAACTTTGTACCTCCTTTTACGAAAATTGCGCTGACCGAGAAGTATGAAATTTTCCACACTTATAGAGAATATAGAGAAGGAGTGCAGAATCTTTATATTTTTTTAAATTACGCATAAAAAATACATTAAATCAATTTAAAAAAAACATTACACACACTACCATGTATTTGACACACGCATGCATACTATTTGCTTAATGTCAAACTTTTCTTATTGCATAAAGTCTGTGGTCAAATTGAGAATAGATTAAATATTGTTTGTCTTTATTAATATTTGTCTAAAGTGTAGTCTTGGCGATTTCTGTGATTATAGAAGTATTATCTTATCTTAGATTAAGTAGTATCTTTGACAATAGAATATAATTTCAATTAATTAAAGTCGAATTTCGACTACCGGGGGACCACTAGTCAATTTAACAACGTTAATGTTGCCGCCCATATTGAAACACGAGGCTGAAAATTCAATTGAATTCCAACAATTACTTCAGGATGGAAATTTTTTATTAGAACAGTGTGTAGACTCGTAAGAGTGCCAGTCAATAAAAAACACTTCGAAATGGTAAATTTTATTTATTCAACGTAATTGAAGTGAGCAACAAAATATGAACTATATTAGTTCATTTTCTTATTTAGATTGGAATACGCAGAAAGTATAACGGACATGTTTTTGGACTCTGCTGATAATCCGCTAGAGGGCAAAGGATGGTGGACCAAATCGGAGGAGCCTTGGCAAACCCTCGCCTGCTGCATAGAAATAGCTAATGCAGTCCGCTCACCTAATCCTGAAGGTAAAATAAATCTACACTTTTAAACCAATACCGTGACTGACTGAGTGAGAGCGTTAGTTCGTGGCCCCTTCTCTTTCCTCTGGAAGTAAAATGTATCAATTTTCATTACATAAAAAATGTACAGTACCAGGCGATAAATATTTCAAATCGATATTTAGAAAAAGACGGTCGTCTAATTTTGTTTTCCTAGATCGTTACCTGTGTGCAACGAATGATATTCAATTAGGTAATGTGCGACAGAGATAACCCTCTATAAAACAAAAACTAACCGTCTCTTTCCCACGGTCGATGTGCTGCAATATTTATCGACGGGGACTGTAATGTTTGTGCTCGATTTTTTTTAAGGGAATTTATGACCTGGTAACTAAGACCTTTAAGTCATGTCTTATTTTAATTTATATTCTTATTTTTATGAAAAATGATAATATGGAGATAAATTAAATGAAATGAAGATGATTAATTTGAGACATTAATCAACTGGGATGAAATTAAATGAAATAAGATGATATGGGATGAAATATAATCTCAGTAGAATGGTGGTTATTTACTGAGACTTTTCAGTGGACTTTTTGGAGGATCCCGAGGAGCTAAGTTCAGCGGCTTTGTTTCATTTTCCCACATTTGTGCACTTTCAGAGATATTAAACAGTTAATAAACCACCGTTATTACACATTTAAACCTGAAGAAACACTAAATAGACAAAAATCACACAACTTCACTCCTCACGTTCCCGCCAAAAAGTCGTTTGTGCTCGATATTCTTGTGTGTGTTGCAGAGTACATGTGCGGGTTCCCGGTGCATCAGGACGGCTCGTGCAATGGACTGCAGCACTACGCCGCGCTCGGGGGAGACGAGGCCGGTGCCGCCGCCGTCAACCTGGCGCCCGGGGACCGCCCGTGCGACGTGTACAGCGCCGTCGCGGCACTGGTACGTACCGCGCGTGGTCCCTCGCAGCCCAATTTAATCTATACCTATACTAATATATAAATCTACAGTGGTTTTTATGGATGTTCCGTTATAACTACTGAACCGTGCATCCGATTGACTTGAAACTTGGTATCCATGTAGAAAATGTACTTAATGGATAGGCTAATATTTATATGAATGTTGGACTCCCTACACTAGTTGCGGGGGCGTTAATGATGAGAATCTTTGTGGGGGTGAGAAATAATAAAGTTAACTTTAAATGCCCAGCAAAGCGGTCGGGTACAGCTAGTAGTTATATTTATTTACTAGCGACCCGCCCTCGCTTCGCTTCGGAAACATTAAAACACATGAAACCAAAAAAAAAAAAGTAGCCTATGTTCATCAGGGACAATGTGGGCTTCTAATGGAAAAATAATTTTTCAAATCGGTCCAGTAGTTTTGGAGCCTATTCGAAACAAACAAACAAACAAATCTTTCCTCTTTATAATATTAGTATTTATTTATAGCTTAGATGGGCGGACGAGCTCACAGCCCACCTGGTGTTAAGTGGTCACTGGAGGCCATGGACATTTACAACGTAAATGCCGCCACTGATCTTGAGATATAAATTCTTAGGTCCCAGTATAGTTACGACAGTTGCCTCAGCCTTCAAACCGAAACGCATTACTGCTTCACAGGCAGAAATAGGCAGGATGGTCGCACCCACCCGTGCCGACTCATAAAGAGGTTCTACCACCAATCTCAATCATCCCGTAAATATCACCATTCATCGTAATTAATAAAAGATATTTTTTAATTTATATCAAAATTATGTGTTTTCCTATACTGGGTGTTAGGAGACCGCTTCCGAAAACGAAGACAGACGATAGTACTAATGACAACTTTAACGATGGGACGGAAAAAAAATCGATCCTAAATTAAAAAACAATAATATTAAAACGTTTTTTTAGCATTATTTACGCTCCATCGCGTTAGTACAGCTAAATAAAACGATAGTTTTATAAAAAATACATTACTTTACTAAAAAAAAAACCCAGCAATGAAATACAAAATCAACAACAGCCGATGCTCGGACCAACGAACGCCCGGGCGCGGCGCTGATACCGCGCTCTCCAAAATTTACAACTTTGTAGCTACAAAATTTTCGTTTTCGGAAGCGGTCTCCTAACACCCAGTATAATACCGGGACAGGTGGAGGAGATGAGGGCGCGCGACGCGGCGGCGGGCGTGGGGCCGGCGATCATACTCGAGAACTTCGTCCGTCGGAAGGTCATCAAGCAAACCGTGATGACGACCGTATACGGCGTCACGAAATTCGGCGCGAGACTGCAAATCGCTAAGCAACTCAAAGGTTGGTGTCTCTTCTTTTTTTTCCTACCTAAGCTGATAGCCTTGAGAGGCGATTTCAGCGTAACCTTAACTAGTAGGTGAGCTCACGGGGCTCAAACCGAAGTGATGCTAACACTGACCCTAGCAAGAGCAGTGCTTCGCAGAATCTACCACCGGATCGACATACCGACGGGTCCGGCGAGGACGGTGACCGGTACTTGTGGTACCTTAAAGCACTGTTAATGAATCCGGAGGATCCGTAATGACGAGTTTTGGGCGGTGTCTCATATAATAATAATATCATATATTATACAGGATGTAAGAAAATATCTTTCGAATGCGTAAGGGTGTTCTTTTATATCGGTATACTAAACTATTTAACTTTAATTTCTAAAGAAGCCTAGATATATACAAAACAATCCGAATGAAACCACATGAAATAGTTGCAAAGACCTGAGAAATAAAATATTAACTTCAAAATCTGACGTGTAGTATATCCATGTATGTAGGGTGTCTTTGAACGCGATTATTTTCCTTGCATAGCTTAACTTAGAATTCACTAAATCGCTTTCATAGATAAATTGTACAAATTATTTTTTTCTCAAAAGATACTAAAACTATCAAATTTGTCATTTAGCTATTTGTCATTTTATTCATAACTAATTAGTAAAGTTCACACGGCACTCTTTCGACAACCATTGATTGATTGGTTTCTTATCCTCAGACATCGACGACTTCCCGAAGGAGCACGTGTGGGCGTGCTCGCAGTACCTCACGGCGAAGACGTTCGACAGCCTCCGGGAGATGTTCACGTCCACCAAACAAATACAAGACTGGTTTACTGACTGCGCCAAGTAAGATGCGATCCTGCTACCAGTATACGTATACTAGCTGATACCAGCGGCCTCGCTTGCCCGTGGGAATAAAATGTTTTTTTTTTTGGCAATAAAACGTAGTCGTCACTCATTTGGCCTAATAATACGACTTTAAAAAGATCATGTTAATTCGTTGCTTCATTTCGATGTATAAAGACAAACATACATTGTGACATTTATAACATCGTAATTTTCATTATGATAATCGGTGAATGACTACACTAGTGCTCATTGGAGCCCATAGAACATCACATCGCCACCCCCACCATGACACGTGAGATTAATGTTTCAATTGCACTGTATAGCGGCAGATCCACTATTTAAATCAGATCGCGTGCCGCGCGTGTCGCGCGACAGTAATCAGTAGGATAGTGGTACCTAGCCGTGTAGGCTTACAACACACGCTCCTAACAATAAATGCCGGTTGTTTGTACTCTTGTATAGTATGTATAGTAGTACGCTTGCATAATCCCTTAGTGGCGTTACGACACCCAGGGAAGGAGAAAAAGCGGTACCACATTAGGCCAATATTTGAATTCTTAGTATAATCATTCGTTCGTATGACAATTTTGGGAACAGAGTGCGTTGTGTTTCCAGAGTGATATCGGGCGTATGCGGCGAGAGCGTGGAGTGGGTGACGTCACTGGGCCTGCCCGTGGTGCAGCCCTACTACCGGCGCGCGCCGCCGCACCTGCACTTCGCCGCGCCCGTCGACCAGCAACAGTGCGTCCTTACTCTTACTATGTGATGCGCTTACATTCATGTTCAGAATGTTATCGATATGTATGTACAGAATGTTATCGATAACGTCCTTCGAAAGTTGCCGAGAATACAACATATAGTATGCGCGCGAGTTCATGTCCATCGGGGACAGAGGCGACGCGCGGGGGACAGCTCGCCCCACCTTCGCCCACCTCCCCGCATTTGTCTGACGCCGTGTGTTTTCCTTGACGGTTGTGCCGCGCGTTTGTCGATATCGAAAATTTACACTTTACTTTTTAGACTTTCTTCCCTGACAGCGGGAGGAAAACCGAACTTTCGGCGTAGGTAGGCGAAAAAAAAAAGCTGTACGTACTTGTGCCCGCAGACGCCCGTGCACTATGAAGCAGCGCAACGCGTTCCCGCCGAACTTCATCCACTCGCTGGACTCTACGCACATGATGCTGACGGGGCTGCACTGCGCGGCCGCCGGCCTCAGCTTCGTGTCGGTGCACGACTGCTTCTGGACGCACCCCGACACCGTCCACCGGATGAACAAGGTGCCCCCGCACTCGCTACTCGCACTATATGTAACCTTATACAGGGTGTTAAGAGACCGCTTCCGAAAACGAAGACAGACGATAGTACTAATGACACCTTTGATGATGGGACGGAATAAAAATCGAACCTGATTTAAAAAATAATCAATCATATTTTAAAAACGTTTTATTAGCATTATTTACGCTCCATCGTGTTTGTTAGTTCAGCTAAAAGAAACAATAGTTTACATATTTTGAAAATGTTTTATTAGCATTATTTACGCTCTATCATGTTAGTATAGTAATCGGCAAACTTCTTGAGCAAATGACCTTGACTGCGCAGAACCGAATTTTAGATCACTTTGGTGGCGAGGGTGAGGCGCGACGGCAGGGGAAATCGTATCGAGCGCGTTATTGGTAGATCAGTCGAACCTTGCGTCCCGCACCGCGCCCTCATTCCGCTTGCTCCCAAAAGTACGCTTGCCTACAGTGAAAAGTCTATCGTTATTAATCGTTAAGTTATTTGTTATAATTGCTTGTTGCCATTGCTATTTGTTGAGTGTTTGTTGATTTTTTATAAAACATACACTATGCCGTGACAAACTGGTGTAGTACTTAAAAGAAAGGGTAGAAAATTTGTGTACGACGTATATTGCTTCATTATAAAACAGGGGAAGAATGATATGGAAAAATTAAAACAGACTTCGGAAGCAACAAAAACATCAGTGAGTACTGTTAGGTGCATTACTAACGAAGCTAAAGGCTCTGGCTTGCTCGCCGTGTTTCGGACTCCGGGTAAGAAAAGATCAGGGAAGAAGAAAGTTACCGGAATGGATAGTTTCGTTCAATCTGTAATAAAAAGATGTAATCATAATAACTACATAACAAGCAGCGAAACTCCGTATCGTAGAAAGGCTTCGAAAAATTTAAAGAAGATATAAATTTTAACGGCTCGGAATGAAGCTTACGACGAATTATGAAAGAGCTTGGCTTCAGATGGAAAAAAAGAACAGAAAATAATCGGAAGCTGGTAAATGAAAAAAGTAACATTCGATTACTACGAATCGAATATCTTCAAAAAATAATTAATTATAGACAAAAAAGAAGACCGAATCGACCGAGTTGTAAACTACGCCGATGAGCCCTATGTCGACTCATCACGATGATAGCGACTCGGGTGATGAAAACAGTGATGACGATGATGGTCAAGATTATGATAACGAAAAAAAAATTACAAATACCAGCTTCGCTTCAACTAAACCAAGACCTGGCAACAGCTCTAGTTTTGACTTAATAGAAGGAATATCTATTTTACCCCAAGATTAAATTATTACAATTATTAACCTATATGTTTTGTTGATGTTCTAATAAATATATAAATAAATACATATGTTGATTTTAATAATTTAATTGCATTATGACGCAGAGTAAGTAATGTTTTTGCACGTGAGTGTACCATGCGCAAACTTACCCCCACTACGTCAACAAATGCTCAAGAAGTTTGCCGGTTATTATACAGCCTAATGAAGGGATAGTTTTATAAAAAATACATTACTTTATTATAAAAACAAAAACCAGCAATGAAACACAAAATCAAAAACAGCTGGATCAACGAACGCCCGGGCGCCGACGGCGCAGACTCGCGCCATCGCACAAATACTTATTTACATTTGTCTACATAACTAACTTATCTACTTTTTTTTCCGTTCCATCATCATAGGTGTCATTAGTACTATTGTCTGTCTTTGTTTTCGTAAGCGGTCTCCTAACACCCAGTATACGTTGATTTTCCTTTACATATTGTTCCTGTCAATGAAAATGTCCGTGAGCTGTAAATCGGGATTAATCCCTAAATTTTCCTAATTATTCTAGTGACCTTGAGGGCTCATACTAGATTTACCGGGCGATTCCGGATTCCGATTAATCTCATTAAAGCAGAAATATGTTAAAATTTTGACATTCATAAATGCACTTAAAATAGTACGAAGTAAACATTTTTTTAACTTGAATTACTGAAATGATACTTATAAAAAAGGGATCCATCTAAATCGGCCATTTGTTTGTTAAATTTTTATTAAATAACATAAACACAAAAACGGACGGGGGTTTTAGTTTTTGAAAGCTTTCTATTCTGTTTAATCTTGCAAATAAGTAAAAAAACATGTTGAGGAATTAAACTGAAAGAGCAGGTGACTCACGCAACAAAGCATGGTGACCTCCCCGAACCAACGCAATTATTGCTTCGTGGGTTAATGACATTAAAATCTCACATGTTAGATTCGGGTGTCCATAATTTTGTACTTGATTTCTATTTTTTTTTAAAACTACGTTTAATGAGCTATTAGTAATTAAGCAATAATTAATTAAGCAATTAGTAATTAAGCATTGTAACATTGACAAACAAAAGTGGGGACACCCTGTATACAAATGAGATTGCTAATAACGTAACGTGCAATTACAGATATGTCGGGAACAATTCGTCGCGCTACATTCTCAGCCTATCTTAGAGGACTTATCGAATTTTCTTATCCAAAGGTTCAGCTACCCTGAAACGTAAGTGATATAATTTTTGTATTTAGTTTATAGATAGTAAGATGAACAAATATATGATAGAATAAATACCTTACTGATAGCTATATAAAATTACTTTTACTGCTTCAAATACTGGGGAAAGATTACTGTCTTAAAAATATAGAGGGAGAGCCGTATAAATACATATTGCTATAATTATTTAAAGTAATTGAAAGCAAACTCTACACACCGCATACAAACTCTACATACAAATTGTCACGCGAACCTAAAAAGATTGTGTTCCTTAACATTGTCGGTACAAATATTTGTACTGATTTTAGGAAATGTAATTTTTTTTTAATCTAAAATCTGTTGTAACCCTTATGGAAACTAATATAGAGATGGTTCACTTAAAAACTTTTAAAAATCCAGAAAATAAAATTTATTGAATTATGTCCGTTGTACACAAATTTAATTAAATCCGTGAACACACTAGTTTGTTTTGTCTTCGGTAAGCTGTGCCATTGCTGATGCCCATGAGCGACCGTGATCACCACATCGAGTGGACGGTATGCACGTCTACCTCCTAAGGCCGTAAAATAAAATTCATGGTACCGTCATGCTGACCTTCGTATTTGACGCGTTTTGTAAATATTATAACTATATAGAAATTTGGACAGTGCGAATTTAGCTAAGTTAATGCGTAAAAAATCCGATTCAACGCAATTTCCTTACACGTCAAGTCATTTGGGGCCAAGCAGTAGTTACCATATTTGATGGACACCAGCGAGCCAAGCAGCCGTCTAAAACTAAGGCGTCTCATATAACACAATCTAAGCTGTGTTCTTTATGTTTCAGTGAGTTACAAGACGGCAACTCTGGTGCTTCTAACAAGAAACGAGTCAATAATCTGCTTCGAAAAGTACCCAGTAAAGGTAACTTCGACATAAACAGCGTACTGGATTCAGTATATTTCTTCAGCTAGAGAACTGTTTCAGCGCGGCCTTACGTCGGGTCGAGAAAAGAATTTTGTAAACGATTGTGTGTCTAATGGTCAGGTGCTTATGAACGATTTCAGAATAAACGCTAACGATATGACGTTTAAATTGTCATAATAATTGAGTGTCACGACAAAAGCACGGACGCACGATCCAAACTTTATAATAGACTGATGTGAATTGTTAATGCCTTTGTAAGTTTTATACAAATGATGCTGCCATTTTAAATAAGCGAATCTAGAATGTAAATACGAGTTTACGAAATGGGTTTTTTTTTTAGTATTAAACGTGTCTTGCAAGACAAACTCGTGTTGGTGGAGCAAAATTAACAAAATGTAAAGTTAAAACTTGCAATTTGTAATTTTAAAAACGTAATCTTAATAATATATCCGTGTGTAGCATGAAAAATGGTTTTTGATCCCAGTTTTTTCAAATTTTAGTTTAGCACAAAAAAATGTATTATCAATTGTGATTGATACATGGTCGCGTAGAATTTGCTAAATTTATATTAACGGTATTATTGAATATTAATGTTGCAATTGCACATACGGTATTATTGAAATGACAAATGTAATACATATAATTATAATGAAGTGTCAAAAAATGTGTAATAAATACCTATATCAAATAAATAAAGTCGGATCTACAATAATTTAAATTGTCGGTAAAATGTTATTATAGTAATCGGCAAACTTCGTGAGCAAATGACCTTGACTGCGCAGAACCGAATTTTAGATCACTTTGGTGGTGAGGGTGAGGCGCGACGGCAGGAGAAATCGTATCGAGCGCGTTATTGGTAGATCAGTCGAACCTTGCGTCCCGCACCGCGCCCTCATTCCGCTTGCTCCCAAAAGTACGCTTGCGTACAGTGGAAAGTCTATCGTTATTAATCGTTAAGTTATTTGTTATAATTGCTTGTGGACTTTGTTGCCATTGCTATTTGTTGAGTGTTTGTTGATTTTTTATAAAACATACACTATGCCGTGACAAACTGGTGTAGTACTTAAAAGAAAGGGTAGAAAATTTGTGTACGACGTATATTGCTTCTTTATAAAACACGGGAAGAATGTTATGGAAAAATTAAAACAGACTTCGGAAGCAATAAAAACATTAGTGAGTACTGTTAGGTGCATTATTAACGAAGCTAAAGGCTCTGGCTTGCTCGCCGTGTTTCGGACTCCGGGTAAGAAAAGATCAGGGAAGAAGAAAGTTACCGGAATGGATAGTTTCGTTCAATCTGTAATAAAAAGATGTAATCATAATAACTACATAACAAGCAGCGAAACTCCGTACCGTAGAAAGGCTTCGAAAAATTTAAAGAAGATATAAATTTTAATGGCTCGGAATTAAGCTTACGACGGATTATGAAAGAGCTAGGCTTCAGATGGAAAAAAAGGACAGAAAATAATCGGAAGCTGGTAAATGAAAAAAGTAACATTCGATTACTACGAATCGAATATCTTCAAAAAATAATTAATTATAGACAAAAAAGAAGACCGAATCGACCGAGTTGTAAACTACGCCGATGAGCCCTATGTCGACTCATCACGATGATAGCGACTCGGGTGATGAAAACAGTGATGATGATGATGGTCAAGATTATGATAACGAAAAAAAAATTACAAATACCAGCTTCGCTTCAACTGAACCAAGACCTGGCAACAGCTCTAGTTTTGACTTAATAGAAGGAATATCTATTTTACCCCAAGATTAAATTATTACAATTATTAACCTATATGTTTTGTTGATGTTCTAATAAATATATAAATAAATACATATGTTGATTTTAATAATTTAATAGCATTATGACGCAGAGTAAGTAATGTTTTTGCACGTGAGTGTACCATGCGCAAACTTACCCCCACTACGTCGACAAATGCTCAAGAAGTTTGCCGGTTATTATACACGGCGTTGCGTCTTCACTTTGAAAGTATTTTTCTAAGATATGTTGTACTGTCTAAGGTTGACCTACAGGGCGTGGTTCTCTAAGATATGTTGTACCTGTCTAAGGTTGACCTACAGGGTGTGGTCCTCAAGATATGTTGTACTAGGAGTGGGTAATATCGGTTTTGCCGCGTATCGAATCGTATCTATATATCGAGGATCAATATCGGATATTGAATCTATATATTTTCTGAATCTATATATTGATGGATGCTAATAGATTTTCTCGATTCATGATATTTGAGATTTGAAACGATACGCTGATATAATATCGTACTAGATATAGATTTAAGTCAACGTTATACGGTTGGTTTTCTGATATCAATTTATAATATGATCTTAAAGTAATAAAAAGAATATGAAAATAAAAATATCAAAAAAACTTTCCTTCATGCTTTTACCAGGCTTAGGACTGGCTACATTATTTTCAGTTTTTAGTATTTTGTGTCTTAGTTTAAAATTACAAAATATACCAAAAGAGTGTAGATTTCAAAAGTTTAATACAAACACAAGAAATAAACTCAATTATTTGGATTCAACTAAAAATAGAAAAATGTGTACTTTAAAAATCAAGCACAAAACACTTTTAAGTATTTATTAACACTTGTCCAAAAATTCTAGTTCAAGGTCAAAGCGCGTGAAAATAAATTCAACGATGCAAATAGGCTATACTGCATTCAAGTTAGGGTCGAAAGTTGAAACTTCTTTCCTAAATTGTATCCTGCTGATACGCTAAGAATAATCTACAGACATATGGACTTAAATATAAGGTTTACAATTGTATGGATAATGCCTGTTTCTGTTTCATTCATCACATGATATCCCTATCGTGCGCTCACTCACTGGCCGATTCGATACGAACCAAACGAATATTGCTGATATTCACGAATCGGTACGATATGCCGATGCGCATCACATCGAGCAATATCGTGTATCGGCTGATATCGATATATAGATTTCGTGCGGGGCGATATCGGATTCAACGATATTGCTGCGATATATAGATATTGAATCTATATACGATTTATATCACCCACTCCTATGTTGTACCTGTCTAAGGTTGACCTACAGGGTGTGGTCCTCAAGATATGTTGTACCTGTCTAAGGTTGACCTACAGGGTGTGGTCCTCTAAGATATGTTGTACCTGTAAGGTTGACCTACAGGGTGTGGTCCCAAGTACAGCCGGCCCTAATGTTCGGCCACACAAGCCTCGAATTTACCCTTTCAACTTCTTTTATGTGTGTGCAAAAACCGCCATTAGATTTGAATTCGAAATTTGTTATTATATTATTATTCATTAGGATAGTGCAATGCAACAAAAAAGTCTGTGATTTGTTAGGTTCTAACAATAAAATAAATGTACCAAAATTGATGTGTTTCATTATAAATGTTCAGAATATACACTCAATTAACTTTGAATAAAAACACTTTGACCCCCCAAAAAGCGGTACCGTCCGACGACGGTTCGAACTCTTCTGTAGGTCGGAGTGCTATCAGCGTACTTGTCCAAACGAAGTGTGAGGTAGTCACCGAAGGAAACTAGTTTGGCTTTGCCGGTGAGCGGCGGTAATCACCCACCATTAACGGGCCCGTACGCTGTCAAAGCTTCAATTTTTTTTTTATTCTACTTGAATGTACATACTTGTTGAACGTCAAAAAGAACTACCGCCAATTAACAAAAACTACCCTCCGTCCTGAGAAGAACTAGCAAGAAAAACAGCGGGCATGTCTTTTTTTTTAATATTAGTTTTTTTTTTTAATATGTATTACATTTTTGTAAATATTTATTTTTACAAGAGGTATTATAACGTAACAACTATTGCAATATTGAAATGCCCGGAGCGAGCAACTCATTCCTACTTTGTGCAATCTTCTAGATAATTTCTAAGATTCTATCCACCACGTATAACAATAAAAACACATCGAAATTATTAAATCATCCATTTATTATTTTGTATAAAAATCATTTCTAAGATTGTTCGATACAACACTAAAACTGCGACAAAATAACACATTACTAAGGTCTATAGTTACTTTCTACAAATTAAGTAAATAAACACTAGTTCATCAGGTACAGTGTTCTGAGTACGCAATGTAACTCGGCCGGAGCAGTCCATTGCGGCGCTACTATTCAAATACAACCGCGACCTACCCACCTGAAGGAAAATGCGGTCACTCAATATGTGACCCTGTGGTTTTACTATATCGTACCTTTAGAATTGAAGTAGCTTAATCCAGAATTCTTGTTTTCTTTTTTTGTAAACGCCAAAAATGTAATTGAATTGTATTTTTTTTATAATTTGTTGATTTTAATACTTTAAGACAGAGCTGTTCGAACTACATACCTTTTCGGGCGAATTAAATTCACTACAAAAGCTGAAGGGCCGCAAAAATATATAGGTATTTGTAAAAATAAAATAATTTCCAGACAAAAAAATATGCGAGAAGATAGCTTTACTTTTAAATAATGTCATGGGAATCGAATGTTACAAGAATAAAGATAGATTATACCAAATATAGATTCTATGTTTTGACAAATAATTCTATTATCCAAACTATTTATATCCAATACTATTTTCTGATTAAAACATACGTCGCGGGCCGCGTGATAACATTGTTTTTTGGGCCATTGTTTGGTTTTAAGATATGCGCTCTATTTTTAAGAGACAGAATGAGTACTTTGTCCTTTTCTAAACTAAAAGAAACCGTTTTTATAAACTGATAGAATGCACGTTTATGAGTCGTTCAAAGTATGAAAGTCATTTTGAAGTGAAACTTCTAATGCGACTCCCAACAAGGTTGCGTTAAACGCTTATCGCTACCATACTAGAAAGAGACAGAGCGAGAGTGAATGTGTAACACTCGAACGCATGCGCGTAGTATACTTGTTACAGACCAGCGCGAACGTTACTACACATCGAAAATAACTTAATAACTAAAATACTTTGCCACGTACCATCCGGCTTTGGAATGAACTCCCCTCCAAGCTGTTTTCCGAGCGCTATGACATGTCCTTCTTCAAACGAGGCTTGCGGACAGTACTTAATGGTAGGCAGCGGCTTGGCTCTGCCCCTGGCATTGCCGACGTCCATGAGCGACGGTGACCACTTACCATCAGGTGGGCCATATGCTTGTCTGCCTACAAAAGCAACAAAAAAAAAGAACTTTCACTTCATTAAAGTACCACGCGTATCATTTTTTAATATTACCACAATTCAATTCTAAAGGTATGGTATCTTGATTTTAGAGTAGGTATATTTTATTCGATTTTCGCGAATCGCAAACATAAGTAAAATTACTTTTACTGTTACATACTGACTGGTCAGTCTTACGTGACCCCGTAAAATGTACTCGTAACGTTGGCAACAATATAATGACAAAAGATATTGAACTATAAAAGTAGACTTTAAATCTTGATGTCACTTAAAATCGATAAAAATTGATAAATTAATTGCTAAATTCGTAACGTAGCACAGTGGGTCGATACTGTGATTTTAGTGACTTAGGGACCAACTTTGTTTTTTTATATATTTTTTTATGTAGATAGATAGAGCTCGTTAATCTCAATAATAATTGTTTTGGGCAAAAATTACAAAAACTTTATAGTTTGGTCAGAAAAATGTGTTTTGTGATTTTTTTGTATGGAGCGGGTCACATTAAATTAAATTCCTGCTAAGTACCGCGAGGTCCCGCTTTGAAACTTTATTTTCCTTATACCTTGTCTAGTCTACTATCATTTGATGCTATGAACATGTGCATAAAGTTGCAACTCTGCCAAATAAATGGATCGAAAAAAATTAATAAATACATAGAATAAAAACCTTTATATTTTTTTTCGTAAGTGCTTTTAAGTTAAATTTGATATGGATTAGTAAGTAAAAGCACGTAATGATACCCATAATTACATAATACCTAACAACAATACATTTAGTAGGTCTCTAATTAAGCAATCTCTCTAATTATTAAGATAGTTAACATTATTTAATGAGGATAATTAGTTAAGTAGCCATTACTGGGTAGTAGAAAATATAGTAAACATTTGTTTGTCTCTGGAAGTATAAAGTGACCATGTTTATTATATACTAACTAGTGTTCGTTTATTCGTACTACTACTAACATCTCGTGATTGTCGTTGTGATCTTGCTGTTTCCGTTATAATTGATAATTTTGTTAACAATTTAGGATTATTTATGATTTTAAGAGAGCAACTACAGTCGCTGTCTGATAATAAAAAACTCTTTCAATTCCTACAAAATCAAATAAACGTGACCGAAGAGAAAAATGTTGAGCTCCAAAAATTCAGTACGCAATTTTGTTCAAATATAAGTGCAATATGGAAACGAAGTAGTCGCATGTTAGCACAGTTTATAAGAAAAAATGTGATTGGTTAGAATGTGCAATAAACTGGCCTGAAGGAATGATACCTGAAGCTATCAACACTGCACATGAAAGGCTCGAGATTTCTAAGACTGAAGATGTTGAAAATGTACCACCCTCAAATGTACTACAGAAGCCTCGACATCTATTTTTGCACCTCGAAAACCTTTTGAAGAATTGGGATCCAGGCAAAAACGAAGACGCATTGAAAAAATTTACCAATCGCTTTCGTTATCCCCGGATGAAATGAAAACTACTACAATTACTAATTTGAGAAACACTAGAAATGAAGATGTAGGAGAAATAATGAACCACTTGTCAAATCACCCCGAAGATCTAGAAAAAGTTAATGAGTATTTAATTACAAGTAAAGTGAAAAGTAGTACATATTCTCCCGATAAGGCAATATTAGTTTCACTTAAATTAAGTGGCAGTATATAAACCTAAGAGAAGCAGCAAGTGAAAATGGGTCTGATTTATACCCTTCTTAATATAAAATTAAGCAAGAAAAGACCAAATGTTATCCAGGGAAAGACGAGGTAATTATTACTAAAGAAGGAGCTGCTATTAAAATGCAAGCATTACTAAACTTGGCGCTATATAGGCTTTTAGATGTGATTACTTCGGATTTGGACTCTGCAAGAGAGCTACTGCTTATAAGCAAATAGGCTTTGATAGAGCCCCAGGTCAAAGTAATTATAAACAAAAAACTGAAACAGAGTTTGATGATTCATCTATTTTCATGGTCAGTCTAGTTCCTATAAGGCTTCAGAAATTTGATGGAACAATTGTTTGGGAAAACGACCTCATCAACTTTTTGTTGCCGTCCAATAATGTTTAAATTTACAAAAGAAACGCAGTCAACAGTGACAATTATAAAAGCTACCATAACAGAAGAAATAGAAAGACTTCAGCCATCAAAATCAAACAAGTTGAAGTTAAGCATCAATTGCACATGATGATGATGGACAGCAAAATAACCTCATATTTTTCAGAAACATTTTCTGCTGTCTGTGATATTTGCAAAGCAAAACCGTCAGAGTTTTTTGGAGTGACTTGCTTATCAAAGAGAAAATAATGAAGAAATATTCCAGTATGAAATGCCATCTTTACATGCCTGGATAAGATGCATGGAGTGCTTACTTCATATCGGTAAATATAATTTTATTACTTCACAATTTTTTCATCATATGTAGTTTCCTGTGAGATTATTTTTATATGACACTTTTTTGTTTGCGTCTTATCGTTTGGACTTCAAGAAATGGGGTTGCAAGGGGGGATGACAAAGAAAAAATATCAATCAGAAAGAGCGCTATACAGCAAGCGTTTAAAAAGGAATGCGGTTTACTTATAGATGTTGTCAAGCAAGGAGTAGGAACAACCAATGATGGCAATACTGCCAGAAGATTTTTCAGGGATGCAGAAGAAACAGCCCGCATAACAGGAATACGTAAAGATTTAATAGAGAGGCTTCACGTGATTCTTCACTCTGTTGCATCTGGAGAGCGCGTTTCCAAATTTTCGGAATTTTTTAGATATACTGCAGAATTGTATGTTAATGTATATCCCTGGTATTATATATGCCTTCCAGTATCCATAAATTGTTAGCACATGGCAGTGATATATAATAATGAAGAACTTTGGTGCCATTCGTATAGGTAAACTCTCGGAAGAGGCAGCGGAAGCTCGCAATAAAGATTTTCGGAAATATACAGAGAGATGTTATTCAAGAATGAGAAGTAGAACGTCGACTAATGAGGATATTTTACACAATATTCTTTCGTCTTCTGACCCAAAGATCGAAAGGTGAAACAAAATATATAATATTTAGAGAGATTGCATAATTAGAGACCTACTAAATGTATTGTTGTTAGGTATTATGTAATTATGGGTATCATTACGTGCTTTTACTTACTAATCCATATCAAATTTAACTTAAAAGCACTTACGAAAAAAAATATAAATGTTTTTATTCTATGTATTTATTAATTTTTTTCGATCCATTTATTTGGCAGAGTTGCAACTTTATGCACATGTTCATAGCATCAAATGATAGTAGACTAGACAAGGTATAAGGAAAATAAAGTTTCAAAGCGGGACCTCGCGGTACTTAGCAGGAATTTAATTTAATGTGACCCGCTCCATACAAAAAAATCACAAAACACATTTTTCTGACCAAACTATAAAGTTTTTGTAATTTTTGCCCAAAACAATTATTATTGAGATTAACGAGCTCTATCTATCTACATAAAAAAATATATAAAAAAACAAAGTTGGTCCCTAAGTCACTAAAATCATAGAATCGACCCACTGTGCGTAGGGCCTCTTGTGAGCCCACATATGTATGTAAGTTTACGTACAAAATGTATCACGTATTAATTAAATTTGTTTTCTATTAATAAAAATAGTGTCCGAACTACGAAGCAATTTTAACAAAATATTCTTTGAACTGCTGTTTGCAAGAATAATAATCTTAGAAAAATTAGATTGCGTTTCTCGGTGCGAACTACCCTCAATTTAAGAAAATTGCTATTGCTAATGGGGCAAATTTTAATTCACTT
The DNA here is from genome assembly GCF_030267445.1 of Bombyx mandarina. Lineage (NCBI taxonomy): Eukaryota > Metazoa > Arthropoda > Insecta > Lepidoptera > Bombycidae > Bombyx > Bombyx mandarina. The sequence continues at coordinate 10,889,745 of NC_143210.1, forward strand.
ATAAGATTCTATTGAAAAAGAAAATATAAGGTAATTGACGAATTCTTGTTTCAAAATTACTTATTTCATAAACGTAGCGTTCATTTTCTATTTCTTCATCAAGATTTCTCCTTTTATTTTCTAATTTATTCTAGTCCTATATAACACCTATGTATCTACTATTCTTTGGTCCTTCATCTAGTGAAGAATTAAATTCACTACTTTCAACTCAACCAATCATGACTTTTATTTACGATCTTCAAACTGTGTGTACGAGGATGTCAGTGCCTGTGTTTCTGCGAGGGTCGGGCACAGGGGACGCCGGTGTGCGGCCTCGCGCTCGGATCCGCGAACTCGTTGGAGCCGCTGGTGGTCGTGCGAAGACTGCCGTCAGACGGACTGAGGGTTCAAACTCATTATTACACGTAGTACGATAGTACTTATTGAAGTGAAACTTCTTTAGGCGCGTTTAGAGGAAAAATTTACTCGCGACAGATTCGTTACGGCTAGAGAGAAAAGATACAATTTAGCATAAGCGAAAGTGAGAAAATAGAGAGAGCGTCTCGAAGACCACTCGACTGTAGAGAAAGAGAAAAGATAAAGCGAGCTACGTCGTTTCTCTTATACACAGCGTTCCTTATTACAAGAGAAATTTAAGGATGAAAAATGACGAAAACCACAATACTACATACACACCAAAAAAGAAGTTTCAATTCTTCCACGTGCATCAAGTTGCACGCGTGACATGTTTTTATTTACTATTCAGTAGGTATATTTAAATAATTGAACCAGTTCCAATTGAACCAGCTATAAAACAAATTATTGAACGGGCTACAGTATTTTTTTTAACGATAGAAGGGTACCTTCCAACGATGCACTACGAATATACGCACCTTGGAGTCAAAACGTCGACATCCACGTTTTGTAGACATATCCACTGCGGAGACAAGCCGGCTCCCGGCTCGGCGCGGTCCAATGTCCCGTTGTATATGAGAAGATCATCCATTAAAACCTGATAGAGATTTATGAAGTGAAAACTTCTTTAGCATCGTTGTGATTTGAAAGTCGATCAAACGAAAAATCGACAGTATAAAGAGACAGACACATAAATTCGTAAGATTTAACGTGGGAGAAAATGAGATAAGTATCATACAGTGTTTCTTATATTCGTGGTTCTCTTTGTGCTCTGCTTCGTACCTAACATCCGTAATTAATACATTCTAAATAAATATCTGTAATATATACGAATAAAATGTATAATAACATAATTATCAAACTTTGTATCACTATGATCATTACTAAAACTTACAATACCTCTTCTCGAAAATTTACATTCGTCTCATGAACTGATAGCCAAAATTTTCAAGGTTTCACTTCTACCACGTGTGAATTGCACACGTGTTTTTTTAAGTAAGCTTTCAAAGGCAATATTGCGTAGAAAACTCACAGCTATAGAATATGCAATCTATGAACGCTGTGCACAACGCTAACGGTAGCGAATTATCATTGGACCGAATGGTAAACAGCGACGTCGTCCTAAACACGTCGTTACGGATCCTCCCGATCCACTAACGGTGCTTTTAGGTACTACAAGCACCGGTCACCATCCTCGCCCAACCCGTCGCTTGCGACGCAGGGCTCGACGAGTAAATTAACCCATAGAAACAGCCCATTGCGTCTCTCGCCGGATCTTCTCAGTGGGTCGCATTTCCGATCCCGTGGTAGATTCTGCGAAGCACTGCTCTTGCTAGGGCCAGTGTTAGCAACACTCCGGTTTGAGCCCCGTGAGCTCACCTACACGCAAGGAGAAGCTAAAATAGCCTCTCAAGGCTATCAGCATAGTTAGGGAAAAAAAAACTAATTGTGTTCATTTTTCGATGGCTCTTAACCTGTTAACGTTATCAACTGAAAGCTTATATCTACAGGTTAGTTGCCCCCCAAAAGAAAACAAAACTTGCCCCAAATTCCTTAACGCCCCTCGACGGCGTCTTCCCGTAGTTCCATATCTTGAGCCCGTAGACTGAGACCGGGATGTCGAACACGAAAAACACCCTGAAACCGTTTGTTAGATTTTGTCGCCACATACAAATCAATATTGATGTGGATCGAATCTGTACGACTGTTTTATTATGATATTGGATGTGACCATCACCCTGTCTATTTCTGTCGTGAAGCAGTAACGCGGTTCGGTTTGAAGGGTGGAGCAGCTGTTGTAACTTTACTGAGAACTTAGAACTTATATCTCAAGGTGGGGGGCGGCATTTACGTTGTAGATGTCTATGGGCTCCAGTAACCACTTAACAACCAGGTGGGCTATTAGATCGTCCACCAAACTAAGCAATAAAAAAAATTAGAAAAAGAAAATAAGAAGAGGGTAGTTACAGTTTTTTTTAAAATTACAATATAAATATTGAACTAGTGAACCGGTGATGTATGATCGCGGTGTATTCCCGGGTGATCATAGGACGAACTATTGCTGGGTATTAATTAAATTCTCAGATCTCTAAGTTCAGGCATCATCTGCTGGTCTGCTGGGGTAAGTTCATAAAAACGAAACTACAGCGCATCTCACCTGTTAAGCGTATTGGGCAGTAGCGGGGCTAGCCACGAGTGTGCCCCGTCACCGACACTGTCATTGTCACCGTCGATGAGCTTGTCCGGAGTCCGCACGTCTAATGCCCTAGAGTCGAGCACGTTCACGCTGGCCGGATGAGCGCAGACGTCTGGTGACGACAAACGGAAGGAAATCTTTCGGAGTTCTTGGAAATAATAATCAAAAACTACCCTCGAGTTTGTGACCGGGATATTGGACAAGACTTGAAGTGGTAGACTAAATAATTGGCTTGTAAAATCGTAAAGCTTGCAAACAATTTATACGTGCTCAACATATCTTAAGACTGATATTCGACAAGCATTATGTAAACTTATACAACTGTGATACTCGAGTAGTCATGCGATTTGTTGGAATTTTGCTTTAGAGCATGGGTTCCCAATTCCCATTTTTTCACCTACTTAAAAACCACTATAGCGAGAGCTCAGTCAGTGTCTAAGAATCCTTCTAGACGAAATTACAAATCGCCTCCCAAGCCTCTACACAACGCCCGATTTTTTTCTGGGTCTCTTACCGCCCCCCTTTATGCCTGCAGCGTCCACAAGGGGGCGTTATCGCCCACTTTGGGAAAGGCTGCTTTAGAGAGACTAATTCATAAATAACAAAAAAAAAACCAATTGAATTCACCTAATAATATGTAATCTTAGACCATAGAGTTGGGTGAAGCGCATAACCGAATGACCAAAGATACTTGATCAAACCTTGGACAAACATATTTTACCAGTTAGATAAACATTACTACAGTGAGAAGTGCCTTAAATGAGTGCGGCAGAATGACCTCGAGCATGACCTCGAGATGGCGGGACATCGTGAGACGCGTCAAGTCGGTCCCAACACTAAATGACAAACACTGTTGTTACTGTTACACACTTATTACTGGTGGTAGGACCTCTTGTGAGTCCGCGCGAGTAGGTACCACCACCCTGCCTATTTCAGCCGTAAAGCAGTAATGCGTTTCGGTTTGAAGGGTGGGGCAGCCGTTATAACTATACTGAGACCTCAGAACTCATATGCCAGGGTGGGTGGAGGCATTTATGTAGATGTCTATAGGTCCACTAACAACTTTACACCTTGGCTGTGAGGTTGTCCACGCATCTGTGCAATAAAAAATGAAAAACACGACCTCTCTGTCAAGAGTGACACGATTGAGAAGAAGAAGAATAAACATTACAAAACTGACTGGTCTGTGTGACCGGCACGAGGTTCCCGCGGGGGTCGTACAGCTGTATCCCGGTTAGGCCAACGTAGTACGGGTCGCCCCAGGTCGAGAATATGTTCAGCTGCAGCACGAAGCCGGTGGGCGCGCCCATGTCCAAGTTGGTGCCGTACACCAGACAGTCCATGCGAAAACTGTCAGAGTCCTTGGCGTCTTCGAATCTGTTGGATTTAGTTCGAGAAAAATCTTAAAATGAATTGGCGCCAAGTGAATTCACCCATAGACACAGCCCACTGAGTTTCTCACCGGATCTTCTCAATGGGTCGCGTTTCCGATCCGGTGGTAGATTCTGCGAAGCACTGCTCTTGCTAGGGCCAGTGTTAGCAACACTCCGGTTTGAGCCCCGTGAGCTCACCTACACGCAAGGAGAAGCTAAAATAGCCTCTCAAGGCTATCAGCATAGGTAGACAAAAAAAAAAGTGAATTGTATGGTATAACGGCTGTGACACCCCTGGAAGCGGAATGCATTACTGCTTCAGAACAGAAATATTCAGGATGGTGGTACGTCCCGTGCGAGTTCACAATACGCCCTACCTCCACTCAATTCAATAATACTGCCTTAAATATTAATCTTGAAAGTGTGAAGACCCTCCACCAGAATAAATAAAACAAATATTTCGGATGAGATACGAGTGACGGCGCAAAAAAAGCGGTAAAATGCATATAATTCATATGATCGCGCGGTACCGCGCGTCAACGCGCGGTGGTAGCATTCACATGACAGAATGTACGCGCGAGAGTCTGGAATCAACATTGATTGAGAATGGACGTGGAGGAAGCAATTTGCTTATTGAAAGACGATACTGGGTGTATCCTATTTTAATTGAAAGACTTTCTTTAAGCCTTTTTGTAACTTTATATCCCGACCTGAGACTACACGAATAAAATTTTTAACTACCTAGTTTAGGATGTCAGTTGCATCTTTAAATTTTTTATATGATTGCGTTGAAAACTATTTAATATCGATAGACACGATATCATCTTCGCTAGGTACTCATTTTTCTTTGATCTATGCGTCTGTCCGTCTCAAACCGCGCGGATCAGCTGAACAGGTAGATACAGTTTTGCAGAACTTGTACCGCGCAGCAGCGCGCTATTATGTGAACAATAAATACTGCTTAGATTGATCTTGTACCGCGCGGTGAGCAGTTCCGCGCGGTACCGCGCGGTCATGTGAACTTAGCCTTATAGTATTGACGTAGTATTCATAGAAAATACATTACATCAATAAAAAATACATTACACACTACCATGGATTTGACACACACGCATGCATACCTACTATTTGTTTATTATCAAACTTTTCTTATTGCAGTCTGTGGTTAAATTGAGAATAGATTAAATCTTGTTTGCCTTTGTTAATATTTGTCTAAAGTGTAGTCTTGGCGGAATCTGTGATTATAGAAATATAATGGTATTTGACAATAGAATCATAATGATGTACAAGCTTATAATTTCAATTAATTATAGTCGAATTTCGACCTACTAATTAATAGGACCAGTTTGTGGTCTCTGTCAATTTTTGGGGTCTTTAGTGGTGTTCAGTGATCTTTACTAGAGGTGCTATACGGAGTGATGTGGGCTATTGGTGGGTGGCGTCTCTAAAGAGACGGTCGTGTGATGTCACCTGTCGTCGACGGAGGCCAGGTCCAGGTGCTGCACGTAGTCGTAGTGGGCGTGTCCGGGCGCGCGGCGCAGCAACACCGGCCTGTAGTGCAGCTCTGACCCGTCCAGACTAACCCTGAGGTGCTTCGCCCCCATGTACGACAGCTCCATATTCGCGTTGTAGTTCCATATTCGGATGCCTACAGTATTAAGCTACTTTCAGACTACGCTATACTATAGTGTAATATAGTATAGCAGCCTATACTTAGCCAACAATATACAGTACAGTAGTTTTTTTTTTTCCCTACCTAAGCCTTGAGAGGCTCTTTCGGCGTAACCTTAACTAGTAGGTGAGCTCACGGGGCTCAAACCGGAGTGATGCTAACAGTGACCCTAGCAAGAGCAGTGCTTCGCAGAATCTACCACCGGATCGGAAACGCGACCCAGTGAGAAGATCCGGCGAGAAACTCAGTGGGCTGTGTATATGGGTTAGTTCGCTCGTCGAGCTCTTCGTCGCAAGCGACGGTTTCGACAAGAACGGTGACCGGTGCTTGTGGTACCTAAAAGCATCGTTAGTGGATCGGGAAGATCCGTAATGACGTGTTTAGCGCGACGTCGACTGTTTACCATTCGGTCCACAGGATCGGGTATGATACAGTAGTGTGAACGTGTCCATAACATGTATGGCGCGCGATATTATTGTGTTATGGGCTATATACCGTATGCTATTTATTATATTACAGCGTAGTCTGAAAGCGGCTTAATTCATCAGGTACTAATGAGGTTCTCGCAAAAGTGTATTACGTTCAAACCAGGTTTTACGAGCATTTAGCGATATAAAACGACTATTGGCTTGGTCCATAAGAAAAATTAAACACTTTTTTCCCCTAACTATTCGCTAGCAGTCTAAGAGGCTAATCCAGCTACGCCTGGACGAGTGAGTTCACGGGCTCAACTTGAGAGAATATGCTAACACTAGTCCCAGAATGAGCAGTGCTTCGCAGAATCTACCGCCGCTACTGAGTAGATCCGACGAGAAACTCAGTGGGCGTTAAACAATATTATTAGGTACACAATAAAGGCGAGTCGAATTATCAAGTGCAACAGCAGAAATAGACATAACAGTATGTCTCATGTCGTACATGTCGATGACATACCCAAATTTAAGTAAATCCGTAATCAAAAAACTTTGTAATTTCATTTCATTACACGGTGATACTCCCACATCGCAGAGGTAAAGGATGCACTGTATACGAAAGACTAAGGACAAATAGCATCCAGCATAACAAAGAAAAATATGAGGAGGTTCTCAATTCTAAAGTATTTATGTGTGTTACTAAGTAACTCTGGTCACCATCCTCGTCAAACCCAATGCTTGCGACGAAGGGCTCGACGAGTGAATTAACCCATAGACACAGCGCGGTGAGTTTCTCGCCGGATCTTCTCAGTGGGTCGCGTTTCCAATCTGGTGGTAGGTTCCGCGAAGCACTTCTCTAGTTAGGGTCAGTCCTAGCAACACACCCGATTTGAGCCCCGTGAGCTCACCTACGTGAGTATTTGTTGTTTGTCAAGAAGAAGCTGGTATAGCCTCTCAAGGCTTCAGCATAGGTAGGGAAAATTGATTTACTAAGTGAACCGATTTTGAAAAATCTTTTTTATTTATAAACTGGTTCTTCTCATATTAATTCCTCTTAAATTTAAATTTTATCAACATAATATGACCGGTAGTTTTTCTGTTATACTAAATTTTTATTCACTACACATTGATGATGATACCTCATTTTATTGTATTAAAGCCGGTTTGATTTTTTTTGTTAAAAAATATATACATTGGTACATTATTGTCACATAGCGACCCGCCCTCGCTTCGCTTCGGAAACATTAAAATACACATGAAAGCAAAAAAAAAAAATTAAAAAAGTAGCCTATGTTCATCAGGGACAATGTCGGCTTCTAATGGAAAAAGAATTTTTCAAATCGGTCCAGTAGTTTCGGAGCCTATTCGAAACAAACAAACAAACAAATCTTTCCTCTTTATAATATTAGTATAGATTAGTATAGATTTAAATTGTTTTGCATACGAGGAAAAATTACGTACTTGTAATCTCTGTAGGTTCTGCGAGCTGGATGACGATATGACAGAACTTGGTATCGGCCGAGAAGCACGCGCACCACATGTCCTCGTGATCAGTCGTAATGTTCCTCGCGTTGAACAGCGCCGAGCACTCCACCGTGTCGGGGGCGTTGGAGTCTTGGGCTGCGTTTATGAACGTCGAATACGCGTAGGCTCTGCGCACTACGACCGGGTCATCGTTGTAAAGAATTTCGATACCTAGAAAATAATTTTTTTTTTAATTGCTTAGTTGGGTGGACGAGCTCACAGCCCACCTGGTGTTAAGTGGTTACTGGAGCCCATAGATATCTACAACGTAAATGCGACACCCACCTTGAAATATAAGTTCTAAGGTATCAAGTATAGTTACAACGGCTGCCCCACCCTTTAAACCGAAACGCATTACTGCTTCACGGCTGAAATAAGCAGGACGGTGGCACCTACCCACCCGCGCGGACTCACAAGAGGTCCTACCACCAGTAAAAAGTGTGACGTAAATTCTGACAGCACAACGCACAATATTTATCTTTAGTCTTGTAACCTAACCAGCTGTGCCCGTCCGCTTCGCTGGGCATTCAAAATTAACATTATTATTTCTCACCCCCACAAAGATTCTCATCATTAACGCCCCCGCAACTGGTGTGGGGAGTCCAACTCTCATATAAATATTAAGCCTATCCATTAATTACATGTATTTTCTACATGGATTTTTCAAGTTAATCGGATGCATGGTTCAGTAGTTATAACGGAACATCCGTAAAAACATCCGAAAGTTATTGAATTTGTAATATACAGTGGTGGTCGTATAATTAGAAACACTACGAACAGTCCTCCTTTACATTGTGTAAGATACTTTTTTTTATTGCTTAGATGAGTGGACGAACTCACAGCCGACCTGGTGTTAAGTGGTTACTTGAGCCCATAGGCATCTACAACGTTAATGTCGAGAACCACCTTGAGATATGAGTTGTAAGGTCTCAGTATAGTTACAAAGCTGCTCCACCCTTCAAACCGAATCGCATTACTGCTTCACGGCAGAAATAGGCTGGGTGGTGGTACCTACCCGTGCGGACTCACAAGAGGTCCTACCACCAGTAATACTTCACCGCAATCGTTTTATTTTGAAAATAAACAATATGTAGGACAACAATATGTTCAACGGTTTATCATTTATTAGAAAAACAATATAAATTCCACTACACAAGTGCAATTTCAATATGTATTACATTACGGACAAACATTTAAATCAGTTTTAAGGTATAAACAATAATGGTCAACTAATTAGAAACAACCTTAATTAGTATCTATTCCGTGGCGTTTCATTTAAAAGAGAGGAGTGAATTGATAAATTTATGTATATTTATAAATTTTATATTTCCTATTAGAAGATCAGACAATAGAAAATTAACAACTGTTACCTAATATGTAACGATATAAGATTAATAATTAAACCTCATTTTATTTAGTACAAATGCTTAAAGAATATGTAAATAAGTAAATAATAGATAAATTCGACAAATTAAACAAGGTCTTCGGTAGTATAGTGGTCAGTATCCCCGCCTGTCACGCGGGAGACCGGGGTTCGATTCCCCGCCGGAGAGATTATTTTTTGTAATTTTTTATTATATAAAATTAGCTTAAAAATACTTGAGTTCGACTTTTAAACTGAAAGCTATTACGGTTTGTAACTTTTTTAGTTGGAAATAATTCGTACGACGTCGCAGTTAATCAAGCAAAAGAATAATTTGTAAATACGAGTCATTAGATTAAATTTTTTCCCACCTAAGCTGGCAGCCTTAGAGGGCTATGTCAGCGTCACTGGACAAGGTCGTTCGATAGAGAATTTTGTACCGATCTTCGAGCGTATTTATCACATAACCTAGAGTCGCCACGCCCAAGATTTTACATCTACCCAACAAACACAAGAATCTTGAACCAATACCAATCAACACCATTTATTGCTTCATAGCGGCTTGACACCTTGTTAGAGGAAGTCTGAAAGTGGCATCTGTGACAGAGAAGTTGAGAAGTGCGCGTTTGGGATGGTATGGACGTGTGATGAGACGTAATGAAAATGAGGTTGTTGAGTGAGTTTTAACTAGTAATTTTTTTATTTTATTTCTTTATTATGTTTATATGTAACTATTATTTTTTATTTACAGTTTTAACATTTAAATTTAAGCTATTTTTCCGTTGTTTGTAAAATTTCTGTAACATGTCATAGTGTGTTATAAGAGATTGCTGTACATGCCTGTAAGTGGCTTACATACCAGTACTTAATTTTATACTTGTTAATATTTAGCTTGAATGTTTTGTGTGTATTGCTATTGGTGTGTCTAAATAAATAAATGAACTATGAATGTGGAAGGCTTTAGAGGGAGAGGTAGAACCTAAGAAAAAATGGATGGATTGCGTGAAATACGGTATGTGTTCTTACACATACCGTATTTCACGCAATCCATCCATCCGTTTCTTAGGTTCTACGGTATATGATAGAGGAGTATGGTAGGAGAAAACTTGTTGCACCGACCCTAGGTGACTGGGAGAAGGGTAGGAGAATGATAATGATACCGTGTTATTGGAAATTTATTATTGTAGTCTTCAAGCGCTTACCAGTTAGTCCGATCAAATTCTTCTGACCCCAGTTCGACATGAGCGTCAGTTTAATTTCCTTTGCCATATATTTGGCTTCTCTCTCATTATCCTCTAAAGAGTCGAGCAAAGCATTAGGGCTCAAGTTGTGGTGGCTATCATTAGCTGTCGTCGGTCGCTTGTCAATTGCACTAGGATCTGTCATCGGTTCGCTATCTTTGAGTAATACTTTGAAATTCTTGTCGTTATCCATAACCGCTTCTAGGATTAGAGGATCTTTAGTGAAGAGAATCATCTGTGAAAGTTTTGGGTGATCAACAAATATTATTAGTTAAGTATAAGAGCTGAAGGTAAACCGGCCTCATTTGGTTTCCATTCTAGTACATTTTGAAGAGTCGTAGCCTAGCGCATAAGAATCCCGGTGGATTCATATGGAGCAATGCGACGGTGCCGATGTTCGAATCCCGTAGGCAGGTAACATTTTTTTTTTTGAAATACCTACTCGCTCACTATGTACTACCACAGTGAATGAATAATATAATTTGCGTATTTCGCTCAAGTAATTGGTACCAGGACGTCTTGTGAGCCAACACGGGTAGGTACCATCACCCTGCCCATTTCTGCCGTAATGCGTTTCGCCTTATTGGGTGGGGCAGCCGTTCTGCTGAATGAAAAACTGAGCTCATGTCTCTAGGTGGGTGGCGGCATTTACGTTGTAGATGTCTTGCGGCCCCGGTGGCCACTTAACACCAGGTAGTCCGTGAACTATCGTCCAGCCATCTTAGCATTCAAAATAAATGCATTCGATAATATGTGAGCATCGTATATGTGCCGAATTCATTTTTTGAAAATTACACTAATTTCATGCTCCCAACCCCCAATCGCCAAAGATAGCAACAACCACACAAGAATATGCGTACTCCCCAATTACTAGTATAATTACGGCCAAAAACTAAAGTCATTACATTCAGGTAGCACAATTACTATAAATTGTCCGAGATGATTTCACTTCGACACTAGAACAAAGTAGATCTGCTTAGAACCATTTCGTCCTCCCACAGTACATTGAATTTAAATTAGCTTACCTTTTGATATGCCCTAAGAATATTGTGAGATATCGTTCTTAAAACGTGTTCAGATAATTATCAGCGGTGGGCAACTGTTTGAACGTATTACTGGCACTGCCAATGTTTATTACCAACTGTAACCACTTACGCCCCTATGCCTATGTTGGTAATTTTAAATTTAGATGAGCACATACGTAATCGCAAGTGCGACAAGTCTGCACGGTATTATTTTGCACAGCTTCTTTTAAGGGCTTTTTTCCTCTTATTTATTTTTTTCATTGAATTTCAAATTAAGGACGAACAGAGTATTATGTAGATATATTATTAGTACTATTATATTTATGGCTCAGAAATGCATTTACAATATAAATGTTCGTACAGGATCAGGGTTAAAACTTACGTCTCCGAACGAAGACAAATGCCCGGTCAGTTCACCGCTGGCTCGGGCTATTTCCCCGTGAAACACGACTTGGTCGTCGAGTTTTACTTGAACAAGCCTTATCCCTCGGATCGAATGAATCCGCGATTTGTTGTAGTTCTACGAATGTGAACGAAGAAAAGTTTATCAATAAACTTATGGTTTTCAAATTAGACTATTATTTTTCCTTACTTAGAATCCATATTCCTTTATCAGGAAAAGAGGGTAAACCAAAAAAAATATTGCCTTCTTGAAAATTTTAATATACAGCGTGTCACAACCCTGTTTTAAAACAATGGAGGAGAGAAATCTAGTATTACAAGGGTTTCCTTATTCAATTAAATTCCCTTTTCTGCGTTTAATATTGCCTAAAAACCTGTCTTTGTATGTGCAAGTCTTAATGTTGTAATATTTTTATTTCCGAAATTTGGTCCACGTGTTAAAAACCACAACGATGATATAATTTCATAGCCTAGTATTTTCACTAGGATCAAAACAGCTGCATATTATGTAATATTAACTATTGAAAATTCTAACATAAGATTGAAGTCTCAATAGCACTGGTACAACTTTGGAGAGATATATTCTAAGATTAAAATCTTCCATTAAACAGGTGATATTAGCTGATAGGTTGATGTTTCTGTTTGGTACCTACATGTATCTTGTATATTATTATATTAAGCTTATCTTTGATAAGTCGTTAACTCGACTTCTTACTCGACTCGACTCTTACTCGAAGTTCTTATCTAATATCTTCAATTCTATGGTAGCTGCCTCCACTCAATGCAATTTAGAAGTGATCACGTGGTGCCAATACAAGAGCTTAAATTATATTACCACCGGTATTTAAAACAGCTACAATTAAAGTTAGCTATTAAAGCTTTGGCGGTAGGAAACTAAAAGTAATTACTGCTGCTTCGAAAGAAAGTAGCAGCTGTAGATCGAGGAAATGAGGTTAGAATAGCATATTCTGACTGATTTTAAATTCGTATTATTATTATTTTTGCCAATTTTATGGCCTCGTAGCCTGGAGACCTTTAAGCCAAGTTATTTTCATAACACTATCAATCGCATAAACTATCAAAAAACAGTTCTTTAAGTATACAAGTACTAGGCCAAAAAAAACCTCCAAAAATCTATGGACCCCCTCCTCTACACAGGCTCTCAGGGTTGCCAGTCTCGCTTTACACTTAAACCGTCCTCTCCGCCTGCCTTCACTACATAGTTTAAAACAAAGTCGCCTTCTCTGTCCCTATATCCCTATGTATGCTTAAATCTTTAAAACTACGCAACGGATTTTGATGCGGTTTTTTTTAATAGATAGAGTGATTGAAGAGGAAGGTTTATATGTAACATCCATTGTAACATCTATTAAATAGTAGATAAATTAATAATAAATTACAGTTTCCGAAGCGAAGCGAGGGCGAGTCGCTAGTAAGTAATAAAGAGCATTTAAGCAGAGCGTTAATAATTGATCAGACCCATATTCGGAGCAGTGCAAGCTTGACTCTGGAGGCCAGCAGTAACGAGAGCACGAGCGGCGAGGCGGTCGGCGCGGCGGCGCACCACGCGTGCTTGTCGTCCCTACTGCGGACCACGCCGTCGCACAGGGTCTCCACGCGTCCGTGCAACGACTGATCACCCGTTTCTGAATCGCTCCAAATCTGAAGCAAATGAAGCGCGTAAAGTAATGTTACGCCGGCAAGAGTAATCTATCGCCGAACGAATATCGAACGATCTAAGGTAACATCTAGAATACTCGAGAAGCATAACGCCATATAGATGATAGATAGATTTCGCTTCGATTTCGAAAACACACATCGAAAATACTCGAATTGTGAGGAATGTTCTCGACAATTCTAGAGATGTCGTATCGACTATAAAAACGTTGCAGATATGGCACGCAGTCAGTTAGTAATCGGAACTACTCGAAGCGAAACAGCGAACGGATCACCTGAAGCGAAGCGGAAGAAGCGAATTGAAAATTTTAGTATTCTGTGAATGTTCTAAGTGTTAATACAGTGTTAACTTGTAATTCGGATAGAATTTTTATTTATCCCCAAACATCAGGGCATAACAATAATAATCACTGCTTAAAATTATTCTTATGAGGAGCAGGCGTGATCAAAACCATTTTGCATTTCATATCGATGTTTTTATTTAATTTTTTATTACATATATGGACGAGCTCACAGCCTACCTGATGTTAAGTGGTTACCGGAGCCCATAGACATCTACAACGTAAATGCCGCCACCCTCCTTGAGATATGAGTTCTAAGATCTCAGTATAGTTACAACGGCTGCCCCATAATTCAAACCGAAACGCATTACTGCTTCACCGCAGAAATAGACAAGGTGGTGGTACCTACCCGTGCGGAGTCACAAGAGGTCCTACCACCATTAAGAAAATATAATAAATAAAACATATTTCTTTATCCTGGATATAAGTATCTAAAACAAGTAGTAGGGGCAAGACACCCCAATTAGTTTACCTACAAGGATGTCTCATTTACTTATTTCTGAACGGAATTATATACCTAATTACCGTGCTGCTCTAGATTTTATAAAACTTTATCTACAAACAAACAAAAAAACGATTAGAACGATTAGAAAGACCCTAAGTCCAGTTTGGAGATGTAAAATATTCTCACCTTTTCAATATCCACTATGCATCCGTTAGAATCAAACAGCTCTATACCATTCAGACCTACTAAATATTTATCACCCCAATTCGAGTAAATCTTCATTTCAAGCAGCCTGCCTTCTGGGAGCTCGGGGATCACAAATTCGCATTTATTTTTATCCTTTTGATAGATATTCGATTTTGAACTTAATGCCGTAGGATTTTTGGTTGTACATTTAACAGCAGATCTCTTCTTTACTGTGACGTGTTGAGAATTTACCGAGGGTTCGTTGGGATGTTTTTTACGAGGCTTATTGTCTTGTAGCCCTAAAAAACATTTTTTATCAGTTGTTTGGTGGGAAGTTTATTATAGTACTAAAGTAAAGACTAGAGTATTACACTAGTCTCTTATCAAATTATACTGGATAGAAATAGGTTATATTATGTAACGTTGCTTTGTGGCTCATGTAATTTTGATTCAGGATTTCGACTCTGTAACTGTTTATCTTTCAAGAGTTCTCGCGGTGATAATCTATTTTTTGTGTAACAACTTATTGCCCATGGTAATGACGGGATGTTAATTATTCATAAGTGGCATATTTATGCATAGTGGCATTTTACCGGTAAAAATTAATCTAAAGTCAATGCTGTATAGAAACGTCATTGTAAAAATTCGTCGTGTCGTAATCCTTACAATCGGTACTTACTAGAGGCCATTATGACATCTTGGAAGTCTTCATCGATAGCGCTATTGAATCTTGAAGGCCTAGGCGTGACGTAGTGGGGGAGTAGATCGGACAGGAAATCATTGGAAGTCGAGTCCCCCCAGTCAATGTCGCTTCTTATTTCGTACTTACGGCGACCGTTTGCATTGTACCCTAAAATTTTAGTAGGTAATAATTTTAATAAATTCACCGTATAGGAGATTTCCAAATACTATATAGATATATTTTTCGTTATCCAGTGGATACATACTGCGCCTTGAACGAATGCCGCTCAATCAAATTAGGCTATAATATGCAGATCACCGAAGCCGTACCTTAAACTACTTTAAAAAGTTAAAAAAGGACGCGTAGCTTAGCTATGTGGTTAACATTGGTACAGACGCGGAAACGAGTTGATAGTCCACTTGAAATCGCGAACAACGTAGTGTGTGGACACCACAGTCTACAGGCCGCCACACACCTTGAGACCTATGATCACTGTCCGGGTACTTATTGCGAGTTTTTTAACGTTTTCGATAGCGTAAAAGTTAACTTAAATTTGAATTGAGTTGGAACGTTTGCCTACGTTTGCCCGCCAGGGGCGCTGTTCCAACTGCATATAAATTTGATTTAACTTTTACGCTATCGAGAACGTTAAAAAACTCGCAATAAGCACAAAGAATTGCACTGCAATAAAGTCCATTCCGCCCTTTAACTAGAATGACCGTCATAGCGACAAAAATAGGGATGGCGGAGTTGTCCGAACTAAAACTATACTCATTTGCCGTACGCATTTTCTCAATAACTTAATTTATCATTTAAAACTAGATCAACAAACAGTTAACACGCGAACAGGGCTATTACTACTGGTAGAGAAGATACCACCACCCTGCCTGTTTGTACGGCGATAGTGATATGGCCGTTATGTAATTGAAACTCGTCATTTATATTGTGAACTCTGTGTTCTTAGTGTGAGTTTTTTAACGTTCTCGATATCGTACACGTTCATATAAATTTGTATGTATGGATCAGCGCCCCTAGCGGCAAACGTTGCAACTCCAGATAATTTTGAGTTAACTTTTACGCTATCGAGAACGTTAAAAAACTCGCATTAAGCACACTGGTAACGCGGAGTGCTACTTTCCTATACCATCGAAAGTGAACAAAATCAATGACAACAATACTGCTTTTTTTATTTTATATCTACCTTTATTATTGTGTCTTAGAGCTCCAGCCGAGTATGCCACTGGTTGTATGTGAGGTTTTACTACTACATCCATTGTAGTGTCTAGTGAAGTTCTACGAGTCAACCTAAAAAAAATTGTTTTAACAATACAATAGCTCAAATTTATATAATTAACTTCGAAATTCAAGCACTAATCATAAAGATGAATTTATATACTACGTAAAAATGTAAGACAAACTTATAGTTTCCAAACTTTTCAAACACTGCCTCCTGAAGTGTGGTATTCGGTTCACTGCCATTATTCTGTATATGTGTTTCTTTCATCTCCCTAAAATTCAGTATATTTACAATCAAAAAAGTACAAATTAGGCGGCACAACCTTGACACAGTAAAATTCAAATAGAAATTCTAATGATGTGTGGTTTTACCATCATTAAACTTGTAACATCATTAATCATTAACACCAGTTCACAACCAATGGTTTATATAATAAACGTGTACTTACGTTGTAATTTTATCAAGCCAAAATGGTATCTCCTGATCTTTATTTGTATAACTGTGTCCATTTCGTTTATTTTCCATCGTAACCATCCATTTACAGTTCAAAGACCTTTAATAAACATTCCAATTTTTTTTCAATAAGCAGCATTACAAATTTACGTAATCGTTTAGGATTAAAGAGATTAAATATAACTTCGTTTTTTAGGTACTCAATAAAATGAATATTTAAATGATTGAAGATATTTTCCACTTGCTACTTTTGAAACATATTTGCCGCTGTTTGTTTGACCTTGATTGCCATGGTAACTACCACAGACTTTTTAAAGATGCCACTTAAGGTAACAAACAGTAACTAATACTTTTTGGCGGGAATGCGAGGAGCTAAGTAGCGTGAATTGTTTTATTTTGTTAATTTAGTATTTCTTCAGATGTATACGTATAGCTAATTATTATTGCTGTTTAGCCAACTAACTAAAAAATGTTGTTTAGCGTAAGTGATGTGGAAAAATGACCTTAAGTCTATTAGACAAAGTTATAAATAAATGAATAAATAAAAATGAAACAAAGCCGCTGGATGTAGCTTTTCGGGTTCTTTTAATAAATCCACTTAAATAGTATATTATGTAAATAACCACCATTTTACTGAGACTTTATTTAATTAATTCCCGTTTCATTTAATTTCAATGATTCCCTCCCAATTGATTAAAATCTCAAATTAATCAACTTCATCTCATTTCGCTTCATTTTTTCCTCTTCGCTGGTAGCCTAAGGGGCTATTTCAGCTACACCTGGACTGGGCTTCATATCATTTCTCTTAATCTAACAGAATATAAGGAGATAATATAAGACTTGCCTTAAAGGTCTCACTACCAGGCCACAAAATCTAAAAAATTATAATTATAATAACTGTAGTACATACATACATATTCATTGAATTCATTCGCACATTTTTTTTTTATATTTATGATTGTGATTTTGTTAGTTTTTGGTCTTCATTTTATTTATATAAAGAAACAATTACTTGTACTCGAACTAAAATACTGACAATTAAACAAAATGTATTGTGTCGTATGCACAGCATACATACCACACATTTTACAAGTTACCGGATTGTAGAATACCGTAAAATGGGGCGATTAGGGACAAATTCCAACTTTATGAGCAATTTTAAGGTAGTTGTTGATGTATATAATGCTATATCAGGATCAAAATGATTGAGTCTTGGGGGCATCTTTGTTGTCTAATTTAAAATTAAGCAACTAGCATTCCAGTTTAAGCAAAAAATGCAAAAATAGGTGTAATCCCTATTTACCCGAAAATTGCGGTTAATTGGGACGAAATGAGAAATTTGCTAGGGTTGGCACTACTTTTATTTTTATATATAGTTTTAATTAATTAATTTATTTAGTTGCACCAACAAAGTGATCATCAATAAAAAAAATTGAAAAACTGACAAAAGTACATGGCAGACATCACCTCAATTATAGGTGCAATCGACAGTGCATTAACAACAATATATATATATATATATATATATATATATATATATATATATATATATATATATTTATTTATTTATACATAATAATATATAGTAGGCTTTATTAGAAACGGTTTATATTTCTCCATTCTTGGTAAGTACTTAGGGGCTGATATTTCTATCTGGGTTAAGAGATTAGGTGTGTCGGTTATTCCATGGATTAATCAGATGAATACCCCCCACTCTGAACGAATATTAAATATTTTATTATGTATTACTTAGACATTTTTGTCCACCTTGAGATTTCATTGATCTTGTTACATGTCTCTGCAAAATTGACTTACTTATATTAAATTGCTTATCTATTTCAACTAAAGACTTATTCCCAATTTCGCTTCGAATAAACCAGATTTTTACCAACAAATTTAAAAAATATTGTTATAACTACATAGACAACCCTACAAACCTGTACCTATTTATATTTAGGTCGTTTCCATTTCACGTATTCTCATCCCAATTGACCCCTTTTTCGTTGTTATTTATACCTAAGACGTCCCCAATATCCCCAAAAACAACAGATTTTTACATGTATTTTTATTTAATCAAATACATTAAAACCAATAACAACTGAGACTTACCTTTAATATATATGCTGGTTCAAACACTAAATAACGTTTATAAATCATAGTCGTCTTCTATTATTATCAAATAAATAAAAGAGAGCAAAGTTTCTAGCACTAAAATAATTACCACCACAGGAAGTTAGTTTGCAACGCGATTTTTTATAAGTCAGCAGCTATTATCATGCATATTCAGAGTTGTTTCGTGAACTTTCAACATTCTACTATTAAACTACAAAAAATGGAAGATTTTGCAACGAATATAAAACTTATATTGAGCGTCGAAAGATTTTCCCGGTTTTTTCCCGATTCGCCTCTCAATCCCTAATCGCCCCATTTTACCGGTACCGAAGAAGTATGTTTTGTGTGCATAAATTGGTTCTTGAAAATCTACCGTCTAAATTAGTAACTAAAACCCAAATTACCTGCTAGTTTGCTACCTGTCATTCGATCATAATGTCATTGTCACTTGTTGGAAAGCTCGAAGACTTCAGAAAATAAACCGAACCATAAAAAATCTATTATAAAGGTGGCAAATAACCAACCAACTGAAACATATGCTTCCAATAATAATAAATGAACTCGTTTAAATTGATAAAAATCACAAAATACTAGTGCTAAAACTGTAAACTATAGTTGCTACGTATAAAAATGACGGATATGAACGAAAAGAGGTTAGAAGAGCGAACCACCAGGGCCGAAAAAGAAGCCCGGGCTATCGAAGAAGAGCTAGAGAAATTAAGTAAAGGTGATCTTAGCTATGTCGGGAATCCAGAATTGGATAAGCTGCTGACCGAAAACGAAAAGCTCAAACATCGTCTCGCTATTCTTGAAAATGCCATAAAAGTAGAGACCGAATCTTCAGCGGCGATCAAGAAGGAAGCTAAAAAACGCACATTACCAATGCTTGTAACAGATACTAAGTCTGTTGAAAGTAATTTTTGCATATTAGAAGAACTGAAAAATCTTTTTGAAGTTGCCATTACCAATGCCTATCCAGATTTAGAGAATCCACCCATCGCACTGACGTTGTCAGGTAACAATCCTAAATTTGGAGATTATCAATGTAATTCTGCCATGGCCATAGCTCAGTTATTGAAGGCTAACAATGTAAAGACAAATCCCCGAGAAGTAGCTAATAACATACTAAACAAAACTCCAACATCACCAATAGTGCAAAGAATTGAAGTAGCTGGAGCAGGTTTCTTAAATATTCACTTGAATAAAGAATTTGTTGAACATGTTTTAAGTAGTATTTTAAAATCAGGCATCCAACCACCTGCAGTAAAGAAAGAAAAAGTTATTGTAGACTTTTCATCACCAAATATTGCAAAAGAAATGCATGTTGGCCATTTAAGGTCTACCATCATCGGTGACAGTATTTGTAGAGTGTTAGAATTTTTAAATAATGATGTGGTTAGGTTGAACCATTTGGGTGACTGGGGCACTCAGTTTGGAATGTTGATTGCTCATTTGCAAGATAAGTATCCAGATTTTAAAACAAAATCACCCCCAATATCTGATTTACAAGCATTTTATAAAGAGTCAAAGAAGAGATTTGATGAAGATGAAGAATTTAAAAAGCGAGCCTATTCATGTGTAGTACAGCTGCAGTCTCATCAACCAGATTACATTACAGCATGGAAATTGATCTGTGAAGTATCTCGCCAAGAATTTCAGAAGATCTATGATCGGCTTGATATCAAAATCATAGACAGAGGTGAATCATTTTATCAAGACCGAATGGATGCTGTTGTACAGTTTTTAAAAGGAAAGGGCTTCCTAGAGGAAGATGAAGGAAGACTTATTATGTGGGGTAGTGAAAAACGTGAAGGCATACCGTTGACAGTTGTAAAATCTGATGGAGGTTACACATATGATACATCTGATATGGCTGCTATAAAGCACAGGGTTGATGAGGAGAAAGCTAACCGTTTCATTTATGTAACCGATGTAGGCCAATACACTCATTTTATGACCATAGATGCCTGTGCAAGACGAGCTGGTATTCTCAAAGACGACCAGAGAGTTGAGCATGTTGGATTTGGTGTTGTTTTGGGAGAAGATAAGAAAAAATTTAAAACTAGGTCTGGTGATACCATAAAACTAATAGAGTTACTGGATGAAGGCCTGAAAAGGTCTTTAGACAAGCTAGTCGAAAAGGGGCGTGATAAAGTGCTTAGTTCTGAGGAACTCAAGAGAGCTCAGGAAGCTGTAGCTTATGGCTGCATCAAGTATGCAGATCTATCACACAACCGAATTAATGATTATATATTTTCATTTGACAAAATGCTCGACGACAAGGGCAATACTGCTGTCTATTTATTGTATGCATTGACTCGCATTAGATCGATTGCAAGGAATGCTCAGATATCATTAGATTCATTATTGGCAGAAGTCGATAGGATTGGATTGAAACTCACACATGAATCAGAGTGGAAGCTTGGAAAAACTCTGCTTAGGTTCCCTGAAGTCATATTGAAAGTATCTGGTGATTTGTACTTACATAGTTTATGTGAATATTTGTATGAAATATCCTCTGCTTTCACAGAATTTTATGATAAATGCTTCTGTATTGAAAAGGATAAGGAAGGAAAGATTGTCAAGATAATTTATGAAAGATTAATGCTATGCGAAATCACAGCAAGAGTAATGGAAAAATCACTAGAAATTTTAGGAATCAAAACTGTATCAAAAATGTAGTGTTTTTTAAATTTTAATAGTTGTGTTTTAAATTTACTATTTAAATACCAAGTCATTATTTGTTGTATTGATTGTAATCAACAATAAAACAGCAATTTGTTTGTAAAACGTTTATTTACTGAGTTCCCAAAAACCTCTACAAAACTATACCAGGGCCCATAATCAGTGGTAATATTAATTAAATTACATTAAAACTTCATTAAAAATTATGACAACCACTTGATAGAATACTGAGAATCTAATCTATAAGACAGTAATATTTTTTATAAACAATGTTATACTGAGGAGGTCCATGGTCCAATAGCCATGTTATATATCATGGTATATAACAGTCCTGTTATGTTTACTATTATAAAATATTTTGTAGCAATTCCTAAATTCTTATCAAAGGAAAAACAGTACAACTCTAAATTATATAATTTTTATGTAATATGTCATATTATAATACTTAGCCAAAATAAATTGAAAATTTTTAAAGAAAGAACCCACGCAAAAACGTTTTAATTAAAGTAAGGAAGAACACTAATCGCAATAACATTATTTATAACATCAGAAAAACTGAAAACATATCGACGTGCGAAAGTCTATTTGGTTTAAGCGACATTTTTACATCTTTTTTTTATTTATTGCTTAGATGGGTGGACGAGCTCACAGCCCACCTGGTGTTAAGTGGTTACTGGAGCCCATAGACATCTACAACGTAGATGCCACCATCCACCACCTTGAGATATAAGTTCTAAGGTCTCAAGTATAGTTACAACGGCTGCCCTACCCTTCAAACCGAAACGCATTACTGCTTCACGGCAGAAATAGGCAGGGTGGTGGTATCTACCCGCGCGGACTCACAAGAGGCCATACCACCAGTAAAAAATCTGTACAAGAGAGCCACCTAGAGTTTAAAATTTGGAAAAAATATCATGGGGATAAATGGGATAAACATATTTGAAGTTCAATTAAAAACATCGAATTGTTGATACTAATACCAAATAGAACGGACCATTTATTACAAAGATCAATATCACGTAATAAGCAAAATGTTGCTTAAACCAAATAGCCATTAACACGACACGACGACATGATGAAATTTTATCATGCAAGTTTCATGTTCAGTTTCTAGTTAGCATTAATCACTATTACCAAAGAACTTAAAGATTTTCTATCAGAGGACTGAATGCCCTTTTTGTATACTGACGCAGAATATGAGGTTTTCCTTTATGAGATTCTTTAAATCTTAAAATTACATTTACTCATTCTACATCTCAATAGCATCTCAGATGCGCTGCCTGAATCGCTTACGTTACTCCATCGTATAAGTCAAGGATAGTACGTAAGCACTGGTATGAGCAATTAAAATCCAATCGCCACTGAAAACGGATCTTATTTTCTAAATAATTCTAAATATAAATTTCTATAGAAGTATCTTTGGAAATGTTATTAAAGGTTTGTTTAAATTTTTGGTCTTGAATGTCTTTTTTACAATCTTATTGCACTGTGGGAACTTAAATTGAATCTTCACTGGTTTATGCTTATCGTATTTTACAAAGGAACTTAAATTATGCGTTATCACCAGAAGCAAATCCTAGAGCATTTCGTTGAGATTTGAAGCGTCCATAGCCTATCTACGATCAAACAACTGTGCGACTCTTGTTCGAGTAACATTTTTTTTTTTCAAATTCCTCATGGAAATTACGTAATCGGAAAAGAAAATCCAGTAACAAAGAATTTTCAACTCCTTATGTATTTTATTGTATAAATACAACATACCTTTCTAACGTCTATAAAAATTGTTAAATGTCATTGGGTATTAAAATCTGATGACGACAATTAAATTTTATATACTTCAAAATGTTTTGCTTAAAAACCGTGAAAGTCAAAAAAGAAGAAGGAAATGATGATGTAGACGAGCTTCCATTGACAAACTTATAACTAGAGATTGCATGGAAGGCAAAACGTTTTGTCCTAAATTGTTATCAGACTTTGTTTTGTGGAGCCAAATATATATTTTTCATATGATGGAGAGTATGCCACCCTAAAAGTGTCCAAAATCTCTTAAATTTGATTGAAACAAAATCAAGAAACTTCATATCTAAATTTATAATACAAGTCAGTAATAAAATATTCAAATTTTTGTTTTTTTGTTTTATATTTTGTTATATATTGTAAGTTTTGAATCAATCAAAGAAATTGTGACCATCAATACAATCATTTAATGATTTTTTCCATTCAAAATAACAATAAAAACATATAGTTACCTAAAGAAGATCCACATCTCGACAAGACTACATAATATATATAGCAATTTGGATTACTTTCCATGAATATACTTTGTCCATGGATGAACGAATGTGTGCTACAAAAGTGGCACGTTTTATGAAACATTATGTATCGAATAAACACCATATATTGGAATAGAACATTTTCTTGGTCCGTGACCACGACAAATGTAGAATATTCGAAAAGTCGTCAATAATGACAGTCAAATAGCAAAATTAAATCGTACACAGTTTTAATTGTTACTAAATTGGACATTATTGTATTAATGTATTTACTTTACTTATATAATATCTCTAGTGTCATTCCAGGAAGAAAATAATTTTAAATTAACTATGCGCGGCATAAGTTTGCTCTATTACCTTCAATTAAAAAAAAAAACGGTACAGTATTAAGGTGTTCAATCGAAGGACCCTAATAGTATCCGGGACGTTATAGCTAAAACTTGATCATAACAATGCCACACTTACAACTATATTTTCACTGCAGACAGAACGAACACTTACACTTAAAAACATTAAAACTAGATACATTTTAATTATACTTTTAATGATTTCCATACATCGCTTTCGATTAACAGAAGACGTAAAACCAATTCTATGTTCAAAATAATTGTGCATCCTTGTCTTTTACCCTGTTAAAACTTACGAAATCCAATATAGTACATGCGTTCAAAACAATTTTATTCTGTAATTTTCTTAAAATTTTGTATAAAATAAAGGGTTTTCTCACCAAAAAAAAAAACATTAAAATGATATTCTTTTGTAACATATAGATTGACTAGAAAATGTTCAAAAAAAAACAATATGTTTTGTAATAGTATCAGTAGGCTAAGTGTCCCAAAATTAAACAATTTTCACGTTTCATCTACATGGCAATTTTTATAGCGTGAAACGATTGAAGGCCAGACTATAGATGTATCAAAATTATACATTTTTATTATTCCACAATGTCTAAAAATAAAACAAGGGCCGAATTTATGACAAAAAAAATACATTTTTTGTTCCGCCAAACAATTACAAATAGATACATATATAGATGCCATGATTCTGTCGTTTAGATCTAAAGGTCAAATGTGGGCAATATCTACACAATGAACGCGGCGGACAACGATCCGTCCATAGATTATACACTAATGACCTAGCCATCAACGGATGTACCAGTGACATGTTTCACTTTCGATAGTCAACCATTGTGTGATACTTTCCGAAGAACAATGCACTGTTTTAGAATTGTTTCTTTACTTTATCGAGCAGGTCAGCGGTGTTAAGACCTGACTACAATAATGAAAATTACATTTTGTTAGCGAAGATGAAAGACTGACACTTTGAAAACGACATAAAATTTCGGTTTGCATCATCGACGCTATTGTTATGAATCTGTATTTTACTATACGAGGCAATAATAGTTATACATACATAATTCTAGGGAGATTTTTTTGCTATTCACTTCAGTGATTGAGCAAACCGTAATATAAAATTGGGACGTAAATTTAACAAAATAGCTTGGAACATATTTAATTCTACAGAATAGTACATTAAACTAACTACATAGACTAAAACCGGAGAAAACACTTCGACATGTATAAATATTAAACAGAGTTCCGTAATATAGGTATAAGATAGAATATAAACATCTCTAAAAATTCCTAAACATTTTAATAGTTAATCTAAAAAGTATTGGATTGGTCGCGAGATTCCGAAATACTACAGAACTACAACAATATTATTTAATAACATTATTCTACAAAATATACATATACATCTTCGAACGTTTGGCCGAGCGCAGAACCAGCCAGTACCTAACCTAACCCAACAAGTTAGTCCCAAAGAGTTTGATAACAACAACCATAATACATTAATTAATAATATACTTTTTATTCTAAGAGTATTTCTTTCATGAGAATATTTTTTGTATATTCGGATGATCCGTAATAATTTGTTAATTTGGAATACATTAAACTCTGGGAGGTGTTCACGATGCGTGAACTAAATCTTACCTTAAAATCATCCTAATAAAATATTTTAAAACTTTCACTACGAAATAGCACGTTGCAGTATTGAAATCCACTCTCGTTAAATTGCAAGAGGTCATAAATTAGTTACATTTTACTGCATTATGGCACTTTACCGGCAAAGGCGTACATAGGCGTAGATTTTTTTTATTGCTTAGATGGGAGGACGAGTTCACAGCCCACCCGGTGTTAAGTGGTTACAGGAGCCCATAGTCATCTACAACGTAAATGCGCCACCCACCTTGAGATATAAGTTCTAAGATCTCAGTACAATTACTACGGCTGCCCCACCCTTCAAACCGAAACGCATTACTGCTTCACGGCAGCTATAGGCAGGGCGGTGGTACCTACCCGCGCGGACTCACAAAACGTCCTACCACCAGACTTAAATACATTCGCTATATAAATAGATACGCTACATCTTAGTGTATTTACGAATACATATTTCTGGATAACAACGCCATAAGGTTAAGTTTACTAGTTAAGGTTACGCTGAAATAGCCTCTCAAGGCTTAGGTAGGAAAAAAATCCCAAGGACAGGCCAAAAAACGTCACACAGCAAATTCGACGTTACGAATCCGAATCTTTCTGAAGATTTATTTCGTCAAACGAAAACGCGCAACGTGCCGTGCAAACGTGCATCTTATATTTCGTAGTGATGTCAGTTTCTAGTCTAACCGAATGTCTACCTCGTTTTTACGTATTTTTGGCGAAACGCAGATGCCCAATGAACCGTAGCTGCGACATCTACATTACACATCATCACAAATAATTAGACACGTCTCAAAGGCGCAGTGAACATAGCTGCGCATACAACGGATCTGCCATTTTGCGGACATTCTGTCTAGGGAATTACTCGTTCTGTGACCTCGCATGAAAATAGAATTAGAGAGCTTTAATTGAAATTCAAGGTCGGGAGAGATTCTAAGGCAGCGGTCAGGGAACCGGGGTAAATTACCCCAAATGGGGTAAAATAAACTTTGGGTAGTAAAAATGAAACTTTTGTGAGTAAAAAAAATAGACTTTTTGGCGGGAACGCGAGGAGTGAAGTTGTGTGATTTGTTTTATTTTGTCTATTTAGTGTTTCTTCGGGTTTAAATGTGTAATAATGGTAGTTTATTAACTGTTTAATATCTGTGAAACTGCAAAAATGTGGGAAACTGAAACAAAGCCGCTGGACGTAACTTCTCGAGATCCTCCAAAAAGTCCACTGAAAAAATCTTAGTAAATGACCACCACTTTACTGAGATTATATTTCATCCCATTTCATTTCATTTAATTTCATCCCTTTTGATTAATGTTTCAAATTAATCATCTTCATTTCATTTCACTCCATAATATCATTTTTCATAAAAATATGAATATAAATTAAAATAAGACATGACTTAAAGGTCTCAGTTACCCGGTCATAAAATCACTTAAAAAAAAGTAAAAAATATAATAATATATTGAAGTGAAACTTCTTTAAAATCGTTAAATTTTTAGTTATTCTTTTCTTTTCAAAATTATCATGGGCGCTATAATATGAAAGATAATAAAAAGAAGCGATTTCGTTTGTTTTTTGTTATGTAATACTTAAAAAAGTTCCCCGACCGCTGTTTTAAGGGGATGCAGTATTCATTGCGATTTTAACTCAGGGAAGAGATGGCGTAAGATGGCTAGGTAGTGTACCGTGGCTGCGAGGGCGACGAACACGTGCCATATGGCGTGAGCGAAGGGTATCCGCCCGTCAGACTTGAAGAAGAACACGCCCATGAGGTAGAGAATGCCGCCGAGCTTCAGATCGCACATTGCAGGAAACTGGTGCTGCAAAAGAAATAAAACCATTAACCTTTTTTACTGGTGGTAGGACCTCTTGTGAGTCCGCACGGGTAGGTACCACCACCCTGCCTATTTCTGCCGTGAAGCAGTAATGCGTTTCGGCTTGAAGGGTGGGGTAGGCATTGTAACTATACTTGGGACCTAAGAACTTATATCTCAAGGTGTGTGGCGCATTTACGTCGTAGATGTCTATGGGCTCCAGTAACCATTTAACACCAGTTGGGCTGTGAGCTCGTCCACCAATATACGCAATAAAAAAAAAACACTTGCCAGAAATTTTCTGATGGAGCAGACGAACGCTTACGAACATCTTCAACAGATTATCCTATTGTGAACGACTTAACAAATTGCTTTGAATAGCCCCAGCCCATTAAAGATATTTACCCAATCAAGTTTCAATGAAAACGTGGTTTTTATTTATCGAGCTCATACACGAAACAACGTGAATTTTGGGTAGCAAAATTCATGTTGTGAGACACCTTGAGACATGAGGTCGAAGCCTCAGTTATCTTGTATAACGGCTGACACAGTTTCCAAAATAAAATGCACAACTGGTTCGTGGCCAAGACTGTGGCACCCAGACATGCTGATTTTTGTTTAAGTCTATTTTATTTTTAAATTTATTTTTCTATTATACATTTAATTTTTTCTATTAATAGCAACAATTATAAGGTTATGAACATTATTAAACCCCGTGAAAAAGTTGCACGAAATATTATGTTGCATCTTGCAACAATGGCTGTAAGACATTCAAAACCCTTCTATAAAGATTATGAAATAGCTGACGTAAATATAATTCGAGGCAGTATATTATGTATTATACAATAGCATTCACGTGTGACGTCTATTTCCAAACACACCAAGTAAGTAAGTATGTAAGTAAGGGTGGAGTCGGAGCACACCTATGTTTATGTGACGCGCCAAAAGGAATTGTTTGAAAATTAAGGAAATTGAAAGGTACACATATCTACCAAAAAAATATATGCGAAAGAGGTGACAGGTTTATAGTCAGGCAAGTAAATAAATATGAGTTAGGTTAAGTCGAAAAAGAATGTATGCACAGACATTACTATCCATAGAGTACATTAATTATACGTTCTCGTTGACGAGTTCTGTTTAAAACGAGGTTTGGAGGACCTTCGTCTTGAACAGTTAGTTTTAAAGTGAATTTGAAAAAAATAAAAATTAAAAAAAAGTTATTCGGAGTTTCATTTAGACTTTGATCGGACACGAATATATAAAAATACATAATCCGCTATAATTTAGGCCGATTGCAGAAATATCAGGGAAACGTATGATTGAATTATTCAAAGCGCCGATACACTCGCGAGGTAACACACAACGCATCGAGTACAAAGTACACCGAAACGGGTTTGTGATTATTCCGTGTGCTTATCTACTTGACCTTTTCAATAGAAACTTTGTTACAGATAAAGTCGTTGCGTAAATGAATGACAAAATAGATTTTTTAGTATAAGCAGATTAGTCGGCTTTTTAAACTTAACCATCTCCTATACTAACAATAGGAACTCAACTTTCGCTACCAAATAGATCAATCTCGCGATCCACCTGGTTCTAAGTGGTTATCGGAGCCCACAGACATCAACAACGTAAATGCCGCGACTCATGCGAGACATGTGTAAGATCTCAGTTTTTACCGTACAACGGCCGCCCCGCCCTTCAAACCGAAACGCATTACTGCTTCACGGCAAAAATAGGCAGGGTGGTGGTACCTACCCTTGCGGCCTCAAAAGATCTTTTACCACTGGTAGGAAGGCACGCAATGATGCGAATATTTATGGGTTGAAATCTTATTAAATACTTTTAATTCATTATTTTAAGCAATGTATGTTCGACTTCAACACTATTAACTTGCGTTGTGGTTGAAATTGACGACTAATATCAGATAGTAAAAATGAAACCGGAATACCGGAACGTTGCATAATGAGTGACGGGTGACGTCACCCGCGTGTTTCAATTCACGGGATAGACAGCGGTTGTTTTGTTTCCAAAACAATCGTCTTCAATCTCATATCTGAAGGTGAATGACGGTATGAGACGTGTACGTATTCCATTCAACAACAGGGTGTCAAGCTCGGGCCGATTGTACAGTCACTAATGAAAATGTTTCCATGAATACAAGTCTATTTTTAATTTTATCTATTGTAAAATCAGCTATACGTCATAATCTTCATAAAAACAGCTTTGAAACTAATAGTTATTCAAATCATGTATTTTTATCTTTAAATTATGTTTGTAATATCTGATTACAAAGTAAATTTGTACGTAATATATTAAGTATACTTGAAACATATTATAGTACAGAGCACGGCGCTAGTATGCAGCCCATAGACAAAGTTCACTGAGTTTCTCGCCGGATCTTCTCAGCGGGTTGAAATTTCGAACCGGTAGACTCTACGAAGCACTGGTCTTGCTAGGTTTTAGTTTTAGCAAATTCTCTCAGATTGAGCCCCTTAGACTACCAGCGAATAAGTAGGAAAAAAAGTAGTATGCAATATTAACATAAAAGTTATTATAACCTTCTCAAACCCAAGCAAGCGGAATAAAGTGTTGATTTGTTTAGTAATTTTCATGTCTTATTTACTAATTATCATTCCGTCGAAGTTTCAAGTTTGTATGCACTTTTTCAAAATGCATTCCAAAAATCCAAGTTTTTAGTGCATCTCCGTTCTTTTAAATAGAACATTAAGACATGCGAGTCCCCGCAACAACCAAGTCAATGTATGGAATTTTTATGTGTTATCATGCTTTCTACTACCACTGATATTTGTCTTTAGCACCGTCCATTAGATGGATAACATTCTTAGAACAAAGAAGTAATAATAAAAAAAAAAAACAACGACAATCTCTATGCAAGAACATTATTATCTTTTAGAAAACGAAGATACGTCGAATGCGGCGCGCATGCGTCTTAGTTTAACGTAACAGGAATTCCGAATAGTAAATTATAATTGACGTTTTCGACTGAAGAAGTTGTCGTGGCCCAAAGGATAAGACGTCCGGTGCATTCGTATCTAGCGATGCACCGGTGTTCGAATCCCAGCAATAAAAAATATATACATATAAAAAGGCAAGATTACGTATGTATATTTATGTATACGCTTGTCTGTAATTCATGCGCTCACGTGCACAAACGCCGAACGCCCGTTACGGAAACCCAATCCGGGAAACATGCACGAAATGAAATCTATAATAACAGGTTACGTCAGTTTTAAAAATAAAGAAAAGGTGAATGCGTGCCAAGGAGCTAAGTGCCTACGATATTGGATGGCGAGTGACAGGCGATTCGGAGTTTATTTTTTAACTAAATACAGGGTGCGACAAAATCTTTCTCGAGCCCTAAAAATGACAATAAACTAATTTGTAACGTAATTTAAAAACGAACGTTTTTTAAATTAGCTAATCATAAATAAAATTGATTTACTTTTTTTTTATTGACCATGTAGGCAGACGGCCCGTCTGATGGTGAGTGGTTACCGTCGCCCATTGACTTCAGCAATGCCAGGGGCAGAGCCAAGCCGCTACCTATCTATTATTCGCAATGTAAGACAAAATTGCGTATGTCACTGTTAATGTATTGACTTGTTAATGTAAGCTGTTGGGACTGCGAATCAGCGAGTCCACTACTCAATTTACTATTAGGTACAACCTACTTTTTGGAAACACTTTCAATACAGGAGATATACTTAAAAATCAATTTATGTAATTTAATAAAAATGCTCAATTAAAAATATTCTTAGTTTCGTTTCATTTCGTATTTGTTTTATTGTTTTTTTTTTATCGCTTAGGTGAGTGGAAGAGCTCACAGCCCACCTGGTGTTAAGTGGTTACTGGAGCCCATAGACATCTACAACGTAGACGCGCCACCCACCTTGAGATACAAGTTCTAAAGTCTCAGTATATGTAGTTACAACGGCTGCCCCACCCTTCAAACCGAAACGCATTACTGCTTCACGGCAGAAATAGGCAGGGCGGTGGTACCCACCCGCGCGGACTCACAAGAGGTCCTACCATCAGTTATGACAACATCGAACATTGTTAATACTTATGTAAGGTTTAAGCCCTTAAATGTTTTTAATGGTGTTTAAAAATTTTGTATTTAGTCTTTAAAAACAATAGATAATAGTTTAAAAAAACTAACGAAATACGTGAGTGCAAAATAGCGTGGGGTGCTTTTCAGGATATTATCAAAACTAGAGGTCCCGCATTAGTCGAAATTCGACTATAATTAATTGGATTTGTAAGTTTGTACACTATTATGATTGTATTTTATACTTCTATAATCACAAATTTCGCCAAGACTACACTATAAAAAATATTAACAAAGACAAACCATATTCTATTCTCAATTTGACAACAGACGTCAAGAACAAAGTTTGACAATAAATAGTATGCATGCTTGTGTGCGTCATATACATGGTATGTACTGTGTGTAATTTTTTCTTTATTGAGTTAATGTATCTTTTATGCATTATTTTAAAAAAATATTAGCATTGTGCACTCCTTCTCTAACTAGTCAGGTCATAAGTATTGTTACACAGTAAAAACTTTTCTTTTAGAATGCTGGCCACAAAAAAGTTTATTGAATTCGAATTTCGAATTGTTCATGAAAATAAAAATGTATACTTTTAGAATTTTACTCATTTTTAAATATGGAGTGGACGCTTAAAGAAGACCGTGTTGCAGTTATTGCGTTGCATCGTTGCGGTTACGCGCCAATTCAAATTTTTAACATACTGAAAAATTTGAATATAACCAAAAGATTCGTTTATCGTACCATCAAACGATACAATGAAGACTCTAGTGTAGATGACAGGTCAAGAAGTGGTCGCCCTCGGTCTGTTTGGACTCCAGCAGTGAAGGCGCGAATTTAAAGAAATCCCAAACGTAAGCAGAAACTGTTGGCCCTTCAGATGGGGTTAAGCAGAACCACGGTGAAAAGGGTGTTAAATGAAGACTTAGGGCTTCGGGCATATCTAAGAAAAACAGGACATCGTTTGAATGCTCGTCTAATGGACCTGAGACTGAAGAGATGCCGCGCTTTGTTGAAGCGGTACGCGGGAAAAAAATATTGGGAAATTCTTTTTTCGGATGAAAAAATTTTTACCGTAGAAGAGAGCTACAACAAACAAAATGATAAGGTGTACGCACACAGTAGTGAAGAAGCGAGCAACCGTATTCCGCGTGTCCAACGAGGTCATTTTCCATCCTCGCTCATGGTATGGTTGGGAGTTTCTTATTGGGGCTTAACAGAGGTACATTTTTGTGAGAAAGGTGTAAAAACGAATGCAGTTGTGTATCAAAATACAGTCCTGACGAACCTTGTGGAACCTGTTTCTCATACCATGTTCAATAACAGGCACTGGGTATTCCAACAAGATTCGGTGCCAGCTCATAGAGCGAAGAGCACACAAGACTGGCTGGCAGCGCGTGAAATCGACTTCATCCGGCACGAAGACTGGCCCTCCTCCAGTCCAGATTTGAATCCGTTAGATTACAAGATATGGCAACACTTGGAGGAAAAGGCGTGCTCAAAGCCTCATCCCAATTTGGAGTCACTCAAGACATCCTTGATTAAGGCAGCCGCCGATATTGACATGGACCTCGTTCGTGCTGCGATAGACGACTGGCCGCGCAGATTGAAGGCCTGTATTCAAAATCACGGAGGTCATTTTGAATAAACTTTAGTGTCATAAGAATCTATGTTTTGTTAAGTTCATTTTGGTATATGAATGGTTACATAATGAATAAACTTGTTTCAATTATTTTACATTAAACATGTGACAGAATTTATGACCTGACCAGGTATATTCTCTATAACAGCCTGGCCACGGGACATTCGCCGATACGAATATTCGCGCGGTGCGAACGGCGAAGCGTCTAGCGACTAAAACAAGCGCATAGAAATGTACCTAACAAGCCACGCGCACCGGCGACCGGCGAAGCGACCGGCGGAATGTACCGAGCGAATCGCGCGGGCGACTTACGATGCGGCAGGCGAGCAAAACAAATGCATGAATAAGGACGGCGCAAGCCACGGAGTCGAGCGGTAGTCGCGGCGAATAGTGCAGTGATTAAATGAGTTTAGTTGTTTTCGCCGCGAAAAATGAACGCCGAAATTTTTATATTTTATATTTTTTATTAATTTTTTTTTTAATATTTTTAAACTCGTCGTGGCCGAACGGATAAGACGTCCGGTGTTGAGCGATGCACCGGTAGTCGAATATCAGGCGGGTACCAATTTTTGTAATGAAATACGTACTCAACAAATTTTAATGTTCACGATTGATTTCCACGGTGAAGGAATAACATCGTGTAATAAAAATGAAACCCTCAAAATTATAATTTGCGTAATTACTGGGGGTATGACCTCTTGTGAGTCCGCGCGGGTGGGTACCACCACCCTGCCTGTTTCTGCCGTGAAGTAGTAATGCGTTTCGGTTTGAAGGGTGAGGCAGCCATTATAACTATACTTGAGACCTTAGAACTTATATCTCAAGGTGGGTGGCGCATTTACGTTGTGGATGTCTATGAGCTCCAGTAACCACTTAACACAAGGTGGGCTGTCGGCTCGTCCACCCATCTAAGCAATAAAAAAAAAATAGTTGAAATACTAGCTAGACCAGCTATTTGGAAGTCTAGCCACCCAAAGTATTTCTCGTACTTCTTGTGGAATAATAATTCTCCATCTATAGGTATATTCCGATTCTTATTCAAATCATGTACTTCACAATCTTTTCCAAATAATAGGTCCTGAACCAAAAAACTATTAATTTGTAAGCAATATCGAGATAATTTCGATATAGACATTTCGCTGTCGGACTTCCTTACTAGTCGCGGCGGCGAACGTGAGTACCCGTGGCCTGCAAACGGTGCTGCGCGAATGGTCGCCTCGCACACCGCTTCGCTGTTCGCACCGCCGATCCCCGTGGCCAGGCCGTAAGTGTGGAAAATTTCATACTCCTCCGTCCGCGCAATTTTCGTAAAAAGGGATACAAAGTTTTTGCTTCACGTATTAATATATAGATAACCCTTCTACTCATATCCGTTCATAAAATATTTATAACTACTGATACCATGCACCCCACGCTTTTTAACAATAGAATCATTTTTTCTTACCATATTTTTAATACAAATTTATTAAAATTTATTTTCTATTTTTTAGTTGGATTTTCTATAAAAGCGTATTTTGTTAGGTTTTTTAAACTATTATTTATTTTTCATTTTTTAGTCTAATTTCAATTTTTTCAATATTTTGTTCATTTTTTTTTTAAATATGAATTGTCATCGGTCCTTGATAAGTATATCAAAATTCGAGTTATTCCGACGTTTTGAAGGGGGTCAAAATCATGTTCAAAGATTCCGTTACATACTAACATTCATACGTCTGAAGATAATAAAAGCGTATTAAAAAGATAAAAATCGCGTTAGGGTTGGCACATTAGAATGAGTTTCAAAAAGTCGTTTCGCCTGTCACTCGCTCTCCAAGACCAAAACGTTGAAGTGAAAACGTACATTTGACGTGACTATGATCGCCGCGGGTCCCAGTCCCATCACGAGATACAGTAGCAGCTCCAACATCTTGTATCGCTCGTGGAATATCTGTTGGTACGTGATGCCCAGCACGGCCAGCAGCCAGATCGCCCAGCGCAGTTCCCTGAGCATCCAACAGGAGAGCGTGCCCACCGTCAGCCACGGGAAGTAAGAGCTAGCGATGAATATGTAGATCATGGCACGGTCACAGCGATGCAGGAAGTGTTTCATTTTACTGTAAAATTAGTTATGGGTTAGTTGAAGCTTTATGTACATTTTATAGTGAATATTTCAGTTTTTTTTTGCTTAGATGGGTGGACGAGCTCACAGCCCACCTGGTGTTAAAGAAAATTTTACTGTTCTAACAATGGATTAGAAAATTAAAGCTAAAACAAAACCGACTAAGAACTCGTATCCCAATCACATTAAATAAAAAAGAAAAATTCACCAACCGCCATAGCACGGTAGCAGTTTTACTGAAAAAATAGAAAGGTCAAGGAAAAACCCATCAGTCACTTAGCTGCGAGTATTTTTAATATTTTAAGACCACGCCCTTCGATTTGATATAAGGAAAAAAAATAACAGTTTAATAGTAAGAATAGCTAGCTGTAAACGATTTTTTTTGTATTGTAACAGCTTTAGAAAATTCAAATGGGTTGATTGCTTCGCGCGTTTACAATGAAACCTGTTATATTTAGCAATTACTTTTTTTTTTGTATAACAAAAAATGTGTTATTCCGCAATTAAAATTTTATTCCTCTCATCATCATTCTCCTGCCCTTCTCCCAGTCACCTGGGGATCGGCGCAACATGTTTTCTCCTTTTCTACTCCTCCATCATATATCATTTTTATGCTCACTCCCTTCTTACATATATCATCTTTCACGCAATCCATCCATTTTTTCTTAGGTTTCTGTTCCTCTGAAAATTTTATTTCTCTGTTTTTTTTTTCTTGGATGAGTGGAAGAGCTCACAGCCCACCTGTTGTTAAGTGGTTACTAAAGCCCATAGACATCTACAACGTATATGCGCCACCCACCTTGAGAAATAAGTTCTAAGGTCTCAAGTATAATTACAACGGCTGCCCCACCCTTCAAACCGAAACGCATTACTGCTTCACGGCAGAAACAGGCGGGTGGTGGTACCTGCCCGTGCGGACTCACAAGAGGTCCTACCCCCAGTAATTACGCAAATTATAATAGTAGTGTATGTAGTGGTAAAACCTTATAATTATTAGCGCTGAATTGAAGGCACTGTGTAATCTCAATTTGAAAATCCATTGAGGAAAATCACGTTACATACTTAATTTTCATAGTCGGTCCGATCGATTTGAATGTTTTTTTTTAATAACCACGGTTAAATTAAAACTAGTTTGACCGTCATTACGGTTGTCTGTCAATTTAATTTTATAAGAAACAAAAAATAAAACATTATTTTTGTCCGTTTGTAGTAGACTTTTTATAACAAAATTTTATAGACACGATAAACTTGTTGGACCTAAATAAATCTTTAAGCGTGTTACGAAACGTAATTTTACGAGTTACGATCCCCGCAGCTGTATCACGTATTTCGCAGACAATTAGCAGAAGACAAATATTGTGCAAATATTGCTGTCAACTGTCCATTTCGTATTACGGACTTACAACAAAAAAGCAGATCGCGAACCATCACTAGTGCTGCCTCTGCAGAGCGATTTGTGAAACTTTAGTGCATTCTTTTCCATACAACTAACAACAACTGGCTTAAAGTCGGTATTACGGATGCTTTTGTCTGCCACACAACAGCAGATATTTAGCAATTTCGTTTGTCAAATTTGCGACACCTTTTGTATCTGGTGCTGAATTGTTGCTAACTATCTGCAAGTGTAAAATTTGTGAAATTAAATTAATTAACTTGATTTAGGTAAGTGTAATTGGTTTAGATCTTTATTTGTGTTTGTGTTTTCCATAGTATTAACATTAAATACCACGCTAGCTAAGTACATTACTAATGTTGAGGTTATAAAGTTTATTTTTTACAAATTAATATTTCTTCTAGGTATGTACTATGGACAGAGCTCAAATAATAAATGGGGCTTTGGAGTCTAAGGAAATTAGGTCGGATACATACGAATCAGTGCGTTTGCGACGCTATCTTCGTGATCAAGCCTGACGCCTTAATCTATTCATACCAGAAACCTGTGGGAATGAGCTTTTTGCATTTTGAGTTAAACTTCAAGTAAATCCAATGCCATTAGGGAAGTGGCTATGGCATTAAACAATCTTCCAGTTTTATTGAAACATTTAAAGTTTCTGCAAACAGTACAATGGGTCACAAGTTATTTTAAATGGGTAAGTTAAATAATTATCTTATAGTATAGAGCACAAGAGTTCCACTGATTTTACAATTTCCACGAGTCAATCATATAGATCAGTTATATTCTTGAAGCTTTATAACTATAGCTATATTTTGCTATATATAGCTATATTTTAAACAGAGTTCTAAGAAATGTCAAGTCCTGGTGAAACTGGAAAGGCCTTCAGGCCACCATTAATCTTTCCTACATAATTTTTTTTTAATTCAAATTTTGTCTTATTTTTATAGTACATAGATATTTGAACAATAATAATTTTGTGATTGAAAACATAATATAATAGTAAATAAATTTCTTTTCATTATAGGTTTTACAATAAATTTGGCTTTCCTGGGGTTTCGGGGTGTATAGATGGCACTCATTTGCACTTATCAGATCTTCTGTATATGAAGAAAGGTTTTAGAACCGCAAGCATTATCATTTCAAGAA
Source organism: Bombyx mandarina (assembly GCF_030267445.1). Lineage (NCBI taxonomy): Eukaryota > Metazoa > Arthropoda > Insecta > Lepidoptera > Bombycidae > Bombyx > Bombyx mandarina. The sequence continues at coordinate 10,927,605 of NC_143210.1, forward strand.
TGTGCAAATAGTAAGTATTTTGCTGAAGCCTATCATTCACAATAACAAACATTTGATAGTACTTATCTAAAGAATTACATTTTTCAGATCTGTGATAGTGATCTTAACATTTTAAGTATTGATGCAACATTTCATGATACATTTGTCTGGCTTAACACAACTGAATATGCCTATGCAGGACCTGCACCATAATAGTGAAAAAGTTTGGTTTTTAGGCAAGTAAAACATCATGAGCTCTGTCTCAGTAACCTGACTACAAATTAATACTCAATCTAAAAGTATATTTAAAACTGGGAAGGCCGTTAATATATAGTACTATAGTAATGTTTATTGTCATACCAGGAACACTGTTGACCATTGTGAGTATTGAAAGCCAGTTGGAGATGCTTGTTGGTACATAAGTACTGCATTATGATCATCATATGATGGCCAATACCATAATTGTTAGCTTGTATTGCATAACATGGCAAACACACATGGGTTTCCAGTGCCCCAACTCCCTGACGAAGATGCTGAAATTGATGTTTCTTATCAAATTCATAACATTGTATTTTTTGGGAGAGAAGAGGAAACACAGCACTTAGCACCATGTCAACATTCAAGGGTGGTTCAATTGGATTGTGGAGAACAGACATTAAATTTAGTCCAACCTCTGTATTCTAGTAATTTTATGTAGATATTTTTAAAACTGCTGTTCTTAATTATGTGAACTGAGAGGGCAAGAATAGCCTAATTATTTCTGCCTATAATTTTTTAATTGTGCTTAGTGGAAATATACATATTTCCTTAACATTTTTGTGTTTATAGTAAAGGATGGATTCATAACTATTTGAAAGCAAAATTGTGAGGTTGTTTTATTAAGACAATGTTTTAATCTGTCATGCTCAATTTGTTCTGTATCATTTTATCTTTATATTAACCCCGTTTGTATGTTGTGTTGTTATATATATTATTGTATATACTGCTGTTTTAAATAATAGAATAGAATGAATAACAAATCGACTAGTAATTCATAATTCTTCTAGATTTTGTTGGATACTTACATGAATATTACTTACAAAATGAAAAACATAATTCATCATTTAGACAAAATGTGGATCAACCACCACTGATTTTTGTTCATTGTGATAATAATAATAATATAAATATAAATATTTACTAACAATCACGCCACGTTAACTGGTCCTGTGATAAGTTCGTAAAGAACTTGTGTTACAGGTACCAGATAACGGAAATAAATGTAGGATTTTTATTATACACATACATATATTTAATATACATCCATAACCCTGGAAAATAGCGACCATGTCACTTACCACTACACCAGACGGCCGTTAGATATAAATTTTTTTGTGTAATTTTGTTTTATTTGAATAATAATTCTTAAATTAGGAAATCGTAGTTTGTTTGTAATACATGTCCAACTTCTTGCCGCATGAAATTGAAGCCACAATTGAAATATAATATCGACTGCCGATAACTTCAAAGAAACATAACTGAACTTGGGGCCGAGGTAAGTAGGATGATAGCAAGGTGATAGCTCTATAACCCTATAGACTAGAAGCAGAACATGCCAAATACTGTGAATACAAAATATACAATGAAGCTAAATACTGGTATTCTACTGGTGGTAGGACCACTTGTGAGTCCGCACGAGTAGGGACCACCACTCCGCCTATTTCTACCGTGAAGCAGTAATGCGTTTCGTTTTGAAGGGTAGAGCAGCCGTTGTAACTATACTGAGACCTTAGAACTTATATCTCAAGGTGGGTGGCGCATTTACGTTGTAGATGGCTATGGGCTCCAGTAACCACTTAACACCAGGTGGGCAGTAAGCTCGTCCACCCATCTTAGCAATAAAAAAATAAATAGTTATTTTGAAATGCTAAGTTGAGAGTAGTTTTATTAGCGTAAAATATACTCATTAGTGTCGTAAATTTTACTGTAGTACCAGCCTAAAGTAAAACATATATTTGGATTTGCTTGACTATTGTAACAAGCGCTATTTCGTTTTTATGGTAATATAAACTATTACGGACTCAGCTAAAATTAAAACAAAATTTAACTTATTATTTTAAACAAGGTTTTTGCCGATGTTGGTCAATTCCTTGAATTTTTTTATATATCTCAGCTGGAAGATGCGCGGCCTCTGCCTGCGTACGAGCAGCCTCTGCTTAAATGAAAGCTGCATGAGCCAGTGGTTCGCCTTAGTTTCCATTTTCTCCTCTTTCTACAACTACAGCTCACGATGTGTCTACTCTTGTTTGTTGTCCGCTATAGTCTAGATAATATAATGATTGATTAACATTCTTACTGCAGTGAGTGAGTGCAAAGAGTACCTGGTTATTGAATACAAATAACTTACTAAATATCGGCCTGATATTTGCAATGAAGCTTCTCTTAAGATGGCTTCGTCGACGAAAAACTGGGCTAATTATAAAAATAAATATTTATTTATTGTCTTAAAATATTAGATTCATTTGTTTAAAAATAATATAGAACATTAAGTTAATGTCTGACATGCAGTTTCCTATTCACGTCATATTGCCCATGACCTGGGTGAACATTATTTTGAATAGTCTGCACAGCTTTTATTTCCCTTCAAGCTGTGAAAGAGTGCACTATATTTCTGGTATTCAAATCAAAGCCTACTCTTGCCAAGTCAAACAAATCCACTATCTACCTATTACTTGATAAAGAATAGCAGCATCTCGCCTAGAATATCATCGACTGGTTGTTCTAGCGTTGTCGGCCTCATGTCGGCGTGAGATGGATCTGTTGTACACGTTATTATTGATAAAACCATAAAACTAAATCATTTATTCTAGAATTTACTATTTAATTTGAAATCGTCGTGGCCTAAGCGGTGTAGTAGAGACGGCCGACTTTCTAATAAAGATGCGACTGAACCAGTGTTAGAATCCCGCAGGCAGATATCAATAAATCCAATGAAACACGTATTTGACATAAATACATGGAAGACTTCCATGATTAAGGATTCATTCATCTTTTATTTAAAATCAAATTAGCAAATATTCTTTAAGAAATCGTTGGTGGTAGGACGTTTGATTAACCCGCAAGACCACCATTCCGCCCATTTCTACCGCGAAGCAGTAATGCGTTGCAATTTGAAGAATGGGGGCAGCCGTTTTGGTATACAGTTGAAACTCAGACCTCGTTTCTAAAGGTGGGGGCGGCATTCACGTTGTGAGGTCTATACCACTTAACACTAGATGGGTTGTGAGCTTATGTACTTACTTAATTGATAATGAAATTAATAAATTAGGCTATAATTTTGATCCATTCTTTTTTAAAATAGGTTCGTAACGTAAACAACTATCTGTTTACAAATTATCAAACGATTACAAAAAAAAAATGTTATCAGTGTTTGACACGACACAATTACATTTTTATAGCTATTATTCAAAATAAAGCAAAAATTATTATTAGATCACTTATTTTTAGTAACGCTTCATCGAAAAGAACAGAATTAGCAGCTCTCACTTGGCGTTTCAAACGTGAATTCCACTTAAACATTTTGAAATGTTTATATGTAACGCGCTTTTATAAATTCATTTGCCGGTTTGTTCAGCAAAAAAAAAAGTAATGTGGCTTTTTAGTGCCAATTATTGCTACCCGATTGCGACTGGCGCTAGTTGTATGACAGAAAACTGCAGTAAGCGGTAAGCGAACAATCGCGGTACGTGATACGAAATAATTTGACGTTTTGCGATCGGTCGCGACGCGTCTGCACAACATCTGCAAAATTGTGGCTGTCGCAAATTTTTACGTGATCAGGGGGCCGGGCATACACCGTTGCGTTGTATCGCTCCCTTTATTGTGTACCTAGTACTTTATTCGCGGGCTTTTATACGTCTCTTAGAGAACACTCTACTATTTAACACTCTTTGTTATAGACTCTAATGTTATACTTCATTACAATTTTCTTTGGCAGCAGAAGTATGTAGTACTCATTTATAAAGTACTAGCTGTCCCGGCAAACATTGTTTTGCCATATATAAGATTTCTAGGGAATTTCTAGTGTAGAAACAAAAACTAACTTATTGTAAGTGTGTAAGGATGTGGTAAATGAGTGAAAGAGGCATGTAGCGCTGTGAACGTTGAGGGAATATATAATAAAAATAACAAAACCTCATTCAACCACATAATACCTCATTATAACAAAAAAAAAAGCCCAAATAAAAAAAAAATGTTAGGGGTGGACAACCCTAATCACTTAGGGGTATGAAAAATAGATAGTAGCCGATTCTCAGGCTTACTGAATATGCATAAAAAAAATCATGAGAATCGGTCAAGCGGTTTCGGAGGAGTATGGGAACGAACCTTGTGACACGAGAATTTTATATATTAGATGAAGTTCAAAAAACATAATAGCTAATAATAACCACCCCATAAATTCAACAACTAAGTTGTTATATATACTAATATTATAAAGAAGAAAGATTTGTTTGTTTGTATTGAATAGGCTCCGAAACTACTGAACCGATTTGAAAAATTCTTTCACTGTTTGGAAGCTACACTATTCCCGAGTGACATAGGCTATAATCTTTTTTGAAAAAAAAATAGGGATCCTTACTAAAACTCCAATAATATATAACCCAAGGTGTAAAAAAATTACCTAAAATATACTTTACATCGCGTGCCCTGCGAAAACTATTGATGATAGAATAAAACCATCTATCACCGAATAGCCGAAACGAATATCAAAGGATCTAGTAAATCATATGTGCAGTTTAAATTTCAGTATAGTTCTAGATAATTGAATAAAGTCGTTCTCATTCAATTGAGGCAAAGGAAACCAGCAGAGGAACACCAAATGAACAGTAATCGAGACATAATGCCCAGATATAATCGACAATTACTACTTTTGTGCCCGATAATAACTTCCCGCCGAGCTCAACCTTGGTACCTCATGAAGCCTTATTGCGTAACTAACGTTATTTATAAACCCCTTTCTGAAGTAAATATAAACATGTGGCGTTGTTTTGTGGGCGGCTTAAACATCATTACTATGTGTTCAATACAATTAACAATAAATAGGTACTAAAGAGATTGAGTCGAAATTACATTATAATTTTAATATCATCTACATAAGTAACTATCTAAAACACTTTCTTCAATTGCGTTTTACTTTCATATTTCAGTAGAAAGGCGTGTGTTGAGAAATTTGAAAACGTTAATATTATTTATATTGGATTCTCCTCAATCTTCATCGAGAAAAGCACACTACATCTCGGATTAAATAACGGGCTGATTTTAATAATAGGTTAATAATACGTTTGCCTACGAAGTTGCCGTTTTATAATACTGGCCATTTCAAACATTATTTATGTATGTCTGGCAATAAATTAAAAAATCAAATGTATTTTATTTTAAAAGTATGAAATTATATTTTCAGATCCAGTCATTTGTTTATTGATTACCTTTCCTTTTCACTACATTCTTATCTTTTCATTAATATTGACACGATAAAAATACGACCAACTTATGGAATACCGATTTCCGTCGCGGCCTGCAATACCGCATACCGGTTCACCAATTACGTGTACGGAGTGACACTACAAACAAACACACGACTAGTTATTAGATTGAACACTTGCGACATGGAAATTTTCCCTCGGACACAGCGCGTGGAGTTTCTCGCGGGATCTACTCAGTGGGTCGCGTTTCCGATCCGGTGGTAGGTTCTGCGAAGCACTGCTCTTGCTAAGGTTCGTGTTAGCAAATTCGCCAGGTTAGAGCCCTGTGAGCTACTCGCTCGGTGTGTCTAGTAGGACCTCTCGAAGTCACTAGAATAGGTAGGAAAAAACAACATGCAAATTTTAATTGTAAAAAGTGAACCCCGTGGTCGCCTGAAAACTAAAGTCAACAGCGACGCATTAATGGCGACAGTAGAGCCGACGCGTTAGTATCAAAACGATATTGGTCCATATATCTACGAATAAATAATAATATTTATTCGTAGCCATATATGCATCAAATTCGCAACGTAAATAAACTACATCTATAATATTGTATTAGATGGTGTATTTATATGTGATTTATAGTTAATAATTATATTATTATTATTGATATTGATATTTTTTGGTAACTCTAATTGGAACTTGAAAACACCATAACTGCTACTGTTGGCTCTGTATGGAGCACCGAAATCCACGTTTCCATCAAATTCACGCGTTCATCAATGAAATCCGTCAAATTCAAACGTTTCTCGAAATACCAACGAGTATGTATCTCATGTGGTTGATTTTATGTTCCGTTATTGATAATTATAATAAATTATAGCTTATCTCTAGATTTTAATGGGAAATAAATAGGTAAACCTAATTGAGTTTTTACACTAAATAACTCAGGATAGTCTTATAGACTATTTTTGTTTATGCCAAATGGAAAGTGAAACCATGTATTCCAGTTGGCAGGGCTCAAGGTGGGCGGGTAGCAACTTATCACGAGATGAGCCGTGATATAAAATTACAAGGTCAATGAAATTCACATTGCGTGTTCGCATGATATTTATGATTTCCGATTTAAGGATGGTAATATCAATAAATTCGTCTCGCTTGACCTAGTTTTGCGGAGTTTTCATTGTACGTGCAAATGACGGAAAATTCTGGACTATCAATCACATCAAACGAGTATGTCACACGATCGACCTCAAATTCTCAAAATTTTTATAAGAAAAAAAAATTTTTAAATTTTTTATCGACGAATTTTTGTCCAAGGAATTTTTTTTATAAATTTTTGTCCGACTTAAAACACGGAAAATTATTTATTTGTAGTCTAAACTTCATTACAGCTTCCAAAATCTGTTTGAGATGTTTTAATGTGGTGATCATTACTGTCTCCGAATGAGACGTGTAACCCATTCAGCTTTCGTAAACAAACATAAAATGCGTCAATTTATTCTTATTTGACCTCCCAACAAGACCTCTAACTCTCCAAGAGCCCATTTATCCAAATTTGCGAACGAAACGAGGCATGTACCAGCAGCTGGTCTATCAACCTTTCCAGTTAGGAAAAAACGAATGAAACAGGTTATCAAAAGTATCTAAAACTAACTCATCGCTACTAATCACTAAGAATGATAGTGTAGATAACTTTGCATTCGTGGCTGTGAGTTATTTAAACACAATAAGTTTTTCTAACTATTCCTTATGAAGTTCATGAATACATAATATATATTATGTAATAACACTAATCGAGTTGACAAAGAGCTATTTATTACACAACTGATTCTCTAAATAGAATCCACGAATGTACAAAATGCTTAATAATGGGATGAACCGAATATCTTGTCAGTTGAAATAAAGTTGGTATGGCAATTGGATTCCACTGAAGCGGTTAATAGACGAATTCCAAAGGATTGTATTTTAGGCAGTCTCTTCGGGGGCAATTTAAAAATTATTTCCGAAATTGTTATTTTATTGGCTAAGATGGCCGACCATTTTGCAGGCTATTTAATGTTAGAACGATCTACTTAGTGTTGGTCGTTTCTTGTACTGGTAGGTAGTTTCATTGTACTTGTTTTTGCTTCGCAGGTGTCATGACTGTATATAATATACTGTACTAATATATACTAATATACAGTGGTGGTCATATAATTAGAAACAGTTCTTATGAATAAAGAAAGTATAACTTCAACGTACAAATGTTCGTAAAAAATATACACATTCAATAATTAATAATCTTGCAATAATATAGCCACTCAAATAAAAAACTCATTAAATGCATAAAATATATAACATATATTACTTTTGATTACAAAATGAGTCTTACACTCATTATAACTATTGGTAGGCTGTGGATAGTACCAATTTCGTAAATAACAATACTAATTACTAATACTTAAAAAAAAATGTTGTTTATACTTTTTTTGTTCACCATTATTGTTCATATCTTAAAACTGATTTAAATGTTTGTCCGTAATGTAGTATTGAAATTCCACTTGTGTAGTGGAATTTATATTGTTTTTCTAATAAATGATAAATCGTTGAACATATTTTTGTCCTATTTATTGTTTAATTCCAAAATAAAAACAATTGTGATGAAGTATCTAACATAATGTCAAGGACCGTTGGTAGTGTTTCTAATTATACGACCACCACTGTATATACTGTACTGTGTAATATACGCTGTACTAAAGTAATAGGCATTTCAATTTCTATTGACACTGTTAATATCTAATACGAATTGGGCCGTAGGCTCGGTTACGCTTCTATCGAAATTCATAAAATAATTTTGTCGGTCATACATCTTCAGATAAACATAATCATCGTTCAACTATACCTCTTGTGGTGAGTGTAACATTTTTTTAAATTTTTTTTTAAATTCTTTAGATGGGTGGACGAGCTCACAGCCCACCTGGTGTTAAGTGGTTACTGGAGCCCATAGACATCCACAACGTAAATGCGCCACCCACCCCGAGACAAGTTCTAAGGTCTCAAGTCTAGTAACAACGGCTGCCCCACCCTTCAAACCGAAACGCATTACTGCTTCACGGTAGAAATAGGCAGGGCTGTGGTACCCACCCGCGGGAACTCACAAGAGGTCCTACCACCAGTAAAATACCGAATAATTGATAAATGACGGTACTGGTTGTAGATATCGTTTGTAGATATATACGACAAAGGGAAAATCTTACACCGAGCGGGTGATATTGCTCGGTAGACCGACGATCCTAATGTTGTTCGGAACTTGTATATATTCAAACTTATCTTCAGCGAGATTCAGGCATCTGTCAAATATCTTGCGTTGTATGGCTATCCGCCACACTGGTATTTAGAAATAGGTCCGAGGTTAGAAAATAAACACATAAACGCGAAAGTATTCGATAGTATAATGCGCCATCACCGATATTCGCCATAGACACACAGCCCACTGAGTATCTCGCCGGATCTTCTCAGTGGGTCGCGTTTCCGATCCGGTGGTAGATTCTGCGAAGCACTGCTCTTGCTAGGGTCAGTGTTAGCGACACTCCGGTTTGAGCCCCATGAGCTCACCTACACACGTTAGAGCGAAGCTGAAATTGTCTCTCAAGGCTATCAGCATAGGTAGGAAAAAAAAAACTATATTACCTGAGACCAAACAATAAAGCCCCTCTTTCGCCCTCTATTTTAGTTACGTTCCAGAGAACGTTACGAACATGAATAATATGCGATTTAATAAAAACCTTTCGTGTTGCTTGGGGACGCCTACGTCCTCCGTTGAGGTGTCAGTTTCACTGATCGCTTATCGCATGAATTGCCATCCGAACGCTTATCGGTTTAGCAACAGACGGGTGCCAACACCAGTTTAGATATTTATTCACGTGAATATTTACTACTCACGGTAATGTTTTCGTATGAAAGTTTGAAATCTGTGTAACTTTACGCTGTAACTATACTGAGACCTTAGAACTTATATCTCAAGGTGAGTGGCGCATTTACGCTGTAGATGTCTATGGGCTCCAGTAACTACTTACTGGGCTGTGAGCTCATCCATCCATCTAAGCAATAAAAAAAAACTTAATGCGGTTTTTTTTAACGAAATTAGGACTAGGCCTATAGACCAGTCGGTCATGCTAACGTAATTCTATGCGCGTCAAATTAAATTGCACATACCGAGAAATCTTACTATATACATTCTTCGGTGGATCCGCTCGTTACTTGACTTACTTATTCCTTTCATTAATTTCCTTATCAATATTGGTTAAATAATTTAAATACTGGAATATAGGATGTAATGAAATCGATCATTAAGCCATGCTACCTCATCTACTTAAAAACATCTTCGTAAGACTTGATTAAACTTTTTTTGTTCAACTGTGTTAGGACATCTTATACCTTTAATACACTATAATTAAACTTGCTGGGTTTTAAAAAGAAATAAATACACTTGACTGAAGATTGCTTTTATAAAAACGCACAGATAAATTTAATTTAGTTGAAGAAATAGCTTCGAACAATTACAGTTAGAGATAAAACGTAAACAATTTAATGTTTCTGCGAAGTGAAATTGAGATTTATGTTGAAGTTCATTGAAACGAAATGCACGTTTTGACGACCTGAACTATGAATAAACCTTTTCAATTGTTGAATATAACGCAGTAAATGTTGTTATCTTAATAAGGCTTTGAATGCCGACCAAGATATGGTATTGTTAGGCTTCACTGAGAAGGGTACGGCTAAGGGTCGGCTGACATAGGTACTACATGTAGATTTCATAGCGAAAATAGATACGCCGATTCGCGTGCTGTTGTTTTATCGTCGACCTAAGCACGTCATTCCGGATCCTCCCGATCCATTAACGGTGCTTTTAGGTACCTCAAGCACCGGTCACCGACCTCACCAAACCCGTCGCTTGCGACGAAGGGCTCGGCGAGTAAATTAACCCACAGACACAGCCCACCGAGTTTCTCGCCGGATCTTCTCAGTGGGTCGCGTTTCCGATCCGGCGGTACACTCTGCGAAGCATTGCTCTTGCTAGGGCCAGTGTTAACAATGCCTCCGGTTTGAGCCTCGAGAGCTCACCTACACGCTAGGGTACAGCTGATATAGCCTCTCAAGGCTATTAGCATAGATAGGAAAAAAAATTGTTTTATATACGGAATGACCCCCGTTGTTGCCACCACAACGGATCATGAACTTGAATTGTCAATTGCATTTAGAAATGACTATTGTATCATTTAAGCCGAAATTAACGATTGGTTTCCGATAAAAATGAATACCAAAAATTTTGATGTAGCGTCTCCATGTTTTCTATGATTAGTGTTCAAAATTTAAACAATAAAAGACGCACGGACGCATCGATTACTCACAAACATTCATTTTTATATAGAACCCAATCTTTCATTCTGTCTATAATTATTTTGTACTATATTTTTGTTAAAGTGGTTAAATTGTCTCAGGTGTTATCTTTCAGCGACAATGATGATTTATGAGAGAACAAATATAGCTTTCATGATCACTAAATATTACAATTAAATTCATAATATTTCGTCGAAAATCTTATAGACGATATTTCTGCCCAATTTATAAATCAGAGGATACGAATATACGACCCTACGAGATCGTTAGCACAGTTTCCTGTTATCAGACCGTCGTAGCAACATCCTCGTTTATCTTCCTATAAAGTTACTTTCAGACTACGCTATATTATAATAGCATATAGTATATAGGTCTAGCACAACAATATCGTGCACCATACATTGTTATAGACACGTTTAAACTGTACTGTACTATATATTATTGACTAAGTATACGCTGCTATATTATATGGCACTATAGTATAGCGTAGTCTGAAAGCAGCTTAAGACTCCCTAATCTATAGGCCCGCAGTTCTATCTTAAGCACTGGTGGCATGTGGTAAGTACGCTTAGATACCATCATCTGTATTCCTACCCTATTCAATGTCACTGTGGTGTCTATCCGACAGCCGCTTAACATCGGATTCAACATGAGCTTGCCTTAACCAATAAATGTTAACTATTAAATTTCCTACGATCCACCGTTAGGTCACATTGTGTGGAAGTTTCTAGTCAAATTTTCCTATACTTATATAGAATTTTCAATCATCCAAAGTATTTCAAGGGACATCTAATTAAAAGTAATTGATCATACCGTATCTATACATATAAATAAAATTGGAGTGTCTGTTTGTAATATTGAAATAACCGCTTTTTGCTACATGCATATGAATAGAGGTACATACACCAAAATAACATTTTTTACAATTTTTGTCAATCTGTCTGTTTGATCCGGCTAATCTCTGGAACGGCTGGACCGATTTTGACGGGACTTTCACTGACAGGTAGCTGATGATATAAGGAGTAACTTAGGCTACTTTTTTTAGACTAGCTTCGGCCCGCGGCGTCACTCGCGGTTCGACAATAACCGCGGGTAAAATCGCGGGACTCAACTATCAATAATAAAATTTAATGTTTCCGAAGCGAAGCGAGGGCAGGTCGCTAGTTAATAATATACGACAATTTATGTTGTTCACGTTTTGGAGCGGCTGTTCTAAATTCCCCGAAAGGTCGGCCCGTCGGTCACAAACCTCCAATAATTGCTTATGCTAGTGGAATTCATGAACGCTTGCGTTCAAGCGTTAGCATCGTTATGCAGATCTGAGTTCTATTGATAGTATGGTTGATTTCCAATGCCATTTATATTATTGGGTATATTTTGTTTCGATAAAATTAGAGAGCACGTGCCCTCTTTCGATACATTTAGTATTCAGTTCTAGTATTTAGTATTTAGAGTTCGAAGTCAACTACAACATCGAATTTCCGAGATCGATTTTGTTTCAAAATAAATATTCAATTTATCAAATTAAGTTAATGGTCTGTAGATATTGGCTATACTTTTATGGCTGTGTTTCTATCAGTGATATAATGTCAACTTTGTAATATTGTGATTAGGAAATCAATACTTCAGTTTCAGATTATACTACTAGACAGATATCATAGAAAAATCAGATTCTCAGATTAAAATCAGATCATCAGATTCTCCATACAACTCGGGCACCACCAATCGTGCCAAGATCGTTATATATTATATAGTCTACCTGCCATACTGATATACATAAAAGCATTTCTGATATTTTACATATACTATACTTGAGACCTTAGAACTTATGTCTCAAGGTGGGTGGCGCATTTACGTTGTGGATGTCTATGCGCTTCAGAAACCAGTTAACACCAGGTGGGCTGTGAGCTCGTCCAACCATCTAAGCAATAATAATAAAATAAAAAAAACATAATGAATTTTCGTGAAATAATAAAAAACATGCATCCGTCCTCACAGACGTTTGCGATTGTATTTATTATATTAAATAGAATATTATTTGTAATCTCGATTTAAAACGAGCTCTCGTCCGGTCGTTGCTGGAATAGCCTCTTGGGCTACCAGCGAATAGGTAAGGGGAAAAACGGGCATGTCGCTGGGCATCGTAGTCTGAGAATGTACCACCGTTTTCAATTAAACCGAAGCTCATAATATGCAGGTAACATAATGTCAATAGTGCTCACATATGGTAGTTGAACGTATAAATATTACTTAATATTTACTTTGGACTGTAATACTGTTTATTGGAACATGTAACTTGTGAATCAATGGTGAGGTACGGTCCAAGTTACGCTCCGGAATCTATTTTAGTATGAATTCGACTCGATTATTGGTGGTAGGACCTCTTGTGAGTCCGCGCGGATAGGTACCACCGCCCTGCTTAGTTCTGCCGTGAAGTAGTAATGCGTTTCGGTTTGAAGGGTGGGGCAGCCGTTGTAACTATACTTGAGACCTTAGATATATCTCAAGGTGGGTGGCACATTTACATTGTTGATGTCTATGGCCTCTAGTAACCACTTGACACCAGGTGGGCTGTGAGCTCGTACACATATCTAAGCAATAAAAAAAAGACAGTTCTTATTTAATGAATTAGGCTGAAGTTATTGACTTACGTATCAGACTTGCAACAGCACACTGAATGGAAGGTGGTGGATACTGCGAAGAGAAGACACAGTGCTAGTCCGTACACTACAGCTGCGATGGCCTGGGGCGCATTCACGGAGCGGGAGAGAAGTTCCCGCGCTCCGAGCGAAGCCGGGGCCACGCATAATGCGTGGGTACAGACATTTGCTACATTCTCCACCTATATATACATAATGTTAATTGTTGAAAACTATTCACTTCTATCGTACAAACGATCGTTTAGGTGAAATATTAGAAAATATTTTTCACAAACAAAAGTCTTCGTGTGTTTATTTGTAGTTAACTACGGATGTAGGAATCGTGCTATATGCAGTGCTACGGTTATTTTGTAATTAGTAGCCGGTTTAGGTTGAGCCCATGGGTTGTGTTGACATTTTATTCAGATTACCCACATTAAGATGGATACCTAATTGTGTTTACCTTTCTTTGGTTTTACAATTTTAATTTGATTAACGTTCGCGTTTCATTAAGAAAATACCAAGGGATAAAAGACTTTTTTTTTCATATTATCGTCGAACATAGTGGAGAGACACCAATATGATGAATGGTATTCGCTTAGCCTTAATGAGTCCTTACAATGATTTGGTTTTTAAATGCCAGTTTGTATTGTTGTTGTAAACGTTTCGCTTTCGAGGCGAATTTTCAAGAGGGTAAAAAAATTTGTCTGATCAAAACATATATGTGGGTAAAAACGAATGGTATATTTTAGCTGTGAATATTGACCATGCAAGTGCTGAAACACTGGTCGAGAGCATAACAAATATCAAATTCATCATAAGAACCAATCAAGACTGTGTATTTCTAATAAATAATTGAAATTATTTGGTAATTATCATTTTTTTCCATGAAGCCATTTGAAATAAATGGCTTAACATAATTAAGTCTAACAAATTAATTTGTATAAAAAAAAACACAAATATGGATTAATTATAATAAGAATGGATCGACAGCATGCCACAAAATCATAATTTAGTATGATGGTAAATCATTACTTATCATCTGCGCTGAACAGAGCTGTCAAAAGAAGGTTAATTCCCAAAACTTTCCATTACATTTTAAACTTTCTTTTCAAGATCTTTCGGTCTAAACTAGTTTAAATATTGATGTGTTTGCATATGATTAATTTCAAGGTTCACAAAAAGTTTATACTATTACAAATATTTTTTATAATAAAATATATCTTGTTTCAATTTACAATTACATACCAAGGTAGTGGGTAAATCTAAATGCATTAGAAATCCAAAATTATGGGAAGACCATAATGGTAAAAATCTTACACCAAGTCAGTAATCAGTATGATTAGACTTAGTAGACCATGGCTAATCAATAAGTTTCTAATTTTTCGAATAAAAGGGCATGTTACATTTATTGGTCTTGGATCACAGTGTGTTTCTCATGCAGTAGCTGTTGACTTTTGCAAATCTTTAACAAATTTTTATTTACAATGAACTTCACTATCCAATTAATACCCTTTAGATCAATAGCTTCTCTTCCCTTTGTACGGATACATAAAATATTGTAATTATTATAATTTAATTTCATTCCGAATATTTTTCCCAATAGTGATGTTTTAATTAAAATATTTTATTCAGCTTCGTTAAAATTTCAGTTTACTTTTTATTTTTTTATTGATAGTGTGTAAAAACAACTTGTTTCCACCTCTCAAATATTTATTTATGTATTTTGTTTGTGTTAGGTTTAATTTTTATTCATGTCCATTTATAATATGTTAAAAAAAAATTTACTCAAGATGCTTACAATAAATTTACAACTAATTTTATTATATCCTCAATATATTTTACAGTCAATAATATTGCTTTTAACTTTTTTTAACTTGTTTTATCGAATAAATTTTATATTATAATTCTCTAAAAAATACATACCGTGGTAGGCACATATGCCTTATTGGAAGTAGCACGTTCATTCATCCACTTCACACTCTTGAGTCTTTCCCAAGGAAGATCATATTGGAAATATATTTTACTTTCATTGAATTTAGATTTAAATTTCATTATTATCACAGAAAACAGGCTTACAACTTCCCCCATTTGCACGTCGTACCTCGTTAGTGCTTAGTGTTAGTAAATGGTCATGAGGCTAATGCGTGTAAGCTGAATCTGGTAACTACATTTATAATATTCATGTTAGTTTTAAAATTACATTTTTTTTTTGTTTTCTTTCCAAGACGTACTTGGTTAGACTGCGAAGCGTAACCGCTCCTATCAACAGTACTTGACAGAATGAAAAATTTATTGAGTTGACCGTATGACTTTGGTTACCAGACTGATGTTTGAAATTTTCCTCAAACTTCTATTACAAAGTTTACTGAAAGAAAAAATAAGGTAAGCTTATAACACTTTTCAGTAAATTAATAGAAGGTATTGATGGTTCTCTGTTACAACATTTATTTCGTATCTCAAAATAATATAAAACTCTGAACTAGCAGTTTTCCGTTGGCAATTTTTTTCATACGTTGATTAGAAGACGGCATTTTATTTAAAAAAACAGGTTTGATAATGACATTGGCCAGTCACAATACAAAGTCCAATATCAGTGTTTATTAACGACCTGTGTACACGTACCTATTAAGTGATTTAATGATTTAGTAATTTATTTGTGCGATTTTTTATTTTAAGAATGGAAGAATTACTGGAGACGGATTGCCAGTTTCGTCAGAAAAGGTAGGCGAACACGGAATAAGCCAGGAGGAGTAGAAATTGCTAACAGCGGTCCGAGTGCCTTCGAAGGAGGCCTATCATCTAGGGGCAGATGCATCGCGAATTCATCTATTACCGGATCGGATATTCAGTATTATATTTATACCTAAAGTTGATACCATATTTCTTAAAAAATATATACATATATATATCTGTTGACAAACGAAGATGAAGAATTAAATATGTAGTCTGTGTATGAAATGTTCGTACAATGCAGTAACTTTGTTACTTGATGCCGATATATTTTGATTTTCTTTAGACAAAAATTACCCCCGACATTTGTGGAGTTTCTACCATATGGCAAGGTATTTTTAATTTGATTTAAGTAAGATTTTCTGGCGGGAATGTAAGTAGTATAGTTATCTAAATTTTTATCTAGTTGTATAAATTAAGATATTTTGTTAATTTGGTGTTTCTGCGAGGTTTGAATGTGTCAATGGTGTTTAATTCCAGCTAAAGTGCAGAAGTATGACAAAATGAAACGAGATAGCGATCATAATTCTAACGCTTTGGCTAAAAGACTAATAACCAGATTATTAAATATTAACTATATGATTAAAATCAGCATTGAACTGTGATCAGGATTTTTGGCGAGAATGCAAGGAGCGAAGTTTTTTTTGTTGTTAATTTAGCGTATCTCCAGGTTTATATGTGTAATAACGGTGGTACACAAATATGAAAAATGTAACAAAGTGTAAAAAAGTCTCACAGAATTATCATTATTATATAAAGTAATATAATGTATGTAATTAATAATTGAAGATTTAAACAAACCTCACCCACGCAGCAAATGGAAGCCAATAGAGCCATACATTTGTCGTCGTCATGGCCTAAAGGATAAGACGTCCGGTGCATTCGTGTCGAGCGATGCACTGGTGTTCGAATCTCAGGCGGGTAGGTACCAATTTTTCTAATGAAATACGTACTCAACAAATGTTCACGATTGACTTCACGGTGAAGGAATAACATCGTGTAGGTAATAAAAAATCAGACCCACAAAATTATAATTTGCGTAATTACTGGTGGTAGGACTACTTGTGAGCCCGCGCGGTAGGTACCACCGTCCTGCCTATTTCTGCCGTGAAGCAGTAATGCGTTTCGGTTTGAAGGGTGGAGCAGCCGTTGTAACTATACTTGAGACCTTAGAACTTACATCTCAAGGTGGGTGGCGCATTAACATTGTAGATGTCTATGGGCTCCGTAACCACTTAACACCAGGTGGGCTGTGAGCTGTGGAACGCGAGGAGTAAAGTTGTGTGATTTGTTTTATTTTGTCTACCTATTTAGTAGTATTTCTTCAGGTTTAAATGGTGGTTTATTAACTGTTTAATATCTGTGAAAGTGCACAAATGTGGGAAAATGAAACAAAACCGCTGGACTTAATTGCTCGGGATCTTCCAAAAAGTCCAGTGAAAAAGATGATACCTATGGTATGAAATAAAATCTCAGTAAAATGGTGGTCAGTTTTTAAAGGGATTTTATGACCTGGTAACTAAGCCTTTAGGTCGTCTTATTTTAATTTTAATGAAAACTTTTTTTCTTTGAAAAATGATAATAATATTATGAAATGAAATGAAGTTGATTAATATGAAACATGGCATGAAATGAAATGATATAAAATGAGATGAGATGATATGGTATGATACTTAGATTTTTTCAGTGGACTTTTTGAAGGATCCCGAGAAGTTACGTCCAGCAGTTTTGTTTCATTTTGCACCATTTGTGCACTTTCACAGATATTAAACAGTTAATAAACCACCGTTATTACACATTTAAACTAAAAGAAATACTAAATAGGGAGACAAAATAAAACAAATCACACAACTTCACTCCTCACGTTCCCGCCAAAGTCACAGTTTTGGCGGTCTTGTCTCACCATAGATTATGTCACTGGGCTATTGAACGCAGCTAGTAAGGCCAATTAAGCCACCATTATTAAAAGCATTATTAAGGTTTTTGTATTATATATTGTGTAGATAGTAAACTAGCTTGCAACCCACCTGCTGTAAAGTAGTTACCGGTTTTAAGAACCGTGAACACTGAATTTGTTATTTCAAATTTTATTCTTAAATAATTTATTTATGTACAAACTACATAATTATTAATATAAATTTATGAAAAAGTTTGTTAAATTTTATATAGCGATTATACATTAGCTATAAAAATGTTACCAAAGAAATTATATTATAAGAAATAAACTAATAATCTTTATTGATCACTATAGGTTTATGCTTAACTAAAACTATTGAAGTATTCCAGATGGTCTGTGTGTATACTTCACTGGTGACCCCGACGTGAGGGGGTGATGTGGCGGGTAGCCATCATACAACGCAAGATAATTGACAGATGCCTGAATCTCGCTTACGACATTTTCAAGATATAGCGCATATATACAAGTTCCGAACAACAACATTTGGACCGGCGGTCTACCGAGCAAATATCATCCGCTCGGTGGAAGATCTTTCCTTTCGTCGTAAACTCCCCAAACTATGTATAGAGGGTGTCCCATAAGTGGACCAACGAGCTATGTGGAATAGAAGAAATTTATATGTAAGAATAAATAAATAAATCTATTATCTTAGGTCTTGCAGTTTTAAAGTTGTGGATTTTTTATATTTTAAAGTGAAATTGTCATACAATGTACACAAAATAAATAAATAAATACAAAATCCATTACTATGCTTTTGTAATTTTTCTTACATGGCTTTCTAATTAAAATTATACTTAAGATAAAATTTCAGGAACATGAAAACGGTATTAGTGTACCAAGTTGTTTTTTAAATTAAGTTCTACAGGGCTATAATAAATTTTTTATACCAGTTTTGTTTAAAAATTGCACATCTATTGCTGTTTAATTTTCATGTTGCTAATAATTATTCTTAAATATTAATTTAATTAGGAAGCCCAATGCATAACTACATAAAATAAAAAAAGCATGATAATCGTTTTTTTTTAATGTTAAATTGTGTGTATATCGCAAAACTTCATTTTAATATTTAAAAAATCCATAGCCTCACAAGTAAAATACCTAGGACAATAAATTTAAGTGTTTTTCTTAGATATTAATGTCTTTATGTTTGTCTACAACTTACGGGACACCCTGTATAAGGTCAAGTATAATTCATTCTTACCACATTTGAACAAAGTTATGTACAATGTCATTCTGATAGGCGTGTGTACAATTAATGACATAATACTTTTAAATATTTAATATATTATTTGTTTTAACACTATCATTCTTGACAACTGTGCCAAACATGTGGTATCATGACACTATTAGTGAACTATTTGTAAAAAAGTGCAAGATACATAGAGATCTAGAGATCTGTAGTCCTACAATGACAATAGTCTGTAGAGCTATTAAACACATCTGTAGTAGCAGGATCCTTATCTACGACTTTCCAACTATCAGATACCACGCAACCAAGATTAATTCATTGAAACATAATACATTCCTATTGAGACTTCCACCTTACGCCTCATGTGTGGGTCTCTGGTACTCATGTTTCTAATGTCTATAAGCTAAGGTAAATACTGAACACCAGATGGATCATGAGCATATCTGACAGTCTACTTAATAAAAATATGTACACAATTAGAATTACAATATTAGAAATTATTTTCAAATAACTGTAACAGTCTCTTTATCTCTGCTATCCTTGCTGCCTGAGCTTGTACAGGGATCATAGCTTGTGACACTTCTTCACCTTTTGCAAGTATTGTATACATACTCTTAATGTTATTGTCCATTGCATCGCAAGTCTTCCCTACTGCATCCTTATAAACATCCATATTTTCAGCAGTAAGTGATGAATTTGAATGCAAAATACTAGACAAGTTTTCAATTAAATTATCAACTGATTGAGCAATTTTTTGAGCTTCATGTTCAAGATCATGTAATACTGTGATGTCTATTTGACCTATCTGAGGAGCCAAAATCTGTCTGTATAGCTTTCCTGAAGGTGTGCTGGAACGTGATGCACTGGAACTACCAAAGACAGGTGTTTCTCCTTTTTTAGCAACTGGACTTGATAGTTTGATTTTAAACTCTAAATCATCTGCAACATAATGGGTCATTTCACCTTCATACCTCACATGACCGTCCATGTCTAACGGTAATTTATCTTGCTTACGGTTTTCTGATGGCAAATCATAAGGTCTAGATGGTCCTGCAGTTTTTCCCTGGGTATCTGGTTGTACTTGATCGGAGTGAAAGGATATTTCGCTGTATGAAGCAGTCATTCGAGATATTGCATTTTCATCCATTTCATCTTGATTTTTTAGTGTTTCTTTGGTACATTTTTCTTCTGTCGGGGTCGTGAGTTCTTCAGTGTTTTCAGACATTATTTGGGTATGTATTCTTCTTTTACGATAAAGCAGTATCTTGTATTAAGTAATAAAGTTGTGATGATTATGTAGTACCTTTCAATGGATTGCTGGAAAAAATCCAGCCCATTTTTTTAATGATATCCTAAGGGTTATTATTAAACAATATTATTGCAATAATCGGAAGCAAAATTTAGCGTTTACCGAGTATCTACCAGTAATATTTTAAGACCGAGCATCAAAAAAAAATAAGTTTCCAATGTTTGCATTTACAGTAATTTACATTTTACACTTCAGTTTCAGTTTCAGTCATCTATTTTGTTTGTTAGGGATTTTATGACCGGGTAGCTAAGACCTTTAAGTCATATCTTATTTTAATTTATAATCTATTCTTATTTTTATGAAACATGATAATATGGAGTGAAATGAAATGAAGATGATTCATTTGAGACATTAATCAACTGGGATGAAACTAAATGAAATAAAATGAGATGTAATATAATCTCAGTAAAATGGTGGTCATTTACTAAGATTTATTCAGTAGTTTTTTTTTTATTGCTTCTTTGTGTGAACGAGCTCATAGCCCACCTGGTGTTAAGTGGTTACTGGAGTCCATAGACATCTACAACGTAAATGCGCCGCACACCTTGAGACATAAGTTCTAAAGTCTCAGTATAGTTACAACGGCTGCCCCACCCTTCAAGCCGAAACGCATTACTGCTTCACGGCAAAAATAGACGGGGCGGTGGTACCTACCCGTGCGGACTCACAATAGGTCCAACCACCAGTAATTTCCTTTTTTTTTCGGAGGATCCCCAGAAGTTACGTTCTGCGGCTTTGTTTCTTTTTTCCACATTTGTGCACTTTCATAGATACTAAACAGTTAATAAACCACAGTTATTACACATTTAAATATGAAGAAACACTAAATAGACAAAATAAAACAAATCACACAACTTCACTCCTCGCGTTCCTGCCAAAAAGTGTTTTTACTTTTTTTATCTTATCAAAGCGCAGATGACAAAGATAATTTAAAAAAATACCTGGCCTTTTACTGTTAAATAACTGTAAAGTATTCGAAACGTTGGAAAAAGAAGATAGTAAACGAGAGAACGTATCGTAAAATAATTTTTAATTACTTTCTCAAAAAGTTGAAGGCCAAAAAAATCAGTTTAAAACATTTTTTACAAAAGCTTAAATCCCAGTCGCTTTTTCGAAACATCACAGTTGCGAGGTTCTAAGCAGTAGTCTCTACCAAAGGCCTAAGTGTCAAAATTGCGGGAATTTTTGACATTTGTCAATAAAAACATCGTGAATTGTGAAATTCATTTGAGATCAGTGAAATTTATTGATTTATCAGGTCTTTTACTCTGTCTAATTATAGGAACCATAACTTAATAATGTTTTACGAAATTTAATTGAACTAATTGGTGAGTTTGTATACTAAAAAATAGTCGAAACCCACTAGTACGTAGCGAATTAACATGGCGTTTCGGATCGACATGTGCGGATGATAAAGTACGTTCTTTGTGGTTTTGTTCCATTTAATATTAATTTGTTGAGAATCGTATTCGAGTCGTTAATTCGTTGGAGTGTCCCTAGCATTATTCATTAGTTACATATTAATTCCGTGAGTTTGTATGTAGAATTACGACACAAGTACTGCAATGGTGAAAACCCGTCGCAGTAATGGAGAGAACGGGGAGGTTGACGATGGGAATTACACTGTAAACGTCGTGGGCAGCATCTCAGATGAGAAGGTGACACGCTGTGTAACATGCCGTTTGATTTTGCGAGAATTCCGACCTTTTGCTTTTGTTTAGAACACCATTTTGTGAGCACTTCCTGTGCCCATTTTCCTTATTGTTGCTGCAATTTTATTGCATGAAAAATGTAGTGCTCCTAGTTACTTATGCTAAGTAAGTGTTATATTACTTTTAAATGTACAAAAAAAAACAAATTTCACAATGTAATAGTAAAATCATCAATTAATGTGAAATGAAAATTCTTCCTATACATTTTTGTCGTCTATTTAAACTATTAGTGCAGACAAAGAATATAAAGTAAATTGAATTCACTGCAAGAAAATGATTTTCTTATTTATTTTGGTTTTAACCAAGAATGTTTAAAAAGTGCATGGGGTTTTGTGGCTGTTATGGAGTTACTAGTTTTAATGCATGTCTCTTATTTAAAGAAGCCCATATCTGAATGGTGCCACTCTTGTTATACTACAATCAAAGAATAAAAAATATAAAATAGAAGCAATACTTAGATGTTTATTTATGATCATTTTACTATGGATTTTGATTTACCAAGATTAAAACTTCTTATTACTTAATTATATATTTAAATGTTATAAAAATGGTAGGACAGCTTATTTCTCTTCAAAATATTCACCATTTATTTTTAAACAAAATATCAATAATAGTTCTTAATATGTAAAATAAAATTAATTCACATATTTATGAATGTTAAATAAGAAATTGTTGTGTAGCTGTTGATTGGCAGTTGAGCTCATATCTAACTGTTGTAGTTGGTTACTGTAGCCTATAGAGATAACAACTTGAATAACACCTACCTTGACAAGCGAGTGTCAATAAGTTAGTAAGTTCATAAGATCTTAAGTATCTTCATGGCTTAAAAATTCTGTTTGCTTTAGATATTTGCAAAATTATTAAGAAAAAAAGTGTGAGTTTTAGGCATTAATGTTCTGCATGATCCATTTGTTTACTGCTAATTGAAGAATATTACGTTACTACAATATAATTGGTAATAAAGGCCTTTTGTATTTGAAATTTTATTGACATTATCAAGAATATAATTATCATCTTAATTTGATTGGTGATTTTGCCAAAGAAGTGCCCCTAGACCTAAATGGGTAACAAAAGGCATATCACACACTTAGTGAAGTGGTTTCCAGGTCCCCTAGATATCATAAGGTGAATACCGCTTTGAGTATTTTATAGTGTCTAAAAATGTTTATATTCTAAATAATTTGGTGTTCTAATAAACAATGAAATATCAATATTATACTAATGGCTGTTAAGACCAAAATAATCGTTAAAGCTATTGTGTGTATATTTCTGATTTCATACAATCTAGTTTGAAGTATAGGATGACAATGCAATTGAGACAATGACCTGATGCCTTTGGTAGGTGGCAACTTTCATGTTCAGTTGTGTATGGTTTACATTTCATCATTAATCATTATTTAACACTAGGTGGTTTGCTAAATAAAATCTCAAATGCAAACTGATCCATTGATCTTCACTGTGAGTTAGTGCTAATGTATTCTGTTATTACAATAATGAAGCAAAAGATGAATAACACTATTGTGAACAACAAGAATACTTGAAATAATCTTGATTGGAGTAAAATGTAGTTATATAAAACAGTATCATGTTGAATTCTGCTATTAAACTGTTTAATGACTAACATTAAAAATGTAGGTGTCTAACTGGACCCAGCGAGAGCTGAGGAGCAGTCAGTACAAAGTTACCAGGAAGATCCAGCGCTGGCCTACTAAATGTAAGTTATGTGGATCAGCTTAGACTTGATTTGAATACAATCTGAAATTTATTTACCATATAATTTAAGAACATTATGTTTAGTTTGTTAAAATCCATTTCTCATTTCTTTTGATTGATCCTTAGTATGCCTATTTCATGAGAATTTAAAATTGTTTTTTAATTCCACGTGCAATTTGGTTTTATGAGAACTAATTGATTTAAGCATTAGAATAATATATTCAGTTTTTGTAGTCTTAATACCATCTCTACCTGTTAGAACTACAAAACTTAATTTGATTTAAAATAATGAGCTCTTCATAGTGGTGCTTTAAACATTTTATGTTCGACTGACCGTGACTTCATGGACTTAAGTGGTTTTATATACTTTTAGACTTAAATACTTTTTTTAGATAAACTTAAAGAGCATAAAAATTTAAACTAAATCTTAGTATTTGAATTCTGTCCTGTAATTTTTGTGTGATGCATGCAAAATGGCAGTCCTCAATTAGTGATGTCAGTATTGGTTTTGTGAAACAGTTTCTTCACATCTTGGGCACAATTATTATGAAACTATATGAGAAATATTATCATGTCTCGAGTCATCTTTTTTGCATTTTGTATCAAAAAGCAGCAGATATAAATGTTATTTAGGCAGGCACTAATATCTTAACCTGTGTGCTATTAGGTGGGGTCCCGAACCTATAAACAATGACGTGAAGCCCTATTTGATTGAGTTCAAAGTTGTATGTCCTGCCTTTCATATGTGAAAAGATGTATACACAACAGAAATGTGGAGACACAGATCACAATATGCCCTACCAATATATCTTTAGATTAGTAGGTACTATACACAGTACAATAGGACAGTTATATTTTATTGACTAAAATATGAGATTTGTACAGGCAATGTCTACTATTAAAAAAATGAGTATAAGTATAGTGCAGAGAAGAATAGTGATTTCTTCAATAACTGAATTTACTACTTCATTTTTACAGCACTCTAAATCAAATTATAAAAATATTTTACTTTTCACAGATCGCAAGCGTAGAACCATAAAAATGCCACGAATCGTTTTCCCTGAAAGCGATACAGACCCTGAGAAGTACTCGAGGCGGTAAGGGCATACACATTATTTTAAATTGACTGACCATCACAATTGTGAACCTTAGAAATGAGTGAACACCTGTTTGTGTTGGAATGTAAAAGTGAGATTTATGTTCAGCACTTTTTGGTCTCTAGTTAGTGTGATGACAGGGCACTAGACATAGGTACCATGAAGAATATTAAAGTTGTACACTACAACTATCCAGCTGCTTCCACTTCAGTCTGTTATTAACTCAGATATAATAATAATAATATATCAATAAATAAATATCTACAATGAGCTGTGTTTTTCATCGATTGAGCACAGATTATGTCATCATGGTTAAAATTCTAATATATCAATAAAATATATATAAATGGAAAAAAATGATTCGAGCCCTACACCCCAGCAGAGGGTAATAGGAAAGAATGATGATGATGATGATGATCATAAAATAGGTTTGTTTGTTTGTATATTATACATTCACATTGCCTTTATCTGTTTGGGTAGAGATTTTGTAGGCAGCTCAGTCGTGCTTTTTGTCACAGAGTCATCATCGCACTACAGGTGTGGCGCGAATAGTCTCAATAAACTAGTATTTCATAACTTAATTCACGACAGTCATTGCGATAAGTTAAACGGTATTTCATTTTGCCTCCAACAGTTCACGACAAGTAAGAGTGTTTTTTGCTGATGATAATGACACAACAAACAGGATCCGTCGTAGTCGAGCGCCCAGGAAGAATTACATGGAAGACAGCGAAGACAAACCAATACAGGAAAGTAAGTATTGTGAAAATAAAAGCACTGAAGATAGAGAGGCAGACCACAATCTGTCTCATGACTTGCACACGAAGCCTGTGGAGGGTTTAAGATTATGGAAAAATGTTTCCAATATAACTTCTATAGCCTATCCACACCAACTTTGGTCTGAGAGTGAATCACACAGTATCACAATGTAAATACTGTCTATCACTCATCTAGAGACACGAGTTCAAATTGCATTGTAATAACAGATATTCTACCAGAATGTGTAACTGCATTGTGACAACTTTTTTTTGGGTGTAGAGATTGAATCACCCAATCATGGGGTGCCATAGGGTGGCATAATATGTATAGTTGAATCTAGTAAATGGGCCCTTCGTCTATAACAGCCTAAGATAAAAAAAAATTGTTTAAAGATGTCAGAAGAAGTTGCCGCAAGCGCAAACTGCTCCATCACAATTTCAACGAGAGCTGGATCACTAATGAACTAAAAGTGAAAGGATACCCAGACTTGTATGGCTTTCCTGGTTCCAGTTCATCTGATGAATTCACTTCTGGCGATGAAGCGAGAGTTTCTTCAAAGAAATTGGTGAGTACCTAACTTTTTCTACTGGTTCTTGGTCACTTGTGAATCTGCACTTGCAGTACATTCTGACTCCATCTATTCATGGATCGTTTGGAACCTCGGGGTCTGCGGAGGGACTTCGGTTCCCTCTGTATTCTGTACCGTATGTTCCATGGGGAGTGCTCTGAGGAATTGTTCGAGATGATACCGGCATCTCGTTTTTACCATCGCACCGCCCGCCACCGGAGTAGGGTTCATCCATACTACCTGGAGCCACTGCGGTCATCCACAGTGCGTTTCCAGAGATCTTTTTTGCCACGTACCATCCGGCTATGGAATGAGCTCCCCTCCACGGTGTTTCCCGAGCGCTATGACATGTCCTTCTTCAAACGAGGCTTGTGGAGAGTATTAAGCGGTAGGCAGTGGCTTGGCTCTGCCCCTGGCATTGCTGAAGTCCATGGGCGACGGTAACCACACACCATCAGGTGGGCCGTATGCTCGTCTGCCTAAAAGGGCAATAAAAAAAATAAAAATAAAAACAATTCTATCATGGCCATGGGCTTGGTCATCTAGAATATAATGAAAATGTTAGACTTCAAAATAAAATTCACTTCACCAAAATATATGAAAATCTAGTTTATCTATTCTCACTATGGTGCACGACATCCAGCTAACGTAGTCGTGTATTGTAGACTCCGAATCACCCACAAACGAACACAGATGAAGACACACAGCTGTCGAGACAGCGTCGTACTTCAGCGAGGTTCACCAACAAGAAGAATAATGTGCGTAACCAAAAATATACTTTTTTCTTGTTCCCTAATATCTACCGTAAGGCATCAATATACTTTTTTCTTTTTTTCTTGTTCCTTAATATCTACCGTAGGCCGCAATATACCTTTTTCTTTTTTTCTTGTTCCTTAATATCTACCGTAAGGCCTCAATATACTTTTTTCTTTTTTGCTTGTTCCTTAATATCTACCGTTAGACCTCAATATACTTTTTTCTTTTTTTCTTGTTCCTTAATATCTACCGTAAGGCCGCAATATACTTTTTTCTTTTTTTCTTGTTCCTTAATATCTACCGTAAGGCCTCAATATACTTTTTTCTTTTTTGCTTGTTCCTTAATATCTACCGTTAGGCCTCAATATACTTTTTTATTTTTTTCTTGTTTCTTAATATCTACCGTAAGGCCTCAATCAAATGTAATTCAAGTGTATCCTGGTCACGCTTAGAGAAGCGTGACCAGAGATTAATTAATAGAGATTAATGTTACTAGATACCTGAAAACGCAATTTTTGCTAAAATGCTGTCGCGCCATCTATCGGCAGTTGATGGTGCTATTGATACAGACATTCTTTAAAATGCAAAAACAATTGTACAAAATATCAATTAAAAACATGCACGAGCACATAATATGTAGTTTAGTGAATTGTTTGTTGTGTTTTTTCAATACGACCAAAACATTTCTTTTCATAAATATCGCACCCTCAGACTTTAAGTGGCTTAATCCAAAATTCTTATTTTTTGGTAAACGCCAAAAATGTAATTGAAGAATTGTAATTTTTGGGTTTTTAATTAAAAAAGTTTTGCCTTGTTGTTGATTTACTAAGGTGGTTTAAAAGTGACGGAAACTATGCCTTTTTCTTTTCTAAGTAATTTAATTTTCCTTTTTAATTTTAAACAATTTTATAAACCGTTAGATTATATGTTTATAAGTCCTTTAAAATATTATATAAAACACATTTTCTTAAAATTTTTAGTTAGGCCACTTCAATTTTAAAGGTGCGATATATTATCGATTAAAATGTTAGTTTTCTTAGTAATTTTCTATTTATGTTCATCTAAAAAAAATTGTTTTCGAGTTTTATATTAAAATTTTATTACGACCTCAATATTATTTGTTAAAATTGTCTGTTGTATGTTGGAAATCACTGTTCAACTAATCGATCTACACATAACTTTGCGGTCATATAAATCAGAAATAGACAGTATCTATGAGATTGGGTACATAATAAATACACATAATAGTTGTAGAAAACTATACACTGATAATAGTTTACAATATACAGGGTGGTACTGAATCGGATTCAGAAGATGAGAATAATCAAACGGTTATAGAAAAGAAACCGGCCAACGGTATCGAAGTAAACAAGGCTGATGATAAGTTGATGCACGTCGACAACGGATGTAAGAGTGAAAACTTAAAGACTGAAAGAGAAACGGTGCAGGCACAGGACAGTGAGAGGTGTGTTTTTTTTTTTCATATACAATATTTACCATCAAATAAAAAAAATAAAAAAATTGCATTTATTTAATAATAATAATTGCATTTATTTACTCCACAATACAAATACAAATAAGTTTTCAATTAATATAACATAATAATTCTAATTCTAAACAATATGACAATATATTATACTAACACAGTGGGGATAAAACGGCCGCGGCTCAGCTTTGTGATAGCTGAAACTATCACTGTTATTCTGCCGCTGCCTGTAATCTTAATCTATAAACTAAATCTAATAATACCCAAATTTAAAATTATGTGGCATAATTTACAGAATCCCTGCCTCCGCACTTTGCTGCTTAAGTAGACATTCCTTATTAAAGTATTTGGAAGGGTTTACTCCTTGTTAGATATCTATACTAATCTATACTAATATATAAATCTACAGTGGTTTTTACGGATGTCCCGCTATAACTACTGGACCATCGTTTAAATGATATTACTTTATAGTATTAGAAAATACTGAATTTCCAAATTTTAATTTTGTAAGTAGTTTGCCGATTTTGATTGTTTTAAATTTTTGATGATATATGGCGATATAAACTGGCTACGTAACCAGAGATATGTAGCCAGAGTCTACAATTTTGTCTGGGATTTAAAACTATTTTAAAATTGAAATTTGAAACTACATATTTTAGTAAAGCTTCGATGCAACAGGGTTGAGAATTCGACTTCATGTGTCAATTATGGGTGGCAGCATTCCTGTTGTATCTATGGGATTCCGTCACCACTGAACACTAGCAGTAGCTCATTCACCCAATCCTGTACCAACAGAATTATATCCCAAAAAATATCACCATGAAAAGTCATATTTTAATGCTTTTCTTACTGCTGATGTTAAGGCTACGTACGGACTATGCGGTTAGCCGCAATACGGCCATTGGCAGTTTACGTTTCACCGTCGCTTCGCGCATTTTATCGATAATGACCTATTGATTTCGATACAGAAAAGTTTATAATTGAGATACAAAATAGATAAAGTAGGCGGTCACCGTCCTCGCAGAACCCGTCGCTTGCGACGAAGGGTTCGACGAGTAAATTAACCCATAGACACAGTCCACTGAGTTTTTCGCCGGATCTTCTCAGTGGATCGCGTTTCCGATCCGGTAGTAGATTCTGCGAGGCACTGCTCTTGCTAGGGCCAGTGTTAGCAACAGTCCCGGTTTGAGCCCCGTGAGCTCACCTACACGTTAGGGTGAAGCTGAAATAGCCTCTCAAGTCTATCAGCATAGGTAGGGAAAAAAAAGATACAGAAAAGTTTATAATTGAGATACAAAACAGATAATATAGTAAATAGCTGCTGCTTTTTCGACGTCCATCTTGGAAATGGATCGATCCAACCGCAAATTACGACGGTATCTCATCCGCATCCAACAGACGGATGGCCACATTGCGGGTAACCGCTTAGTGCGTAGGTACTTTATTACCAACAAAAATCCTGAATATTTGTATTTCAGCAACCAACCACCCTCGAGATCTACCAGAAGGAAACCGAGAGGTAAACCGAAGAAAGACGACAGCCAGAACGAGACTGGTAAATACACACAGACAGACTGTTTGACATATAAACGAGTAACAATAGTATCTTAATGAGTTTCATCGTCGGCGTAATGGCCTCATGACCGCACGTTTCTTAATGTATGGTTATGGTGGTCCTACTACGAACTAGACTAGTATTTATTTGACGCAGTTTTGTTGTTTATATATCGATAAAATAAGACTGGGCAGATTTAATATGAAACCAATTTTATTCGACAATATGGAGGGCGCCAAGCGAGGAATCTTCTTGTGTCAGCACGCCTGCATCAAATCACGTTTGGGAGGTCTCAATTAAGCTATAGGCCTGCGTTTCATACTCTTAGATGGATGGACGAGCTCACAGCCCACCTGGTATTAAGTGGTTACTGGAGCCTATAGACATCCACAACGTAAATGCGCCACCCACCTTGAGATACAAGTTCTAAGGTCTCAAGTATAGTTACAACGGCTGCCCCACCTTTCAAACCGAAACGCATTACTGCTTCACGGCAGAAATAGGCAGGGTGGTGGTACCCACCCGCGCGGACTCACAAGAGGTCCTACCACCACTCAAATTATAATTTTGCGGGTTTCATTTTTATTACACGATGTTATTCTTTCACCGTGGAAGTCAATCGTGAACATTTGTTGAGTACGTATTTCATTTGAAAAATTGGTACCCTCCTGCGGGATTCGAACACCGGTGCATCGCTACAACACGACTGCACCGGACGTCTTATCCGTTAGGCCACGACGACTACTCTTCTGGAAATTCACTGTAAGATTTTCAATTAAAAGTTTATCGGGACGGTAATGACATTTTCAATTTGGTTCAATTATTTGTGAGGAAATGGGGTAGTAGATAGTAGGTAGAGGCGTTAGTGACAACCTCCTGTTTTTTTTCTCTCTTAGAATTTTATCATTTATAATTTGTACAAAATCGTGTCATAGGTATATCGATCGGGTGATAATACGATTTTTGTAAGAGTGTAATAATATTGTTGTATCAGGTACGCGAATGGATACGATTATTGTGCTTTTTATTATAATTCTGGAATTTTTAAAGGTTTTTTTATGTTTTTTTTTTTTAAATTCACCCGCACACTTTCGTAGCACAAAACTTACGTTTTTATGTTTCCTTTAAACAAGTGTACGGGTATGGAGATATTTGATTAGGTCTTGATGAGTTGTTAGATTGTAAATCTTCGATGCTTGAGTTTTTATCGACTTACATCAATCAACGCTTGTAAATCGTCCACCTTCACGGAGCTACCTCATTGATAGTCTCTGTACCCCATGATATGTAAGCGGAGTAAAATGTCCCTTCGGAACAAGGTGACACTTTATAAAACTTGCATAAGGCCCGTCATGACTTACGCGA
The DNA here is from genome assembly GCF_030267445.1 of Bombyx mandarina. Lineage (NCBI taxonomy): Eukaryota > Metazoa > Arthropoda > Insecta > Lepidoptera > Bombycidae > Bombyx > Bombyx mandarina. The sequence goes on from NC_143210.1 coordinate 10,959,248, forward strand.
GTGTGGTGTTCGCTCACGCGCCTTGCGCGCACAGATACCCGCCAATCCCTACAATCCCGCTTTCGCAGGCTAGCCGTCGGAGCTCCGTGGTTCGTGAGGAACGTTGACCTAAACGACCTCGTGGACCTCGAATCAATCCAGAAACACATGAAGTCAGCGTCGGAATGGTACATCGATAAGGCAATGCGTCATGATAATTGCCTTATCGTTGCCGCCACTGACTACTCCCCGAATCCTGATCACGCAGGAGCCAGTCCACCGTCGACGTCTTAGACACGTCCTTACGGATCCTTCAGATCCAATAACCCTTAAGACGCCTTCAGGTCTGGTAACCGTACACGTCGAACTCGACAAAGATTTCGACGTGCAACCTAACCTAAACATCAGCCCGCTGAGTTTCTCGCCGAATATTCAGCGCGTCACGATTCCGATCGGTAGTAAATTCAGTCGTGAAGCCCTTGAGTTGTTAAGTCTTCTTCGGAGGCGCTCGGGCAGTTGTTAGCAAATCCCACCTCTCCTGGCTGAGCCTTTGCTCGCCCACCTGCCCTGATGAAACTGGAAAGGCATCCGGGCCACCAGTAATCCCTCAAACATAATGATCGTCTCAGTCAAAATAGAAACGTTAATAGTTAGAACTAAAAAGAGAACATTTTATACCTAGCAGGAATTATTGCTCTATTAATACTTTTTTAAGGTTTAGTGTACGTACATTCAGCAGTGGCGGCTATGCGTCTGGCATTGCTACGACCGTGATTACCTTTCATCAGACGGACTGTTCTCGTCTGCCTGTAGAGACAATTAAAAAAATATTATTCTTATTAGCGTTGTGTATGTTCGTAATTGTAGTGGAAAGATGCTACTCTTGATGGCTATAAATATATATAATACGAAAACATTTTTTCACCACCGGGGTGCTGTAGTAGAGATGGGTCGTACTAGGTGAATCAGATACCTGTTCCTAATCTTAAGAAATACCTAATCCACATAATCTTCCTAATCTCATTCACAGCCAATACTTTACTTAGCAAGCAATCTCAATCTGCCTATTTCTAATCTTAAGTTATGAGTTCGTTACTAGGATTTGATTAATGTGATCGTTAGATCAGTATTAGAATGATTAGGATTAGGCATTTAGGGATTGTGAGATACGTTGCAACGAAAGTGAGTGAGGTAGCGCAGGTACAGGTGGGAGCGTATGCTGAACATACAATTTTAAGAATACGAAGATTAGGTGAAACAGGTGCATTATACACATTGACAAAATGGGATTAGGTGCAGCCTAATCTCGTAAAATACCTAATACTCGGGTCTGTTCTAATAAATCCGACTTATCTCTGTGCTGTAGTCTCAAGGCAAAGTGTACAAAATTTTCAAAATAATTCATGACCTAAATTAACCAAATCGGTCCAGCCGTTTTCGAGTTGTAGCGAGACTAACGAACAGCAATTCATTTTTATATGTATAGATTTAATTTTTTTTATAATTTTAAATACATTTGCTTAGTGTGGTTTAAGAGCCTAAAGTTGTAAGGTTTTGTCCACGACTTCAGCGTCGGAGACGTCGTCGACGGAGTCCGGCAGCGAGCTGACGCTGGGCCGCCAGCCGCGCCGCTCCAAGCGCACCCGGAAGCCGCGCTCTGCCTTCGTCGAGATCGCGCCCGCAGAAACACGGGCCAGAGGTTCGACGCTAACGTGCTACTTTTATTGCTTATCAGTTGAAAACTGTCAATATTTATTGTGACTTGCCAGAAACATGATCTACAAATTTTGATTTAGAACATGGTCCGTCAAATTAATAATGAGTTTAACCTCTTCAGGGATGAATTTTTTGAAGTATAAATAATATGAATTTCGTTTATTCTTTATTGCGTATTTGTCTATTTTATATAGAAAACAACTCAATAAGAAAAAAAAATATCAAAATTAGTGAATATTTATATAAAATAAATATTTCCAACATATGCGGCCATTTAGTCATAGATTTAAATATATAAATAATTAAAAAAAAAACAAGGTATACATGTGTCAATGTCCCTGAAGAGGTCAAACTAATTACTAATATTTCTCAAGGCCCACTGGTCAGTTAGTGGTTACTGCCACTCATGGATATTTATTATTTTTTTTATAATAATATGAAGTTTTATTTTGTTTACAGCAAAGACGTTCACAATAAGAAAGAAACCGTACAGTTTGAGAGAGAGAAAACCAAAGATATTACGCAGAAAAACGATCAGATGTTAGTATTTTCATTATTAATCTAGTCCAAGAAAACATAGCATAGAAAAAAGTAGCATAATTCAATTTAGATCACAAGTTTCCGGACCACTCAGTTTTATGAGGCAATTGGAGCTAATGGACATTAAAAATTGAATAACTTATGACATATAATCGAAATCACTTTGTCTACTATGCTTTACCTTATGAATTAGATTACTATTAATTTATGAATCTCGACAGCAGAAACAAAAGGTCGGATATCCACTATTTCAAAATTTCAATTTGTCTCCTAAAATCTATTCAAAGGTTAAATCTTTTTAAGTGACTAGCGGACCCGACAGACGTTGTCCTGTAAAAAATCACACAAATCGGTCCAGCCGTTTAGAAGGAGTTCAGTGACAAACACACGTACAGAAGAAATATATATATATATAAATGTGATTTTGTAAAAAAAACTTTTTTATTCATCATGTTTGTGGTATGAATTAATATTGATTATTGAATTACAGCACAATCGCCTTCAAGCAGCAGCACCACCAGCACCTCCAGCTCCGATACAGAAGAGGACCTCAATGTTTCTATGAAAAACAAAACGAAGGGCAGGTGAGTCTCACCATCCGTGTCGCGTGCAGTGCCCAGTGAATGAATGTGAAAATGATTTGTAAATCGTTTTTTAATCACGGCGGGTCGATGTTGACAGTCCGTGGCGGCCATTTTGTTTTTTTGGCCTCTGCTTAATCTATTAAACAACAGTGTTCTTCATTGTTCTGTCAGTGATGCCAAATCACTACGGCAGGTTACACGACCCAGCAACGCGTCCAAATGAAATATAATTGCTATCGAAATTAGTGGTCGTTAGTTCGTTAGCATCTTCAGAGGCGACTTTGCGACGTTCGGTGACCAAATTTGAGACGAGCGGTTTGGACAACAATCAGCCGACTCGTACGCCCAAGGAAAGCAGCAGCGATCGAAAACATCGTCGAGTTAGTTCCTCGTCGTGCACAAGAACTGGGTCTTTGGCAGACTTGCCGCATTTTGCGTCGGTACTTGGGCCTACACAATAGGTACAAGATCCAATTGACCCAGAACCTCAAAGTTAATAACTATAAACAAAGCCGGATGTTCTCTGACTACTAAGCTTTAGAGCGTTTGGAAGAATTGTGTCCACAATCCCGGTCGAAAATTATTTTTTAGCGACAGGGCGCATTTTCGGATGATTAGCAATTATAACAGCAACTCTTACGATGTTTACCATTGGTGACGATGCATACACAAACGTTTATTGCTTGGTACTAATTCTGGGCCTGAGTCGTGATTGGTCACGTTTCAAGGTGGGTGGCTTAGTTCATCTTGTGGTTTTTATGGACGAACCGCGAACCAATTAACACCAGTTGGGTGGTTATCTTGTTCACCCGTCTTTAAAAAATGTATGTCGGAGAAACCGTTCTATTAACACCATCGTCAGACATCACAGGGGCGAATAGGGTGATCGAGTTAAGAGAAATATTGAGCACACAAAACACGTTTGTCTTAGAACAATTTAGGAATCTTCACTTGACGTTAGCAAACGAAAACGAATGACAGTTCTTAGGACGGAGGCACCGCTCTTCAAGAAGGCGGGTTGATGTGTGCTGAGGCTCAGTGAATTTTGCCCCCTTTTTTATTTTCGGTTTTTTTTTAATTATTTGTTCGTCGTTTGTTCGTTAATGTTCGAATGTAAAAATTGTTTGTTCGTCTTTTATTTATTTATAATTAATTAAACAAATGATCACCGTTAAGTGGGCCCCCCTTACTAGATATCTTTATTTTTATCGCTCAGATTAATTCATTTTGATCAATTATCGTTTGTTCGACGACTATTGGTGATTGTTCGATCATAAAAACAATTAAATTTCCAATTATTAATTACTTTATATCTAATAAGCAAACCATCACCTCACGCCTACATTGCGCATGCGCCGCGGCGCCGGTTTTGTCAGTCAGCTGGCAATGGCCGTATTTACTAGCGTTTTGTTAACAAGTGCGTTTATACTGTCTAATTATTTCTTATGTAGATCAAAAAAATATTGAAAACTTCAATAAACTTCAACAATACTTCAACAAAAAAATGTCAGTAAAGACGTTAAAGTTAGTCGTAGACGTAGTCGTTAAAGTACGATTAGCGCCGTTTTAAAAATTCAGTTATTTTTAATGATATTGAATATTAACAAGCTCATAGAAATTTCAGTGATTTCTAATTATTTTAAGAATATTTTAGGAGTACAACTTTCGTGTTAAAATGATACTATTCATTACCATGCAATAGGAGATAGTTATGATACTTGTATTTTATAATAAAATTAATAATTCCTAAATTCATTACGTAAAAATGTACATGTAATGCACACAAAATCTGTTTTTGTTGAAATGATAATTATTTATAAGTTCAAGAAATATATTGCAGGGATATTTAGTAGAAATTTATTTAATATGGAAGAATAAACTTAGTATATATATACTCTATAAACAAGAGTTTAATTTAAAATAATATTTATTTACGTCTATATTAACTTAATTATTATTATAGAGAAGTATCTTGATTGATACATATTACAAAGCTTCGTTTTTTTTAAATTTAATAGTTTTTATGATCGATCAATCACCAATAGTCCCAATCGTCGAACAAACGATAATTGATCAAAATGAATTAGTCTAAGCGATAAAAATAAAGATATCTAGTAAGGGGAGGGGGGGCAACTTAAGGGTGATCATATGTTTAATTAATTATCTAATATATAAAATTCTCGTGTCACGGTGTGCGTGATTGAACTCCTCCGAAACGGCTCGACCGATTTTCGTGAAACTTAGCATGCATATCGGTCAGGGTTGAGAATCGATCAACCCCTATTTTTCCATCCCGATTTTTATTTTTTTAATTCTATGCACAGATCCGCAATAAGGTTGCAATATGGCAATCAAATATTATGATTGTAGTACGATAAATTATTATTCAGACTTTATAATTTCAAGTTTCTTTAATAATGTTTTTTTTTTAAATCCAATTTGATCTCCCGCCCTCGCCGGTCGCCTACTGATCAACTATCAATCGATCAGTTATCCCCGCCAGGTGTCACCACTCACCCAGCAAACATCACGTAGTAGGGATGAGGACGAAACGGTCTCCTGTCTTACTCACTATACATTTTTCAGCCATGTTTTTTTGTTTTTATTGTGTATCAATTGTAGCAGTGACTGTTATACCTATTATTTTATTTTTTCTGTGCAACTCTCATGTGAATTTTACTGTCATCGTAAAATTATCACTAATTTCCAGTGCAATCATTATTTATTTATTAATCTGACAAAGACAGTTTTAACTCTCAGTTAATTAAGTGATCTCATGTAAATAAACACGTGTTGTAAGCTCCTGCCAACTGCCATAATTGATAGTAAAAATATGAATAATTATTTTTGATGTTTAGATAGCTATCAAAGATTGTAATTTAAAATATAACTAGTCAGGTCATAAGTATTGTCACACAGTAAAAACTTTTCTTTTAGAATGCTGGCAACAAAAAAGTTTAATGTATTCGAATTTAGAATTGTTCATGAAAATAAAAATGTATACTTTTTAGAATTTTACTCATTTTTAAATATGGAGTGGACGCTTAAAGAAGACCGTGTTGCAGTTATTGCGTTGCATCGTTGCGGTTACGCGCCAATTCAAATTTTTTACATACTGAAAAATTTGAACATAACCAAAAGATTCGTTTATCGTACCATCAAACGATACAATGAAGACTCTAGTGTAGATGACAGGTCAAGAAGTGGTGGCCCTCGGTCTGTTAGGACTCCAGCAGTGATAAAAGCTGTGAAGGCGCGAATTCAAAGAAATCCCAAACGTAAGCAGAAACTGTTGGCCCTTCAGATGGGGTTAAGCAGAACCACGGTGAAAAGGGTGTTAAATGAAGACTTAGGGCTTCGGGCATATCGAAGAAAAACAGGACATCGTTTGAATGCTCGTCTAATGGACCTGAGACTGAAGAGATGCCGCGCTTTGTTGAAGCGGTACGCGGGAAAAAAATATCGGGAAATTCTTTTTTCGGATGAAAAATTTTTTACCGTAGAAGAGAGCTACAACAAACAAAATGATAAGGTGTACGCACACAGTAGTGAAGAAGCGAGCAACCGTATTCCGCGTGTCCAACGAGGTCATTTTCCATCCTCGCTCATGGTATGGTTGGGAGTTTCTTATTGGGGCTTAACAGAGGTACATTTTTGTGAGAAAGGTGTAAAAACGAATGCAGTTGTGTATCAAAATACAGTCCTGACGAACCTTGTGGAACCTGTTTCTCATACCATGTTCAATAACAGGCACTGGGTATCCCAACAAGATTCGGCGCCAGCTCATAGAGCGAAGAGCACACAAGACTGGCTGGCGGCGCGTGAAATCGACTTCATCCGGCAGGAAGACTGGCCCTCCTCCAGTCCAGATTTGAATCCGTTACAGCCTGGCCACGGGACATTCGCCGATACGAATATTCGCGCGGTGCGAACGGCGAAGCGTCTAGCGACTAAAATAAGAGCATAGAAATGTACCTAACAAGCCACGCGCACCGGCGACCGGCGAAGCGACCGGCGGAATGTACCGAGCGAATCGCGCGGGCGACTTACGATGCGGCGGGCGAGCAAAACAAATGCATGCATAAGGACGGCGCAAGCCACGGAGTCGAGCGGTAGTCGCGGCGAATAGTGCAGTGATTAAATGAGTTTAGTTGTTTTCGCCGCGAAAAATGAACGCCGAAATTTTTATATTTTATATTCTTTTTTTTTTTTTTTTTATATTTTTAAACTCGTCGTGGCCGAACGGATAAGACGTCCGGTGTTGAGCGATGCACCGGTAGTCGAATATCAGGCGGGTACCAATTTTTGTAATGAAATACGTACTCAACAAATTTTAATGTTCACGATTGATTTCCACGGTGAAGGAATAACATCGTGTAATAAAAATGAAACCCTCAAAATTATAATTTGCGTAATTACTGGGGGTAGGACCTCTTGTGAGTCCGCGCGGGTGGGTACCATCACCCTGCCTGTTTCTGCCGTGAAGTAGTAATGCGTTTCGGTTTGAAGGGTGGGGCAGCCATTGTAACTATACTTGAGACCTTAGAACTTATATCTCAAGGTGGGTGGCGCATTTACGTTGTGGATGTCTATGGGCTTCAGTAACCACTTAACACAAGGTGGACTGTTAGCTCATCCACCCATCTAAGCAATAAAAAAAAATATATAGCTAAATACTAGCTGGACCTGCTATTTGGAAGTCTAGCCACCCAAAGTATTTCTCGTACTTCTTGTGGAATTCTCCATCTATAGGTATACTCCGATTCTTATTCAAATCATGTACTTCACAATCTTTTCCAAATAATAGGTCCTGAACCAAAAAACTATTAATTTGTAAGCAATATCGAGATAATTTCGATATAGACATTTCGCTGTCGGACTTCCTTACTAGTCGCGGCGGCGAACGTGAGTACCCGTGGCCTGCAAACGGTGCTGCGCGAATGGTCGCCTCGTCCACCGCTTCGCTGTTCGCACCGCCGATCCCCGTGGCCAGGCCGTTAGATTACAAGATATGGCAACACTTGGAGGAAAAGGCGTGCTCAAAGCCTCATCCCAGTTTGGAGTTACTCAAGACATCCTTGATTAAGGCAGCCGCCGATATTGACATGGACCTCGTTCGTGCTGCGATAGACGACTGGCCGCGCAGATTGAAGGCCTGTATTCAAAATCACGGAGGTCATTTTGAATAAACTTTAGTGTCATAAGAATCTATGTTTTGTTAAGTTCATTTTGGTATATGAATGGTTACATAATGAATAAACTTGTTTCAATTATTTTACTTTAAACATGTGACAGAATTTATGACCTGACTAGGTATATGTTACTTTAAGAAAGATTTATTTATTAACCTAAATAAAACATACTTTTATTCTTTATAACGCTTTCGATTATAAATATATCTCCGTACACTTATAGTAGATAGTTATTTTTATTGAACTAAAAAAATGTTTCCTAGAAATAACATACATGGCAAAACAACGTTTGCCGGGTCAGCTAGTAAATATATAAAAGACGAACATTAACGAACAAATGACGAACAAATAATTAAAAATAAGAAGATCTGAAAATAAAAAAAAGGTGGCGTGAGTTGATGGTTTGCTTATTAGATATAAAATAATTAATAATTGGGAATTTAATTGTTTTATGATCGAACAATCACCAATAGTCGTCGAACAAACGATAATTGATCAAAATGAATTAATCTGAGCGATAAAAATAAAGATATCTAGTAAGGAGGGGCAACTTATGGGTGATCATTTGTTTAATTAATTATAAATAAATAAAAGACGAACAAACAATTTTTACATTCGAACATTAACGAACAAATGATGAACAACTAATTAAAAAAAAACTGAATATCAAAAAAAGGTGGCGTGAGGTGATGGTTTTCTTATTAGATATAAAATAATTAATAATTGGGAATTTAATTGTTTTTATGATCGAACAATCACCAATAGTCGTCGAACAAACGATAATTGGTCAAAATGAATTAATCTGAGCGATAAAAATAAAGATATCTAGTAAGGGGGGCCCACTTAACGGTGATCATTTGTTTAATTAATTATAAATAAATAAAAGACGAACAAACAACGAACAAATAATAAAAAATAAAAAAATCTGAAAATCAAAAAAAAGGGGCCAAATTCACTGAGCCGTGTGCTGGCGTCTACGCGCCTCCATCGGCTAAGCTCTGTCGTAGCACGAAGTTGCCGAGTTCCGACGATACCGCAATCGTGCTGCCATCTCTCGGGAATCGTGCTGCGTTTCGTTTTACTATACCAAACTAATGATCTTCTCTGACATATATATAACTTGAGGTTTCATTGTAATACTCTGTTGCAGGCAAAAATCTAAATCAATGGATGATAAGAAAACAGATAGAGCTTTGAGAGATATACAGCCGGTAGAAGTCGACGGTAGCGTTAGGTTTTCATCGGTAAGCATATTCATATACATTTTCATTGGAAACAATCCAAACATACTCTAGAGGTTAGTAACCAGCTGTAGAGATGACCTTGTTCTTAATATTTAACATTATTATTATTATTTGAAGTCATCGTGGCCTAAAGGATAAGACGTCCGGTGCTACGTGTTGAGCGATGCATCGGTGTTTGAATCTCAGGCGGGTACCAATTTTTCTAATGAAATACGTACTCAACGAATATTCGCGATTGACTTCCACGGTGAAAGAATAACATCGTGTAATAAAAATCAAACCCGCAAAATTATAATTTGCGTAATTACTGGTGGTAGGTGGTAGGTGGTGGTGAGTGCGCGCGGGTAGGTACCACCACCCTGCCTATTTCTGCCGTGAAGCAGTAATGCGTTTCGGTTTGAAGGGTGGGGCAGCCGTTGTAACTATACTTGAGACCTTAGAACTTATATCTCAAGGTGGGTGGCGCATTTACGTTGTAGATGTCTATGGGCTCCAGTAACCACTAAATACCAGGTGGGCTGTGAGCTCGTTCAACCACCTAAGCAATAAAAAAATAAATAATAAAACGTATATTTTCAGGTCGGCGGATTAGAAGAGCATATAAAGTGTCTACGAGAGATGGTCTTGTTCCCCCTCATGTATCCGGACTTGTTTCAAAAGTTCAAAACTCGACCAGCTAAAGGAGTTCTGTTCCACGGCCCTCCCGGAACTGGCAAGACGTTGCTGGCGAGGGCCCTTGCTAACGAATGCAGCTTAGTGGGAGGAAGGAAGGTGGCGTTCTTCATGAGGAAGGGAGCCGATTGCTTGAAGAAATGGGTCGGCGAGAGTGAAAGACATTTGAAGTTGCTTTTCCAGCAGGTTAGTTGGTAAAATGTGTCAAATAAAAAAAAATGTCACACAAGCCTTCATGTTGAATAGGGAATGTAGACTACTAATATTACAAAAGAACACAATTTTGTTATTCAATAATAGTTTTTATAATGCAAATTATCCGTAAAGGCTGTTTTATTTTGCTTACACGAAATTAGGTTCATTTTAATAAAAAACTAGCAAAAGTGACTGTCCCTAATTATGTATTTTTCTTATCCATTCAAGTACGAACAGAAATTTAATTGATCGAAAAAAAAAATTGAAGACGAATCGATTATGGCGTTGTAAGCGATGCTCCGTCATTCACGCGGTAACTGATTATATAAATAGACTAGCTGTACCCGTCCGCTTCGCTGGGCATTTAGAAATTAACATTATTATTTCTCACCCCCACAAAGATTCTCATCATTAACGCCCCCGCAACTGGTGTAGAGAGTCCAACATTCATATAAATATTAGCCTATCCATTAAGTACATGTATTTTCTACATGGATACCAAGTTTCAAGTCAATCGGATGCACGGTTCAGTAGTTATAGAGTATAGATTTACGAAAATGCAAATGAAACGGTAGTTGTACATTAAATAGTATAAAATAATTGTTTAGTGTTATTGTCGAGGAAGGAACTAGGATACTTTTGGTATGGAATCAGTGTTGTTTTTTTTATAGTTTCAAGAAAAAGAAAAAAAACTTAAGAGAACTTGTATTATTTGCAGGCCAATAAAATGAAACCGTCTATTATATTCTTCGACGAGATCGACGCCTTAGCTCCGGTCCGCAGCGTGCGGCAGGAGCAAGTGCACACCAGCGTCGTCGGCACCCTGCTGGCTGAGATGGACGGACTCTGCGACAGGTACGGAAATCAACGTAATCATTTTGTTGCTTTTGGGATGTAGTTCTGTGTTACTGGGTGGGAACAACTTCTATATATATATATGTAACCTCTATACGATTAATCCTTAAAGAGGTTAATATGTTATTTATATCATTCTTCTTTAGATGACATAAATAGAATTTTGATTATTGAAACATTAGAACATTAGACATATAAAGAGCATTTTTGCAATATTATAATATAAAAAAGATATAAAAATAATGGTGAAGCAATAGCTTTAAATGTTGTTTCTCTTTATAAGAGCAACTCAATTGCTATAGTTTTACAAAGCTAAACTGTATTTTGATACAAATAAAATAATACATTATATACTAGCTGACCCGGCAGACTTCGTAGTGCCTAAATCGATAAATAAAAGACCTAAACTTTTGTATAAGATATCCATGTATAAAACAAATTGTATAAAACAAAAGGAAACCGTCTTTAGTCGTCTTGGGTTGTATTATAATGTCTTTTCAAACACAAAAGGACACAAAGAAAGTTTTTATTTAAGACGAACACAATATATAGAAAGAAGGAGAAAGTAAACAAGAAATAGATAGTCCAAGCAACACAAGCAGTACACGAAACAAAAAGCAATACTTAAAAAAGGGCGTAGCAAGAAAAGATAATACGGGATGCGCGCTCGCAAGTCAGATTTCGACTGGTGGCGGTGGTTCGGTAAAAATGCGACGACCGGTTCGTCTATGTACCGATGTACTAGCGAAATATTATCGCCGCCGCTATACTGCAGTTATTGCTTGACTTTGCTTGTGAATTTTATTTTGTTTAGTGTAAATAATGTTTTGTATGATTGTGTGATAAATGAATGTGTTGATATAAAATAAAGTATGTATGTGTTGTTGGGTAGTGTAATTATAATAAAATATTATAAAATAAATAAATACATGTGAGTCACCCACACGTCCGACGGGGGACACATGAAAGGAAAACAAAATTGTTGTTTTTATTTAATTCCGAGCATTTTCATATTTATCTACTCTTTAAACCTTCTCTGGACTTCCGCAAATAATTCAAGACCAAAATTAGCCAAATCGGTCCAATCGTTCTCTAGTTTTAGCGAGACTAACGAACAGCAATTCATTTTTATATATATAGAAGATATGTCGTTTAACTCAATGTAGCAATTAAAGTGCTTAGAATGGCATAAGCATCTTTATTTTATTGCCCGTGTAGGAAGAAGAATATATGGCCCATCTGATGGTGAGTGATTACCGTCGCTCATGCCCCACCCTTCGAATCGAAACGCATTACTGCTTCACGGCAGAAATAGGCGGGGCGGTGAGTGCTACCTCCCCGTGCGGACTCACAAGAGGGCCTACCACCAGTAATAAATGCTTCTGTCTATCCCTTATTTAAGTTTGTGTTACGTGTACAGGGGGGAGGTGGTGATAATAGGCGCGACGAACCGTCTGGACGCGGTGGACCCGGCGCTGCGGCGCGCGGGCCGCTTCGACCGCGAGCTGCACTTCCCGCCGCCGCACGCCGCCGCGCGCCGCGACATCCTGCACATCTACACGCGGGACTGGCAGCCGCCGCCCGCCGCGCGCACCCTCCACCACGTCGCGGACCTGGCCAGCGGATACGGAGGTGCGTCCGCGTTGTGCCCCTCCACTAGTCCCTAGCCTAAAGGATAATTTAGTATGTAGCGATGCACCGGTGTTCGAATCCCGCAGGCGGGTACCAATTTTTCTAATGAAATACGTACATAACGAATGTTCACGATTAGCTTCCATGGTGAAGGAATAACATCGTGTAATAAAAATCAAACCCGCAAAATTATAATTTGCGTAATTACTGGTGGTAGGACCTCTACCACCATCCCTCCTATTTCTGCAGTGAAGCAGTAATGCGTTTCGGTCTGAAGGGTAGGGCAGCCGCTGTAACTAAACTGAGACCTTAGAACTTATATCTCAAAGTGGGTAGCGCATTTACATATACGTACAAATACCCACAATTAATAAAAAAATATACATTAGCATCATAATAAAGAACAACTTGGCGTCGCTCGGTGGAGCAGGAGCTAGGGGTCTTGGGCATGACGTGGGAGGAGCTAGAACAGACTGCCCAAGACCGATATAAATGAAAAAATTTTATTCGAGCCCTACACCCCAGCAGAGGGTAATAGGAAATAATGATAATGATGAATGATGATCATAATAAACCTTCATCTTTATGCTAACCCCCTTAAGTACCATTTAATAATGAATAGGCGAATCAATTAAGTTATGTCAATCGCGTCAGTACTATTAGCGATCCCAACCTTTAAACCGAAACGAGTGATCTCACGGTTAACGGAATAAGGAGGCATTTGAAGCCGACGTCTGCGCATTCTATTTGGCTTTAATAGTATCTTGATGACTTCATAATTTCCTAATGTAATCCATTTTATTAATCTCTGATATCAGGTTCCGATTTGAAGGCTCTGTGCTCCGAAGCGGTGTTGAAGGCGCTGAGACGTGTCTACCCACAAGTCTACGAAAGTGAATACGCATTGCTTATTGATGCTAAAAATGTAAGTTTACTAAAAGAAACGTAGTACTACTCGACCAAGCCATCTAGGCACCTAGAGTAAATTACGTCACGCGGGTTTCTCATAGGGTTGGCAAAAATTAAAAATTCATTTTTAATTCTCATTATTCGTTTTGATACTCCTGTTGCTTCACAAGTTCTTTTAATAACATTGTCGATCGGATTAATGTAAGATTTGTTCTTCTTTTCCCGTTCAAAAAACTCCATTACTTTTAAAACCATATTGCGTTCTCCGCTATGGTTGGTTTACCCATTTTTACAATTGAATAATAAGAACAAGTAAAACTTTAAATCGGCAGCAACAATATTTGACAAACAAATACACTAATAACAACTAAACAATAACAATCAAAAAGAAGCGCGCAAGAATAACGAATGACCACGGTAACGTCGGTGACCCTACTAGCAACTGCGTGCCCGTCGTGGGCGACAGCGGTGGAGCGCGCGGGGAATCGGGAAGAGGGCCGTATTCCAATCAAGTCCCGAGTTCGCTTGGTTGAGTAGTATGTGGGTGTACTTTTATGAAGTACTTTTAAAATTTGCAAATTTCAATTTTGGTATTTTATTTTGTTGAAACGTATGACCGATTATCAACTTGTACTTAATTTTACTTGTCTCCATTGTGATAATTGAGAAATATAAGAAAAAAAATGCACGTCGCTCGATCTCATAGATCATAAATGAACACACACTCTATATCCGGAATATTTAACTGTCTGGTCGATTTCTAAATGGACAAAGATCCCAATATGTTTTCCGGTATTTTGATGATTTGTGAATTACAATATTTTTTAAAAATAATGTATCTGTGTTTTTTTGTTGGAGGTTCAACCCTTTTCTAAGTTGTAGATGAATTGAAGATATGAGTGGATGAAGGGGTTAAGTACAGTTTTTAAGATTTTTGTGTTTTACATTGAATGGAGGTGTTATGTGCCTATAAACCACATTAGACCTTAAAACTCCGGGTTTAAAGGCTATTTTTAGAAATTGCATGTGATGAAGGAGTTATGTTTGATGAAAAAGTACAAGTAGTAACAAAAGTTTGTTGTCCGTTTTCTCAAAATTAACAAATCGTATCAAATCCCCTTCATCCACTTATGTCTTCAATTATTTAAGTCATTACAGATCCTCCTGATCTATTAACGGTGCATTTAGGTACCTCAAGCACCGGTCACCGTGTTCGCCGAACCTGTCGCTTCCGACGAAGGGCTCGACGAGTTAATTAACCCGTAAACACAACTCCCTGACTTTCTCGCCGGATCTTCTCAGTGGGTCGCGTTTCCGATCCGATTGTAGATTCTGCGAAGCACTGCTCTTGCTAGGGCTAGTGTTAGCACCACTCCCGGTTTGAGCCCCGTGAGCTCGCCTACATGTCAAGGAGAAGCTGAAATAGCCTCTCAAGGCTTTTTTTTATTGCTTAGTTGGGTGGACGAGCTCACAACCTATCTGGTGTTAAGTGGTTACTGGAGCCCATAGACATCCACGACGCCAACGTGCCACCCACCCTGAGACATAAGTTCCAAGGTCTCAGTATAGTTACGACGGCTGCCCCACCCTTCAAACCGAAACGTTACTGTTTCACGGCAGAAATAGGCAGGGTGGTGGTACCTACCCGTGCGGACTCACAAGAGGTCCTACCAGCAGTAATTAAGCAAATTATAATTTTGCGGGTTTGATCAGCATAGGTAGGGAAAACATTATTTAAGGAGATTTTCTTATAATACAGTAGTAGTGAACGCTGTTGTGATGGTGACAGGTGGAAGTGAGCAAGCAAGACATGTTGGAGGCGATGCGCAGCCTGGTGGCGGCCGGCGCCCGCAGCAGTCCGCCGGCGCCGCGCCGCCTGCCCGCGCACAGCGAGCCGCTGCTGCACGCCCAGCTCGACGCCGCCATGCACGTGCTCAGGAACGTCTTCCCGCACCACACCGACTCCGAGAAGAGGTCCGTCGCCCCCCCCCCCCACCTCGATATAGAGCGGGTGACTTTCAGTTGTATAACCGCTGTTCAGACCGGTGTGCGAGTGCGAGTTTTTTAACGTTCTCGATAGCGTAAAATTTAGCTCATATTTGTATGGAATGGGATCGTTTGCGTACGTTTGCCGCTACGGGCGCTGTTCCAACGGCATTGCGCGCCATCCTCTTCTAGCTCGTGTCTTTATGTTCCTAGTATAATTTTCAAATTGGAATTAATGAACACGTTCGCGTGAGCAACGTTTTACAACGTCGTGTTTTAAAAAATTAAGAAATCGTGCAATGTCATATGACGGCCTCTAGATTATCATATTTATTTTGTCCGTTTTTGGACGCATCTACTTAGCGCCGCAACACAAAAATCATCACAAGATGTATGTATTACGTTTTTAGACGTTGTTAAACTTTGTACGGGACAAAGGTGTGCCACGGTAGTAATATTCAGAAATAAGGTTGCTCACGCGATCGTGTTAATTGACTAATGAATAATTGAGCTAACTTAAAATCCTATCAATTGTTTCAGGATTGGTGGTTCACTATCATCGAGTGCCATGTTGATAACAGGCGAATGCGCTGAGACGCATTTAGCTCCAGCCCTGTTGGCGCAGTTGGAGCACTGCACCGTGAAGGAACTCAGTATGTCAACTTTACATTCAGCGCACACTTTCACTCAAGAACAGGCTTTGATATCGGTAAGTCGCAATACTGGATTACTCATATTATATTATTTGCTTCGTACCCACAAATTTATTTTAATTTTAAAACTAGTTAATTTAGTAAAATTCATGCATTTAGGAAAATTTTATTTTTCTCCTACCTACGCCGAAAGTTCGGTTTTCGTCCCGCTGTACCGGGAAGAAAGTGTAACTTTTTCTCCCTGGGTACTGACAAGTGCGCATGCGCGTTACTGTCCACGTCTACGTCTGCTCTCACGCACCTAAAATTCTCCGCCATTGTTGTGCTCGGGTAATTTCCAATATTGTGTTTAGTGTAAAAATGAAATAAACAATAGTGATACTTCACACTTAAACAAAGATGTGTCATCAGACAGTTCTTATTCAATTAGTAGTAGTTTATTTAAAAATTTAAAAACAGTTAAATTGTTTTTTTTTAAGTTTTTCTGTATCTCTTCACCATAAAAGCGTGATTAATAATATGATATATGTATGTCTCAGGTATTCTCAGAGTGTCGTCGCGCGGACCGCGGCTGCGTGTTGTACGTGCGCGACGTAGCGGCGGTGTGGGCGTCCCTTGCGCCCGGGCCGGGCGGGGCGCTGCTGCTGCAACTGTGGCGCGCCCGGGCCGCTGGGGACGACACTCTGCTGCTCGCGACTTCGTCTGTACAGCACGACGAGCTTCCACAAGAGGTACTATCTATATATTAGTAGTACGTGAAGCAAAAACTTTGTAACCCTTTAAAAGAAAATTGCGCGAACGGTGGAGTATGAAATTTCCCACACTTATAGAGAATATAGAGGAGTGCAGAATTCTAATATAATTTTTTTAAATTATGCATAAAAAATACACAAATTCAATAAATAAATACTTTACACACATTACAGTCCGCGCGCGAGCTCCGAGGATTTTCAAGGAATGTTGACGTAATGAGCTAGTGTTGTAATTAGCCGATATTGCGTTATCGATACTAACACATCTTAAGCCTCCGTGCGAGTGTAAATTATAAAATTGTTTTATGAGGTACTTGAAAAAAAAAAACAATTGATCATGTATGAATTTAATTTAATGAACTGATTTTTACTGAACAAAATGAACGTGAAATCTTATTAATTACTCTCGCAATCAGATTAATCAGAAGTTGAAGAATTTGATGTACTCTCCTCTTGTTGTCACTCTCCTCGCATACTTCAATAATAAATGATTCGACAACGTCCTCCATTAAGCTATCCTTTTGCCAGTAATATTCCTCTAATGCTAAGACATGTTTATTATACTAGTACTCGCCATTCCTTTTTCTCTAAATAAATAGCTATTTGTGCAAACAAAAAGACTTATAAGTGTAAGACTATTTATATTAGAAATCACACGTAATTAACACTGCTATCGCAAAATTAAAAACAACGAGTCGGTAAGCGTACTCTCACGTTAAGGTCAACACTAGTACTGGGAGAGTGCGGGGTATGAAGCGACGCTCGGGTGCGGTGCACGCCCGCCCGCTTCCTCAGCCCCCGAATCCTCGGAGCTCGCGCGCGGAGTATACTATGTATTTGACACACACACATACTGTGTTAGTTGTCACACTTTTGTTACTGTTTAAAGTCTAGTCAAATTGAAAGTAGATTAATATTATTTGTTTATAGTCTTGGAGAAATCTGTGATTAGAATTATAATAGTCATTGACAATAAAACCATAATAATGATCAAAGTTATAACTTCAATTAATTATAGTCGAATTTCGACTACTGAGAGACCACAAGTATACTTAAATACATGTCCTTTTGAAATACAGTTTCGTTTTTTAAATGTCAGTAAGGAAGCGAAAGAAATAACACCTGATGAATAAATGAACGTAAAGCTTGAGATCAATGATTACGGTCGCATTTCAGAGATAACAATGCAAGTGCACAATATAGAATCTCCATGATTTATGTAAATCAAATCCGTTCGCTGTTTTGTTTCGAGTAGTTCCGATTACTAACTGCTTGCGTGCCATCTCTGCAACGCTTTTATAGTCGAGACGAAATCCCTAGAATTGTCGAGAATATTCCAGAAAAGTCTAATATTGTGTGTTTCCGCTATTTGACAATAGATGGCGTTATACTTTTCGAGCGTTCTAGATGCTACTAGATCGTTCGACTATTCGGCGATAGATGGCGTTACTCTTACCGGCGTAACAGTATGTATGTTTGTACAGATACAAGAACTGTTCCCGCTGCACAAGGAGTGCGTGTACCGCGTGCGCGAGCCGAACGCGTCCGAAGTGCTGTCGTTCTTCGAGCCGATCTTAGCCGAAGCGCTATTAGACCCACCTCCCATCGAAAACAATGAGCCGCCACCTCCATTGCCTAGAGGTAAGTTTGTTTCGTCAATTTGTCAGGCAATATCTATATTAAAGTGTTCTTTAGTACCGTTGTAATGATTGATAAGTGGTAACTGCTTAATGCCAGATGGGCCGTGAGCTCGTTCACGTATCTAAGCAATAGAAAAATCGACACTGAAAATGACATACAATTATAGGATTTATCCTGCAAGAGGATAATATAACTTACAGAAGGCTATATAGCTTGCGGTTTCGTTTTTTATGAAAATTAAATTAAAACAATAAGCATTTGTTTGAATGTAATGTGAATTTTCTTTATTGAAGTGAAACTTCTTCAGGCACGTTGAAATAAAATTTAACTAGCGACAGATTCGTTACGGCTAGAGAGAAAAGATACAATTTAGGATAAGTGAGAGTGAGAAAATAGACAGCGTCTCGCGAACCACTCGACTGTAGACAGAGGGAAAAGACAAAGCGAGCTAGGTCGTTTTTCTTATACACAGCATTCCCTATTACAAGAAAAATTTGATTTAAGGATGAAAAATGAAGAAAATCACTATACTACACACCGCAAAAAAAGTTGCACGCGCATTATTTTCAAACTTAATTATGTTACCATTTCCTTTATATATCTAATATAAAATATGAATATATGCGTAATAAATAACAAATAAATGTAAATGATAAATATTTCCTGATCTGTAATTCTTTCGGTTTTTTACAGCACCTCCCCCTCCCCCTCCACGTGAAAGCGAAGAAGAGGTGTCGCGGCGAAAACGCAAGGAGGACTACAAGTTGCGGGAGCTGAGGATATTCCTGCGCGACATATGCAGGAAGCTCGCTTCGAACAGACGCTTTTACAAGTTCACCAAGCCCGTTGATTTGGAAGAGGTACAACATTAGACATTAAACTCTATGATTAAGAGTTCAGACCGGATTTTTCAGAAACATTCATCTTTTTTGAAATACAATAATAAATCTGAAAAAATGATTCCAATCGTAGAAAAGCGTCAAAAGCAGTTCTGCTTGTCAAATCATGGTGGGATATTGATTTCATATGTTGGGATTGCAATTTTTATTCATATGAAAATAATCTGTATCTAATCCTTTCAAAATACATAGTACATCTGAAATATGGTTTTGATCAGGTAACAGACTATTTACACATCATTAAGCAACCCATGGACCTAGAGACGATGATGACCAAGGTCGACATGCACAAATATAACTGCGCCAAGGAATTCCTCGATGATATCGATTTGATATGCGCGAACGCCTTGGAGTACAACCCTGATAGGTAAGTTCACAATTTTGCTCCTAACTTACTGGTGGTAGGGCGTCATGTGAATCCGTACGGTGTGCTTAGTGGGAGTATTTTAACGTTCGCGATAGCGTGAAAGTTAACAAAAATGTTTTGTTTAACACACACAAATTTGTATGGAGTTGGAACGTTTGCCTACGGCTGCCGCAAGGGGCGCTATTCCAACTGCATTCAAATTTGAGTTAACTTTCACGCTATCGAGAACGTTATAAAACTCGTACTAAGGACACGCGCGGGGATCATCGTCCAGTTCTATTTACTATGAAGCAGTAATACGTTGCGGTTTGAAGGGTGGACCACGGTTGTACTGTAAAAACGGAGACTTTTAACTCATATCGCAAGGTAGACACTGTTAATCTCTATGGACTTCGCTAATCATTTAACACCAACAGGGCCGTGAGTTCGTCCAAAAAAAAATGTTTGCATATTTGACTTTGCACCAATAATAATAAATATATAATAATAATAATTAAAATCAATGTCACGAAAACATTTCTAATCCCAGTTTTTATGACACATTTCATTCACACTTCACTATGATTTTATATTATTATGATTTTAACTATCGTTTCTTGGCTGGCTGTGTGTCACATGCTTGTGATCTAGCTATTAACATGTTTTTCGTATCCCACTCCCCAGCCCAATGACCATACATTTAACATATTTTTCTTTTCATTACACTTTATTTAATTTTGTTTAACCTGTGCGTATTTCTTTTTCATTATACCTGGAGTGCCTTTCAAAGGGCTAGAGGGATGTCTAGGTATGAAAATTCAATTGTTAAATCATATAGTAACATTGCGTATATAAGTCGTTTTTTTTGTAAACTAACATCCTCTGACCTTTTGTATGTTAGAGTTTGTTTTACGATTATATTATTTGGCTTTTTATTGCATGCACGAGATCATTAAAAACTCTGTCATCTTGCGTTTATTAAATTTCAACAAAAAGTAGCAATTTCTTTAGTAGTATTAATAGGTAATGCTTTAGCTTATTTATTATTTCTAAGTAATTATAGTTTCATAAAAAACATTGTGCCTCTAAATTAATCTGTCACTAAAATATTGTCTTAGGTGTACATTAAAAATGGGTAGTAAAATCTGAAATGAAATATGTCACCATATCCGCTGTCTTTTCAGCGTTGTGATAAATATAAATATTAATAAATATTAAATATTTATTTACAATCACGCCACGTTAACTGGTCCTGTGCTAAGCTCGTAAAGAACTTTTGTTACAGGTACCAGATAACGAAAATAAATGTAAGATTTTTTAAGTTATACTTCTTTAGGCGCGTTATGAAAAATTGATGAGAGTGACATTTTACGATGCGCGCGCACCGTGACACAAAATTAACAGAATGAAGTTGCCCACTAAATCGCTCATTACAATACGACCGACGTAACTTGGCGAGTCTGAATATAGCCGCAGGTGAACTTTCGCACATGTACACTCGTAAAAAAAAGTGTTATTAACATTCATTTTTTAGTAATATAAATGACAAAATTATTATTTCATATAATTCATACTAAATATTATTAAATTATTAACGTTAATATTTATTATTCATTATTTAATATTAAAAAAAAAAGAAGTAATTTTAATATAAATAAAGTATAACTTCTTACGCGCGTACATAAGTACACGCACCCTTTTTTTATTATATACATCCATAACCCTGGAAAAGGCATTTTATATTTATCATACAAATATCTTCGGTTGGCGGGATTCGAACCCGCGACCCCTTTGTGTAGTGACCGTGTCACTTACCACTACACCAGACGGCCGTTTGTGATGCTGTATTGTTGTCCACACTAGAACGTCGTCCGACAAGCAGATCCGTCACGAGGCGTGCTCGCTGCGGGACCACGCGCACGCGCTCATCGACGTGGAGATGGACAGCGACTTCGAGCTGGAGTGTCAGGAGATTGCGAAGCGACGCCGCGACGAGGGGAACGAGGCCGAGGATCTGCCCGACTTTATATACACGGCTTCGAATCTACGTAAGATCTTTGATATATATATTTATTGCTTAAATGGGTGGACGACCTCACAGCCCATCTGGTGGTAAGTGGTTACTGGAGCCCATAGACATTTAAAACGTAAATGCCGCCATCCACCTTGAGATATAAGTTCTAAGGTCTCAGTATAGTTAAAACGGCTGCCCCGCCCTACAAATCGCCCTACAGAGCGGTGGTACCTACCTGTGCGGACTCACAAGAGGTCCAAAAACTAGTAAAATGATATTTAATGCTGTTGAAGAAATTATTAAATTATGTCAGAAAGATCAAATTCAATTAATTTCGCTTTGAAGTTTGATCTCATTCTATTTATTTATTGAACAACAATATACATTACTAGCGGCCTTTAAAAGAGCTACAACAGTCGGAAGAACCGACGAAATTACCTACCCACTTGTGACGTCATCATAAGTGACGTTTGGTATTGCGTGCGTTTTAGTAAAATTAGCCTTTTTTTTATAATAGCACAAGGCTTGGATTCGCTGCTCAACAATGACGACAGTAAATCACCGCGTACTCCTCAGAATGGAGACAAGGAAGCGAACTCGGCGAAACGTAAACGCAGACGCATGAACGCGTGGTCTAAAGGTTTGGTGGCTAAAAGACCGAAGACGCAGAAGGTAATAAGAAAAAATAGGCGTCTATGACGCTTCTTTCCGTATACGATAAGGCAAAATGACATGTTCGAAATTTATTACGTATGTCTTATTACCGTCACCCCCGCCTATTACTGTTGCGAAGCAATCATGCGTTCTCATTTGAAGGATGGGGTATTTCCGAGACTTCGATCTCAAGTTTCAAGGTGGTAGTATTCAAATTGCTTGTAATTTTGTATTATCGGTTAGCGCGAGATGAGACGTGAGATCATTTGTACAGTTTAGGTTCGTTGTCGGCGAAAATCGCAAGGAGATGCATCTACGCATAGTTAAAAGGGCGATGGTTCTGTGATCACAGATGATCTTGGAAAGCTATTCAAATGTGATAACTGAATTTCACGAGATGATAAAGTCATGTTTAATTTTGTCTTTCTTCAAACGAGGCTTGCGGAGAGTTCTCAATGGTAGGCAGCAGCTTGGCTCTGCCGTTCAATTGCGGACGTTTACGAGCGACGGTAGTCACTTACCATCAGGTGGGCCGTATGCTCGTCTACCTACAAAAGCAATAAAAAAAAAAAACAATCTTAAACTGTGCGTCAAAATTTTTAAAATAATATAACATAACTAGCTGTACCCGTCCGCTTCGCTGGGCATTTAAATTAACATTATTGTTTCATTATTATTGGTAGGCAGCGGCTTGGCTCTGCCCCTGGCATTGCTGAAGTCCATGGGCGACGGTAACCACTCACCATCAGGTGGGCCGGATGCTCGTCTGCCTACAAGGGCAATAAAAAAAAAAAAAAAAACAATCTTAAACTGTGCATCAAAATTTTAAAAATAATATAACATAACTAGCTGTACTCGTCCGCTTCGCTGGGCATTTAAAATTAACATTATTATTTCTCACCGCCACAAAGATTATCATTATTAACGCCCCCGCAACTGGTGTAGGGAGTCCAACACTCGTATAAATATTAGCCTATTCATTAAGTACATGTATTTTCTACACGGATACCAAGTTTCAAGTCAATCGGATGCATGGTTCAGTAGTTATAACGAAGCATCCGTCTAAACCACTGTAGATTATATATTAGTATATAGATTTGCTATTCTCTAGTGTTCACAGAGCTTAAAGGACCAAAGCGTGCTGGGCGTCACGGATGAGGAGTGCAAAGAGAACAAGCCGGTGACGTCGACGCCGCTCCCGAACGGCTCCCCCTCGCCCTCCTCCTCCAGCTCCGGCTCCGACGACGACGTCCCGCTGCGCCGGCCCCGTCACGACACCGACACCATGTGCAACATCACCGTGCGACACAACCACGTTATCGAGAGGTATCACACGTTTGTTTTAATAGTAATTAGACGATGACCGATGACGATGACGATTATTTTTTTAATTAATTGTGTTTTTTTAGTAATTATATTTAAATACGAATTACATATTGATAAAAAGATGAAATATTCCAAAGATCGTGTAGGCATTTTTAAGTGAACACGTGAGTTAAAAAGACACAAATAATATAAATAAACAATTCATTTTCTTGGTCTAACCTTAAACCAAACTCTCATTGGCTTCGGCTGAAATAGCTTTAAAGCGGCTAGTAGCTCTCAATTATGAAAAATAGTATTACTATTCGCCAATAGATGTCGGAAAGAGTCATAAAGTTGATTATCGATAAAACTGATTATTGAAAACACGAATAAAACATCATTTTCTGAAAATAAATCGTAACTAGGTCGATTTATCGCCACCGAAATCCCCTGTATACTAAATTTTATAAAAATCGTTAGAGCCGTTTCCGAGATTCAGATCAGTCAAACCTGGATAAGCGAGAGTTCAAGGGAACACAATCTCATTCGAAGGAGACCTAATAACTCAAGGGCAGTTGCTTTGTGAATGAATCTACTACCGAATCGAAATCGCGCCCCGCTGAGAAGATCCGCCGAGAAACTCAGCGGGTTGTTGTATTGGTTAGGTTCCACTTCGAACTCTTTGCCGAGTTCGACGAGTACACCACTGAATCATTCAATTAATCATTAACTATATTTATTTTTCTTGCTGACGAGCGCAAAGCTGATCATTGCCTATCTCGTGACACGGGGTCTTAGTCTCCAACCGGAACACGTGAGTGTTTCGCGGCAGAAATAGGCAGTGGAGATCAGACCTTCCTGTTTAATTTCTCAAGAAGACAGAGTACTGATAATTTGAAAGTGTGATGCCAAAATCTGCACCGAACTGCAAGGGATAGTGTCGCAGCTCTCAAAAATGTCTTGCATAACAATTAATCAAATCTCTTGAGCTATAGTAGCTATAAAAGCTATAACAGTGTGACGTCGAGTTGAACGTCGATAAATTCTTAATAATCAACAATGTTTTTTGTTATAGTCCAACAAAGTCAACAGAGAAACCTTCGACTAAAACATCACCAAAGAAAAGAAATTCTGGACCCGAGGCCGCGAGTGGAGGTGAATATCCTAATTAACGATAACTGAAAGTCGATACGAGCTATGGACACCATTAGAAGAGTGCAATAGACAACAAATGCTTGGTTTAATCAAATATTTTTTTATCATGTATTCTTTACTGTATTCGATATGTCGGATTGTACCATATAGGTGGGGTAGAGTGTCTAGTGAGTTCGCTGTCAGTAGGTACCACCACTCAGCCTATTTCTGCCGTGAAGCAGTAAGGTTTGAAAGGTAGAGCAGCCATTGTACTGTTAAAAGTGAGACCTTACAACTCATGTCTCAAGGTGGGTGGCGCTATTTACGTTGTAGATAGATGTCTATGGGCTTCGGTAAACACTTAACATCAGGTGGGCCGTGAGCTCGTCCAACCATCTAAGCAATAAATAAATAAAAAACTTAGAATCCATTTGAAAAGTTGGGACAGACGTTATGCAATTAAAGTAGATAGTTAATCTTTTTTATTGCTTACGGTCAACCTGGAGTTAAGTGCTTACTGGAGCCTATAGACAAAAAAAGCGTCAATGCCAACACCCACCTTGAGATATGAGTTCGGTTTTACAGATCTCAGAGCTCTAATAAGATATGATATCAAGTAGTTACTACAGCTTATTTTATAGTTTGCATTTCTATGAGAAGCTAATATAATTTAGACATTACTGTTTAAAAGGTAATGATTTTTCTTTTAATTTAAAATTTCAGATGCAGAGAAAGTACTGATCAATAAGACTGAATTAAAAAATGTTGTATTTATGAACGCGAAGGCCCTGAGGTATATCGGACTGAGCGCGTTGCTGGACTTGCACTCGCAACTGACCAAGATTGTACGAGAATATTCAAACAAATACGACAGAACTAAACTACCGCAAGAAATGAATAAAGTCATCGCTAGGTACGTGCAGCTACTCGAAAAAGTATGTTGAATTTGAATTAGTTCAACTGAAAACGGTCGGTTTCTGTTTGTCGTCCGGGTTTCGTTCGAAGGTCATATAGCCAGATTCGTAAATTCAAATTGAATGATGGAATTTCGGTAATCTGAGATTATTATAATTGAGAGGGCCAGAGTTTTCTTTTTAAGCATTAATTACTCTGCTTAGTGTTGTTCGTTAGGCTGGACTGTCGACAGCAATGCTGGCGGTAGTAATAAAATTAATAACCCTCAAAACCCCTTAAAACAAGACCAATTTGGTTTAGGGGCAAATTTTTGCTGAGAATCAAATTTAGAAATAAAATATTTTGTTTGTGCTGCCATCTAGCGATAAGTTGTTGTTCTAATTGTTGCCAGATACAAAAAAAAGACTAAATTACAATAATTTCAAAGTTACGGAGGAGTATTAATGATTGGTTTTGGAATGAACATTCCGGTCATTGAAATACAATTTAGTAAAAAAAAAAAATTGAGGTTGTATTGTTGAATGAAAATGTACGAAAAATTGATGTCGATTGTAGGATAGATTAAGGTTTTCGACTAGCTAATGTCACGCAGAAAGGAACAACTTATTAAATTTTATCTAAACCTAAATTTAGTAACATATGTCTCTGCTTTAAGTTATACTAGATTTTGTAACCAACAATAAGTTTTTTATGTAATAATTTTTTTAACTCATACGTTTCTTGATTACTGGTTAGTTTCTACGTGACAACGTCCGGGGTACTAAATCGAATTGTTGCCGAAGGATTTGTAAATAATTGAAATTGATTATTACTAAACCATTCATTTTTAATGAGAAAAAAATATTTGCATTCCTAAAGAGCCAAATACAATAATTACAGGTAATATTATGTTGCTTACATTGATGAAATATTATTAAACGAAAATAATATAATTTAAACCAACAACTAAATAATTAGGTATGTATCATACACTTTTTGATTACAAAATAAATTTATGGTAGACAATTACAAACCAGAAAAATAATTTATATACACAAAATAAATTAGTAAGATATTAGTGTAACGACAATCATCAAAAAGAATTGTGGATGGTTAAATAAAACATGAGCTTCGAATGCTGGACCCTCTTTTCATTTGACGTTGAATAAAATCTATTCGTTTTTCTTTAATGTCAAATGTCTATGCGAATAATGTTTGAATTACAAAGTTTTTATTTCTAAATTTAAAATCGAATAGGTCTACACATATTTGTTATTGTATTTAACAAATTATTTCAAAATTTGTAAATTGTAATAGATTAATTTATATTAAACATATAATTGCCGATATGGGGCAATTTATGGGCTCGCATAGGTATGTACCATCTTGCCTATCCACCTACATAAAATAGCATGGAAGTTTGTTAGTTTAAACCTTTTTCCTCAACTAGAGTCTCGACCAATATTAGTATTTACTCAATGTAAGTAACATTTCAAAAATAAATCTAGGTTAGGTTAATATAAAAGTTTTATGCCCACTGGTCTGTGATAAGTAGATGAGAGAGAAATGAAAAAATTGTAAATAACATTATGTATTCGCTCCGTGTCCGTACAAATTATCTCCTGTGTTACCAATAAAAGTAATTAAAAAGTGTTAATTATAATAAAATTAATTAAAAAGTATTAATTACAATAAAAGTAATACAATTTGGCTTTTTAGGTTTGATTACCGAATAAAAAAAAAAAGTAACATACCAAATAAGCTTGTTCTATAAATTTAATTCTGCTTCTAGTTTCTAGTTAGTACTAACTTTATCGAATAAGTTTTATTTTTAATTATTATTATGATAAATTATTGACATTTCTCGATGTTAAGGTATCGGACTCGAATTTCATGTCGACAATGATATTGTTTCGTTTGAAAATATTCGTAGCAAATATTTAGCGGGTATCGGGTAATGAAAACTACGAAATATATGTGATTCTTTATTTTTTTAGACTTCGGCGTGACTTTTTTACCATATCAACTAAATAAACCCATTCCTTGACTCGGACGCTACTAATGTTCCTGCGACGAAATCACTGTGGGAGTAGTGCCAACATTAAACAAAATCTATACAAACTTCTACAAAGTCTAAGTCTAACTAAGTACAAAATTTACAAGTTTTGGGGTATTGGTACCCGGACAATAAATTATTACTGACTCGAATTATTATTAAATACAAAGGTCATTGAAACACTGCCGTAAGGAAGATTGATTTTTTTTAAATAATTTAGACGAAGCAATGTCATTGTGATAATGTTTAAATAAATGTGTATTTAATGTGAGATATATGTAATCGGTGTGAGCGTATTTATTGGAATGTTGTTTAATATTGAAAAAAAAAAAAAAATTAAAAACCTAAATCGATACGATTGTATAATGTAATTTTGAACTGAATACAAATAACTGCCATAGGAAAATGTTAAAATAACTATTAGGGACGTCCGTTTTTATTTTTAAATGGTAACATACATTTTGTACCTTAATACAAATAGTATTAGTTCTAATTTAGCTGTTTGATTACACAGTGCACATTTACACAGGGTGTACAGAGACTATTACCGTATCTATAACAGGAATTAACTTACTGTAGGAACGTGCACTGGAAACACATGTACATTTACTAAGCAAGGCCAATTGTATTAAAACGTTAAGAAAGTTCAAATTTAACGAACCCGTAATGTATTATGAATCGTGATTGTGTTACATTGCGCGTCAAATTTTTGTAGTCACCGGCTTTGTCACATGGCTTTGTTTTCGAAATTGATTGGTAATACCTCCTGTATACTGACTTCGCTCTTTCTATGACTTTCATTAAACCTATATTATTGAAATTGAATGTTGGACACGGTACTTACTGATTTGTAATGTAGTTAAAAAAAATTTTTTTCGAATCCTAAATGTGGCCTCTTTTTCATTCAAATTTTCTTAAATTATTCTTTCCTATTTGAAGGGATTTTTTATTAATTTATTTCTATGTATGATTTACTATATTTTAGTATAAAATAAAATTGATTAGGAATAAATTTTCATTGAAATCATAAAATATTAAACATCAATTAACTATTTGTTCCATGTTTTGATTGTAATAAATAGTATTATACGCATTGATGAGTAGTTATATGATTAATTAAAAGTAAACTCATAAAAAGATTTCAAATAAATTATTTTTTGATATACCATAGATTCTACGACATGGCGACAGTGAGATTTTGAAAATCATGCTCTAAACTTTTTGAGAATTGATATAATTTGTGTTTTACTATTAATGCCACAAAAGGTGATGTGGCATCCTCAAAACATTATTAGGTTAATGTAGATCTGTTCAATGATTCGGTAAATAGACGTATGTAATAGATTGACAAGACAGTTTAATAGTTTTGCTTACTAAAGATGAACTATATACATGAGTACTTTGTAATAAGATTAATTGTACTGGTGTTCAGGCATACCGAGTGAAGTCATAGCATAGAAAATTAAAAGAGGCACAAGCTTGAATTGCCATAAAATTATACTGTGTGCGGCTCGTGTGGCTCTTTTTACTGATGGCAACACTTTTGCTGTGTGCTCTGTGTTTTCGATGTAGATATTCTATTTGGTTGATTTGGATTAAAATATATTATCTTAACAGTTTTGTGCCACGGCGAAATTTATTTTATGAAAAAAAAAACAAGCAGCCGTAAATATAAGTCGTATGGTATAAATTTATAGTATATTTGCCCTAGGGTCATTACCAAGGAGGAAGCATGTGAACCTTTTTGTGAGCAAACCTAGGTTTTTTTTTCTTTTCTTGTTTAAATACCTACAATAAAAAAAAATTTTTTTAAATAAGTGCAGTTGCATATTTATTGTCGTATCAAATGAAGGTCGCAGTGAGAGTAAGGTCACCTTTTTAAATTCACACAAAATTTATACGGATCGATATGTCTGTTAATACAAGCCAACAGTTGACTCGTGCCACTGTTAAATCAATAGAGAATAGTTACCTAAAAAATATCTGGCCGAAACTAATCTGTTTGCATTTGCTCAATACATAGTGTTCGGTATATATTTATGTGTAAGCTCACATGATCCACCGTTGAATTTGTAATCGGCTTTTTTTTTGTTTATCTGTAATAAATCAGTTATAAACGTGAAACTAAAATGGGTATCATTACATGTGATAATACAGAAATGTGTTTTATTTAATTTCCTTTTCAGTTAGGGATGTCGCGGCGAAAATGTAAAAACAACCTCTGGCCGACTGGTTTGCTTAGATATATTTGCCTACCTACTGATAGTAACCGCAAGGGTTACACAGGCTTTATCGAAAAGAGCTCACGGGCTCAAATTTGCTAATACTAGTAAGAGCAGTGCTTCACAAAATCGTTCAAGTCGTCGTGGCTTAAAGGATAAGACGTCCGGTGCATTTGTATGTAGCGATGCAATGGTGTTCGAATCCCGCCGGCGGGTACTAATTTATCCAATGAAATACGTACTGAACAAATGTTCACGATTGACTTCCACAGTGAAGGCATCGTATAATTAAAAAGCAAAACTACAGTTTGCGTAATTACTAGTGGTAGTGGTGGACGTCTTGAGTCGTCGTCGTGGCCTAACGGATAAGACGTCCAGTGCATTCGTGTCGAGTGATGCACCGGTGTTCGAATCCCGCAGGCGGGTACCAATTTTTCTAATGAAATACGTACTTAACAAATGCTCACGATTGACTTCCACGGTGAAGGAATAACATCGTGTAATAAAAATCAAACCCGAAAAATTATAATTTGCGTAATTACTGGTGGTAGGACCCAAATATATTAAGTGTATAATCTATGTATTAAGTGTATAATCTATGTATTAAGTGTATAATCTATGGGTACCACCACCCCGCCTGTTTCTGCCGTGAAGCAGTAATGGGTTTCGGTTTGAAGGGCGGGGCAGCCGGTTGTAACTATACTGAGGTCTTAGAACTTATAGCTCAAGATGGGTGGCGCATTTACGTTGTAGATGTCTTTGGGCTCCAGTAGCCACTTAACACCAGGTGGGCTGTGAGCTCGTCCAACCATCTATTCAATAAATAAAAAATAAAAAAGTCCGCACGCGTAGGTACTACCACCCCGCCTATTTCTGCCGTGAAGCAGTAATGAGTTTCGGTTTGAATGGCTGGGCAGCCGTTGTATATTGTTTAAAGTGAGACCTTACAACATGTCTCAAGGTGGGTGGCGGCATTTACGTTGTAAATGTCTATGGGCTCCGGTAACTACTTAACACCAGGTGGGTCATGAGCTCGTCCACCCATTTAAGCAATAAAAAATAAAAATATTTACCATCAGTCCGGAATGGCCCACTGAGAAGTTCCGACGAGAAACAAAGAGTTACGTTCGTTATCATTATGAACGTAATGTAACGTCTGGTTGACGTTGAATCTACGGTCTCGAAGGAACGGGATGAGTCGGGATGGGCTCGTTACAGCCTTTGCATTCTAATACAATTCCCCGAAATGAGACTTTAAAAATTGCAAATATTAATGTTTCAATTAGCAACTGAATATTGTTTTCCTATCGTATTGAGCGGTAGTTTTTTCTAGTTTCATGAACGATCTGTGTCGTTATATGACAGACTTAGCATGAGATAAGGACAAACAAATGACGGTAAAACAATAGGGGGTGACTATGTATCTATTGATTTTGTGCAAGGATATTTTGGGCAGTTTTATTCTATTGAAATGAGAAATTGATAAAAAAAGCTATACAATAAAACATGATCATGGTATTCCATAATTTTATTTTACATTTTACGTCGCTGATCGTAAACGAATTTCACTACATCGCTTCATCATTTTAATTACACGATAGAATGATACTAGAACATAAATATTTCTTCATATTATTTTAAGATCAAATAGATAATCTTTTTTACATACTAAAATTGTCATAACGATATCTTCTGTCATTATTACATTATTAAGGAAAATACAACAAATTAAATTACATAACTTACGTTTAATTATACTCTTTACCGCAATGAACAATTTATCTATTTTAAAATTAATTACATATTACAATTACTATAAATATCCACAACAAAAATGAAGGAACTAAATATTTGAAACTATTAAAACGTTTTAATCACATTTTTATCAACTAAAATAATTACTTTATTCAATGTCTTACGATTTATTAAATACTATTTTTATAAGTACATACATTTGGCTCCTGATAAATTCTGTTTAAATTTCTGTAGATTAAAAATGAAATCATAAATTTGTTTTAGAGACGTTCGTTACTAGCCGCTGAACTATATTGTTGGAATGTGTAAAATAATTTTCATAACGAACAAGTCTTCGGTAAAACATTAAAATACAAGTTATTTGTTTTTAAAAATTACCAACAAGTAACAAAACTTAATTAAAAACTTCTGGATAAAACTTTAACAAAATCACTCTAATACTGCTTCTATTTGTACGAATTAGGTTTAAATTATATTAATAATCGACACACAACACGACAACGAGTCGAATACAAAGAAACGATAATTTTAAAAGATAACTTATTAGCCCAATCAATCAGTATAATAATCACGCGAATCATGGACATACAAAATCATTCAAAAACTAAAAACAAGATGAATTCACACAAATCAAATACATAACGGGGAAACAGTTTTACGATCCCATTTTCTAAATAGTGCGCATTCCTTATTTTGGCACAAGTAACAATTTAATGCTAATTTCGTCCATTACAATTTCCAAATTTACTGTAAAAAGCATCGCTCACGTGCAAGAAGAAAGTAAACGTAATATCATAAACATATAACGTAAAGGTAATTAAATATTCAATAATACATTGTTAATTTACATATAAAATCCCTGTAATGATAATATTGTAATAGTGATGCGATGATCGATTGAAGCCAATTACTGTCATTCTAAAATGTAGTGTACAAGTTTTTTTTTTGTATAAAATAGACTCATAAATAGTGATCAGTCTTCTGTCAAGATAATTATGGATATTTAGTAGATGAAGTTAAACGCGGTCACCCAACCTGGGAATCGGGAGTTAGTTTTAAATACATTTATTCCCAATATGTTGTAGCGATAGTACAAAGAGTCATGATCGCCACCTAAGACATGAGGTCTAAGTAAGTAAGTAAAACAGCTGTTCTATTCTTCAAATCAGAACGCAAGAATGCTTCGCAGCAGAAGTAGCAAGATCGTGGTATCAACCCGTGCGGGTTCACAGTATGTTCTACCACCAGTAAAAAAAGCTTTATTCAGGTGGGTTCAATAAAGACGGTTATTCGTTAGGTAATGTTTGAGTCATATTAAAACTTAAGGTTGGTGACTGAGACATTTAACTTTGATAATTTAATAAATCAATGATTCATTCGCGGAGATCCATGTTGGTACAAACTTATTTGATATTACACGCGTAACAATTAATTTAATAGGGAAAATACGTTTTCAAATGAGAACTATCAACAGATTGTTTGTACATACTTAATTTTTTTTAAATTAGAACAGAATTGGTTTCTAACTGAACTAAAGGCAAGATATTAATATTCTGCGTTTAATGGCGTCACTTCATTTAGGGGACATGACAAATTCTATCTGTATCTAAACACGCAAATAGCAAAAATATTTTCGGGTTTGTTTGTCTCGTTAATCGGGTATAATGGAGCCGATGAGGTTCAAAAAGATTTTTTTTCTTGGTTCCGTTCAATGGATGGTTATTGGATGGTGTTTACGAACACATCAGACGTTTGACCAAATACGGAATTAACACTATTCGCTTAAGTCTCTCTAAATGAAGTGCCGCTTTAACATTCGATTAAATTTTTTTAACGTTTGAGATCATTTTCCGATCAATCCGTCGAGGTGAATGTCAAAAACGACATATTAAAGTTGTTGCCTTTAGTAAATATATAATTTCTAAATGTAATAGTATACAATTATCTAAAGCCAGGCCTGGGTTGAACCTTGTTATTTAATCTAACGTTCATTATTCACTAAAATCTTGAAAGCTCTTTTTTATTTGAACATTGAAGTGCCGATATACGTTTATTTGTCTTCGCCTGGCGCGCACTGTTTCTTTGTTTTGATATTTTAATGTTGGCCAATTTGTACGATATATATGAAAGTTGTCATCTTGTTTTTTTTTTTTTTGTACTAATTGGACAAGGACGTCTTCATTTACGGTTTCTCTAAACAAATTCTTTAGTCGGTGTTGGCATTTGTTGTTGAGTCTATTGTTTATTTTCAATTTAATATGTATTTTTGTAAACGAGTGCGTATCGAGTTCGTAGTCTGCATCCCCTAAAACTTTAAGTACGTAGTTTTAGCTTAGTTTTACTTAAGTGTAGAATAAAAGAATTTTCTTATAATCTTGACCACCTTTGGTCCGGTGATCTACCTACGTACCGTTTCACGACTAAATCCTACAACAATTACAAATACACTACTATATACCATTTTAGACACTTGAATGTCCGTATCGAATTAATGGTTTATACTTTTTTTTTGCTTTATCAATTTACCATTTAAAATATTTACATTCAAAAATCGTTTTTTGTTTTTTTATAAATTATCGAATACAATAACTATTATTACGAAATATTTTACAAACTTTGGTGAAATTCAGATATTCCGCACATTTAACACGTATCTACAGCCACATTAATGTAATATTACACAGGATATAAATTTATGTTGGTTATTTCTAAGACCACAACCACAATATAAGAAAAATAAAATAGTACATGACGTGTGATTCAAAAATAGAATTTGTACTGGCCAGTGTTTTCGCGCCATTCGCTCACAAGATGGCCGGCCTTGTTGATTTTGGTCAAGATACACAACATAAAACGATTTAATCTAAATACAAGGAATGTTGAAATGGAATGTTAACAGTACAACAGAATAGGGAATGTCCTAAGTAACAAGTAACAATCACAACACATTTCATACTTATTGCACTCCTTCAGAATAAATTATCGCTTATTCATTATTTTACGCGATACTCAATATACATTTACAATATTAACACATCTTTTAAATTTAATAAATTTAACTAATACTCAATAAAGTTGGACGTAGCCCCGTTGGGCCCCGGAGGATCCAGAAGGTTCGAAAATACGTAATCGTCCGTAAAACTGAAATCTATTCGGTGCATTTTAAACAGACAGGCATAGAAGTATCGCACTTGTCGCGTCCGAGCGCAACGCGGCAGCGTACTGTGTGCTCAGTGCGAGTTTTTAACTTCTCGATTACGTAAAAGTTAACTCAAATTAGTATGGAGTTGGAACAGCGCCCCTAGCGGCAGACAAAGGGAAGCTTTTTCAACTCCATACAAATTTGAGTTAACTTTTACGCGATCGAGAAGTTAAAAAGCTCGCACTAAGCACACCGATGTAGATAATTACACGTGAAGTTAATACGAGTGTTGTTGTGTCTATAAACTAAACGATTAATTTATCCCCTACGAATTTATAAAAAAACTATAACATTATAATTACGACATTTACATGAGATCTTTTAAAATACACTAACTAAATTCCAGTTTTAGTCCCTTTTTTTTGAAAACATTTCGATAAAGATACGCGGGTGAGATGTGGATTCGTTCGTCAGCCGCGTTCGCCGCGAGCGACGGGAGTTAGTCCTGACCGTTGTGATGCAGGAGGGTGCGAGTGTCAGGGGGCGGGTGCGGGGGGTGCGGCGCGCGGTAAGTGTCGCCCTCCTCGTCCGCAGAGTTCTCCTTCGACCGATCGCTCTTGCAGTCCTCCTCCTTGGTGCCGGACAGCGAGTCTAAAGCCATCGGCATCGACTGATACAACTCCCTTGCCTTCTCGTTGGGCGGAAGTAAGTGAAGCATGTTCAGTGGCATCGGGAAGCCTGGCGGGAACTCCGGGTAGAATCCTTGGGAAAAGGGGTTGAACATCGGGTTGGACGATATGTCCGGCTCGGAGCTGGACGGCCTTTGGCCCACGTTCTGGTGGTCGTCTTTATCGTGATGCTTACTTGAAGGGTGGTTGTTGTTGTTGTTTCCGGAGTTGAGGTTGAGCACGTCTAGGGGCGCTCCAATGCAATCTTTCCGCAACTGCTCCAGTTTGAGGCTCTTCCCGTACTTGCCTCGCACGTACATGAGCAGAGAGTTGTACGGGATACCGAATATTCTCGAAGCTTGGCTCGTCGTCATTTTCTTGTTCCACACGTGCTGCAGGGCCTCCGTGAGCTCTGCGTTTGTCCAGGATCGAGGTGGGCCACCGCGCGGCGCGCTGTGCTGTCCTTTTGGTCTCCCTGTTAACCAAAACATGCATTTAAATGAATATGAAACGGCCTTTTTTCTACCTAAGCTGATAGTCTTGAGAGACCATTTCAGCGTAGCCTTAACTAGTAGGTGAGCTCACGGGGCTCAAACCTGACGTTGCTAAGACTAACTCTAGCAAGAGCAGTGCTTCGTAGAATCTACCACCGAATCGGAAACGCGACCCACTGAGAAGATCCGGCGAGAAATTCAGTGGGCAGGAAACGGCGTAAGAGAACTGCTATACAACAGCTGTGAAATAAACCTCTAAAGACACGTGCGATTGAGCAGTCATCGCGTATAGGTTACTGAGCGACACGACATGTGCCGTGTAAGCTGCCGCCGACATTAGCTTATGCACAGCTCCTTAATGATCGTGTTTCGGCAATAACTCAGTACCGTCATGTCGGCGAAATGAGCGGGTTTCGGCGACATGCCGTCGGCGGCGACTCATTAATTCGTTGCGAGCACGCGACCGTTACCCGTTTTGTTGAAAAGAAGGCGGATCTGCATGCGCCGGTCGTGATATCGCCTCACATAGACAGCTAATTCGAAGGACGATGATTCGTTATGGAAATTAGTATTAGTTTAAATAGATCGCGTGTTACTATAAGACGTGGCCGTAAATATAAGACGTGGTAAAAGACTTGAAGTCGTTGTGGCCTAAAGGATAAGACGTCCGGTGCATTCGTATTTAGCGATGCAACGGTGCTCAAATCCCGCAGGCCAACGGTGCTCAAATCCCGCAGGCGGGTACCAACTTATCTAATAAGATACGTACTTCACAAATGTTCACGATTGACTTCCACGGTGAAGCGAATAACATCGCGTAATAAAATTCAAAACCCGCAAAATTTTAATTTGCGTAATTACTGGGGTTTGGGTATCTTGTGAGTTCGCATGGGTAGGTACAACCACCCTGCCTATGTCTGCTGTGACGCAGTAATGCGTTTCAGTTTGACGGGTCGGGCAGCTGTTGTAACTATACTGAGACCTTAGAACTCATATCTGAAGGGTGGCGGCATTTACGTTGTAGATGTCTATGGGCTGTGAGCTCGTCCACTCATCTAAGCAATAAATATAATAAAAAAACCTCAATTCGTTAGCGCAGAGCTTGACGCAAGAGCGGCATGCATGTCTGTGGCGAGCGATGGGCTCTAATCGATCGAGTAGCATTGAACGTAGAAGAGCATTCAAAGCACACGTTAGACTGTCTGCTCCCCTAACCGATACGATATCAGATCGTCTTAATAAACATTTGCTTCGGAAACAATGGGCGTTTAACATTAGCGGTGCGCGATTCCGAGATGTGTGATGGGATGCTGCATGCGCATCTCGCATTATTAAAGCTCGTTGCATTGTTATCGGGCTACTTGTTCTACGTTCGATTCATTCGATCGGAGTCGTTGTGCTCACTCACATCAGATGAACATTATAACTTGTAGATAGACGAGGCATTGTTTCACGAACATGAAGGATTTCGAAATCGGATCCTTATTTCTTAACTGAGTATACTTAAACTGAAATATACGACCGTTGATATTGGAACAATGTTAATTATTTTTAATACGCTTTTATTAGCTTCAGACGTATGAATGTTAGTATGTAACGGAATATTTGAACATAATTTTGACCCCCTTCAAAACGTCGGATTAACTCGAAATTTGGTATACTTATTAAGGACCGATAGAAAAAATTGAAAAAAATGAAATTAAACTAAAAAATGAGAAATAAATTTTAATAATAGTTTAAAAAAACTAACAAATCCAACTAATAATAGAAAATAAAAAGCACCTCACGCTTTTTTTTTAAATAAAATCATTTTTTGTTACAGTATCTTTCATTCAAATTTATTTTCTATTTTTTAGTTGGATTTTCTACAAAAGCGTATTTTGTTAGTTTTCTTAGACTAATATTTATTATAGCTTAATAGGAGTTTGCTATGTGGTTTTTTTATTGCCTTTAGAGGCAGAGGAGCATACCGCCCACATGATGGTAGGTGATTACTGTCGCTAAAAAACTAAAAAAAAAACTAAAACTAAACTACGCTCTTTTGACAGTATTTATGAGAAAAATACTGGTGATAATACCAAATGATTCCGCATATTAACTCAATATCGAATATTTTTGAAAATTGTACACTTTTAATGCGAAAAGACGATATATTTACCGGTGGTAGGAACTCTTGTGAGTCCGCGCGGGTAGATACCACCGCCCTGCCTTTTTCTGCCGTGAAGCAGTAAGGCGTTTCGGTTGAAAGGGTAGGGCAGCCGTTGTAACTATACTGAGATCTTAGAACTTATATCTCAAGGTGGGTGGCGCATTTACGTTCTAAATGTCTATGGGCTCCAGTAACCACTTAATATCAGGTGAGCTGTGAGTTCGTCCACCATCTAAGCAATAAAAAAAAAGTCACTTATACTTCTCAGCATCAAGCGTCGGTAAGAGAGTATTTCTCATTTTGTTCCCTAGTTGTCGAGGATAGTTCGCAATAAAATGACTTACATTTCTTTTTAACGTTAGTGAATAGTTGTGAGTCGAGCGGCGGCGCCCGGTGTTCCACATCCATCAGCGGGTACATCTTGTGTTCCATCCCGGGGGGGAAGAGGCCCAGGGGCGAGTCGATGCCGAACACTAAAGGACAAAAGACATCTATTAATAATATTGATGAGTAAAACAAAGGCAATTCGTACAGGTTCTAAAATAATTCGTATCTACATTACGATAGGCAAAGACAATGGGCCAGTTAAGTACCTAATTCGTCTAATGTTTGTCAAGCGATTTTGTTTCGTAAACATTTCCTAGATTCAATAAAAATATCATGAATAAATTAAATGAGAATGAAGCACGGTGCAAACGAATTTCACGGGAGCTTTTAATATATTACGACATTAAATGTATTTCAGGTACTTTCCTTCTTTTTTTTTAAATATATTTCAATACTTAATCAAGGTGTAACGTTGCAAATTACAAAGTCAATTTGACTTTGGTTCTGCCACTCGCCGCTAGATGGCGCTAGCAGGATCACAGCGAAGTTAACAATGTTGCAAGCTCCAACTAGGATAAAACGTTAATATCACTTAACATTTAACGATAAACTGCTATATAAGATTAAGATAACTAATTCTCTAATGAGATTGCATTGGAATTTAGTTTCCCATTAAGCTATGTTTAGTTTCTTGTTAGTATTGAATGATTTTATTTTATATTAATTTTACAGCTAAGTCGGTGTTCCTGAAGATAAGCTTTCTTTACAATAATCGATGTGCTAGTTAATTAGCGGCAGTCAGTTGGTAAAAAAATTCACAAATGTTATCACAAATTCTCTAAAAAATCACAAATGTATGTATATTTAGAACAGTGCAATCCCAGAGTTTATGGAATTTTTCGTTCATGTCATTAGTCAGTAACGTAATTACGAAACTATTATACTATACTAAAATATATATCATGATAGCGTTTCTAAAAGCCTAATTAACTAAAAAGGCGTTTTGATTCGACGTTATCCACTTAACACTAGATGGCCTAGCTTGTAGCCTGTAGAAAATAATTCAAACATTATCGTAGTCAATTTATGGAAAAATACTAATATTTATTTGGGTTATTTGAGTTACCCTTAATGACGCATATTTCATTGACTTCGACTATTTTGTTAAGGTCGCTTATTTTTTTTGTTTTTGAACGATAAATATATTTACTTACAATAATCCGTTACATTGTACCAGTGACTGACATACATACTTACTGGTGGTAGGACCTGTTGTGAGTCTGCACGGGTAAGTACCACCGCCCTGCCTATTTCTGCTGTGAAGCAGTAATGCGTTTCGGTTTGAAGGGTGGGGCAGCCGTTGTAACTATACTGAGACCTTAGAACTTATATCTCAAGGTGCGTGGCGGTATTTACGTTGTAGATGTCTACGGGCTCCGGTAACTACTTAACACCAGGTGGGCTCTGAGCTCGTCCACCCATCTAAGCAATTTTTTTTTTTTTTGCATAAATACGTATTGATGTGCCTTTGGAAAACATACAGCATTGTATTATGAAGAAGCAGTGTGTACTTAGCTTAAATTCCTTGTCTATGTCCAACCATAGACAGTCAATTTAGTTCCATCTTTAGCCGCTAGGTGCTGCCAGCAAGTATAAAGGAAGCGCAGCCATCTTTGATCTTCATAGCGTTGTGTACTTTCGTACTGTGAAGTCGCAAATCCACAAATATTTATTCGACTTCTTATTAATTGCAAAAAATATTTATTTTGTGTTTCTATGAGTGTTATTTTGCAATCATTACGAGTATTATTTACCAATCCTATCATCGGACGCCATGAATCACGCGTCATCTGTTGGAGGTGATGTTGAGTCAAGCTCCATAATTTCCGAGAGGGAAGATGTCCAGGCGAGACGCGATGGAGACGCCTCGCGTTCGAACAGCTCGTCAAGCGAAAAAGAACAAAAGGAGTCTCTGCGTAAGAAACGACGGGATTCAAAGGTAACGGTCGATCTTCGAATCGGCTCGTTATCCCACCAGGTCAGTGACGTTGTAAATCTAATAATGCATCAACTGTGTGTAACAATTGAATGTAACGAAAATTGTTGTAAACAAATTGATCTCGTCAATACGGAAATTTTGACAAAAACACAACAGATTTAAACTAATAATCTTTGTAACATAATTACTGAAAACTTTGGCAAATCGTCGTACAAGTTATCCGTAAAAGCGTCTTAAATTGTATGCGGAAAAAAGGGCCGTATGGATAAAAATAAGACGTCAAAGTTTAATTTCCGTGATCTCTAACAAAGTATCCTGTTGCCAACGCACCACTCATTGAGGAATTTTTGTTTGATAATACTAAATTGAAATCTATTCAGTCCCTCGGAGGGCTACAATCCTATTTGTCACAACCTCGTATAAAAGGCAAGCCAAACATGATAAACAATTATAGTCTGTAACATCTGGCACAATCCAGAGGGGGCAATTGAAGACACCGACGGGAGGCACTGAGTGCCACCAAAATTGTAATAATTTGTAAACCATGTATGATTACCAAATACCGTAAAAAAAAAAAAAAAAAAAAATTGCTTTTTCTGCGGAAGAAAAGCGACGGATCAATGCGTCCAATTTTCGATTTTCGAGAGTCGAACAAGGTCGTAAAGATAAAAACACCTAACTGTTTTCGGACACCTCGGTACCAAACTTTCCCCACCCAGGGGACTGGATGATAAAATTGAACATTTCTCAGGAATATTTTTCTAGTATAGGTCGCAAAATTTCGTCGATACTTCTTGAGGATCAGTACCTTCAGGAAGGAATCGGTACCTTCTTATGAGATAGTATGAAATGACATGCCTACCCTTCGGTCTGGCTTCAGAGCCACACCTTTTTGCTTCTATAACATGCGGGTCGCAGAGACCTTGCGTGCAAAGGGAACTCGAGTGCTAGTGTCTACTAGACGACTTCCTTTTGGTCGACCAAGACAAATCCAAGTTGAAACTTCGGGCTGCAGAAGCTGTGAAGCTTTTGGATTAACCTTTTTTGCTTCCATAACATGCTGGGTCGCAGAGACCTTGCGTGCAAAAGGAACTCGAGTGCTGGTCTACCTAGACGACTTCCTTTTGGTCGACCAAGACAAATCCAAGTTGAAACTTCAGGCTGCAGAAGCCGTGAAGATTTTGGATTATCTGGGCTGGCATGTCAATTTCCATTATGTAGGGTGCTCGGTCGCTCGGTCGCGGAGACATTGCGTGCAAAGTAGAGTGCTAGCTTACCTACACGACTTAATCTTGTTTCACCAAGACAAATAAACGTTTTTGTTCCCATAGCATGCTCGGTCGCGGAGACCTTGCGTACATAGGGAAGTCAAATGTAACGTACCTACGCGACTTTCTCTTGGTCCTTGAAGACAAATACACCTTTTTGCTTCCATAGCATGCTCGGTCGCGGAGACATTGCGTGCAAAGTCGAAGTGCTAGCTTACCTACACGACTTGATCTTGTTTCACCAAGACAAATAAACTTTTTTGCTCCCATAAAATGCTCGGTCGCGAAGACCTTACGTACATAGGGAAGTCAAATGTTAACCTACCTACGCGACTTTCTCTTGGTCCATGAAGACAAATACACCTTTTTTGCTTGCATAGCATGCTCAGTCACGGAAACATTGCGTGCAAAGGGATGTTGAGTGTTATCCCACCTACGCAAGTCCCTCCTGGTCCATCAAAAAAAAAAAAAGTCCAAGTTGAGTCTTCAGGCCACATAAGCTGTGAAGCTCTTTGATTATTTGGGCTGCCAAGTCAGCCTTACAAAAAATCAATTAGTACACTGGTTCAAGAGATGACATGGCTAGGGATTCGATGAAAAATTGCGAGAAATAAAGTGGCCACTCAACAACATTCTAGCTCAAACTCTGACGGAATTACATCACTCTATGTTAACTTGCAAATTTTCTTGCGAAGTTTCAAGAAACAACACCCCCGTAAAAAACAGGCCATCCTGCATGTGTCAACAATTAAATGCAGTGCTGACGCGGAGCCACATGTCAGACATTGCCGATACACAAAACCAACCATTTCCTGGCAACGGAAGCTTCGGACATGTGTACGGGTTACAAATGCAGTGCTGACGCGGAGCCACATGTCAAACATTGCCGAGACACAAAACCAACCATTTCCTGGCAACGGAAGCTTCGGATATGGGTAGGGGTTACAATTAGACAAAATATTAACGTCCTGTCTATGGTCAGCTCAACAACTGAAACGGCTCAACCACAAAAGAGCTATTTGCAATGGTAGTGACAATCAAAATGAATCTGAAAGTATTTCACTAGCGGTTGACCTTTCGATTTTTAAACTAAGCGATAAGTTCAAGATAACTGTCAGCTTATAATCTCTCGGGGAGGTACAACATCGTAGCCGATAGGCTATCACGAGGAAATCAACCTGCGAAATGGCACTTTTTACCACAAGTGACCACAAAAGTTTTTCGAAAGTGGGGTCATCCGGATATAAACCCATTCGCCGACCAAGATTGGATACCTTCAGCAGACCGTAGAGGATGCAACTAGCATGGAGAATTCCTCCTCTCAACCTTTTCCCCAGAGTACTGACTCACTTCAACAGTGTCTAGGGAACCTACCTGGTAGTGTTTCCAGACTGAGCGAAAGCATTTGGGTTTCCAAGCCCTCAGATCCCGAACGCTAGATAACTCGCACGAAATCCAAAACCTGCCTCCTCCACAGGGTAAACATTAACCCTGAAAGCTTAGAAACGGGGGGGGGGGGGGGGAGGTTGTACAAATAATAGACTGGTCTACACAGGAGAAGATTTATTGAAAATTAGCTGGTGTCAATCCACTTTGCCAGCATACTTACCAGCAACTAGAAGATGGTGCATATGGTGCTACAGTTTTAAAATTGATCCTAAGTCTGCAGATGTTGCCAAATTCTTTTTTCTTTTCCAAAAAGAAAATTTTGCCTGTAAAACAATCCTTCTGCATAAAGCAGCGCTGTCGACTTTGTGGACAACATACATGTAGGACAGCAAACATTCTCAAGCTCTCTAATAAAAATTGCTATTCTAAAAAAGCCATCGGAATAACTAAACAAAATTCAACTACTTATTACAACTTTACTAAGTATAGTCCCATTCACATGAGATCCGAGAATAGTTCTAAATTGGTTTTCTTCAAACCCAACCACCAGATCACGCCTCAAGGTAGCTTGAAGGACACCAACAACCATGTTGCTGGCTACTGGACGCAGAGTTAATAACCTTACTTTGCTCAACATTTCTAAAGACAGTTTCTTTGATAACAGAGAAAAACATTTCTGATACCAGTCTTTGGGTCTAAAATTGAAATCCATTTTCGTCAATAATCTGCATAAGTGCTTTCTAAACATGAAACTAAAGACATGCCCAGTAAGATTCGTAAGGACTTTTTTCTAACTATGTGTGTTGTCACAAAAGCGGCATACCGTACTGTAATTGGAAACTGGTCTTCGTTCAACCTTACGAGGTAGTGGCATCAACCCATCTCTAAGAAGTTGTAGATCAGCAGTAGCCTCTGAGATGGATTGATAATGAACCAATAGACGAAATACGAAATAGAGGCAATTGCAAATCATCCAAACTTTTACAATAATTATTGCCGAATAATAGAGCTTCCTAAAGATCCTCACGATTCTTTTTTTTCAAAACATTTACTCATCATTTACTCATGTTGTATATACATCATTTATACAATTTATACATTTTCTTGTATATACAAGATAAAATGTTTATTACAAACTTATAAATATTTTTTAATTATTGAATTAACATGAAAGTTAACAGCTGTGTTTTTTCGATTTAATAATTATATAAATTATGAACATTATCATTGCGCTTCATAATTTTATTATAGCTTACCTATTTCATCATAGCGTTGTGCTTAATAATTTCACCAGCAGATAACAAACACGTCTTCATAATACAATGCTGTATGTTTTCCAAAGGCACATCAATATTACGGTTTTACATAACAATAAAACCGATATTATGTGCCGAGAAGGAAAACATACAGCATTGCAGGAAGTTCTTCCTGGTGAAGAC
Organism: Bombyx mandarina; assembly: GCF_030267445.1. Lineage (NCBI taxonomy): Eukaryota > Metazoa > Arthropoda > Insecta > Lepidoptera > Bombycidae > Bombyx > Bombyx mandarina. Next base: position 11,003,952 of record NC_143210.1, read on the forward strand.
TATGAAGATCAAAGATGGCTGCGCTTCCTTTATACTTGCTGGCAGCACCTAGCGGCTAAAGATGGAACTAAATTGACTGTCTATGGTTGGACATAGACAAGGAATTTAAGCTAAGTACACACTGCTTCTTCATAATACAATGCTGTATGTTTTCCTTCTCGGCACATAATATCGGTTTTATTGTTATGTAAAACCGTAATATTAATCACATTGTATGTAATACGTTTAAATATAGATCGTAAACACCCAGAAAAAGAACAAACAAAGATCACAGCACACTTGCCCGATGCGAGAATCGAACCCACGACCCTGAGTGCATAAAACAGGGACGCTAACTTCTGCACCATCGAGTCAGTCGTAGGTATATAATCGTACAAAGCCGGTCCATTAAAGACAGTCTAGGTGTCGTCTCGGGTTGAGACGAATCGATATTCAATTTTATTGCGAGGCTGTATCGAAATACGTGGGTTGAAGGATTACGTCTCAAGTACGTTCTATATTTAAATTGAATTTCGAATTGTCTACGAATGTGATATTGCTTTGTGCAAACCAATTAACGTAGCGTCGGTATGATTTTGATATGCGAACTGGAAGATGTTTGATATTTATTTTCTGTGGTACTATCTATCTCAACCGACTTCATAAATGGAGGAGGTTCTGTATGGGACAATCTGGGACAATATGCTTTTTTTTTCAATATTAAGGATGCGCAAGGATGACACGCAAAATCGTGAAGCGTTCCACATTTTTAATTTGCGTAATTACTGGTGGTAGGACTTCTTATGAGTCCGCACGAGTAGGTACCACGGCTCCGCCTATTTCTGCCGTGTAGCGGTGATGCGTTTCGGTTTGAGGGGTGGGGTAGCCGTTGTAGCTATACTGAGACCTTGGAACTTATATCTCAAGGTGGGTGGCGCATTTACGTTATAGATATTTATGGACTTCGGTAGCCACTTAACATCGGGTGGGCTGTGAGCTCGTCCAACTATCTAAGCAATAAAAAAAATCTCAGATCAGTGTGTTTAGTGCGAGTTTCTTAACTTCTCGATCGCGTAAAAGTTAACTCATATTTGTATGGAGTTGGAACAGAGCTCCTAGCGGCAATTGCCGAAGGATTGAAATTAATAACGCGCACTAAGCACACGGAGTGATTTGTAAACACATTTTGTGTTTTTTTTTGTTTCAAACGATAAACTCTCCATTTGGTCCCGCAATTCTTGCATATCGACGCTTGAAAGGCAAACGTGACTAAGCGACAATAACTACTTTGTACATAAATGATAGGCAATAACCATATTCGATGCGCAAAAAAAATATATTTCTAAAAATAAAAACATTTCAATCCTACAGCTACATTCGTTAAAATAAAAAATAAATCAGGTATGAAATACCTCAAAGTATAAAACTTTAAATTAGTCTACTGTAAAGTTCACGTATTGTCGCTTAGTCACGTTTGCCTTTCAAGCGTCGATATGTAGGTACTCATAGCCTATCAAATACAAAGCCATAATTGTTAATTTCAATTTTATTATTTTTTAGCATAATTAGTGAATGCCACAATAGACTTTACCAGCGATCCTACATGAAGCCAGTCGCAAGAAGAACGGACGAAAACGAAAAAAACAAAGCGGGTGTTTTATTATGATCTCTAATTTTAATTTATTCGAATTCGCCAAATTAACAACATCTTTATTTATTAGTGTAATAAAACACAAAATCCCGGGAGCGAACGTCTAACTCCCACGCAACGGAATCTGTTAATAAACAGTATGTTTTTATTTATTTTGCCGTGATACCAAAAAGTTATTTGAGGATTTGTTTTTTTTTTAATACGCACATCATGGTTAAGTTAAATTTCAGTTTAAAAAATTAAATGATAATTTTTTTTTTATTGCCCTTGTAGGCAGACGAGCATACGGCCCACCTGATGGTGAGTGGTTACCGTCGCCCATGGACTTCAGCAATGCCAGGGGCAGAGCCAAGCCGCTGCCTACCGCTTAATACTCTCCGCAAATTAGCAAAAAGCTCTATCACTCCAACAAACATATTAATTAAAGTCGACTAATACATTCATTCAGATAAAGCCTAATTGAACTAACGTTTCTAAAGCATAAATATAGCACATTACACCACAGATACAGAACCACGTTTCTTTAGACACCGGAGATAGCATTCTAGACGGTTTTACATGCGAACACCTTAAAATTCGCAATCGACTTTCCAATAAAACGCAGCTTAATTGCAAAACGATAATTAAAAATCAAGTTTGCTAACAGTACTTCATTAGCGGCGAACTAATTAAACAGGAGGAAAGCGATCTGTGTAATGAACATCGGCGTGCATATTACGCGTCTGTCGTATGCTAAAATATCGGTTAATACGGGCACATCGTATTAGACAAACTGCCTCTAAACACATTCAAACGATACGTGCGCTCAATAGACTTAACCGGAGTCTAGGTTTTATTGAAGGTACGTAGCCGGGACGCATTCGAGGGATAAGCTTTTTACTTCTTGCATGACATATTGGTATTGTTGTATAAATATTTTTTTTAATATATGAAATTGTTTTAACAGTACCATTTGATATATTTCTAATAGAACAGTTAAATAAAATAAAAAAGTTCAAATTAAAGTTTAAGTTTAATTAGAAAGAGACGCCTTTTGTCAAAACAAAATAATTAAGTTTGCTTCTTGATATTAAGATTATGAAGATTCAATGATATTATTGTTCCTTCATACGGATGTTCTTAATAAATATCTTTAGTAAATAACATATAATTTACACAATACAAAATTAAATGAGATTATCACCAATGTCAGATAGTCATGTTTGTCATGACAGACTGAAGGATAATCCTGATGCCAAAAATGTATCGTTCGTGAAATTGTTTTTAGTAAATTGTAGAATTTACGAAATGCCTAAATTTGCAAAATTGAATTAACAAACTCGGCACTGGACCGTAATAGTAGTGTCTGAAACCCTTTTAAAGCGAAGAAAGTACTACTCATTTTTGTAGACTCCTGTTTTTGAATTGCACCAACGTAGTACAATAAACTGTTCTTAGCTTTGGAAAATTAGGATTCATTTAAAAATGTGTGTCCACTATAATAGTCTCATTAGACGTAGATTTTAAAGACTGTCGTACGTCACGACCGTAATTAGTTCGAAGTACGTTAAGACAGATATAGGTTTTTAGTCATTTTTAGTCCACGATTCACAGTGCGAATATTAAATAAAACCTTAACCTGTTATGTTATTCCGAGCCCGACTCTGCCCTCAGTATAACCGGCAGACGGATAATTCGTGTCAATCGTTAAAGCGCCCGTTACATGCCACTCGTTATTTTACATAATTACTGACAATCAATAAGCCCACATTCGTTCGAATCACGAGATCTGGATTCTGCTATTTGAATATCGATTTAATGTTTAATCTAGAACGTATTATCGATTATATCGTATGTGATAAGGAGTAGGGCGTAACTCTTAAGTGTTCTTGATTCGAAAACGAAGTTTCTAGAATGTAACTGTTGTTGACAAAATGACTGCAGCTTTTGTAGGCGACAATAGAAATGGCGCCATTAATATTGTTGGTAGTGTTGCCGCGTAATGAAACGTACTCTGTCCGTATCAATAATTTTTTAACTGGCAACATGTATTTTTAGTGTTTCAATAAATTGTATTTTTTTTTATTACTGACAAAATTGAACTTGTTGCATTTCTATTGGTTAGTTCCTTGTCATTCACTGGTCGATACCAAGAGTCGATTTGTAAATTATTTAGTATGTAAAATCGGGAATCAGAGAACATGCTGTTGTATTCATACCCTAGAATGCAAAAAAAAAGTGAATGTTATGCCCGGTTACTTACGAGTATATCAAGGTTGTAAAATTTATTTGGGCGAAATTTCGTCCCATTGCTAAACCATTTCGCGAGATTGAGTTATAAACATACAAACATATACATTTTTTATATTAGTATAGCTAGCTATATTTAAAAGGGCTGTTGGTGTTTATATGTGAGTTTACATCAGGAAATATTCAAAGACACTCCAGAGGTTTTTGTCTTGTACTATCAATGTTTAACGGGTAGTGAGAAAGTAATTTCAGCAAATGAGGGTAGTTCGAAGCTATGGGGATTCATCCGTTAATTACAAAAAAAATATATATTGAGTTTGAAGGCAGCCCATCATTGTTCATGGACATCGACAATGCCAGAGGCAAAGCCGCCGCTCGATACTAGCGGCCAGTTCGTTATATACACATATAATTTTAGATGTAACAAAATAATGATCAACCTAACAAAGGCTGCAAACAGTTTCTATAGTAAAGAAGTTCGTGACTTGAGCTGGTACAGCTTTGAGCTTTAGTGTAGGAGTTTGACATAATAATTTGTGTTCAAGTTGTATTTTTTGTTTCTTTGTTTTTTGTTAGTTAATTTGTTGATCTAATTTGTTTTGTTTAAATCATGAACATATCGGATTAGGGTTTTAAGTTATTTGCTCTTGTCTTGGCTGATTTGTTACGATAGGTACATCGCTTCGACAAATGGACAATGTTTTTGGGAAATTTCTTGTGAGACATAACTTGATTTGTTCTAATCGATATCATTACTATTATTTGGCAGATGAGAGTATTCCCTGCGTTGTTGTTTAGTGATTGCGGGTTTATATGAGGACGAGATTAGAGTTATATTGTACAGTGGTTGCCCCACCTCATACCGGACCGCGTGGCAGATTCAATGTCAGTAATAAGTTGGATAGTAGTAGCTTGTGGTGATTTACCACCGATAAATGATCAGAGAACACCGCTGTCTATTCTCAGGTGAATTTTTCAAGCGCTTTTTACGAGGCCTACTCGAAGAGAACAGTGTAACGTTTTTTTTTTATTTATTCGATAAATATAGGTAAAAAATGAATTGTTTTATCCTTTTTGCGTATAAAGTATTCGGATATTACGTCAGGCGCAGCAGCGGGTCAGCGTAAACCTTGCGGTCAATTAGTTGTATCGGAGTCGGCTTGACGCTTTCTAATTCCGGTCTCTCGGACCCCTTCAGATAGCTACTCGACCATAAACAATGATTTACGAAACACACAGCCGCCCAGACGTTCGCAATAAGTTCGCCATTCGACACGACCGCGCTTTTTTCCTCGAAAATTTTCACAATAAAGTCTTGCAACAGTCCCAGACGGCCGGTGTTCTATCGAAGCGAGCGTGGAGCTATTAATGGGAACGTTTTACTAAATTGTAGTTACACAGTTATCGGAGTTAGCTCACGATCGATAACGGCTCGCCCTGTATGCAGCGCGCGTAGAAATCGAAAGTGAAACTTGGTCGGGAACTAATCCCAACCCTTCCGGCGTCGTGTGTACGCAGTTACGCACACGTCGCGTCAGACTTCACCCCGTTCATTCAAACCCAGACCGAGACACCCTCTCGCTCGTGCACGGGGTCACGCACATGTGTCGTGTGTCGTCTCGCTCGGTACACATGCGTGCGTTTTCCGTGTAACCCGCCGAGAGGAAAAGTCTGAATGGCGGGAGAATACGGTCGGAGGAGGGTGGCAGTCGTTCGGGATCGGGTTATGGGCGCATATTAGCACGTGACGTGTTGTTTACGAGTGAGATGGGGCCCATTGACGGGAGCCGCCGTGACGTAGCGAGCCGTGTGGGAGCCGCGGGTCGTTGTCTGTGGTCAGGCCGCGCCGCGTGCCCGCCGTTTATTTTGCAACGCGATTTACAACTATAACTGTAAATTAAGTTTACCGAGCGGCCCGTAACTAGGTCGTATGGAATCAGCATTAATTATCACTTTAATCTAATACCGATGTCGGGTGTACGTACAATAGATCACATGATGGATAGCCGCTCACGCCAAGGATACGAAAGCAATAATGGCGGGAGAGCCGCCGTAATCACACGCAACTCGATTTGTCTATTGTTCCAGTGAAGTGTGCGTTGTAATGGACGCGCCGTCGTGGGGTACTATTACCGAGGAAAGAAGTCTAGGTCGCGCTCGTGATGGGCAGCCGCTATCCTTGCATTGTTCGCGACGATCGCGTGTACATTAGTCCCCGTTACATAAATAATATCGGGTGTAAATACAGGAGATTTAACTCGGTTTTAATATTTATAAGGCGGGTAAACGTCGGCTGATTATGGTCGATAAACAATGACCGGCTGCTCGGAATCATGTTTTATGTAATGCTATTTCGTAAAGAGACGTTGTAGCTCGGAATTGAATGGAGGCTCGTCATGTGTGAATCGAGAGGTTTCTCAAGTCGAATACAGTTACCAAATTAGTGGGTGCGCTCGTAACAAGAGCATATTAGTTGGATCACACACGCTCGCACGGCGCCTGGGAGACTGACAGATGAATCGCTGCCACTAACGCGATAATTTCTTAAGATCGCGTCCAATTTGGTTTTGGATTCGTAATGTGTTTTCGTTACTTTCCTCGCTGGCTCCGTGTGAAGCGGTAGGAGGCACCGCTTTCTATTGTTTCCGAATGAACTCCCGAAATGACTGGTTCATTGTCTGCCGTACAAAATAGCGAAGATGACTCTTTAATACCAGACATCTCATTTTTCGGTTTTATTGAGTGCATACCGCTCTCGCGTCCACGAGCATTAGTACATGAACGTGAAATTGCCTATTGTTATTTTAAGAAAATGAAGCGTGCTTAATATTTGAATTGAGTTCATGTTTTGATCGACTCTTCACTCATTATTTCGAAACAATAATGACACAGTTTTGATTCGTAATAATGTCTTAATTTAGATACGACATTGAGGTTACTTCCCGAGATGTTTCAATTGATTTTTGTTATTTTAAAATCAATTATGGAATTCGAATTTACCTTATTAGCATTTTTAAGCTATGGCATAGCTTCTATCGCGGGCCTTAAGCGCGGCGACTGAATCAAGAAATTCCGTAACGAAAATAACCTGACACCCCACTACGCCTACTATGTAGCTCGCGTTCAGCATATTCACACGTTGCGCTGGTGCAGTGTTTGTGAAGAAGCGCACGGCGTGACGTCGCACTGCATGAGAATCATGAAAAGTCTGCCCATCTCTCTCTCACGCGGTCTAGCTTAAGAGTGTGAAGGGGACAGTTAATGTTTTGCTATTGTTAATGTTTATAAATATAGCGTGATCTTATTTTTATTATTGTTTTAATATTAAATTATTATTGTCTAATTGTAATTGCATAAGTTGATAAACAATGCTTTGCAATAGCTTTACCGCGGCAGTCCCCGAGCGCCACACGTCTTTTTTTTTATTCGCTTTAAGCGAATGTTGTGCTATCGTCGTAGGCTTCAAAACAGGTTTCGGATAGCTGAATAGTTTCACATATAATATTAGCGGTTAAAGCAGTAATTTTTCGCTTCCGCACCGTATATGTAATCATGTGGAATATAAAATGTTTGCGGTCTCGATCTCAACAGAATCGATTCCGGTGCGACCGAATGAGAGTAAATAAAAACATCGATACGCCATAATCGAACGTTAGTTGCCTTTCTCCGTGGAAAATCGTAAATAAAAATAAAAAGAACAAAACACGACTCGATTTTAATTTGTTACGAAATTACTTTGTTGTGTAATTTTGTCACAAAAATAAATAAAAGACGATTAATTCGCGTTGAATATATGGGAATATTAATACAATAATGAGTTTCGGTTTTGCATTAGTTGCATTTTGTTGTTAATTTCAGGAGTGAAAGTCACATTATGTTTTAAAATAAACAAGCAAATCTGAACGTAATTTCCGATTGATGTACAGTCTGACGGACCAGTCTTTTATGTTGTATTGTATTGTTGATATGCATTTAGAAAGACCACAAAATTATTGAGATAAAAGACAAACTGAATAAACTTTCTTCGCGCTTGTCTCAACACAGCTTTTTTCAGAACTAATGCTAGAATCAACATGCAACAAGTATGTTATGGACATGACATTTGTGTTGATATCATCATTATTATTAATAGCCTTAGTCCTCTGTTGGACATAAGCCTCTCCCAAAGCACGACACGTGTCCCGATTCTAGGCCTCTCTTCTCCATTCCCCGCCCGCTATTCAGCCTCTTTTTATGATTGAATGTTTACTGGTGGCCCGGAGGCCTTTTCAGTTTCACCGGGACAGGTGAGCGACCAAAGGCTTAGCAAGGAGGGGTGGGATTAGCTAACAGCTGCCCTAGCGCCTCCTAAGGAGACCTAACAACTCGAGAGCAGCTGCTTCGCGGATGTATCAACTACCGGATCGGAATTGCGACCCGTTGAGAAGATCCGGCGAGAAACTCAGCGTGCTGATGTATGGGTTATGTTGCACGTCGACGAATTTTTCGACGTCATATTCAGACATCAAAGTGTTCCATTAGCTTGAAAATTTGGACACGCGTCAACGACCGATGACCGTGCAATAATTTTATAATATTTAATATCCTGATCAATTCGAACAGGATATAAAAAATATGAAATTAATTTAGTTAGTTCGTTTACGCGCGTTTTTTTTAAGTTTTTAAACTATAATACTTATTTTGACTTTGACTTAACCTTACCTAAAGGGACTCCTTTTAATAATATGTTTTAGTTATTATATTATATTTTTTAAGCTTTTCATTTATAGGTTCATTGTTCTAGTATACATATTTTCATTAATATTAACATTAAATCAGTTTATATAAATAAATGATTCGATTTAGCATAAATGATTAAACAATAAGATCAGGCCGAGAAGTTTGTATAAATTTCTATTGTCAAACAAACAAGAGCACGTTCACTTGTAATTGTACGAACCAAAGAATACGGAATAACGCAAACATATGAGAATGAAAGTCGTGTAATTACTAATTAAATAGCCTTTGTTATAATACGTGTAATCCGAAGCGATGTAATAATCTTGCGTCTGTAAGAACAGCTTTATTATTCAAGCGTAAATTTTACGAAAAACGAAAAATTCGATCTATAACTGCAAAATTGATCTGCGAACAATTTAATGCATAAAGGAACCATTCAATGGTGACTAGAAATTATAAATGCAGCGGTGTCTAGTGAGGCGGACGAAGACAGTTTCTTGAGTCGTAGTATGAGTCTAAATAGAGGTGTGTGTGGGCATGTTACTTATATCAAGAGAAGATGATAGTTTGGCCAAATAGGCTCTGGGTATAGAAATAGACGGTAATGGGAGGTGGCCTCCTATGCGGATGGACTGTGTGAAAGAGGATATGCGAGAGTAGGTGGGTGGGGGTGTTGAGGTGACGTATGATAGATCTGGATGGAAAAAAGTCGAATGCAGCACCCACTCCATATAATGTGGGATAAGGGTAAGAAGAAGACGCATGTTTTTTTTAATGCTTAGGTGGGTGGACGATCTCACGGCCCACTCTGTGTTAAGTGGTTACCGGAGCCTATACACACCTACAACGTAAATGTCGCCACTCACCTTGAGATATGAGTTCTAAGGTCTCAATATAGTTACAACGGCTGCCCCACCCTTCAAACCGAAACGCTTCACTGCTTCACGGCAGAAATAGGCAGAGTGGTGGTACCTATCCGTGTGGACTCACAAGAGATCCTACGACCAGTAAAAAGGAAAGTTGAAGGGGAAAAAATGTGTTAATGTAATGTGTTACAATTTCTTTTACGAATTGTTTTAAACTTTTAAGCTTTCGCAGCCGTGTACATTAATTTAGCGGGTTCTCTACGACGATTTCATGAGTTCCTAGTATTTTGGCGCTGTTGTAAGCGCCGCGTTCTAGCCTCCGGTCTACCCGTAACCTACATAAATAATGGGGTGTGTAACAATTTTTTATTGTATCCGATGAGGAGACCAGCTTACATTCCATCTAGAGTTATAGAGTTTATCAACACTTCATAGATATTAATCGAATGCCGTCGCCTACCGCGAGACTTGGTGGAAACCTTAATTGTTATACTATCTAACAATTCGGGGCCGAAAATAAGACCGCTTCGAGATAACTTTGAACAGAATCTATAATAAATAATAATAAATTAATAAATATTTACTAACAATCACGCCACGTTAACTGGTCCTATGATAAGTTCGTAAAGAACTTGTGTTACAGGTACCAGATAACGGAAATAAATGTAAGATTTTTATTATATACATACATATATTTAATATACATCCATAACCCTGGAAAAGACATTTATATTTATCATACAAATATCTTCCCTTGGCGGGATTCGAACCCGCGACCCCCTTGTGTAGTGACCATGTCACTTACCACTACACCAGACGGCCGTTAAATATTAATACATGAAGCAAAAACTAAAAACCTTGTACCCCTTTTTACGAAAATTGCGCGTAACGAGTAGTATGAAATTTCCCACACTTATAGAGAATTAGTGCAGAATGTAAATATTTTTTTAAATTATGCATAAAAAATACATTAAATCAATAAATAAAAACATTTACACACACTATCGTGTATTTGACACACACACGCATGCATACTTTTTGTTTATTGTCAAACTTTTCATAGGTACCTATTGCTTATAGTCTGTGGTCAAATTGGGAATAGACTAAATATTCTTTGTCTTTATTAATATTTTTCTAAAGTGTAGGCTTGGCGAAATTTGTTATTACTATTGTTGTGCTATAATAGAATCATAATAGTGTAAAAACTTATCAATTAATTATAGTCGAATTTCGACTACCGGGGGACCACTAGTTAACATTAAGCCTCGAATCACAAACTCTATATTATATATAAAGCAATCCAAAATATACGAAGTCATTGACATGACTGTATATCGAAAATGATCTTGTCGAATACAAAAAAAAAAAACACAGCTTCCTCGCATAAAATCGTCCACTGTCGAGTGCGGTTGACCGCATAAAAACCTTTACAGGCGCCTTTTATACGTCACGTGTGAGTCACGTACCGACAAACATCATTTTGTAATTACATTACCGGGAATACGCACAATGTCATTAAACATTTCCTAGTACAGTTCTGTAATTAAGAGGAACGCGAGCTAATAGGATTTCGAGTTTGCTAATTTATGTACGTACGTATCACATGTCGTAAAAAAGACTTGAGTTTCTCGCCGGATTTTTTCAGTAGGTCGCGTTTCCGATCCGGTGGTAGATTCTGCGAAGTACTGCTTTTGTTTGGGCCAGTGTTAGCAACACGTCCGGTTTGAGCCCCGAGAGCTCACCTACACGCTAGGGTAACGCTGATATAGCCTCTCAAGGCTATCAGCATAGGTAGATTAAAAAAAAGAAGAGTTTAAAGCTTAAGTCAACTCCTTGAAATGGATTATATATAAAACGAATCGGAAGTATGTATGCGAAGGATTTTCATTGTTTTTCGAAAGGTGTCACAGTTTTTTTTTTTTTAAATCAAACATTTCAGAACTCTATTCATGTTTTCCTTCTGAGGATAAACCAAAATATTTGTAAGTGAAATATTACATTAAGTTTTTGAACAAGTTCTTTATATTGTTTAGACAGTTGAATGAGTTCATGGTGTTAAGTGGTTACCGGAGCCAATAGAGATTAAGAACATAAATGCAGCAACCAATTTTGAGATATGTGTTCTATGTCTCTATGGCTATAGTTTGTGACATACTTAGATCGTAATATTTAGGCTTATATTTTTTTTTAAAACTAATTTCAACTATTTTAATATGGAAGGATAGCGAGAGAGAGACAGAGAGACAGAGAGAGAGAGAGAGAGAGACTATACGTTACGTTTTTATTTTTATTGCCTAGAAGTGTGGACGAGCTCACAGCCCTCCTGGTGTTACGGCCTGGCCACGGGGATCGGCGGTGCGAACAGCGAAGCGGTGGACGAGGCGACCATTCGCGCAGCACCGTTTGCAGGCCACGGGTACTCACGTTCGCCGCCGCGACTAGTAAGGAAGTCCGACAGCGAAATGTCTATATCGAAATTATCTCGATATTGCTTACAAATTAATAGTTTTTTGGTTCAGGACCTATTATTTGGAAAAGATTGTGAAGTACATGATTTGAATAAGAATCGGAGTATACCTATAGATGGAGAATTCCACAAGAAGTACGAGAAATACTTTGGGTGGCTAGACTTCCAAATAGCAGGTCTAGCTAGTATTTCAGCTATATATTTTTTTTATTGCTTAGACGTGTGGACGAGCTCACAGCCCTCCTGGTGTTAAGTGGTTACTGGAGCCCATAGACATCTACAACGTAAATGCGCCACACACCTTGAGATATAAGTTCTAAGGTCTCAGTATAGTTACAACGGCTGCCACACCCTTCAAACCGAAACGCATTACTGCTTCACGGCAGAAATAGGCGGGACGGTGGCACCTGCCCGTGCGGACTCATAAGAGGTCCTACCACCAGTCAGTTCTATAGTACAAAGGCTACTCCACCTCTCAATCTGGAACTTATTACTACTTCCTAGCAGAAAAGGGGATCTATCCGTGCGGGCCCACGAGACGTCCTAGATTCAGTATTTTCGATAATAAATATCCAAAAAAGTTTTTCAATGTTTTATGAATCTACATAGTGAATCATTGGGCGAAGGATTACACATAATAATATATTGTACATTTGTACATAATAATGTAAAAAACATTGTTATAAGTCGGCCGCCATTTTTTATACCGGACTTCAGAAAGCAAACTTTAATCCGTGTTCAGTTTTTGCTTCTGTTTCGAACAAAAGTCACGTTCAATATTGTATACGTGTAACGTAGATAATACATGCCGGTGCGGTTAGCAATGTATCTTCGCTACCGGTCTGCGGTCGCGAACGCCCTGTAAGGCTGTAACACTCCCGAAACTTTATAACAGTCGTGTTCCCTAATCTGCTTTCGAATACCGGCCTTTTTGTGGCCAAAACAAAATACACCTTCAACCTTTGAGTGGCCTTCTGTATCGCTTGCGTACAAGAAGGTACACAAAGTTTCGTAAGTTATTTGCCGAACGTATTTTCCTCGATTCGGGGAAAACATTTGCAAAGTTCAAGCCAAAAAAGAAAACACGGTTTGTGGACGTAACAGATTTTTTAGAACTTTCTTCACACCGTTCGGGTCTGGGTTGTTAGGCTAGCTGAATGTAATAGACGCATAGTGCATTTACCTGTTCACTCGAAGCGCCATTTCAGCGATGAACAGTTTTATTATATTATATATTTTTTGTGTCAAAATTCGTTCAGTTCCGAGAATTATCGAGTCCGGATCGTGCATCGTGCTTCGAAGCGAATATTTAAAAGACGGTTTGTCGCACAAAGCGCTACGTGTCTGACGATTTCATGTGTCGATTGCACTTTTCGATCGCCTCCGTTTTCGTGGGCAACGATTTTAATTGCTTTCTAAAGTCCATTCGTGGCTCGATTCCCATGACGGTCGCTGTGAAATCGACTAGCACACGTAGATACATGACATGTAGTTTTTTCGTTACAGTTTTTTTTTATCTGTTTATCGAGAGAGATCTGGCCGTATGCGTCGCGGTCATTGTGCCTCGCAGTGAGAGGCTGGCGGCGACCCGCAGCCTCTCCGGCCACTCGTGATCTTATTTCGATTCTCATTCAGCGAACCTCTCATTCAAATTTCGAATTTAACGGGCGGAATCAATTACGGACGTGTGACGATTGCATATTGCTACCGTTAATGAAGGCGAGACGGCGAGAGGTCGGCCGACTTGGTAATTTAGGGTTGTACGGATTATGGAATATTAATTACAGTCGTCTGAGCTAGCGGCGGGCCGATACGATCACGTGTGCGCATCAATCTTGCTCCGGATCGTAAGTCGGCACCTCTTTATCGACAACAACAAAAAAAAATCGACTGAGCGTTTTTCTCATGGCCGAGCCACACAATGGACGCGAGCATCTCACTTGTTATTAAATTCGTATAAAATTAAATCTAATGTGTGATTCCAGTTCCGGCTGCGTGCTGGGAACTCGGGTAAAGGTACTTTATGAGCTTTTTCCGACAAATCTGCGTTTCCGAGTCCCAATGATTTACATACAATTTTAAACTATTAAATAGATGCCTATCTGCCGTATCTAACGTTCATTACTCATTGTGTTTTGTTACAAGTTCTCGACACGAGCCTTTTGACTGTTTCGATAATTTTATTTTAAATGGGGAAAGGCTGAATTGTACAAAGTAGAAAGGTATTCTTTCTTGTACATTTAATGCATAGGTACCTATTTAATATTTCCTCAAAACGAATGCTTTTATGTCTAAGTTTGATTCTAGCATATTCTATGCATTACAAGTATTGATCAGTATTATTATTTGATACTAGCTGACCCGGAAGACTTCGTAGTGCCTCAATCGATAAATAAAAGACACATCAAGGGGACACATTAAAGGAAAAACAAAATTGTTTGTTTTTATGTCATTCCGAGCTTTTTTTATATTTTCTTTTAAACCTTTTAAACCTTCCCTGGACTTCCACGAATAATTCAAGACCAAAGTTAGCCAAATCGGTCCAGCCGTTCTCGAGTTTTAGCGAGACTAACGAAAAGCAATTCATTTTTATATATAGAGATTAGTTGATATCATTTCTTTACAAACAATAACAACGTAACATTTATCCGCCTAACTGTTTCTATCACTGAATCTGGTAAATACGAAGTGCTCAATTTTGTTAAGTCAATATTTTATTGATGTATTTTAATTTGTTTTTTCAAAGTATTTCGATTTGTTTGGTGTAAAAGTCGCGAGAATGATGTCTCTTCATTTGGATCTTGAATACTGGTGATATGCGTTGTTGAAAGTGCCTACGAAATACATTCAGCATATCTGTCTTGCGTATCATGCATAGGCTGAAATAGTCCTTATTCGTTAGCAGTGAGAATTCAATTTATCGTTTCGTGAAAGCGCCTCCACGTAATAATGTCTATATGGATAAATACTTAAATCACATTTCACGATACAAGTATTTAAGCATTAGTAACAGTTTCGTTGATTTCAGAATAGTTTATATTTATTGTTAAATTGCTTTGTCTATGGATGTCATAGACAAAGCAATGTAACAAGTAAGTTTTTTTTAAATGTTAATTTAACGCGAAAGGTTAACTGTGTTTAACTTAAATGTATACTTCTGTGGTCATATTATAAATTGAAACGATACAAAATGGTTTCATTGATCTTCGCGCTAACATTTTGTTGTTTAATTAAATGTCAATACAATGTGTAAATGTATCAACACGGAAATTTCACTAGCATCGTCCCGTACAAACGATTATTGATAACCATACGTCGTCGTAAAGTGCGCAATTTACTGCGCAAACATTTGAAACTGGGTTGCCATGTTTGATAAATAAATTGCATAAACAAATTATTTTTATTCTATGGTCACGTTTTGGATGTAGATTTTTAAATTTTTTTTTTAAATGCATGCCATTTAACTACATAGAATACTAGATTTTCTTGAGTTACAGACAATCACGTTATCGTAATATGAATGTAATTGCTAGTAAACATTTTGAACGAATTTCTATGTTTACTTACAACATTTCTTAACTCATCGGAATGCGAAGGTATCTTGCACCACCAGCACTCCTCTGAGGACGCTGTACCGAACGCGATTTTACATTACGATTAAGGAATAGTAACTCTGTACAATTCGTATATTTATTTAATTACTTAATTCTAATGTCCTGTAAAACGTTTTATGTATATCTTTTGAAATCGACTTTGATTGTTTCCCGAATTATTCAAAATTTCCACATAAATCTGGCAGCACCGTGCTAGAGGCATTCGCGGCTTGCACATTTTCATCCAATTAACCAGGAGTATTTGTCAGTTGTTGAGAAACGACGCACTGTTCGTTTGTACGTGCGCGTGAGCTCCTTTTCAATGCATCTCTAAGTTATTAGCTTTTGAATTTTGAATTTTTCTATTCCTAAAAACCTTTTTTCTTAGCTTATCTTACAAAAAAAAACCTGGCTTGTTTTATTCTGTTGCAAGGAGTTTTTATTGTTCGTTCGTTATTATTATCTTCAATTCGAATTTGCATTTTTACTTTTTTTAAGCCACAGATAATTTACAACGGAAATGATTAGATTCGAAAACGGTTTTTTTTTTAAAATATCTTTGTCAATTAGAATGTCATAAAAAAAACTCAATCAAAATTTGCAGTTCTATGTTTTTATTTCGGTCTCCAACATCTTTTTAAGCTTAATAACAAAATCGATCGACATTCATATTATGTTAATAGAACACAGAATTATTGTACCATAATTTACAATAATTTACGTTACAGATACACGCGGTACGTAATGTTGCCATAAACAAAATGTATATTTGATATGGCGACCATGTTTATGGAGTTGACGAATATTATGTTTCGATCTTTGCAGTTTGTCCGTGCTTATAACATTCATGAAGTCAAAGTGCATACTTATTATAAGTAGTTATTGATTTTCAAAGCTCACTGAGTTTCTCGCCGTATCTTCTCAGTGTGTCGCGTTTCCGATCTGGTGGTAGATTCTGCGAAGTACGGCTCTTGCTAGGGTTCATGTTAGCAATGTCGTCAGGTTTGAGCCCTTTGAGCTCACCTACGTGTTAGGGCCAAGCTGAAGTAGCCTCTCAAGGCTATCAGCATGTAGGACAAAAAAAAAAGATTTTCAATAATAAGGTCTGGTTGTAATTTACGCGAAGTTTGTTTGATAGGCGAGACTGTCGTCGTACTATACAATTGAGACGTTATGTCGCTCGTGAAACTATTTAACAAAGGGTAAGAGAGTTTGAGATCGTCTAACCGTCTAGTGTCATTAAAAATACAAATTACTAAATAATTTCCAATATGGAAGTTTCTCGAAATTGTCAGATAAGCCGTTTGTCTACTAAATATAGCTGATAATAAAGAATCATGAAGACATATCTGAAATATAGATGAATAACATATAAGAAAAGAGTATGTACAGTAGTGGCTAGAGGTTCGCTAATATTTATATTCGCTAATAATGTTTTAGGAGACATGCGTTGATTTATCAATTAATTTTAATAAGTTCAGTCCATGCGGGTTAGTTGCGAATAAAGTTTTTTGTTTTAATACGTAACATCACAACAGTAACAAAATCTGAGTTTTATGGTATTTAGGGTTTAATCTCGTGTTTTTCATTGTCTTCATATTATTTTCGATGTTTCCAATACTTTAGTAGCCAGTGGTCACGGATGACAAAGGTTTTATTAACCGATATTTGTATATCGTCCTAACTTTTTTTTATTGTCCTTGTTGGCAGACGAGCGTACGGCCTAATGGTTACCGTCGCCCATGGACTTCAGCAATGCCAGGGGCAGAGCCAAGCCGCTGCCTACCTACTGTTACTATTAAAAAAAAAACTATACTTATTAGTATCTACCAATATCGTTTCATACAGTAATTATGTTAATAAAATTAAACGAACTGTATTAAGGACTACCTTTCAATCGCGGCCTCACTCGTTTTAATGTAGAAAAGAGTCTGTAAAGATACTTTTTATCACTGGTGGTAGGACCTCTTGGGAGTCCGCACGGGCAGGTACCACCGCCCCGCCTATTTCCGCCGTGAAGCAGTAATGCGTTTCGGTTCGAAGGGTGGGGTAGCCGTTGTAACTATACTGAGACCTTAGAACTTATATCTCGGGGTGGGTGGCGCATTTACGTTGTAGATGTCTATGGGCTCCAGTTACCACTTAACACCAGGTGGGCTGTGAGCTCGTCCACCCATCTAAGCAATAAAAAAAATGTAGAAAAGAGTCTGTAAAGATACGGTATAAGTAAAGATAACGGTAAAGCCTATGTCTTTTCTGGAGCTGCTATTCATGTCTATTCATGATAATCGATTGAGTCGTGAAGGCGTAAAAAACAAACAAACATTTTTTTTCCTTTATAATTATTTAGTATGAATTATAAATATCAATAAACCTAATAATTTTGATATGTTTTTAACAAGGGTTTCAAGACGTAATGGCTAATCGTTGTTTCACGCGTTGTTATTAAAACGCATCAGTAAGCACCAATCAGAAACATGTCGTTTCCGAAATCAGCATGGAATGCATCATCACGATAGCAGTTTTTACTGGTGGTAGGACCTCTTGTGAGTCCGCACGGGTAGGTACCACCGCCCTGCCTATTTCAGCCGTGAAGCAGTAATGCGTTTCGTTGTAACTATACTGAGACCTTAGAACTTATATCTCAAGGTGAGTGGCGCATATGCGTGATGTCTATGGGCTCCAGTAACCACTTAACACCAGGTGGCCTGTGAGCTCGTCCACGCAACTAAGCAATAAAAAATAAAACTTGCTAGGGCTAGTGTTAGCAAATTCTCTCAGGTTGAGCCCGTGAGCTCATCACCAGTCCGGGTGTAGCTAGAATAGCCTCTTAGGTTACCAACGAATAAGCAAAAAAGGGCTAAACTTATATCTCAAGGTGGGTGGCGCATTTACGTTGTAGATGTCCACGGGCTCCAGTAACCACTTAACACAAGGTGGGCTGTGAGCTCGTCCACCCATCTAAGCAATAAAAAAATGTCCGGTGGCGTTTCGTGAAGTTTTCGCGGCAACGTCGAAAAATAAGAACTGTTCAGTTTCCGTATTATTTATTCTAAAACGAGTCTTTATTGTGGAAAATTTCGTAATGAGGAAAAACTTTTTCGTACATGCTTTTTTTTTTGTTCTCAAATAATTTTGTAAAGGTTGTGTTGATCCGATTTTTCTGGATGCTCAGAGAATGTTTTGTATAGACATTTCTGGCCTAAATTATGCTTCATTTATATATATTTCGGTTCTCATTTAGCTATTTTTGATAAAGGTCGTCGACCTTATAGGTAGACGGCTTTTGTTAAACACGTATTAAAGCGTTATGCAAATTGTTCCATTTGTTTTATTATAATATGATAGTGCAATAATTTACATAAATAATACAACGGTCTGAATTAATTGGTAATTTTCATTTTAAAAAAAGATTGGCGACAAAATGTGATATTACAACGAATTGTCATAGAGAAAAAAAAAATGTTTGACGTGTTCCAAATTTAAAATTTTACTTTTTTTTTCTTTATTGCAAAAAGGTAACATGGTAATTAATGAGCACAATGTAGCGGCGAATTCTGCCGAGAACAGTGATGTTATTTGAAGTGGAGTGATTTCTATTTTTAATTCTAAAGGTTACTATTTTTAAATCTCAAATATCTACTGTAGTATGAGTATTTAACTATAAAATATAATAACGTTACAAATTCCTCTGTTATGAATCGATTCAATAATTTACTTTAAGGTCTTCAAAATATCGAGTTGAAATCAGTACAGAGAGAAGGGCTCCTTTCACAATAGTTTGCTCCATAACACTAAAAGATACTGTGGCGCAATTTGTATGCATGTGTGCATTTAAGGATGTGTTGTTATAGTCTAAACGGAATCTGTTAGAAAATAATGCAATTGTGCAGAATGCATTGAGAGAAGAAGTGGGTTTTGAGGAATTTGCAGCGTAATACAAGTTTCATATTGTACTTTAATACGTAAATATGTTTTGATCTTATTTAAATTTGAGCAAATAGATTTTGACACGATTTTTTTAGGCTTAGACAGGTGAACAAGAGCTCACGGCTCACTAGTTTTAAGGGCTTAACGGAGTCGCTAGACATCAATCTAAATGTCGCAACACATCTGTAGACTCAAGTTCTAAGTCTCAGTTCTATAGTACGGCCTCACCGCTCTTCAAACGAATTACTGCTTAGCGGCAGAAATAGGCAGAGTGATAGTACCTAGCCATGCCGGTTCACAAGACGCTTTAGGACCAATAAGTTTCCACGTTCCAGTATTTTACTTTTCAATCTCAGTTAACATAACTTTATTAAAGATATTTAAAATTGCTCTCCGAGTACAGACAGTAAGAATTATAAATTGTAATGCGCGGGTAGGTACCACCGCCCTGCCTATTTCTGCCGTGAAGCAGTAATGCGTTTCGGTTTGAAGGGCGAAGCAGCCGTTGTAACTATACTTGAGACCTTAGAACTTATATCTTAAGGTGGTTGGAGCATTTAAGTTGTGGATGTCTATGGGCTCCAGTAACCACTTAACACCAGATGGGCTGTCAGCTCGTCCACCCATCTAAGGAATTGAAAAAAATAATATATATATTAAGGATCAAAATTATAAGGAAGTATTTTCTAATGTAGCTATCACAGGACTCTCTTTAACACCCTTGTTTGACTGGTAGAGACTGCTTTAAGCATTAAGCCTGCCACTGTATTTTTTTAAAGTTAAATAAATAAATTAACAATGTTAAGTAGGAGCCGTTTTTTGAAACTCGTTCTCTAAATTTCCTATTTTAACGGCAGGTCACCACTCACCAACAGGTGAGGCGAATGCGCGTTTGCCTTACTAGGGCAGTAAAAAAAGGCAATAAGGATAATGAGTGAAATAATAAGTCAATTATTTTATATCCGGTTATTTGTCAACTTCGAGACTTATAGGTACCTACAATCAATGAATAATCGATCACAAATAATTAGATCTTAATGATTATATTATTGTTACATTTTTAACAGGCAGATATCGCAGTCTACAGAGTATTCAACTATCAGTGGAACCCGTAGACATCATAACGTGAACCTAAATAATAAATGATTAAAGTTTCAATTGCGGTAACTCGTGCTGTGGTTGGTACCGTGCTAGCTTGCAACCAATCACTAGGAATTACGATTTAAGTTTAAAGAAGATAGATAGGGTATATTTGAATTATATATCATTTGGATTTTTTAATATCATCAAAACCTTTACGTGCTAATCAAGGTAACATAAGATAGGTCAATTAAACTGGATGAATCTTGATGGGATTTTTGATGTGAAACATCTATAGCCGCACGTAAAACCGATTTCTGGCGTGGCGACGCATGCCCTGGCGACGCGTCGCCAAGCGCAATCGACTGTGCGATTCTCTCCCACTCGATCCGGCGTTAAGCCATCTCTCTCGCTACATTGAGCTCGGATACCTATAGTGTATACTCCGTAGCGTATACAGTGTTGTTTACTACAGTACACATAACCTGTGTTTTACTTGAAAACAAATAATTTTTTCGTAATATTTATTTTATCATGATGACATATTTAGCTCCTATCACAATCTGTTCTTTTCTGCATATTACTTTTACAAAATAATGTCGTTGTTTCACATCTGCCAGGCGTCCCGTGACGGCTCACATTTTCTTTTTTTCTGTCTTCATTTATAATGAAGAACCTTCGAGATTCCGGTCGACTCTATCAAAATTTCATAAGGCCGCATGCAGAATGCATGTCGTAACGACAATTCTAATGTTAATTTAAATCGGAGGCGATTTATTAACAGGTGACTGGATCGTGAAAGGTGAGAGTGTGTCGTGAGTGGGCCGAACATGTGCCCGATTCGTGCGGATTTATATACATATATTATTCCAGAGTCATTATTAACGTATATTGTTTTAGGACATTTTCGGTTACGTGCAATAGATTTTAGGTACAACCACCCTGCCTATTTCTTTACTGGTGGTAGGGCCTCAGGTGAGTCCGCGCGGGTAGGTACCACCACTCTGCTTATTTCTGCCGTGAAGCAGTAATGCGTTTCGGTTTGAAGGGTAGGGCAGCCGTTGTAAATATACTTGAGAACTTAGAACTTATATCTCAAGATGGATGGCGCATTTACGTTGTAGATATCTATGGGCTCCAGTAACCACTTAACACCAGGTGGACTGTGAGCTCGTCCACCCATCTAAGCAATAAAAATAAAGTTTTGACATTTGTATCGAGAACATTCGACAGCGTATGTTTAATAGGCGTATTCTAATACGTCACTTTTACTCTAGTGTATACGAATTTGTTTAGGTTTTTTTTTATAAGGGTTCGACCCTTCTGCACCAATTTTAAGTACAATCGGTAAAAGGAGATTTCTTGAAAAAAAATTAGTGTAGTTTAGGCATCGGCCGCGTCCTAGTCCAAACGGAACTTGGTCTCTTGAAGGTTCTAAAGTCATCTAAAATAATCTAGTGTATTAAATTTTAAAAAAGCAAGCGCTGTTTCACGCCTTACCTGTGACGTAAATAATATGTGATTTAATGGATTCAAGAGATGAAAACAGTAAAGATCACAAGTTAAAGTTTCGTATGTCACGTGCGTAGTGACGAAAGTTCTGTTCTAGAATTTGGTCGTTGGCAAGTTGAGAAAAAAAAAAAGTCAATGCGTGGACCGTATTCCAATATTAACCCGCGTTCTCTTGGTCGAGATATAGGCATGATTACTGGTGGTAGGACCTCTTGTGAGTCCGTGCGGGTAGGTACCACCGCCCCGCTTATTTCTGCCGTGAGGCAGTAATGCGTTTCGGTTTGAAGGGTGGGGCAGCCGTTGTAACTATACTTGAATCTTAAAACTTATATCTCAAGGTGGGTTACGTTGTAGATGTCTATGAGCTCCAGTAACCACTTAACATCAGGTGGGCTGTGAGCTCGTCCACCCATCTAAGCAATAAAAAATATATATCGTATACGTGCTCAGTTACGTTCACGTGTGTTTGTGATGCGCAATGTGTGACACTAGCTATTTTTAATAGCCTTTATACAATACTCAATCAGAATGATAATCATGCGTTCGTAGCGATAGCTGTTCGTAAAAATGATTTTCTGGATATTTCAATTTTATTTTTGGTAGCTATAATTTTTGTTGTTTTTCGAGACAGTTGAGCTCATATTTCATCTGTTTTTAAGTGGCTACCGGAGTATATAGACAGGATAAACTTAAGGCCGTCAAATCCCTCTTGCCCGATTTAGCCACAGCATAAACACGCAGGTCCATAGGGCCTGACAATAGTAGAACCAGAAGAACACACCTGAATAAATTGGAGGATGGAAGAATTTACGAAGCAGAAGGAAATTCGGAGAATGCACTTCAATTACGAATGAATTAAAGTAATTCAGTAATTAGTGTCTCGTTATCAACTCAGACTATTATCATATCATTCGGAATATCATTACTAAGCGGGCTATTCATTATAAAATGCAGGCAGAAACTAGAATAGGCAATAGGCAATTATTAATGCTAGTATCTATACTAATATATAAATCTACAGTGGTTTTTAAGGATTTTGCGTTATAACTACTGAACCATGCATCCGATTGACTTGAAACTTGGTATCCATGTAGAAAATGTATGTACTCAATGGATAGGCTAATATTTATATGAGTGTTGGACTTCCTAATAATAATGACAATAAATAATAATGTTAATTTTAAATGCCCAGCGAAGCGGGCGAGTACGGCTAGTTTATTATATAGTTATAAGTAATGCTCATGTAATTTCATGTGCATATAACGGATTTAATATTGCAAGTCGTTGAGAAGTTTGTTTTTTTAGAGGTACGACATCCAGAGGATTGCGAATTGTGTTATTAAATTGTATTAAACTGTCATGGAAACTAAGTTGCTAGTTTTAAAGTACTCCTCATACTTCACTTGCGTTTTCTTTATGAAAACTGAACAATGTATTAAGTAAAAGATATACTTTTTTTTCTACCTATGCTGGTAGCCTAGAGTGCTTAAGCCAGTTTCGCCTAACGTATGGGTGAGCTCATGGGATTCAGCTTGCCGAACAATATTAGGTATATCTGCTAGACCCAATAATTGGGCAAATTACTTTTTATGTTCTGTAGAATTATTAGAATTTTAATGTGTCTGTGTTGGCCATAAAACGTACGGGAAAGATCTTTTGGTTTTTCTATTTGAGATGTAACGTTCTCTATATACATAGATAGTGATTTTCTTAGTATCAACCATATATCAATGCCCTGCGTCACGTCATGAAATCAGACTTTTACAATGGCATTAATGTATGCAGTGATTTTCTGAGATTTTTTTTATCATATTGATAATTCAGTATCATATCTTTTGTTGATAATAAATCAGCATAAATTTTACAAGCTATTATTAGCTAAATCTGCATTTATCTATGAATATAGAAAGAGTTTTTAATAAATTCCCCTAATTTAATAACATGAAAGTTTGCACACGTATCAAGGCTAATGACAATACGACATTTTTAATGAATTAAGTATCTAATAAATAATAAGTGTTAGTTCTTTTTGATTTCAGGTTACTTTTTGTTTGTACTAAATATTTTATTTTCACTAAATATATTGAATTCGTTTTTATTATAAGTTAAATACATTAGTAAGTAAATACGGCAACAAATTTTCAACCTTATTTTATTTCTTTAAAGATGGAATTCGTTCGCTTGGTGATTAGCAACGTCTTAGGTCTATTTCTGGACTTCGTTAGTGATAGTTTAATTAACAGTACAACATTGAGTATATCAGATACAAGTGAGACGGTGGATAAGTAAAATTTAGTACTTTTTCGCGCTTTATAATAGCTACACATACACATACATACATTTAGCTATTCAAAGGGGGAACGCTGCCAGTATCTTCGGACCCTTGCCTAAAGGGACTTCTTTTAATAATACATTTTAGTTATTATAGTATTCTAATTATTATTATTTTTAAGGTTTTTAGTTTTAAGTTCATTTTTAGAGTTGATTGTTATATATAGTAATATTTAGTAATAATATGTGTATTAATACTAAATTAATAAATATAACTAGACATAATATGTACTATGTACATATACTATATGTATCTAGCACCTGTTCGAATGTATAATATTAGACAAAAAAAATATTGCTTATATGAGTGGACGAGCTCACAGCCCACCTTGTGATAAGTGGTCACATTTGGTTTTGGACATTTACAACGTAAATGCCGCCATCCACCTTGAGTTACGAGTTTTAAGGTCTCCGTTTTTACGATACAACGGCTGCCCTGCCCTTCAAACTGAAACACATTACTGATTCACGGCAGAAATAGGTAGGATGATGGTACCTACCCGTGCGGATTCACAGTCAATGAATATACAAAATCATATTTTTTGCGGATTGAGTATTTTTATAAGCAAGCGAAAATAATAGTTAATCCGGTACTAGATATGCATAGATATCAGTTAATGTTCTCACATGTTCCCACCGAGGTGTAAAGCACAAGTGGGTCACCATCGATGCTGCGATTGAATGTAAATGCGCGTGCGCGACCGCACTTAGTCTCGCTGTCATCCTTGTGTAGTGTGTCCATGATGTTTAAATCAATAAAATTATATTTTTAATTGCCTTTAAAAGTAAAAGTAAAAGTTTGAATAATTTATTTCGAATTTTGTTTCCAATTTTAAATAATACAAAATTAATAAAATAAAATGGTAGTCATCGATCTAATTAAAGCAAATTAAATATTTTTTTGTATTGCTTAGATGTGTGGACGAGCTCACATCCTACCTGGTGTTAAGTGGTTGCTGGAGCCTATACATCTACAACGTAAATGCACCACCCGCCTTGAGATATAAGTTTTAAGGTCTCAGTATATTTAAAACGGCTGCCCCACCCTTCAAACCTTATTATGGACAACTCAAAAACTACGTGTCACACCTTGATAAAATTTAAATGAGTAAGTTCTGAAGTTACTTAAAAATGCACCTGCATCGAGAACCTCTTCCTTTTTTAAGTCGGTACAAAAGTAAAATTTTTGTAATTAAGATAATATACTAATGCGTAAATTCTTTGTTTTCGAATGTCTAGAAGGTCAACAAGCTTCCACTGGGTTCCCGAAGTTCTATTAGCAACACGCTGCTCCCGTCCAGACGCCCTGCTCTCGGTCAGCCTCAATGGTTTAAAAACTCCTCCCAAGGATCTTTGTCAAGATTATTGTCAATAGCATTGTGCGAGTCGCAGATATAATTAAAACAACTTTGACGACTGACGCGCGTGACCAAGAATTATTATGAAAATACAGAATGAAATGAAACGAATAAAATGTGATATTTTTATCTTATCAGTATTTGAAAATCGAAATTTTAGTGTAAATGTTTATATAATGATGAAATGCTAATCATAGAAGCAAAAACGAATGAAGTGAAAGAAACACCAAAAGAAGAAATAGACAAGGCACATGGCACGTTTCAGTGGGTATACCTACTACTGTGTGTTTAGTGTGAGTTTTTTAATGTTCTCGATAGCATAAAAGCTAACTAAAATTTGTATGCAGTTGGAACAGCGTCCCTAGCGGCAAACGTACGCAAACGTTCCAATTCCATACAAATTTGAGTTAACTCTTACGCTATCGAGAACGTTAAGAAATTCGCATTAAGCACACTAGACATATAGCTCTAGGAGGGTTGGCAAGTCGGCGGCGAATTTTAAAACTCATCCCAAATCCCTATGCTCCTGATATAAGAACATGTTGTGGCGACCCCACATGATTTGGGATAAGGCAAGAAGAAGACCGTGACCAGAAAAATTGTAAAGTATTGGAAAATTTTGAAATAATATAATGAGAATAAAAAAAAACGAGATTAAGCTAAAAGTAAAAGTAATTGTAATTATATCATTATCAATATCCTCATAAACACAAACCCATTGAGTTTCTCGTCGAACCTTCCCACTGCGCTTGCTAGTGTCAATGTTAGCAAATTCTCTAAGGCTTAACCCCGTGAGGTCGCCTACGTAGCCATAGACCCACCCTTAGGGTACCAGCGAATAGATGGGGGGAAAATTCAATATAAGGAACTTCACCAGCCTATATCTCTTCACTGCTGGATGTAGGACTCTTGGCCTCTCTGTAGGCCTCTTCCATAGTCCGCCACAATAAACGGTCTTCCGACCGCCGCAAGTCATCGGTCCACCGGGCAGTGGGATGCCCTACGCTGCGCTTACCAGTAAGTAGTCTCCAGTCCAGAACGCGTCTGCTCCATCGGTCATCGGTTCTGCGACACGCATGTCCGGCCCATTGCTATTTCATCTTGCTAATCTTTAGGGCTAAGTCGGTTACTTTGGTTCTCGACGGATTTCCTCATTTCTAACTCGATCCATCAAATAAACTCCGAGTATAACCCTTTCCATAGCACGCTGAGTGACTTTGAACTTACGGACCAGACATACATGTTAATGTCCAATGCCCAATTTAAGAGAATCTCAATAACTTCTTCGTAAAACAGTCACTGAACATCGCTTTACCGTAATTATTCATACTGATATAAGAGTAAATCCATTCATGACTAAAACAATTATTATTATTACTTACGAGATCAATTTAATTAGTATTATACATGTTATTCAATGTATTTCAGTGAATCATTGTGTACGGTAAAGCGATGTAATGATTTTTGCTCTTTAATTGGCGGTTAGACGAGTGTTTGAGTCATTTGCTTTCCGTTTGGGATGGCCGCGGAGTTTCTTACTATCAGACTTCAGCTGAAAAAGGAAGTTCTCATTTCGGAGCTTATTTTTTTATACTTTTGTGTGATAAGATTGTGTTGATGACATACCTACTGATGTTCTCAGATTTAATATTCTCCATCTTTTGTGTGAGGCGAATCCTCATCTTAAAATTTTCAGTTTGTTTTAGAGCCAACTATTTTTACATTATACATATTTTTTTTAAATGACTGCCTCGAATATGTATTATACTGTAACCTACTTATCCTTGGTAACAGCCCGCAGGAAGGGATTCAAATGCCTTTAATTCGTTTTACTGGTTTTTTTTACCAATTTACAGATAATTTAATTTTATCGATTTTATATTTATGATCATTTTCTAGAGAGCCCTCAAGCGGAAATGTTAATTATAGTTTTCCCGAGAGTTGTATGCTCAAAAAAGAAACTTGCTAACGAGTGCTCACATTTCCACTAGATCGAACTTGTTCCAGATTCAAGGGCTCCAATCAAGGGTATTACTGGCTTCAGAATAAGAATTGAGCCCCATAAATACTCGACGAACGATAAAAAATAATTTTCACAGATTACACTTGAAACTAGAATGTCCGTTAATTAAGTAAATCATGGGCACCGTAGTCGCCCTTGCGTGTGCGCAGAGTATCTAGCGTTCGGTGCCAATGTCGTCATTTGCGCGGGCTTTTTTTCTTATGATTTTTTTTGCTACCCTTGAAGGTTGGACGAGAGACCTCGCGTGCTCATCGACAGATTAATGTAAACAACACGGCAACTACATTGTTATTTGAGAACTATATTGTATTTTATCATTGGATTTGTTAGTAGTAATGTTGTGATGAGTTTTCATCAGTAATATTAGGAGTATCCACCACGTGGTATCAATGGTCCGAAGAAATATAATCGACAAATCTCGTTCTCATTCGTGTGATAATTTTTTCTAAATCGTTTTTGCTCTATTCTTGTTGACTTGAATCAATATGGTTTCTTTTAAATAATTTGGAATATGAGAATAGCTTCTTCCTCTTCTGCCATTTTAAGTATTAGACAAGCCATTGGTCCCTAGTGTGTTCTTTTGCGTCATTATCTGTTCTCTATCTACTCGTCAACTATAAATATCGCGAACATCCTGCAACAGTATTTGGGGAAGACTGTAGATATCTTGGAGCGGGTAATCATTGTTCATGATATTCATTCTCGTCCAGCAATCTTTCTACTGTTGGTGGGGCGTGTCAAAACAATCAAATCCACACGGGTAGGTACCACCACCCTACGTATTTTTGCTGTGAAGCAGTAATGCGTTTCGGTTTAAAGAACAGGCCAGCCGTTGTACAAAACTGAGAGGTGACGGCATTAACGTTGTTGATTAATTCGGTAATCACTTAACGCTAGGTGGGCCGTGGGCCGTGGGCTCGTCCACCCGTCTAAGCAATAAAAAAAGCTTGCTCTAGCAACCGCCACACTCGTAAAGTATGCAATTCTTTATTTTTCTTTATTATTCAGTACGTGTTTTAAATATTGCAATTACGATATATTTCAATAAAATTTTTAGTTCTATTTGACATACCTACATCTTATATTCGATTGAGCCAAAAAATCTAATTACGCTCACAAGTAAGTATTATATGAACATGACTCTTGTGTATTACGGCGTGTTACTGATAGATACTTTCACTGTCCGTATTGTTGTACAATGTAGAGGTCAATATTTAGCAATATATCAGTTTGTAATTATGTAAGGAGTTTTAAATTTTCAAAGAGCTCTTTTTTTGCTTATTCGCTGGTAGCCTAAGAGGCTATTTCAGTTTCAACCGCACTAGTGGTGAGCTCACGGGCTCTATCTGAGAGAATTTGCTAACACTAGCCCTAGCAAGTTTTATTTTTTATTGCTTAGATGCGTGGACGAGCTCACAGCCCACCTGGTGTTAAGTGGTTACTGGAGCCCATATACGTCACGCATATGCGCCACCCACTTTGAGATATAAGTTCTAAGGTCCCAAGTATAGTTACAACGGCTGCCCCACCCTTCAAACCGAAACGCATTACTGCTTCACGGCAGAAATAGGCAGGGTGGTGGTACCCACCCGCGCGGACTCACAAGAGGTCCTACCACCAGTAAAGAGCAGAGTGCTTCGCAAAATCTACCACCGGATCGGAATCGCGACTCACTGAGATGATCCGGCGAGAAACTCAGTGGGCTGTGTCTATGGGGGAGAGCCCTTAGTTCATTGCATGATGTAGGAAACAGGAGTGCGAAAATTACATGAGCAAGTGTCTCTCGTGTTTCATATAAAAAAATCACGCAATTCCATTAGTTCAAGATTCACGTTAGAATTGTATTTTCGGATCAATTAGAAGAAGGTTGAGAACCATCACCTTTGTTATTTGATTTACGTTTAAACACTAATGAGTTTGATCCGTATCCAATGCATTTTATCTTTGGATTTATTGAGAGAAAGAAAAACATTTGTTGAAAATAAATTTTACCATATACCTAATTGAAATAGCAGATATATAAATAACCAAGTTGGTATGTGACAATTAATTAAATATTATGATAATGTCAAAGGATATAATAACTACCAGTGTTTACAGTGAAATAAATAAAAATAAATTGTTAGTCCAAGTAACGAGTTCCGAATAAGGTAGAACTGACAATTGTGTCCGTAATCAGAAAGGGCTGGCAACCCTTCATTATTTTTACACGCTATCATTAGTCATAATCAAGTTCCACACACGGAGATGGAAATAAAAACAACAGATACAATTTTCACTGCACGTCTGTCTTATGGTGTTATGTTAAATTGGTGTAAGTGCTTAGCTTGATTACACGAGAAGGTTTTATAGTTCGAATTTCATTTCGACTTAATCACCGTGCGTTAAGGTGAATTTTACATGTTCTTATATAATAAAAAAAAATATTTTACAGGACAGGACGTAATTTCAAATTAGAACGAATGTAAACATTCAAAAGTGGGACGAATTGAAGTTTGATTTCGCAGCGAAATGACAAGTGCGGAAGCGTTCAGAAACTCCCCTCCCGTGTTTAGTTTCCCCACGCACGTCGACGCCGAGACCAGAGTGCGTGCAACCCTTCATTACAACTTGGGACTATTATGGCGCAATCAAGCACTCAGCACATACGCGAAACTGAGGAAACAATAAAACAAAATTGACGTATAAAACCACTCCTTGGACTAATTCCGACGAGGCCTTAGGCCTGTTGTATAATATGCATTAAATCGTAATTTCTGAACGTGCAGGTACTGTTGTGTAATTGATCGACTGCCAACTGTAATAATTCATAAAACAGACTAGTCCTTGGTTATTCTGAACTTATTCTCTCTTTATTGTTTAGTCGATATGTATACTAGCATGTTCGCTAATAATTATGGCTATAAACCTTCTAAGCGTCTATATTTACAATGCATTTCATATGCCTTAAGCGACGACAATATTTATAACAAAAATACGTTTTGAAATCATGTGGTCATAAAACAAGAATGCTACGGGAATTGCTTCCTCTTTCTTTTCTCATCGAAATATAGATATATCATCAATTACAAGTAATAGTTGTAATTCTTGAAGTTAATTATCAAACTTATTTGACGAATGCTATTTATATTTAGTACGGAGAATGAACTGAAGCGATGCGGTTTAAAAAGATATTTCAAATCGAAATGTTTGCGACACGTTCGCTTAATGGACTTCATAATGTAAGAGCGGTTCGCGCGATCACAGAGATAATGCACCCGACGTATGAATAGGTGATCTTAATTTATCTGTGAAATGTGCCGTCGAGCGCCGAGTATCGACGGCTAATCGAATCACCGGTTGCATGTACGCCGATTTATGATGCCGATAACGATACTACGGGATCCTTTGATGATTCGGTTTTTAATTAATTTTACACATGTGTGTAATGTAGATCTCGAAAACCTATCTGGTTCATTGTGTAACAAGCCTCTTTAATGGAATCACGTTAGACCGAGTAGTAAGACCGAGAACAACAGATCGGCGCGT
This sequence comes from Bombyx mandarina, assembly GCF_030267445.1. Taxonomy (NCBI): domain Eukaryota; kingdom Metazoa; phylum Arthropoda; class Insecta; order Lepidoptera; family Bombycidae; genus Bombyx; species Bombyx mandarina. The sequence continues at coordinate 11,035,218 of NC_143210.1, forward strand.
TTCTTGGAAGATATAAAATTATAAATTGTCTCGATTAAGTTACGTTTGAAATTTAACATCCACCGCATTACGTTCTGTATTATAAAATAAATATTTTAGCACTTATTTAATTCGGTCTGTATCGGACGGAGTGACAATGAGTGGACGAGGTTTTTTTTGGTATTTTTTTTTGCAATTACGTATTTATCCGATAATTGTCCGTCCAAAACGGCATTGATTTGATCGACCTCTTTTTTATTTGAGGGTAGATCGGATTCAAAGTTGTTGACAAACGATTGGATTTACTTTTTTTATGTTTTGATTCATGTTAAATATTATTTAATTGATGCGACTTATGATTTGCATTGTCTTGGTTATTTGAACGAAGTAATTAATGCTTATGAAATGAGCAACCAATTTAAAATGATCAAGACATCTGATGATTAAATCATAATGTGCCTACTTGATTATTATTATAAATAGGTTTTGACAAAATATAACACTTATAATTGAAGAGTACTTACTGTGGGGTGGAGTCAACGAAAGAGCGGAAACTGCTGGTGGTACTGGCGGGAACATGTCTTGGTGTGTTGGGAACATCCTAGGCGGAGGTGGCGCCTCTGTTTCCTGTTCTTCAACTTGTTCCTGTTTAGGTGGTGATCGTGGCCGGGATAGTCGAACTGCTTTCAAACCGCCACTTGGTGATCTTCGCATTGATAGGTTTTCTGGTGTGTCAGACTCTCCGGAGCGGCGACGTGGTCGCGCTTGCTTTCTGCGTGGCTGGGGGCTGGTCGGGCTGACTGGCGGCGATGGTGCCGGCGGTGTAGCTCTGACGGGGCTACGTGCCAGCGGCGTCGCTGGAGGCGAACGCGCCTGTTCTTCGCGGTCCTGATCTGCTAGGCCGCGTACTTGAAGCGATTCTCCCGCTCGGATCACGGTGCCCAGTTGTTCTTGTGCAACCGACACTTCTCCACGGTACATGAAGTCTACCACCGCCTGCACTTCCCATCCTTGAAAATCCTTCAACACGATCACGGGGTGCTTGCACGGATTCTCGCTGAATATTCGACGGAAAAGCGGGCTGCATGCACCCAAAAGTACTTTGTGGGCGCGAACGCGACGTTCCGCACAAACTAGAGTGACGTCGACCAGCGTCTCGGCGTGCAGCAGAGCTTCGAAGGAGCGTAGTAAGTGCGCCTGGTGATTGTTCCAGCGCAGGCTGTAGTGCTCCTCGCCCACAACTGGCGTCGGCTTGTCGTCCATCGCTCGCGCCGTTGTCAACGCGTGTGCCGAACTGTCGGCGGTGTGTGCCGGCGGGCGCGTGCGCGTCCTCGCGCCGCCCTCCGCCCGCTGAACACCCCGCGCTCCAACCCTTTCGTCGCTCAAAGATTCGCCTTCCCGCCGGACCGCAATTTTATCATCGTATCTTTCGTACTGAGTTCACACTATTTTTCAAAAAAAAATTAGGTTCCTCAAAAGCTCACCACTGTCACTGAAAGTTAGATCACTGCACGGTACGTTCGGGATGATTAATACACGAGATCGTGCGAGGGTACGGGAACGAGGTCGGCGCGTACGTGTATCACGGGTGGGTCGCGGTCGCGGAGTGAGGCATAAAGACGAGCACACGGAGCGGCGGTGTCGCGCGAGTGCGGGAGTGCGGTGCCGGCGTGCGGTCGGCGGGCGGTGGCCGCGTCGGAGTGGGTCCGCCCCCGGCCCCGCCCCGCCCGCACACACACGCGCCGCCGCTCGCCCGCACTCCCTGCTCACCCCCCCTACACACATGTGTCACATTACTTCGGTACCTACACATGTGACGCCTCCTACGCACCATATACTTTAATATGTACACCTACCGCTTTATTTACAGCTTATCAAACGTTTCATGTTTAAAAAAAAGCATTTTAGAAAACATAGGTTTCTTTGAGTTGATACAAAAGAAACTCTTAATCGAGAGATTGTTGTTTTTTTCCGCGCTTTGAATATTTACGAGGTTCGGTTGAAAAGCGATTTGCATTAGAGACCGAGCTGCGTCGCATGGCTAGAGCGCCCTGAGTCGCACGAAGGTCGCACGGAAATTAGGACACGTCCGAGAAAACGCGAGCCTTACTCTCTCACTGTCGGTAAAATGGAACGCAGGAAACTTGCCAATTATTACTCGTCACTGTCTGCTCATATACATATTACCGGACACTGATTCATATACGTCAAATGTTTCACTTTATAATTCATGATTCTACTAAATAGTCTCTTGTATAGTCATAATATAGATATACCAAAGAGTAAAACCGGTGTCCTTAACAATCTGTGTAACACAAATATATTAATATCGGATATCCAACTTCAAGTTTACTAATTAAACGACACTAGTTTTTTTCAAGAAATCTCCTTTTACCAATTGCACTTAAAATTGGTGCAGCAAGGCCGAACCTTTATTTAAAAAAAACTAAACAAATTCGTATACAATAGAGTAAAAGTGACGTATTAAAATACGTCTATTAAACTTACGCTGTCGAATGTTCTCGATGCAAATGTCAAAACTTTTTTTATTGCTTAGGTCCACCCGGACGAGCTCAAAGCCTACCTGGTGTTAAGTGGTCACTGGAGCCCATAGACATCTACAACGTAAATGCGCCACCCACCTTGAAATATGAGTTCTAAGGTCTCAGTATAGTTAGTGAGTTGTTGAGGTATGTCGATTTTGTTATAACAAAATTGATCACCACTTAAAGAACTCCCTAATATTGCGCTCGTGCTATCTATATCATTGGTTTCGTCAAATTTATCTGTAACTAACTACTTGGTTACTACCTGTTTACGGCTATGGTTAATCTCATATAATAATTTACCAACATCGTACTTGCGGACGTGAAAATAATAATACAGACTAGTGGACCCGCAATAGTCGAAATTCGACTATAATTAATTGGAATTGTAAGTTTGTACACTATTATGATTGTATTTTATACTTCTATAATCACAAATTTCGCCAAGACTACACTATAAAAAATATTAACAAAGACAAACAATATTTAATCTATTCTCAATTTGACAACAGACGCCAAGAACAAAAGTTTGACAATAAATAGTGTGCATGCGTGTGTGCGTCAAATACATGGTATGTAGTGTGTGTAATGTTTTCTTTATTGATTTAATGTATCTTTTATGCATTATTATAAAAAAATATTAGCATTGTGCACTTCTTTTCTATATTCTCTAGAAGTGTGCAAAATTTCATACTCCTCCGTCCGCGCAATTTTCGTAAATAGGGATACAAAGTTTTTGCTTCACGTATTAATATATAGATAGCTCTTTTTCATTTTGTTACTGTCGAACAAACATGATTCGCTTGGCTGGACCCAGTGACTCATGCTGATTTGTAAATGGCATGTTACGTGTGAATATTAAAATACAATTCGATTTGTGTATCATGAAGAGTATAATGAAAGAGAGAGAGGGAAAGTACCTATACTCTATTGTACACCATCAAATGCAAAACATTTAATACAAAAGTAGAATGGGCGGTCTTATCGCTATAAGGGATCTCTTTCAGACAACCATCAATAGAACAAGAATCATTTCAGGAAATAAATTAACCGTGTTGTACTTATCGGATGATTAAGGAATACAATTATGTAGTATAGTGTTAATGCTATTTTATAATCGCTTGGGTATGTTATTCTTTATGACCATAAAGCATGATGTAAGGTCTATTTAAGGATATTTAGTGGTTAACCAAGGTGCAACAGGATTTCTAAACGAGGTGTTCCATTTTGGACAGCTAGACTAGACCTAGTTTTTTTCTTTTTTCTTTTTTTAATGCTTAGGTGGGTGGACGAGCTCACAGCCCACCTGATGTTAAGTGGTTACTGGAGCCCATAGACATCCACAACGTAAATGCGCCACCCACCTTGAGATATAAGCTCTAAGGTCTCAAGTTTAGTTACAACGGCTGCCCCACCCTTCAAACCGAAACGCATTACTGCTTCACGGCAGAAATAGGCAGGGTGGTGGTACCTACCCGCGCGGACTCACAAGAGGTCCTACCACCAGTAATTACGCAAATTATAATTTTGCGGGTTTTCATTTTTATTACACGATGTTATTCCTTCATCGTGGAAGTCAATCGTGAACATTTGTTTAGTACGTATTTCATTAGAAAAATTGGTAACAGCCTGAGATTCGAACACCGGTGCATCGCGCTCAACACGAATGCACCGGACGTCTTATCCGTTAGGCCACGACGACTTCACCAGCTAGCTAGACTAGACCAATTGTTAGGCATTATGATTTTGTAACCGTTTTCTTCAGCGGCATTTTTTTTTGATTAGACGGGTAAACAAGTTCACGGCCCTGGTCTTAAGTGGTTATTGGAGCCTATAGATATCAACGACGTAAATAACACCACTCATTTTGAGATGTGAGCTGTAATTCTCTATTCTATAGTACGACTGCCTCAACCTTCAAGCCGAAACGCATTACTGCTTCGTGGCAGAAATAGGCAGGGTGGTGGTACCTACCTGTGTGAACTCACAAGACGCCCTAGACTCAGTATCGTCGATAAAGAATAATTAGGGGTTGTAGTCATTTGAGATGGTAATTCTTGTATTTAATTTCAGTTTTTTTTACCCTATCTTATCACTTGTAGCTGCAATGGGCTATTTTGGTTACTACGGACTAGTGGGCGATCTCACGGGCTCAATCTGAGAGAATTTGCTGACTCTAGGCCGAGCAAGAGCAGTGTTTAGCAGAATCTACCACCGGATCAACATCGCGACCCACTGAGAAGATCCAGCGAAAAACTCAGTTGGTTGTGTCTGTAGGGGTATTTTAAGTAATATTTCAAGAGAAGGACTTAGGTATTACTGTCATCCTGACAATTGCCAATTTTTTGCAACAATGTGATCTTGAATTCCGGTTTAAGGGTAGGACAGTCGTTATTCAACATAATTGAGATTTCGATCTCATGTCTCAAGATGGATCGTGAGCTTCCTCCATCTACTATAAAGAAACGTTGAGAAGAAGAGTTATTAAAGGAAATGAGTGTGTTCGAAACCAAGGCGTGGGTATTGAATTTTTACCATGGCAACACGGGTCGCGATTTGACGGTGCCTTCGCGATTTGACATCTGTCACTTGGTCTGGCTTTTCGAACGGGACGGTACCCGCATATATGACGGTCTACGCTAACGATTTGCATTATCACTAATCCTTATCCATTCCTGCCCTAAGCCCTTCTCTCTAAGTGATACGGCGTGATACGACGAGATCATCTGTTCCGGTGAGTAATTAGATAATATTTTGTTACAATAGTACATACGGCACCGCGGCACATGTTCGACGGGCACCTCGTGCTGGTTTCCGGAGCCCTAGGCTGCCACGAGGGCGCTGGGTTCGGATCGAACAGAGTAGCTTAAGCAGAAACCCCTAGAATTGCGTAAGTTAAGGAATTTTCGAAGCTTTAAATTTAATTGAATGTTTCCTTAGGTAATAAAGCTAACGCTACTTAAAGTGGCAAAAATCTACTAATATATCCAGTCACTATCATAGAATAGAAAATATTTGGCAGATGCTAGAATCGCGCTAACAACATTTTTAACATAATTTTTCATTTCTATAACTTCCTAACAATAATATTATCTGGTCAGTCGATCTAAGTGGAAGATTTTCGACATGCTGTTTGTTAATCTTCTAAATAACAAAAGGTTATGTTAACGCTGTCTTTTAAATCCAAAGCATATAGGTATTACATTGAAAATTTTAACATTTCTTAGCACGACCATTTTGAATCCCCCTAGTTTTTTTTATTGAATTTTTATAAATACAATTCTTTTTCCTACCTATGCTGATAGCCTTGAGAGGCTATTTCAGCTTCTCTTTGACGTGTAGGTGAGTTCACAGGGCTCAAACCGGGAGTGTTGCTAGCACTGGTCTCAGCAAGAGCAGTGCTTCGCAGAATCTACCACCGGATCGGAAACGCGACTCACTGAGAAGATCCGGCGAGAAACTCAGTGGTCTAAATATAATATTCTGGTGTAAATTTTATATACCGCAAAATGCTCATTTCACATTTGGCTAATTAAATGCCCAATACTTTCTACGTAAGGCAACCGAATTAATACACACATCGCGTGGTCGCTAGATTAATGAATAAAATCACCATTTAAGTAACATAAGTGACTCGTAATTTGAAGTAATTTATCGTGACATTAATCAAAATATCATTGGCGTGAGCGGATTGGTATACATTGGTGGTACATTGGTTATTGGTGTATGGCTGTATGTAGGTTAATATAATTAAAATTGCACTTGTTTTATGATGAATCCCTTTTTTTTGGTTTTCGCAAGCCGTCAAAATAATTAATATTTTTTTTAGGTATTGTGTTTTTTATTGTTTTTTTTTTCCCGATAACTTTGCAATATTCGTTTTGATTGACTCATCTAATCCGTTTAAAAATACGGCCTATCACCAAAATGTACATCGTATAGTGGTAATTAAGAGTGTTAACCTCAATTTTGGAGCCTCTGGGTCTGCGGAGGGACTTCGGTTCCCTCTGTATTTTGTACCGTATGTTCCATGGGGAGTGCTCTGAGGAATTGTTCGAGATGATACCAGCATCTCGTTTTTACCATCGCACCGCCCGCCACCGGAGTAGAGTTCATCCATACTACCTGGAGCCACTGCGGTCATCCACAGTGCGTTTCCAGAGATCTTTTTTGCCACGTACCATCCGGCTATGGAATGAGCTCCCCTCCACGGTGTTTCCCGAGCGCTATGACATGTCCTTCTTCAAACGAGGCTTGTGGAGAGTATTAAGCGGTAGGCAGCGGCTTGGCTCTGCCCCTGGCATTGTTGAAGTCCATGGGCGACGGTAACCACTCACCATCAGGTGGGCCGTATGCCCGTCTGCCTACAAAGGCAATAAAAAAAAAAATAAAAAAAAATCGTTTATCTCTTGATGGAGTGGTCATGATCGTCAGGTAGGGGGCAGACTTGACGCATCTCACTATCTTCCGCCATCTCTCCCGAGGCCTAACGAGCTTAACGCTATAATATTCGGCGAACTATTCCACAAAGACAGTTTCGTTTTTAACAAATAGCTCACCCGTGAAGGCAGAATTATAAAGTGCTTTTTTATTTTCGTAACACCCCCCTAATAAAGCGAATACACACGGTGGGCAAACGCCCGCGTTACCCCGGCCCTAGCGTCTCATACATCAATTCGAATTACAGTTACGTGTGTACAAGGCGTGTGTGACCCGATAACATCTGACCTCACTTCATAAAGCCGCTGTTTTAACGTAATAAAAATTGATTTTTTTTTTAGCGTTTCGTTAAAACACAACATTATAATTTCTTACGTTATTGTAATGTTTGTTGTAGATTTAGATATTTTGGAACGAAGCTCCTTATGGGACGATGCGGAGGGGTACCCTAACCGGAAAAAAACGTCAGTAACGTAAGATTTTTGATGTGAAACATCTATAGCCGCACGTAAAACCGATTTCTGGCGTGGCGACGCATGCCGTGGCGACGCGTCGCCATGCGCGATTCTCTCCCACTCGATCCGGCGTTAAGCCATCTCTCTCGCTACACTGAACTCGGGTACCTATAATGTATACTCCGTAGTGTATACAGTGCTGTTTACTACAGTACACATAACCTGTGTTTTACTTGAAAACAAATTATTTTTTCGTAATATTTTATTTTATCATTATGACATATTTAGTTCCTATCACAATTTGTTCTTTTTTGAATATTACTTGCCAGGCGTCCCGTGACGGCTCACATTTTTTATTTATTATTTATGTATAGTCTTAGTATGATGGCTATACAGTGTCTAATGTATAGTCTACGTGATGACGGTTATTATTATTATTATTCATATAAATAGCTGTTTCTTTGTATATTATTATTATATATTTTTTTATAAATCATTGTGAATAAAATAAAGCTGAAACTTTGTATAGTAGTTTTTTTTATCAATAAAAAATCACAATAAAAAATTTATACCCGAAATGTTATTTTTTTATACCTCGAATAGAACTTAAAATTAATATTTTTATAATAAGGAACTTCGTTCCTGTCCGGTGTCCCACGACACCACACATCTTTTTTTTGTTTTTTTTTGTGTTAGTTGGATGATTATAATTATAGCGTAGATGAAGCATGGCAATCGACGTTACGTTACGTAGCCAATGGACAACAAAGAGTCTTTGAGATAGAAGGTTGACGTTTTCGGAATGCCGGCATGATTGCTTCGTGGAGAAATCGAGAGCTTGGCGATACCTAAGCTGATGCCTTGAGAGGCTGTTTCAGCGTAACCTTAACCAGTAGGTGAGCTCATGTGGCTCAAACTGGAGTGATGCTAACACTGACCCTAGCAAGAGCAATGCTTCGTAGAATCTACCACCGGATCGGAAACAAGAAACTCAGTGGGCTAGCATCAACTGTAAACTTAAATTACTTGGATTTATTTATTATGGTTACAATTTTTACAAGTGGTAGGACCTCTTGTGAGTTCGCACGGGTAGGTACCACCATCCTGCCTATTTCTGCCGTGAAGCAGTAATACGTTTGTTTTTGAAGGATGGGGCAGTACTGTAAAAACTGAGACCTTACAACTATTATCTCCGGCATTTATGTTGTAGATGTCTATGGGCTTCGGTATCCACTTAACATCAGGCGGGCCGTGAGCTCGTCCAGCTACCTAAACATTAAATAAAAACTTAACCCTGCTTACTGATGCTAATAATTTATGCACGTCACAAAAAATAACTGACATAACTCTCGTATTTTATTATACGCATATAGCGGTTGTTTACGGTATTTTAAAATGGCTGTCACGATGATAATTCGATAGCTGTAAGGGTTGTATACAAGAGCACATCATGCTTAACATAAAGAAAATAGATACAAAAATACGGTAAATAACCAGAGCAACCAACGCGTTAAAATATGCACAAAAACTCAATTGGAAATGGGCTGGTCACATCGCGATACTTAAGGATTGACCATAAAAATAACATTTTGGAAAGGTCCATTAGGTAAAAGGAACAGAGGTAGACTTGAACCGTTGAACCGTTGGGAAGATGAGGGACCGGCTGTCCAAACTGGAAAAAGATCGCACAGGACAGAGACAATTGGGCATCTTTGGAGGAGACCTTTACCCAATACGGGGCTTCTACATAAAACTACCAAAGTGTATTAAATTAGTTAACTGATCATAATTGTTAATAACTGTTAAAGTATTTAGTAGAATATAAAAGGCTTATTATTATTATTAAGGGTCTAGGGAATTGGTATGTAGATACAATTGATATATTCTTCGCGTGCACACCTACAGTGTTTGTGGTGGAGTTGCTCCGAAAATACGTCTATCCTTGTTTATGTTTTGTGTTAACTTAAACACTAAACTTAACTCTGTATTAGATCACGTCACGATTAGAAATAATCACATACTCACTGATTAGATTTGTGGTCTTTTTCATTAAGTTTCTCTGGCATTTTTTTCCTTAACCTTTAACTGGTGACACGCCAAATTTATAACACTATAAAGGACATGACGTCTCACAGACTACTACTTTTAAATTAATTTTTATTGTGAAAATCAACTTGAGTGTTTCAAAATTGCCTTAATATTCAATCAACGGTATATAATGAAAAACACATTAGTAAATCAAACCAAGTTTTTTTATAAAATATCGAGAGAATCGAGTAATAACACTTAATGGTATTTTACAGCCTTAATTGGTATGAGATTCTCATTTCACATTTCAGCCGACCTTATGCGAGAAAAACGATAAAGTTAATATCTTTTACTTAAAATCTAATCCAGAAGGAACGAAAAAACAAAATAGTCATTCCCAAAAACAAAAAATAAAAATTCTGACAATGACTCAATTCAGCATACATTACTGGCAATTTTTGCACAAAGGGCGAGAACATTGCAAACATACGGGATCGCAACACCCGACACACGTGTACACAGTCATTCTGTACAATTTGGGTGGGCAAATCCTGCATGCCTTTCTTTTGCCTTGACTAGTTTCATGACTTTGGACATCTTCTTCGACCATATCGTCACCCAGAATTCGCTTTATCACGAAGCGTAACTCCCTCGGTAATTGACTGCAGACTACGCGTCTCTGAATCCATATTCAGAAACGCGTAGTCTGGTCCTCCATGGGAGAACTAGCGAACGAGCTAGTCTTTAGGAAATCTCCCCTTTCTATAATCTTAGGTTGGTGCATGTTGTGCAGTATATGAGCTTTCATGCTGTTCAAATCCAAAATGCGGTAAAACACTACCATTGGCCATCTTCTGGATTTACCACTCTCCTCTGAATCTTCCACTCGATCATTTTCCTGATGGTGTGAATGATTGCTCTCAGATATAATACAATCTTCGAAATCACCTTCGCTATCAGATTGGTCCGAAGCTAGCAACAGGGAATTTATTTCCTCTTCAAAAGACGGACTCTCTACCCGCAATATTTTTCTTTTTGATGACTCAACTGAACTTGATTTCGGACATTGACGTTTATTACCGTTTTTTTCCATTCTGAACTACAAAGTATCAAAATAAAAAGAAATAGTTCAAAAAAATATTTTGAATGGCAACTAGGGACATGGAGCCTGACAGGCTACGTCCGATTTTTTGATGAGTGTTACTCACGTGTTATACGACCGACAACACGTCTGCTTCCTTCCGTGGTCAATTTACTACTATAACAAAGGCTACTGAGACTCGGAGTCGCGGCGAGCTGGGGGGAGTGGCGAATTCTAAGAATTCGCAAAAAGCACGAAGCCTGTGAGACTCCATGTCACTGGTTAAAGGTTAAGTCGAACATTTATTCGATTTGTTCTAGACTTATTAAAATAACAGAAATGGCATATGAGTAGGTACGTTTAACGAAGTGGACGAGTTTGCGGTTCGCCTTCAGACACCGAAACGATTGTCGATCGATTTACGCTTCGAACGTCTCTGATTGAATTTTTTTTTTTGTTGTTGCTTAGATGGGATAGATGCTTAGATGCTTGATGATTGATTTTTTTTTTGTTGTTGCTTAGATAGGTGAACGAGCTCACAGGCCACCTGGTGTTAAGTGGTTACTGGAGCTCATAGATATCTACGACGTAAATACGCGACCTACCTTGAGGTATTAGTAAGGTCTCAGTATAGTTACGACGGCTACCGTTGACGGCTAACGAATTGACAATTTCTAATCGTTTGTGAAGCTTCATCAGATCCATTGACTGTATTGAGTCAATGCTACAGCGACGTACAAATTGTATTTCACGTTGAATATCAAGACATTTGAACATTTTCGGTGCTGCACGTCGCCAGTTTAAGTTTCCCGCTGCCAACGAAATGGAAAGCTTACAAAACCGCAGACTACTTTCTGTTGTAGAGGAAACATTATTTTTGTGTTTTTTTTTTTGTTTTGCTGATCTTAACGCTAGTAAAGCGGGATTAAGTTCTTCTCTCGATCAACGATTATGAAATCTGTTTAATATTTGAAAGATTATAAAACTCATAGTTTTGGGTATTGTGAGATATTTCCGTAAATGATTACTGCTGGTGGCATGTCACATCTAATTGTGCTATTAGACTAATATATGAAACATAGAATAAAAAAATCTCCATATTAGTCTAGCATTAGTCATAAAAGTCTTATCGTAACGACGTACATTTTATTGTAATATTCATAAAGAATACGTGAAGCAAAAACTTTGTATCCCTTTTTACGAAAATTGCGCGGACGGAGGACTATGAAAATTTCCACACTTATAGAGAATATAGAGAAGAAGTGCACAATGCTAATATTTTTTAAGATAATGCATGAAAGATACATTACATCAATAAAGAAAACATTACACATACTACCATGTATTTGACGCACACACGCATTTATACTATTGATTTTTTTTTATATTTTTTTCTTGACTTATGTTGTCAAATTGAGAATAGATTTAGGTTTCATACTTCAGTGATTAAATATTGTTTGTCTTTATTAATATTTTTCTATAGTGTAGTCTTAGCGAAATTTGTGATTATAGAAGTATAATAATAGTCTTTGAAAATAAAATCTTAATAGTATACAAACTTATAATTTCAATTAATTATAGTCGAATTTCGACTACTGGGCGATCACTAGTATTCATAAAGACATCAATATGGAATAATTAGCAAATTACACGTCATTAGTGAGTATTTTCCATGACACATATTCATTACATATCTAATTTGATTTACAAATGTGTTGTGTGTAATCACTTGTGATTAAGCACAAAGAAATTTTCAGAATTTCATCATTAAAAACGTATTAATGCAAATAGGAGTTATTATTAATGTATTAAACCCATAATGTATTACATTCCAATTGATAATGTTTTGATAAATATAATTTACCTACATCATCTCTAAAGTCTTCGTGAAATAAATATAATAAGTACTTAGGTACATGTCTAGTTTAGAAACTAAAAAAAAAAAACGTTTTAATACCAAATCGTACCAAAAATTAATTTCATATTTGTATCTTATTTATGTCGACCAGGATCTTAGGGCGAAATTATAAAAAAATGTTTTTTTCTCCAACTATTCCAGCGACGCGCGGATTGGTAAATGACCTCATGAGCTCAACCTGAGAGAATTCGCTAATACTTGCTCTAGTAAGGGCAGTGCTTCGTAGAATCTACCGCGGGATCGGAATTGGACTCACTCAGAAGATCCGGCAAGAAACTCAGTGGGTTGAGTCTGTGGGTTCGTTCGCTTGTCGTAATCCAGGAGTTCAACGAGGGTCATGACCGGTGCTTGAAGAGGCTCAAAGCACCCAGAGTGGATCCGGGGGATCCAACCAGACATGCTTCCTAGAGTCTACCTGTGTCGGATTTAAATATTGGATTGTAATCAATATGGTAGGAAAAAAAGTCCTTGATGCATTTGAAATTTATCGGATTTCTTGATTGAGGTCGATGAAAACGACGTTCATAGATTCCGTTACTTATAAACAAGCACACATACATATTATTATCAAGCTAATAAAAGCGTGTTAAAAATTTATAAATGTTTTATCTGAACACGAGTCTAATCTGTGGAATCCTTTCATGCATGCGATGCTCATATCACTCGACGCTGTGTTCGCTGAAGGCTGAAAAACTATAAAAAGACGAATATTCACGTCAGCACTTGTCTGCCAACTTGTACTGGCACTTAGATTAGTTTCCGACTTCGTTATACTTCGTACCCTAGGTGCTTTGGAAAGCGGTTAGAAATATTTCTGCGGTTTTATATGTTTTTGCAGGGTTATTTTTTTAGAATACACTGTGTCGTTTCTATTTTATTTTAGTTTCGATGTACTGAAATTTAATTTTGGAATTATACTAAACAAAGAACAAATTGTTAGTACGTATTTTTTATGCAAATTTTAGTTTGAATAGTGTATTAGAAGATTTTTTGTGTGTTATGCAATGTACGTACCTAATATAAATATGTAATAAACAACAATGATATGTAACTGGTAGTAGGTATATATATATATATATAGTATATAGTAACTCCTGCGGTACAAGGATGTCGTGAAACGACACATGAAGAGATGTGATATAGAGCCCTCTCAATGGGAGCGCTTGGCAGCACAGCGGCTAGAATGGCGCAGGATGGTGAACAGCAAAGTACGCGAGTTCGAGGATCAGCGTAAAGCTGACCTTGATTACAAACGCGACCAGTTGAAGGCCCGCCTACCTGCTGCCATAACCTATAATTATGAGAACGGCGTGCTTATGTGCCCTCAATGCGCAAGGAGTTTTGCCGCAAAGATAGGCTATATAAGCCATCTTCGAGCACACGAGCGCCAAATCGACGGATAGGAGTCAAAGTGGTCGCCATGGCCGAAATCGGTCGGATGAATCATCATCAGTAGGGCGACTTGTTAGGCTGTGCGGGTAGGTACCACCACCCTGCCTATTGCTGCCGTGAAGCTTTTATTGCCTTTGTAGGCAGACAAGCATACGGCCCACCTGATGGTTAGTGGTCACCGTAATGCGTTTCGATTTGAAGCGTGGGGCAGCCGTTGGAATGTAAGCTTGAGGCTTAGAACTCATATCTCAAGGTGGATGGTGACATTTACCTTGTTCATGTCTATGGGCTCCGGTAAACACTTAATATAAAGTGGGCCGTGAGCTCGTCCTTCCATCCAAGCAATAATTTTTTTCGAAATTCTTGCATGTCAATTATTCTGACATACACGAATATACAAATAGTAAGTATTGCTTGGCTCTCTTACTCATAGCAATATCAATCTATGATACCGTTTACCAGGCGTGAAGCTTAATGGCAAGAATAATTCGGTTGTGGGATCTCTGCCTTTTTATGCTGTTGCATAGTACCATCCTATCCTATCTTAGCGTGGGTTTCGTAAAACACAAGCATGTGAGCTGCAGTGTACTCCAAGTATTATTTATACTAGGCTAGTACTAGTATACTACTACTATACCAGGTAAAACTGCGATTTCCTACACAAATTTACGTGCTACCATGTTACTATGTTCCCCTAAGCATATCATGAGTTAATCTGTACATCTAAGCTAATAAAAAGTTAACGCGCAATTAAGACTATGCATGTGAATAATCGAGTCACGACTTACGTATAGGCACATACGGATGTATCGTGTGGACGGCCCGTTTACGGGTTATGTATCCGTGGGACGTCCAATGTGGCCACATTTCAATAGTTTGATCCAAGCCTTCAATTCATCATTTACTGATTGTGAACAATAATTGTCACGTTTTCAATGCTAGGGGCTTAGTTTTCACTCGCCTGAATCATTGTAGGAACACAGTTTAGCAGCGTATGCAGTTTTGTGCATCGCATGCATTTGGTCAGTCGTACATAGCCCACCCGACACGGCAGACACTGGTGAATATACTGAGTTAAATTGTAATCAACCTGTTTCATTAATAAAGGGCAGTTTACTCTTTACTCTTGCTAAAGTAACCGTACATTATCGATAGGCGATATCAGTAATGTCAATTTAAACGAAATTTCCTCTTGGGAATGAAAAAACAAAGGAGTAGGTACACTTCATCTCAGTAACGAAAGGTGCGTGGTAGAAGCGAAAACGCATAGTGAATTAACGGATTGATTCTATCTATTGTACCTGTGGTAGGACCTCTTGTGAGTCCGCGCGGGTGGGTACCACCACCCCGCCTATTTCTGCCGTGAAGCAGTAATGAGTTTCGGTTTGAAGGGTTTTTTTTTTTTTTTTTTTCTCGGGCCGGGGGCCGAACCTCCTACGAGGTCCCCGCGCCTAGGGGGCGCGCGGGGTATGTGAGACTCAACGATCTGCAGGTGTTGAGAGCAGATCGCGGGCCCAAGGATTTTAGGGCCCACCCACTAAACGACTCCCCTGCACTCTTACACCCGACGTCCGATCTCCGTCCGGGGTCAGAACCCGTTCAGAGTAGGGGGTTCCCGCGGTCAACACTACAACCAGACACGCGGCGCCACCCCGAGGACGCCCGACCGACGGGTCGTCGAGGCGATAGTCGACGACCAACGACGTCGGTCTCCGCGGTACGGCGGCCCTACCAGGCCGCCCGGGCGGTGCCGCTGGTGTTCCGGGATACCCCGCTGGGCCAGAACCAGCCTGCCGGGTCGGAACGCGATACACCGCCGACCGGGTTGCTCTTCAACAGTATGTTCGGCGACGACAGCGACGACGAAAATGCGGACCGCATCGCAGTCCGCAGCCGCCGACGCGCCGTCCCGTCCTCCTGGTGCCAGCGCGCTAGAGTGACGGTAGCGTGCGGCGCAGCCTCAACCCCCTTAGGTCGCCCCGTGACCATCACCGGGAGGAGACTGCCTCCTCATAGGGGCTGGAGCTGGACAAACGCCCTCCTCCGAACCCCGGCTCGACGGCGGCGGCACGGCGCCGAGAGGGAAGAAGAGCTCTCCCTCTCCCGTTCCGCCGCCTCCTTCTGCGAGATGGTGGACTCGCAGAAGTCGAGCATCGCCTGCCAGGACTCGTCGCTGCCGAGCATCGCAGCCACGACGGTCGGAAGCGACAAGTCCGGTCCTATTTTTGCAACGAGGACGCGGCGCTGCTCCGCGAAAGCGGTGCAGTACGCGAGCGTGTGCTCCACCGTGTCCTCGTTGCAGCCACTGCAGTGGTGGCACTTCGGCGTCGGCTCCCTCCGGGCGACGAGGTGCAGGTAGCGACCGAAACAGCCGTGTCCCGTGAGCACCTGTGTCGCTCGGAAGGTGAGACGTCCTCGGTCGCGATTCACCCATTCCGAGAGGACCGGGCGGATCGCCTCGACGGTCCGTCGCCCGTAGGCGGGGTCCGCCAGGCGGCGAGACCACGCCTCGAGCACGGCACGCCGAGATTGAAGCTTCCGCGCTCGAACTTCCGCCGCGCCGGGACGCGGCTCCCCCCTGTCGGTTTGAAGGGTGGGGCAGCCGTTGTAACTATAGTTGAGACCTTAGAACTTATATCTCAAGGTGGGTGGCGCATTTACGTTGTAGATGTCTATGGGCTCCAGTAACCACTTAACACCAGGTGGGATGTGAGCTCGTCCATCCATATATGCAATTAAAAAAATCTAGTATCTATTCCATCTCGTAGGGGTGAACTCTGGTTTAGATACTGTCAAGATGAATAGCGAAGACGCGATCATCTTTTTTCCCCTTCGATTGGTAGTCTAAGGGTGATGACAGATATGCTTTGCCTGGTAGGTGAGCTGACGGCGCTCAACCTGAGAGAGTTTGCTGATATTGACCCCAGCAGGAGCGGTGCTTCGCAGAATCTACGACCGGATCGGAGTCGCGATTCACTAAGAAGATCCGGCCAGAAACTTTGTGGGTCAACGCAATTTTTTTTCCTTCCTATGTTGATAGCCTTGAGAGGCTATTTCAGCGTAACCTTAACTAGTAGGTGAGCTCACGGGGCTCAAACCGGAGTGTTGCTAACACTGGCCCTAACAAGAGCAGTGCTTCGCAGAATCTACCACCGGATCGGAAACGCGACCCACTGAGAAGATCCGGCGAGAAACTGTCATCAAAAGCAATTACACGGCGCAATGCTCGCGGAACATACCGTACAGAAACAAACGAAGCCCGTTTTTCTTTAGTTTCCAAATATATTCTTTAATTGTATTACTTTTAGATTTTTTGATGGAATATCACTAGTGAAAATTGAGAACAATAAAAAGGAATAACAGGAAGACTTTTATGTACGAAAGTTCCAGAAAAAAAAAAATTTTGGCTATCCGAGAATAGCCTAAAATTTTAAATTTAATACGAAACTTTTTCTAGGATTTCAATTGAATTATTCGAGAAAAATTTAACAGATCAAAAAGTTTTTCGACATGTGACATAGCATTTTCATGCTTTTGTTTATTCTTTTATCTATCAATTTATTATTACTAGAGGTCCCGCAGTAGTTGAAATTCGACTATAATTAATTGGAATTGTAAGTTTGTACACTATTATGATTGTATTTTATACTTCTATAATAACAAATTTCGCCAAGACTACACTATAAAAAATATTAACAAAGACGAACCATATTCTATTCTCAATTTGACAAGTCGTCAAGAACAAAAGTTTGACAATAAATAGTATGCATGCGTGTGTGCGTCAAATACATGGTATGTAGTGATATTGATTTAATGTATCTTTTACGCATTATTTAAAAAAAATATTAGCATTGTGCACTTCTTCTCTATATTCTCTATAAGTGTGGAAAATTTCATACTGCTCCGTCCGCGCAATTTTCTTAAAAAAGGATACAAAGTTTTTGCTTCACGTATTAATATATAGATTGCCATTAAAAAGTTACCGTTTAAAATAGAACGCCCCCGTATATTACTAGTACCTGGACAGTCCCGAGGCACATAAAACATTTGGTCATGTTGTTTATGGTAGTATCGTAGACAATGTAGATCGCGGGCGCAGAGCGCGGTAATGAATCAGATGTGTATCGGCGGACGTGTGAGAACATACGGCCGAAATACAACCCGTAAATACTGGCTCGCGTGCTATGCAATTTGAATTGTGAATCATTTAGAAATGGCCGGTTCTATTTTGCGTAAAAAAATTTATGTTAAATAAATAAATTCAAGTGTTCTCGTTTTTAATACGCTATGGTAGCTATTACCTATTACTGTGATAGACGTTAAATTGGATTCAAACTAATTTTTTTTTCATTCTTTATTAGAGCCATACACCTATTAGGTTGAGTCGGCTTACTCAAACTATAAATGGAACATTTCTTTTTTCTTAGGTCATTTGATCAGATTAACTTAACGATCAACCGTGTCAAGATGTTACAGAACCAATAGGCAACAACGTAAACTGTTGGTTTACTGTTGGTCGCTTATCATTTTTCGAAACATAAAATAGCACGGACGACTTCCATCCATAGTCCGTATAGAGAAATATCATCAATAAAATCATATTTCAATTGAAATAAATCGCATCAGTCTTTTCTGGATACTTCGTAATACTACACCCCGGTTCGTGAGCACACGAGGCGGCCGCGGGCGCCAAAAATAAAAGTTAAACCGTTCCCCTGATAAGCAGCCAAATTTTCAATGTTTCCCTGCCGGTTACCGAATTAACTTTGGCTGTGTGTTCCCGAATATTGTACACATGTTCCGGACATGGATGTATGAAATTTTAGATGTGGTTGTTTTAATAGTATTGCTAGAATTAATTTAACATTTGATTTTTAAAATTCAGCTGCACACAGTTGTTCTGTTTTGAGATGAAGAGGTCGTGGGATCTAATTCATCATCATAGTCATACAGGATCGCCGCTGAAAATAGGCCTCAATTAACTTTTTGCACAGCATTTCTTCTGTTTTGTAATTAGGCACACGTAATATATTATACATGTCGCATCCGGGTCAATAGTTCGGAATATCAACGATACACAAACGTCAAAGTGACAGAATGGCCGTGTCGTGGTTGACGACTTTTAGTAATATTAAGACGGTGGTTTTGATTATTATTTTAAATGATGAAATGTTGTTTTGATAAATATCACAAAATGAAGGGTAGACTCCGTAACGCCAAAGTTATAAAATGGCGGTACGTGGACAGAGTCGTGGCATTCGTGTCAGACAGTGATTCCGTCCGTCTCAGCAGCGAGTCTCTGGCAGTCAGTCAGTCAGTCAGTCAGTCGGTCTGTCGGTATGTGCAACGAAACTGTCGGTTTATCCTGTCATTGTGAAAGTTGTGTGTGTTGAGTTTCAATAATTATTATTGAAAAGTTTTATTGACTAAACTGAGTTCAATCGAATACGAGTGATGACGAAACTACCGCTCAGCCATCCCTGGCGCCGCCTACGACATACATATTTCCATGTTATTTAGCGACTGTTATTTAGATACCGTCTATATTGTTCAGCTCTGGAATATAGATACATTTCGTTTAACTCAATGGTGCAGGAGTTAGTGCTTCCAATTGTTGGACTAAGGATTATGGGTTCAATTTCCACATGGATTAAATATACGTGTGATTAACAGATTAATTTTCTTTTTGACTTAACTTTAATACGTGTATATGGATGAGAAGTGTGCATATCATTCTCTGATTTCCTTAGTACAGGAAATCTCAGCATGGGACCAGGTAGCTGTGAGGGACTTCTCCCCAGTTATTATTATTACTATTATTCGCACTATCATTTATATCTCATCTTGTCCGATCTTAATTTTTTAGAATTATTCACGCTGTGATGTTTATGGAATTTAGTAGACCAATAATATATCTATGGCTATTAAGAAACGTATCCACATTTCAATTTTTTCGTAGATCGTTGTTGTATAGTAACCACACAGCAGACATTAGATACCGGCCGTGCCGCGTTTAAGCCTCATTCACACGATATTCACCGTGCAAGTTACGGACACGTGGTTTTTTTACGTTCTGCGCTTACGATGGTACGCGAATAAGCCAACATAAATGGCCTGTGCATAGCAACATTAGACGTAATGCACACGTGTCTTTATAAGTGGACTGCTGAGTCTTGCCAACCAATACCTGATGATCTCCGAGGCGTTTTACATGGCATAACCGACTAGGGCTTAATTATTGTGGACGTATTCGTTGAACAGAGCGTCTAATTAAGAAAGACCTCTGCGGATTCAATGATGTTTCGGTATTCTAGGGTCTTTCATTTATGGTTATTTCTACCTCATTTTTAAGGATTTACGGAAATGAACGGAAACTTCCGTGAGTAATTAGAGTTGTTTTTAATTTAACACTTATTATTTTAGTTTTGATAAAGTCGATGTCGATGTGTTCTTGTTTTGTTTGTTGACTTATAATCATTATCTAGTTTATACATAGTATTAGCACTTTTTTTATGATTGATGGTTTACTGGTGAACCAGAGGCCTTTCCAGTTTCACAAGGACAGGTGGGCGAGCAAGGGCTCAGCCAGAATGTATGAACCTATGGACATCGCAACCTGTATATCGACGTTTGAGATATGAGTTTGAGTTCTCGGTTGCTTCAATTACATTTTTTTTTATTGCTGGGGTGGGTTAAGAGTTTACAGCCCACCTGGTGTTAAGTGGTTACTGTAGCCCATAAACATCTACGACGTAAATGCGCCACCCATCTTGAGATATCAGTTCTAAGGTCTCAAGTATAGTAACAACGGCTGCCCCACCCTTCAAACCGAAACGCATTACTGCTTCACGGTAGAAATAGGCAGGGTGGTGGTACCTACCCGGGCGGACTCACAAGAGGTCCTACCACCAGTAAAAATTGTAACCACAATAAATAAATCCAAGTAATTTAAGTTTACAGTTGATGCTAGTCCACTGAGTTTTTCGTTTCCGATCCTGTGGTAGATTCTACGAAGCACTGCTCTTGCTAGGGTCAGTGTTAGCATCACTCCGACTTGAGCCCCATGAGCTCACCTACTAGTTAAGGTTACACTGAAATAGCCTCTCAAGGCATCAGCTTAGGTAGGAAAAAAAAGTTGATGAGTTTTGTTACACAGATTCGTTAAAAATAAAAAGCTTACTTATTATTGGAAAAAAAAAAAACTACCGAGTTTTAATAAGGATAACACAATAACTACCTGCTTTTACAGTTCCGAAAATAAATGTTCTTGGAAATGATAAGAGAAGGCATCGCCAGTTGTTACTCATTGTTATGAGCATTTACAACATATGCGTATTGTTTTGTTCGTTGTCTATGTTTAGGATGTCCAGGTAAGAAATAAGTGTGGGATAGTTGCGAGCCGTTTTCGAATGTTTCCTCAGAATTATGATTTGTATGCTTAGGTATGTGAGTAATGTGTCTGAACGAGCGAGACTAATTTTTGTGTATGTGTGCTCTTTGTCAGACATTCTAAAGGGACATGAGTTCTAGTACTTTTTGTATAGGATGATTTGTTTTGTGGAATTTTTAACATTTAACACCGATGAAGAGGAAAATTAATTATGTACACAAAAATTTATCAAGCGTGTTCTCGAAAGATCTTCTAATGTACTTTTTTAATTTGATACGGTTGGAAGGTTTTTTAAATTTATTTCTACATATCTGCTAGTAGTCTAGACCTGTTCTGGGTTCGCCTTAGTTGGCAGACGAGCTCAAGGGGCTGAAAGAAATTGTTAGCACAGATGCTAGGGCAGACCCTAGAAAGGTAAACGCTTCTCTGAATTTATAACCGGATCAGTAACATAATCCAGCCTTACAAGATCCATCCAGAAACTCACAGGGTTCGTAAAGCCGAAATGAAAAAAAAAGCCACAAATGGTACTACTTACATACTTAATAAGGGAATATCAAACACAGAGACTACATACTTTAATAATGACCTTTAAAGTTATAAGGGTAGAGGCTATCCATGTTATATAATTGTTTGGTCTCATCGTTTTAAGCTTAATTAACCTTAAATTTCGCACGTTTAAACAGACAACAATAATGTATGCGTTTATGTATGTGTCGATTTCAAACTTAGGGTCCTAAAATATTGGCGACAAGCTTGTTATTTGGTAACAAAAAACGCCATGTCATGTCTCTAGCCAATAAAGCGACACACATTTTAAACCTTACTTTGAACTACGGATTCGGAAGTCAAGATAAGCGTATTAATGGATTGGCTGACATAAACGTGACGTCACTACACATATTTCAAACGTCGCATGCGGTGTAGCAAACGTAAAGGGAACCGCGAAACGTCGTTAAATGCACGAAGATTTAATAGGCGTTTAAGGGTTGCCGGTCCTGATTACGCTGGTCAACCTGAAGGTGGGTTATCAGATAGCTCAAGGGTTACATTTAGTCAAGTGCGTGGTCCGGCTCACGCGTTAAGTTTCAGATAAGATCGTGCATTAGCATTTTTCCGATAGTAAGCGATTTTGGGGTCGTATGTTGAGGTCGTGTGGTAATGGTGCTTCGTAACACGCGATTTCTATAGGCACGTTATTGGGTCAGCGGTTTTCTTGAATTTTATCTGCGTTTAGTGAAGTAATTGAATGGGCCCTTTTGAAGACCGATGGCTGGTCTTACTGAGTTTCTCGCCGGATCTTCTCAGTGGGTTGTGTTTCCAATTCGGTGGTAGATTCAGCCAAGCACTGCTCTTGCTAGGACTAGTGTTAGCAAATTTTCTCAGAAAGAACCCGTGACCCCACCTACCAGTCTGCGCGTAGCAAAGAGATAGGGAAAATATGCTCTTGTGATTTTTCTTAAACATCGGCTTTTATTCTTTTTTTTCTATATTGGTGTGTGAGCTCGCTTTGTTTTAAGTGGTTAAAGAAGCTCATAGACATTAACAACATAAATGCCGCCACAATCCTTGAGACTTGAGTTCTAAGTCTTAATTCAATAGTATCAAGGTTGTTCCACGCTTCAGACCGGAAGGAATTAGTTCTTCCCGGCAAAAATACGCAAGATGTACGTTAAAGAATATAAGTTTAAAAGACGTGGAAAACTTATAGCTTATTTCATTTTTGCTCATACTATTTTCCTCTGTAGAAAACATACATCATCATCGCTTTAGTCTTTCTACAAAATCCTTGACGCTTTTCAACATGAGTAACAATGACCCATCAAAACTATACGGTTAACCACTCTGTTTAACCCTCCTTTGACTAATAACTTTCGGGCGCTGCGCTTAGATTAATTGACTATGTTTATATATATTTTTTATTAACAGAACGAAATACTGTTATATTACAATAAACTTATATATTATATTCGGTGAACAATGATTATGTACAGAAAATTTTATTATTAATTGTTTTGTGTTTGTGTGGCGGCCTAACGGATAAGACACCGAGTATTCTTATTATCATGCGACTAGGCCGGGGTTCAAATCCCGTTGGAAGAAAGTATTAATGTATAAAAAACGAATCGAAAATTTTAGCATGCATTCCGATTTGTAGGAAGATTTCGAACCATGGATTTTGGTTGCCACATCAAACTAGGTGAGTTTCTGGATAGTGGAAAAATAAGTAGGTATAAAGTATCAGATCAGGTATAAACGAATTCGATCTTTAAATACGAAGAATGAATATCAGAAAAAGAGTTCAAGTTCGTCGTCTATTCTGCAGCAATTGATTTTATGGAAACGTTTCGAGAAATTATTACTTAAAATACATACAAAATTACGATATTTTTTAAATGAAGTCTAATCCATATACTAGCCGGAAGAGTTCCTTGGGTAGCGATTCTGATCTGGTAATAGATAATAATAATAAATAATAATAATAATAATAAATATTTATTAACAATCACGTCATGTTAACTGGTCTCCTTCGGAGGCGCTCGGGTAGGTAACTATTGGCAAGTTCTATCCCTCCTGGCTAAGCCCGTGCTCGCCCCTCAGAATGTATTCTGAGGCTCACCCACCTATCCTGGTGAAACTGGAAAGGACCAACAATTATCACTTCATCATAAAAAAACACAATGTTTTTGTATTAATCAATTGTGTTTATTCTTTTGATATGTTCTTGACAGAATGTTAACAAATAAAATTAGGAAATTCGATAAATGTATTCCTTCTTTTAACGCTAACTAGAAATTAACAGTTCAACCCTACAATTAACTTGAAATACGGCTTTATTGAGTCTTTTATAACGTGCCGAAGCACGTTTTTAGTGGAAACTCATTCCCTAATGAAAATGGTCCGATTAATTTTATCGCACATGCTCCAAAAACTGGGTCAGACTCAATAAAAACATCGATTTCTTTAAAAACGTCTTTATCACGCAGGGTTATGCTTGGTTTTAAGGGTTATCACCGTTTTGTTTTTGACAATGAACTAACTTTTGAATCGTTAATGCGAAGGAATGAGAAGAATGTGAAATCAGAGTAAGACGCATAGTTTTATTTCGATCGAGTCCTGAGAAGTCAGTCTGCGAGGTTTTGCACGTTACCGAAGCTAGTAATCGATAGGTTTTAATTTGTAAGAAGTTCACTATGAAGTTCACCGTCTCAATTATCTCAACGTGATATGTACATATATTCAGAACATCAAGGTAAATTTGATCGCTTAAGAGTGAATCACGATTAGAGCTGTGTTTATGATGACAATAAGAATTATTGCCGAAAACTGTAAATGAAGGAAGACTTGCAATCAAAAAGTATGAATGAGAGGCTATTTCAGCTT
The DNA here is from genome assembly GCF_030267445.1 of Bombyx mandarina. NCBI lineage: Eukaryota > Metazoa > Arthropoda > Insecta > Lepidoptera > Bombycidae > Bombyx > Bombyx mandarina. The sequence continues at coordinate 11,059,831 of NC_143210.1, forward strand.
CACCCTAACATGTGTAGGTGAGTTCATGGGGTTCGAGTCGGAGTGTTGCTAACACGGACCCTAGCAAGAGCAGTGCTTCGCAGAATCTACCACCAGATCGGAAACGCGACCCACTGAGAAGATCCGGCGATAAACTCAGTGGGCTGTGTCTATGGATTAATTCGCCCGTCGAGCCCTTCGTCGCAAGCGACGGGTTCGACGAGGACGGTGACCGGTGCTTGTGGTGCCTAAAAATACCGTTAATGGATCGTATGAATTACAAAATGTTACTATGATTCTAAATAAGTCAATTTAGCTATTGCAATTTAAACCAATCTCATGTTTATTCGACGAGTTTGAAGAATTTGACGTGCAGCCTCGATTAGGTGGCGCGTCGGACCAGATGCAAATTGACTGGACGGTGGACTCAATAAGTCCTTCTCTTGCAAGTTTGCTGAAAATGCTCCTACAGACATAACCCATTGAGTTTCTCGCCCACCTGCCCTGGTAAAACTGGAAAGGCCCCAGGGTCACCAGTAATCCTTCAATCACATAAAAAAAAGTTCCTCGCAGGCACTTCTCAGTCAGGGGAGTCATTTAGTGGGTAGGGCCCTGAAAACATCTTTGGGCCCGCAGTCTCGCAGTCACGGACCAGTCCTACATACCCTCGCAGGAGGATCGGCCTCCGGTCCAAAAAAAGGGACTTCTCAGTGGGTCATGTTTCCAATACGGTGGTAGATTCAGTGAAGCATTGCTCCTGCTAGGACCAGTCTCGGCAATTCCTCTCAGGTTGAGCCTTATAGTTAGAATAGCTCTTTAGTTTACTAACGTTAAGGTAGGGAAAATAAAACTTGAAAGCACACGAGAAATGCATGTGGTATTTTACGAAAACAGTTCTCACATACCGTCCTTCGACCGAAACAATAACTATACAAGTTATCATTACAAAGGATGCATTTGCATTGTTATTTCACACGCACACACGCATGTAAATAATCTTTTAATATTTGAAACGTAGTTTTGAGGTAGGGTTTTGTCCGCGCAGATTGTTAGCGACCGATGTTTTTGTTCGAAAGACAATACGACTCACATTGAGATTTTGGCTAGTAAAATGTCTTAAATATCTCGTTTGAGGTGACGACACCGACAGCGTCGTGTAGGCAAATTTTATTACCTGTAACAAAACATGGACGGTCCACGTACCTGAGCATATGCGTAGAAACAATATGAGGAGTATTATTAGGAGCTTTTTGTTTGAGCACGGAATTTTTTGAGGATGGGGAAATTGTTTTGTAAGACCATCGTATTCTTTTTTCGATTTTATGGTAATAGGTATTGCAATTAGGAAGACAAGTTTTTTCCCCCGAAATTGTCTTAATTATAGGCTCTTTCCGGTGTCAATTTTTGTTTCAAGTTATACTTTTTAAGTTGTAGGCGATATTTATCTAGCTACCTGGCGTGGTATTTGATTGACACTACCCATCTCTGAAGATGGTAAGACGAAAGATGATGTCATCTAATTTTTTTATTTTGTCTACCTATCTTTCAGTGGCCTTGATGGGCTATTCTGACGGGGAAACTGATATAGGTCAGCTCGAGAGAATTTGCTCACAGCTGGCCCAGAAGAACAGTGCTTCGCTGGATCGAAATCGTGATCCACTGAGAACACCTGAGAACTGGCGGTAGGGCGTCTACTAGTGGTAAAGCTTGTTATGGTTGTTGATGTCTATGGTTTCTGTTAAGCACTTAAGACCAAGAGGGCGGTGAGATCGTCTACCCATTTCAGCAATAAAAAATCGGCGAGAAACTCAGCGGGCTGTATATTATGAGTTAAGTTGCATGTCAAACTCTTCGACGAGTTCGGTGATGTTAAGTGACATGTCAAACTATTGATATCGATTTACATTTCTCTGATGACAGGTACCTACACAGACAGCAGACAAATAACTCAGAGGCAATTCCGTCAAGGCGTTTGAGGCGTGAGGTCGAAAACCAAATAAATAGGTAGATTCGTGGCAGACATTACCTTATAAATCAGTCAACGGCAACAATTTGATATATTTAACAAATTAACAATGTAATAATTTTGTATTGTAAATATAACTATAATAGATATTAATGTTATGTTAAATAACTACTGGCGACACAAAGAAAAGTGAAAGGTGACCAAAAAAAAATTACTTGAAGTTATGTCATGACAAGTCCTACAATAAACACACACCCTGTATTTGGTCTTTGCATTTCACACTAGTACCAGATCGCACCACCCTGTATAATTGGCATCTGATTCGAACAAGTTCCGTGGAAAGGCTCAAATTCTTAGCAATCCTAAAGTCCTTGAAAACACATAATATAGATTTTTAATTGACAGCGGCGAAGATTCACAAGGCTGATTGAACGCCTAATTTATTTTAAATGTGAATAAGCTACGGCCTACTTGAAATTAAGTGATTAGCAAACCGATATGTTAGGTGTATTATTTCAATTTCAAACTCTGACTTATAATGGCGGCCAGACTTGGTCTAGATTTCAAAAAAAATAGTTTCACAACAGTAATATTGAGTAGTTGATATGCAATAAACAAATTGTGTCACAGTAGCGATTTTCGACGCGATTCAACAATTAATTTTACAATGAAACGATTGTTCGTCACGGGTTCGTGTCGTATCGTGAAAACTGGCTTTTGAGGCGAATTTAATTAGAAAAAATGCAATAATTTCATTCTGTCTTACTTAGCAAATATTATGTGTATGTGCATTACTATAATTCTCATGTTGTATTTGTTATTTTAGCTGTTCTACACACACTCATCATTTTTAATTATTATTCTCATAATCCTCTCGCAGGTCTGCTGGAAGAGATTTCTTAAAGAAATAAGCAAGTGCCTTTGTAAATAATTTTCCTATTACTCTGTACTATGTCTTCTTTTCTGTGTGTACATAAATAAATAAATAATAAATAAAATAATTTTGACCATTTTCAGGACCGTGAATATTTGTTCATCGAAAGAGGGAAAGCAACATTTTATCGGTTGTCGGGTACAGCTGTGAGGTTGTATGGTTCTGAATAATGTTTTTTTCTGTTAGTGCAAGTAGATACCTTTTGAAGCTGATTGCTTTAGTGGGAATTTCGACTTCATATTCGGACGTAAAGGCAAAAGACCGAAAAGATAGGAGTGCAATTGAAAATACCTAGGCACAGCATTGGGTGGACACGGGAAGGAGAAGAATTCAGATTGAGAATTCTTTGGGCTAGATTCTAGTGACGATTAGTACTGAACATAAAACGTATGATTTTATAAAAACCCGAAAACCCTCCTTATTATAACGGTATCAAACAAATCCGGGAACAGCATCTTTAGTGGTTACGTTTGGAAATGAGAGGCATATTTTGACGTCAGATAAAAAAATAATGGAAGTAGGTATGTAATATAAAGTACTAGCGGTATATTTGTGAAACAATTATAATTCGATGAGTCTCGTCGTCTGACCGTGGGACAGTCGACTGCGTAAACGGTACGCAACTGTACCGAATCGATTATCTGAAAATCGATGTTTCGGAATAACGGTAGCCATAAGCGATTTACATCTCGGATGGTCGCCTCGCAATTTGTGAGCGTGATCGATGCTATTTTTTTTTCTTTTTGCGGGTACAGTCCTAATGTCGCTCGCAATGCGCGAGCCGATTCGTTCATGAGACCTACTAAGCATCGTTTTCGATTTTTGAAGCATGTAATCGAAATTCCAGTATTCAGATTTGAGTAATGTGCGATTCAGCTGTGATTTGGTTGGAGTATTTTTTGTTTGACAGCATTTTTTTTTTATTGCTTAGATGGGAGGACGAGCTCACAGCCCACCTGGTGTTAAGTGGTTACTGGAGCCCATAGACATCCACAATGTAAATGCGCCAACCCATCTTGAGATATAAGTTCTAAGGTCTCAAGTATAGATACAACGGCTGCCCCACCCTTCAAACCGAAACGCGTTACTGCTTCACGGCAGAAATAGGCAGGGTGGTGGTACCCACCCGCGCGTACTCACAAGAGGTCCTACCACCGGTAATAGATTTGCATTTGTTATTTAGTGTAATAGTGACATCTAATGGTTCGTATCTTACCTTTGATACTGGAACGTATGATTTCTGTTTGTACAATACACGAACCGGCAGGTCGCGCCTATCCGTGCAAACCGAAAATACTTGACACTTGATGCTGAGTTTTTTTATGATGCACACTTCCCGTAATTCCTTTGCTGTTTTTTTTTTCTTGTATGCAGACGAGCATACGGCCCACCTGATGGTGAGTGGTTACCGTCGCCCATGGACTTCAGCAATGCCAGGGGCAGAGCCAAGCCGCTGCCTACCGCTTAATTTGTTCGTCGGCTTTCCATAAAAACAATATTTTATAACTAAGCACCGTTTTCTTCTCTGAAAACTGTCGCGTGGTATACAATATGAATTTATTGGGAATTATTTGGATTGGTGCAGCTCTATTCGTATAGTTTGTTAATTTAACATAAAGTTATTTTGGTTGCCCAATACTTTCAATGATACACCCTGTAGTATAGTCCGAGTTGTTCAGCGAAGCTGCAACTGTCATTTCACAAGGTATCTAACTCAAAACTGCAGCACACGACCAAACACCAGTTCAAAATGAACTCTGCATTTAAGTAATTATTGGATTTGCTAGTCACTTCTTATCTACAGAGTGTTGAAATTCCATTAAAACTTAGAATCGTCAGTGGATTTGGCCAGTAACTTTACGTGTATGACAAAAACCAACGCGAATTGCCTCCGAAATTAGATATAGTTTAGAAAGCTGTACATTCAAATTAACTATAATAGTTTTTTAAATATATCCTAATGTAAGTACACCGCAACATACCTGTTATATTTTTATCTTTTCCAGAGTTTCTGTAAATTAAACGGCTGTCGGGAAGAGATCGCTTTTAGTGATAAGATCGCCTATTGTACAAATGTATCTGCTTTTTGACTATTTTTTTCATGTGAGTTGTGTTTCGGTGTGCAATAAAGTGTATTCTCTCTCTCTCTCTCTCTCTTTAAGCTTTTGCTTACTACTGAAGTGAAGCCTCAGTTGGAATAGGTACTGTGAAGTATACCAAGAAATTTACTCTTTCTAAGTACACGAAGTCGTAATTGTTTATGCTGTATTTTAATGTAAAAGTATATTATTTTACATTAAACACTAACTAAAAAAAATATTTTTTTCTTTATCTTGCGTTTCCATTTTTGACATTTCGAATAGTGTTTGGTTTTGGCGGGCATAGTTTTCGTTAACGTGTCATAAACAACTAAAATTTTCCAATTACGTTACGTACAGACATAGATATTCCATAGATAAAATATTGTGCAAATGTTTAAGCTTGGTGGTATATTTTGGCGTCATAAATTTAAATGAACTTATCATTTATGTTGTCCTTTGACGCGTATCGAATATAAATTTTGAACAATGAGAACAGTACGCACGTAGCTTTATGAAACCCGAGGGGTCAAGTTACGTTGGTGATATGACACATTGTCGCCAACCTCACGATTTCACTGTCCAGCTAGACGTGACAGTTACGCGTGATCGCTGTTTTTATTTCTGCCAATGACGGACCCGAGGCGTGGTGTGCCCACTGCATTACTACTCAAACACAATCGCTCTTATCACTAACGCTGTAAAGTCGATGTTTCCACAGCGAAACGTGAATAAAGTTTGCGGTTGTGCAACGGACTGAAGTGGGAGTGATATGCTTTTTTTTTTTCACAGAATACACACGCCCACTGACCGATGAGTTTCGTTCGGTTGCTGGCCGATTTCTAAAAACGAAATTGTGACACAGAGCTCATTATCGTTTTTCGATTTTACGGGTTGTCGAATAACTTTGAACTTATAGATTCGCGGCCGAATGATCTCGATCCCGTTGCTAGTGAATCTGAGTTGAAATGCTAAATTTAGCAGACGTTCATGGGTGATTTTTAAAGATATGCTTTTTAACTATGTAATCTTTTTTTAGAAGCCTCTAGCAAAATACTTTTTTTTATTTAAAGATGGCAGCTATAGAAAATTATTGAGAACCCGACGTGAACGCCTTCTACATGTCAAAGAACATCGATAGAACTCGAAGCGTTTCGAAAACGTGTAATCTATCGTCGACAATTTGATCAAATTCAAGTTCATTACACGACTACACCGGGTTAACAGTAACATAATTGTAGTTAAAATTTGTAACGTAATCCCATCCAGATATCTCGTAGATTTGATTTGCCTTTGTGTTCTGTCCGCCATTGTGATTATGACATGACTGGCACATCTGTTTCTGTGGCACGCGTTGCGCCGCCAAAAGTGGGGTCAACGAATCGACTTGCTCATTCGTGGTAGCGGCATCCATAATGTTTACATTCGAAAATCGATTTTGAATTCAATTCTAGAATTTTTGTCCTTAATTACCATTTTTTTTAAGGGATTTTATGACCTGGTAACTAAGACCTAAAAGCTAAGACCTAACTAAGTAAGACCTGGTAAGTCATGTCTTATTTTAATTTATATTCTTATTTTTATGAAAAATGATAATATGGAGCGAAATGAAATGAAGATGATTAATTTGAGACATTAATCAACTGGGATGAAATTAAATGAAATGAGATGAGATGATATGGGATGAAATATAATCTCAGTAAAATGGTGGTCATTTACTGAGATTTTTTTCGTTTTTCCACATTTGTGCACTTTCACAGATATTAAATAGTTAATAAACCACCGTTATTACACATTTAAACCTGAAGAAACACTAAATAGACAAAATAAAACAAATCAAGCTTCACTCCTCGCGTTCCTGCCAAAAAGTCTAATTACGTATACAGTACAAAAACTGCACAGATAAAAAAAACATGTGTGCAATTAATTATTCACACGTGGTAGAAGTAAAACCTTAAAACAATTCGCTTCAAGTTAATGAGACGAATGTAAAATTTCGGGAAGAGGATAATTAAAGGTTTTAGTAATGATCATAGTCATACAAAGTTTGATAATTATTTTTCATTTTATTCGTATATATATTACATAGATTTATTTAGAATGTATTAAGTACGAATATTAGGTAGGAAGCAGAGAACAAAGAGAACCACAAGAATAAGAAACACTTCCTATCTCATTTTCTCCTACATTAAATCTTATGAATTTATGTGTCTGTCTCTTTTTACTGTCGCTTTTTCGTTTCATCGTCTTTCGAATCACAACGATGCCAAAGAAATTTTCACTTCAAAAAGTGCTTTATTTGTTTTTAGAAGGAAATTTTCCATATGTCGGTATGAGCTACAAGATAACTAGCTTTATACGAATTAGAATAAGGGATTTTCCGACACACTGCTGTATGTTATTCGGACAACAATCGCCGAGAAGCCGGAAATTCCATTTGCTCTATTGTAAAGCATAGACAACTGTGGGGATTTCCCGCCAAAAATATTCGTTACGTCCGCAAGAGTGTACACATAACACGTCCTTTAGTTTTTTGTTTGGAAACCCAATAGCTGATCCGACTCTCCTGTCAAATATTAATAAAGTAAAATATTATTGTTTTGTCATTAAAATTTATTTATTTTCTTTCTTGGAAAATATTACGAACATGTAAACAAGTGATGGGCTCCCTGACGATGAGCTTTTAGTTTTGTTTTTTATAAAAAAAAATTATTAGTAAAAAAACCTAACAGCTTTTTTGTATTGGCTAAATTAGTTATATTCATTCATGTGAATTCATACGCGTGAGTGAAAATAAATTATTGGATACATTAAACGGAAGGCTGCAACAAAATGAATAAAATACAAAATTACAATTTTTCATTAAGAATTATTGTGCTAATGCGACAATCTTATTTTTAAAATGAATTTTACTAACGTATTTACCATTTACTATATTATGATAACATCTGTTGTAGTTAGTATTTAATTATTTATATTTACGTCCAGTTATTGTTTTTCGGAGAAATCTAATACAATGCTAAAAGTGCCTATTTAATTACTTTTGTTATAATTTTATTTAGGCCCAAGGAACCATACCATGTACGGCTCGCCTAACATACACGTGATGGGCTAGCTATCGATATAAAATCTCGATATTATCGATAACATTCACACGTAGCACACGGCCCGGCCGCCCTGTCAATAGAGATGAGCCGGCGGGTGCTTTGTGCGCTATCGATTATCGACATCGTGGTCCGAGGCGGTCCTGTCACTCAATTTTCGGAGTTTTTGTGGGCACGTCAATGTATCGATATGTTACAGGCTAGCTTTGTTATTCGGTGTTTTTTAATTTGGCTATCCTAATTTGAAAGATTCGAATACGAATCTTATTGGAAAACAATTATCAAATTCGAATTAGATTAAAATAGTCCGTTTACGTATTATTGAATTCAAATTGGAAAGTACTTTTATTGGTTAATAGTTATAATAATAATATGAAAACAGAGAGTTTATATTAATAGGGTATGTGTAATAATGTTATTTATGTTTTTAATTGCAAACGGTGGTATGTGGAGTTCATGATTTTCCTGTTAAGGATCCTAAGTGGTAACACGAACTCATTAATCCTTTATCCTAAATGTAACCGCCTACCTTGAAAGGTCAAAATGTTATTTGCGTCGGGACAATGACCGTCTGTCTACCCTATAAACTGGATCTTGTGATTAGTTTGTAATAGAAATAGGAAATTAGGTATCAATGCATGCGGACTCGCATGGGGTCACGTCATCAGTATAATAACTTCTATAAAATATTTATTATTTCTATCTATCAGCCCACAGACGTCCACTGTTCGGCATATGCCTTCCACATAAGTCTCATAAGTCTCGCCACAACGATCGGCACTGCATTTATTATTTGAAAATAGCCAATTACATTGTTAATTGCAGAAGCTTTAATTTTTTTAGTACAATTCGTATTTGTTACAAACTCTGATGAATGGTGACCTATTTAAAAAAATTAAACAAATAAATAGTAATTTGCAAATGCAGTCCAACGAATGCAAATATCTAATTCTAAAAAAAAAGGTTGCGTGTACTTATGTACGCGCGTAAGAAGTTATACTTTATTTTTATTAAATTTATTTCTTTTATTTTTTAAATATTAAATAATTAATAATAAATATTTTACGTTAATAATTTAATAATATTTAGTATGAATTATATTAAATAATAATTTTGTCATTTATATTACTAAAAAATGGTTGCTAATAACACTTTTTTTACGAGTGTACATCCGCGAAAGTTCACCTGCGACTAAATTCAGACTCGCCAAGTTACGTCGGTCGTATTGTAATGAGCGATTTAGTGGGCAACTTAATTCTGTTAATTTTGTGTCACGGTGCGTGCGCATCGTAAAATTTCACTCTCATCGATTTTTCATAACGCACCTAAAGAAGAATAACTTCAAAAATTAAAATTTGAACTGTCTCAAATATCGGGTATTCTACAAAATGCCCGCTATCCGACACTAGTCAGTAACAGATGGTAATTTATCGATAGTATTGGAGGTATTAAGTTGTGTAAGACGACAGATATCGCGGAGTACATCTGGAGCGACACGGATCGAACGTCCAATGAACATACTGATAGACAAATCGACACTGTTGATTAAATGTATATAGTAGAAGATCTTAGGCAATGAAGTCATACTAATAGGTATTTGTATGTGTATAAGTTTGGGATGTATACGACAAAGGGAAGATCTTCCACCGAGTAGGTGTAATAGCTCGATAGACCGACGGCCCGAATGTTTTTTTTTCTTGATGTGATTATGCTGATAGCCTTGAAAGGCTATATCAGTGTTACCGTAGCATGTAGGTGAGCTCTCGGGGCTCAAACCAGGAGGTTTGCTAACACTGGCCCTAGCAAGAGCAGTGCTTCGCAGAATGTACCACCGGATCGGAAACGCGACCTACTGAGAAGATCAGGCGAGAAACTCAGTGGGCTGTGTCTATGGGTTAGTTTACTCCTGTACCCTTCGTCGCAAGCGATGTGTTCGACGAGAACGGTGACCGGTGCTTGTAGTGCCTAAAAGCACCGTTAATGGATCAGGAGGATCCGTAATGACGTGCTTTGGGCGACGTCGACTGTTTATAGTAATGAAATCCAATTCCTTATTCTAGAGAGAATTGCTTTCAGACCTCATCAATATCACGTGCGGCAGTTAGTATATGTATTCCTTCTATTTTTGGTTCTGGATAATTCTACCCACTTTTTTATATGTCGATAAGTAAAGGAATTAATATCTGATTTGGTTCATAATGCTACGGAGCGGTGATGGCGAAGAAACCCATAGACACAACCCACTGAGTTTCTCGCCGGATCTTCTCAGTGGGTCGCGTTTCCGATCCGGTGGTAGATTCTGCGAAGCACTGCTCTTGCTAGGGTCAGTGTTAGCAACACTCCGGTTTGAGCTCTGTGAGCTCACTTACATGCTAGGGTAACACTGATATAGCCTTACAAGGCTATCAGCATAGGGTTAAAAAAAAAACTATAAATTTTAAACTCTTTGAATTCGATTGAAATATTTAAGGTTACTGCATTTCCGAAGGTTTTTGTGCGTCGCAGCCATAATTAAAGCTTCATTTACGATTTTAAATAAATTATTTCCGACATTTCGATTACTTTACAGTTTTCGTGGTCGCGGAAGAGTAAGGTGCTATTCGAGGACATTTGAATATTGTGCTAACTACCATTTGTTTTTCTATGAAAATATTTCTTCACTTTCATGTTTTATTTGAGGCAGAAGGAACTGACAGTATCTTAAGGTCTGGCAGTTAATACTTGAGCCTAATAGCAGTTATAATTATATGAAAGCTAATTTATTTCTAGATCCTTAGGAATGATATTTTGTGCTACTTAAATTACTCATTCTTTCTATACTCAAACATTCTGTATTCAAATATATATTTATCTTTATTTATTTCTAACTAGATCTATCCAACTTTGTTTCATATTTTTTCCTTCATTCTAGTAAAAACTTATCATCATTGTAACTAATACCAAAATACATATTTTCATATCATAAATTCTTAAAATTATAGATTACTAGCTGTACCCGTCCGCTTCGCTAGGCATTTAAAATTAACATTATTATTTCTCACCGCCACAAAGATTCTCATCATTAACACCCCCGCAACTGGTGTAGGGAGTCCAACACTCATATAAATATTAGCCTATCCATTAAGTACATGTATTTTCTACATAGGTACCAAGTTTCAAGTCAATCGGATGCATGGTTCAGTAGTTACAACGGAACATCCGTAAAAATCACTGTAGATTTATATATTAGTATAGATAATCATTAAAAGAAAAACAGTAAATCTTTTTTTTTCAACGATATTACTTAAAAATCGAATTGTAAGATTTCAGATGAATGCAACATTTCTGTGAAAAACCGTGAAAAATGTTAATAGCAATTCGAATCGAAAGAATATTCGAAATTCGAAAAATGGCACGAAAGCGATTACGCAACTTCATTCGGTGGCCTCCGAGTCAACGACCCGCGCAATATTAAAAGTTACGGACAATAGAAAAAAAGTGGGCAAATTTGAAAACAGAATGTCAATAGCCGGCGGCCGGCCGAACCTGCCCCACGCGCCCTTGACTTGAGGAGATAAAAAGGGGGAGATGACCGACCCCCTCAGCTCCTGCCCGTTGGTTTTATTACTTTTTATACAGCCTCAAACTTCGGATGCAACTGGTAGTTATGAAGTTCCACTTTTAAATTTCGATTTATTATTTTTAATCTTTTAGTTTCATCATTTATATTCTAAGTGGATGCAAGTGTTGAATTAACTTTGGAATTGCGCAACATTCTAAATGAATGATATGAAAAACGTTGTTTTTTGGCATAAAAAAATCCTTAAAGGCGGTCAAGGTTTTGAATTTAAAATCGATCTTTTTGCCGGGTATTATCACGACATTTAAGTCAAGTTCCTTTTAATAGATGAACTACGACAACGAAAAAAACAATAACAAAAATGGCTAACCTACATTCGGCGGCGACGTAAAAAAAAAATAACAAAGAACTGCAGCCATATTTAATAAGTTAGCGGCAGTATCAGCTGATCGTAAAATGTCTCCCCGCGGGCGGTGACCTTGAGCCGGCGACCCCACTATTGAAATTAAAGTACCAGAGGTTACTGGCACTTCGCACTTTTAAAAATTGAATCACTAGTGACGCAATATCTACGCAGGAGGGACTGTTATTTTGAAACTTTTGATTAACATTATTTTTGTGGTGTAACCATGTCAATTTAAAAAAAATGAGCAGGTGTTTAAACATTCGCTATTATTGTTAATAGTTTTTTTAATTATGTGACCTGAATAACGAATTTATTTCATATTAAAAAATATAAAAATATCGAGTACTTCAGATCCTTTCTCTAAAACGCAACTTTTGGGATAACAAGTACAATGAAATACATACTAATTCTTAACCTCTTTCAATGTCAAACAAATGTGTTTGACTTATATGATATATCTATATATTAATATGTGAAGCAAAAACTTTGTATCCCATTTTACGAAAATTGCGCGGACGGAGGAGTTTGAAATTTTCCACACTTATAGAGAATGTAGAGAAGAAGTGCACAATGCTAATATTTTTTTTTAATAATGCATATAAGATACATTAAATCAATAAAGAAAACATTACACACACTACATACCATGTATTTGACGCACCCACGCATGCATAATATTTATTGTCACACTTTTGTTCTTGACGTCTGTGGTAAAATTGAGAATAGATTAAATATTGTTTGTCTTTATTAATATTTTTTTATAGAGTAGCCTTGGCGAAATTTGTGATTATAGAAGTATAAAATACAATCATAATAGTGTACAAACTTACAATTCTAATTAGTTATAGTCGAATTTCGACTAATACGGGACCTCTACTAAATATAATTAGGTATTAATAAATGATGTACAAACTATTTAGCTCTGATCGCGCAACTGTTAAAAAAACAAAGACATGTGATTTCAATGTCTTGTTTAGTTTCTAGGAGTTTTGTTAGAACGTATCTTGATATGGGATTAGGCAAGGAGCTGTCCAAAATACGATAATGTTAAAGCTTATCACATGTATTTTTTAACGCCAATTGTGAGTAGGCATAAGATCCACCTGATGGTAAGTGGTAAATAATTTTACGCACAGCCAAGCCGCATTTTTCATTAAATCATTTCGACTAGAAAAATGACGATCATAAAATTGCGCATATAGACTGTCTATTGCATATATTTCATGTTGTACAAGGATAATATTGGTATATGGTATTATTATAGGATACCACACAGCAAGTAGAACAACAATATACAACAACAACAGAAAGATATTCAATTCGCGTTAACATTTAAATTGATTGTTGTAATTTTTGAGTCCTTTAAGAAATGTTTAAGAAATTAAGTTGACGTATGTACATTCAAATATGTTGTACATTTAAATAATATTAATTCAATTTTAAATCTAACTCAATTCTGATCGACAGGAAATGTAGTACAATATTAATAACAGAGTCATTATGAATCAATTTTTGTTTCAAAACGGTAAATGAGTTTTGTTCACGCCTCTCTAACACAGTAGACTAACAAGCGGTGGCCACTAAAACAGTGGTTTGGCTTTGAATGTGATTTTATTTTTGCCATATTTTTATAAAAACAGGGTTAATCTATACTTATACTATATAATTAATAACTTATGACTCTTGAAACTGAGCCGCTATTAAAAATGAATGGAAAATAATATTCGTAGATATTGATGAATTGGCTAGTGGCTAGTGAAGCTATTATTACTCAACGGGTACGATACGATGAGGTTTGTTTTTGGAGACAGTTTTTTTTTATTGCTTATATGGGTGGGCGAGCTCACAGCCCACCTGGTGGTAAGTGGTTACCGGAGCCCATAGACATCTACAAAGTAAATGCGGCACCCACCTTGAGATATAAGTTCTAAGGTCTCAGTATAGTTACAACGGCTGCCTCACACTTCAAACCGAAACGCATTAGTGTTTCACGGCAGAAATAGGCAGTGGTGGTACCTTCTGTGGACTCACAAGAGGTCCTACCACCAGTAGAATTGCAAATAAATTTGTAATATTAACTATTATTTTAAACAACACAACCAGTCATTCGTCATGTTATCAACTGACTTATAAAAGATTAAGATGGATTGAAAATTTCCTAAGAAAATCAATTATTTTTAACATTCGGTACCAAAGTATAATTCAGCACCTCATTGATTTTCTTCGTTAGTAGTAATTTACTCAAGTAAAATTTTTAGACATATTCCCGCACACACATATACTTACACACTATAGTTTCTTCATTTTATCACATTTTATCATGCCGTTGCGTGTCGGAGTAACCTTGAAAGCTATTTGCGCTTTGGGCTCCGCAAAACGGAGCAGGTTTTATTATTGAAAACCAACAAACCTTCATATACCCTTATTTAATATAAATTAGGTAAATGCACGTAGGCACATAGCACATATCGGTAGTAAGATTAAACGTTGAGGGTCTATGAATGTTCATGAAGTACCGACTCTTTACGGCGCTTTAAGCATCGGGAATTGCATCCAGATTAAAAATCATCAATTTAATTTGAATCTCATAGGAATATCATTATGCATAATTTATAAAATCCAATTAGAATCTCATCATATACGTAATAATATTTAAAAATTATAAATGTACCTTGAATAACACCATCCAATATGATCTCGCGGGCTACGTAAAAGCTTAGGGAAATGCTATGATGGGCTGCAGCGTAATCGATGGCTGTTATTCAAACCAATTGTGACAAAGCCGTGTCTCAAGGTAGGTTAATAATATTGAAATTAAGAAAGTTGTTTTTTTCATTATAATATGTCCGATTTAACGGTTTTTTCGTGGCCCGATCCCAATACAATCAAGGGCCAATGTCCACTGCGTTCCATTGATTCAGCTTTCTTCAAGAAATCACGTCCAGCACCGGAAGACGATTCGACTCGCGACACGCACACCAACACTCAAAGTCCTTCGATATTACCTAAAGAATAAACCTTACTACAATTAAAATAAAGACTATAAATGCATAAAATGTAACAGCTAAACGATGACCAGGAAAAACGATTCTTAGTTCTATGTGGTAGGAATCAAAATGCTGTGTCTCGAAAGTTAAAAGAGAGTCAAGAATGATGGCGACGAAATAGAGCCCCTATTGCAGAGTTGTAAGGTGTAATTTGCATATAGTGTTTCTAAAAATGTCACTGGTTGCTTAAAGGCGATTTCGCAGTACGAGCGACCAGTAGCGATCCTTTTTACTCGTAAAATGAATTTGAACATGTTGCAGATACTATAATATAATTTTTTTTTATGAAATTCTCTTATAAAGATCACCGCTTACTCGAATGGTTGATGACAATAAGGTTCATTCTTCGTTTATTCTATAGACAGATGTCTACTTGACGTTGACGTTAGGTTAGTTAATAAGTACCGTATTACTGACCAGTGTGAGTTCTCAAGACGACACCCTAATACTAATAAAAAACAATGCTTAACAGATTGTTTAAATATGAACAAAACTTATAACTTACTAATAAAAAGGCTTACTTTGATGACATATTAATATACAAAAACGGATTTTTCTTTTTCTAAATTAGCAGTTTTTTTTTAATTATGTTTCGTTAATAATATAATACATTTTATTATTTATTAACAATATTTTTGACCTTTCGTAATGTAGATTTAAGATAATCTAATATGTTATATTTTATTCAGTTTGACAGATTTTAAATAAATATTATAGGGAGTAGGAGGAGAGTACTGTTTCTTAAATATTCTTAACTAGCTTTTGCCCACGACTTCGTCCGCGTGGAATAGTTCACAAATAAATATGCAAAATTAAATGTATATTTTTCAATATTTCTGAGAGATTTTCTTAATATTTGTTTCCGTAAGAACCTTGTACAGAGTATTAGAAAACTACAAAAAAAAAAGCCAAATCGGTCAAGCCGTTTTCATGTTATGTCGTGACAACGGAAAACGGGTTTCATTTTTATATATATAGATATAGACAACAAAATATAAATTATCAATTGGCGGCAATGAATAGCGAAGTTCGATGCCCCCCGCATTCCATTGAACCGTGAACAGCGAGATCAGCTGAGTTTTATTGATGTTACATTTTTGATTGTGCTTTTGTTATCGTCATCACTGGCTTTATTAATAAACTGTATTATTTTTCGAAAATACAATACGTCAGGTACTTTGACCTTCGAAAGAGATAGTTTACCATTACCAAAACTTACATAAGCTGTAAAGACCTGGTCGAATTCTAATTAAAACAGAAATAATTTTCATTCGTAGCTAATATCTCAGGATGTGGGACGACGCGATGGCATCGCGGCCGAATCGCGCAGTCATCGCGTTCCGGCCCGATAGATGTGGCTCGGCGATTAGTTCCGATACACCGTAGCCTCTGTGGGATAATTGTGAAGACGTTTCGCTCCGTCGACCGTGAGTCCGACACATCTGTCGATGCGTGCCTTCACACCTCAATACTTTAAAACATCAAGTGAAACCTAGCTCGGGATTAATGGGGAACGCTTAAAAAAAAAATCGTGCACTTTTGAGGCTCACTGCTTCTGTTTTATTCTATGTTTATTAGGGGGATCGAAGATCTTCTATATGGAAACGTTCACACCATGTACACACCACTTTTGGGGATTAAAACGAATTGAAAATCTTGGACCGAGCGGATGATATTGCTTGGTTCGAATGTTTTTTGTTCCTACCTATTCTGGTAACATTGAGGGATTATTCTAGATTCGCTGAGCTAGTAGGTGAGTTCACGGGGCTTAAACCTGACGACGTTGCTAACACGAACTAGCTAGCAATAGACGTGATTCGCAGAATCTACCACCGGATCGAAAACGCGACCCACTGAGAAGATCCGGCAAGAAACTCAGTAGGCTGTGTCTGTTAATTTATTCGTCGAGCCCTTAGACTCGGCTCGACGAAAACAATGACCGGAGTTTGAGGTACCTAAAAGCACCGTTAGTGGATCGGGAGGATCCGAAATGACGTGTTTTGGGCGACGTCGACTGCTTTCCATTCGGTCCGCAGGATCGGGAATGTAGTTACCGGCGGCCACGATGAGAGGGTTCGCGTATCGTGCCGCTTTCTCGAAATTGTTGTTCAGAACTTTATATATGCAAGTTTATCTTGAAAATGTCGTAATCGAGATTCAGCCATCTGTCAAATATCTTGCGTTCTGTGATGGCTACCCGCCACACACTCTTACTGTGTACTGCTGGATACGCGAAGTCCATGTCTTCAAGGCATTGAAGTAACTTCTTATATATAGCCTTTTAAAATCAAGAGGTAATTAGAATCACGACTCAATTAAACTGGCGTTCTTTGCTTGTTGATTTAGACTTAGCTGCGGGAATGATAGTGTATTGTGAGGGTAATTTTTTTAAAACCCCATTTGTCCGAACGATCTTCCGATCTGGTGATAAGTGACTACCAGCTTCCATAGACAATTAAAACTAAATCTCGTACTCCCTGAGAGATGAGGATGATGTTCCAATTGTGTAGAGTCTCACACTTAAACCGTCTTCATCGTAATGCATGACTGCTTAGTGGCAGATATGCTGAGATCATGCTCAGGCAAATACTGCCACTTATTCTCCGCTGCATCTCTTAGTTGCCTTTTACGACGCCCACGGGAGGAGATCGGAAGGTACCGAATACCACGCAGTCGCACACTGGATACGAAATAATTGTAAATAGACATGCTTTAACAAAAACCGACTTCAAATAGACAAAAAAAGATATTCCAAAACAAATTAATACACACTAAAAACAATAATCATCGAAATCGGTTGGCGTGATATTGAGTTATTGAGCTATTCATCTATTTGTCGCGCACGTGCTTAATGCAAATTTAAGACTTATCTGGTTTTAGCATGGATATCGTTATCAGAACTGGACTATATTGAAATGGGACCACACGGAAATCGTCAGCTTTCTAATAAAAAAAGAATGATCAAAATCGATTCACTCAGTCAAAAGTTATGAGGTAACAAACATAAAAAAAACATAGTCGAATTGAGAACCTCCTCCTTTTTGAAGTCGGTTAAAAAGGGACTTCTTCCACCGAGCTTATCTTTTTTTTGTTATTGCTTAGATGGGTGGACGAGCTCACAGCCCACCTGGTGTGAAGTGGTTACTGGAGCCCATAGACATCCACAACGTAAATGCGCCACCCACCTTGAGATATAAATTCTAAGGTCTCACGTATATCTTTTGAAAATGTCTTTAGCGCGTTACCCAATATGTTAATATATATAATATCTGGTAATCGATATTCACATATCGTATAATTAAAGGCACTTTCACGGTATAACCTCGCATTTTTTATTGTCGGTATATTGTGTTTTTATTGTAATTACATTAATTGAGGTTTTGGTTAAGGTCTTCCTGTCTACTTTACACTTTAGTCGTCCGTGACTAAGAAACCTGTAAAGTTTTTAAAACTTCGGAAATAATATATTGACAATAGAAAATACGATTAAAAAAGTAATAAAAATAGTTTTAATTTTAAATATACGTAAAGAAAAAAAATGTAGTATTTAAAACCTTTAAAACTCTTTAGTTTAAAAAAAAGATTTTTCTTAGACGGAATCACTCACCTGTCTGTTATTCAGTGAAGAGACCGGTAATTCAGTTTTTGCATTGTATAATAATACTGCTTAAAATATTAAGGGCTTTAAATGTTGTTTTCTTATTATATTACAGAAAACGAAATTAGGTATTATATTATTTCTTCACTCTGAAGTATCCCATATCATTATATATATATATTGGATAGTTGCAGCTATATAGCAATAGGTTTGTTATTAAATTTTAATTTCGAAAAATATTTTATGCATATCAGCTAATCGTATTAAAATGTTTTTTTTTTTGTTAAAACACTATAGAGATTTCTTCTAAATTGAAGCACTGGTTAATATTTTACGGATTGAAAGAACCAGTGTAGGCGTAGTTATATAGGTAGAACATTTCTCTGTCTGATAAGTCGGATAACCCCCTCCCATCCACCACCGGATCCGAAGTATTTCTAACTCATATGAAGACCGGATAATGACAAAAATGTGTAGAGTCCAATGTCTGACTAGTATTTACAAAATGTTGCATTTATGTGTGTATATATTATTGATTTATAAATTATATTAAATTTTTTTTATCGATAAGGAAATCTTGGTCACTGGACGGTTGTTTGGAAGAGAAGCTCATTGTATCTCTGTATTTTGTTATAAATTTCCGTTTATTTTAAATTGGTGTACAATATAGTACTATACTCTATACTAGGTTGGTCTTTATTTCCATTTTTCCGTTCGTACATAGCTCAGCATTTGTAAATAGAAGTCAATTATAATTACAGCGATCCAATGAATACTACGTAATGATCACTCTAAAACTTTTGACAAGTAATTACGTAATGGAACACGAGAACAAATTTAATATTATTTCGGGTAATGTCTGAACGGGTTTGATGGGTCGAAACTGAAACTTACAACCGAATTATGCCTTCGCTTCGTTCCAAAAAGTTTGACGAACGAAAATTGTTTTACATTGAAACGTTTCACAAAACTCCGGTCTACCTTTTTAAATGTATTTTGAATACTGTATAAACTATTATTATATAGGTATATGCATGTATACATATATATGTCGGAGACTGTCACGACATGAGAACCCTCTCGTCGTAGCCGCTGGAAACTACATACCCGACCCAGTAGACCGAATGGTAAACCGTCGACGTCGCCCAAAGCACGTCGTTACGGATCCTCCTCATCCATTAACGGTGCTTTTAGGCACCACAAGCATCGGTCACTGTCCTCGTCGAACTCGTCGCTTGCGAGGAAGGGCTCGACGCTCGTCGAGCCCTTCCCAACTAACCCACAGACACAGCCCACTGAGTTTCTCGCCGGATCTTCTTAGTGGGTCGCGTTTCCGATCCGGTGGTAGATTCTGCGAAGCACTGCTCTTGCTAGGGTCAGTGTTAGCAACTCTCCGGTTTGAGCCCCGCGAGCTCACCTACAAACGTTAGGGCGAAACTGAAATAGCCTCTCAAGGCTATCAGCATAGGTAGGAAAAAAAAAAGTTTGGTAGCTAAACGAAACGCAGCACGATTCCCGAGAGATGGCAGCACGATTACGGTATCGTCGGAATTCGGCTAACTTCGTGCTACGACAGAGCCTAGCCGATGGAGGCGCGTAGACGCCATCACACTTAGCAACCAGCCTTCTTGAAGAGCGATGCCTCCGTCCTAAAAAGTGTCATTGGTTTTGGTTTGCTAACGTCAAGAGAAGATTTCTAAATTGTTCTAAGAAAACGTGGTGATGGTAGACCGCGTTCCCCCGACCGCTCTGGGGGAAGGTGTAACGCGGCGCCATCAAAGCGGGCTCTCGCCCCCTGAACGAGGGAACCGGTGGTCGTGTCGCTGGCGGCCGCCGGTCCGGCGTCCGTGGGACGGTGGGATGGATGTAATGTGCTCTGCGTCAACCCTGTCCCGCCGTCTCAATAGCCCCGACTGGGCTCCGGCCCGGTCCGAGGTAGGGCGCCGGTTGTGAGCGGCAGGAGTTTTTAGTGAGGTTCAACTCCCACATACCCCACCTGCCACGCGGGTGGGGATCCAGCGATTTTCTACTGTGGAAAAAAAAAAGATAACAAACGTGATTGGTGTACTCAATATTTCTCTTAGCTCGATCACCCTATTCGCCCCTACGATGTCTGACGATGGTGTTAATAATTGTAATTTCTCCGACCCGCACATATGTATTTAAACCGCTTAAGACTTCTTTACACTTTTATTGCATAGAGAGGTGGACAAGCTTACAGCTCACCTGGTGTTAAGTAGTTACCGGAGCCCATAGACATTTACAATGTAAATGCCGCCACCCACCTTGAGATATAAGTTCTTAGGTCTCAGTATAGGTACAATGGCTGCTCCGCCCTTCAAACCGAAGCGCATTATTGCTTCACGGCTGAAATAGGTGGGATGGTGGTACCTACCCTCGCGGACACACAAGAGGTCCTTCCACCAGTAATGTGGAAATGTAACCAGTACCATGTGGAAATAAGAACGACTTTTGGTCATTAATTTTCTATTCTGACATTTTACTTCATACGTTAACAGAATGTCTACGTCACGTGTTCGTAGCACATACGAGCGCGTTGATGTTCTCTACACGTGTGTAGACCATGTGTGTAGCGCTACGGAATTCCACCTACGGGTCTACAACGTATTTTTCATATTTTTATTCCGCTGCGACAAAAAACGCGGATATACCAAACGCTTATCAGAATTCCTCCCTCAATTAAACGCAAAAAATCTGAATAGCTAAAACGTTGAAAAACTCTACGCTCCCCTGCTCCCAGGCGGGTTCATTACACATCACTCGGCATCGCCAATCAAGCTTTCATTAGTCTAGAGCGAAACAATCAATATTCATATCCCATGCGAAATCTTCATAGCGCGGTGTGCGAGAAAAGTAAAAAGGAAAATCTTGATAGATGATCCCCGGTCTGGCCGCATTCGCAACGAAATTAAAAAGAACAAGCCATATCACTTAGCGCACACAGAGGCGGTGGGTTTTTTTATTAAAAATTCTACATATCTCGCGCGTCTTCGCCGCTTTATCTTAACCCCCGCCGCGAGCGAGACGGAAGAAGAAAAAAATAGTCAGAAAGAAAGGGACGGACACGCGTACAATACGAAAATTATAATTGCCAACTGTACGTGAATTAACACCGTAGATTCGCTTTCGTCGGTCCTTCTTCTTTCTTCGATGGAATCGGGTTGTAGGAGTGGGAGGAGAGGTGTTTGTGTGTGCGGCGTGGATTGAATGATTTACATACATGGTGCGCTCACAAACACAATATCGGACAGAAGCGAGGAAAATCGAAGAAAGCGATGCGACGAGTTCCATTGCTGATTCGATTCGGTCCGCCGAACTGTTGCAAAACTTGTCCATTCAACTCGAGCTGCGGATCTAGATATATTTGGTAAACGTATCGATTGTTGTCTGGTTTCCAATTATTTTTGTCTTGATCAGGCAAGGATCAAATTAATTTTGTTTAAGTAGTGTTGTTTTAAAAGCTAATCATGATAATTGAATGATATCAAAATGATATTTCAACAATTTTCAACAAACTACCGGGACGCTATGATGGCTGTTTTGACGTTTGTCCACACATGAAGTTTCGTATTAATAGTAATTACATTTGAAGGAGTAAATTGCTGTTCTTTATTGTCAATATTGACGTGCAGTTAGTCATAAAATTTCTCGAATGTATTCATTTAGGACACAAAATTTATTTATTACATTGATTTCTAAACTATAATATATATTAGGGTCCCGCGAACATTTATTTTTTATTTTTATAAGATTATAATTATTGGTGTAATTATTTACCACACAACTGGGCATTTGTTTTTCGAAATTGAAAATAATAAGTAGTGTATGTACATTTTCTATTTGACAAATACAAACTTTATACTTCCTAAGCCGAATATTGAAGTTCATTATTATTTGACTAAACTCACCTTTCACTGCGACTCACATGGTTCTTATGCGACTTCCCTCGATTATTATATTTGTCCAAGTCTAAATAAACGACACTCATTTCCTTGGAGTTATTTTCATTATGTCCTTGGAGCAGAAGAAAAGTGTTTTCCAAAGACTGCGTAAAGCCTGGAACCTGGTGGAGTGCAGCGGTAAGTCAGTTCCAAAGTGAGATGAAACGACCATATATTCTGAACTGGTTCATTATTGGATTACTATAGTCACTGAGGTCATAGTATCGCAAATGCAAAAAGTATCGGGAACCTACTACACTATTAATCCGATGAGAGTTGCAAAGATGAAGTCAGACAATATGCGCGAATTTTTTTTGCCTCTTCTTCACAATGGTTGCTGACTAGAACATCTCCAAGGTTGAGTGTGGCCTGTGCCTTCGTCCAATCTCCCATGATTCCTACTAGAACTCTTCGTTTAGTGCGGCCCAAATAAATGGCGCCAAAATCTATCTATACTAATATGTAAATCTACAGTGGTTTTTACGGATGTTCCGTTATAACTACGGAACCATGCATCCGATTGACTTGAAACTTGGTATTCATGTAGAAAATACATGTACTTAATGGATAGGCTAATATGTATATGAGTGTTGGATTCCTTAAATCAGTTGCGAGGGCGTTAATGATGAGAGTCTTTGTGGGGTGAGAAATAATATTTTAATTTTAAATGCCCAGCGAAGCGGACGGTTATAGCTAGTAACATAATAAATGTAGATGACGAGCATTGACGGACTGTTGGTTTCGGATATGTTTAAATACCGAAAAAAATAAAATTTTTCTTATGTTATCTTCCCACTTATAATATGACATTTTATTCAGTATTATTCTCAAATTCAGCAACACGTCATATCACTGAAATTATATTACGAATAATAAATAAAAACCTAACGAACAAATGTCTAATAAGTGGTGCGAGCGTGGAAACCGCCGAGCCTTATCGAGTATATAAGCTAAGTACAGTCGCACGCACAAAACAATGGCGAGGCGACGGTTGACCTCGCGGCCGCCTCCCCGTGTCTTGCGCCCGCCGGTAGCGCCGCGTGCAATTAATATGCCGAGGCGGCCGCGACTACTGCGCACAAAACGATTTGATACTTGTAGATACTTAACTGATTTAAAAGGGTTCCTTTTTGTTAGTCGAAAATTCATTAAAAAAACAAAGAATGTATATTGGGAAATTATGATGTACATATATTTGTTTTACTGATGGTAGGGCCTCTTGTGAGCCCGCATGAGTGAGTACCACCATCCTGCCTGTTTCTGCCGTGAAGCAATAATGCGTTTCGGTCTGAAGGATGGGGCAGCCGTTGGAACTATACTGAGACCTTAGAACTTATATCTTAAGGTAGGTAGCGCATTTACGTTGTAGATGTCTATGGGCTCCAGTAATCAATTAAAACCAGGTGAGCTCGTCCACTCATCTAAGCAATAAAAAAAGAGCATCTGATTATTTCATTATTGTTATTAATCATGGTTACATTGTCGGTACGTGTAAATAGTTGTATTACTCATAGTGTCGTAGTAGACCCGTCTAACGATAAATGAGTGAAGGTAAATCATGGAATCTACTTTTCAATTATCTATTTTGATATCATGAACGTATCATTCCCGATACGTGGACCGAATGGTAAGCAGTCGACATCGCTCTAACGTTACGTCAATTCGGCTCATCCCGATCCACTAACGTTGCTTTTAGGTACCTCTAACACCGCTCATTGTTTTCGTCGAGCCGAGTCGAAGGGTTCGACGAGTAAGTTAGCCCACAGGCACGGCCCACTGAGTTTCTCACCGGATCTTCTCAGTGGGTCGCGTTTTCGATCTGGTGGTAGACTCTGCGACCCACTGCTCTTGCTAGGGTTAGTGCTAGCAACGTCATCAGATTTGAGCCCCGTGAGCTCACTTACTTGTTAGGTTACGCTGATATAGCTTCACAAGGCTATTGGCTTAGGTAGGGAAAAAAAAAAAAATATTTCAAGGATCAAGTCACTCCAGTTAACACGTAACCCGTCCAAGTTTTCTTTTGCGAAAGAAGAGAGAGAATTTTTGATCAATAATTGTCACTGGGCGGCCTCCCCCGTCGCGGGTGTTCTGGGGAGAGGCACGGTGCCGCGGGGAGGGGGTAATTACGAGTGCGTTTTGTTACCGAGATGATAGGCGCGAAAAATGGCTTGCGCGTGCCTTTACGTGTCTCCTCTAGTTTTGAATATTCAGCCGGTCTCTCGGCCTGATGAAATATTGAATAGACGGAGTAATTTATTCCCAGAGGCGAGTTCTCGAACGGTCCGCGTTCCGTTCGGATATTGAAATTAGGCGCTGCTTTGCTTAAGAAAAGCGTTTGTTTGACGGCCGCCTTATGAGTCGACTCCGAGTCGGTGCGGTGATATTCTTACGGAATATTTTATTTTTTTCCACCGAGATTTTGGCACGGATGGTTGGTCTCTTCTAGTGAATTCGTTTTGCAGTTAGTTCATTAAGTTAGAGCTGAATCTAGTAAACTGAATGTACAGTTGTATTATAAAGAAATATATCTTGTATATTCAAAATTATTTTGCTGCATAAAATAGTGCCAGTAAATAAAATACCACATTTTCTTATTTAATCATCAAGCTTAATCGAGCTGTGTGAGCTTTAGAGCACGCTTCGATATGACACTCGCGGAGTCATATGATTTTTAACTTCATGTAGCATCGTCTATTGTTTATAAGGAGCGTATGTATGTTAACTTCAAAGATTTTCCTAGTTCACCGAATGCATTTACGTTTTATGTCTTGATAATACTACCAGGACACTCGAATGGTACTGTAATCATCCCTTCTTAAAGCAGCGCAGAAGATTTTTCATTTAACAAAATTATAATTTGTCACGTAAGTCATTGAACAAATCAATTTGAAATCGGCACCACGAACATTTGTGAACGCGACAGTCCAACAATGCGTTTTCATTTAGCTTACAAGCTCCAGAACAATCATATTGATTCAAAGTATTAATTAAGTGTTAGGTAACGATCGTATACGAATGTAAGAATGTATTGAGTGTGTACAAACATGCTATTGCACTTAGCGAGAGCCGGAATATGCAAATTCATGTTTTACGATAGCTGCTGGGAGTGTGCGCGGTATGCACTGAGGAAAACGGAATTAAGAGTCGATATTGGAATACAATTTTTTTTGTTGCACTCCTGTGTCGTGATGTTGTTGAGTTCTTCAAGATATACAAGATATTTATGTCACTTATAATAGAGCTTGTAAAATATGCAATAAAAAATAATGTGCCGGTGATGTGTAGCGCATCTGGTTTTTATTAATTCGTGACATTTATATATAAGTGCGAATTTAAATTAGTTTGATGTAATCCTCCATTGCTTATGTTGTTTCTAACTTGCTGATTGTTTTTTTATTTCTTTGTTTTTGTTTCTCTAGTGTTTTAATTTCTTTATATTGGCGAGGCCATTTAAATGGCTTTTTGTTGCTATTATTGATATATTATTGTCGCCTTGTAACAAATAAATAAATAACTACTATATAAATCATTACTGGTGGTAGGACCTCTTGTGAGTCCGCACGGGTAGGTACCACCACCCTGCCTATTTCAGCCGCGAAGCAGTAATGCGTTTCGGTTTGAAGGGTGGGGCAGCCGTTGTAACTATACTGAGACCTTAGAACTTATATCTCAAGATGGGTGGCGCATTTACGTTGTAATGGTGTCTATGGGCTCCAGTAACCACTACCAGGTGGGCTGTGAGCGCGTCGACCCATCTAAGCAATACAAAAAACAAATTCCAAAGTTATTCACAAAATTAAATATTGAATTAATTTCGATTTGATTACCAAGGCTAATTTTGTTAAATAGCTAACTTGTTGTAAAATGCAGTAATGTTCGCATCCAACAACAGTAAAAAATCACGATTAGTGTTATTTCATTCAAAACGAAGCATATTTGTTAAGTGTTCAGTCACATCACAACAAGGGATCTCTTCAAATGAATCTGTTAGGAAAGGGAATTAAAAAATATACTTTAGAGTTGAATAATACGTTCTCCTTTCAAAACTTATAATGCAAAATAAATAGAAACAAAGAAATACAAATTTACAAAACTTACATTTGCCCATTAATCAATGTATACCATAAATGCATGGAATGTTACAATATAGTTATGACTATATAATTTACGCGCGCTCTATGGTTTTCTTGTCTCCTTAGGACAGTCAAAGAGGAGGGTGGTTAATGAATAAAAAAATTCTCGTTTTTTTCTCAACAGCACAGTAATTAGTTACCCTCATAATGAGTAGTGTGTGTGTGTGTGAGGGTGTGCGAGGGATGGGGTGGCAAATTTTATATGTCAGCTGATAAGGGATGGAAATTAGGGTTTCTTTATCGATCGGGACGCTTTTTAACGTAGTCACCGCGTCTTGCATAAGTTTATGATCGGTTTTTTTAATTTCGTACTGCACGATTGATTTTGTTTTCGCGTATTAGGGTTCTATTTCCCAACGTAGTTTAAGAATAATGTTTGGTTTATTAATAAAATTTAATTAGGAGACAATTTCAGTCATTATAGTATTGGTGATTTTTTTTTGATAGGTCAGCGAGCAAAGCGTCTCATCTCAGTCTGGGATATGAAATACAGATATGACTAGTGACATTTCCCGTATTTACTTTTAATGACAAGATCTACAATCTAGTAGTAAACGCTAGGAAAACACAAAGGACCTAAACATGAAAAAAAGTTCGTAAAAAATCTCACCGAGAAATAAGGTTGTGATTTTTTTTAATTTAAATAAAGCGGAGTACAAACTGAACTTTTCCCTGTAATAAACCGCAAACGACCTGTCAAGGTGAGCTCCGTGTATAACATACATAAACCAGGACGATGTTTCGCCCGAAGAAACGGGCCGACTTGTTCAAAACTCCCTATATCGAGAACCATTGTAACGTGATCTGTGGCGTGTTATTTCATACTTGACTTTACGTTGTGTGTTTAGGAGTTTGGTAGCTGTTATACAATTCGTGTGTAATTAATATGTATTATTTAAGGAGCGCCAAATAGCAACTGGATAGCAGTGGTTCATGAATTGGACGGGTTTGTATCCCGAAAAGAGGACGGTGTAGCAGTGAGCAATTAATTATACCGTTGAATTACAATGACGCCCAAAAAACAAGTGCCTGTTAGAACTGTATAATTCCTAAACGCATCCCAGTAATATCAATATCAACTGACAGCTGTCACTCGCCTAGAATTATGTCAATGTCAATTGTAGTTGTCACCCTTCTTTTTTCTTTTTTGGCCCATGACGCCATGACCACTGACTGACACGAAAATGCGTATCGTTGTTCGAATAAAAACTATCTTTGCAAATCTCCGTTTTTCATACGAAGCCCAGTCGGATCACTCCAATAGTACCCAAATTAAATGTCTAGCTTTTAAGCGTTAACGAATTCATACTATTGCTACAATTAATTACTTCTATAAGAAGTATATTATACGATTTAAGTTATTACTCATAACTCTGCGACGTATTTCGTAATTGATAAGGCGAAGAGAAACAAACGTAAAGCTACATTTGATTCGAACATGGTTTTTGAATTTGAGGGATCAAAATAAACTGGTGAAAGTCAAGTGGGGCCGTAAGAGTGACTCAAGTTAAATTAAGAATGTGGAGTTTTTCTGTGTGAGCTTTTTTTTCTTTTTTTTTTCACTCAGACTGTTTGTTGACTGGTACTTTTTGACATTGTGTGTTTTGTGCCCCTTCGAGAGAGCTTCCTTTAATACCTGAGGCGTCCGTGTGTGGCGTGGTTAGAAGTTTTTTTTGTTTTTTAAATGATTTCAGCAGGGTTTCAAGGGAAATTTATGTTAATCTGAGTTATTTTGTGATGTTAAAACTTCTACTGAGATATTTTGTGTATAGTAAAGCATAATGCGCTACTTTGGCCACGTTGCCCGCGGAGGTGTAGACAGCTTGGAACGTCTGATGGTCACTGGAAAAGTAGAAGGAAAACGTCCTAGAGGCCAGAGCCCCAAGCGTTGGTCCGACCAGATCTCCGAGCAAACCAGCGGACCACTTAGCGCTGCACTACACCAGGCAACTGACCGGAACCGATGGAGGCTGGCGGTCGACAAGCTAAAACGGAGTCACGATCCTCAGCAATGAGGGAGCGATGGAGAAGAAAGAAGAAACGAGCTTCGCGGTTGAGTTGTGCAAATTGAAAAGCGCGTTTGTTATAATATATGCATGTATACTTCTCAAATCTTTTTTTAAATGCCGTAACTGGTAATTCGGCTTTGCTGATACTACTTCTGAAACATATCCTGTTATACTTATCATCAGATTTTATTTAAATTTTCAAAGTAATTCATTAGTTTCTCTAGTAATGTGTTTTTCGAGTTTTCAATTGACGTAAACTAATATCTGAAAAATATCGACTGAGTTAATAAAAGATTATTGACGTAATATATTATATCCTAGGTACAGTCGCGTATTACATTTTTTGTGTTTAAAGCGAAAAATCGTAAGGATGTATGTCGTACGGATAAGGATTCTTTGATGTGCGCGATGGTACCTCTCAAAGACTTTTCATGCGTTTTGTTTGCTCCCGCGTTTAACGAAAGCTCCTTTATGTTAACTAAGCTTTTAGCGATTTAAATATTCATAATATTAGAATTATTTTTGAGTACATTTTGTGGGCTAAAACGAGGTGGAATTGTAGGTGTGAATTGGATCAGTTTTTAATGAAATAATGTTCATTAGTATTAAAAAATGGCTTTCAATCAATGACTTCTCTGCCATAGAACCATGTTGTTCGAATAGAAAGACAGGACATACTTAATTTGTACTATATTTTGACTCAAATAACAAAAGGGAAAGTTCTGAACCAAGATGGGCAATATTTAGAGTGAATTGTTACGAGAAAAAAAATCGTTTTTCTCTTCTGAAAATGATGACCTTTCTTCGACTAAGCAAAAACAGTTTTATTTTATTGCTTAGATGGGTGGACGAGCTCACACAGCCCACCTGGTGTGAAGTGGTTACTGGAGCCCATAGATATCTACGATGTAAATGCGCCACCCACCTTGAGATATGAGTTCTAAGGTCTCAGTATAGTTACAACGGCTTCCCGCCCTTCAAACCGAAATGCATTACTGCTTCACGGCGGAAATATTCAGTTAAGCAAACTATGAGCGAAAAAAAAATATTAACGGCTCACCAGTAGTACGGACGTGACAGAACGATTCAGTGTAGTGTCATTAACCTGGTTACGGCTATTTCTGAGAAAACATAGATTGCCGCTGACCAAAGCAAAAACCGAGCAATTAATTAAAAAAAACGTGCCTCTGAAAGTGTCACTAGAACTTCCACAAACGACCTTCTGTTTTACGTAGCATATATTTACAGTCGTTTTTAACTCGTCAAATTTGTGTTGCGATAACGCCAGCCGGACCGTGTCGCATGAAAAAAACGGATGAAACTCAAAATCGGACATTGTTGCGTGAATGTGTCGAAATTAAGTGTTAGAGTGAGACGGTTACATGTCTCCATTCTAGAACATATTATAAATTTAGTTCATAATAAAAAAAGTCGATCTAAATTAGTCCATAGTTATTGGCAGAATATTTTGCGAAACACGTCTGTCTATTCTTTTCGTTTATTCTATTGTCTATTTAGTTATACGAATTAAACGTATTTAAGTGATAATAATACAAAAAAATATATTCAATGGTAAATAAATGTAACCTCCATATGACATAAAGAAGTTATAATATGTTATACAAGTGAAATAAATGAGAATTTCGAATATTGAAACATCAAAACATTAGAAGGAACATTAGAAATATAAAAGAATTTTTGAAATTTAACATTTAAAGCTATTGCTTCACCACTGTTTTTATATCTTTTTATATTTTAATATTTCAAAAATGCTTTTATATTTCTAATACTCCTTCTAATGTTCTAATGTTTCATTCAATATTCGAAATTCTCATTTATGTCACTCGTATAACATATTAACCTCTTTATGTCATAAATCATATGGAGGTTACATAAATATTTTTATTAGATGTTAGTTTCGAAAATTATTCGGAGTTTTGGATCTCTGGCATATAAAGTCATTGAATCACGCCCAATCATAGTTTGGGACTATTTTTGAAAGTAAATTGATATGTGATTTTCAAAGGACGGTGTATGCTACCCTGGTATTAGGTAGATCAGAAGATTTAAGAACGATATGTATATAATCTTTATTGTCAATCAGAGACAATAAAATATTCATAAACACACAACGTTGTCTGGTTCGTAGAGCAGTGGAAAAGTTCTGATTGTCCAATAGATTACATAAGAACCGTAAGCAATTCTTAAACGATAAGTTTTTATTTGAAATACAAGAAACGACCGCGGGGGTTCCATTAATGTAATCCGATGCGAAAAAAATATTGCCACTTGCTTCTTTGAATCGCTGTGTTGAAATGCACCGGAAATGGTGAATTCAGAAAGTGATATTTTCGCAAAGAAACCTATCTTTATATTGGAACGAAGTTCTTTATGGGACGATGTGGAGGGGTACCATAATCGGGAAAAAACGTCCGTAACGTAAGATTTTTATTATTAATGCACACAGTGTACGACTTAACATTGTTATTACGTACAAAAAATTACATATTTTTTTATCATTCATTAACCACGATCTCAGAGCGTTCGTTTGCGTAATACACTAACTCTTATGCAAGCAACCGTGAATGAAGTGTACCACAATAAGTTCGCACATTACCGAATGACCGTGGGTTGTTGCGAAACCTCCAGTTTTATTTTCTTTATACCTCGAATAGAATTTAAAATTAATATTTTTATAATAAGGAACTTCGTTCCTAACCGGTTGCTTACGGACGTCAGCAATATCAGAGGTAGAGCCACGCCACAGCCTACCGTTAAGTACTCCACAAGCCTCGATTGAAGAAGGACATGTCTTAGCGTTCGGGGAACACCGTTTCTCATTTATTTAGTAGATTTTACAGTTTGGTCACGAATAGTTTGTATGTGTATGTAGGTATGTATAATATGTATGTATCTATGTATTTGTCACGGACGAAAGGTTTAAGTAATAAAAAGGTTATATGACGTTTACCGTTCGTGAAAACCCTGACAGATTCTGTACTACGGTAATCTATATATATAAAAATGAAACCCGTTTTCCGTTGTCACGACATAACATGAAAACGGCTTGACCGATTTGGCTAATTTTGGTCTTGAATTATTTGTGGAAGTCCAGAGAAGGTTTAAAAGGTATAAAAATATGAAAATTCTCGGAATTAAATAAAAATAACAATTTTGTTTTCCCTTTGACGTGTCCCCCGTCGGACGGATTCCTTTTGTTTGTTTTAAGTTTATTCTATATAAAAGTTTAGGTCTTTTATTTATCGATTGAGGTACTACGAAGTCTGCCGGGTCAGCCAGTACAAAATAAATATGCTCCAAGAAACTTAGTGAGTTTGGGTTTAAAAAAAAAACTATGAGATGCTGAACGAAAACTGGCTTTACCTAATTCAGTTAAGATTAAAATCGCCTAAAGCCTAAAGCCCCAAAAGATATCTCCGGGATTGGGCGGCGGCTGTGGCTCTTTTATTACATGGTGCCCATGAGTGATGGTAATCATTTACCAGGTTTGTCCTTGGCTCATCTGCCTATCGTCTTCTTTTTCTTCACCTTATCCTACTAGGTGGGGTCGGCACGGCAAATTTTTCTCTTCCATCCTCTTCTATCAGCCGTCAGCTCAACACTCACTCTCTCTCTCTCATATCGTCATTCATTTAATAAGATCCAAAGCATCGTTTTTACTTACCGAGATTTTGGATTCGTTTAATTGTTCCTATTTATGTTAGCTACGGTTCGTTCGATGATCGAATTTCAACTATAATCACTGATACTTCAAGATCATAATTCGTTGTTGTCAAGATGGGTGACGGCATTTACGTTGTAGATGTCTACGGGTTCCTGTAACCACTTAACAAGAGGTGGGCTGTGAAATCGTTCATCCGCTTAAGCCATAAAGTTTTCTCTTTCATTTCGTTATTAAAATTTTCATGATTGTTTTATTAATGACGCTTAATGTAATCAATGGAGATGGAATAACAAAAAGTAGTTGCAAATAATACTGAATTATTTTGTCTTTTTTCTATTTAATATACCTAATGTTTTAAATGTTTTATAGCATTAAAGTTTATTAATGGGCACTAAACTAAAAAAAAACTAAAAATAACACAAATATGTACATAAAAGTATTTGCAATGTACACCTAAACATTTCACAAGTATTTTTAAAGCAGTTATAGTCATAATGGATGTAGACAAGAAGTAGCTGAATTGATATACCCAGAAGTATTGGATTTTTTTATTTATTGCTTTGATGGTTGGATTATCTTACAGCCCACCTGGTGTTAAGTGGTTACTGGAGCCCATAGATATCTACGACGTAAATGCGCCACCCACCTTGAGATATAAGTTCTAAGGTCTCAAGTATAGTTACAACGGCTGCTCCACCCTTCAAACCGAAATGCATTACTGCTTCACGGCAGAAATAGGCCGGGTGGTGGTACCTACCCGCGCGGACTCACAAGAGGTCCTACCACCAGTAATTACGCAAATTATGATTTTGCGGGTTTGATTTTTATGACACGATGTTATTCCTTAACCGTGGAAGTCAATCGTGAACATTTGTTGAGTACGTATTTCATTAGAGTAATTGGTAGGCGCCTGGGAGTCGAAAATCGGTGCATCGCTCTACACGAATGCACCGGACGTCTCATCCTTTAGGCCACGACGACTTCACAACTGCGTGTAACTAAAAATCATAAAAGGTAAAATTGCATTGAATAGACTTCTGGGTATGCGTCTGCATTGTACATTTGAAGGCTTAAAGATCAAGAAGCTACCTAAAAAAATAAACGGAACCCGATAAGCTGTAGAGTGTATTTCTAATTGTATACCATCTCAAGACATTTCTCTAGCGATGCGTTAAGTTGATTCAGCTTGCTGTTTCGAAGAGTAACAACCCATTTGTCATACTACATACAGTTTTTTTGTGATCACTCAATGTGGGTAATTAATTTCGTCGTTAAATTAGCCTTTTTGTAATTCTCGCTTCTTTATCGATAGATAGGTTTTTGTAATTGTCATTCGCTTTTTGCCTGTTGCGCTTAAAATATTTTAATTACAAGCGTGAAAGTGTTACTCGAAAAGGCGAGTCGGCTGGGAAATTCCTTTTTTTTTTATTGCATAGATGGGTGGACGAGCTCACAGCCCACCTGGTGTTAAGTGGTTACTGGAGCCCATGGACATCTACAACGTAAATGCGCCACCCACCTTGACATATAAGTTCTAAGATCTCAGTATAGTTACAACGGCTGCCCCACCCTTCAAACCGAAACGCATTACTGCTTCACGGCAGAAATAGGCAGGGCGGTGGTACCTACCCGCGCGGACTCACAAGAGGTCCTACCACCAGTAGATTCATTCATTGGATTTCTACAGATTTATGTTCTGGAAGTATATTCTTTTAAGTATATGTCGGCGTTAAGCCAGGATTTACACACATAACTTCTTTTACAATGAAAATACAATACAATTCTATAAAACTTTAACATTACTTGTTTACAACAAAAAGCCACGCCTGAGTTATTCAGTGGTTTTTACACAATTAGCCATTTTGTGTTGGTTATAGCAACTACAACTTCTTTTATACAAACAAATGTAATTACTGCGAAACAATTCACAAAACATAGCTTAATATTCAAAATACATATTTTAGTGATTTTACATGACTCACATTTAATTTATTTTACATGAATTACTTTTAAGTAATATTAACTAACATTGTTATTATCCAGCCTAATAATAGATGGCGCCAACAACATCATTGCATAACAATTACAATACTTAATTAAATTATTAGTACTGTTAATTATAATATAAATTATTATTAATATTTATGCTTTATTCATATTTAATCATTTATACAGTCATTTGTGTTTTTAAACAATAATATAAACATTAAACATATTCTGAACATTTTCACATCAAAACAGTGTCTGCTAATTATTAAATATGGTAGAATAACAGTTTTGTTGCTAATAATAAATAAATGTTAATATAGAATAAACTAATCTATATATTATTATGTTAATTATTGCCAACAGTGGCGTTTGCGCCCATACGGCCATACTGATTCCAGCGCGTCCCTTGCGCTGTTTTAGCATTTCACATAACAGTAAACAAGTCATATCCCCTACCGGGATCTACCCAATACACAAGGCACCATTCACCCTTACGAGATCTAGCTAACACACAAGAGGATCACCCAACGGGATTTACCCAACACACAAAGCATCACTCATACAGGTCTAGTTAACTCGCAAGCCATCACCCTTACAGTATCTAGCCAACTTACCAGGCATCACCCTTACGGGATCTAGCCAACACACTCGGCATCACCCATTCGGGATCTAGCCAACTCACAAGGCATCACCCATTTGGGATCTAGCCAACCCACAAGGCATCACCCTCTCGGGATCTAGCCAACCCACAAGGCATCACCCTCTCGGGATCTAGCCAACCCAAAAGGCATCACCCTCTCGGGATCTAGCCAACCCAAAAGGCATCACCCATTCGGGATCTAGCCAACTCATAAGGCATCACCCATTCGGGATCTAGCCAACTCATAAGGCATCACCCATTCGGGATCTAGCCAACTCATAAGGCATCACCCATACGGGATCTAGCCAACTCATAAGGCATCACCCATACGGGATCTAGCCAACTCATAAGGCATCACCCATACGGGATCTAGCCAACAAGACCAGGTTTAAGGATTCGCATGGTGGCCCGCCAGCGTTTTAGGAAGGATAATTGGATAGGAAAATAAAAGTAGATACCATAACAAATTATAAAATCATTTTACAGCAGAACAAATCTCTCTGCCCATACGGTCAATCAGAATCCTCTGACATTAAGAGGATAGATTTACCTATATCAAACCGTTACCATTACCAAACCTTTACCTTTACCAAAACACATTAGATGACAGAGACCGCTCGTCCATCCATTTTTTACCAGCTGATTCAACTTCCCCTAATTCATCATTCAGCGGACCATTTTCAATTTGCTTTATTTTAATGACTGGTAGGGAACATCATCCTTCTAATGCCTCTGCATTTTTGTTTTATTGTTGTGCTGCAGATTTTAATCAACTGTAATTCTTAAAGCTGCCTGTCAGATCTTATTAATTGATATTTTACAAACATGTGACATTTATGACCCATCAATAGTTCAGCATGCCTGTTGACCATGCTCGCTCTCTTTGCAATAATGTGGTACTGAATTTCATATTGTTCACAAGTTTTTGAAACTCCTGAATTATCTTTTATCTTGGTGAATTTTTAAAAGTGACAGGTTTCCAAAAATGGAACTAAGATTTTAAAAACAGAAATCACATAGAGATCTTTGCCATCCTTTTTCTTGACTAATAATAAAGCAGCACCCCCACTAGAAACCTAGGGTGCAGAGAGTTAATCACTCATCCAAAAATAAATAATTATGAAAGGAAAAGTAATAATATGGAGCTGCTGAACAGGGATGAGCTGTCTCTTATTATGGCATATTATTAAAAGTTTATTTATATTTTTATTGTAATATGCTTGAACTCCTCACAATAAACAGGAGACATACAGTATGTACAGCGTTGTACTATCCTATCCAAATTAATTATTTCAAATCCAACTTTTATCTGCCTGATCACCATCTATGAGACATGATTTGCAAAAGTTACATGATGATTGAATAATGACTCCAAACTTGAGCATTCACTGGATATAAACTTATAAAAATAGATAAGTTCTCCTCAAAGAGTGCAACACTGAGAAGTTATTTTTAAAAGATTAAAACCTATTAGGATGTCAGCAAGACTGTCAGTATTACCATATGATTATGATTACCATATGAAATTCTATAATAGTTCTAGTATTTTTCTCCATTAAAAGTCACAATGCTTTGTTTTGAAATCAGTTGACTCCTTATGCTCAAAAACTTTACATGAAGTTGTTTAGCTTACTAAACTAGATCTGCAATGATTTAAGTCTTAATTGTGGTGATACGTTTGTCATCTTGACGGCGGTAACAAGTTTTCTCGAAATGACGCAAGTGACGCAGTAACCACATTTAAAACCTTAGTGTTACTAAAAGTGCCACGAAAACTGAAGGAATCATTATGTGATTGTGATAAAACTGAGTTATGTTTAGATTATTAACATTATATTTACAGTATATTTTCAATTTGACGCTTTCGGAACGTTTTTAGAATCGATATTATTTAGGAAGCGAAATACATATAATAACCGGCAAACTTCTTGAGCATTTGTCGACGTAGTGGGGGTAAGTTTGCGCATGGTACACTCACGTGCAAAAACATTACTTACTCTGCGTCATAATGCTATTAAATTATTAAAATCAACATATGTATTTATTTATATATTTATTAGAACATCAACAAAACATATAGGTTAATAATTGTAATAATTTAATCTTGGGGTAAAATAGATATTCCTTCTATTAAGTCAAAACTAGAGCTGTTGCCAGGTCTTGGTTCAGTTGAAGCGAAGCTGGTATTTGTAATTTTTTTTTCGTTATCATAATCTTGACCATCATCATCATCACTGTTTTCATCACCCGAGTCGCTATCATCGTGATGAGTCGACATAGGGCTCATCGGCGTAGTTTACAACTCGGTCGATTCGGTCTTCTTTTTTGTCTATAATTAATTATTTTTT
Source organism: Bombyx mandarina (assembly GCF_030267445.1). Lineage (NCBI taxonomy): Eukaryota > Metazoa > Arthropoda > Insecta > Lepidoptera > Bombycidae > Bombyx > Bombyx mandarina. Next base: position 11,097,268 of record NC_143210.1, read on the forward strand.
GAAGATATTCGATTCGTAGTAATCGAATGTTACTTTTTTCATTTACCAGCTTCCGATTATTTTCTGTTCTTTTTTTCCATCTGAAGCCTAGCTCTTTCATAATCCGTCGTAAGCTTAATTCCGAGCCATTAAAATTTATATCTTCTTTAAAATTTTCGAAGCCTTTCTACGGTACGGAGTTTCGCTGCTTGTTATGTAGTTATTATGATTACATCTTTTTATTACAGATTGAACGAAACTATCCATTCCGGTAACTTTCTTCTTCCCTGATCTTTTCTTACCCGGAGTCCGAAACACGGCGAGCAAGCCAGAGCCTTTAGCTTCGTTAATAATGCACCTAACAGTACTCACTGATGTTTTTGTTGCTTCCGAAGTCTGTTTTAATTTTTCCATATCATTCTTCCCATGTTTTATAAAGAAGCAATATACGTCGTACACAAATTTTCTACCCTTTCTTTTAAGTACTACACCAGTTTGTCACGGCATAGTGTATGTTTTATAAAAAATCAACAAACACTCAACAAATAGCAATGGCAACAAAGTCCACAAGCAATTATAACAAATAACTTAACGATTAATAACGATAGACTTTCCACTGTACGCAAGCGTACTTTTGGGAGCAAGCGGAATGAGGGCGCAGTGCGGGACGCAGGGTTCGACTGATCTACCAATAACGCGCTCGATACGATTTCCCCTGCCGTCGCGCCTCACCCTCACCACCAAAGTGATCTAAAATTCGGTTCTGCGCAGTCAAGGTCATTTGCTCACGAAGTTTGCCGATTACTATACCACAGCGTATTTCTCAATAACTTGGATCGAATAAATTTAAGATAAATACCTGAAATCAGTATTTTTACCATCTCAGCGTCAGTAGCTTTTCCAAAACATCCACGGTCTAGAACTCATTTTAAATATCCACAACTTTACTGAATGCATGGATCAGTTCATCCCTCACTTGCTCCAATGCGGTTCAATACAAAGACCAGATATCGGCTTATGTCTTGCTTGCTCTTTTGAACTCGATGTTCATGCGATGAAACAATTAGCTTCATGATAGTTTCGTCCACATTTCCGCATCGGTCTTGATGTCACGCCCTCATCGGAGTTGAACGGCGGCAAATAAAAGTTATAATGCCACTACAAGGGTACAGCATTTGCAGCTATCATCACTTTTCGCCTTTTTAATACAGGTTGAGAGACCCATCACTTGTTCAACAGTGGGCTACTTCATTCGGAGGCTTACGATTAATTTTGGGGCTGTGATCCCACTTCTGATGTCGGCGTTAAGCCAGGATTTACACACATAACTTCTTTTACAATGAAAATACAATACAATTCTATAAAACTTTAACATTACTTGTTTACAACAAAAAGCCACGCCTGAGTTATTCAGTGGTTTTTACACAATTAGCCATTTTGTGTTGGTTATAGCAACTACAACTTCTTTTATACAAACAAATGTAATTACTGCGAAACAATTCACAAAACATAGCTTAATATTCAAAATACATATTTTAGTGATTTTACATGACTCACATTTAATTTATTTTACATGAATTACTTTTAAGTAATATTAACTAACATTGTTATTATCCAGCCTAATAATAGATGGCGCCAACAACATCATTGCATAACAATTACAATACTTAATTAAATTATTAGTACTGTTAATTATAATATAAATTATTATTAATATTTATGCTTTATTCATATTTAATCATTTATACAGTCATTTGTGTTTTTAAACAATAATATAAACATTAAACATATTCTGAACATTTTCACATCAAAACAGTGTCTGCTAATTATTAAATATGGTAGAATAACAGTTTTGTTGCTAATAATAAATAAATGTTAATATAGAATAAACTAATCTATATATTATTATGTTAATTATTGCCAACAGTGGCGTTTGCGCCCATATATACGTAGATGCGTTCAAAATAAATTGACATAATTGCTTCAAGACAGAAAGAAATTAAAAATTTAGTATGACCCATTTGATATGATAGTCCGTAAATTACACAGATATCTTATTAGCAAATAGGTTATGATAACTAAAAGCAACACTCAACGAACTAATCTAGACCATGGTGCTTACAACATTGCGGAAATATTCCGGGTGCTCGATAAATATCAAAGTATAATGAATAAAAACACAGTCTAGTGAGTTTCTCGCTGGATCTTTTCAGTGAATCTTTGGAACCTCTGGGTCTGCGGAGGGACTTCGGTTCCCTCTGTATTTTGTACCGTATGTTCCATGGGGAGTGCTCTGAGGAATTGTTCGAGATGATACCGGCATCTCGTTTTTATCATCGCACCGCCCGCCACCGGAGTAGAGTTCATCCATACTACCTGGAGCCACTGCGGTCATCCACAGTGCGTTTCCAGAGATCTTTTTGCCACGTACCATCCAGCTATGGAATGAGCTCCCCTCCACGGTGTTTCCCGAGCGCTATGACATGTCCTTCTTCAAACGAGGCTTGTGGAGCGTATTAAGCGGTAGGCAGCGGCTTGGCTCTGCTCCTGGCATTGTGAAGTCCATGGGTGACGGTAACCACTTCGCCACGGTCGCCATTCCAATCCGGTGGTAAATCTGCGAATCACTGCTCTTGCTAGGGCTCGTGTTAGCAAATTCTCTCAGTTTGAGCCCATGAGCTCCCAGCGAATAGGTAGGGAAAAAAAGACAGTGATTCGAACATTAACCATTTGACCAATAAGACGATCACTACCAAAATAGTTTCACTGAAATATTGCGTTAAAGTTCAGTATCAGAAGAGACTAAAGCGATAAAGTTTCTACTGGTGATAGGACCTCTTGTGAGTCCGCACGGGTAGGTACCACCACTCTGCCTATTTCTGCTGTGAAGCAGTAATGCGTTTCGGTTTGAAGGGTGCGGCAGCCGTTGTAACTATACTGAGAGTTTAGAACTTATATCTCAAGGTGAATGGCGCATTTACGTTGTAGATGTCTATAGGCTCCAGTAACTACTTAACACCAGGTGGGCTGTGAGCTCGTCCACCCATCTAAGCAATAAATAAATAAAAGTTTTCTCTTAACTTCCTCTGAGGACTTCCTGGTTCACAAAAAATAGTTCCATCCATCGAAGAGCCCATCGCGTTCGAGGGTCTACGGGAATCCACCGCAAATTTCCTGCCTTCACACTTGATTGCAGGAATCACGCTCCGCTCCACACACCTGTCCGTTGTCTTGTGGCTTCGTAAAAACAACTTCGATATTAACTTCAACTGCGCTCTGCTTTCGTGATATGTGTCCGTGGAAGAAAATTATGGCGTTAAGGTTGTCAATTTAGTTTATATAATATATTTCGTATTAAGTAAATATATTTCAAAGGATATTTATGGTCTAATTGTGCACAATTAATAGGGAAGCGTTTCGAGTAATTTGAGGAATTCAGGTTCACATATATTTATTTACTACGCGCTTTTATTAGTTAGGTGTGTAGGTATATATTATTATATCTGTATGTAATGAAATCATTGAAAGCAATTTTCACAGAGTCGAAACAGCCGGATTACCTTGAAAATTTGCACGCATCGAGGGCCGATGACGAAATAATAATTTTATCGCTTCTTGGCTTCAATATCCTGACTTTTATACACAAGATAAAAATATAGTATTCTGTGTATCTGAAGTAAAGCTGTTGTATTCTTTGTACGAGGAGCACTGCTGCTTGAGATACAGGTTTTATCACCTAGTTCAAGCACATATGCAAATTATGATTGTTTTTCTACTTCTATGTTAATAATAAATAAAATAAGAAAATAGTTAACCGTTAATTCGGTTCGCTGTCTAAACATGTTTGTTTAGTTTTTAATCAACATTTTTTTTTATCTATAATAGCCAGGAAACTGTTATCATCCATGGCATTACTATTAATTGGTCCTTAAAACATAAAATGTAACCTATTTAATGATACAGAATCAAGTATAAAAACAACGAGTTTCGATGTTCCAATTTGGTCTGCCAATTTGGTCTGACAATTTGGTCTGCCAATTTGTGGTTACATGAGTGTAGACGAAGACTTACTAGCAGCGTTGCCATTCACACGTATTTTGTATAAGACTGCAATTCACCTGCTTACAAAATAATCGGATTAAAACGATACGCGGTGGGAACGTAAAGTTATTTTTGGAAATGAAAAAAAAACTTGGTAATCTACCGCAAATTTATAAATTTTGGTTACCGTAATTGTTCAGATGGGAACACAGCTGGTGGTAAATTGTAGTTACACTTAAACTCTTTAGATTTAAGTATATCTTTGCCCACCTTGACACATTTAGCCTTACATGCAGAAGATATTGTATTTATATGTGATTGTTTTACATTTATACTAATCTAATAAACTGTTAATATAGTGTTGACATGTTAAAGAGAAAATAGACAAGAGGGGTAATTAATGAAACTCTAAATAATTATATTTCATACCCCTCACATTCATAGAAACGTTAGTTCTACAAATTTCAATTTGAGCCCGTACGTACTTTCTAAATCATTCAAGAATTACTACTCCTAATGACGCACTATTTAAGAGTTTGTTTATTCTTAAGATTTAGAAGATTTATTGTCAAATCTAGTAAGAGAAGCACATGGTGGTAGTCTGTACCATGCGGTCCATAACATCCATGATCGAACACAGTGGAGGAGCGTCACATGTTGTCGCGATCCTCAGTAGTGAGGGAACTATAAATATTTTATGAACAGATATGAGTAGAAGGGTTATTTTGATAATATCCTGAAAAATATTAAATATAAAATTTATTTTCTATTTTTTAGTTGGATTTTCTATAAAAGCGTATTTTGTGAGTTTTTTTAAACTATTATTTATTTTTCATTTTTTAGTTGAATTTCAATTTTTTCAATATTTTTTCTTTTTTTAATATTGAATTTTCGTCGCTCCTTAATAAGTATACCAAATTTTGAGTTAATCCGACATTTTGAAGGGGGTCAAAATTATGTTCAAAGACTCCGTTACATAGATACGACTGAAGCTAATAAAAGCATATTCAAAAGAACGTTAAAACATCATAAAACTATTGCCATAAAACAAAATGGTTGTCAATTAAAAATCACGTGTGCTTAATACGTTGGCCGGTGCGTGCCGCGTTACGTGAAAGACTGAATCGAACGATTTTATCGTATGGTAAAGTTATTAATTACAGTCGTACAGGGCCGGGAAGGGTTCCGTATTAAACGTAATTTATAGACGGAATGCCGACGATACGTGCTCCTACGTATTTCGGTAATACGCTCACGACGCAGGACACGCAACCGGTACCAACCGACGTTGTTTTGAATTACGTGAAAATTTGTATTTAGCGTACCCGTTGCTGTGCATTAATTCATTCGTAATACGAGTTATATTTCATTTTATTATTGCATGTGTGTCGCACGTAGCTAGTAGGGTTGCGAGGTTGCAGTAAAACTGTCACAAGGGGGATCGACATGAAGAAAGTCGCGGGAATCCGCTGAAAGCTAGCAGGTGCGGGATTGGCGATGTTTGTAGGTGTTGAAAACTGCCGTCCACTTCACAGAGAAACTTCTGATATATGATCCTAGCGCTCAAATTTTCGCCCAGAGACAGGAAGGCTTGTAGTACCTACCCGTACAGTAGGAAGCATTTAGGAAGGGCCACAAATGAGTTAAGGTATTAAGGTGATCGGGGACTGTATCGCTTGAGGAGTAGTCAAGTAGATTGTTGTGAGAGCGTCGCCGCAGGCTCGTAAGTTTGTTGCTTAGATGGGTGGACGAGCTCACAGCCCACCTGGTGTTAAGTGGTTACTGGAGCCCATAGACATTTACAACGTAAATGCGTCACCCACCTTGAGATAAAGTTCTAAGGTCTCAGTATAGTTACAACGGCTGCCCCACCATTCAAACCGAAACGCATTACTGCTTCACGGCAGAAATAGGCGGGGTGGTTGTACTTACCCGTTCGAACTTACAAGAGGTCCTACCACCAGTACGCAAATTATAATTTTGCGGGTTTGATTTTTATTACACGATGTTATTCCTTCACCGTGGAAGTCAATCGTGAACATTTGTCAAGTACGTATTTCGTTAGAAAAATTGGTACCCGTCTGCGGGTTTCGAACACCGATGCATCGCTAGATACGAATGCAACGGACGTCTTATCCCTTAGGCCACGATGACTTCAAAATTGCGATTGTGTTGCGATTACCAGACAGAGCCCGTCCACAGATCCTAGTCTGGTTAGACTGAAAAAAAATTCGTTCCCATAAATCTAAGTCGTTGAACAATTTGAAAATCGCAAGTTATTTTGCTATGGCGTGCCCGGGCTAGTTACACGAGACTGATTAAAAAAAAAACAATGACGATTGTCTTGTAATAAATTACTGAACCAAAAGGTTGCTTTGTCAAATTTACTGTGTACGTGACTTTTGATGTTGTATTTTAAAGTCATCCGAAACTGTGGAAATTGCGGTTTGAACGTTTTAAATAGTTTCGTCTTGTCCATATTCATTATAACATCGTAAAATTGTTATCTCGACTGTACCTTCCACAAAATAAAGACCGAACTCCCTTGTAAGTTTATTTTTAAATCGCATTTGTTAGTTTGCATTTGATAATCGGTTGTCGTGGTTACGATACGTGAGGGTTCTTTTGGTAAAAATGTGGCTTGAAACTGAAACTCATGTAATTTAAAAGTTTATTTGGAGGGATTAGTTCAATAATTGGCACGCAAATAATTTGTGTCTAGATAAAATTAATGCTAAGCTAAGCTATTCTTGAACAAAACTTTAGAAATGTCTCTCTTATTTTTATGTTTTTCAGTATGCGAATTAAACACGATATACTCATAATAGATTTAAGAAAATTATATACATATTATTAACCTCTACAGAAACGACTTTTTTAAAGTAAAAAAAAAACATGAATTTAATTTCTTCTTTATTGGCTATGTTCATTTTATATTTAAAAAAATTCAGTGAATATATTTTTTTTTTCAATAGATATTATTCATTAAAAAAATACATTCAGAATTATAAAAAAAAAGATAAGACTCCCAGTAGATTCCGGTCTGGGGATGCGACAGTGCCATGGTTCAATTCCCGCAGGCAGATAGCCTTTCGTCTAAGAATATACACGCTTATCACCCGTAACATCAGTGATGTGTCTAATCTAATCGATTGCTTCCTACTGAGTGGGGTTATAAACAAACAATTGTTTTTTTATTGCCATTATAGACTGATCAGCATATCGTCCACATAATGGCAAGGGGTCACTGTCGCCCATGGAGGTCAGCAATTTTAGGTACAGTTAAGTAATTGCCTCAAAATTAATTAACAGCTTTTTTTATTGCTTTTGTACGAAGACGAGCATACGGCCCAACTGATGCTGAATGGTTACCGTCGCCCATGGACTTCAGCAATGCCAGGAGCAGAGTCAAGCCGCTGCCTACCGCGAGTTCCTAATAGGTAGTATTTTTATTTTGATGAAATTAATTCGGCTCCAATAATAATGTTTTATAATATTGCAGACCAGTAAGAAAACTGTTAGCCTGATCGCGAAATTCACTTAAAGGCATCAAACGTCTCCTGAATAACTAACCGATAACAATCGGATGGCTAATTTCAACGGCGAGTGGAAAAATTACAATTCTCATTTTAATGCATACCGTTATGGGTTCCGTATATTTTTCGTTTAAATCGTATGAGATTTTTTCGTGTGCCTAAGAGCATGGTCAAAATATATCCGAGAGAATTGTATGTGTCGTATTTTTATTAAACTGTTAAACTATATTACTTTAGTGTATCAGATCCTAGAGTGTATCAGATACTAGGGTGTATCAGATACTAGGGTGTATCAGATACTAAGGTGTATCAGATTTTAGGGTATATCAGGTACTAGGACATCCATTATACAAATGCTTGTGAACAATACTCATGTTGCAACTTGAACACTGGTTCGTGATGGTATCTATAGATTAAAGAGAACCAGACAGACTGAGGGCTCATTTACCTATAATGGCTTATTAAAACAAATATGTATACTATTATGTATTTCAGTGGATTGGTATACCGCGCGTAGTTCATTTCCAAATGACTCTTGACCACCTGATGGTTGTCCGGAAGAGATCGCTCTTAGCGATAAGACCGCCAATTGTACTTTTTTGTATTTAATGTATCGCACTGTTTTTTTTGTTTTTTGGTGTACAATAAAGAATACTCTCTCTCTCTCTCTCTCTTCCTCTAAAATATATTAGGTTTCATACTTCAGTGATTTCAAATAATAAATCTACTCAATTCATTGAGTGACAATCAAAACGTGACGTGCCTATAGACTATAGAAGTACCTATAGACTAACATCATTAAACAAATCGATTAATTAAGATTCGATTCTTTAAGGTTATATTTACTGCATTATTATGTTGTATTAGAATTTCTGTAAATTAGACGATTGCTGGGAGAGATTGCTTTTAGCGATAAGACCGCCTATTGTACAAATATATCTGATTTTTGACTGTTTTTTTATGTAAAATGTGTTTTGGTGTGCAATAAAGTGTATTCTCTCTCTCTCTCCTCTCTCTCTCTCTCTATGTACAACGTAAGCTGTAATTTTTAATAATTGACTACTTTAGTCGAAAATTTTTAACTCGTCATATTTCAGTTCATCTGCAAATGCTATATTTATACCATACCCTTTGCCTTCACTAGCGCGATTCTGTGAGGTGTTATTTATAGCATACAGCTGGACACTTTTTCAGTTTTTCTCCCATACGAGATGATTCACCTTACAACTACCCTCCATAATGAATAATAATCAAAGTATACAATACAACGTAGATTTCATTAGGTATTCCGTAATGGTTTTCGTAAGTACCGACGGAGCCCCAAAACGTGCAAAGAAGACATTGGCAAGAACGAGTGCTCAATAAAGAAAATTTGCGCGTCAAAGTGACTTGTTTCCAATGAGCATCGCCTGGACGTGACGTGCGCTGATGACACCGAGACTATTATCAATGTATTACTAACTTAAAACTAAGTAACGCAGTAATGCGTTTCAGTTTGAAAGGTGGGACAGCCGCTGTAACTATACTGAGAACTTAGAACTTATATCTCAAGGTGGGTGGCGGCATTTACGTTGTAGATGTCTATGGGCTCCAGTAACCACTTAATACCAGGTGGGCTGTGAGCTCGTCCGCACATCTAAGCAACAAAAAATAAATAAATAAAAGTACTAGGTGAATGAAAACCGGAGATACAAAAAAAATCTTTACCGAAAAAATTTTTTTTTGGTATCAGTACGCAATGTAACGCAAAATTAAAAATAATCGATACCGAAGCGTCGAAGGGAAACCAGAGAGCCCGACACTGACATGTTGATCTGCATTATCTATGGTCTGAATGTGAAATTACAAATATTAACAATGAAATCAATTCAATTCAGTCTAGCTGTATTAAAATAACGTAAATTAAATTTGTTATTTCACATCGTATCACATAAAATATAATTTAAGTATTAACGTTGAGCAATGCGTACATTGCGTGTCTTAAAGCGACACTTTACCATAGAAGGTGTTAATTAAAATACAGCAGACTGATAAAACTACATGTCTCGGCGGTACCATGTTTAATTTACCGCGTCCGCTAGAAATCGAAAGTGTCAGTCAATATAGGATAACTGTATATTATATTTCCAATGTTATATTGGACGTGAAAATAAATGAGATGTTGTTTTCTCATCATGGAAGGTCATACGTAACGCGAACGACTTCCACGATGAGGGCAGTAAATAATAAGTAATTAATAAAACTCGTAATTACAAATTTGCATTGTTACTCGGATTTTGAGCCCACGCAAATGGGTAACTTTACTGGTGGTAGGACCTCTTGTGAGTCCGCGCGGGTGGGTACCACCACCCTGCCTATTTCTGCCGTGAAGCAGTATGCGTTTCGGTTTGAAGGGTGGGGCAGCCGCTGTAACTATACTTGAGACTTTAGAACTTATATCTCAAAGTGGGTGGCGCATTTACGTTGTAAATGTCTATGGGCCCCAGTAACCAGTAACCACTTAATACCAGGTGGGCTGTGAGCTCGTCCACCCATCTAAACAATAAAAAATAAATAAATAAAATACCTAACGTGACCATACTTCCCGCTTTGGGCGGGATTGTGCGGATACTTATTGTCAAACAAAATACATACTACAGTAACTAATTTTGCTGTAGAAAAGTAGTTTTTTGTTGCGAAATTATTTATAAACATTTTTTTAAGGGCAAGTTGGTGTAAGAATTAAGATGTCAGTGAGGGTGAGATACCATAATAAATTATTGCAAGTCATTTTTTAAACTATATTTTTTATTTTGCACGTAAATATTACATTTTACCCCGACGTACCCTATATATATTTATTTATATGCGAAATTCCGTAGGCGTCCCGCTTTGACACGAAAAAAAAGGTCACGTTATACCCCGCGCGCCCCTTTTACGCGGGGACCTCGTAGGAGGTTCGGCCCTCTACCCGAAAAAAAAAAAAAAAAAGAAGGAATACCACCCTTATTAGATCTATTGCGAAGCATGTATGGGTTTCGGTTTGTAAAGTGGAAATAGTAGCTTAGATGGGTGGACGAGCTCACGGCCCACCTGGTGTTAAGTGGTTACTGGTGGAGCATAAACATCAGGGATGTAAATACTATAGCTTACCTTGAGATATGAGTTCTAAGTCTCAATTATCTAGTCTAACGGCAGCCCGACCCTTCAAACCGAAACGCATTACTGCTTCACGGCAGAAACAGGCAGGGTAGTGGTACTAACCCGTGCGGATTCACAAGGGGAACATCCACCTATTGCCAGTACAAGCACATTAAGGCCAATAAAAAAGGCATCAACATATTATTATTGTATTGAGTACATTTAAACTTCCTTAAAAATATGTCAGATTTCTCACTCTATTCGGGATCAACTTGACCGAATTCGGCATGAACGTATCACCCTCACCACCACCAAGTACCAGAAAGTACCACCTATTGTACTCGCTGACAGCGGACAGAGCTACCTACCGTTGACTATTGCGGAAACAAGGAGTCAAGGCAACAATGTTAGACCTCAATTTATAATATTTCAAATACATACTATGTTTTGTCCATAAGATTTTAAGATTAAAATATTACACGTTATACCGGAGCTGAGAAGCAAACAGCATTCTAGAATAATCCCTAGTTATCTTTAATATATTAGTATTTACCATACGTCAGTGCTGAACTCGATTACAGTTAAGATTTATGTAGAATAAATTATAAATAGAAGTGGCTATTACGAACTTGACTATTTCTGTCGAGGAGCAATCATAAACTCTGATTTGAAGGGTATGGTAACCACCGCTCAAATTCTACTTTAGGTCTTAAAATGGCATTGACGTTTTGATGTCTGTGGGCCTCACTTAGTTATAGTGGTGGTAGGGCGTTTTGTGTTCCTACATGGGTAGGTACGACTCACCGCCAAGTTCTGAAACAGTAAATCGTTTTGGTTTTAAGGGTAGGCCAGCCCCTGTCTTCTAAATTCAGACTTAGAACTGATGTCTCAAGATAGGTGGCGAAATTTATGTTTTGATGTCTATAGGCTTCGGTAATCAATTAATATCGGGCGGGTTGTGAGCTCGTTCAGTCGTGTATGAAATAAAAATATTAAAAAGTATGGGCTCGGTTAGAATTAATTGTGTTAAATAATCTCTATTATTAATTTCGTGTTTTTATTTCATTATATCACTAATAGTTGAAATTAACACTTTGATTAAAATGTCAGATAATGAAGGATTTTAGAATTATCGAAAGCTATTTCTTTAATTTTTATTTTTATTATCCACTGTGTCGCGCAAACATCCTGGGGCGGCCGGGGCTGAACTTCTTCATGTGCTGAATCCAGCGGCAACCTGGCTAACTTGAACACAGGTCTCCGCAGACTTCCATGCTTCGTGTCCAGATCCACGACTCTGATCACTCCATCCTTGCCGGGTAACGTGCGGATAATCCTTCCAAGTTTCCACTGCAGCGGGGGCTGATTGTCCTCTTTGATGAGGACGAGCTCTCCAACTTGAGGAGGGGAGGATGTGGAAAGCCATTTGGAGCGGGTTTGGAGGGTATGGAGGTAGGATTTGGTCCACAGAGTCCAAAAACGCTGAGAGAGAGCTTGGATGAGCTGAAAACGCTTAAGAGCTGATAATGGCCTATCATCAAAAGATGGCTCAGGGAGAGCGGTGAGTGGACGGCCAATAAGAAAGTGGCCAGCTGTTAGTGGCTCAAAATCGGAGGGATCTGACGAAAGTGGGCAGAGAGGTCTGGAATTAAGTACTGCCTCGACTCGAGTTAAAAGTGTGGAAAATTCTTCAAACGTGAGGTGCTGTTCACCTATAACATGATAAAGTAGCTTCTTAGTGCTCTTGACCGCAATTTCGTGAAGGCCCCCGAACCAGGGTCCCGTGGGCGGTTGGAGCAGCCAAGTTATGTGCTGATTAGCGAGCCTATGCGTGATTGTGTCATTATTTTGCGCGAGAAAATCTTGTAACTCAATGAGATGATTCTTAGCTCCTACATAATTTGTGCCACAGTCAGAACGGATAAGAGTAGGAGTACCGCGACGCGATACAAACCGTTGCATTGCAGCAAGAAACGCTTCAGTGCTGAGTGACGAAACGAGTTCCAAGTGAACCGCCTTGGTAGATAAGCAAACAAAGACACAGAAGTATGCCTTCATGAGTTTGGCGTTACGTAAAGTACTAGATTTAATGAGAAACGGGCCAGCAAAATCTGTAGAGACCTGACTAAATACTGGCCGGGGTGTGACCCTGTCTGCGGGCAAATCAGCCATCAACGGAGCTCTGGCCTGAGCGCGATATCGGAAACATCTAATGCATTTGTACACGCGATGCCTGATGACACGACGTGCTGAGAGTATCCAGAACTGCTGACGGAGGATAGCGTGTAATGTGTCAGCCCCAGGATGACAGTTTATTCTGTGATAGTGGTCTATGATGAGATCAACTAGTGGGCTAGAGCTGGGCAGAACGAGAGGATGCTGAGCATCGTATCTTATTGGCGCATGAGTGAGGCGACCACCAACTCTCAATAGATCATCTTTCATCAAGGGTGAAAGACGCTGAAGTCGAACGGTACAAATCTTGCCTGCCTGAAGACGGTAAATATCTTCCGCAAACTCATTGTGTTGAACAGAGCGAACCCAGAATAACAGAGCATCTCTACGTTCTCCAACTGTCAAGGGACCAGAGCGCCTATCAGTTGAGTTGTGTCTGCAATTGAAAATAAAGCGTTTTATGCAAGCTGTCACTCCAACGAGCTTGTCGAGAGAACTGAATCGAGTAAGCAAGTCAAGGTTGAGGTCAGGAACTGCTATATGAGCTGGTACTTTCTTGGGCTTCAGACCTGGTAATGCATGGTGGCCTAGAGCAGGAGGCATTTTGGGCCAGGTGTCAGGAGGCTCCTTCAGCCAGCTAGGAGACCACCAAAGATCATGAGCTGATAGTGACTGGGTAGACATTCCCCTGCTCGCACAGTCTGCAGGGTTCAGGTTTGTAGGAACATGTTTCCATGTGGAGGTGATTGGATTGGATGTTATCTTGGCAACCCTGTTAGCTTCAAAGACCTGAAGTCTATGAGGAGGTGTGTTTAGCCATGCTAGGACAATGGTACTGTCTGACCAGCATATGTGTTGCTTTATGGTAATATGGGACAACAATTGAGTCGAGACACGTATCATAAGCTGTGTTAAGAGACTTGCAGCAGATAACTCCATCTTGGGGATGGTAAGACGATTTTTAACGGGTGCGACTCGTGATTTAGCAATTACGAGGTATACGTTGACACATCTGTGCTCATCGAGTTCATGGAGATAAATAACGGCAGCAAAACCTGCCTCTGAGGCGTCTGCGAACCCGTGAAGCGTGTAAGTAGACTTAAGTTTGTTTGTACAAATACGGCGAGGCAAACGAAGGCTTGACAATTGGGGCAGATCTTGTGATATGCGGTTCCATTCTGTCTGCACTTCAACAGGGGTGTGTTCATCCCATTCTAACTTTAGAAGCCACAGCTTCTGTAGGAGAAGCTTTGCGCGGAAGATAACAGGAGTAACCCAACCGTTAGGGTCATAAAGAGAGGCGACTGTGCTGAGGATTGAGCGTTTGGTAATTTGTTTTATTGAGGGGAGAGAAATACGATAAGTTAACTCATCCGATTGAGGAATCCACTGTATACCTAATACTTTTATGGAGTTGGAGTCTGGGCTAATGTCAAAGTTCTTGGGCATGTCACACTGATCATCGGGAAATCTTTCGAGAAGCTGAGGGCAGTTTGAGGTCCATTTACTGAGCTGAAAACCACCTAAGGCTAGTAAGTTAATCAAGTCGTTTTGGAGAGCTTGAGCCTTTACTACAGAATCGTGACCAGTGAGAATATCATCGACGAATATGGACTTGCGCAGCACTTGAGCAGCTGCAGGATAGCGATGACCTTCATCATCCGCTAATTGGATTAAAGTGCGTATAGCATGATATGGGCTTGATCGTAACCCGTATGTAACAGTGTTTAAGGCATATGTAAGCAGGGGCTGATCTGGCGAAGAGCGCCAGAGAATGAGCTGGTAACGCCTCTGATCGGGATGTATGAGTATGTTTCTGAACATCATACAAATGTCAGTGCTGAAAACTACGGGATGAGTTCTAAACGACAAGATAATATCGACAATGTCCTGTTGAAGGGCTGGACCAGTGTGTAAACAGTCATTTAAGCTGACACCATTTGAGCTTTTACAGCTACCATCAAAAACAGTGCGTAGCTTGTCTGATCCCGACTTGAAGATACCATGATGAGGGATATAGAAGTGAGGTTTATGAGCAAAAGTACTCGGGTGGCATGGGGACATGTGACCCAGCTTCTGATAATCTGCCATGAAGTCAATGTATTTCACACGGAAATATGGGTCAGCTTGTAACTTCTTTTCAAGATTAAGAAACCTGCGCAATGCTATGGCATGGGTACTACCTAGCTCGGGCATATTATGTAAAAAGGGTAAAGTTACCGTATATTGACCTGAGGGTTTACGACTAGTGGTAGTGCGGAATATTTCTTCACACTGATCTTGCAAAGGGGTAGTTTCAACATGAAGTAGGGGCTCTTCTGATTCCCAGAACTTCTCAAGGCTCTTGCGAATGTCATGGGTAGATACCTCGAGTTCTGGTTGTGCACTGACAATGTGAGCCGATTCAGTTTTGCTTACAGGAGCAGTATACAAATCATGTATGGGTCCTAACAATGCAAAATCAAATATCGTGCCGAAGGCTATTGGCCTGCCGGGCCCCAATGAGACTTTAGTCCCATCTAAAACCTGTCCGAGGATATCCGAGCCTAACAACAGATCAATTGGAGCTGGTGTATGGTATCCTTGATCAGCTAAGGGGATCGTTGACTGGTCTACCATATGTGATATATCCTGTACCTTCCCTAAAGGCAGATAACCGGTAACATGTTTTAAAATATGAGCTGTAGCCGTTATCGTAGGTGTTTCGCTATGAGTGGGTCGACATACAATTTTTATTGATGCCTTGGAGTACTGTGTGTGCTGATTTCCCACTCCCGAAATTTGTAATGAAGTATTTTTTAGTGGTAGTTGTAAAGTTCGAGCCATGCGCTGAGTAATTAATGTTACCATACTGCCACAATCCAATAAGGCTCGTGCTCTTTGAAATTGACCATGAACATCTGCTATTTCTAAGGTGACAGTAGGCAATAAAATGGGTGTATTAGGGTTGTGGTTTTCATGTTGTGCTGAAGTTATGGTTTGTGTTGATACCGTGGGACGAGTGTGTGTTGTATGGGTGTGCATGAGCTGAGCGTATTTCTCTTCCTGGTCGTGTTCTGTGATGGTAGATAGTCATTGGTTCCGGCGTGGTGATCGCGATTGATGTAGCGAAGAACCATGAGTTTGATACTCTTGGGGTGAGACTGGCCTATCTGCCTCTTTATACAACCAGGGCAAGTGTGGTGAAGCCACTTGTGATGTGTGCGATGAGCTCGGCATATGCGAGGTCGCATGTGACGAGCGTGCCTGAGGACAATGAGTAGGGCGCTGCCTAGGCTGCTCCCGTAAATTCAGGGGAAGGAGATGTGCAGAAGACTGTGTTGGAGACGATGCGCCATGGCGGTGAAGTGAGGTGTGATGATTAGCACTTCCACATTCCTTACACACACCCGTGGTTTTGCACTCGTTTTCATAGTGCGGTCCTAGACAGCGTTGACAACGCTCGCGGGCTCTAATAAAGTCCCATCTACCCTGTATTGGCTGATCATTGTAGCGAGTACACGTAATTAGTTTGTGCCCTTTTGTATTGCAATATGGACAATATAAGTTATTATTTTGGGAGAGCTGAGTAGGATGAGCTGAGTTAATTTGCCATAGTGGGGCAGTAGTTCGGGGTAGATACTCTGGGCGGGAATTATTTGGGGTAAAGGGCCGACGCTGTTGATATTGTGTTTGTCGTGAAACTTGAAGGGGCTGAGAGGTGGGAGACTGCCTACGAGAAAATCCAGACTTTTGAGAAGGTTGATTGTATTGGGAGTATGTTGTATTAGACCATTCGGTCTCATTACAGCGCGCGTGTTCTTCTAAAAAAGAGATTAAATTTTTTAAAGTGGGTAAAGACTGACGCGACCCATGTCTACGTTCGAAGAGAGTGCGGAGCTCACCTTTGAGTTTTCGCACCACTATCGAGACAAAGATATAATCGCAGTCTTTCATGGGCAGATCTAGATTACTAAGGGCTGATTGCGCGGAAATCAAAGGTGTCAAAAAGAGTGTGCGGATATTAGAGCGTGAATGTATATTTGGGAGGCTCATTATGATGTCCACAAACCTATCAATCAGCACGCGGCGATTCTCGTAGCGCCTGGTTAAAATGTCCAAGGCAACGGAGAAATTCTCATTAGTAATTTTGAGATGAGACACCATACCAAGCGCTTCGCCCGATAGGCATGAAAACAAATAATGGAGTTTGACAGAATCTGAGAGAGTGAGCATATCATCCGTGAGACTTTTAAAAATTGTAATAAATGAAGGCCAATCTTCGACCTTTGAGCTGAACTTGGGGAGGGCAATTTTAGGCAGAACAGTCGTCAGCGTACTAGAAGTTGAGGGTTGAGAGCTGGGTGAGGAAGCAGACTTCGAGTTTATTTTTTCCCATGCTACTAAGATGTCATGGTAGTCAGCAATCGAGGTCTCATAATTTTTTGTGTACATTTTTTCCTGCTCCTCTGAGAGATCCTCGTCATCGAGGATCTCATAATATACATCTTCTAGTTTAGATTTATTGGTATCCAATCTAGGCAAGCGAGCAGACAAATCGGCCATGTCATATTTTGTTCTGTCCCCAGCCAGTATGGACAAGGCAATTTCCTTTAATAATGTTATGAATTTTGATGCTTCTCGAAAAATAGCTGCCTGAGATTTCGACGGCATTGATAACAATATATGGACTTAACTAAACAAAGGCGAAGAGAAAAAAGACAAGAAAAACAAAGTGTGTTCCAAAAAAAAAAAATTATAATAAAAAAAGCAAAATGGGGCACCCTGTATACTGAACCTACCCTGTGTAATGATAATGTGAATGAAAACATTTTTTTTTTTTTCAAGAACCTTTTGACCTACTGTTCTACACCGAACTATGGCAAAAATCAAGGTTACAGTTGATTTACTGTTGTAAACTGTACTGTGGCGCGCAAGCACCTAAATATTGTAGGAATTGTAAGTACCTACAAGTATGTAATTACGATAAAAGTTAAAGTATAATGAAATGACACAAATCACGATACGCTTTGACAACAAATGAAAAAAAAATCATCAATGTTCCACACTTTTAAAAATCAAACTAATGTACTAATGAGGTCTAATGATTAGGAATATATTTATATAGGTATAACATTCATTCGATGAGCCAAGACGTTAAGTCCCTACTTCTTTACGTTCGTCGTTTTAACTTTTAATAACTTTTTATTGTTGTGGGTAAAATGGAATGAAGTGATTGTATAATGGGCAGACAATTTATATACTTTTGCCGTGTTAGTAATTATTATAAACAACGAAATGAAGATATTATTATAGTAAATAAGTTTTAGAGTTAAATAATGGGCTGATTATAACCGATTGAAACCTAGAAAAGGGCCATTTTTTTTTTTTTTGAGCCGTTTGTATATCGAAATTTGGGTGGGTCTATGGAGGGCAATAGATTGTATCCAAAGGATTTAGGGTTCAAAGCTCGAAGGACCAGAAAATGGTGACGCAGGTGAGCGTCACCTTAAACGTGAGCTGATGAGCTGAAAGGGAGCAAATGAACTCTGCGGAGAATGAGCGGACACGAAAGGGTAGGTAGGAAAACGGGACTTACTTGGAGGCTGATGCTGGCACTATCACGGTCGTAGTGGTGTTCCTCTGCGATGGGTGGCACATACACCCTTTCACCGGTTCACACTCAACCTTTTACTTAGTATATAACGAAAGGCGCGCGCGCACAATTTTCTCAATATCGAACGAGCGTATATCCGCGTGCCGTCATATATCGCACTGTTATGAGAGGTGCGGGGTGCGTACGGGCGATGGCACCCGAGTTGAGCCGAACATTTACGAACGTCGCGCTGTCGCGCGAACACACTGTTTGAATTCATCAATATGTTATTATTAGTCACAATTTTCTCTGATATTAAAATATCTTAGAAAATTATTACGTTTGAAAAGTAACTGTTTTTGGATTACGTAAGTACATTTAAATTTGATGTTGCCCACTGGCAATTCGACTCTATGCTTTATGAAAAATATGAAATATTGCCATTGAAAAATAAACTTAATTGCGTGTGATACTGAATGATTGGTGAATCTGAACAATTCAATTGTAACTATATTCATGTCTTTCCATAAGATCATAAATGCTTATTCTTTCTGTGAGATCAAAGACTCTATATTCACTTCTGTACGCGTCTAATAGAATCTTAGGTCTATCTCTGGCAGCGTCGCGACATGTCACTTGAATGGACGCCCGTATTCCAACTATTTACATATTTAATGACGTAAGACGTCCGTCGCCGACTCCCTCTAATGAGACACTATCAACTTGTCAGTGAAAGTAAGGTTTATTATTTACTGAAATTTATATTCAATGATAATGCACACGAAATTGAATATCAAAAGTATTTGCTATCTATGCTGATATCGAGCGTAAGATGATGTGGGTTAAATAAAATCAATGGCTGAATAGAGTTTTTTTAAAGGGATTTTATGACCTGGTAACTAAGACCTTTAGGTTATGTTTTATTTTAATTTATATTCTTATTTTTATAAAAAAAATTAATATGGAGTGAAGTAAAGGAAATGAAATGAAATGAAGGTGATTAATTTGAGACATTAATCAACTGGGATGAAATTAAATGAAATGAGATGAGATGGGATGAAATATAACCTCAGTAGAATGGTGGTTATTTACTGAGATATTGTCAGTGGACTTTTTGGAGGATCCCGAGAAGTTAAGTCCAGCGGCTTTGTTTCATTTTCTCAAATTTGTGCGCTTTCACAGATATTAAGCAGTTAATTAACCAATAATTAACAAATAGACAAAATAAAACAAATCACACAACTTCATTCCAAAAAGTCGCTGAATTGAGAGACTCCTTTAACTTAACTAGTGCTGCGCCAAATACTAGTATTGAATCTATTTAACTTTCCTTGAATGATAATAAAAGCTAATGTTACACATTGAATGGGATAAGCCATAAAATAAACGGTATAATTTTATAACAGCCCTCAATACGAGCGAGCTATTCAATATTGAATTACTTCCTGGTCCATATCTCTTGAACATAACAGATATTAAAGGCAGTGAGTCAAGTCCACACACGGGACAATAATGAGGGCGCTGTGCGATCGCGCGGTGTCATTCGTGCTCTATTGTTCACTCTATATGGTGACGCTACTGTGCCACAGAGCTTTATTTGGCCGTGTCTAAATAAGCATAGATCTATGCGAGCGGCTCGCTTTTACAATATTACATAACCAATTTCGTTTGAGCCCATTTCACTTTTGCAACATTAAAGAGGCTAGGTTCACGTTTCGATGGTCGCCGCGTGAGCGGTTACGTATGGAAAACATTGTCAAAGTTACAGCTTTCTTCTGGTCTGTTGACTTAATTAGTAAGCTGGATATGTGATAGGCAGCCCAATGCGTTTACCATGTTCCGTATAAATCTACGAACGTCGTTATATTGAAAATACTGGTCGCGTCGGCATTACGTCTTTTAGTAGTATTGTATGGACCTCGGCTTCTTTGTTCCGATGGATGGTTGTTTATGATAATAATGGTACTGGCTCATTAAAATATTTAATTAGACCGCTACATTAAGATCGAGCACAAACAGTATTACTTTTAATCTATAAACGCACAATTTTGTTATGAGGTCGTTGCGTACGCTTAAAAACGTTCAGTATCTTGTTAATTTTATTATCACAATTAAATGATTACAAAAGTCAAGTATGAAGTAATTGTATAATAAATTTTAGTAACCTAACTAATAAAATCACGAGATAAATAAAATAAAACGTACTAATTTCATTTAGGTATTTCATGTGTTACGCTTTGGTAGTGTTAGGATGTGTTCTATTTTAGTAAATACTAGCGACCCGCCCTCGCTTCGCTTCGGAAACATTAAAACACACATAAAACCAAAAAGATAAAATAATTTTTTTTTTGAAAAAGTAGCCTATGTTCATCAGGGACAATGTCGGCTTCTAATGGAAAAAGAATTTTTCAAATCGGTCCAGTAGTTTCGGAGCCTATTCGAAACAAACAAACAAACAAATCTTTCCTCTTTATAATATTAGTATAGATTAAACGAATTGTGGTTTAGTTTGGCAATACTCTAGGTAGTAGTATAAAGGCAGTCTTATCTTATCTTATACCTTTAAACGAGCAATTCTTGTATATATCTGAATATACACATGATAATCTGAATCTCGGAAACGGCTCCAACGATTTTCATAAAATTTAGTATACACGAGATTGCGGGGGCGATAAATCGATTTAGCTATGATTTATTTTCAGAAAAAGTTTGTTTTATTCGTGTTTCCAATAATCAACTTTATCGATAATCAACTTTATGAATCTTCCCGATATCTACTGGCGAATAATAATACTATTTTTCTTAATTGAGAGCAACTAACTGCTTTAAATACACAATAAGATGGCGTTATAAAAAAAAAACTTCTAGTATTGTTTTAAGGTGCGTGGAAATCGTTTTGAAAAAAAAAGGCGCGTAAAGGGTTAATGCTCGTATCCCGCGTATCAAGGATCTCTAATTCCCATGTTTTTTTAATTACTTGGACGATTGTTCAAGCTCATGTCCCACCTGGTGTTAAGTGGTTTCTGGAGCCCATAGACGTCAACAATGTAAATACCATCAAACACATTGAGACGTCAGTTCAAAGTTTTAGTACTATAGTACAACACCTAATAATAATTACGTAGTGTGAAGGAATTAGTGATTAGGTGGGTAGTCTATTAATAATTCAATTGTTGATAGAACAGACGCCAGTGTCAGTTCATTTACCAAAAAAATGAAACAGATCTAAAAATATATATAAAAAAAATGACAACGCACCAGTTATGACTGATTTTTAAAGAAACTTCAATATTTTAAAATAAAATTATTAATAAAGGCATCTACTATATAAGCTGTACTCCGCTTTGGCTAAACAAACATACTACTGCAATCAAACGCATTTGCATGCAGTATTTCTTAGAGAAGGGACGCTCCTTATATTATTACTGTTTCATTTTAATCAGGCATTTATTTTTGATTTTCTGGATAATTACACTAAAAGAATAATGTTTTAGTATAATTCTAGCAACGTCAATTAAACGACCGATCCACTACCGAGTGCTAATAGGAGCTCATTCGTTATGAACGCTACTTAGGTCGCTGTCACCTAGTTTTCTTTTTTTTTTTTTATTGCTTAGATGGTTGAACGAGCAAGAACGAACAAGGTTAATGCGCCACCCACCTTGAGATATAGGTTCTAAGGTCTCAGTATAGTTACAACGGCTGCCCCACCTTTCAAACCGAAACGCATTACTGCTTCACGGCAGAAATAGGCGGGGTGGTGGTACCTACCCGTGCGGACTCACAAGAGGTCCTACTACCGGTAAAAAGCCAGTTTATTTCCTACTTATTCTAGTGACCTCGAGGGGTCATACTAGATTCACTGAACGAGTAGGTGAGTTCACGGGGCCCTAACCTCGTGATGACATACTATAACATACTAAAACTTATAACGATTGTAATGCCCCTTAATTCGTATTTCCAACTTTTCGATTATTACACAACCAAAAATCGACAATACCGTAATTATTTCTGTTCGCCCCTCCCCCTACCTCATTCGCCTTTTCACCTTTGATCCAACGAACTCATACATCACAAGGACAATAGCTTTATATTAATTAAATTGGACGATTCGCGTGCGCGTAGACAATGCACGGCCTATTCAAGTAATAAAGAATCAATAATACTAAAACAGTGTTAAATCAACATCGGGTGGAGGCGAGCAAAGACAAGAAACGAATCTGGCAATTTATGGTCTCGTTCACGTAGACTAACGAATAAATAGAGTGGGCGGCGAAAAATCGTTGGAGATATTTTTGTAATGCGACGCATGTTAGGAGGTTACTTTGTTAATGTTGTGTGGTATGTTTCATATAAACGTATCAGATCAGATCATCAAAGCGGTGGCTATTAGAGGTTAGCTGCCGTGGCCAAAATCGGGTCATTATAATTACTCTAGGAATACTTCTACAACACAATTATAGAGTAATTCTTCGAGATTACAGTAGTTTATATGCATATAAATGATTAATTCATAATTATGTTCAGTTTATAATAATATAATTTGAACAGCTCGTCTGACCTAATGGATAAAACGCCCGGTATATTCTTATCAAGCGATGCAACTCTGCCGCAGTCCGAATTCTGTAGGCGGGAAACAATGTTTCTAATTAAATACGTATTCAATAAATTTAATGTGCATGAATAACTTCCACTGTGAAGGAATACCTATCTAATCTAATAAAATTAAACCCACAAAAACTATAATTTGGGTAGTTATTGGTGGGGTGAATATTTTAGCTTTTTCTAAGAACCGTTTGTTTATTAGGTTTCCTGTAAGCTTAGGGAAATAAAAACTACCAAAACACTTTTCAGTTATAAAGCAAAGAGACTAGGACGACGATTCAAGCGTGGTTAAAAAATTTGCTAATTAATAGAATGGAATTGCATAGAATAGTCGTTTCATATGGCGAAGAGTGTATCGAGTCACTAGTTAATATTCGGTGTTGGAGAGATAGGTACTATAGTAGGGTTGACAGATACGATTATTACTATATTTAATGTATTAGTATATCTAAAATTAATTAGCTCTGTGCTCACAGGCCTAATTTTATTAGGGACGCGCCCGCACCGGGCGAAGGCGCGAAACACACGCGATGTAAAAAATGGCGGCATGCGATTTGAATGCGTGAATTATTGTGTTTTAAGGAGAAATAATACAGCTTCGGAAAATAATATGGAACACCCGCCGGCCCCGGATAATGGGTGTGAGTAATGGACTCTTCCGGATTTCGTGTGAATTGTGTTCTTTAAGTGGATTTCATATGAAAATAGGATTTTAATATATCCGTTTTGTGTTAGATGTATTAAAGGACCAACTAATGTTGGTCTTCTGATTGTTTGAAGATTTTCTCTGTGTATATATGATTATTTTAAATAAAATAAAATTTAAACAAAAACCTAAAGAAAACCGACTTCCACTAAATAATATGAGACTATTAGGTACTAATGTTTCATCTAGTAAGTCAAATATGCATTAATAGGAATATTTCAAAAACTAGTCGTCAGATCTTGATAAAATTACAATGGGTCCATGTCAAAAATACTAGATTATAAATAAATAAAAAATAGTCAAAATCGGTTCACCTAGAAAAAAAAAGGTCTGATTTAACTTACGAAAAATACAGTCGAATTGCGAAGTTCCATGATTTTTTAAGTCGATTATAAGAACTACATAAACTAGGAACAAGAAATATTATCTACATATGTACTGAGCATTATTATAAGTCTGTAACGTGAATCTGTTTCTTCTCGTCATTCAATATTATGCACTATTTATATGTACAAATGATTTCTTTTAACTAAAAACCCTTCATCTACACGCAAATGTTTGTTCACTTCGGCTTATCAAAGTTGATATTCAACACCAAAAAAATATTCTTATAACTTCACGAATTCATAAATAATTGAAGTGCTCTGATATGATTTTTTAAAATCTACTTTATTTTTTGCGTCATTAATATGAAGTATTTTCACACTTGTTTTGCTTTTATGACCTTTCGTTATCGATAAATCGTCTTCTCGCATTTAAACTGTATAATCTCAAAACGTACTAATTTTACAGGAAAGTGTCTTAAAGGTTTAACATGTGACATTTTTAATATTAATTATCTTTGCAACATTTATTTTTTATTTGTTACCAGTTACATTATCTGTCTTTTAAAGTAAGATAAAAGTATGTATTAATTTTGTTAATAGTATTCAAAACGTAGGTAAACTACAAAAAAAGAACAACTAAAACTAAACTACGCTCTTTTGACAATATTTATGAGAAAAATACTGGTGATACCAATTGTTTACGCATATTAACTCAATTTCGAATATTTTTGGAAATTGTACACTTTTAATGCGAAAAGACGAATTGTGATTTATACATCAAATGTATGTGTATTTACATAAACATATGTGTATTTGTGAATTACTTTTTCGATGTTTTATGTAATTTACTATATACCTATATACGATATTTATTCCTTTTCTATTAAGAATAACTTGTGCAGTATATAATGGTTGTGTAATAACAGAGTGATCGTGTAGATTTTTTGCGTATCCTTGGCGTTCGCTGTCTCAGATCAATGCTTTATTTGATGGCTTTCGATCGAAATCGTTAGCAGTAATGAGCTAAAGGAGGAAGGAGGCTTTGTCAAACAGACCGTGTTGATGTATACTACATAAGTACGATTACGGGTAATTTAACATTGAGAAATAAATCGGATAATTGGCTTAGTGAGACAACTCTGATTTATCACTGTTATTGCTGTAAATAGACAAGCTAGCTCTAAACACGTCATTACGTATCCTCCCGATCCATTAACGGTGCTTTTAGGTACCTCAAGCACCGGTTACCGTCCTCGCCGAACCCATTGCTTGCGACGAAGGGCTCGACGAGAAAATTAACCCAAAGACACAGCCCATTGAGTTTTTCGCCGGATCTTGGTCGGGACTGGGTCGCGTTTCCGATGCAGTGGTAGATTCTGCAAAGCACTGCTCTTGCTAGGGGCAGTGTTAGCAACACTCCCGGTTTGAGCCCCGTGATCTCACCTACACGTCAAGGAGAAGCTGAAATAGCCTCTCAAAGCTATCAGCATAGGTAGGGGAAAAAAGTAAGCCTCTTTTCAATAAGGACATGTGATAGCGCTCGGGAAACACCGTTTTATAGAAAATCCAACTAAAAAACAGAAAATAATTTTTAATTAATAATAGTGTAAGAAATAATGATTTTATTCTAAAAAAAAGCGTGGGACTGCAGGGTATCAGATATTTTAGATATGAGTAGAAGGGTTATTTTGATCATATACTGAAAAGCACACCACGCTTTTTTACAAAAAAATTTTTTTTCTTACACTATATTTAATTCAAGTTTATTAAAAAATATTTTATATTTTTTAGTTGGATTGTCTATAAAAGCGTGTTTTGTTAGTTTTTTTAAAATATTATTTATTTGTTGAATGATTAATCTGCAGATCAGCGCTGACGAGTGGTCAGGCTACATCCTACACCCTGGATATTGCTTGTTATCCACGTTCGAAACCCGTCAGAACTGCTAACGGCGCAACGAATACTGTTAAGTTAGATTAATAATTGGTTTACCATATTTTTATGGGCGCCCATATTCATTGAGAGTTTCTTTAAATATTAGAAAAAATTATTAATGTGCTGTCCGATTATTTTGGGTTTCTTTTCCTTTGACTAAATGAAACTATAGCTAGCAAAAGTCAATACCTCTCCCGGTCTTGAGACAAGATACTTCAATGACGTTGTTAGAACAACTGTCTCACAACTTTCAAATAGGATTGAAAAGCACGCGACCTTTTTTTTTATTGCTTAGTTAGGAACGAGCTCACAGCCCACCTGGCGTTAAGTGGTCACTGGAGCCCATAGACATCTACAACGTAAATGCGCCACCCGCCTTGAGATATGAGTTCTAAGGTCTCAGTATAGTTACAACGGCTGCCCCACCCTTCAAACCGAAACGCATTACTGCTTCACGGCAGAAATAGGCGGGGTGGTGGTACCTACCCGTGCGGACTCACAAGAGGTCCTACCACCAGCTCTAAATATGTTCTGTTTATGAGTATACTATAGTTTAAAAACTAAAAACGCATACATAATTATCAAACCGAATCAACAATTGATTTCATTTTCTTTTATCCTGTCCATATTGATCAGGATATTAGAGCGAAGTTATAAAATTATTCTATTGCCGTCGGTGCTTGATGCGTGTTTTGATTTTCGTGTTAATCGAACTTTTCGAAGTCAATGAACATTACATTTAAAGATTCCATTATATACATCTTTAAATATATAAATGAATTGATGTTCGTTAGTCTCGCTAAAACTCGAGAACGGCTGAACCGATTTGGCTAAATTTAGTCTTGAATTGTGGAAGTCCAGAAAAAGTTTAAAAGGTAAATAAATATGAAAATGCTCGGAATTAAATAAAAATAACAATTTTGTTTTTCCTTTGATGTGTCCCACGTCGGACGGATTCCTTTTGTTTGTTTTAAGTTTATTTTATACAAAAGTTTAGGTCTTTTATTTATCGATTGAGGCACTACGAAGTCTGCCGGGCCAGCTATTATCTAATAAAAGCGTGTTAAAAATCATCTTCTCACACATCAAAATCTCATTTATACACACCTGGATCGTTTTCCATTATAGTAAATTACCTTAAATATAAAGTGTATTAAAACATTGAAACTTTACATATAATATTAAGTTGCACAATATTTTATCGGTTCCATAGCGAGGGGCCAATAACGGGCCTATCCGACAATTCCGTAAACGTGCCAACAGCTAAAATAATACTCAAAGCATTCCCGTTAACAATGTTATTACCATATACACCCGCCAAATGGCGTACACTAATAAGTAAAATGGTAATTTTACACAATAAAAGCAAAATATCTTATATGCTAATCAGGGTACACGCTCGGGCCCACAATTTGTCCGACAAATATATGAAATTGCTTTGCTTATTAAGTCAACATTGGCGAACGGATTTAAAATCGTTGTTTGTGAGAATTTCAATAATGATGGCTTATTGAAGTTATACTTCTTCAGGCGCGTTATGAAAAATTGATGAGAGGGAAATTTTACGATGCGCGCGCACCGTGACACAAAATTAACAGAATGAAGTTGCCCACTAAATCGCTCATTACAATTCATACGACCGAAGTAAATTGGCGAGTCTGAATATAGCCGCATGTGAACTTTCCGAACCGTACCGAGAATTATCGAATTTATACGATGTCAAGAAAAGGGATGTCCAATATGCGTGTTTGAGGATGCTGCTTAATCGATTTTTTTTCAAATTGATTAATATTTAAATAAAAAATAAGAAATAAATTTAATAAAAATAAAGTATAACTTCTTACGCGCGTACATAAGTACACGCACCCTCTTTTTATTTATTGTTTTTATAGGCTCATATATCGATATCGCAGGATCCGACTGATGCATGACCACGACCACTCTGTCAAGAGTGTACGAATGGGAAGAGAGAGGCTCATATCGTTTTGTACAGCTACTAGAAATCATGTTTGAATGCCTCTACCTACCTTCAAACATAAACTCCAAATTTCAGTTGTATTGTCGTAACCTTCAAACGTCTTCAAACTGGAAATCATGACAGTTCTGCGGCAAAAATAGACAAGATCGTGATATCCACTCGTGCAGTCTTGTGTTACGTTCTACCACCAGTTATTAGGTAAATTTATAACTTTTCCTACTCCTTCATCGAGGAAGTCTTTCGTGAAGACGCCTTAAGTATTTCCTTAGAGAGGGTACCGAGAAAAAAGAAGTAATACCTTTTTAATAAATGTGTGATATAGGCCCTTTTTCTACACTTACGAAGTATTCAGTTATGTTTCAACTAGGGGCCCGCTCCGGCCCCGCTCGGGTCTTTAACAAAAATTTCTACGATATTTGAAGTTATTTTATTTATTTAAATAAAAGAAAACTTTTGCGGCATAACTATAATAGTTAGACATATGCTGTCGTGACACTTTTTGTAAATAATAATCTGTTCTACAAAGTCGTAGTACATTATTTCATTCTATCGTTAATAGTTTTAGCAGGGCACGCGATGTAAAGAATATTTAGGTAATTTTTTTATACCTTGAGTTACATTTTTGGGAGTTTTATTAAGGATCTCTAATTTTTTCAAAAAAGATTATAGCCTATGTCGCTCGAGAATAGTGTAGCTTCCAAACAGTGAAAGAATTTTTCAAATCGGTTCAGTAGTTTCGGAGCCTATTCAATACAAACAAACAAATCTTTCCTCTTTATAATATTAGTATAGATAACAACTTGTGTTCGGTGTAACACGACTGAGGATCTTAGCAAGCAATAACGCACACTTTACTTAAAGTTGTAGGTGAACAGTAACAACCTGGTTCCGCGGAAGTCGGGTTCAGTCCTCGCGATCGTAACATTTAACATTAACATTTATTAATTACAACATTAACATATAACAATAACATTTACAGCATAGAACATTTGTACGTGATTGTGGGTATTAAAATGAGTTAGTAAAATCCGGACTTAATATTATAAACAACTACTGCACCCTTGCTTTGTGCTCGCACAACCTGCATTATATGCACCTATTCTCCGCTAAGACACAGCATATTTTATATGGCCAATAGCGTTGTAAGCGCGAAATTCTATTAAACTATTCCCGCAATAAAATGGAATGGTTCTCGAACGGCCTTAGAGTACCTACTAAGTTCCACTTATGTGACCATGGCAGCGCTTTCGCGTATCAGAATTGCAAATAAAGGGAGGTATGTGTGCCAGGAATATGCGCGGGCTTGACTTATTAGTGCCGCGACGTTAGCGCTACGGTCACTCGTGGCGGTTTATCGAACTAAGCATTGCAATGAATTGTAGTTGTTAGTTAGCGTTACGAACGCCCACAAATCAAACTGACTTATAAATAGAGCGTCATGTTAGTTAATTAAAGCTACTTTTACAGTTTGATTTCACGTTTATTACTTGCATTTTACGAATCCTGACGTCTCATATATTTTAAAGTTTTCTCGATCAAAGCCAACTAAGGTGTTATTCTGCAACATTTGAATGTTGTGGTAATTATTGTCGCATGTTCTACAAAAAAATTATACCTAATCTCTTTACGTTTCTTTGCACACAAAAAACAACACATCAACGCTGGTAGTTTGTTTGGTTTTGATAAACATCATCTTTAATAAAGATAGGATTTTTAAGCTATTGCACAACTTTTATCGCGGGCTTTGAGCGCGGCGACCGAATCAAGAGATTCCGTAACGAAAATAAAACCTAACACACATCCACACGTTGCGCTTCTGTAGTGTTTGTGAATAGCACGCGGCGTGACGTCGCACTGAATGCGCATCATGAAAAGTCTGCCCATCTCTCTCTCGCGCGGTCTAGCTTATGAGTGTGAAGGGAGACACTTAATGTTTTGCTTTTGTTAATGTTTATAAATATAGCGTGGTCTTATTGTATTATTGTTTTAATATTAAATTATTATTGTCTAATTATAATTCCATAAGTTGATAAAAATGCTATGCAATAGCTTTACCGCGGCAGTCCCCGAGTGCCACACGTGTTTTTTTTTTTATTTCTTTAGCGAGTTCCTGAATTGTGGCACATCTTAAAAAAAATTTATGAATGTATCCAGAGTCTATCGAGAAACTTCCGCTGTGTAATTCTAAATCTTTATCCAGTCGTACATGGTATAAAGGCAGCTCAGCAGTTGCGATGATCCATTGACTAGACTTAAAATATATTTTTTAGTTTATTTTCGGTTTTATTCAGTACTCAATCAGACATTTATAACACTCTATTTTAATTTATACGATGACCGAATTCGATGTGGTATAAAATAGTACATTGTGCACCAATCAATTAGTAGTAGTTTATTTAAAAATTAAAAAACAGCAATTTTTTTTTTTTTTTATTATGATGGGCGGAGCCCCCCCTACCCCCGGCCAGGGCTTCGCACCTGGACCCCACCGGGGATTCGCTCCTGGACCTCAGCTCGGTACTCCACGAACTTTCGGCCTGGTAGGAGAAAAAATAATATGTGCACCGCGGGAGAAAAGTAGGACATTTCCTCCCGCGTGTAAAATTGCTACCCGAGCCGAAGGCGAGGGTGCCAAATACGCGGGATGAGAATTGGTGCCCAATGTACTATTGTGACGTCACTGTGCATAAAAATGCCTATACTTCATACGATCGGATGAGAAAAACAAATATTATGATATTATATAATTCAAGCAATATTCAAGACAAGGAAGCAAGTACAGTGCATGTTTCACCGAACATCATCAGAGTACTCGTATCATGTACGTATTCATATTTAGATGACTGCCGAGTAGTGAAATGGGTATCGTGCTATTTATACCTTCCGATACGATTTTATATGTAACACGTTTTCTGTTGACCTGAATTGTATATGTGTTCCATAGACCTCCTCCTCCTTGCGTCGATAATCCTCAGTGCTGAGGGTCGTGGCCTCCTCTAATCACTCTCTTCTGCATCATCTTGTGTTCCATAGACACAACCCACTAAATTTCTTGTCGGATCTTATCAGTGGGTTGCGATTCTGCACTGTCCTTGCTAGGAATAGTTAGAAAATTCTCTCAGATTGAGCCCGTGAGCTTACCTACCCGCCCGCGCGTAGTTGGAGTAGCCCTTTAGACTACCAGCGAACAGGTAGGAAAAAAATGTGTTTTAAATACAACAATACTGTTCTGGTTTGATGACCAGGGATAACCAGACCAGGAAAAATTGGAAACTAGTCGAATTTGAGTTCATTAGTCTTGCCTTAACAGTTGCTTAGTGCACTACTATTTAAAACTTAATTTTAATGAAAATAAAATTAGCATGTTTTCTCTCTGAGCGTTCAGAATCCATCCCTTTAACTGTACTGATATTTGGTACTGTTGTTGTTGACATTTCAGGGAAGGTTTCTGTCAGTGTTATCAATTTTTCGGAGATTCCTTGCGAATAGTTTCAAGAAATTGATGATCTTCATACAATTAGCGATAGTGACACATTAATCTATGCGTGCTATGATCACTGTGCGTGATCGGGTTTCTCAAGGTTTCTCTAAAATAATCTTTGATCTTTCGATATCTTTGATGTATCCGGCAGTGTCGATGCACGGACATCGACGATCGCGCGGCGCGGGGGCAGGGAGGAGGACAGCGGCGTTTTTACACCTTCTTCGACACTACGTGCCGCAACGCCACCCGCTACACTTAGTTGTTTTACTCTTTTTATAAATTTACAAAATATTACAGTCCACTCTTTTATTTTATAGCACCGGTCTGCCCCAGAGCAGTCGAAAACTGGCAGAAAGATGGCCCAGTCAAAAATGATTACCAGAGCTCATTATATATTGAGAATTAGTCATCGTATTGAGCCACCGCTTACAGTTTGATATAAGGTAAAACTTTCGAGGGTATTCGAATATCTGAAATGCTATTCTTTCCGATTCTGCTGCATTGCTGCCAAAGCTATCAGCATCGTGCTGCGGTACTATAGCAAACATTATGTTGGGAATAGTTGTACTGATGGTAGCGCATCTTGTGAGTCCGCTTGGGTAGGAACCATCACCCTCCCTATTTCTGCTGTGAAGCAATAATGCATTTGGGTTTGATGACTGGAGCAGAGATTGCACTGTACTCACATCTCAAAGATGGCAACATTTACGTTGTTGATATTTTTCGGCTCTAATAACCACTTAACACCAGGTGGGCCACCAACTCGTCCATTTTAGCAATAAAAAAGGAATACTTATTCCTACAATATTTATTATATAATTTATTATAAAATAAAATATATATCTGATTTAATAAGATTCAATGGTAAACTAATTGTAAAAGAGTTTATGCAAATTAATTCCATAATACAATACTAATTTGAATTTATATTTATAATTTTTTTAAAATCGTATTCGTATCGTTCGATAATCGTACGATAAAAAGCCGTGTTTGATGCGTTTAGCATTTTGCATACATCCAGTTTATAGATAAACGATAAACTCACCGACAGATTTAAGAATATGCGATAGTATAATGATGTAAGAGCCCCGGGGCGCTGTTCATATGTATCGGGAACTGACATCGTAAGTAATAACGGACTTCTGTTGCACAATTTATTGTAATATTTTTGATTGTTAATCTCTCCTAGGGCCGGTAGGTGCAGTGTTTAATGAATAGCCCGGGATTTCAGATCCCGTGATGACTATTTAAATGATGCTTGAGAATAGATTGCTCAGGTTTCTAATTTTTTTTTAGACATTAACTGTAATTGTGCATACTATTCAAGTTGCTGAAATGAAGATGCTGAGGTGGATGTGCGGCGTGACTAGGATCGATAAAATCCGCAACGAGCACGTGCGTGGAAGCCTAGGTGTACGGGACATCGCCGACAAGATGCAGGAGAGTAGGCTGAGATGGTATGGTCAAGTGAAAAGGAAGCCGCCTGACTACGTTGGAAATTTAGCGCTACTGCTCGACCTCCCCGGTCGAAGACCTAGAGGTAGACCCAAGACAAGGTGGAGGGACGTAGTGCTGAAGGACAACAGAGAATGCAATGTTGCTGACGAGGATGTTGAAGACGGAGCGAAGTGGAGGAGTAAAGTCAGGAAAGCTGACCCCATCACCATGTGGGATAAATAGCAGGGAAGAGAGAGATTAACTGAAATTGTGGTGCGGCGTATTTTGAGCTTGGTAGGGTAGGATGTATCCCCGGTCGTGGACGAGCTTGCAGCGCGCACTCTGCGTGCTGTGGGTCTCGTCTGCGGGGGAGTTGCTGGACTTCGACCGGGCGCGTCCGTAGGTGGCGGATCACGGGCCTCTGGGCAATAGTCACAGGGGCATCGCTCCTTCTCTCTCGTTGTGTTACGGCGGGAGAGATTGAGCGACGCGGACCAAAACCAGCATCGGGGGTTACACGCTCTCCTCCCCCTTCACTTGCTGAAGGGTGGTTCTCCTGGAGATGCGAGGGCCTCCACTTTTTCCCTCTTTTCCTTGTTGTTTTATTGTTTTGTTCACACTGTCCTTTGGTTATTTTTATTTATTTATTAATTTAATTTAAGTTTCAATCTGTCTCTTTCTCTTCTTTTGTTTCCGTTCATTGTTTTATTTTACACGATTTTCTATTCTTCTTCTCCTGTGGTTTTATTTTGATTTTATTTGGTTTTATTTTTATCTTCTTTCCTTTTATACCCAATTCTAAGCTCTGACACCCGGCGAGAGAATGAATGGCTGGTGGGCGACCAGTCGCTAGGGTGTCCCAGGGAACCGAACCCTGGGTTAAAAAATATATAAAAAAGATATAAATGTAATGGCTAGTTTTAAAAAGATACTACCCCAGGAGGGTACCTCCCGCTCCGCGGGGGGAGAATCCCTCCGTGCGGCCGACTCGTCGGACGCACGCTGCCCCACGTACTCTGGGGGGGGCAAAAACTGCCTAGACGTCAGGTCCGGGAAGGACGGAGTTCAGAGGAAGATGTCCGAGAAGGACCTTGAAGTAAGCTCCTTAAGAGCCAATGTCGTGTCAGACGATGACATGGCCACAGTCGGTTCGGCCCAATCGTCGACCCGCTCGTCGCCGACACGACGACAGCGGAAAAGGGTCCTTAATATAAGCTCAGACGGGTTGAGCAGCAGCTCCGGTTCGGAGGCTCAGGGCCCGTCAGTTGCGAAGCCCAGAGCCGTGACGCCATCAAAGCGTGGAAGGGGACGCCCTCCGACCACGAGGCAGTGCGTTAGCATGGCTGCTGCCAGGAAGGCGTGCCTTAGGGCCCATAGAGAGGAGAGGGAGTTCACAGAGAGCGCGCGCACCACGCGCCAGAAGAAGAGAGCGGCTGAGGGATCTGTCCCTAAGCCTGATGCCGAGCGTAGGCTCCATCAGAGTGCTGAGGTGGCTCTGACGGTGGCCGCCAAATCTAGTAGCCCGAAGGGCACGTATGTGCGTGCATTGAAGGAGTTGGCGGCCACCGTCAAGGAGGCCACGGAGGACCTTGTGGGCCGCACCGCAACTGAAGAGGCTGAAAGACTGCGTGCGATCAACGCCAAGCAGGAGCAGGAGATCCTACAGCTTCGCAAGGAGCTTGATGAAATTAGGAGGGAGCTGGCTACGGTCTCGCAGGTGCTAGGAAATGCACCAGCCGCAGCCCCGGCCCCAAACACCGAAGAAGAAGAGGAGGAGTTGCGCCTCCAGCGCATTATGCGAGCTGTCGGCACGATGCTCGACGCTCGCTTTGCGGGGCTGGAGGGACGGCTTCTACCGGAGCCGCGAATGCGACCATCGCTAGCGGCGGACAGGCGGAAGAGCCGCGAAAAATCACCGGACCCTCCTATGGTCGTAGACGCTACACTGAATTCGGCACCATTATTGAAACCAGTGCCACCTACAACATCGGCGAAAAAGAGGATACGAGGCCCCAGAAGAAAAGCCACTGCGCAAGTGGCTCCACCTGGAACGCCCACCCTCCTCCCGGCTCCAGCTTCCTTGATCGAGAGCTGGTCAACGGTCACCCGTAGGGGCACTCGGCCGAGGGAGGGAGCAGTGAGGACGGTTCCAGTGGTAGCACCCGCTGAAGCGGGAAAGAAAAACCCGTCCTCTGCAAAGAGGAAAGAGAAAAAGCTGCGTCCTCCGCGCTCTCAAGCTGTTGTGCTCAAGCTGCAGCCGGAGGCTGTAGAAAGAGGACTCACATACCGCAGCGTACTCGCCGAAGCGAGAGCCAAGGTGGACCCCGGGGCACTCGGAATCCCCATCCAGCGCATCCGGTCTGCAGTGACTGGGGCCAAGGTGTTGGTAGTGGAAGGTGCTGATCAGAGCGCCAAGGCTGATCTCCTGGCCCAAAAGCTTCGTGAGGTTCTGTCCGCGGAGGGGGTCATCGTGACCCGGCCAGTGACGACTGCAGCCATCCGCATCAGCGGGCTGGATGACTCCTTGACGCCGGAGGAAGTAGCCGCTGAGCTCGCCCGGATTGGCGAATGCACTCTTGAAGCGGTGAAGATCGGAGAGATCAAGTCTGGCCCAAGTGGGATGGGTCAGGTGTTGGTTCGGTTGCCCGTCGCTGCCGCGACGAAGGTCCTCGCCGTACCGAAATTGAGGGTCGGTTGGAGCGTGCTCCGCGCTCATCTACTAGAGGCTAAGAAGCTACAGTGCTTCCGATGCCATGAGCTAGGGCACGTGAGCGCTCGATGTCCGTCGTCGGTCGACCGCAGCCGTGATTGTTACCGGTGCGGCCAGACCGGCCACGTAGCGTCCGGCTGCTCTCTGGCGCCACACTGTGCTGTATGTGCCTCTGCCGGCAGACCGGCGGATCACGTCTCCGGGAGCAAGGCTTGTGCCAAGTCCCCGAGACCGAGACCTAGAAGAGGAGCTTCCGCTGCGCTTGAGAATGCGCGGAGGCAGCCCGGTACGGCTATGGAGACATCGAATGACGCCCTGTTATGACAGGTGTCCTTCGATTCCTGCAGGGGAATCTCAATCACTCTGCCAGAGCTCAGGACCTTTTGTTCCAGAGCATGGCAGAGGGGTTGACCCATCTTGCGGTGGTCGCCGAGCCGTATCGGGTTCCTTCGAGCCCCGATTGGGCAGCCGATTTGGAGGGCCGAGTGGCTATCATCCGACGTTGTTGTGTAGGTGCTCCGCCCAGGTTCGACGTTGTCGAGAGAGGTTGCGGCTTTGTTGCTGTCCTCTGGGCCGAGGTATTCATATTGGGAGTGTACTTCTCCCCAAACAGGACGCTCGCCGAGTTTGAGGTTTTTCTCAGCGAGCTCAGCCGCGTCGTTGGGAGGTCGCACTCCCAACGGATACTCGTTCTCGGGGACCTTAACGCCAAGTCATTGGCTTGGGGATCCTCGAGGACGTGCCCCAGAGGTAGGGCGGTGGAGGAGTGGCTGGTCGGAAGCGGTCTTCTCGTCGTCAATCGTGGCGCAGAACTCACGTGC
This sequence comes from Bombyx mandarina, assembly GCF_030267445.1. Lineage (NCBI taxonomy): Eukaryota > Metazoa > Arthropoda > Insecta > Lepidoptera > Bombycidae > Bombyx > Bombyx mandarina. The sequence goes on from NC_143210.1 coordinate 11,133,696, forward strand.
GTGCGACGTTTGGGCGGGTCCGTGGTTGACGTTACATTTGCCACGCCTGACGTGGCGAATCGCGTACGCGGTTGGGCCGTGATAGTCGGCGAGGAGACGCTCTCCGACCACCGCTACATTCGTTTCGGTGTCGCAGTGCCTCCGGCGGAGTCTATCCAGGGCTCTTCCTTGCTCGGCGGTGGCGGCGCGGGGGGTCCTCGTTGGGCCCAGAAGCGCCTCAACGTCGAGAGGTTGTGTGAGGCGGCTGTAGTCCAGGCATGGCGTCTTGACTCGCTTGGTGAGCCAGCGGACGTGTGCGAGGGGGTGGAGCATCTGCGCGAGGCGATGTCGCGGGTGTGCGACGCCGCTATGCCTCGCATTAGAGCTCTCGCTCCTAAACGCAGAGTCCACTGGTGGACTGAGGAGATCGCTAGCCAGCGCCGGTTGTGCGACGTCAGTCGTCGCGCATACCAACGGTATCGACGTCGAAGAACGCACCGGGACCCCGATGAGGAGGACCGACTGTACGAGGTGTACAGGATGGCCATAAGGGCCCTGCGCGTGGCTATCGGGGAGGCGAAGGAGGCTGCTTGGAACGACCTACTAACTTCGCTCGACTGTGATCCGTGGGGGCGGCCCTACAGGCTGGCGCGCAATGTGCTCCGCCCTTGGGCCCCCCCCGCAACCAGCACCCTGCCGCCGGAGACATTGCAGCGGGTAGTCGGGGGTCTGTTTCCGGATTTTACCGGGACGGCCTTCGTCCCCCCTGTGATGACGACGATGCGGGTTGCTGATGGCGGGGAGCCTGCGGACGTTTCGCAGGCGGAGTTTGAATCGGCTGTGCAGAGGATGCGGGCGAAGCGCACGGCTCCCGGTCCCGATGGGATCTCGTCCCGAGCGTGGGCGCTCGCCTTGACGGGCGATGGTTTGGGGCCTGCTCTCCGAAGGCTGTTCAGCCGGTGCCTCCGTGAGGGCAGGTTCCCAGAGCCATGGAGGACTGGTCGGCTCGTCCTTATTCCTAAGGAGGGTCGGCCACGTGACGAACCGAACGGGTACCGCCCAATCGTCGTGCTGGACGAGGCCGGTAAGCTCTTCGAGCGCGTCATCGCTAATCGCCTTGTCCAGCACCTGGAAAACGTTGGGCCTGATTTGGCTCCTAACCAATACGGTTTCCGGAGGGGTCGCTCGACCGTGGACGCGGTCTTGCGTGTCCGCCATCTCTCCGATTGTGCGTGCTCCGAGGGGGGCGTGTTGTTGGCTGTGTCGATTGACATCGCCAACGCCTTCAACACGATCCCCTGGAGCACGATCGTGGAATCACTTCGGTTTCACCGCATCCCCAATAGTCTCCGCACCCTGATAGAGGACTACCTCTCAGGGCGGAGCGTGATTTTCCCCGAGAGAAGAGGATGGGGACGAAAAACGGTGTCGTGCGGGGTCCCACAGGGGTCGGTATTGGGACCACTCCTGTGGGACATCGGTTTCGACTGGGTCCTCCGCGGTGCTGGCCTGCGTGGCGTCGACGTGGTGTGCTATGCCGACGACACGTTGGTGACGGCTCGCGGAGCTGACTACAGGACCGCAGCGATCCTTGCAACGGCGGCGGTCTCCACCGTCGTTAGCCGCATTCGGAGACTAGGCCTTGAGGTGGCCCTCCACAAGTCTGAGGCCGTATGCTTTCACCCGGTTCGGAGAGGACCCCCTCCGGGCGCGACGCTCATAGTCGGTGGAGTATCGATCGCTGTCCAGCCGAAGCTCAAATATTTGGGCATCGTGCTGGACAGTCGATGGCGCTTCGACCACCATTTTGGTGAGTTGATTCCGAGGCTACTGGGCATGGCAGGTGCGTTAGTCCGTCTTCTGCCCAACGTTGGTGGTTGCAGCGTCGGTGTCCGACGCCTGTACCTGGGGGTCGTGCGCAGTATGGCCTTGTATGGCGCTCCCGTGTGGTCGCCCACACTCTCCACACGCAATGCGGCGCTGCTGCTCCGAGCTCAGCGGGCGCTCGCGGTGAGGGTCATCAGGGGGTACCGTACGATCTCCCGAGAGGTCGCCTGCGCCCTCGCTGGTTCCCTTCCTTGGGATCTCGAGGCCGAGGTATTGGCTACGGTATACCGGCGCAGGACACAGTCCCTGGGTCGGGGACGGATACCCGGCCTGTCGGCTGTCAGTCGGTGGAGGCGTGCTGCGCGTCATCTGGCGTACGCTAAATGGAGGGAGCGGTTGCTGGAGGAACTTCATCAAACCTCAGCCACCCGCCGGCGCACTCTCGAGGCCCTGGTGCCCGTGCTGGAGACATGGTCAGATCGGCGACACGGCGTGCTCTCCTTCCGCCTTACGCAGGTCCTCTCGGGGCATGGCTGCTTCGGGAGGTACCTGTGGAGGGTTTGCAGGAGAGAGCCACATCCGGGTTGTCACCAGTGCGGGCATCCGGATGATGACGCTCAGCACGCACTCGAAGCGTGCCCGCGTTGGGAGCACCCGCGGCGAGATCTCATCGCGGTGCTGGGGAGGGACCTCTCCTTGCGGGCTGTCATTGCCCGCATGCTAGAGGACGAGAGTTCGTGGGAGGCCATGGCCAGATTTTGCGACCTGGTCATGGCCTTCCGCGAGGCTGAGGAGCGCGAAAGGGAGTGGAATCCCTCTTCGGCTCCTCAGCGAAGAAGGCGGGGTGGGCGACGCGGGCACGATGCTCCCGTTAATCTCCCGTAGGGACTGTTGGGTACTGGGTGCGGGGGCGCCCGGTGCTCTGCTGTCGGTTCCGTGGTGAGGCGGCGCAAGGTGGCTCCTATGCGCCACTCACGGTGTCTCCTGAGACGACGTCCTGCGGGATCTTCCCGGGGATTGGATCCCGTCCTATTGTCAGGATGGGTACCGGCGACGGCGAGCCTGCGGCGCGCATTGTGCGGTACCGTAGGTTTCGTGGAGTCGGAGTGGTGGAGCTCGATGGGGTTTAGTCGGTAGTCGGTTTTGCGGGGCGGGTCCTGCGTGGTAGACGCCGCGCAGCGCCTCGCGCGCCTTTCTCAAGGCGTAGTCTCCAGGTAGGAATTGGAAGAAGAGGAGGACTTTGGTCTTCCTCTTCTCCCTCTTCTTCTCTGGAGGCGCCGGAGTCCGACATAACCCGGTCTATTACCCCTCTCGACCGGGTATCCGTAAATGGATTCCCCAGCGTTAAAAAAAAAAAAAAAAAAGGGTAGGATGTATCATCCTACGTAATCCTACCATAAAATAGTACCAGTTAGATGGCTAGTAGCGGTTATATGTATCGGGCTATGATAATGACTTTGTCTATGGGTAGCCAGTGAAATTTCTTCGAAGGATAATCAAGACTTTGTATGTGGAGAGTTAAGAGTCACTGATTGATACACGGCTTACGCGTCGATATTCCTTCATGAACGATGGGGGGTATACGGACTCAGAGAACGAAGAGCGAAGTATTTCAATTTTAGAGTTTATTATTTCCTGGGTAAGGCTCTTTTTTTTTATTGCCTTTGTAGGCAGACGAGCATACGGCCCACCTGATGGTGAGTGGTTACCGTCGCCCATGGACTTCAGCAATGCCAGGGACAGAGCCAAGCCGCTGCCTAGCCGGCACCCACCTCGAGACCGTTCTAAGTGCCAGTTTTATAATACGGCTGCTCCATCCTTCAAACCGAAACGCATTACTGCTTCACGGTAGAAATAGGAAGGGTTTCACCAGCGATTACGCAAATTATAATTTATACACGTAGGTATTCCGTATATATGCATTTACATATCATCATAGTCGGACGAGCTTCCAGCTTACCAAGTGTCAAGAGGATAATGAAACTCTTAGATACCACGACATGAATCTCATGACGTCATTTATATGACGTCACGCGTCATTGAACACGCGTCGCTTCAGAAACAAAGTAATCGACAAGCGACCGTTCAAAATGAGACACAGCCTCATAAACATAAAATTACAAAATAGAGCAATTTCGTGTTTACAATACACGTGAAGTACAGCGAGTTAACGTACGATTAATCTGAACGAAAGATCTGTATTAAAACGAATTTAGTGGCTTCGCGCTAAATGGCAATTAGTGTTACGCAAACCGCTCGACAAATAGACGGCTCATATTGTTACGGCTCTGAATACGTGCAGATACAATTATTGCATGTAGAATGTGTACGCAGACACAGATCACTTAACTAACCGCAGTTTATGAATGTATGGATAGATATTTGAGTGTCTAATTACAGATGGAGGAGCATATGAGTGGAATCAAGGAACATAGTCCAAACAAAGGTGCTCCGTAAAGGTCACGATTGAGGAACACAATGCAAGGTGGAGGAATCATAGAAGAGCATTCTCGAATTAATCTATACTAATCTATACTTCTATACTAATATTATAAAGAGGAAAGATTTGTTTGTTTGTTTGTTTGTTTGTTTGTATTGAATAGGCTCCGAAACTACTGAACCGATTTGAAAAATTCATTCACTGTTTGGAAGCTACACTATCCCCGAGTGACATAGGCTATTTTATAATATATAATAATTAATAATACGGCCCATTGAGCAGAAGGGTCATAGACGTAATGGCAAGCGCAGTGTGGGACAGTCACTTACCAGATGGACCCGATGACCTTGTGAACATGGCTAGGTCACATTGGATGCAGGTCGCATTGAACCGACCGCACTGGATATCAATTGGAGAGGCCTACCAGGAGCGGACAGTAGATAGGCTAAGAAGATGATGATGATTCTCGAATTATTAAGCGATTTGAAATGTCTTGCATCAATTGCATATAGTATCCTTCGTAAGATCTTCCGCCGTGACTGATACATTAATAATGTCGTTAAATTGTTGTCCGGATAATTGGTTTTCTAAATACATTAATATTTTGTTCTAAAACTGTCGTGTCAATAGCGGATAATGTAGTTATCTCGTTAGCTTTGAATCAACTTAGTAGTAGGTAATATACGTTTAACTTTTCTGTAATTAAATACGATGCAATTAAAATTCAGGGCTATGTCATGATATTTTAATATTTTACTATATTATACTATAATATTTTAATAGCTCACTACTAACTTACGGTATTTTACCGTTACTAAAATCCATACATGTCACAAAATTAATGCGCTAAGAAGATGATTTTTACTAAATTCCCATTCGTGAAACTATCACATTTTTTGACGCCTTATCGACATAAAACGTAAAATTTCACATAATATGTAGTAAGTATGCCAAATGATACCGTTTTATTTTTTAGGAACAGTCTTATAGTGAGATCGATAAGATTAATGCACTCATTTAGTAGAGTTTAACCAAATAGAGAAAGCACATGTGAAGTAAACAAATATCAAAAAACCGCGATAAGGGTGTGTCCACACGGCGACACGTACGATGGTCGTGAGCTCAAGTTGCACAACCTTCTCGCTGTGTAGTGTGTCTAGGGTTTTACTAAAATTAGGGATAATTTACTAACCAATAGACACAGCCGACTGAGTTTCTCACCAGATCTTCTCAGTGGGTCGCGATTGCGATCCGGTGGTAGATTCTGCGAAACATTTCTCTTGTTAGGGCTAGAGTTAGCAAATTCTATAGGGTTGAGTCCATGAACTCACTTACCCGTCCGGGCGTAGTTGGAATAGGTTCGAATAGGTAGGGCAAAAAGATAAGTTGCAAGGCTATCATCAACTTCGATTTAAAGGGAAGAACACTGCTGTAGCACTGCAATTGAGCATTCGTCTAATAAGATCTGATCGTCTTAAAGAGGTATAGTAAATCCAGCTTCTATAAGTAAAACTTACGAATGAAAAGACAATACAATCAATAGGATTAAGCCTGTGAAAGAATGAGATCACCACCACCACTACTCTACCTATTTCTGCCGTGAAGCAGTAATGCGTTTTGAATTGTAGGGTTGTACTATTAAAATTGAGACCTTCGAATTCTTGTCTCAAGTTGGGTGGCGGCATTTGCTTTGCAGATGTCTATGGGTTTCGGTACTTAACAGCAAGTTGACCGTCAGTTCGACAAGTTGTGTAATTAAAGTAGTCTCAAGGTAAGTAAGTGGCATCGTCATTAATATGATATCAGAGCCGAGTATATATTCTAGAGTATTCTACTGGTGGTAGGGCCTCTTGTGAGTCCGCGCGGGTAGGTACCACCACCCTGCCTATTTCTGCCGTGAAGCAGTAATGCGTTTCGGTTTGAGGGGTAGGGCAGCCGTTGTAACTATACTTGAGACCTTAGAACTTATATCTCAAGGTGGGTGGCGCATTTACGTTGTAGATGTCTATGGGCTCCAGGAAGGTGGGCTGTGAGCTCGTCCACCCATCTAAGCAATAAAAAACGGTAATTAATACGCACCTAAAAACGAATGGTCCCACATTGAACCGAGGCATTGTCACCCCGGTATAATGTGACAATAATAAAAGTTTAACGCGAATGCAACAATCGTCCGATCTCGCGTCGTGACCGTCTGAGTTAAATGGACATGTGGAGTAACGTACGGGTCACAACTAACGGAGAATCGCCTCAGACGGTAGCTGCATTTAAAGGGAAACACATCGATGATTAAACTAACGAGGGATTCAATTAGGATTCAATTTTCCCGTATTCCCCCCCACCCGGTCTTTTTTCTTAAGTGTCGTTAAGGCGTCTAGCTGTTTTACCAGAAAATGGGCGACGGGGTTCTCTGAGCCTATACCAGTGCACCGCGATCATCAATCGGATCGTAAGCAAAAACCACAATTCACCTTCTTCTGCAATTGAAGTCTTACTATTCATCGTGGCCTAAAAGATAAGACACCCGATTTCCTCGTATCGAGCGCATGATACCGATGTTCAAACCCGGCAGACTGGTGCCAATTATTCTTATGAAATACACACCTTACGCGTATTCGCGAATCACTTCTATGAAGGAATAAATAATATTGCGTGAGAAAAACATATTAAAATAAAATCATTTTTTTTTATGTAACAGCGTAACAGGTTGTAGGGCGTCTTGAGGCCTGCACGGATAAAAACCACCATCTTGCCTCTTCCTGTCGCGAAACATGGAAGGATTTTAACGATGGAAGGATTACTGGTGGCCCGGAGACCTTTCCAGTTTCACCGGGACAGTTTGGCCAGCAAGGCTCAGCCAGGAGGGGTGGGATTTGTTAACAGCTGCCCGAGCGCCTTCGAAGGAGCCATAAGAACTCAAGAGCAGCTGCTTCGCGAATTAATCTACTATCGGATCGGAATCGTGACATGCTGAGAAGATCCGTTGAGAAACTCAGCGGGCTGATGCATGAGTTATACATGGTTGCACGTCGAACTCTTTGTCGAGTTCTACGAGTACGGTTACCAGGGTTCCTAAGCCTGCTCGTAGTATTAGAGCTGAAGGTGTCTAAATCAGTGGATCTAATGGATCCGTAAGGACGTGGGTAATCCTTTCCTACTCCTTTCGTACTCAGGTCTCAAAATTGCGATATCTTGAGAATTCGAGGAAAAAATGGATAAAAAATAAAATAAAATTTGTTGGAATAAACGTCCGATAATAAGCGAGTAATAGAGTTGGAGTAGTAACACTCAAAAATTAATTTGAAAGACATTAGACAGATTTTACGCGCGCTCTATCTCTGATTATGGCGCTAGAAATTTCGATGTAGCATCCGATGTTACGAGTATAATATAAATAATGAAAATGAGTATTTTTTTATTTCCCATTCAGGCAGACGAGCATACGGCCCACCTGATGGTGAGTGGTTACCGTCACTCATGGATGTCAGCAATGCCAGGGGCAGAGCCAAGCCGCTGCCCATGGTCTATAATACGCTATGAAAATTAAAAAAAATCACAAATGCAAACCGACGATATTGCTCATACCAACAACGCTTATATTCAATTGCTATTACTAATGGTTTAGACAGTAACAATTGCCGTATGCTTTGGTGTAACAAAGTAATTGTTTAAGCGAATTGAGGTCGATTGTTTGTCTAACCGCTTGCGAGTTTGATAGGAAAATTGGACGATGGTATGTATTAATGCAACGTTCACTGTTAAAGCGATTTCAGACTAAGAATATTGAAAGCTTAATGTCACTTCTTATACATAATGAGGTGAAAGTGTCTAGGAACGGGTTTTTTTTTCCACAGGAGAAATCTCGCCGGATCCCGAATATGTAGGAAACGAACCTCACTAAAAACTCCTGCCGCTCACAGCCGACGCCCTACCCCGGACCGGGCGGGAACCCAGTCGGAGCTATTGAGACAGGGTTTACGCAGAGCATATTAGGAACGCTAGACTGCTTCGACGGCAAAAAAATTCAAGGCTTTTTTTGTTGCTGTCTATTCTAGTAACCTTGAGGGGTTATTCTAGATTCACCGAACTAGTTGCTGAGCTCGCAAGACTCAAGCCGGCAGTGTTGCTAAGCACTGGCCCTAGAAAGAGCGGTACTTCGCAGAATCTACCACCGGATCGGAAACGCAACCCACTGAGAAGATCCGGCGAGAAACTCAATGGGCTGTATCTATGGGTTAATTTACTCGTCGAGCCCTTCGTCGCAAACGACGGGTTCGGCGAGGAAGCTTTTCTAATATCATGGGAAGACCGATGAACTTATCCACTGTTGTGTTAATAAGTATGTTACACATTTAAAATGTCATATAATATCAAGTCGATAAGCTTCTAACAAAACTTCCTGAAGGCAAAAAAATTAATAGAATTTTGGTTGATTATTTATTATCTTGATGGGAAAATATTCTGTAGAGATTTGCTTAGATCTTCATCCAACTTATTTATACATTGCTTTACAAGTACTAAAAGACCGATTTTTAAATGAGATATATGTATTGTCCGATCGTACTAGTGCGTTGAAACTTAAATAAAAATTTTGCCTCACTTTCATTGCAGGCAACGCTCCGTCTTCGTAATACTACAATACAATCTAAGTATAATATTTTATAATACTGTATTGGTATAATATTCAAGGCTCGCCGGTCTATAACCACAATGTGAGCAGATAATCAGGTGTTACCCGGTACCCTATAAAACGTAAAATGCAAACAGCACGGGACCTAGCACGTACAGGGTGATTTATTTTGAGAATTGAAAAAAAAAATCCTTACCACTTATAATTGACATAAGTACTTCGAGATGTATATATCGAATGGTAAAACGCTATTTTCTTTAAGCGGCATTTTTGCAACATTACAGAAGAGTCATTTAAAATTTGGAAAGAATACCATACCAAAAATCTCCTTCAGCTATTTCAATGTAACAAACTTAATTGAAGTTCAATTAAAAACATTGAACTATTGATGCTAATCTATGTATATAAAAATGAATTGCTGTTCGTTAGTCACGCTAAAACTCGAGAACGGCTGGACCGATTTGGCTAATTTTGGTCTTGAATTATTTATTAAAGTCCAGTGAAGGTTTAAAAGGTAGATAAATATGGGAATGCTAAGAATTAAATAAAAATAACGAACGAATTCCTTTTGTTTGTTTTATGTTTATTTTATACAAAAGCTTAGATCTTTTATTTATCGATTGAGGCACTACGAAGTCTGCCGGGTCAGCTAGTATTAAATAAGACGAACCTTAGTTACTATGATAAATGTCGCGTATTAAGCGAAATGTCGCTTAAACCAAATAGCCTTTCACCATCGATATTATTCTAGTATTCTCTTCAGTCTTCGCGACTAGGTGACATGATTATAACTACTTTTAATCTGGATGGACTATGTCCACGAAAACTGCCAATCGCTAATTTTTTGGAACGTAGTTCCTTATGGGACGATGCGGAGGGATACCCTAATCGGGAAAAAACGTCCGTAACGTAAGATTTTTATTAGTAGTGCACACACTGTACGGCTTAACTTTGTAATAACGTATAAAAAATAACATGTTTTTTTATCATTCATTGACCACGATCTCAGAGCGTTCGTTTGCGCAATACACTAACTCTTATGTAAACAGCCGTGAATGAATTGTACCACAATAAGTTCGCACGTTACCGAATGACCGTGGGTTGTTGCGAAGCCTCCAGTTTTATTTTCTTTATACCTCGAAATTTCTTTATACCTTAAAATTAATATTTTTATAATAAGGAACTTCGTTCTTACCCGGTGTCCCATGACACCACACATCTTTTTAATTATGTATCTACCTTCGTTCGTACACGGGCGAAGAGAAGGTTATTAATGATACGAACGTAACCACTATATTAAGAATATAAGTGAGTTACTATATCGTTTTTCTGTATAGTAATCAAAAAGTGTATTCATCTACACCTAGGGATAATTGTTTTACGGTTTGCCTTACGTCGATTTTCATAGGAACAGGTAATGACAAGTTAAGAATTTAGATTTGGATAAACTGTCACCAAATGACATTAGGGAAGTTGGAATAGTTCCATGATTTTTTTTATTAAAAATAAGCACGTTTCTCTGACTAGGCTTCTAGAAGTTTCAGTAGGTATTTTATTGTATTAAATTGCGATTAAGGTCTGGTTTAAAAGAATACTACACATGACAAGCAAGAAGAAAAATTTTGCGTTTATTTTAATTAACAGTACTCTTCGTAAGACGGCTGTCGAGAAATCGTTTCCGAAAACGAGCACGCAATGTAACAAAAATCAAAGGTCGACGGCCTCATGGGACGCTAGGTTATCGACCTTTTGCTTTTGCATTACAGAGCGGTTACACCATATTTTTTATTTTTTATTATTGCTTAGATGGGTGGACGAGCTCACAGCCCACCTGGTGTTAAGTGGTTACTGGAGCCCATAGACGTCTACGACGTAAATGCGCCACCCACCTTGAGATATCAGTTCTAAGGTCTCAAGTATAGTTACAACGGCTGCCCCACCCTTCAAACCAAAACGCATTAGTGCTTCACGGCAGAAATAGGCATATTTGCAAAGCGGCGATTGTACCTATGAAACGAATGTTTCAATCATTCCGTCAATTACTGTGCTAGTATTTATATATTAATTATTATTCGTAGGTGCACACCTTTTTTGTATATATGTACGTAAGTCTGTGATAAAGAACAAATATATTCAAGTGAACACGGTAAACGGCGATAAACGTTGAATTGTGTTGTCAGTAAAGCGATTGAAATGTCAGCGTGGATATACCGAGGTAGCGGCATAGGTAATGTAATCATGACATTAAGACGTGTCCATCTATGCATCACACGATTTCACGTGAACAAGTTGTATTAGTGTAACTTTGTAAATGTTATTCGAATGTTATGCTGTGTTATAGTTTATTAAAAAAAAAAGATTTTTTCCTTAATGTAATGCAAAAATTTTTTTAGTAAATTAAGAGTTGAATTTAAATGGATAATACAATGTTATTAAGCTGTTAAATACTATTTATAGGCAGACGAGCATACGGCCCACCTGATATGGTGAGTGGTTACCGTCGTCCATGGACCTCAGCAATGCCAGGAGCAGAGCCAAGCCGCTGCCTACCGCTTAATACTCTCCACAATCTTCGTTTGAAGAAGGACATGTCATAGCGCTCGAGAAACACCGTGGAGGGGAGCTTATTCCATAGCCGGATGGTACGTGGCAAAAAAGATCTCTGGAAACGCACTGTGGATGACCGCAATGGCTCGAGGTAGTATGGATGAACTCTACTCCGGTGGCGGGCGGTGCGATGGTAAAAACGAGATGCCGGTATTATTACCACTCCTAATTTCAATCGCATTAAATTGGTAGTCTCATAATATATACACATGTATAGGGAATAAAACCGATGCCATTACCTTCCATAAAAAAAACCGATAAACTTTTTTATTACCATCATAGGCAAACTAGGATACGGTCACTCTGAACACAATCCCTCATATACATCAACAATACCAGAGGCACATTTAAGGCGTTGTCTACTGCAGGTGTTTATGTAAATGTTTATTCGGCTTGAGCTTGTTTGACAAACGCACACAAAGTACATTACATGAAATTTTATTTCATTAATTTATGGAATTGTAAAATGTATTTTTTTGCCTGAAAATATCGTGCTTTTGAGTACATCGCGGGGCATATCTAGTCATCAATAATTTAACAGAACACGTCCTACAATAGACGACTATTTTATAACTAAAGTGGAAGCTTTGCTTGTATTTAAAAATTCTTCTAAGTGTCAGTTTTATAATCAATCAATCAATCAATCAATAGGCAGGGTGGTGGTACATACCCGCGCGGACTCACAAGAGGTCCTACCACCAGTAATTACGCAAATTATAATTTTGCGGGTTTCATTTTTATTACACGATGTTATTCCTTCACCGTGGCAGCCAATCGTGAACATTTGTCGAGTAAGTATTTCATTAGAAAAATTGGTACCCGCCTGAGATTCGAACACCGGCGCATCGCTCAACACGAATACACCGGTCGTCTTATCCATTAGGCCACGTTGTTTCTATTATGTGTGTTTAGATTTTTTTGAGTCTATGGGCAATTTTAATGAATTTTTTGAATATCATTCCCAAACTGAATCACACATAAATCTATGAACTACAAATTATAATTTAATCATCAACCATCATGCTCATTAAACAGATATTGTTCTAAATAAAATTAATCAGATACAGTTATATCAATAAAAGAACACGCTGTATAGTTCACAAAAATCCACGAAATACGATTTAATTTAATCATCAACCATCATGATCATTAAACAGAATTTGTTCTAAATAAAATTAATCAGATACAGTTATATTAATAAAGGAACACGCTGTATAGTTTGTATCGCTTACGGTACATTGTCCTTCGAGATATCGTGGGCGCTACCGCTCGCCTACGGATACGGACACGCGTGTGCGAGCTCTCTCTGTTGCAAGGTGCACATTTAATATTATTTTAGTACCGATTTACGTTTGCACGGACAAAGTCAACTAAAACTTACTTTCATTATCATCTCTTACAACTATAACTAATAAAGGCGAGATCGGGAAGTGATTTTTGTATTTTCCCTACAAGTCTGAGTAGTTTTCGAACTGAAAAAGCTCAGAATAAAGCTAATAAACTAAATGCGTTTCGGTTTGAAGGGTGGGGTAGCCATTGTAACTATACTAAGATCTTAGAACTTATATCTCAAGGTGGGTGGCGCATTTACGTGGTAGATGTCTATGGGTAACAGTAACCACTTAACGCCAGATGGGCTGCGAGCTCGTCCACCCATCTAGGCAATAAAAAAAAGCTACAAAAAGCATTTTACTGGACAAATACGGTTGCATGTCTAGAATTTATCTTAAAAGTTAAGCCTATTAAATGCTATTTTCTCAACTACGACCCAAACGGTGTCTTTGTTCATCAAAAAACAAGAAATCTATGTAAAAAAGAATATATAATTTGTCAATTAGGGGATTTTTTAAAAATTCCATCTCTTATGTGGATGTCATTATTGGCCACGTTGCCCGCAGAGGTGTAGCCAACTTGGGACGTCTGATGGTCACTGGAAAAGTAGAAGGAAAACGTCCTAGAGGCCGGAGCCCCAAACGTTGGTCCGACCAGATATCCAAGCAAACCAGCGGACCACTTAGCGCTGCACTACACCAGACAACTGACCGGAACCGATGGAGGTTGGCAGTCGACAGGCTGAAACGGAGACCCTCAGCAATGAGGGAGCGATGGAGAAGAAAGAAGTGGATGTTGTCAATTTCTTAATGTCACTAAGAAGCTACACCATGTAATAATCACGATGATGTGCATGCTATTTAATAAAAATTCAAAAAAATGGGTGGTGTTTCATTAAAAATCGAAACGAGTGACAGTATGAGGTATTTAAAAAAAATGTATTGGTAATGTAATTGTTTGCAACTCTTGTTGCTTCTAATTAAATAATTTATCTAGTGCAACTCAGCCAAACACGTGCATTAGTGTTGTATTAAACATCTTCTAGTACATTAAATAAATATTTACACACTCACACGCATACTATTACTATTGGTAATGTAATTGTTTGCAACTCTTGTTGTTTCTAATTAAATAATTTATTCTGTGCAACTCAGCCAAACACGTGCATTAGTGTTGTATTAAACATCTTCTAGTACATTAAATAAAGATTTACACACTCACACGCATACTATTACCAAACATAAATTAGATACAAATTAAGTGTAACATAATTTTATTCAGCCAACAAAACACCTATTTTCATTCACAATATTCTACAAACAGTATATTTTGAATAGATTTTACGACCGTTAATATATAACTTTAAGTCTGTATGGAATGCGAGAATGTCATGCGTGCCCCTCCGTGAGGTTTGCTAACGAATTAATTTTATTTATGAGGATCAAAACTCTTTGAAATGCTGATTCGGTGCAAGGATTTCGAAACATATCGGAATATAATATGTATTTTAGAATATCAGTGTAAATGAGGCTCTTACTGTACTGAGTTTTCTTTTTTATTGCCCTTGTAGGCAGACGAGCATACGGCCCACCTGATGGTGAGTGGTTACCTTCGCCCATGGACTTCAGCAATGCCAGGGGCAGAGCCAAGCCGCTGCCTACCGCTTAATACTCTCCACAAGCCTCGTTTGAAGAAGGACATGTCATAGCGCTCGGGAAACACCGTGGAAGGAGCTCATTCCGTAGCCGGATGGTACGTGGCAAGAAAGACCGCTGGAAACGCACTGTCGATGAACGCAGCGGTTCCAGATAATATGGATGAACTCTAACTTTATGGTAGCATAACTAACCAAACTTAGTATTTTGTATGATTTTTGCGAGTCGTGACATGATTAATACTACTTTTACTACTATCCGTGTCGTTTGTGACCACGAAAATTGTTAAGTATTTGTAAAAATTGTAAAAGTAATTTTAATCTATACTAATATTATAAAGAGGAAAGATTTGTTTGTTTGTTTGTTTCGAATAGGCTCCGAAACTACTGGACCGATTTGAAAAATTCTTTCTCCATTAGAAGCCGACATTGTCCCTGATGAACATAGGCTACTTTTTTATTTATTTTTTTATTTTTTTATTATTTTGGTTTCATGTGTGTTTTAATGTTTCCGAAGCGAAGCGAGGGCGGGTCGCTAGTTTAAAATAAAATTGTTTAAATGGAATTTATCGCAGGCAGACTAACAACCCAATTCACCATTTATTTATAATGCCTATACCACAGATATCGGCACCGTAATGGTAATACTTGGTTTTCGTTCCTTGCAGTTAACCTCGCGGAGTTTTGACAGTGCCAATGATAGGTGACAGGACAATGATACCGGCAATCTGAAGTAATGATGAAATTATTTTGATTATGGGGTACAGTTTTATCACGCCCTGTATACAGCGCATACAGGGTGTATTATAATATCAGTTTGTCATGGAAGTCTTGGTAAATACCTGTAAGGAAAATTGAATACCTATCAGTGGGACCATATTTTAGGCAACGACGACTTACATGACGACAAAGTGTACAGTTTGTCTTTTTTGCTTAGATGGGTGGACGAGCTCACAGCCCACCTGGTGTTAAGTAGTTACTAGAGCCCATAGACATCCACAACGTAAATGCGCCACCCACCTTGAGATATAAGTTCTAAGGTCTCAAGTAAGTTACAACGGCTGCCCCACCCTTCAAACCGAAACGCATTACTGCTTCACGGCAGAAATAGGCAGGGTGGTGGTACCCACCCGCGCGGACTCACAAGAGGTCCTACCACCAGTAAAATCATTGTCCCATTCTTTGTCCCCCGACTGTGTCATTAACCTTCAAATTTGTTTGAAATAAGTTGCGGGGCTATGAAATATGAAATGTTATTTGAATTTGAAAATAAATGTGGGTAGGTTGAAAATTAATATGGTTTCTGATTGGATCAAAATTTATTATTATTCCACATCCGATTTGAAAACGGCAATGTATTTCGTCCACTTCAAGAACAAACATATAATCAATTAATTCGTGTTCAAACTCGTTAGCACTGATTGCAATTTACGTTATCATAGGTAAGATCCTATGATAACTAGGGGAACATATTTTTAAATGTTTTTAACACTAATGATACCAACACTGACTGGTGCCTGTTTCTACCATTAACGGGTACACGACAAGTATCTATTACTACAAATAAACAAAACAAAAAATATAGTATAATAACTGTAGAATAATTGGTAAGAAAAAGTCAAGAAGTCAAATGTGCAAAAGCAATAATACGTGTTATTTATTGAAAAGCAAAAGTTCAAAATGGATCGTTTGACCCATTATGGTATGTTTAGTGTTAAACGCCTAACACGAGTGGTCGTGATCGGTATGTAGTGTTGGAGGGGGCTGACTTGACGCGTCTCATGATGTCCCGCCATTTCTCCCTGCTCGAGGCCATCCTACTAAGCTAATTTAGGGTATTAATTTTACGGTTTGGCTATGGTAAGCAGCGGCTTGGCTCTGCCCCTGGCATTGCTGTCGTCCATCACATCGACGGTGACCACTTACCATCAGGTGGGCCGTATTCTCGTCTGCCTAGAAAGGCAACAAAAAAAACGGTATTCATTAAAGGGGTAAAAAAGAGAAGCTTCTCGATTATGTTCTCGTTTCCGTAAGTTAAGTTGAGAATCATAGTTTTGTAAAGAGATTTAGTCGCTGCCTCTATCGAGTTCTTAAATCTTCTGGATTAACAGAAGATCGTGATTTATAGTTCTTATCTAACTGTTAGTCACACATAAAACCAGCCTTAGGAGACCCAAGTTCTCTGTCAGCTATCCGTAGAAGTAGCTTTACGTAAGCCACCAACTTAATAGACCAATTTTGGTAGATTGATTGATTCTGTACCATCATCGATTTCAGTCTTTTCCGCAAAGCAATCACGCATTTCAGTCGATAAGACGAGATATTGGAAATTCCATGGCAATTGAGATTTTATGCTTACATCTCACTTGGGTGAGTAATATTGCCAATCGTATTGGAGAAAAAAATTAAAAAACTTTGGCTGTGTAATTTGGCCTAGGATAGTTCCACTCAATCTCTGTCCGTTGATGATTCGTCGTAAAAGGCTACTAAGGGACTCCGGTTATTGGGGTTCAAGGACGGCTAGTACTATACTAGCCAAGCTCGATCATAAATCTAGATTATCTAGTGAAAAGGCGTCGAGTAAGATCAAACGAGTAGCTACCACCCTGCATATTTTTACCACGAAACAAGAAAGGTCAGCCGTTATGCTATATATGCCATTTAGAGTTCATATCTACCAGCGGGTTGTGGTGTTGTGATATCTCTAGACTTCGGTTATTATAATGCACCAGGTGAGCTGGGAGTTCGTTAATTCGGGTACAAATAAAAAGAAAAAAGTAGAAAAAGAAAAAAAAAAACAATATAAATTTGCAGCATAGACACTGTACTGTAAAAACGATCTATATGCAAGTGGGTTAGTATTATTTGCAGGTCGCAAAACAAACCGCCACTCCGACTATGAGTTACTGACTGAGTGAATGTCTAAATTATGGTTTCCTTATGCATATGTGCCGAGAGAAACTTCGTATCGCTAACGATTCTATCTATTGATTGATGTTTTAAAGTTAAACGTATTCTGTATATATTGAAATGCAGTTATAGTTTGGATTCGATTTTAAGGGCTTCCTTTGTGTTCTAACAATTTTTTTATAATCAGCAGTTTATAGAGTTCTACTGCTGAAGATAGGTATCGCCAGGGCTCACAATGACCAGTCCCAGGCTGGCTGTATTCATGGAATTCATCAGTTCAGTCTTAAGCGCCACGCAAAAAGGAAATTAAATATGGAATAAATTCTTTTTATACCGTACTTAATATACTATTTTATAACGATCTGAACGTCTCCACCCTTTATTCTTAGGGATAGAAGGAATAATCTTTAAATTAAAACTTGTTAAGCTATTGCATAGCTTTTACCGCGGGCCTTGAGCGCGGCGACCGAATCATGAAATTCCGTAACGAAAAAAACCTAACACCCCTCACTCCGCCTACCATGTAGCTCGCGTTCAACACATTCACACGTTGCGCTTGTGTAGTGTTTGTGAATAAGCGCGTGGCGTGACACCATACTGCATGCGCAACATGAAAAGTCTGCCCATCTCTCTCTCGCGCGGTCTAGCTTATGAGTGTGAAGGGGACAGTTAAGGTTCGCTTTTATTAATGTTTAATATAGTGTTACGTAATTTTTTTAATTTATATATAGGCAAAATGGATATGTTTACCGGGAGGAGGTAACAAAACTTAATTTTATTCAACATGCTAAATCATTTTATTTATTTAATAAAGCATTTTATTTAATATGCTAATGATCGAGTTAACGGCGGTTAAGTGGTTATTAGAGCTTATTGGAACCCAACTTTAGAACTTAATTATAAATTATGATTGTTACGCAAATTATATTTTTTGGTGGTTTTGATTTTTTTATAACGTTATACCTTCATCCACGATGTATGTGCTATTCGTGAATATGAGTTAGTTTATATTTTATTAGAAACATTAGGATCTGTCTGTGGGATTTAACACCAGACGTCTAATCCATTAGACTACAAAGATTTCTTCATATTATAGGGAGAAACAAATAGTACTTAGGAGGAGCAATACTATAGTAAAACCAATCATTTAATAGGAATATCTAGATGAAGGATTGATTTATTCTACTGATGCAGAAAGAAGCCACGATTTAAGCGTATCTATTACTAGCGGCCCGCTCTGGGTCCGCTCGGGTCTTTAACAAAAATTTCAACGATATTTGATATTTGTGTTTTATTTTTTAAAATAAAGGAACACTTATTGTGGCATAACTATAATAGTTAGACATATGCTGTTGCGACACTTTTTGTAAAAAATAATGTGGTCTACAAAGTCGTAGTACATTATTTCAATCTATGATCAATAGTTTTCGCAGGGCACGTGATGTAAAGAATATTTTAGGTAATTTTTTTACACCTTGGGTTACATTATTGGAGTTTTAGTAAGGATCCCTAATTTAAAAAAAAAAACATTATAGCCTATATCACTCGGGAATAGTGTAGCTTCCAAACAGTGAAAGAATATTTGCATCGGTTCAGTAGTTTTGGAGCCTATTCAGTACAAACAAACAAATCTTTCCTCTTTATAATATTGGTATAGAAGTATAGATATGTAAGTACTATGTTAAAGCTAGTTAGTAAATGTTTTATAGGAAAATAGAGGGGTATTTGGCAATATATGTATCGCAATCAAGAGTTATTTTTGACACACCGCGCGATCAAATCCTCTAAGCTCGAATCCAATAGCTTACAACTTAAGCTTCAGGCATTATGCAGTATGCAGGGGCTTGGCTCTGTCCCTGGCAATAATGGCGTTCATTAGCCGCAGTAATCACTCACCGTCAGGTGGGCCGTATGTTCATCTGGCTACATACATCCTTAAAAACCCACTAAAAGCAGACCATCAGGTAGTAGTTTCACTGAACCCATTCGTTATCAGAGTACATTCATATGCAAAGGGATTCAGAGGACAAGCTTTTAAGTAAAACTTAAGAATAGTGACGTAGATGTGACATCATATTGACTTCTTATGAACATTTTTATTATTATCTAGCATTAAGAATCCAAAGTTTTGTTTGTTGTTGGTTTGGTGTTCAGTGGAAAACGGAGTTCTTGGATTTCGTTTAAGGATTGCGAGGTTGAAGTGGCAGTGGGCATGGCACATTGCTGGTAGAACAGAAGACCGCGAGGGTCAAATAGGTGGGTACCACCACCCTGCCTATTTCTGCCGTGAAGCAGTAATGCGGTTTGAAGGGTGGGGCGGCCGTTGTAACTATACTTTTTTTTATTTTTTTATTGCTAGATGGGGGACGAGCTCACAGCCCACCTGGTGTTAAGTGGTTACTGGAGCCCATAGACATCTGCGACGTAAATGCGCCACCCACCTTGAGATATAAGTTGTAAGGTTTCAAGTATAGTTACGTGACCTGTTGAAGGTCACGGTAATCGGCTGGATGTAGGCTACTTAGGGCCTTTGTCGTGAGCCGTAGCAGAAGCCTTTGATCCAGCAATGGACATCTGTGAACTGATAGATAGAAGTGTTCATTTTGGGAGGGGTTTGAAATCTCGACAATACACTCTTTTTCTATGAAATGACGATGGCGATTACTCATAGTGACTCAATTTAGTCGAAGTCACAAATACTTACAAATAATGCGTCTTTTAAGCATTAGATCCGTTCAAACATAAAAATACTAGAGTAGGTACAAAAAAAAAAATCACATCTGCTACTCCACATTCTTTGACGGGCTACCACTAGCTTTTACGCTATAAATAACAAAGTTTTGATCGGAGAAAACCCTTTATAACTACATGTATATTCATACGGATATTAATTAGGCCCGTACTAGAATATATTATATGTATACACGTAAAGTGACCACGTTTCTTTTTTTAGTAGGACATTTCCAATCTATATCTATACTAATATTATAAAGAGGAAAGATTTGTTTGTTTGTTTGTTTCGAATAGGCTCCGAAACTACTGGACCGATTTGAAAAATTCTTTTTCCATTAGAAGCCGACATTGTCCCTGATGAACATAGGCTACTTTTTTTATTTTATTTTTTTATATATTTTTTTTGGTTTCATGTGTGTTTTAATGTTTCCGAAGCGAAGCGAGGGCGGGTCGCTAGTGTTTAATAAACTGCTGTTCGCTTTAATAATTATTAATTAGTTTTATTGGCCCTAGATAGGAAGGTTTTAGGCTTGGACTCTTCGTAATAGTCAGAAGATATTTTTTTTATTGTATTCAGAAGCCAATAAAAAAATACATGTTTCTGAGATTTCGATTTTATTTATTATAGTGGTCTAAAATCTTTAATGTCTATGGATTTCATTTGACACCAAGGCCTTTAGAAACAGTTTTTTTTTAATTTATTGCTGAGATCGGTGGACGAGCTCAAAGCCCACCTGGTGTTAAGTGGTTACTGGAGCCCATAGAAATCTACAACGTAAATGCACCACCCACCTTGAGATGTAAGTTCTAAGGTGTCAGTTTAGTTACAACGGCTGCTCCGCCCTTCAAGCCGAAACGCATTACTGCTTTACGGCAGAAATAGGAAGGGTGGTGGTACCTACCCGTGCGAACTTACAAGAGGTCCTTAACCAGTAAAACCCCCACCAGTAAAACACCGCCGAATCTTGTCAGCGGGTTGTGATTCAGAGTCAATAGTAGATTCTACGAAGCGCTGCTCTTGCTAGGGCTAATGTTAGCTAATTCTCTCAGATTAAGCCCGTGAGCTCACTTACTCGTCCGGGCGTATCTGGAATAGCAGCTTAAGCCACCAAATAATAGGTAGGGAAATAAAAAGAGCCCAGGAGGTATGCGAATTGACTCTTAATCAGAGCATAACCCGCCTAAGTTTTATTAAAATAAAATAAAAATCCACTTTTAAAATCAAAGTTTTTGTAGCAGATCGTGTGGTCACCATGCTTGCTAACTAGAACCGTATATATCATATTAATTATATGCCTGTACGCTCATGTCGGGCCGAGAATGTAAATGAGACATCGATTTCAATTTAATCGAGATAGTAAATGTTAATCGAGTGGAAAAATCGATTTTCGGTTTCTTTTAGAACTTTGAATTAAGAAAACGTACTTTTTCCGTGTTTGAAACGTTGAGATTTTCTTTTGTTGCAAGCTAATTTTTTAACTTTAATACATGCAATATTGTAATGTAATTTTTAAAAGTAGCAGTATTATATTTTATATTATGTCAATTTCCAACATTTCTATAAAAAAAAATAAAAAATAAAAAACAATTTAATTTTGAAGTGATGGTAGAGTTATAATTAATATTATATTAATGAATAATGTTTTGTTATATTCAAAACGAAATAGTGGAAAACATATTAGTGCAAAGAGTTTAAAAAAAAAAACAAAAACAAATAATACTATTAAATTTTCACTAATTTGTATCCAGACCATCCCATCCAGACCATTAAAATCTAGCTTAAGAGCATTAAACTAGTCTTCTTAAACATCGGAATGTGAATACAGTTTTCAGTTTTCAAATAGGACGGTAATTAAAATACTAAGAGTGCACGCACATAGATAATTACAGAAAATCTGCATCGCTTAAACATTTTAATTACTAATTTTAAGACGTTTTAATGTAAGATTATATTGCTAAACGAATTCCGTTATTGACTATAAAACTGTTTGATATGGTACATTTAACTGACTACAGATGGAGGCAATATTTTCGAATGTATGTGTAATTATTTGGCACTTATACAAACTAAGCCTTTTGATGAATTTGTACATATTATGGTTAGTGAATTTTTTTTTTTTTGGCAGGAGGAAATCACCGGACTTCCGCCCTCCACTGGGGATGGAGAGCGGGCATGTCGGAGTTGAACCGACTAAAACCTACTGTCGCTCAACAACCAGCATCCAAACCTCGCATGAGACAGAACTCATGAAAAGATAAAGGGGGGAAGTGAAGCGTTTAGTGCGGAGCACACATCTCCCATCACCCTCCCTCTCGGGACGCCGGACAGGCGGTCGTCAGCGCCAGGACCACCAGCCCTCTCGGTCGGCAGGCTATCCGATAGACTATATTATTTCAAAGAGGTCTTCGAGAAAAATAGAATCGTATAAGTAAGCACTGTGGATTGTGTGGAAAACAAAAGCTACCAATTATGTTAAAAATTTCAAAATAATATTATTATAAATAAAATATTAGCTTATGTATTTCAGGCGGGGACAAATTAATGAAAAAACACATCTGTGTCCATAGAAGTCTTTCACGTCATTTCGGATCCTCCAGATTCACTAACGGTGCTTTTAAGTACCTCAAGCACCGGTCATCGTTCTCGTCGAACCCGTCACTTGCAACGAAGGGCCCGGCGAGTAAATTAACCCACGGATACAGCCCACTGAGTTTCTCGCTGGATCTTCTCAGTGGGTCGCGTTTCCGATCCGGTGGTAGATTCTGCGAAGCACGGCTCTTGCTAGGGTTAGTGTTAGCAACGACGTCAGGTCTGAGCCTCGTGAGCTCACTTACTAGTTAAGGTTACGCTGAAATGGTCTCTCAAGACCATCAGCTTAGGAAAAAAATACGTTTTTATATACTTTATTTTCTGATATTGAGATAGCACGATGAACATTGTAATTATCTCACAAATTATTTACGAGTATATTTAACAATTAAATCTACAAACATTTTCAAATTGTATAATGTACTGATGTAGCGTACTTACTATAAGTGTCAGTATTGCTGCCACTACAAATGCTCGTAGTCATTTATTACAGTTTTTACTGGTGGGACGACCGTGATATTGAGATTAAGGCAGCCTGTACCAAGGTTAGTGACATTTCACTTCACATGTGATATCTATAGGCTCCGTTGGCCACTTAAGACCAGCTGACCGTGAGCTCGTTCATTTAATTAAGCAACAAAAATAATATACAACGGAAAACACATACTGCTTCACATCACTTTAGACCAGACTTTAGACCGTTATGCTTATCGCGCTGATGTGTTTATGTGTGTGTGTAACTTAGATGGCGGATAATTCTAAAGACAGTTCCGGTAGTAGACGGTAGCTGTGCGTGGACATATCGACATGTGGACAGATTTATCGACAAAGGCCGCCATGCGTTAATTAGTGTCCGCGCTCGACCTAATATCGATAAAGACTAGATATCGGCTGTCCCGTAACTAGTTTCACACTGGATTACGTGCATGGAATTCGTACGTGATAGGCAAATGATCTTACGTGATGGTGTACCGTTTTCATTGGCTGCTTTTTACTAGTAGATGTATGAAGAAGAATATAAGACGAATCCCCATGCGCTGGACTGATCAAGTGAAAGACCTTACTGAAATCCCACTTAACGAGTGTGTGCGCCGGGTCCCGGTTCGCAAATTATGGAAAACACCTGTGAAGGCTTTCAAATCAAATCAAATCAAAAAAAAATTATTCAACATAAATGAAAGTACATTTAATAACCTTTCTTTACCTGGTGACCTAGAACTGAACCACTGACTTTTGTAACCCAGGTTTTCCTAGCATAAAAGTCAGGGAATATTGTTATTGTATACCTCATAAAAAAGCCATGTATATTATTATACTAGTGTTAAGAATTCTTGTACGTGTTTGTATTTTAAGAGGCTTGAATAAAAAAAATATTATATTTTTATATTATATTAAAACACTAGCGACCCGCCCTCGCTTCGCTTCGGAAACATTAAAACACACATGAAACAAAAAAAAATAAAAAAAAAAAAAAAAAAAGTAGCCTATGTTCATCAGGGACAATGTCGGCTTCTAATGGAAAAAGAATTTTTCAAATCGGTCCAGTAGTTTCGGAGCCTATTCGAAACAAACAAACAAACAAATCTTTCCTCTTTATAATATTAGTATAGATATTACACCAGTGAAAAAATAAGCAAAAATTCCACATGACCGTGACTGCCCTGCTAAGAGCAACCGATTATGATGATGATGTATGAAGAAGTTCAGAGTTCGCTTGTCACCGAAATCCACAGACATAATAAAATGTCTGAAGCCGCCGACTGCGAGATATAAATTGGAAATTTTATTTATTAGCTTAAAAAACAGTAGGTACCTGTTACTCGATTCTCAAGGGAAGGTAGTAATTATTATTTGAGCGAATGTAACGAGTCAAATTCTATCACACCTTCTATAGGTTGTTAAGCCTTTATAGGATTTTCAACAAATAAGGTACCTTTTAAATTCCTCTTAACTGTGTGAGTAACATAAGACTAAGACAAACTATTTTAAACTCTATTAAATAATCGTGAAAATATTACATAAACACACCACAGGTAAAAAAATAGTAATCTATATATATAAAAATGAATTGCTGTTCGTTAATCTCGCCAAAACTAGAGAACGGCTGGACTGATTTGGCTAATGTTGATCTTGAATTATTTGTGGAAGTCCAGAGAAGGTTTAAAAGGTAGATAAATATGAAAATGCTCGGAATCAAATAAAAATAACAATTTTGTTTTTCCTTTGATGTGTCCCCCCGTCGGACGGATTCCTTTGGTTTGTTTTAAGTTTATTTTCTACAAAAGCTTTTCTTTATCGATTGAGGCCCTACGAAGTCTGCCGGGTCAGCTAGTAATAAATAATATACATTAGTATGAACAATTATTTTTATTTTATTGGTGTCCGCGACTAATATCTGACAGAAAACGATATATAGGTATAATTACTACAAGTCTCAAGACTATTTAAACGCACTATGTAAAAAAAACAGCATTAATCAAAACTTTATTTATATGCCAAAACATTGTATTGATAATCAAATATATCGTGACGACATTAAACTTCAGTCGCACAGTTTATTTATCGCTTCATGAGGTTAATTAATTTATATTGAGCTATTGTTCATCCTATTGTCTACTTTATTTCCTTCCTTAATTCTTGGAGAAGAAATTCTAATGTTTTTAAGATAGATTTTTACTATCATTATTAAGCAAGTAAGTAGAAGAGGATTGTTTTTGTTCTTGTGTTGGAAATATAGACGTCGCATTTTACATATATATTTTTTTATTGCCCTTGTAGGCAGACGAGCATACGGCCCACCTGATGGTGAGTGGTTACCGTCGCCCATGGACTTCAGCAATGCCAGGGGCAGAGCCAAGCCGCTGCCTACCGTTAAATATCTGAAATGACTGGAACTCAATATTGTCAATATGAAACTTTAACATAAACGGCAAACAAGACATTATCAGTAAAGTTATACGAACATGTTTCTCTTGTTATGAAGAGAAAACCCAAACTATCAAATTTACGCAGCTAGGTCTAGGTAGGTACAGAATTTTGTATTTTTTTTTATTGTTTTATTAGGTGGACGAGCTCACGGTCCACCTGATGTTAAGTGGTTACCGGAGCCCATAGACATCTACAACGTAAATGCCGCCGCCCACCTTGAGACATAAATTCTGTCTCACTTTTAACAGTCTAACGGGTGCCCCACCATTCAAGCCGAAACGCATTACTGCTTCACGGCAGAAATAGGCAGGGCGGCGGACTCACAAGACGTTCTACCACCAGTATATCTTGTATATTTTTGCCATCGAGTTTTAGGCGTCCAATTCTGACGAATGGAACAGCTGTTATGCAACTCAAGTGAGATTTCGACCTTATTGCGCAAGGTGAGTGGAGGTTGTCACGTCGTGATGAGTTCCATAAACACCCAATATAATTAATTAGGTCTACCGTGAGCTCTTTCACATACGTGTCCGAAACTTCGAGAACGGTATTCCATCAGACTCGAATACCCGACATACACTAACGGTCCCTTAAATACTAAAATCAAGATAAAACCATCCGTATAAATAATCCAATCTATCCACAACTCCGCGCCGGTAACGTGATATACCATTGTTCTGTCTCCGCGAAGAAAACTTCCAGTAATTAAATGCTGAAGGATTTAAGCCTCCCGATAACAAAACAACCAGCCTATAATTTTTGAGGAACCGTAACCTTCACTGGTCACCTTCGGTTTTATTAATTTCGTTAATATATAATTATATATATTTTAATACTAGCTGACCCGGCAGACTTCGTAGTGCCTCAATCGATAAATAAAAGACGCATCAAGGGGACACATCAAAGGAAAACAAAATTGTTTGATTTTATATGATTCCAAGCTTTTTTATATTTTCTCACCTTTTAAACCTTCCCTGGACTTCCACGAATAATTCAAGATCAAAATTAGCCGAATCGGTCCAGCCGTTCTCGAGTTTTAGCGAGACTAACGAACAGCAATTCATTTTTATATATATAGTTAGAGATAATAATTTTAGAGGTATTTCATTGAGTTATTAATTTGAGGTATTTAATTGATTCCGACATTCAGTATGGTTCGTGATTATTCTGATGGAGCGTTTCCGATCCGGTGGTAGATTCTGAGAAGCACTGCTCTTGCTAGGGCCAGTGTTAGCGACGCCTCCGGTTTGAGCCCCGAGAGCTCACCTACACGCTAGGGTAACGCTGATATAGCCTCTCAAGGCTATCAGCATAGGTTGGAAAAAAAAGATGGAGTCTTTCATCGGTTGATAAATCGATAATATAATGTAAAAAAAAGATCTGTGGTGTCGTGGGACACCGAATTGGAACGAAGTTCCTTATTATAAAAATATAAACTTTAAGTTCTATTCGAGGTATAAAGAAAATAATTATTCGGGTATAAATTTTGTTATTATGATTTTATTAGTGATAAAAAAAAAAACTACTATACAAAGTTATCAACTTTATTTTATTCTGATTTGATATTTTATGATTTATAAAATATATATATATATATATATATATATATATATATATATATATATATATATAAAGAAACAGCTGTTTATATGAATAATAATAATAACCGTCATCACGTAGACATTAGACACTGCATAGCCATCATACTAAGACTATACATAAATAACAAAAATCTTACGTTACGGACATTTTTTCCCTGTTAGGGTACCCCTCCGCATCGTCCCATAAGGAACTTCGTTCCAAAATTATGTGTTTTTGGTATTCAAGATAATTATGATGGGAATCATACACGTAATTACAACATCACGTATACATCTGGAGTTTTTTTGTTTTAGACGTTATAAGATAGTAATAAGTCATTACTTGCGATGTTCGTACTCAAAATTGTATCTTATTATGAAGCGATGTAATGTTTCGAACCAGAGTTGTTTGACTTGAAAGATAACGTTTTGCTGTTATTTTTAAACGAAAAATTCTAAATATTAGGAGGCTCTCAATTCGACTGTACGAGTATTTATTTTCTCTGTGCGACCTTGGAATTTTGTTTGAAGTGAACTCGTTTTGATTATTTTTGTTTTGTTTTAAAAGCTGGTGCTTTTCATGTGGTCACATTGAAATTCCCCATTTATCAAGATTTGACCAGTAGTTTTTGTGTTATCATTCATAATGCAAATTTAGCTGACTTCAATTGCATTGATAGTAATCTCATGTTATTACTTGTCGAAAAACGTGATTTTTTTATTGATTTTTTTTGTATAATATGTTTTGAAAGCGCTTCATTCTCTTTTTTTTGTTAAACTTCTGATAATTATTTTTAAAGTTTTATTTACCCTATTTTAAACCTATTTTAAATAATTTTCATATTATGTATTCGAAACAGTGACCCACGAATTATTTTAACGAATATCACCGCGTAAATTCAAATGCACGTTTTATTTGTATTTATTACATGAGCGTAAGATAGATTGAAACTAAAGTGGAACTATAAATCAAGAGGCCAGTACTCTAATTACGGTAGTGCTGTTATCAAAATCGAACCTCAGTGGCAGCGCGTTCGAGGTGAAAGTGTTTGCACATATTTCCAATGCATCTACAACTTAATGGTGATGTTTAAGTTATTTATTTAAGGGTCAAAAGCTTTCCTTATTAGATAGCAGTTGATAGCTATCATGACACTGACCGTTCTGTCTATAGCTGTCTATTCAAAGAGTGTGGACGGCCGACAATTAAAAATTTTACAAAGCTTTTTATTCTTTTTTTTATCTAAGCTTGACTTTGAAAGGCTATGTCAACGTAACTCAACAAGTAGGTAAGCTCACGGGGCTTAAACCTGACGACGATGCCAACACTAACCCTAGCAACAGCAGTGAGTGCTTCTTAGAATCTAACATCTGATCGGAAACGCGGCCCACTGAGAAGATCCGGCAAGAAACGCAGTGGTCTGTGTCTGTGAGGTTAATTACTCGCCGAGGCCTTCGTCGCAAGCGATGGATTTGACGAGTACCATGACCGGTGCTCGAGGTACCCGAAAGCACCGTTAGTGGATCGGGAGGATCCGAAATGACGTGCTTAGGGTGACGACGACTGTTTACCATTCGGTCCGCAGGATCGGGAATGTAGTAACCGGCGGCCATGATGAGAGGGTTCTGGTGTCGTGCCGCTTTTTCGAAATGTTGGTGGACTCAGGGGCTGTAATAGCTTACGCGGTATGGTAGGTGAGCTCACTGGCTTAAACTTGCCTTACCTTGGAAGGACTTGCTAACACTAACCACGCTAACAAGAGCAGTGCTTCGGTAAATTTACCACCGGCTCGGAATCACGAGACACCGAGAAAATCCGGCAAGAGATTTAGAGTTTTGTCTTTATGGGCTAGGTTGCATGTCGAACTGTGGCCGGTGCTTGAAGAGCAAAAAGAGAGGCTTGGTTTGAATGACCTGATAGGACATGCTTAGGGCGTCAGCAGCTTTGCGTTTCCCCTTCACCTGGGTAGTGGGTGTAATTTGAAGCGGTCATGATAACGAGGTCACGCCGATTTTTTCGAAGATTTTTGGATTAAAGTAGGCTTTTATAGAACTTGAAAATCGTTATGGTAAACTCATAACATCGTTCCGGAATACAGATTCACCACTCTTTTTTACGAAATATATGTATGTATTATATAGGTAAATTATTAATTGTTGACTTCGACTTTATGTCTTGAGTTTGATAGAATTTTCGTTGGAATATGGGCTCTGCTAACGTGGCTACTTGGTACCCGGGTAGATCAGATATTTCATAAGTAAAAAAAAAAAATTTTGGCAAGCTAAAGATTTTTTAAGTCAAGGAAAACTCTACTCATATGATATGTATTAGGCTGTGTTTTTTTTTTGCCTACATAAGCTGATAGCCTTGAGGTGCTGTGTCAGCGTAACCGGGCGAGTAGGTGAGCTCACGGGCTCAAACCGGGAGTGTTGCTAACACTGGCCCTAGCAAGAGCAGTGCTTCGCAGAATCTACCACCGGATCGGAAACGCGACCCACTGTGAAGATCCGGCGAGATCTCAGTGAGCTGTGTCTGTGGGTTAATTTACTAGCTGAGCCCTTCGTCGTAAGCGACGGGTTCGACGAGAACGATGACCGGTGCTTGGGGTACCTAAAAGCACCGTTAGTGGATCGGGAGGATCCGAAATGACGTGTTTTTGGCGACGTCCACTGTTTACCATTCGGTCCGCAGGATCGGGAATGTAGTTACCGGCGGCCACGATGAGAGGGTTCTCGTGTCGTGCCGCTCTGTCGAAATGGCGGGCTGTGTATTATCAATGTTTAGTATAATGTTAATTTTTATCAAACACCGAATGTTTGGTAATTTTTGGTTCGGGCGTTGGTCTTATTTTATTTTCGTATTTCTGGCGTTTAAAACGAAATAAAAACTTGTTTAGGGCTCTTGAAGCTTTTCGAACTGTTTTTGGTTTAATTACATTTAGGATCGTATACAGAAAAAATGAACGTGAATCAAATTGGAAATAAATAAATAAATCAATTTAATCTTCATATTATTATGCATTACCAATGCTCCATCTCCACACTAGTATTAAAGTGATAACTCTTATTACAATTAAACAAAGAGCTAAATTACTGAGCTCATTGATTCGCAGCGTCGTAAAACGTGCAAAATGAATCGATTGAATATCATAGTAATGTAGTGCCGCAGGTAAAATACTTTCCTTTCCTGTATCAACCGTGTAACGATCACAATGCATGCACCTACAATTCATATAGAAAGTGTACTGCAATCGCTCTCCTGGTACGCGATCACTTTGAACTTGCGAAACATTTATTATTTATTTACTTATATATTTTTCAAATTTTTTTTTGGGCCGAACTTCCTCATGGGACGATGCGGAGGGGTACCCTAACCGGGAAAAAGTCCGTGACGTAAGATTTTTATCAGTAATGCACACAATGTACGACTTAACTTTGTAATAACGTACAAAAAATAACATATATTTTTATTATATTTTTTTTATAACCATTGTGAATAAAATAAAGTTGATAAATTTCTAAAGTAGCCTTTTTATTTTTATCAATAAAAAAATCATATTAAAAATATATACCCGAATTTTTTTTTTATACTTCGAATAGAAATTAACATTAATATTTTTATAATAAGGAACTTCGTTCCTACCACGATACCACACACCTTTTTATTTTATTTATAAGGCACACAATACACCTCACAAGCTAAAAATATATATAAAAAAAGTAACAACAATTAAAATCCAATCATAATTTTTAAGGTCACACACGGCCGTTTGGCTCAAATCTGCGATTCCCTGTACTAATAGAGCTAGGAATATACACACTTATATACGTTTAAATATACAGATATATAGATATTAGGTATCCAAACAAACAACAAATAAACATGCATAAAAACAACATAATATAAAAATTGCCTAACGTGGGAAACGAACCTACAACCCTAGCAGTCAGGAACGCCAACTACTGCACTACCTAACTAGTGAGTGACGTCAGCGTTCTTCAAAATTGAACTTCGATTATACATTTTTTTTTTAAAGTTTAATTCATTTCAATTCAAAATGATTTATTTGCCAGACACATGGTACATAAATAATGGTATTATAAAAGTTTAGCATTCCAGCATGTTCTTACTTGAATAAAAAGTATGCAAATATAAAATAAATATTGAACTAATTGAACATTATTAACATGTCAATTTATAATATAACCTTCATAAAGAATTTAACTACATCCATAATCAATTAAAACCATAAAATAATAGATCTAATAAAATTAGTGTATTAAGTAAATTAATATGGTATTTCCTGAAATCGCCAGTCTCCGTGGTGTCCCGTAGAAAGCTGGACGTTGCGTATCAGATCGCGCCCGCAGACATCCTGTACAATGTGTTGTGCATCTAATGACTAAGAATAGCTCTCGATTTTGCATGTGTTGCTCAATATAATGATATTTTTTATTATGTCATATAAATTTTGATCCACTTATGCCTGGTAAATATATATGACAATATATATTTTGAAGTCGTCGTGGCCTAAAGGATAAGACGTCCGATGCGTTCGTATTTAGCGATGCACCGGTGTTCGAATCCCGCAGGCGGGTACCAATTTTTCTAATGAAATACGTACTTAACAAATGCTCACGATTGACTTCCACGGTGAAGGAATAACATCGCGTAATAAAAATTAAACCCGCAAAATTATTAATTGCGGAACTACTGGTGGTAGGAATTTGTGAGTCCGCACAGGTAGGTACCACCACCCTGCCTATTTCTGCCGTGAAGCAGTAATGCGTTTCGATTTGAAAGATGGGGCGGCCGTTGTAACTATACTGAGACCTTGAAACTTAGTTGTAGATGTCCACTTAACACACTTAACCACTTAACACAAGGTGAGCTGTGAGCTCATTTAACAATCTAAGGAATAAAAAGAAAAATTATCACAACGCGTATTGTGAACACACATAGATATGTTGTATTATCCTGACTATTTCTGCTGCGAATCATACATTGGTTGCGTTTTGAAGAATGAGAAGGCCGTTCTAAATTAAGATTTTATCTGTTTCCTTGAGGTCGGTAGCCGATAGGATGGTTTTGAACTCCGATGAGTTGATCCCCTCATTTCAGTATCGACATATTTTAATATTATTTTTAGTATGCTTTTATTAGATTGTATGTATGTTTGTAAGAAAAAATGTCTTTGAACATCATTTGCACTGGCTTCAAGATATCCGTTCGACTTGATACTTTACACACGCATCAAGTACCGTAGACACTAGCACAGTTTCCGAACTTCACTCCAAACTCTTGACCAGTATCGACAGAATAAGAAAATAATTAAGCGAATTGTCAGTTCGATTTGCTATTTAAGCGTGTTTTTTTAGTTTTTAAACATAAAATAGCAACATGTAATGTTATAATATGTCTGCTATATCGTCATTGTCAAACCAAAATCGGCTATGTGCACTTTTGAGATGTTTACTTTTTGACCTTTTCGTATAGTTCACAGCCCTATCGACCGTATAAAAAAAAACTGTTATGTGTCTATAGCTTTAACATTTATCTATAGCTTTCATTTGATATAGTTCTTAAAAATTCACTTTCATATAAAATTTTATACGAAAATGTTTTTACTCGTTAATTCAATAGAGATAGAGTTTTTGCACATAGCAGATTTTGGTTTGACAGCGACGATATGCTATCTCTATATATTAATACGTGAAGCAAAAACTTTGTATCCCTTTTTACGAAAATGCGTTGACGGAGGATTTTTTTTATTTTTATTGCTTAGATGGGTGGACGAGCTCACAGCCCACCTGGTGTTAAGTGGTCACTGGAGCCAATAGACATCTACAATGTAAATGCGCCACCCACCTTGAGATATAAGTTCGAAGGTCTCAGTATAGTTACAACGGCTACCCCACCCTTCAAACCGAAACGCATTACTGCTTCACGGCAGAAATAGGCGGGGTGGTGGTACCTACCCGTGCGGACTCACAAGAGGTCCTACCACCAGTGAAAATGAATGAATGTGGAGTATGAAATTTTCCACACTTATAGAGAATATAGAGAAGAAGTGCACAATGCTAATATTTTTTTTAAATAATCCATAAAAGATACATTAAATCAATAAAGAAAACATCACACACACTACATACCATGTATTTGACGCACACACGCATGCATACTATTTATTGTCAAACTTTTGTTCTTGACGTCTGTGGTCAAATTGAGAATAGATTAAATTATGTTTGTCTTTATTAATATTTTTTAATAGTGTAGTCTTAGCGAAATTTGTGATTATAGAAGTATAAAATACAGTCATAATAGTGTACAAACTTACAATTTCAATTAATTATAGTCGAATTTCGACTACTGCGGGACTTCTAGTATTTGCTTAATACAAGAAACAGGATTAGCTATAAACAATATCGAAGCGACATTGAGCTCCAATGATAGATACATTTCGCTTTCAAATGTGCATTCGTAACGTGTTATTTACATACGTGGGCAGGAATGTATGGAATAAATTATTGTTGAATGCAACCCGTGTTTCTCAATGTTATTTTGTCATCGGGTGTTATTCGTGTTGTCGAATTCGAAATATGATTAATGTTGTGTTTTGAGAGTGCGAATTTATATTTCTGCTGTCATTATAAAACATAATTCAAACGTTCGTATCTAAGTGCCTTTCTGAGGTTGAACGCGTCTATCTTGCGCGTCTACAAATTATAGACAGAAACATAGACGTCTTAGTGTTCGTCCCCGTCAGGTCCGTGGTCTTATAGGTTAGACGTTCGACCTATTTGTACGCGATTATGCACTAGTTCGGTACTGGACATTTTAGGCATTACATTCTTGAACGATAGAGACTACTCACCACCGTAGACATTAGCCCTAAACACGTCATTACGGATCCTCTCGATCTATTAACGGTGCTTTTAGGTACCTCAAGCATCGGTCACCGTCCTTGTCGAATCCGTCGCTGGCAACGAAGGGCTCGACGACTAAATTAACCCATAGACACAGCCCACTGAGTTTCTCGCCGGATCTTCTCAGTGGGTCGCGTTTCCGATCCGGTGGTAGATTCTGCAAAGTACTGCTCTTGCAAGGGCCAATGTTAGCAACACTCCCGGTTTGAGCCCCGTGAGCTCACCTACACGTCAAGGAGAAGCTGAAATAGCCTCTCAAGGCTATCAGCATGGGTAGGAAAAAAAGTAGACATTACAACGCAAATGTTGCAAGACACGACCTGGAATATGAGGTGGAAGTTTTATTAATCTTAGATTAGTGTTTAGCGATTCTTCGGAAATATCGTTATTATTATTTATTTTTCGACTTAAACGCCTTAATTTCTATTTTAATGTCATGTCAAACACTGATAGGTATGTTGTACGAGTCAACTGTCACTTTTTCGTCGGCGTAATTTTTTATTTTTTATTTTATTGCTTAATAGGTTGGACGTGCTCACAGCCCACCTGGTGTTAAGTGGTTACTGGAGCCCATGGACATCTACAACGTAAATGTGCCACCCACCTTGAGATATAAGTTCTAAGATCTCAGTATAGTTACAACGGCTGCCCCACCCTTTAAATCGAAACGCATTGCTGCTTCACGGTAGAAATAGTCAGGGCGGTGGTACCTACCCGCGCGGAATCACAAGAGGTCCTACCACCAGTAATTACGCAAATTATAATTTTACGGGTTTCACTTTTATTACACGATGTTATTCCTTCACCGTGGAAGTCAATCGTGAATATTAAAATTTGTTGAGTACGTAACTCATTAGAAAAATTGGTACCCGCCTGGGATTCGAACACAGGTGCATCGCTCAACACGAATGCACCGGACGTCTTATCCCTTAGGCCACGACGACTTCATAATAGACAAGGTAGTGGAAGCTTGACCGTTTCCCATAGATATATCGTCCAGTATTCTAATACGCTCTACTGCTAACAATGTAGAAGTTTTGCATGAAGTTTCATTTTGAATACTTTTTTATAGCTAATGCAAGCAACTGATGGTGATTAGTCAATCGCCATAGATTATTGTGAGCCATAGCAGCGGAATAACGAGTGTGTAAACATAAGCGTGCGACATATCTAAAGTAGGATGACGATGCCGGAAAATGAAAACAAACATTATAAATAAGCATTTCAAATGAATTCTGCAAACCACTTTGTCTACGTCAACACTTATCTGATCACGTGTTGGCTGCTCACATGACCGGCTGCTATCAGATCATTTTAATAATGTATTAGATCAATTTATAGAAACGAAATTAGCTTAACAATTTGTAGTAATAAGCTGGTACAGTTTTTTTTTTATTGCTTAGATGGGTGGGTGAGCTCACAGCCCACCTGTTGTTAAGTGGTTACTGGAGGCCATAGATATCTACAAAGTAAATGCGCTACTTACCTTGAGATATAAGTTCTAAGATTACAATGACTGCCCCACCCTTCAAACCGAAACGCATTACTGCTTCAGTGCAGAAATAGGCGGGGTGGTGGTACCTACCCGTACGGACTCACAAGAGGTCCTACCACGGGTAATTACGCAAAGTATAACTTTTGCGGGTTTGATTTTTATAGAGAGAGAGAGAGAGAAGAGGTAGGTGTAATTTGTACAATAGGCGGTCTTGTCGCTATAAGAGATCTCTTACAGGCAGCTGTTTATAGGATTTTTTTGAAAAAAGTACCTTGGTCATAATGAAAACGAATTTCGCCATTTAATCTGGCGTTTCAATTTGAAACAGTCGACCTCGTATTTTGGCCTCAAATGACGTCACGTACAATGAAATAGCGTGTAAGTGAATTGCGGCGACTTGAATAACTTTCTCTGTGTAAATCTTTCAATACATAGCACGACGTGTTAGCCCAAATGCGTTTTGTATGTCAAGAGCTCATGAGCTCACCTACCAAACGTTGCAAGACACGACCTGGAATATGAAGTGGAGGTTTTATTAATTCTTAGACTGGTGTTTAGCGATTCTTCGCAAATATCTTTAGTATTATTTATTTTTCGACCTTACTGCCTTAATTTCAAATCTAATTTCATGTCATAAAGCGTATCTGAAATAGCTCCTTATGCTAACAGCGAATAGGTTGGGCAAAAAATAGGCAGCCCAGCGAATCTCGTTCGTACGTAAAAATATTTACTAGACTTCGTAAGCCCTTTTTTTTATTTTTACGGAGAAAAATTGACTGAAACTGGATTCATATTCAAATTTTGTTACACGTGACTGCGTTTGTAGAGTGCGATTTTTTTTGTGGAACTAGGCTTTTTACTATTAAATTGATTTTTTTATTTCCATAGTTGAGCTGACAATTTCAAGATTCCTCTTGGTTTTTTTTTATTACTAGATGGTTGAACGAGCTCACAGCCCACCTGATGTTAAGTGGTTACTAGAGCCCATAGACACCTATGACGTAAATGCGTCACCCACCTTGAGATATAAGTTCTAAGGTATCAAGTATAGTTACAAGGGCTGTCCCACCCTTCAAACCGAAACGCATTACTGCTTCACGACAGAAATAGGCAGGGCGGTGGTACCTACCCGCGCGGACTCACCAGAGGTCCTACCACCAGTAGTAGGATTCAGTGTTAACCAATCAATCTAATACCGACCATGTTTCGATTGTGTTCGAGCACTAGTTCTCCTACCTTTCAGAATTAAAGACACAGTTACGACAATAATCAACATGCCGGCAGTTTTTTTTTCTATTTTTAAAAAACACAGGCTAAATAACGTAGTAATAATAATTAACAGAAATGTCAGTTCCAGCCAGCGCTAAAGTTAATTATCAATAAGGGAACATTCATAATGTATGACTTGATTTTCTCTGTAATGGCTTCATTTACTTCACGTCTAAATAATGCGTGTATTAATTTGGCCTCGAGTGTACACATTTATCTGCGTGTACTGTTGGACAGATAATGCACTCACTAGCTGTTACCCGTGGCTTTGTCCGCGTGGTCAAGGAAAAGTATCAGGGCAATTTGTCGTGGAAATTAGATGTTTTTTTCTAGATAAAAAGTATCCCGTGACACTCTCGTGAAATAATAACGTCATTTTGAAAGTAGGACAAACAAATAAACATATTTTCAAATTAATATGTTAAAACAAAATCAATAATAAGTATGGATGTAGTAACGTTGTAGTTATATAGAATATGTGTGTATTTCTGTTCCGGAAGCTTTATCAATGAGTCGTTGCTTGAATTTCGACTTATCTATATTTATTAATCAATTAAATTATATACATATATAAAGAATATGCATGTTTCTAGAATATATAATATTATTATAAACAATTTCGTTTTGTTTTTTTTATTTTAAACACCGTACTTGTGATTATTATCAGATACCTACTAGCTAAATAGCCAAGACTCTACCCCATCAATTGTTAAAATCAAATTTAATTAATTAATAGGTTGTAAACTATTCTTAATTCAATTTGACAAACATTCTTTAAAATATATATATTTATTTACTCGTATATATTTAGAGAGTACTTCAAGGAAAACTTAATGAAATCTCAGAAAACGTTACATTGTCGGACAAAGTACTAGGCGATCATGAGTTGTGTGGAGATTAAACACGGGGCATTAAAGAACGCCACAGGACTCCCGGAGAACGGACGCCGACTTAAGGTAGATATACACTCGACAGAACATGAACACGCTAGTCGTGTGTGCGATTGTTATACGAAGACTTTAGAACATATAGAAACAGAAAGATTTTAGTGAGCTACTTTTAATTTGAAATAGGATATTCTTCATCTATACTATAATATTATAATTATAAAGAGGAAAGATTTGTTTGTTTGTTTTTATTGAATAGGCTCCGAAACTACTGAACCGATTTTAAAAATTCTTTCACTGTTTGGAAGCTACACTATTCCCGAGTAACATAGGCTATAATTTTTTTTTTTTAAATTACGGATCCTTACAAAAACTCCAATACTAGAACCCAAAAAAAAATTACCAAACATTCTTTACATCGCGTGCCTTGCGAAAACTATTGATGATAGAATAAAATAATGTACTGCGACTTTGTAGAACACATTATTATTTACAAAAAGTGTTGCGACAGCATCTGTCTAACTATTTTATGTAGCTATAAGTGTTCTTTATCTTATCTTTATCTTAAAAACAACGTCAAATATCGTTGAAATTTTTGTTAAAGTCCCGAGCGGAGCCGGAGCGGGCCGCTAGTTTTAATATGGAGTTAATAAAAAGTGTATTTATTATTTTAGGAATGAGAAATAGCTGTATCATTTGATGAAAGCGGTTCAGAGCTTTACTAGTCGATTCTAGAACTTTCCGTCACAACGGAGACAAACCTCTCGATCTTCTAGCGGAGCTACGGTATTAGAGAACAATTCTAGGCACGCTAAAGTCCCGCGTGTGGAATGCGGTAGCAGCAATCAGACAATGGTTGATTTAGCTACCGGCGCGTCCGCTACGCCTGCCTACGCACCTGGCTTGTAGCTGTCCAGCGCGACGATATACCCGGCGTGAGATGCTTTCTTCCACTTAGAACCGATTTTACGTTTAATACAAATTTTTTTTAGTGCGAAATAAATAATGAAAAATATCAGAGCAGCGCGAATAAATAAATAGTGATTAGGATTAACTGAACTATGAGAATCAGGGGCTGATATACACACTTATATATGTTTAAATATATCCAGATATTATATAGATATTAAGCCCCAGGCAAACAACAAAAAACTTGTTCATCATATTTATATTTCTTTGGAGAATCGAACCCACGCCCACAGACACAGCCCACTGAATTTGTCGCCGGATCTTCTCAGTGGGTCGCGTTTCCGATCCGGTGGTAGATTCCGCGAAGCACGGCTCTTGTTAGCGTTCGTGTTAGCAACGCTGTCAGGTTTGAGCCCCGTGAGCTCACCTACTAGTTAAGGTTACGCTGAAATCATCTAAAAAAATTTATATAAAGCGTGTTTTTTAGTTTTTTTAAACTATTATGTATTTTTCATTTTTTAGTTATAATTTTTTTTGCAAATTGAATAATGGACTAATCTTATCAAATTAGTGTATTGTCATCGGTCCTCGATAAATCTACAAAGTTTCAATGAAATCGAGCCGTTTAAAGTGGGTCAAAATCGCGTCTAAAGGAGTCAGTTACAAATATACATACAAGTGAAGCTAATATAAAGCGTGTAAAAATCTATATATTAATACGTGAAGCAAAAACTCGAAAATTGCGCGGACGGAGGAGTATGAAATTTTTCACACTTATAGAGAATATAGAGAAGAAGTGCACAATGCTAATATTTTTTTTAAATAATGCATAAAAGACACATTAAATCAATAACGAAAACATTACACACACTACATACCATGTATTTGACGCACACACGCATGCATACTATTTATTGTCAAACTTTTTTTCTTGACATCTGTGGTCAAATTGAGAATAGACTAAGTATTGCTTGTCTTTGTTAATATTTT
The DNA here is from genome assembly GCF_030267445.1 of Bombyx mandarina. Taxonomy (NCBI): domain Eukaryota; kingdom Metazoa; phylum Arthropoda; class Insecta; order Lepidoptera; family Bombycidae; genus Bombyx; species Bombyx mandarina. The sequence continues at coordinate 11,173,380 of NC_143210.1, forward strand.
TTATAGTGTAGTCTTGGCGAAATTTGTGATTATAGAAGTAAAAAAATACAATCATAATAGTGTACAAACTTACAATTCCAATTAATTATAGTCGAATTTCGACTACTGCGGGCCCTCTAGTACAATATAATTTGATTAGTATTTAATTTGCGTACTGTTATTTATTATTTCGCTACTTTCTCTCGTGATTTATGTTGCGTCTCCAACATTCAAACCAAATTGTTTCGAATCGTACCTTCATGAGGTGTCATTAAGTAAATAATTAAATGCATAGAGATTTAAGGCGCGGCGCACACTAGCGTGTTCCGAGATAATATCTCGTTTATGAAATCTCTCGTATTAACAGTCGACAGCGTGTCCGCGTCCCGAGACACGTCCGTATCTTGTATCTCGTTTGGGCCGCACCTCCGTTAATTCCTTAATTAAGTGTAAACTAAAGGAAATCGGTCGTGCGTGGGGTACTTAAACTAAATAGATATTGTTCTGTTATTTCGATTTTAGTGGGCAGAATTATTTATTGTGATCGTGTACAGGTTTGCGGTCGTGATGTGCGCCTTTTTTTTTTTTTTTGTCAAGAGGAAATCGCCGGACTTCCACCCTCCCCTGGGGATGGAGGACGAGGCATGTTGAAGTCGAATAAAACTTGAAAACCTCTTGTCGCTCAACAACCGATGTCCGAATCTCGCATGAGAGAGAACGAACAAACGAGCATACGGCCCAGCTGATGGAAAGTGGTTACCTCGTAGACATCAGCAATGCCAGGGGCAGAGCCAAGCCGCTGCCTTCCATTAAGTACTCTACGCAAGCCTCGTTTGAAGAACGACATGTCATAGCCCTCACCATAGAGGGGAGCTCATTCCAAAGCCAGATGGTACGTGGCAAAAAAGATCTTTAGAAATGCGCTGTGGATGTGGATGAACTCTGCTCCGATGGCGGGAGGTGCAAAATGAAATTAATGTAAAATTTGTGATTCGCCCATATGTCTCAAATGTTATTACGTAATTAAGAACAAAAATATTGTAGATAGAGAAGCAAAATTAAAAATAATTGCACCAAATAATCGTAATTTAGTTCAAGATTTCTATTCCCTCTTTAGTTTAATACTTAAACTAAATTAATAATTTAATACTTAAACTAAAGAAAAGAGTCTTCGATAGCACTAAAGCTCGCAATAGGCGTTAACCAAAAAAAAAAACATTTGTCAAACATAAAAGAAAATGGTGCAGTGTAGCACCCTTTTCTTTATCTTTATCTTGAGTTTACTATTTTATTTGTACAATTATATTTACTAGAGGTCCCGCAGTAGTCGAAATTCGACTATAATTAATTGGAATTTTAAGTTTGTACACTACTATGATTGTATTTTATTCTTCTATAATCACAAATTTCGCCGAGGCTACACTATAAAAATATATTAATAAAGATAAACAATATTTAATCTATTCTCAATTTGACCACAGATGTCAAGAACAAAAGTTTGACAATAAATAGTATGCCTGCGTGTGTGCGTCAAATACATGGTATGTAGTGTGTGTAATGTTTTCTTTATTGATTTACTGTATCTTTTATGCATTATTAAAAAAAATATTAGCATTTTGCACTTCTTCTCTATATTCTGTATAAGTGTGGAAAATTTCATACTCTTCCGTCCGCGCAATATTCGTAAAAAGGGATACAAAGTTTTTGCTTCACGTATTAATATATAGATGTAAATATAAGTCTGATAAAATAACAAGACGCGTTTTGTTTTCGAAACAAAAAAGAAATTTACTGTAAAGAACGAAAGGTTAATTTTATAAGAACGAGTCTAGCTATAATTTAATTTTAGTTGATATGCGATTTTCAACTTTAAGTTAAGGCCGATCGGTGGTTTATCATCGAATGTCATCGCGAGTGCTATGTTTACATTCCACTGTAATACTCCATAGAAAAGGGCTGTACGCATCTATCTTCCTCTTAGAGGGATAAAAATAGCTCAAGCAGTTTCGTTACGTCCAAACATAAGATTTAAAAAATGACACCGGAAATAAAACAGGCTGTCTGGAAGAGATCGCTTTTAGCGATAAGACTACATAATGTACAAATGTACCTGTTTTTTGAGTGTTTTTTTAATGTAAATTGTGTTTTGGTGTGCGATAAACTGTATTCTCTCTCTCTCTTTCTCTCTCTCTTTCTCTCTCTCTCTCTCTCTCTCTCTCTTTTTCTCTCTCTCTCTCTCTCTTTCTCTCTCTCTCTCTCTCTCTCTCTATCTCTTTTTCTCTCTCTCTTTCTCTCTCTCTCTCTCTCTCTCTCTCTCTCTCTCTCTCTCTTTTTCTCTCGCTCTCTTTTCACCACTGAATTCCTGCGTTGAGACCGAAAATCTTAAAAAAGGAATAAATTTAAATGTTCCTAGCTAGTTTACCGTTGATAGCTCTACGTGGTGAGCCATAAAAAAAAACGAAATGAAATTAATCGATTTCTGTAATTCAAATAATTAACTCAAATTAGCGTTAGGAATCTTTATACACCAATGCGTATGATGATTTTTCCAAAAAGATTTTTCCAAAATGGATTACTGATTATAAATTATTGTTTGTAATTTCGCTGTCTTGATGGATCAACTTAAACCACATGCGGGCGTATCGCGAGTTCGCGTGAATACGGATTGAACGCAACCAACCACCGCGTGATGCGAAACACCTTTATTGTGGTGATTTCGTAATTAAGATCTTTATATAAATACTTGTTTGTGTGGCGCGAATTCTGTTTGTGTTGCTACTTAGCGTATTTATATACTTACAGTGTTATTAGTCTTGAGATTTTAACTAGTTTTCAGAGTCTCTTCTATTTGACTTCGTTCTAAATTAGTTAACAGAATGATACGTAACACTTTCATTTTGTATTAATTATCCATAAAACAGTTTAGTTAATAGTGTGTCTGTCTTAATGCGATATTATAGTCATCACGAAAATCTATAATTTTTCCGGTCACCGAACCCGTCGCTTGCGACGAAGGGTTCGACGAGCGAATCAACCATAGACACAGCCCACTCAGTTTCTCGCCCGATCTTCTCAGTGGGTCGCGTTTCCGATCCGGTGGTAGATTCTGTGAAGCACTGCTCTTGCTAGGGTCAGTGTTAGCAACACTCCCGGTTTGAGTCCCGAGAGCTAGCCTACACACGTTAGGGTGAAGCTGAAATAGCCTCTCAAGGCTATCAGCATAGGTAGAAAAAGAATTTTTTTTTTTTGTATATTGTACACATATCTTAACGCATTATCAAAACTTTTGAGTGATGCGGTAACGGGTTCGGTAACACCTAAAAGTAAGATGAATCGTGAGTTTGATTACAAATTATAATGTAACTAAAACTTTACTGGTGGTAGGACGTCTTGCGAGTCCGCACGGGTAGGTATATATTTCTGCCGTGAAGTAGTTTCGGTTTGAAGGGCGGGGCAGCCGCTTTACTATTAAAAGTGAGACCTTACAGCTCATCTCTCAAAGGAGGGTTGCGGCATTTACGTTGCCGATGTCTATGGGCTCCGGTAACCATTTAACACCAGGTGGGCGGTGGGCTCGTCCACTAAGCAATAAAAAATAAAAACTAAAGAAATTTCTAGACAGCATTTATATTAGTGTTAAAACGGAATCTACTTTTAATACATTTGATATTTTAACGAAATAAAATAAACCGCAGATGTTTACGTAAAGTTGAATATTAAGTTTGTTTATTATCCAAGCCTACTTTTTAATTCAGCACGCCCGACATTCGCTCCACGAGTCCACAACTTATAGATAAAGTCAGCTCAGAGAACACGGATTTGTGGCTTCATTTCATGCGAAGTTATGTATGCGGACATGACAGTTGAGATGTGACGCATACTATACGGTAGCTAAGGGGACTGCATGTTGTTAGTAAGTGATATTTTTATCTTTTTTTTATTTATTGCTTAGATGGGTGGACGAGCTCACAGCCCACCTGGTGTTAAGTGGTTACTGGAGCCCATAGACATATACAACGTAAATGCGCCAACCACCTTGAGATATAAGTTCTAAGGTCTCGGTATAGTTACAACGGCTGCCCTACCCTTCAAACCGAAACGCAGTACTGCTTCACGGCAGAAATAAGCAGGGCGGTGGTACCTATCCGCGCGGACTCACAAGTGGTCCTACCACCAGTATTTCAGCAGTCTAAAGAAGGACTTTGGGATATTAACACGAACTTTCCAGTATATTTACTTAAATCTTTAGTTATAGTGATAACATTTATACAACTCATATAAATGCGTTATAATTTGTATCATCATCTTATTTTTTTAAAATCGTAACTATAACTAATGGGCTATTTCGAAACCAGATCTCGCAGGCCCTGTGGCGCAACGGATAACGCGTCTGACTACGGATCAGAAGATTCCAGGTTCGAATCCTGGCAGGGTCGATCCTGTTTCTTTTATATTCATTTTGTTGTAGTAATGCATAATTATGTTATTTTTCGTAACGTAATAATAATTTAATTTCCAGTGTAGACTGTAATCAATATAAAATTTTTGGAAAAAAATATAGCTGTAACGAATTTTGTTGCGATTAGCTAGCTTTTTTTGCCTAAATTTGATAATTCGTTCTATATGAGACGTTTATTTCTAGACCGCAAATACTGCCCATCACATTTAGGTCTTACTTCTAGTTAAATTGAAACTAATTATGACTTTTAATGAAAATTTTATGGGATAACAAATTGTCTTTCGAAACAACCACACAATTTTATTACTTTATCGTGTGAGGAGTCGTCACTGAATTTAAACAATGACTTATTACGCTTTTATTAGCTTCATTTTTTTTTTTTTATGATTGAAGGTTTACTGGTGTCCCGGAGGCCTTTCCAGTTTCACCAGGACAGGTGGGCGAGCAAAGGCTCAGCCAGGAGGGGTGGGATTTGCTAACAGCTACCCGAGCGCCTCCAAAGGAGACCTAACAACTCAAGAGTAGCTGCTTCGCGAATGAATCTACTACCGGATCGGAATCGCGACCCGCTGAGAAGATCCGGCGAGAAACTCGGCGAGCTGATTCATGGGTTAGGTTGCACGGCGAACTCTTTGTCGAGTTCGACGAGTACGGTTACCGAGGTCCCTAAGCCTGCTTCTAGAGCTGAAGGCGTCTAGTGCACAGGTTATTGGATCTGATGGATCCGTAAGGACGTGTCTAGGGCGTCGACGGTGACTGGCTCCTGCATGATCAGGATTCGGGGAGTAGTCAGCGGCGGCTACGATAAGGCGATTATCATGACGCATAGCCTTATCGAAGTACCGTTCCGACGCTGACTTCATGTATTTCTGTATAGATTCGAGGCCCAGGTCGTCGTGTAGGTCAACGTTCCTCACGAACCACGGAGCTCCGACGGCTAACCTGCAAAAGCGGGATTGTAGAGATTGAAGGGTGTCTATGTGTGTGCGGGCCGCGTGAGCGAACACCACACTCGCGTAAGTCATGACGGGCCTTATGCAAGTTTTGTAAAGTGTCACCTTGTTCCGAAGCGACATTTTACTCCGCTTACAGATCATGGGGTAGAGTCTACCGAGAATAAATGCGGCACGGTCACGGACTGATTTTATATGCGGGCGGAATGTCATCGATGCATCCAGGGTAACGCCCAGGTACTTGACCTTCCTGGCCCAGGGTATGGATTGACTAAAAAGAGTAATCGGGGGTGTGATTATTAGCTTCATACGTATGTTAGTATGTAACGGAAACTTTGAACATGATTTTGACCCCCTTCAAAACGTCAGAATAACTCGAAATTTAGCATACTTATTAAGGACCGATGACAATTCAATATTTTAAACAGTTTGATCCGTTATCCTTACTAGGATAATCAGGGTTAGCGATTGTTTTGTTTGCCTGAGACCCGGAGTGTCTGCGTCAAGACCAAGAATGGAAACTACCAGCCGCGCCGATCACCTATTTCTCGGATAAGTTACCGACTTAGAATAAACATCAATGATGGCTCAATTTTATTGAAAATCATTGATTGTAATAATAGTTTAATAAATAATAGTTTAAAAAAAAAAAAAAAAAACGCTTTTATAGAAAATTCAACTAAAAAATGAAAAATAAATAATAGTTTAAAAAAAAAGTAAAATACCCTTTTGCTTACAATAAAATCTTTTGTTCTTACATTATTTTTAATTAAAAATTTATTTTAAATTTTTTAGTTAGATTTTCTATAAAAGCGTATGTTTTTAGTTTTTTTTTAACTATTTTTTTGTTTTTAATGATACTTCAGTATATTTTAAAAAAAAAAATTGCCTTGTAGGCAACTTACCATACCTTATACTGAATAGCTGACGTCGCTCATGGGTGTCGTAACTGTTAGGGGTGCAGCCAGACCGCTGTCTGTCGGTAGTAATTGAATAATAGCTTTAATAATAACTTGCATTGGATAGGAGTGTCAGAAAAGTCAATTGCAAATAACGGACAAACTCATCCCCGGCGCGTGTGAAATTTATTGCAGAAATCTAGGACTACCTCCGGTCTGCGACAATGAACAAGAATGGAATAATTTGAAGTTAAAACCAAACAAAACACGGCTTTCAAAACAAAAAACCTTTAATTTTTTTTTCTTTAGGTACTATGAAAATATCATCGAAGATGACGAAAAATAAGTTCTGGTAAAGTTTGAGCTCTTAATATTAATGTTTAGAGGTGCCGCATCGCTTTGATTTTCCATTTAAAAATGGAAAATCAAAAAATCAAAAATTGGAATTTTATTGTATCTCAGCGAATTATCGTGTCGTAAAAAGAAATACATATTTTTATAGCGAATTAAATGGCCTACAACGGTCTGAAATTATTTTTTAGTCTATTATTTATTAATTTGTTATTTGAAATCAAGTTTTACAAATACACACTACATTAAAATCAGGTTTCAAAGCTTTCATTCTCAATAAATATGGAAAGCAAAAACGAAAAAAAATTGTTTTATGTTTTTAAGCCTTTTTTTTTGTAAAAAAAGTATAAAAAATTATGTAAATCATCATATATTATTTTAGGTTAAACTTTAACTGCGAATAAGTTTTAACCGAGTTGACTTAGCAAAAAATTATTGTATAGCTATATTATATAGCTTCGGTTGTGACTTTCGCCGCTTATGTAATGGACATAAAATCCATATTTTACCCTTTATTCGCTGTTTTCAAATATAAATAGGTATCCTGATACTTTTTAAATAGAATTAATTTAAATTATATTTGTTCGAAACAATTTATTATTAACTCATTTTACTATTGCACGTTATCCAAGGGCATCGTGTTCGCTCCTTAACAACGAATACAAAATGCAATACGCAAATATAGTTCTTAACGTCTTCGATTTAAAATCTACTCCAGTTTAAGTTTAGGAACTTTAAAACGTTGCTACAGGAATAGAGAGCTTAAAACGTAAGTGTAAAGTCGTGTTTTATTTGTTTTATGTAGCGTTGATGTGTGACTAGTGCGTGTTGTTGAGGCTATTAAAGACGCGAATTATGGTTGCTGTCGCTTTAGGCTGTGCTTAGCGAATGTAGTGCCGATCGCCAAGCATTTTTTACTAATATCGTATTCAATTTACACAATGACATGTTTTGTATGCCATGACTGATGAGTATTTTCAATAAGTCGTGAGGGTATTTTCAATGAAAAGTTTGTTATGAATAACTGACATTTGCATTTGGTATTTAAGGTTTATTTTCTAAGACAAGAAAGGAGTAAGAAATGGATCACATATGAGCAAACGATGTTTTTCACCAGCAAAGCAGTGTAGAATGCAGTGTGAGTACAATATGTGTGGCGATATCTGGTGGATTTTAATTTTGACACCAAATCTTTTTTAAATAAAAAAACCTTCGAAGCTTCCTTATGACAACTGAAATCACTTTAACATTCATCTTCTTTTAAAACAAATCTAGAGCTGCCAGTGTGGACCAATTAAAAAATACCGATTTTCCCACATACGTATTTTTTTTTGCTTATATTGGTGGACGAGCTCACAGCCCACCTGGTGCTAAGTGGTTACTGAAGCCCATAGACATCTACAACGCAAATGCGCCACGCACTTTGAGACATAAGTTGTAGGGTCTCAGTATAGTTACAACGGCTGCCCCACCCTTCAAACCGAAACGTATCACTGCTTTTCGGCAGAAATAGGCAGGGCGGTGGTACCTACCCGTGTTGCTCACAAGAGGTCCTACCACCAGTAATTACGCAAATTATAATTTTGCGAGTTTGATTTTTATTACACGATGTTATTCTTTCACCGTGGAAGTCAATCGTGAACAGTAGTTGAGTACGTATTTCATTAGAAAAGTTGGTACCCACCTGAGATTCGAACACCGGTGCATCGCTCAACACGAGTGCACTGGACGTCTTAACCCTTAGGCCACGACGACTTCAAAATATGTGTATAAATAAAATAAAGTCAGATTGACTGAACAAAATCCTCCGAAATGATAAATTAAAACGGATGAATAATACGCTACGCTCATCGAGAAATGCTTCTAAATCAAAGCTATATTTTTAAAATGCCCAAAAAACTAGCCAGGACGTTTGTGATGCACGATTTATTGAACTTTGTCTTGTTTTGTAATAATGTATGTAATGATTTTTTGGAAATTTGGGTATGCTGAGGAAAGCTTTACAGCTTTTGACACAAGTGCCTTCTGTCGCAGGTACGGCCACTCAGTGGGCGGTCAACACAAATGATCGAACAATTCAAAACGATCTCTATAAATCTTGAAGACGTTTTGTAGAAATTATCCCACTAAAACAGACATGAAAATTAAATTGGATCAACATAAAATTCAATTATAGAAAAACAAGAAAACAATAAATCAAATTATATTTGTTTTTGAGTGTACATCCGTCTTATTATGTTACTTTTTGTATTGTTGCTTGCTGCTCCGATACTGGTAAGTAACTCCACACGGCCAGTGTCAGCCGCGGTTTGAATAGTAAGCCAATGAAGACTTTCCAGTACCCATGAGCTTTATAACCACTTAACACCAGATACACCGAGAATTTTGTCCTTACACAATCAATAAATATTTCGCCAACCAAACAATGAAACAATAAAAAAGTAACTCAAGTAACTCTTCACCGAGTTATAATTTCGTAACACGATTGAGACGTTTAACAAAAACAACGAAGAATTACAAATCTAATTATGAGTCGACCTTGTGGAATAAATGAGTTTTACAAATAACATGAGACAAGGCAACGAAAAACTGCACTACACAATAGCTGTGTTGCAAGTCCTGCCAAATTATAGTGCGCTATGATGTGCCTAATTCTAGGGAGTGCAACGCGCGGTAGTTTTCTATTAGCTAATGCGGTTTCAAGGTGCGTCGTCCGTGGCAAGCGGAGCGGGACGAATGGACTGACATCCTGTACACTTTAGGAGTTTTCATTTATTTAATGTAATTTATGATTACTGCCGTCAAGTTCTGCGGGATCATGGAAAATAAATCATTATATTAAAAGCGTTTATCTTATTAGTGACTCAGACCATTTGCTTTAGTCTTCCGCTATGTTGATCTTTCACTTGGAGTTAGTGCTATTGTGATATGCTGATAGATATTTTGTATTCAGGCTATATTTGTCCTTGTCTTGGATCGTCGAATGTTTTTTTTTAACCTATCTATTCGCTGGTAGCCTAAGGAACGAGCAGGTGAGTACACGCGCTCAACTTTAGCCAATTTGTTAAAACTAGTCCCAGCCAGACCAGTGTTCTACAGAACTCGCAGAATCTACTACCGGATCGGTATGGCGAACCACTGAGAAGATCCGGTGAGAAACTCAGTGGGCTGTATCTATGAGATCGTCGAATACGGAACGGTTATTGTAGTGATAAAAATAAAATAAATAAATAAAATCAGCATTGTTTTGATCTGAAACTCGATGAAAATAAAAGGCGACAATATGCAGCAAAAAGTACAATACAATAGCTTGCAAGAGAATCAGACAAAATATTCTTGAAGGCTTCCATTGCGTATGAGTTTTACACCTCGTTTTTTTTTAAATATTGTTATTTTCATCAATTTTTCAAATAGATCAATCTAAATTGGTGATAATGGATCAGGGATTTGACGATTTTGTTAGATAAGATTTCACGTTCAGTCAACGTAATATAATAAAATAAAAATAAAAAATACCTACACACTAATATTCTCCTAGAATTGATCACTTCCGAAATTTGTATCGCTAGTTTGTATCCAGTTTAAAATGAAAAGTCTAGGAGGCCGCGAGATTACTCGCAAATCGAGTTTAAAAATTGATAATCTCTCACTCGTTGTTCCTATACCGCCGGATTACTTTTGAAACAATCTGAAATGGTGTCTTCGCTCGCTAACCGCGTCACTCATGTCTCTATCGCACGACAACAGTAACGTTCGCTGGGACAACATTCCTAAGGTGACCGCAGCACACGCGCTCGCGAAATTAATCACAATTATGTGACAGCTCCAAGCTGAGACGTAGTCTGGTAATACGACGACATTCGCACTTAGTTCGTATGAGCGCAATGACATTCGTGCTTAATAAATTTATCTCTTGAGGTGTACGAATCGACGAGGTTGCAATTGTGTAGGGTTTATAGTGTTTAAAAAAAAAAAAAATAATTCAAATTTTGTTAATCTTACATTTCCATAATGGTATTTATTGAAAAAAAAAGTCGGTTGTCTCTAAAGTCGGTTTACTGACGATAGTTGAACGTGACAACGTCATAACAAAATACTGATGGAATGGTTTCATTTTTCAAAAAAAAATTTTAATTTTATTTGTTTGATAGATATTTTGTATGGGCAATTGACACCACATTCACTTTTCACTGAACTTCATACTTGACGAAAACATGTAAATGTATTATTGTATAGCAGCTGTCCACGCGGATGCACCGCTCACTCAAGTAGGAGAGAGACAGATGTCGAACGTTGCCGAACGCGGAGGCCGATTGTGCCTCTTTGTCGCTCGTTGCGCGCTCTCGCTTGCACTTCAAGCCTTAAATGGAACGCCTCAATGAGTCATGTTTTTTCGTGCGTGCAGCCGGCTCCATCGAATTATAAGACGTTGTCACGTCAAAAATGGAGTACACATAACTGTCATACATCATAACAAGAACTCAACATACAGTGCGACCCAGAATTTCATTCAATTTTTATTAATAGTAGGACCTCTTGTGAGTCAGCGTGGATAGGTACCGCCACCCTGCCTATTTCTGCCGTGAAGCAGTAATGCGTTTCGGTTTGAAGGGTGGGGCAGCCGTTGTAACTATACTTGAGACCTTAGAACTTATATCTCAAGGGGTAGCGCATTTAGGTTGTAGATGTCTATGGGCTCCAGTAAGCACTTAGCACCAGGTGGGCTGTGAGTTCGTCCACCCATCTAAGCAATAAAAAAATAAAAAATAAAAATAAAAAAATTATTTCACTAATCCTAAAAATACTATTGTATTAGTAGCTTATTTTACTATTAATCTTATTATATCTACGGGTGACAGGCTATTTGGCTTAAGCGACATTCTTGCGACTTTACACTAGAGCCGTTTAAAGTTCTGAAAAAATAACATGTCAAAAAAACTTCTTCAGCTATTTAAACGTGGTAAACATAATTGATACTAATACCAAATAAAACAAACCTTTAATAACAAAGAAACCTAAAAACGATGTCGCAATCATAGTTGGTAGGAAAATAGTAAAATTCTGTGCAATCTTAATCACAAACACGTTCCAAATGGGGTTTTATTCCCTTCTGTGTCCCGTTCATAGCATCACTACATAGTATAAAACAAAGTCGCTTTCTCTGTCCCTATATCCCCTATGTATGCTTAAATCTTTGAAACTACGCAACGGATTTTGATGCGTTTTTTTTAAATAGATACAGTGATTCAAGAGGAAGGTTTATATGTATAATAACATCCATTAAATAGTGGAGAAATCAATAATAAATTACAGTTTTCGAAGCGAAGCGAGGGCGGGTCGCTAGTAAGCTAATAATAAGCAGTAATGGTCGCAGGAAACGGCTGACCTGCTGACAAGTACACATGGCTACTGCCTCACAAAACTATCTGATGTTCTGAGCTGAGTCGTAAGCTGGGACGCACATTGTTCAAGGTCTGATATCATCTCCAATAACGAATGTGGCATCTATGTCTGCACTCGTTATTGTGAAAAAAAAAGTGCTCTAACGTAAAATTTGTTGTATATTCTGTTTTGAACTTATACACCTATTGTTAGGTAATTTTACTTAGAAAAAATAAAACATCCTGTATCAAACATTGATTTTAGAAGAATTGGTTCAGAACGAAATCTTCTAATAAATTAAATAAATAATAGTTTAAAAAAACTAAAAAAATACGCTTTTATAGGAAATCCAACTAAAAAATAGGAAATAAATTTTAATAAATTTGAATTAAAAATAGTGTGGGAAAAAATTATTTTATTTAAAAAAAAGCATGGGGTGCGTGGTTTTAGTAGTTATAAATATTTTATGAATCCGACGGGGGTCAAAATCATGTTCAAAGATTCCGTTACATACTAACATACGTCTGAATCTAATAAAAGCGTATTAAAATTACTTACTAATAAATAAATAAAACGCTTGTAAAAAATTTGTCTAAAAACGGATGTTACCCACCTATCAGGCTCATCGACAAATGCTTCTAAATCAAAGCTATATTTTTAAAATGCCCAAAAAACTAGCCAGGACGTTTGTGATGCACGAATTATTGAACTTTGTCTTGTTTTGTCAACAATTTTGAGAAATTAATACAGAATAATAGATTTTTTTTTTTAGTGAATTTCGCAGTTTCAAGAATAAAAGTAGTGATTATTTGGGGGCTATGACAAAGTGAAGATCTTCCACCGAGCCAGTCAAATAGCTTGGTAGACTACCAGTCCAAATGTTATTGTCCGGAACTTGTACAACTCGTCGTGGCCTAAAGGATAGGACGTCCAGTGCATTCGTTTTGAGCGATGCACCGATGTTCGAATCCCAGGCGGGTACCAATTTTTCTAATGAAATACGTACTCAAGAAATGTTCACGATTGACTTCCACGGTTGACAGTGTTCAAACCCGCAAAATTATAATTTGCGTAATTACTGGTGGCAGGACCTCTTGTGAGTCCGCATGGGTAGGTACCACTACCGTGCTTATTTCTGCCGCGAAGCAGTAATGCGTTTCGGTTTGAAGGGTGGGGTAGCCGTTGTAATTATACTTGAGACCTTAGAACTTATATCTCAAGGGGTAGCGCATTTAGGTTGTAGATGTCTATGGGCTCCAGTAAGCACTTAGCACCAGGTGGGCTGTGAGTTCGTCCACCCATACAAGCAATAATAAAATTAAAAAAAGAACAAAAAACAAATGCAAAGCTATCATGAAAATATCGTAAGCGCGATTCAGGCATCTATCAAGTATCTTGTGTTCTATGATACCACTACAGTTACACGATCTTCTTTGTTGCTGGGGATCGAGCTCTCGGTTCACGCGAAGTATTAAATTATTGCACTCAGTCATAACTTTTCTTCGAGGCGTGTTCTCGAAAATTCTGTTGTATCCGATAGTATCAGCTGTCTCCGTGCTACAAAGACCTCGTCGGGTGGTCTAGCTTATAGACTCATGTAGAATCTACAATAGGGTTCACGTTTTTCTTGATTATGTCGTGAGTTTGTTACTAAGCCGTAGTAACTAGTGGGAACTAAACGTAGAGTCTATAAATCATGTGACGTCATAGAGAATATAAAAAAAATGGTTTTTCTTTTTCAGAACCAAACACAGACTTTTCATAAATCGCTGTTGCGTGACTCAATGGTTGCAAAAAACGATTTGTTACACCTAGTGGCTCGTGTCCTCTTCAGCATAAAACGACATGTTTGGTTTCATGATAAAAAAGAGGGTGCGTGTACTTATGTTCGCGCGTAAGAAGTTATAATTCATTTTTATTAAATTTTTAATATTTTTAAATTTAAATATTAATCAATTTGTAAAAAAAAAATCGATTAAACAAAATCCTCAAACACGCTTAGTGGACATCACTTTTCTTGACATCGTATAAATTCGGTAATTCTCGGTACGGTTTGGAAAGTTTACCTGCGGCTATATTCAGACTCGCCAAGCTACGTCGGTCGTATTGTAATGAGCGATTTAGTAGGCAACTTCATTCTGTTAATTTTGTGTCACGGTGCGCGCGCATCGTAAAATTTCACTCTCATCAATTTTTCATAACGGGCCTAAAGAAGTATAACTTTAAAATATTGGTTGTCTGTAAAGTCGATTTACGGACGATAGTTTTACGTGATAACGTCAGTAGCAGATCTATTCGAACTGCTAGCTGACGTCACGTGAGAAGAGAGATAAATGTGTCACAAGCCAACGCTTGGACTGATCATGCCTCTCTATCGTTTGTTCCAGGCTCTCGCTTGCGCGCTCAGGCTCAGGCGGAACGTGACACTTTTTCGTGCGTGCAGCCAGTATTTATTTTATAAGACGCTATCACGTCAAAAGCTGCTTTAAATAATTCCAGATAAAGCCTTTCGATGCTTCAATTAAGTGTCTATCTAACCAAAGCATAAGGTATATATTTGAATACAAGTGTTCTAACTGTAAATTCGTGTGTTAGACGCATGTAGCCGGTGACGTTTGTATTTATAGGCGTCGGCTCAGCGCGTCCAGATACAGACTTCGCGTAAATGTGACCTATTTGTTTCGAGTGCCGTTCGTATGAGACGAACACGATCAAAGTATTACATCGATCGGTATCTCTTTCTAACAGCTTCAAATAAATTAAATAATTAAAGCCGCATTATCGAAGCGTTAACGTAAAGCCGTGTTAGTTTATTAATACGCTTTTATTAGCTTCAGATGTATGTATGTTAGTATGTAAAGGAATCTTTGAACATGATTTTGACCCTCTTCAAAACGTCGGATTAACTCGAAATTTGGCATACTTATTAAGGACCACGCTTTTTTTTTACAATAAAATCATATTTATTTACACTATTTTTAATTCAAATTTATTTTATATTTTTTAGTTGGATTTTCTATAAAAGCGTATTTTTGTAGTTTTTTTAAGCTATTATTTATTTTATATTTCTTTATATATTTGCGGAGAGTGGAGAAAATAGCTGTCCCCCAAAATTCAATTTAACCTCGTCGACTTTGCCGGGCTTCTCTTACAAAGCCACTAAAGACGATGCCGTAAACGAATGCTGAAACAATAAAAAAATCTATTATAGTATGAAATAAATTCGTCGTACCTAGACGGCTGAGTGGCTATCGGCGATCACGAGTTCTATGTTCGCTTATTAACGCTACAGGGGCGATATATCACGCCCGCCCTCATACGGACGTCGCGATAACTACACTCTGTATAGCCTCGTCATAGAACCAAGAACTATATGATGGAACATTATATGATTTATAATGGATTAAATAGTGCAAGGTAGAGGGGGAAGACATGTATGGAGCGTGTGACGATATGAGAGAGAAAGGAGTGAGTGTCGAGCTGACGGCTGATAGAAAAGAATGGAAGAGTAAAATTAGCCGTACCGACCTTTTTTTTTTTTTTGTCAGGAGGAAATCGCCGGACTTCTGCCCTCCACTGGGGACGGCGGGCGGAGCATGTCGGAGTCGAACCGACTAAAACCTCCTGTCGCTCAACAACCAACGTCCAAACCTCACATGAGACAGAACTCATGAAAAGGCAAAGGGGGGAAAGTGAAGTGTTTAGTGCGGAGCACATCTCTTCCATCACCCTCCCTAGTACCGACCTAGTGGGATAAGGTGAAGAAAAAGAAGATGAAAGACTCCCCTCCCACGTCAATCCAATTTGAATGCACAATCAGGTCTAAAGCCTGGCGAATATGAATAAAAATTTATAAATTTATGTTTTAATGCAAGCATGCTTACATCGGTAGATCTCACTAGCTCGCCGGTTCCGGACGCAAAGCATGCATCACTGTCACAACCCTTAATTGTGATTTCGACTTTACTGTAACAAATTTCGGGTCGTCAATAAAAATCCCGACCGCCGCGAGCCCTCTGCTGATCTAAAGATAAGATTTGTGGTAATTTTGTAATATGATTATCATATGCAATTTTGTTAATCAAATCAACATTCTACAGATATTGTTTTTTTAGACGAAACTGCCGGAAAT
This sequence comes from Bombyx mandarina, assembly GCF_030267445.1. NCBI lineage: Eukaryota > Metazoa > Arthropoda > Insecta > Lepidoptera > Bombycidae > Bombyx > Bombyx mandarina. The sequence continues at coordinate 11,189,535 of NC_143210.1, forward strand.
ACTCGCGCAACTCAAGTGCAAACAGATTTGCACATTAAAATATTTAAAAAAAAGACATTGAACCCAATTAGGAATCGATACATGTATGGTAATAAGCATCACTAATAACTAGATTAAGGTAGTGATGTTTAATCGCGAATTCAAACGTTGATATTAGTGAGCAGAGAAATAAAGTCAGACGACTAATGCTCTCCTGGTGTGTTAACATAACGCATACATTGAACAATGTGAACAAACCAAGGCAACATCTTTTTTTTTATTGCTTAGATAGGCGGACGAGCTCACAGCCCACCGGATGTTAAGTGGTTACTGGTTCCCATAGACATCTACAACGTAAATGCGCCACCCACCTTGAGATAAGATCTGAAGTATAGTTACAACGGCTGCCACCCCTTCAAACCGAAACGCATCACTGCTTCACGGCAGAAATAGGCGGGGTGGTGGTACCTACCCGTGCGGACTCACAAGAAGTCCTGCTACCAGTAAGAAATCTTCTCTCAGACATGAGATTTTAATTTAAAAAACGAAGACTTGCATTTGTAATTAAACAATTTAGTAGTTATAGGGATGTAGTGAAGCGGTCTCGATTTTGTTATAGTTTAGAGCAAAAGCCTTTGAATTTTAGACGTTACTGCATACGTTTTATGGTTCCATACCGTCTGTGAGATCGAGTTCTTTGGTATTCTCTGAAAAGGCATACCTTTGTAAGTACACAAGAATGCAGTTACACTCGGAGACCGAATTTAAAGTTTGATAACAAAGCACGTTTCACTGTCTCATCGAGCTTCCTTCCTATTCTATCAATTAATTAGCCGTACTCACCCGCTTCGCTGGGGATTTAAAACTAACATTATTATTGTTTTATTATTATATGTCTTATTATTATTTATTTGTATTTATTTAAAATCTTATTAATTACATAATATTTTTTAAAAAATATATTAACAATACAATTTTAAAAAAAACACTATATAAAAATAGATTGCCGCTGATGGCGATGTCTACGACACAAGCCACCAGTGGTTAGGACTCCAGAGTGAGAAACCTCCTCACAATGCGTGCAGTATCGAGGATAACTGCTTTCTGTATTAGGCCCTTAACCCAGCTGGATAACGAATGTTTCTTAAGATGTTGATCGAAACTTTTCGCTATCAAGCTGTGTACCGACACAACTATTGGAACAATGATGGTTGAATCAACATGCCACATGGCGGTAGTCTCGTGGGCCAGGTCTATTATTGTCTTTATGATTAGAGAGTCCAACGATCATACAAATATTAGCCTATCCATTAAGTACATATATTTTCCACATGGATACCAAGTTTCAAGTCAATCGGATGCATGGTTCAGTAGTTATGACGGAACATCCGTAAAAACTACTGTAAATTTATATATCAGTATAGATTAAACATTAAAACAATAGACGCCACTTCTAAGCGTTATAATGGCCGCTGAAAATCTTTTCCTCGCCATTATATCGCAAGTAGGAAGTGATTTATTTAGAGCGAGTGTTGTCCGAGTATCGGCGGATCGTGGCTGCGTTGCTGTCCGCAAACTAGTCTGTACGACCTCATTTGACCACACTATAGGTATTGTCTTTAAAATACAACAATAACAATCGATTAGTTTTTAGTGGGTACAATTTTTATGGAAAGAAGTGTACCGAGTAGCGTGTAACCTTTTTTTTATTGCTTAGATGGGTGGACGAGCTCACAGCCCACCTGGTGTTAAGTGGTTACATGAGCCCATAGACATCTACAACGTAAATGCGCCACCCACCTTGCGATATAAGTTCTAAGGTCTCAGTATAGTTAGTTACAACGGCTGCCCCACCCTTCAAGCCGAAACGCATTACTGCTTCACGGCAGAAATAGGCAGGGTGGTGGTACCTATCCGTGCGGACTCACAAGAGATCCTACCACCAGTTCCTTATAAACAGTCGCTTTAGGCAATGCATTAGAAACGATTATCATTTTAATGATTGATCGCTGATACTAGATACTTACAACTTTAGTTTCAAAATCTATTAGTACTTGCAAAAATATGAAAATTGAACTTTAATATAGATAGCTAATTTTGTAGTTGTAGGTTCGAGGAACTCACAGAGTAATTGGTTTACAATGATACTTAAATATTAAAAACAGTTTCATTTACTTAGACATATTAAAAAGAAATTGTTTTCTAATAATATTGTGGTTTGTTATTTAGTATCACATTAGTGGGAAACTTGACTCTTATATAAATAAGCCAATCACACTATTTTATAAACACTTATAATGTTTTGGTAGTGTCGAATGAACAAAAGTGTAGTGTAGTAAGAAACGGCGAAAAGGAACATAGGCATTAGAAGATAGTAATTATATTATATTCCGAAAATGTTATTTTTATGTTAAACATTAAATCGGCGCGTGAATCTTGTCATCTAGGCGCGTTCGGGAAGTCCGATTGTGTCCGAAGTGGTACGAGGGTGACTTGATGTGCCAATGCTGCACGCTACAATATGTTGCATTTGGACAAGATAATCGAATGCGCATCTATTGGAAGTGGGCCGAAATAACTCGTCAAATATTGGCTCACTTCGGATTGTGTGTGACAGAGCTGAGGTGATATGCCCACTGAGTTTCTCGCCGGATCTTCTTAGTGAGTCGCGTTTCCGATCAGGCGGTAGATTCTGCGAAGCACTGCTCTTGTTAGGGTCAGTGTTAGCAACACTCCCGGTTTGAGCCCCGTGAGCTCAACTACACGTCAAGGAGAAGCTGAAATAGCCTCTCAAGACAATCAGCATAGGTAGAAAAAAAAAGAGGTGATATGCTTAAGATTGTGTCGAAGGTCATTCGTTGCCTGACTTGCGAAGAGTGAGGACGTTTCGTATGTAACTGTCAAACCGCTTGGCGCTGCGCTTTGTTATATTTTGATTCTATAAACAGTACTTTAAAGTGTTTCTTCATACCAAATCAAATTTTACTTTTGTTATTGAAACACAATCTCATTGCATGACTACCCACTATACGCCCAGCTATGCCGAAAGATAAATGAGATGTTGCCATTCTGTGACAAATATACAAATTTGGTCAACGTCAGTTGTATTATATTTCTAGTCTTTAAATCAGAACACGTTGCTGCTTCTTGGCGGGAATAGTTGGAATAGGCAGGATGGTGGTACTCACCAATATGCACTATCGTAGTATGTTGGTTCTCTTCCTTGCTTCGATAATACTGAATGCTGAGGATCGTGGCCTCCCTTATAACTTTCTCCTGGATTATCATGCGCCAGCCTATCTTTGGTTGCGCGGATGGCATCGTGGACCGAGGTGTTGATAGTAGAGCGTATCTAGTCCGACCAGCGCATTGGATTTCCGTCTCTGGACTTTCATTTTTTTTATACTTTTTTTATTGCTTAGATGGGTGGTCGAGCTCACAGTCCACCTGGTGTTAAGTGGTTACTGAAGCCCATAGACATCTACAACGTAAATGCGCTACGGATTCACAGCAGAAATAGGCAGGGTGGTGGTACCTACCCGTTTGGACTCAAAAGGTTCTACCACCAGTAATTATAATTTTTCATCAATTTCATTTTCATTTCATCACTTTCATTTCCATATCTTGCCTGTTACTAGCAGCTTGTGCTGTGCATTTTCCAGTGAATCTCCTAGCAGCTTTGCACGACAGTTTCCGAAAGAAATAGACAAAGTAGAAGAAGACATCACAATACGAGAACTTGGGAAAAAGAAATCGAAAATTACATTCAAAATACCAAATTCTTAATTCAATTCATGCTCATTACTGATAATAATGCAAACACAACGAAAACGTTCACGAAATAAGGAGCTTTGCGTTAATAATATTCACAAAACTAATTAATTTAATAAGTTTGCAATACAATGTACCGTATGAGTTCAATAACCGGTTCAGTTAGGGAGCGCACGCGCAGAATTAGGGCTGCCACGATTATTTTGAAAATAAAACAAAAACGAAATTAAAGATACTTATGATTTTTTTGTATTGCTTAAATTAGGACGTCAACCATCATCTGGTGTTAAGTGGTTATTGGAGCCAATAGACATCAACAATGTAAATGCCATCATCCTTCTTGAGACATGAGTTCAAAGTCTCGGTTTTATAGTGCAATGGCTTCATCCCCATCTTTCAAATTGAAACACGTTACTGCTTCACAACAGGGTTGTGGTACCTACCCAGCGGGCTCACAAAACTCCCTGCGACTAGTATAAAAACAGTATGCTAACATGGCATAAGTGCGGAAAGTTGTCGCCATCTTTTTTTTTGGCCCTGTCAAAGGGTGACAACTCTTCCTGTTTATTCCTTCCTGTAAAATAGGTTAAGAATTTGGTCTTATTGCGCGTTCATTTTTCCATGTTTTTGAGTTAAGGAAATCATATTTTATAACTATTCGTACATCAATGACAAAAAACATAATTACAACCCAAGTAAATGAGTTTTTGAATGGTCAAAATGTGGTATTAAGTTTTAGTATTTCTGGGTTCCAACAGTCGGCCCACAACAGATAGCCGGTGATCTCACATTAAGAAAAAAGGTAAATAAATAATTAAAAAAAGAAAGTAAAATAGAAAGATAGAAGATAGAAATGTGAAATATAAAATAATAAATTTCTTATCATGGCTGCGATATTAATCCCGATTAGGATATTAAGAGACAGCAATTATATTGTTATTGATCCTGGATATTTGTATTAATAATTGAAGTTAAACGGACGTCTTGATATTAATGCAGGCTCGGTAGGCAGCGGCTTGGCTCTGCCCCTGGCATTGCTGAAGTCCATGGGCTACGGTAACCACTTACCATTAGGTGGGCCGTACGCTCGTCTGCCTACAAAGGCAATAAAATAATAAAAGATAACCCATTAATTTCACCAATTCATGCCATTGTTACCTGTTTTGTAATGATGTTAGCATTTCCTCCTCCTTCAGTCGATCGCTCATTGCTGAGCATCGTGATGCGCCCGCCTGTGACCTTTTTTTGTAATTTTTAGCCACTTATGTCGGTCAGTGGCACAGTGAAGTGCGTGGCTCAGTCTCATGTCCATGATGTTAGCATTTAGTGCGATATTAATGTTCGTGTTACTTTTTTTTTTTTTTATTGCCTTTGTAGGCAGACTGGCATACGGCCCACCTGATGGTGAGTGGTTACCGTCGCCCATGGACTTCAGCAATGCCAGGGGCATAGCCAAGCCGCTGCCTACCAACTTGTGATGTTTTGTGCTGATGTATAAAATTTTGGTATTTAATGAATAATAAAATAAAGCACAGTTAGCGTGTGGCGGTTACCAGAGTCTATATAGTGCTTTCAAAAAGCTATTCTGAAAGCCCTAACCGTGCGCAATATGGTCGACTCGCAACGTGACTCGCTGCCGATCCTATTAAAATACCTGCTGCCTCAAGATGTTTTAATACCACACTAAAATATATAATATGATATTCAACGTATTGACGATCTAAGCTCGGCCTACGTAAGCTGTGCTCAGTTACCTTATACAACAGGTTTGTTTGACTTATATGAGGTGTAGCTGGAATAGATTTTAATGTGTTTGTATATCAAGTTCTGGAGCTACCATATTCTTTACTGTTACACAAAAAACATAAAGTTCCTTTGCGATTTTCAGTCTCTAATGACGATTTATAGTCGATAATTGACTGTGAAGATTACTCAGAAAAGGCCATTCTACATACAATTGAGCTAAGATTTTCGGCGATTATGTATATCGGTAGCACATTGAGACAAAAACAGTCAGACAATGCCAAATATTTTTCATAAGAAAGACTTCGACTTCAAATCGATACTGTCGTATTGTTGACGATTAAAGATATAATACTGTCATTTTATTTTAAATCATTAATCAATGCCGTATACAGCACGGGCTTATGAATATCCTGTAAATAATATCTATTAAATATCTTGAAATAATTTACAAAGTTATTCCAAAATACAATTGCTACAAGAGAACGGACTGGTGGTAGGACCTCTTGTGAGTCCGCACGGATAGGTACCATCACCCCGTCTATTTCTGCCGTGATGCAATGTGTTTCGGTTTGAAGGCTGGGGTAGCCGTTTTTACTATACTGAGACCTAAGAACTTTTATCTCAAGGTGGGTGACGCATTTGTGTTGTAGATGTCTATGGGCTCCAGTGACCACTTAACACCAGATGGGCTGTGAGCTCTTCCACCCTTCTAACCAATAAATAAAAAAAAGAAGAGACATTATAATGCTCTGTTCATTTTAAATACAACAAAACGTTGCCCACTTCAGCCTATAATATTATAAAGCAAAGCTAATCTGTATTGGCTATCTAACTACAACAAACCAGATCGCGTGACAAGTTAATTGCGTATTAATTCCCGTCGGAATCCGGCCCTGTTTAGCTGTAATTACGAACACACTTATATAGCGGGCCGAATGAGCCGGTCCTGTCCCACACGTACCCTAGAATTGGGACAAGTGATATTATTTAATCAGAAACTTTCTTTATAATCAGAACGTCTTTTTCATTTGTTTGAAGGTTCTGCTTGTCTGCTTTTCATACAAATATGTAAATTAGGTCAAGATTTTGTGTCAAGTGCAAGTATATCAATGTCGCCACTTTTTTTAAGCTATTGCATAGCTTTTATCGCGGGTCTTGAGCGCGGTTACCGAATCATGAAATTCCGTAACGAAAAAAACCTTACACCCCGCACTCCGCCTACCTGGCTTGTGTAGTGTTTGTGAATAAGCGCGTGACGTGACGTCACACTGCATGCGCATCATGAAAAGTCTGCCCATCTCTCTCTCCGTGGTCTAGCTTATGAGTGTGAAGGGGACAGTTAAGGTTTTGCTTTTATTCATCTATACTAATATTATAAAGAGGAAAGATTTGTTTGTTTGTTTGTTTCGAATAGGCTCCGAAACTACTGGACCGATTTGAAAAATTCTTTTTCCATTAGAAGCCGACATTGTCCCTGATGAACATAGGCTACTTTTTTAAATTTTTTTTTTTTTTGTTTCATGTGTCCTTTAATGTTTCCGAAGCGAAGCGAGGGTGGGTCGCTAGTGTTTAATATAGTGTGGTCTTGGTTTATTATTGTTTTAATATTAAATTATCATTGTCTAATTATAATTGCATAAGTTGATAAAAAATTCTATAATTTTACCGCGGCGGTTCCCGAGTGCCACACGTTTTTTTTTACTTAGATGGGTGGACGAGCTCAGAGCTACCTGGTGTAAATGGGTTCTGGAGCCCATAGACATCTACAAAGTAAATGCGCCACCCACCTTGAGATATAAGTTCTAAGGTCTCAGTATAGTTACAACAGCTGTCCCACCCTTCAAGCCGAAACGTATTACTGCTTCACTTCAGAAATAGGCAGGGTGGTGGTACCTACCCGTGCGGACTCACAAGGGGTCCTACCACCAGCAAATACCACTTACTCTATTTCTGCAGCGTGGCAGACATGTGCCCCACTTTGTAATGTGGTACTGCCATTATATGGTACAAATGATACTTTGATTTTGCAGAATAAGCGTAATTACTGATTACGAGGCTATTTATTGTGTGTTATATTTATTGCTTAAGCTGCTTAAAGTATGCTGCCTTTTTATTCCGGCAGAATCTGCTGTCGTTGGGTCATCGGCTTTTTCTACTACGACGTAATCATGTACATATTAAAGAATACTCATCCTTAGTCATTATAAAATACAACACAAAATTTAATGTACTTGTTAACGTAAAGTACACGATAACGATACATTTCTAATTCTTCATTTCTATTTCTGCCGTGAAGCAGTAATGCGTTTCGGTTTGAAGGGTGGGGCAGCCGTTATAACTATACTGAGACCTTAGAATTCATATCTCAAGATGGGTGGCACGTTTACGTTGTAGATGTCTATAGGCTCCAGTAACCACTTAGCACCAGATGGGCTGTGAGCTCGTCGACCCATTTGAGTAATAAAAATAAAATAAAAAAGGCATATCCGTAATTATAAATTATTAAAAAAATATATATTCAAAGCAAACGTATAAGTAAAATGAAATCATACAGATAGATAGATGGCTTAGTAAAATATTTATAATGAAAATATCAAAATAGCTCATGTTTAAATGAGGTTAATGATTACTAAAAAACTTAAAAAAAATATTTAAACTTGGTTTATAATAAAAGACATACAATATAATTATGATATTATAGAGAAACATTCTCCAGTTAGAATTTCAAACAACTCGAAGGCTATAAAGCTAAGTGTACACGAAGAACAAAAGGCCTGCAATCTAAAACCTGCTACTCCGAGATCGGTGTCCGTCGAACATCCGATTTATAGACGGTATTACCTGCAGCGGCCCCCGGGCGCGACTTGAGTTAGTGCCCGAACCTTGATGCTTGCGCTTGTCCGCCGTGTGCGCTATGCTTCATGTGACCACGATTTTGAGACTGGCTAAACTTGTTTTTCACTGTTGAAATAAAATAATTAAATCACCACGAATTTATTTTCTACTAGCTGAACCGGCAGACTTCGTAGTGCCTTAATCGACAAATAAAAGACCTAAACTTTTGTATAAAATAAACATAAAACAAACAAAAGGAATCCGTCCGACGGGGGACACATCAAAGGGAAAACAAAATTGTTATTTTTATTTCAATCCGAGCATTTTCATATTTATCTATCTTTTAAACCTTCTCTGGACTTCCACAAATAGTTCAAGACCAAAATTAGCCAAATCGGTCCAGCCGTTCTCGAGTTTTAGCGAGACTAACGAACAGCAATTAATTTTTATATATAAAAAAATATTATTATTTATATGTCGGAGAAGCCACAATTAATAACACTATCGTCAGACATCGTAAGGGCAAATAGGGTGATCGAGCTAAGAGTAATATTGAGTACACCAAACACGTTTGTTGTCTTAGAACAATTTAGAAATCCTCTCTTGACGTTAGCAAACGAAAACGAATGACAGTTGTTAGGACGGAGGCACCGCTCTTCAAGAAGGCTGGTTGGTAAGTGTGCTGGCGTCTACGCGCCTCCATCGGCTAGGCTCTGTCGTAGCACGAAGTTAGCCGAGTTCCGACGATACTGCAATCGTTTAGCTACCAAACTAATGACCGATAAGATATTGCATTTGTTACAAATGGCTCACGTTTCTATTTATTTATTGCTTAAATGGGTAGACGAGCTCACACCCACCTGGTATTAAGTGGTTACTGAAACCCATAGACATCTACAGCGTAAATGCTGCCACCCATCTTGAGATATGAGTTCTAAGGTCTCAGTTACAACGGCTGCCCCACCCTTCATACCGAAACACATTACTGCTTCACGGCAGAAATAAGCGAGGTGGTGCTACCTACCCGTGCGGACTCACAAGAGGTCCTACCTTCGTACTTTCACGTTTACAGCTTAAATCATTGGATTTGTGAAGTCACACAAATGACGGACTGGTCTTTAATGCTCAAAAAAATCAAACATTCGTTTAGTGAAAAATTTGTTGACAATAACATCCCGAGATTTATTCTAAGACATTGTCACCCTACAAAGTATCTAATGAGAGCAGATACGTCAAAGGTGTGGCCGGCGTAACGGCAGTTGTAATTACACCGATGCAGAGCTACTTGCTCATTTCGTTTATTAATTTTAATAGCCCGTTTATTCTGCTGACAGTATACAATGTCTTCTTGTATGATAATATTAAGATGTTCCTATTCTTCTATGGATACCTGATACTTCTGTTCAGTTCTGTGTATATTGTGTGTTGATAGTGACTATGTAGATTTCGGGGGTAAATCCGCGAATAGTGAAAAAGTTCGATACAACAACAATTCATGATTCGTTCCTGACCCCAACCATTTTACAGTGCCGATATTAATTTCATATTGACAATGTCGGTAATGAGCTATCGGTTTTTTAGAGTTTGAAGTCTTGGTGATGCTTTTAGTCAGCTTTATGCTTGCAGTGACCATGTTAGCAACTTTGTAAGCTTTGGAGCTCAAGGTTGATTTTTTACAAATATTCCAGAAAAAGCCATTCTTTTCATTTCTGATCATCCACTTAATTAAGATGTCTACTCTTTTCTGGTATTAAGGTACGTTACGTGCTCTGAGGAATTATTCGAGATGATACCATCATCTCGTTTTTACCATCGCACCGCCCGCCACCGGAGTAGAGTTCATCCGTACTACCTGGAGCCATTGCGGTCATCCACAGTGCGTTTCTTGCCACGTACCATCCGGCTATGGAATGAGCTCCCCTCCACGGTGTTTGTCGAGCGCTATGACATGTCCCAGGCTTGTGGAGAGTATTAAGCGGTAGGCAGCGGCTTGGCTCTGCCCCTGGCATTGCTGAAGTCCATGAGCGGCGGTAACCACTCACTCAGGTGGGCCGTATGCTCGTCTGCCTACAAGGGCAATAAAAAAAACGTTATTTTAAACCGATGTATATCATTATTTGGTAGAAAGCTAATCGCATACGGACCACGGATTGTCACTTCATAACAGACCAACCGGTAGTGAATTTTCGAGGAAAGATCTTTTTCGAAAAACGCCTATCTACAACAATCAGCTCACAATCCACTTTTTATTATACTGAAGCAAACTCTCGCCAACGAAGGTTTCTTATCTCGCGGAATCATCGTCTTAGATTTTTTTTTATTGCTTTTTTTTTACATTGCCCTTGTAGGCATACGAGAATACGGCCCACCTGATGGTGAGTGGTTACTGTCGCCCATGGACCTCAGTAATGCCAGGGGCAGAGCCAAGCCGCTGCCTACCGGGTGCTTAGATGGGTGGACGAGCTCACAGCCCACCTGGTGTTAAGTGGTTACTATTACCCATAGACATCCACAACGTAAATGCGCCACCCATCTTGAGGTATAAGTTCTAAGGTCTCAAGTGTAGTTACAACGGCTGCCCCACACTTCAAACCGAAATGCATTACTGCTTCACGGCAGAAATAGGCAGGGTGGTGGTACCTACCCGTGCGGACTCACAAGAAGTCCTACCACCAGTAATTACGCAAATTATAATTTTTATTATATTTCGTTATTTATAGATTTCATTTGCTCATCAATATGAAGAAGAATCCCTAGAAGCCCTAGAAGATCTTCCACTCCCCCAATTGGGATATCTGGTAGAACAGCGGTTTGAATGTCGTTCCATGCCGATTCTCGCTCGTGTAATGGAATGAACTATTAAAAGATTCGTCACTTAAATCTCTGGAAACCTCTGCGTGACAGTTACGGCACGCGTGAAACCATCCATCACGCCGCGCGTTAACAGAAGTACCGCTTTCCATTTGTACTTTATATCACCTTTGTTGCCTTAACATAGAGTCTTAATTCAGACTACGGAACTGCATTTTTAGATATGTGCGCGGGTGTGTTACAAAATCAGAAATGCAGCTGAAAAAGCCGTTACTGTTAACAAATTCTGTGGAGTATGTTTATTTTGATATGTCTTAATAAAATTGTGGTTGTGGTCGAGAACTCTGCGTCGCAAGTATGGGGGGTTTGTTGATACGGAAAATTGCGATATGACTTAATTTTTTTTTGGATAAGATTGACGATCTAAGTACGTGGTATATAGGGTGAGTATTTATCTTGTTATGTTGGCGAAATTTTGTGTTAGTTAATTTAATCTTTGAGATTGAATTGACGTTTATGTTGATTTACTGGTGGTAGGACCTCTTGTGAGTCCGCACGGGTAGGTACCACCACCCCACCATCCTGCCTATTTCTGCCGTGAAGCAGTAATGCGTTTCGGTTTGAAGGGTGGGGCAGCCGTTGTAACTATACTTGTGACCTTAGAGCGCATTTACGTTGTAGATGTCTATGGGCTTCAGTAACCACTTAACATCAGGTGGGCTGTGAGCTCGTCCATTCATCCAAGCAATAAAAAAAAATGTTTAAATTTGATTTGAGAACTGTAAGCTTCTTAGCTATTTGCTGTTTAAAGACCATTGCGCGGTTAGTTAGCATTGACGGACATCCAGAATCCGAACACTTCGATGCTTTAATAGAAAACTTTGAAATTGATATTGTGACGGAAAATGTAAATTTAAGTTTATGAACTTTTAAGTTCGAGCTTCGAACTAACTCGAACTTTTATGTCCCAATACACGCACTAAACACTACAAGCCATTATTTCTATCAGTCAATTCGTCGATTGTTCCAAAGGTAGTGACGTCACTGCCGCCAACAAAGAACCGATAGAACCTATACACCCGGTATTGATTAAAAAAGCTACATAAATTAGCGAATTCGAGGGGTCGAGTGGGGGGGTTGTTGTCAAAAAAGTTTTATAAGTGTTTATGTGTACGTGCCTCCCCCTCCCCCTTTGACGACCCGCGCTGACACCCTTTCGCGTATACCAACATTCGTATAAAATGCCCGAGTACGGATATCGATGAAATTGGATAGAGACCAATTCGTCTTCTCGCATTAAAATTGTATAATCTCAAAACTTACTAATTTTACAGGAGAGTGTTTTAAAGGGTTTAACATGTAATATTTTTAATATAATATTAATCATAATATTTGCAACATTTATATTTTATTTTTTACCAATTACATTATCTGTCTTTTAAAGTAAGATAAAATTTAGTTAATAGTAGTCAAAACATAGGTATAAACTAAAAAAAAACAACCTAAACTACGCCCTTTTGACAGTATTTATGAGAAAAATACTGGTGATACCAAATGTTTACGCATATTAACTCAATTTCGAATATTTTTGGAAACTGTACACTTTTAATGCGAAAAGGCGAATTGTTTTGTGAATTCGATTTTCAGTTTAACGTTAAGTAATACTGTGAGACTATATAGCACAATATTATTATTGTTTTCATAATGTGTTAAAATTATTGACCGAGCTTAGCTTAGCTTAGCTGAAAATATTATTAATTGTTATTAAATTATTTAAATTAATGTGATATGATAACAAATAAGTGATTTTAACGTACTATTTATTGTCCATGGCATTTAAATATAATTTCATTATTAACAGGCTTCCAAGCATGAGCATTCATGAGTTTCATTAAGTTGAAACAGTGTTAATGAGTAACATTTTGTTAGGTCTTTGATTCAATCGTCTATGATCATCGGAGCACATATAACTACTGTAATAATTACTGCAGTCCATGGACATCACACTTTTACTGGCGGTAGAACCTCTTGTGAGTCCGCACAGGTAGGTACCACCGCCATGCATAGGCATATAGATATAGATCCGCCGTGAAACAGTAATGCATTTTGGTTTGAAGGGTGGGGCAGCCGTTGTAACTATACTGAGGCCTTAGGACTTGCATCTCAGATGTCGATGTCCATGGACTCCGGTAACCTCTTAACAAAGGTAGACTGTGAGCTCGTCCACCATTCTATGCAATAAAATTATAAAAAAGATAGTACATGACGCTTTGCAACAGATACAGCCAAGATGTTGTTACCCACAAACCAATCTATCAATAATAATGAAAATTAATTATTCATTGGACCATCGGGCAAAACAATCAATATTACATACACGACATCCTGAAATCACTTTTACTCCACACTGAACATTGACATACAAGTACATGTAAATTAAACACCACCGCACACAGATACGCACACAAATAAAAACATGAAGAAACACCGCCGAGAGGAAGAATGTATTAAGAAAGCCAGAGCGAGACGACCTTCTAATTAACACCTCAAGAGCGAGAGAGACGAACGACACGACACGCTAATTAAGAATACAAGAAGAACGCGTTTTATGTAAGGCCGCGAATTTTATCGTTGTGTGCGTATTTTTTATGTCGGTGTGAACCGCTTTTTACGTATGTGTGTCGTTATTAACTCATTATGTGAAGAGTTAACAAGTATATAAGTCTTTATTTACTGGTTAATTGAAAGTGGTCGGTGATAAGGGCATGGCAAAGACAGCAATATCGAATTTCATGTTTGGTTTTTGTTCTTTGAAGTAATTTAACCGGAGGTACAGTCTGATTCTTACAAAGTCTAAGTTTTGGAAGGTACTAGAATGTTTGCACGAGATTTGCGTTGTAAAAACTATTGTCTAATAAAAAATTACTGGTAAAATGACTACATTGCAAGCTCGCACTGTTAGCTTTTCGACCTATTTCTGGTGCGGTTTGAAGGGTAGAACAGCAATTAAGATTTTGACCTCAAATGTCTAGATAGCGGTATTCATATAGTGGTATCCTTGAACTGCGATGACCACTTAATATTAGGCGCACCGTGATCTCATTTCTTGATATAAATTAATAAAAAAAAGATGTGTGGTGTCGTGGGACACCGGATAGGAACGAAGTTCCTTATTATAAAAATATTAATTTTAAGTTCTATACGAGGTATAAAGAAAAAAATATATTCGGGTATTCATTTTTTATTATGATTTTTTATTGATAAAAAAAAAATAAAAAAACTACTTTACAAAGTTATCAACTTTAGTTTATTCACAATGATTTATAAAAAATATATAATAAAATATGTTATTTTTTGTACGTTATTACAAAGTTAAGTCATACACTGTGTGCATTACTAATAAAAATCTTACGTTACGGACGTTTTTTCCCGGTTAAGGTACCCCGCCGCATCGTCCCATAAGGAACTTCGTTTCAATTGCAATAATTTATTGCAATAATAAAGTTCATACAGTATTCTAATGGTGCTTAGGTTAAAATCGGAGTATTTGAAATAAGTTACAATTGTAATCATAAATTTAACAAAATACATTATAAAATAAATGGTCGTTAGTAACTTCGATCATGTTCTATGTCTAAATCACAACACGTATACTAGGGGTGGCCAACTTGATTAGAACCAAGATCTACTGACGAAACACTGCGATCTACCAATGACCTTTCTTGAAATTTACTGTAACAATGTAGTTCAGTATACAAATAAATAGCATATTTTCTTTTATTAAAATAAACCTGAAATTATGTAATAAAAGAGAACTATTGTGTAGACGAAAGGATAAATAATGTAACGTAATGGTCATTAACAAATGATACAGGATGAAGATGATGCGTGTAGCAATTGGTGATTACGTTGCGCAGTCTGTTCTATGTATTTATATTTTTTGTCTTGCCATGATCGACTGAACTAACAGGAACTGAACAGGATCGACGGGTCGATCGCGATCTGCCGGTTGACCACCTCTGACGTATGAGTCCGCACGGGTAGGTACCACCGCCCTGCCTATTTCTGCCGTGAAGCAGTAATGCGTTTCGGTTTGAAGGGTGGGGCAGCCGTTGTAACTACACTGAGATCTTAGAACTTATATCTCAAGGTAAGTGGCGCATTTTCGTTATAGATGTCTATGGGCTCCAGTAACCACTTAACACCAGGTGGACTGTGAGCTCGTCCACCCATCTAAGCAATAAAAAAATACGAATACTGTCTAAAACTTAAGAAAACCACGTCGCTGCATTAGCCTCGCACCATAATGACACGACCTGCCTTTGCCGATAAGGCACATCGCAGTCTGATCACCTTCCAACATCCGACAAAACCTTATCTCCGCTGTTTTATTTGTTTTAAGCATTCAATGCGAACGAACGAAACAGCCTTCCCGTATCGAATAACGAAGAATGTCGTAAGTACAACAAAACACAAACAAATCAAGACGTCAATACCGTTGCGTTACGTTTCAAAGTTGCTTGCATGTACGAACGTTAGAAGTGATATACGTCCGTCTTACTCCCGGAAAAAGCTTGCAAGAAAGCAAAGAATGGCGGAAGAAAGGGGAAGGGACATTGTGGAGATATGTCTCAGGACGAAGTGATGAATTAAATTTTTAGGGGGTGTTTTGGGGAGGCATTTGCCCCTTTCATTGGCGCGTCTTCATCCAGCTGTACGTTTCTTTTAATTCTAATTAATTTAATTTTAATTTCCATTGCTTCGCGAACGGAAAATGTCTTGTAAATAATATTTAGGTTGAGTGGAAATATTTTGTATCAGAGCACTTGTTTGGTCATCCATCAACGTATCGATCAATTACAAATTTGGGATTTTCTAAAAGTTTTGGCATATTGGTCTAGTTTAATGTATTTATTTTTCTTTTTGTTTCTTTTTTTCTTCCTATCTATGCTGATAGCCTTAAGAAGCTATTTCAGCTTCACCTTGCCGTGTAGGTGTGCTCACGGGGCTCAAATCGGGAGCATTGCTAACACTGGCCCTAACATGAGCAGTGCATCCCAGTATCTACCACCGGATCGGAAACGCGACCCACTGAGAAGATCCGGCGAGAAACTCAATGGACTGTATTTTTATAATAGGCCACTATCTCTGCAAATGAAAGCAACTATAATGACAAGTCCGTTCTATCCTTAGTAAAACATTGAAGTCTTACCAATTTTCCTTGAATTAGTTCGTAAATGATGACGTCATAAGCCTGGTTTCAACATGCACACGCTGCACGCATGCATGTGAATTAAAAAAAAACTCGAATCGATAAAGCAAAACAAAAGCGTAACCCTCGGCGAATGCTAAAATCGATTCCAAAGAAGTGTCATTAAAGAACCCCCAAAAATTAAAACCCCCTGTAGGTGCACACACACGCGCGCATCTTAATGCACACATACGTTCTGCGAGTTTAATGAACTATTAGGATGCATTCGGCTTTTTTGCGTTGATAGACTTTGGGGCTAAGAAAAACAAATTGTCTGATTTAATATTCGGTTGCGATTTTAGTAGTGTAACCTTCGGCTTCCAACAGCCAGGAATTAAATACACAGATTACAATAGTTCACTTGATTCTGTATTGTTTTATTTGTAACTCCGCTTGTACAATCATTAGGTATTTGCTCACTAGGGAATACACCGCTATTTCTGCCGTTTTTTTCGACTACCGCCTTTTTTAATATGCCTCGTCCCCACTCTGCCATCGCTCCCACCAACAGTGCTGCCATATGGCAATACAAAAATTGTCTTAATTTTAACATAATAAATACAAATATTATACAAGTTGTTACAAAAACCTTATAGTACTTACGACCACATAGATTCGTCGATCATTGTTAACCTCAAGTTTGGAGAGCTCACAACCTACCTGGTGTTAAGTTGTTACTGGAGTCCACATACATCTACGACGTAAATGCGCCACTTACCTTGAGATATAAGTTCTAAGGTCTCAAGTATAGTTACAACGGGGTTCAACTTGACGCGTGCCTCACGTCTCGCGACGATTACGTCTAACCACAACAGAATGTGAATATTACGCAGACTACAGAATAATATGGACATTAAGATAGCATGGAAAGGCTAAATAGAAAATATAGAGTAATTTACCATTCAAACTGTTGTAATGGTTTAAAAGGACACAATAATATGTTCTGAGCTCTCAGTAAAAATTTTATTACCTAATATGGCAAATATACCAATAGTTTTATAACCTTATTACCCTTCATCACCATGCTAACAGAGCAGAGCTCATGGCTACTTCCTGGTAACCACTACCCTAATTCAAGGGCTTTTGAGGGACCCACAGAGTTTTCTGAGCGCTATTTCATATCATTCTTCAATCGAGGTTAGTAAACACTGGCTTAGGGATGGGTGGAAGAGTTTCTCATTTTTATTCTCTCTCAAATTTCTGCGCTAGGTAGCGATTAGACTGTGCTTCTTTCATTGGTGATGTGCGTGGACAAACGTGTATAAAATTTCACCATGGCAACTATCTTCATTTTCATTAAAGTAAATCGAATAATAGTTACAATTGAGCTTCAATCGCGCAATCTCCAAGTTTTTACAGCGCATTATGTGTTTAGTCCAAAAACCGAAAACCGTCGAAGAAGAATAAACAAAATTTCACGCATATTTTAATGCACGCAATTAAATTGAACGTAATGGCATCCCATTTTATTTTATGAGCTATAAAGAGCACGCGATGGTTATGGTCGTTCGTCTACGCGGAGATGTTTGTATATAATTTCATCAAAACACTGTTGAAACGTTCACTGTGGTATTAGGTCATATTAGCCGATGCAAAACTGTTTTTTTTTTATAACCATGTTCTTTGGATTCCGCGTATCGTAAATTGTTTGATAGGTAAATGATCAAGCAATTCGTAAAACTAATCATATTATAGTCGATTATCTTCACATGAAGTCGTCGTGGCCTAAAGGATAATACGTCTGTTGCATTCGTATGCAACGGTGTTCGAATCCCGCAGGCGGGCAACAATTTTTCTAATGAAATACGTACTTAATAAATGTTCACGATTGATTTCCACGGTGAAGGAATAACATTGTGTAATAAAAATTAAATCCGCATAATTATTGTCCATGTAGGCCGACGGCCATACGGCTCACCTGCTAGTGAGTGGTTACCATCGTCCATGGACTTCAGCAACGCCAGGGGCAGAGCCAAGCCGCTGCCTACAAAAATGCTGTGTTCAACATTGGCAGAGCTATTATTTCGTTATTTTTAATTGCCCTCGTATGATGTAACAATTATCCGAGTTGAGCCGATATAAACAAAATTTTGTTTGTTATAGTTATATGTTTCGATTCAAAAGATCGAAATTATGGCTGTCAATTTAATGCGAGATCTGATGTTGGTAAAGCAATTTACATACATGTGCGACCCGCTTGTAATGTTTCAAATAATCAATAATTTTAGGGTCATCGGTAATTTAACGTGTCTTCAAGATTTATTATCTCCCAATCTAATTCTAAAATCTGTAAAGCTTTCGTATAACTGGACGGAAATTCAGTTCGAAAGCTATTTTACAATGCATACGAAACGGGAAAAGCTCAGGAAATATTAAAAAGAAATTCGATAGAAATGAAAGTCGCGCAACATCTCGAGGCGAAGCATTAATTCATCAAGGAAAATCCCCTTAAGAACAGGGAGCGAAAAACAAAATTACATTAACGGACATGTATGCGTGTTTACATCCGGACCGGCGCGGGGCGGCGATGAGTTTTAAAGTTTTTAAGGGTTCGCCGAAGATTGCGTGCCTTGATTACTGCACCCCCGCCCTCACGGCCACCCTCCTCCACACACGAAAACACACCGCTGCCCTCCCTTTTTTAAGGAGGGAAAATTAAAAGTGTTAACTCCGACCGAACGGTCTTGGTATTTTGAGACGTTGGAATTTCTGTTTTTGGACATGATGGATAGATTTTCGGTTTTAATTTTTATTTGTTTTATTATACGTCCCTTTATATTAACGTGGATAAGTGTTTTAACTTATTTAAAAAGGTTAGACGACATCACAGGAAACCGAACTAGCAGCTACCTTGGACAAAGAATTAGTTTAGCTATTCAAAGGGGGAACGCTGCCAGTAGTTTCGGAACTTTACCTAAAGGTACTCCTTTCAATAATATATTTTAGTTATTAAATTATTATTATTATTATTTTTTATGTTTTTAGTTGTAGGTTCATTGTTAGAGATGATTGCAGTAATATATTGTATACTTATTTAATATGTAACTAACTTACTTTGAGTACTTTTATGAATTGTATAAAAATCTTTGTTGTGTAATAATTAGGAAAAAAGACTATTATCTGAAGTCATACAATAATTATTGTACTTATTGGACGCGAGGTGTACGGTTGGTTGTAGTTGTTCACTCTCCTGTCTTCACGGAACTACATACATATATATAAATAAATGACAATTTAGTAGGTAGCGGCTTGGCTTGGTAGGCCGCGGCTCGGCTCTGCCCCTCGCATTGCTGAAGTCCATGGGCGACGGTAACCATTCACTATCAGTTGGACCGTACGTTCGTCTGCCTACAAAGGCAATAAAAAATAAACACCCCATTTTATACAATTTGCGGATACACAGTGTATCTATCTCTATATTTTTTGTTCCAGACAAAATTATTAAATTTCAAACCTCTGAGATTACGTTTAAAGGTCAGACTTAAATAACGTTGAAGCTAATTAGTTATTTAAAGACGAAAATAGAAAATGTAGGACTACTGAAAAAAGTCCGAAATGTAATTAAGAGTTCAAAGTATCAAAACTGTTTGCTAACGCTTCAATAAGACATGTGCGTTGAGGACGGCATCGCTCGCTCGTTCATTTGCAAATGATTGTAATTTTTGTGTATCTACCTCGGTGTAATATCGCGACGTTATGTAAAAAAAAATCGATTCAGAGCTACACGATAATGCACACGCAATGTTTTGTTCGCAAAACTAACTGAAGAATACCAAAATACGCGGTCTTTTGGCGAAAATATTCGTGATTTTTAAGGTTTTAACTGTATTGTTATTCAATATCTATAATAGTTTTTTGTTTTGTTTACCTTTAACACAAATCGTAGTAGGGAGCTCCGTACGTACGTATGTAACTTTAGTAGGATCAAGAATAAATTCATCGAAAAACCGCTAATTAAAAAAAAGATCAACTTTGTTTAGTTTCAAGAGCATATTGTTGTTCTTAATCATACCAATAATTATTTTCGAATATATATTTTTTTTTATTGCTTAGATGGGTGGACGAGCTCACAGCCCACCTGGTGTTAAGTGGTTACTGGAGCCCATAGATATCCACAACGTAAATGCGCCACCCACCTTGAGATACAAGTTCTAAGGTCTCAAGTATAGTAACGACGGCTGCCCCACCCTTCAAACCGAAACGCATAACTGCTGCACTGCAGAAATAGGCAGGGTGGTGGTACCCACCCGCGCGGACTCACAAGAGGTCCTACCACCAGTAAAGTATTGTTTCTTATATGGTCATAGCAAAACGAACACAACTAACGTTTTTATATAATGTGCATGAGTGATACGTTTGTGTGTGTGCTTTTTTTAATTCGACAGAAATTTAATGAATCAATATATGTAATACAAACAAGAGAATACAATATCGAAGCTATCCTTAAACAAATCGCGCTCCCGAAATTAAAAACAAAAGCGACGACGTAAAGGCGCGCACACACACACACCGGAGTCCGCCTAATTATCGCGCGCGGAGGGACTTTGCATAAGAAAGTATTGCGTTTTACGACGCGTGTCGCGGGCGCCACCCTACGGCCCAGATAAAAAAAAATCTCCCATTTCCTTAATTCGTTTATCGGGGCCTGCCGAGGCATTGTCTCCGATCGATGAACGCCTCCAAATGAGCGCGGGACGTGACGCGCGTGTGTATTAGACTTAACGGTTAAGCTTCTAAGATGGAGTTTTTTTTTTAAAAAGCCGGTGATTATCTGAAGGCCACTTTTTTCTTGGGAATTTTCGATCGTTTTTTATCTGTGAAAACGAGTAGCTTATGGTTTGTGGTGAGATTTATTTTTGGGTAAAGGGATTGTGGCCTAGCAGCCTCAGCTCCACCAGAATGGTTGGGCGAACATGGGCTCGGCTAGGAGGAAAAGGGAACATTTTCCACCCAGCGGCGGGAATTGCTCTGTAAACCACAGTCGCGTCAAATTATGTGAAAGTATGTGTTAAAACCTAATTACTCTTCTTTGCTCTTTATCAGTGTGTTTTAAGCTTTTCTCAAATATTATCGTTCTCTAAGTTTCAGATTAACGGCCATCGATAAAATTTAATTAATTTTAAAATTCGAAAACAGAAGACGTTACGTAAATGTAATTCTTAAAAAGTCCAAACCCCACCCCAGAACAAGAGACAAGTAAAAGTAAAGAAATTTAAAAGCAGGGAACACATGTATCACCCTACTCGCGAACGATAACTTAGTAATTAAGAAAAGCATTAATCACGCTACGAGACAGGCGGGTTTCGAACGTTTGATTGCGAATGTGACAAACTGCTATAAGTCATGCGTGCGGGCCTTGCTGCGAGTGGGTGCTAGCCTTTATGTTGAGCTCGCAAATCTTAGAACTGAATCGACTGGTAATGAACCGCGGCTAAGTCTATTGTGTAGTGTGTTAGATGTGTGTGTTTTTGTTTGCATCGGAAGTTTGCGGTGGATGAAGTTTATCGAAATCACGCTATATACAAAATTTTAGATTTGTAGATAAATATTGTTAAATTCCCTTGCCCATTTTCATATGATGCAAGCAACAATTTTTGTAGGGAAATACGTACTTATTTTTTTTATCAATGACTTTTTTGATTGGTAACAAAAAAACAATTGAACACACACTTCAAATCATCTACAAGGTATTTTTATATTTTCTCTAATTAAATTTTTCATTTCTATAAAATTTCATTTCTATAATTATCTATAATTGGCATTGGTAAATATAAACACAAATATTGAATGAACATTAATGGTAAAAATGGTAAACTTATATATCTTTTCTGTTAGTAGTAAAACACACATCTAAATCTGTAGGTTATTATGAGTTTTGTTACGAAATCTAACTGTCTGTACATACTTCAAGCTAAATAAAGACAAATAAACACATATTTTAACTTTACGCATTTTCAACTGAACACCTTAAGTTATGTGTTATATTTAATTTCAGTTATAATTTGGAATGTTTGACTATATCTCGTCTCCCCTAAAATTTCATCAAAGTCCATATTCATAACCGTTTGACTACCTATAACGTTCCCCGAAAATTAGGGCATCGTTCGCACCTCGAAGAAAAATCGGGTATCCAACCAACCAAGCACCGTTATTACCGCCCGAATGGCTTTAATCCCCAAAGCGAAAGAGATGAGAATCGTCTGGCTCGATGTCGATAAGTCACGCATAACATGAGGGAGTGGACGTGACATTTATTGTTTGACAAGCATCGATCTGCCCTTTGATATGCGAGGCGTGAACGAGCCAAAGTTCATGGGTTTGCTTTTTCATTACTCAAGGCGAAGATTACAGGTGTGGGAGGTGAAATTTCACGAACTAGCTCGCTAATTTTAGTTGTGGTATGAAGGCATATTGACTGGCATTAATCTTACGCAGTGCGCTAATCTCAATTGGTTTCTCTTTTTTTTATAAGGCATAACAAAAACCTAAAAAGGCTTTATATGTGATATGG
Organism: Bombyx mandarina; assembly: GCF_030267445.1. NCBI lineage: Eukaryota > Metazoa > Arthropoda > Insecta > Lepidoptera > Bombycidae > Bombyx > Bombyx mandarina. Next base: position 11,212,439 of record NC_143210.1, read on the forward strand.
TTTGACGTTAAAGAGTTGGGGTGTAAAACATCGGTAAATCAAAAGGGTCTTGTAGGTAGTCTGACCTATATAATAATATTTTATTGACATAAGACCATCTGTCGGCCTGACACATTGACCGAATTTTTAAAGGCACTATTGTAAATCGAAAAATATCGGAATAATCTCTAATTGTTCCTATTTATCGTAGATATTACAGTACATTTGTTAAATAACTAGAGTATTGTTTTAATTGCTTGCGATTTAATGCGTGGTTTTGAATTTGACGGAATTCAATTGGCGAGAACTTCAGGTCCCCTGTAGCCACAAGACTGGATGAGCCGATAGCGCTTTTATCAACTTATAGCATACAAAAAATAACAAACATGACGGTAACGATAAAAACCGCCCAAAGTATTCCAAGATATGATTAAAAAATCTTATCGTATACAACAAAAGTTTGTTTCTAACTTCACAGATCAGCCGCGGTAAAGTGCCATGTACATTTATATTTCTAAAATTCCCCGCGTATTATCCAATTTGTTCGCGGATGTCGGCACTCGGAGACAATAAATCCCAATCGATCCCCTCACACGATTTGCGTGTACTGCAAGTCTGATACACACTAAAAGCTGCTTTCCTAATGCGTTTTTTTATCATCCTATTAAGTAAGTTCTATGTATTAAATTTAATATTTTTAAATTGAGCTACACAATTCAACTGTATCTTGTATATTGTAATAAAATAATTATAAAAAAGCTAATTTAAAACCAATTATGTTTTTTTTTACGTAAACGAGTGAACCAGTTCACAACTCACTTGGTGTTAAGTAGTTACCGGATCCCATACCTATAGCAACGTGAATGGAGCCACTCTCGAGAATGTCTCAATTGTTTTAGTAATTACGCGTAATAAAATGTTTGCAGGTTTGGTTCTTATATTATTTCTTCATCATGGAAGTTATTCGTGAATATTTGTAAATTATGTATATGTTTAGAAAAATGGTTTCTGCCTGCAAAATTTAACCGTCTTATCTGTATTTGAACGTGTGTGCAGATATAAGATGTAAGAATAAGACAAGAGAAGGTCTTCCACTAAGCAGGTGATATTGATTGGTAGACTGACGGTCCGGTGTTGTTGTTCTGAGGTTGTATATATGTAAGCTTATCTTGAAAATGTCGTAAGCGAGATTCAGGCATCTGTCAAATATCTTGTTTTCTGTGACTACCGCCACACGTGTTATCCTATAGGACACGACTGCAAATAAAGTGTACTTAAAGTACAATTTAAATAAAGTGTTTTCACCATTACACAATCTGGAAGAGCCGCTAATATTGTTTCCTTGAGAGTGGAATGTAAACTTAACGTGCTCGTGAAAAATGCTAAATCATCTCAATGAATGTCGAATGTGTGAAAACAGGACGGGCCACTTGAACGCGCCCTCCAGCATCGATTCTATCTTCTTCGAGTTCATCCTGACGGGTATCGATAATAGGACCCTTCGCTGTTACCTTCTTTTGATAAACCTATTGAATTTTAATGAAACGCTGAGTTAGGTAAACTTCACGCGTTCCGTTCTTATATTTATACATGTAAGTCCTAGAGCTCTGGAGTTACAAGCGCTTGGTATGTCGTTTTCTTGGGAACCATCACTACCACACACAAATTTGTTTCAAAAGATTTTAAGAATCGTCTTCCCATGAATAAAACGGATAAAAGGAAGAAAAAATTAATAAATTACACCTGAATACCTCAGTTCATAATATCCGCTCATATCCCCACATAATTTAAAGGAAAAAGGAAAGCACAAGAAACCCGCGAGGATCTCCCTGCACGCTATAGATTCATATAACTTAGTGAGTTACACCCCAAATTAATAGCATCCTAACAAAAAAATACCCCCTATCTTATGAGGGGGACAAGTGGGGTGTTCATTTGCATATATGTCCCCCTGGCACCCTAAGGATGTATTTTTAATTTCATTCTTATCCCTGAGCTTAAATCATGAGAGCGGCCATGCGTGCGGGGGTGGTGGGGCCCGCGACCGTCGCCCCCACCCCTTGCGGCCGTTAGCTTGCGTCATACGTCGCTAACCACGTACAGAGTAAAAAGAAAAGAAATCTTAATAAGTTTGTTAGGGTGTGATGGTATAATGTGGATGTGCCCGAAATTAGAACCGAAGAAATAATTATGCATTCATTTTTCAAGTAAATTCCACAAATGTACACTTCGACCCGGAGTTTTCACAAATACAGTTTTAATTTGTTTTTTTGTTTTTATGAAGCTTTAAAATATCAGTAAAGAATTGCGAGAAGTGCGATCTACATTCAAGTAATGGATTTAATTATTATATTATATTATATAACTAATAACAATGTTCTGTTTCTAGTTAATGAACAGATAATTATACACCTCACCAAGTTATTAATCCAGGAATTTATAGACATGATAATGTAAGTGCCGAAAACCACATCAAAATATAATATCGAAGTCTAAATTGTGTCATAGAATAGTTTGATACCGCAAAGCCCGAATCTGAAAGCCGAAATTAGGAATACCACAACAAATACGACTTCTAAGACTCGTAAACTTTAGTATTGATAAAAATATAATTACATTTTAAGAGCTATCCACCCTAAGTCGATCTTCAAGTTATAAGCACCTACAAAAAACAAGCGTCGTCATTTGGTTGAGCAAATTTCGTGGAAGTTTCTCGTACTTCCTCCACACCATATCTCAGGCTTGGTCTGTGTGCGTGGCCACATTAAGTTACTGTGTGTGCCAATTTTTTGCGGTTTTACATAATAGGTAGACGGTCTCAACAAATAGCTTTAATGAAATAAAACAGTAAAAGACCGTAATATTCTATTGCATGGTCGTTTTAATTCCGTTTTGATTACTTTTTGAAATTACTCTGCTTTTGCGTGAAGAATGTTTATTGACACAAACTATGGTGTTATTGATATAAATTGCGAGTATTAATATAACCGACGAAGTACGAGATCTTAGGAACGAAATTTATATTTTTGCCCTTTCTAGGCAGACATGTTAGATGTATCATGTAATGCCTGCTATTCATACGCTAAGCGGCACGTTGGGAAAATTCTTAGTGATATTAAGATTTATAATACGCTATACATCACTACTGTTACAATTTTGAAATGTACAATTTGTGCGTGTGAACTTATAAACTCGGACAATTAGTAAATAATTTTTGAAACTTGGTAGTAGACATATTATTATTATTATATTATAGTATTTATGTTTATAAAAGTATTAGAATAGCTACCATGTCTATAAACGAGCACAAATCTTTACGTTCATTTATTTCGTAAATATTCCTCAAGTTTAACATGACTACCTTACCTCGACCGAGGATAAATTCGAGTGACCGAGCAACTAAAAATACCTACCTTTTCGAATTTGTTTAAGTGAAGTCAAATCAGCTTCTGAGTAGGTAGTCTTAGGATATTGGCGAAGGAAAAGATGAGACAGGAAACGGCCAAGAGCTCTTCTATGGCCGGTACCCAAAACAAAACAAGTTCGCAGCCCTTTTGAAAGTCAATTAGGAATCGGACTCGAAGCCCGTGCAGAAAAAACATCCAAGATAATACAAAACCGCAGACCTTTGTAATCGCATCAGTGAAGGCTTCGTTTGCTCGCGTTAATTATTGATAGAATGAAACTTTTATCAAAACTTCAGGAGCAGAAGCCAAAATTATTTGAAAGCAACGAAACCCTTCATAATGCCTGCGAAAATATTAAAACAAAGCCGAGGTGGCCACCCCGTGGACAGAACGACTTAGATCTACTTAGAGACAATACAAGCAACAACGTCTGGCGCCTCATAAAACGTTAAAACATTTAAAAACAGCTCCGTATTAAGGTCATTGTAATGTCGTTATGTTACTTTTTAATGCTTTGATTAATGATGATTAACAGTATGCCAAAATTGTGACAAAATATAAGCTTTAGATTCAATTAAAAACCCAATATTGAAGTTAGTCAAATCGTCCGTTATCAGTAAAGTAGGAAGTGCTCGCAATTAAGTTATGGCAATAATAATGAGGGGCATGTTTTACGTAATGGTCTCTTCGGTACCCTAAACTTGATTACAGTAAAATTTTGGAATCTGACTTGTTCGTAACAGCTCTATATAGATTCCGCGAAAAATCTTCGAAGACGACTGCTAGAGGGTGGTGATTAATACAACGCATCTCCCTCGACGGTTTAATCGCTGGCTGGCAACATTTTTACCCAATTTTTGGGTGAGCACCCCTTCGCACCCCTCTCCCCCTCGCACCCTTGCCCGGCCCACCCCTTTCTTTCCTTAAGATAAATTATCCCGCGATCAGGATAAGAGTGTAGGTTCAAATTGCCGCCTTTAAAATTCAACATTCGACCTTAGTATTTATGAGAAAATTGTTCCAACTCCCCGACTCTTGAAATTTTTATCTTAATACCTTCATTACGTTGTGAGAATGAGATTATTTCAGTTTAATATCATTTTTGCAAAAATCGTTACTGTCGACTGAATCTTGTATGTCATAAGTAGATTTTAGAGTACTAAATAAATTATACTGTAAAATGGATGTGCCAATAATTCATAGCAGACATCATGCAGTACCCACAATCAACACTAATATCATTGAATTTCTCTTAAAGTACTTGAATAGTTTTGTGTTGGCCTCCACCACTTTTTTTTATTCAAAAGCTTGAGTCCAATCAATAAAACTTAATTGAAAAAAAATATCGCATCATTGACATGACAACGACAAGTTTCGAAACGTCTTTAATTAAAAATGAATGTGGTTAACATATATCGAACAACAAGGCGTTGCATCTTATCAAAACAGTCTCATCAGGTGCCATTTTGAATCCAGAACGAACACTCTTTGATATTTGAATAAAGGCGCTGTTTCGTTAAAATATTTCCTTGAAGAAGGATTATGATAATTAAGGTAGGACGAAATTTTAAAAGGAGTTCCATCGGAGGCGCGGTTTAAAATAAATGACAGTTATAAATTTTTTTTAAAAGATTGTGTAACAAATGAACAAATTACCTGAAACAAATGTTTTTTATTGCTTAGATAGTTGGATGAGCTCACAGCTCACCTGATGTTAAGTGGTTACTACCCATAGACATTTACGACGTAAATGCGTCACCCTCCTTGAGATATAAGTTCTAAAATCTCAAGTATAGTCACAACGGCTGCCCCATCCTTCAAACCGGAACGCATTACTGCTTCACGGCAGAAATAGGCAGGGTGGTGGTACCTACCCGCGCGGACTCACAAGAGGTCCTACTACCAGTAAATATGGTATGGAACAATATGGAAACAATTGATGAATACGAAGCGATAATGTAACATATTTGTAATACAATTAGTACGGATCTTTCTTCTTCATTTTGCAGTTTCCTAGTTAAACTCATGTTCGTGGATGTAGCGCTAGCTGGAGCATCACCAACTGAAAAAAAATCAGTAACATTTAAAAATTCCACGTAACATTTAGTATTCAAAGTGCAACACTCTGTACAAACAAGGGTGTTGTATTTACCGTAACATGTGGTTTGGCTCATTCTCGACACGTAACCGAACCGAGTCATTTAGAGTTTTTCCATATTCATTTCGAACGCTTTCACCGAGTTTGCTGATACGTGATTTTAAAACGGTTTGTAAGTTTCAGAATTTCATTAAAGATGTACAATCAAAGAGGCGGAAGATATTTATAATTTTTTATCTTTTAGTGTAGAATGAGTTCACGATCTACAAGTTGTTGAGCAATTATAAAATCGCCATCCACCTTGATCTAGATCAGAGATTCCTAAACTATTTTCGGCAAGAGACCATTTTTCCATGATAAACTGATACCCCAGAGATATGGCTATGGCCAAATTAGTTATGGCCACCTGGTTGTTAAGTGGTTATTGGAGCCCATAGATATCTACAACGCAAATGCGCCACCCACCTTGAGATATAAGTTCTAAGGTCTCAGTATAGTTACAAGGGCTGACCCACCCGTCAAAGCGAAACGCATTACTGCTTCACGGCAGAAATAGGCGGGGTGGTGGTACCTACCCGTGCGGACTCACAAGACGTCCTACCACCTGTAAATTTAATCTGACTTGCCGAGTTTTTAATCTCCCTCCCTCCTAAGGATACCTAACAGCTCAAGCATACGAACTTGTGCGTGTTTATCGACAATGATATTTGCAACTAAAATACTTATTAGTTATTTTTATAACACAACTTGTATAGAATCTGAAAGTTTCAAATTAGAACTTATAGTAATTAATAGGGAACGATTTTTAGATCTCGTCGACCCCCAAAATCAATTTTCATTTACGTCGACCCCTGGGAAACAAAATCCCTGCTCTGGATGGATGAACGACCTCAAAACTCATCACGTTTTAAGTGCCACGGAGGCCATAGAAGTCACAGCGTGAATGCCTCCACCCGATACTGCTTGACAGAAAATACATAAGATGCTAGCTCTGCTCCAACGAAATACTTTTTGGAATTTTACACCTAAAAGATTGAAAGGTTTGATAATTTTTATTTATTGCTTAGATGGGTGGACAAGCTCACAGCACACCTGTTGCTAAGTGGTTACTGGAGCCCCTAGACATCTACAACGTAAATGCACCACTCACCTTGAGATATCAGTTCTAAGGTCTCAAGTATAGTTACAACGGCTGCCCCGCCCTTCAAAACGAAACGCATTACTGCTTCACGGCAGAAATAGGCAGGGTGGTGGTACCTAACCGTGCGGAGTCATAAAAGGTACCACCAGTAATTACGCAAATTATAATTAGGCGGGTTTGAAAAATTATGTTTTCAGATCATTTATTTATTTAACTGTTTCACTGTTATTGAATTTTAGGATTAAAGCCGCTGAATTCCGGTATATGCCTAGTCTTTTTATGTAATGCAACATAAGAAGAAAAAAAACTCCATTAAAAACATCGTAGTAAACACAGCCCGACCACTCGTCGAGGTCTAGATTGTTCTCGCTCGGGTCCTCGGTCGCTAATTGGCGAGCACTGCTTTGTTGTCCAGCTGTGACTCGGAGTTGTTTAGACTTCTCGTACTGTTGGACGACCATCGATTATTGGGTAATGCTTGATGCAGAAATTGCACGAAAAGTTTATAATCACTTGAATGAATGAAGTTAAATAAAGACATTGACTCCATGTTTAAATAAAGATGGATTTCACGTTGAGATATTTACAGTAACTACTTGACATCAAATATGACATGAGAATCTCATGTATAAAATTGTTTTTTTTTTATTGCCCTTGTAGGTAGATGAGCATAAAGTTCTCCTGATGGTGAGTGGTTACCGTCGCCCATGGACTTCAGCAATGCCAGGGGCAGAGCCAAGCCGCTGCCTACCTTAGTATTTAAACGATTAGGTATTTGTAATCAACGTGACGCGCAACTAGCTTAAACACGTCTGTATTTTTCATTAAGTTGTTTTAGTCACAGCAGAGCGGATTTTAAGACTAAAAGAGTTCGAGATGATACCGGCATCTCGTTTTTACCATCGCACCGCCCGCCACCGGAGTAGAGTTCATCCATACTACTTGGAGCCACTGCGGTCATCCACAGTGCGTTTCCAGAGATCTTTTTTGCCACGTACCATCCGGCTATGGAATGAGCTCCCCTCCACGGTTTTTCCCGAGCGCTATGACATGTCCTTCTTCAAGCGAGGCTTGTGGAGAGTATTAAGCGGTAGGCAGCGGCTTGGCTCTGCCCCTGGCATTGCTGAAGTCCATGGGCGACGGTAACCACTCACCATCGGGTGGGTCGTATTATCATCTGCCTACAGTGCCTACAAGGGCAATAAAAAAAAAAAAAAAAAAGAGTAAATTTTAATCTGTAATTTCATAAATACGTTAAAATTGAAGTAAACGAAATTGAATTTACGTCTAGCAGTAGGCCGGGTTGTATATGCTGATGGTAACTTGATTAGTGAAAAAAGAGAGAGAGAGACAGAGAGTATTCTTTATTGTACAATATTGTATAAAAATAATTATTAAATAAAATCTATACTGCTTTTCGTCCACAGTTTAATTTAACAGCTAAAAACTAAACGATACTATTACAGTTATAAATGTAATTAGTAGGTTTAATTTACAAACAGATTACCACTACACCATTTATATTTTCGTGTTTTAGCAGTCTGTCTGGTAATGTCGTTACAACTCGCTCTCTTCCCTAATGAATTGACACCGTAATTACAGCGATCATGGAAAAATCTCATCTCCACCCACACGTAGGCACGTGTAATTACAATTTTGTTTTGGACTCAACTAAGTCTCTCTTCTTTCAAGATGTTTGAATATGTGAAAACTGGTGGTAGGACCTCTTGTGAGTCCGCGCGGGTAGGTACCACCACCCTATCTATTTCTGTTGTGAAGCAGTAATACGTTTCGGTTTGAAAGGCTGGGGCAGCCGCTGTAACTATACTTGAGAACTTAGAGCTTACCTCTCAAGGTGGGTGGCGCATTTACGTCGTAGATGTCTATGGGCTCCAGTAACCACTTAACACCAGATGGGCTGTGAGCTCGACCACCCATCTAAGCAATAAACAAAAAAAAAAATGTATATTGTAGAATTTGTATAAGCTCAGAACAACAGCATTTGGAAGGATCCAGTAGTAGATGCATTCGCGAAGCAGTTGTCCCTGAGCTGTAAGGTCTCTTTCAGAGGCACCCGGCAGTAGCAGACCATTATTCGCCCATCTGACGGGTTAAGCTGGAAAAGCCTCTGGGCCACATAGCAGTAGGCAGCGGTTTGGCTCTGCCCCTGGCATTGCTGAAGTTCATGGGCGACGGTAACCACTCACCATCAGGTGGGCCGTATGCCCGTCTGCCTACAAGGACAATAAAAAAATATATTTTATTGCTTACCGCGAGAAGCTTATGAACAAGGGAGTGTATAAAGGTTTTCAGTAATTACGACACAATTGTTGAATTAAAGAAAAAATATGACATTACTGAATCTCGATTTTTGAAAAAAGAGCAAGCACCCTTTATGTAGGGACCCTAAGCGACAGTAAGTTACTTATAAACATAAAATATTCTAAATGTCGTAAACCCTTAAAGGTAGTTAAAAGTCACATTTTGAAGATTTTTTATTTACTAGATTAATCTGTACAAAGCATTAGAAAATGGCGTTAACTAGGTAAATTCATAAAAACAAACAAACTAACACTATACTGAATTATCTAAACGATCTATAAGAAATTAAATTCATGTGTTCACATTAACTTCTATTTCATTATTATTTGCGTAGAGACGTGGGACTTAAGCATTAATAAACATTCATTATTATAATATTACTCATCAAAACTTTTTTGCTATTATTATAGGTAGATTATTATACGGATTACTTGATGGCAAGTAGTCAGCTTCCCTTACAGAGGTCAACAATGCCAGGGGCAAAGCCAAGCTACTGCCTAATTGTTTACCCTATCGCTTGTTTAGTTGTAGATTTTGTTACTAAAGTGGTTCTCTAAAAGCGATAACTATGTCCACTTCGATAAAGCGGCACGACACGAGAACCCTCTCATTGTGGCTGCCGGTAACTACATTCCCGATCCTGTGGAAAGAATGGAAAGCAGCCGATGTCGCCCCAAGCACGTCAGTTCGGATCCTCGCGATCCACTAACGTTGCTTTTAGGTACCTCAAGCACCGGTCACCGTTCTCGTCGAACCCGTCGTTTACGACGAAGGGCTCGACGAGTAAATTAATCCTCAGACACAGCCCACTGAGTTTCTCGCCGGATCTTCTCAGTGGGTCGCGCTTCTGATCCGGTGGTAGATTCTACGAAGCACGGCTCTTGCTAGGGTTCGTGTTAGCAACGTCGTCAGGTTTGAAGTCAGGCTGAAATAGCCTCTCAAGGCTATCAGCTTAGGTAGGAAACAAAAAAGATAACTATGGTATTGAAATGTAATTAATTCGTTCATTAATAAAGATACTTACATCATAATAGTAAATTGTAAGAAGTTCCAGAGAGAAGCATTGCAGAAAAACCATATCAAGACTAATGACCCTCCCTCTGGTATTATAAATATCGTTGCCTGGATTAGAAACATGCTAGTGGAAGATGAATAATCATGGAGCGCAATCTCAAGAAACTACCGTCCACCGTTTTCTAGTACAAGCTTCTGGAATACTTCGAAGACATTACCGACAGGGTCGAGAATGCATTGAAGAATTCTTCATAACAGGCAATGTAGTAGGTATGGCAACCTGAGGACGTATTTCTATTCACTGGAGCGATTAGATACGATCAAGTCTAGTCTTTGTGACGTTAATGCATCCCAGAGAACAGGTGGCACTATAAAATCCGTGTAAAGATTATGTATAGACGTAACGAGCCTCAGTTCTGAGGACTTGGGCATGTGGAGGTTGAAAAACAATCAATTGTTATTTAGCTGAAAAAAAAAAACAAGCAATTCTTTAATCAAGCGAACGCCCTCAGCCGATAATCTTCAAAGGAAGCACGCACACACACAACACAAATTAACATCTTACATGTATTGTAGAGTCTTAAAAATGAGAGACGGAATCTTTAAAGGGTAGGACTTAAGTGGGGGTCGACCCCCCTTGTCATCTGCCCCCCTTTCTTGGGGTGAAGCCGCGCAAACGCGTTATACGGCCGACTGGTTCCCATTGTCCGTTGTTTTGCCTCAATATTCCGAAGGTGGGTTAAGTGTTGTTGTAAAGAATTAATTCTCATTTGCTAACTTTTTTTGAGTTCTATCTTAGATTAGAATCCTTGGGGCTCTTCTTTCTTCTGTTATCAAATATCCTATATATTGTGTGAACCGTAATGCTACAAGTAAAGCTATATAAGTTTGATTAGCTTTGTTAAAATAAAATTTATACCACGATCTCATATCTGAAAGTGAGCGATGACGTTCACTTCGTGATATTGTTTTCTACGACCTAATTTTATGTTTCGAAAATATTTATACACGAGTCCACTCTGCTGTTTATTCCTGCTGTAAAGTGGTAATACTTTACGCTGCAAAGATTGAAAAATTCGACCTTATCTATCAAGCGTGGGCGGAATTAACCACTTAATAACAGGTGGACTATGAGTTTATCTACCAGTCTAGAGTAATAAAACAAGCTTAAATAATCTATTAAAATATATAATCTACAGCTCATGATTAGATACTATAAAGGTTTGATAATCACATAACTGATTTTAGTGCTTTTCAAACCGTTGTAATGCACTATTATTTTAGTAGTTATGGAGCAGCTAACTAACTTTACGTTATACTAACTATGCAAATCTCACAGACAATTCCACAGTGCATTATTCAGTTAATAGTCGAAGCGAATATCCATTGTTTTTTGTACAGCACCAATAAAACAGTACAAATTCCACAAACGTTCGTAAAACGTTCGACTTGCGAACATATTAAACCTTTATTTACGTTGTATCATTGTCACGCACGGAGCATCGTGCTTCCATTAAAGAACTATATCAGGACAAAAATACACGAGCACCCTCATTATCCGATTCCCGCTGCTATCAAGACGAAATAAGAGTCAATTTCTTATGATGGCCCTGCATAAAAAGTTGGTTATTGTTCAGACTCATAATGACATTTATTAGAAGGCTGATTCGGTACATGACAATAATTAAAATCTATGCACGAAACTTTGTACCACACGGTGCCTCGTACGTTGAGGTAATGTACAAATTATTGGTTACCGCATTTTAATGATTCATTTTTCCAATGTCGTTTAATTTTGTTTTGTTACGATGCATTCATTGCTTTAGGGATGGAATTAAGTTTGAAGTCGATAGTTTAATAAGGATTAGTTTAATGTGGATTAAGTGGTAGATTTTTAATTAGATTTGATGGATAATCACATGTTGTTGTTGGTGGTAATAGTTAGTTCTTTCATAAAACGAACTAATAATATTCACGATTTCCTCGCACTAGTAATCAAATTATTTTTACGTCATTATACCGCTTATTATTTCCGCGTATTTAGCGCCTCTGGTTGTTAGAACAGGTGTCGCAGGTTCGATTCTCACACCAGACAAACATTTTCGTGTGACAAACTAATTAGTCTTTTGAAAGTTTAATTTATGTGGGATCCTCTATTCGATTTGGGTCAATAAAAAAGTTGACCGTTTCACAAAAACTTGCTTTTAATTCCGTCTTTATTACAGCAAAATAAATAGAATATATCTTTTGTATGTTTATCGTCTTTTGTATTTCAAGTTACACTACGCCTGTCCACTGTTGCATCGGGTAACTACCCCCAATCCTTTCGCTTAAAAGAAAACTATGCCAAACATTCATTTGCCGTCTCTATTACCTTTTAACACTACATCTTCTATCTCTCTCACTCAGTCACACTCCATATCTGTCATTCATCCATACATTCCGTCCCTAAATATATACATACATATATTCATCTCACCTATCAGTCTCTAATTAGTTCACATAGTACATAGAATCCTAGTTATGGTGATACGACTGAGTGAGTTGAGTTGGTGAGTTACCCTAACAATGCTTAAAATTTATTTATTCATTCAATTCAATACAAATTCAGGCTTACAGTTTGCACCAATACGTCTAACTCGTTAACACAAAAAAATATTATTAAAATTATTAAGTATTATTATTATACTAAAAATAACATTTTGGACAAAAGTATTCCCCGACTATCGGCAAGCACGTCAGCATCCCGGGTTTCGGACAGAAATTCGTTTAACAGCGCAATTGCCCTGGCCGTTGGACAGTTCCTAACTCTACGGGTCCTCAGCCCCGCCAACGCCGCGAATAAAAGGTGTATACCGTTCGACCTCAAGACAAGAAGTCGGATACCCAATTATATCAGTGGTACCCTTCAAGCCTCGAGGCAGTAGCATAAGAAATGTGTATTGTTTACTTAACTTTATAGGTTTTTATTCTGAAAGCTCGGTAGAGAAGCCGACATACTTGGGCGCTCCTCAAGGCACGTGTCCAGGGATCGCATGGAATTTTAAACAGGACCACTGAGCCGTGAGCTCTAATGCGTATTAATGTGTGCTCTCTCGTGCACGACGCGAATATCAAATGAGAGGATTATTTGAATTTTTAATTTGTCTCAATGATCTTCGTTTTCCTTGAGTGGTTGATTTATTGGATTTGGGCGATTAGATTCGTATTTTATTGTTGCATTCGACTTGCAGTCCAGTTCAGCGTTCACTGGATTATCCGTGCTGCTTGGAGTACTTAACAAATGTTCACGATTGACTTCCACGGTGAAGGAATAACATCAAACCCGCAAAATTATAATTTGCGTAATGAATGGTAGTAGGACCTCTTGTGAATCCGCACGGGTAGGTACCACCTCCCCGCCTATTTCTACCGTGAAGCAGTAATGCGTTTCGGTTCGAAGGGTGGGGCAGCCGTGGTAACTATACTGAGACCTTAGAACGTATATCTCAAGGTGTGTGGCGCATTTACGTTGTAGATGTCTATGGGCTCGAGTAACCACTTTGCACCAGGTGGGCTGTGAGCTCGAGCACACTTCTAGGCAATAAATAAATAGAAATCGTGGTCAATCCCATTCTGATCTTAATTGTCATAGCGTTGTTGCGGTATCTAAAGTACTTTTCTGGTACTAGAGCATGTTCTACCTATAATGCATGGGTAGCAAGCATCCAACCTCTTTCTGCGGCGAAGCAGTCATGCGGTGGAAATACAATTTTGAGACATCGGCCTCATATCTCAAATAGTGTCAAAGCTACATAATAAAAAAACGAGGTGGGGAGACATAATCAGCGTTAAACAAAAAAGAACATTGTCATTTGTTCCCTGTAATTACAAAATCTTAGATTCCGAAAAATGACCCGTCTATCTCCTCGATCTCTGAACCCATTAGCAGAAACTGGAAACTTTGAAGAGCGATGCTGTCAAAGATTAAACATTTTTAGAAGCTCGGTCTTCGCGATGTTCTGATTCGGATTATTGAGCAGGCCTATGTTTAGGATTTAAAAGTCTTTCCACATTTTTTTAAGCACCCTGTATTTGAGGCATTTGTGGAGGTAAATTAGAGTGGTAGTGTTAATCACTAGTAATCTAGTATCTCTTAGTAATCTAAGACGATAGCACTAAAACCTTAAAAAGATATGTGGTGTCGTGGGACACCGGATAGGAACGAAGTTCCTTATAATAGAAATATTAATTTTAAGTTCTATTCGAGGTATAAAGAAAATAATTATTCGGGTATACATTTTTTACTATGATTTTTTTATTGATAAAAATAAAATAATCTCAAAGGTCAACTACTCCGTAGTGTAATGGAGCAGTCTCGTGTGGAACCGCCTGCATAAGCAACGGTATCCCCTACGCCAGGCAAGTATGATTTAGCAAGAGAAATACGAGAAAGTCTATCAACTGTGTAACATCTCGTCACCGCGATTCAGGAATTATTGAATTTACGTGCAGCGACATCTGTTGATAACAAACTAAAAGAAAAATCTTACGTTACGGACGTTTTTTCCCGGTTAGGGTACCCCTCTGCATTTCTGCCGGTATTCATCGATTTATAGGTCACTGAGTTTCTCACCGGATCTTCTCAGTGGGTTATGTTTCCGATCCGGTGGTAGATTCTGAGTAGACTGCTCTTGCTAGGGCCAGTGCTAGCAGAGAGCTCACCTACACACTAGGATCACGCTGAAATAGCCTCTCAATGATATCAGTTTAACTAGTAAAAAAAAATAAAATTATAAGAGGTTATCGGATATTTAAATTAAAAAGGGCAGTTGGGTGCAATTGAGACTTCAATCTCATATATCTAGGTGACTGGCGTTGGGGACTCATCTGCTGTGCAGAGCAAAAGAAAGTTGGTGCTTTTAGGTACCATAAGCACCGGTCACCGTCCTCGTCGAACCCGTCACTTACGACGAAGGGCTCGACGAGCGAATTAACCCACAGACACAGCCCCCTGAGTTTCTCGCCGGATCTTCTCAGTGGGTCGTGTTTCAGATCCGGTGGTAGATTCTGCGAAGCATCGCTCTTGCTAGGGCCAGTGTTAGCAACACTCCGGTTTGAGCCCCAGGAACTCACCTACATGTTAGTGCGAAGCATATGAGGAAAAAAAAGTGTAATATTTGTAACCTATTTTCATTGAAAGCCAAGGAAAGACTATACCTAATAATTAAATAACCGATCCGTTGGAGCCGCAGACACACACGGGGCGCTCATCGTGCACCCAGATAGGTGCGGATGACAGATCTGAAAGAGACAGATTGTCTTGACTCACTTCTTAGGGTACGATATTATGGAGTGAAACTTTTTTAATAAATTAAATACTGCACTCGCAGTTCGTTCTGTTAAATTTGGGATAAACAAGGAATATTTGTTTGTGTAACTATTTATATGTCATGGATAACGACTTCAGTAATATTAAGACATTGTTTTGATTATTATTTTTAATGATAAAATGTTGTTTTGATAAATATCACAAAAATGTAGGGTAGATGCCGTAACGCCAGAGTATAAAATGGCGGTACGTGGACAGAGTCGTCTCAGTCAGTCAGTCTCAGTCAGTCTCACTGTCAGTTTGTCATTCTGTCAGTCGGTCAGTTGAAACGAAACTGTCGGTTTACCCTGTCACCTGTTACCTGAGTTTCAATAATTATTATTCAAAAGGTTTTATTGACTTTTATTGCAATAAACTGAGTTGTACCGAATAGGTACGAATGACGACGGAACTGCTGCTCAGCCATCCCTGGCGTCAACATATAATAGTTTTTTTTTCGCACTTGGCACTGAAAGAATACTTTTATACATACTCTTGTGAGTTATTTTCATTGTAACGAGATACGAAATATATGACTTTGGAGTCTATTTATAAGTTAAATGGTAAATTAATGAAGAATGTATTATAGTTTTTAGGATATGCTGTTTATGTAACATGCAAATACAGAGAGAATAAAGTACATAATCCTTAAATTCTCAAAACAACCTGATTTTTATAAATATGTACATGTTAAAGGCTCAGAGCTATTTTATATCAAAGTCGGAGAAGCCAAAATTATTAATACCATCGTCAGACATAATCGGGGCAAATAGGGTGATCGAGTCAAGAGAAATATTGAGTACACTAATCACGTTTGTTGTCTTAGAACAATTTAGAAATCTTCTCTTGACGTTAGCAAACGAAAAAGACAGTTCTTAGGACGGAGGCACCGCTTTCAAGAAGGCTGGTTGGTAAATGTGTAATGGCGTTTGAGCTTTCCGTCCTACCGATCATAATCGGACATCGGCTGATGTAATTCCTACACTTAGATTCTACATTTGATTGTTAAGCTATTTTAGTTGAAACTTTCATACGTTTTCGAATTTTCAAAGAAGTTTTTCGTCGTAGCAATCAACTCATCAAAGAAGCGAGGATTTTCAACCAATAGCTGTACTTTATAACGATCCAATAGCTGTACTTTATAACGATGGTGACCCCGGTTGTTAAAATGACGCAGATTCGTGGTTTAACAATAACTACAGGGATTTTAGGTAAATTGACCAAAACATAAGTAATAATAATTTATTATCTTCATAAAGTAAAAACATGTTTCCCCATATCCACTCATGATAAATAATAACCCTTAAAATAGCTTCGTTCATACTAATTGAGCACTTCTTAAATGATTGTCGGGGACACGCGTGTTCTATCGCACATCTTAATCCCTTACCATTGTAATGTCGAACGAGAATTCATTATTATTAAACATTATTATGAATAACCCACTTGCTTAAGCCCAGCCTAGGCCTTAGTCTATCGTGACTACTATAAAGTATACGGAATGTCGGAGAATATGAAAGAAAAATAAATAAACGCGATATTAAATCGTAAAATTAGTTTTCATTTCGTGAAAGCAAGTTGAAGAAAATAGTGTACTATATTATTAAATGGGTAATAAGCTAATCGTGTGCGATGTCTAGGTAATTGAATATGGGATTCGATAGTAAGGCTTATGTACTAACGGAATTTTGTTTTTTCTTTTTTGAATATTTATGGCACTTCCTTTTGTGAATATCAGTATTGTTCGAAATGTCTTTAGCGGTTAGCATTAATTGAGCCACATTACTTTATTATTCGTGATTCAATAGTATTGATTTATCTAAGAAATTTGTCATAGGCTATAGATGATTTTTTTTCGTTTATGATTTTATTATGTTGTAAAATAAACGTTGAGACTCGTGGTAGGGGAAAATGATTGATTGTACTTTACGTGTCTTGTTAATTATCTGGACTCACCGCTCTTCCGAATTAATTGCAGCCAAACCTGTAGGTAGGTTGGATAAGTGTTTTGGATAATGCTATGACACGACTTTATATTGCGCACGTAATGAAATTTCCTACTTCACTATATTCTTATATTGCTTACGGAAATTGCTTCAAAAGAGTTTAATTATGTGGAATTCGAATTGTGGTTAATCGATTACTAGTAAAATACAAATCGATTTTTATAACGGATTTTATATTAAAAATTTTAAATATTATTCTCAGCTGAAAACAATTCTTTACTTATGACGTCATTTGAGGACAAAGTTTCGACGAGATATTCGTTACTCAAACCGCTTAGCTAAAAATGAAAAAATGTGTTATGATTGGTGTTTAGCTTGAGAAAAAAACATATTTGAAAATTTGCTTTCAAATTATTGTTTTAGAATATACTTTGATATTTGATGAAAATAGTGGATGAAGGTGAAAGGCTAAATTAAGATGTGTGGAGGTGACTATCATAGAACGCAAGATGTTTGACAGGTGCCTGTATGACTCTAGTGAAATTTTCAAAATATGTTTGCATATACGAGTATACAAGCTCCAAACAACAACATTAAGACCGTGGGTCTACTAAGAAATATCAGCCGCTTGATGGAAGATCTTTCCTTTGTCGTATACCTCCACAGAAGTACCAGGTCATATGTACGACTAACAAGAAAAACAGAATCTGCAGCCAATAAAACATGCGCACGAAAAATAAAAAAAAAGGGACAAGTCAAAACCCAAAAAAAGTTTTCCAATGACGGAAGCCGACCTCGCCAAAGTAAAGGATTGCGGAAAACAGCCGACAATAATTTTAAACCACTCCTAAACAGTCCCAACGAAAAAAAAAATATTGCTCCCCGAAATCGGTTCAGAGGTTCGGACAATTATTTTTCGCCCGGAATTCGAGACTTAACGAAATTTAAATCGCTTACCGAGCGACGGAATTATAGAAAAAGATCGCGCGTCTTCAAAGGTGGGTTCCAACCCTTTGGGCAGAATGAGGGGTGCGGGGGAAGAGGAGGGTGTACGCACAGTTATATAGAAAACTTGTGTTAGCCCAGTTCCGCGCCTTTGTAACATCATTTCGGCTGCTCGCGTAGTTAGACCGGCTGATCTTGATCCGCGCATTGTTTGTATTTTATTTTACATTACCCTACCTTTCAATACGTCTATTCCGTAGTGTGATTTGTATGTTGATTAAAAAATAAACGAGCGAATACAAAAACGTCGAATAGTACGCACCTGAAAAGTATTTGACTTGCAAATTATTAGTTCAGCTAGATCGCTGGCTTGTTGTCGCTTAGTAACTATAAAAATAAAAATAACGTTTTTTTGTACAGAAGATAAGATGATGTTTAGTTTTACACCAAAATCACACACACTTTTTATGGAATAGGTGGGTAAATGAGTCCATGGTGAATCTGGTGTCAGGTGGTTCCCGGAACCCATCACAACTTAAGGCCGTCATTCGTTATGAGATCGAAATCTCAAGGGTGTGGTAAAACAGACATTTGGGAAGACAGCCCACCTTAGCTAAATTATGTGCAATACGTCGTTTAAATGAAGTCAAACAGTAAAAATATTAAAACAGTTTATCTCTTCCTGCTCTTCTTTGCGCGCATAATCCACAATGCTGAGGGTCGCGGCCACATCTAATAACTTTCTCCTGGATTATCCTGCGCCACTTCTGCCTATTCACATATCCTATGCCTGTGCTATTCACACAGATAATTTATGTCTTAAAAACTATTAAAAATACATTGAAATCTCATTTATTAACTTTCTGCTGGAGTTCATTGAAAAATAACTGTAACACATAAATGATTCCTAAATTAGGCATTATGGGCACATTAAAATCTAAAAACAAAATAAAAAAAATCAGTTTAAAATATATTTATTATTTAAATAGTGAAAGTATCAAGACAGTTTATTTGGCTGTCAGCTTTATAATTTAAGAAGAAGAAACAGGCCATAAGAAATAAATGTAAAGAAGGAGAAGAACGTTTGGACCCCGAAAGGGTTGTGAGGGTGGGAACACCCCCGTGGTACATACACACTTTAATGTTCACAATAAAATATTCGACGCTGCGCGTTTGTTCGTTGAGATTTTTTGTATATTATTTTATTGTATTGTATGGATAGGTGAACGAGCTCACCTGGTGTTAAGTGGTGACTGGAACTCATCGATATCACAATGTGAATACCAAGCTTGAGACATAAGGTCTAATTTTATATTGGCACTGGCCTATTTTTCGAACCGGAATGCTTCTCGAAGGAAATACCCAGGATGGTGATACTTGCCCGTGTGGGCTCAAAAATAAACACCACCAATAGTATATCTATAAGAATCGACTTAGATTCGTGAAGGATAATTTTATTTTAAAAATATTGTTTTGGTCGTATGTGCTTGCAGTTGGTGACATTTATAGAAAAGTATTTTAAGAACATCAAGTGTCTCCTACCCTTGTTAAAAATATTTACAAAACTAATATTTTTCAGGGCACCATTGAACTCGTAATCCATATGCTTTAAGTGAGCATTATAATAGAATCCACGATCGTGAATATGGCGTCACATCTTAATGACAGTCTAGAATTGCAACTAAACAACGGTAGTCCTAGCCATCATAGCGCGTTATTACAATGAATGGGAATGGTAGCACCGCTCTTGACTTGCGGTCAAAACAAATTTAATCAATGCCTTGTTTTTTTTTCCTAACCTATGCTGGTAGGCTTGAGAGAGGTTATTTCAGCTTGACGTGTAGGTGAGCTTACGGGGCTCAAACCGGGAGTGCTGCTAACATTGGCCCTAGCAAGGGCAGTTCTTCGCAGAATCTACCATCGCATCGGAAACGTGACCCATTGAGAAGATCCGGCGAGAAACTCAGTGGGCTAGCCTTTACCATTTGCCGTGGAGATTGATTTTTAAATTAAAAAAAAAAATCTCTTGCTCCAAATAGTTCGTGGCCTGTTTTATTGATGTTAAAACAATGACATTTTGTTTTGTGTTTACGCATTAGACGGCTTTTGTTCATCAAGATCGTTCGTCGGAGAGCGAAA
The DNA here is from genome assembly GCF_030267445.1 of Bombyx mandarina. Classification (NCBI taxonomy): domain Eukaryota; kingdom Metazoa; phylum Arthropoda; class Insecta; order Lepidoptera; family Bombycidae; genus Bombyx; species Bombyx mandarina. The sequence goes on from NC_143210.1 coordinate 11,232,780, forward strand.
ATTTCGGAGCTAAAACAAAAAGGATTCTTCTTGCTGATTTATTGTTTGTTCATCTTCGTTACGCTGTAAGAGTTTTGTTAGAGAATTCAAAACGAGTGTACATTCGTTATTTGCTCTGAGGAATTGTTTGAGATGACTCCGATATCGTGTTTTGCCATCTCCCTTGCTACCTTGAAGCACTGTGTTCCTACATCTGAGATCTTTATTCCCACTGCACGGCTTTAGAATTAACTTCTCGCGTATGTATCTTTAGCTAGCTAGGACATGTCATTCTTCAATGGCAGGCAGTGACAGGAGTATCTGACGTTGGCTGACGTCTATGAGCGTCGGTAAGCGGTTACTAAATCAGATTGTATGCCCATTTACCTATAACTAGAGGTCCCGCAGTAGTCGAAATTCGACTTTAATTAATTGGAATTGTAAGTTTGTACACTATTATGATTGTGATTTATACTTCTATAATAAAAAATTTCGCTAAGGCTACACTATAAAAAAATATTAATAAAGACAAACACTATTTAATCTATTCTCAATTTGACCACAGACGTCAAGAACAAAAGTTTGACAATAAATAGTATGCATACGTGTGTTTGTCGAATACATAGTATGTAGTGTGTGTAATGTTTTCTTTATTGATTTAGTGTATCTTTTATGCTTTATTTAAAAAAAAAAATTAGCATTGTGCACTTCTTCTCTATATTCTCTATAAGTGTGGAAAGTTTCATACTCCTCCGTCTGCGCAATTTTCGTAAAAGGGATACAAAGTTTTTGCCTCACGTATTAATATATAAATGCTATCATTTTTAAGAGAGAGGTACTGTCATCGAAACTAGTCCCCATCATAGCAATCCTCAATAGCATTACTAAGAAGAGGCTAGCCGCGATTACTCTTTTTTTTTCTTACCTATGCTGATAGCCTTGAGAGGCTATTTCAGCTTCGCCCTAACATGTAGGTGAGTTCACAGGGCTCAAACCGGAGTGTTGCTAACACTGACCCTAGCAAGAGTAGTGCTTCGCCGAATCTACCACCGGATCGGGAACGCGACCCACTAAGAAGATCCGGCGAGAAACTCAGTGGGCCCTTACTCGTGAACACACACGTGGTAGTACACTTTTAAGAATTATGAAAAATAAATAAAGTGGTATTTCGTCTCGTATCACCTACGTAATTGATTGAGAGGCAGAGATTGTCATATCTGTGAAAAGGTTATTTCCATTTAAAATTACAGTACCTATTCAACGGTGTTCATAAACCCACCATAAAGTGAATTTTACCGACAGTTTTGAGAGCTCAGTAGAGTTTTAACTACATATATTAAAAACGGCACGAAATAAGCAGAAAGTGGTACCTACCCGTAAAGTTCCACAATACGTCTTACCATATATAACAATCCTGTCTTTTTTTTATTTATTGCTTAAATGGGTGGACGAGCTTAGTTCACCTGGTGTTGAGTGGTTACTGGAGCTTAAGTTCTAAGTTCTCAGTATAGTAACTATACTGAGACCTTAGTTATATCTCAAGGTGGGTGGCGCATTTACATTGTAGATGTCTATGGGCTCCAGTAACCACTTAAGACCAGGTGGGCTGTGACCTCGTCCACACATCTAAGCAATAATAAAAAAAAAAAGTTACGACGGCTGCCCAATCTTCAAACCGAAACGCATTACTGCTTCACGTCAGAAATAGGCGGGGTGGTGGTACCTACCCGTGCGGACTCACAAGAAGTCCTACCACCAGTAAAAATCGTACCCACCCGTACAGGTCCACAATACATATTACCACATATAAAAATCCCGTCTGGCCGCAAATATATTTAATTCAATATATTTCATGAAATAATTAATTAAAATACCTTTCTCTAATTTTCATTTAGAATACTTAACTCCTGTCGAACAAATAAAAAACTTAAGGAAACATTTTTCAATAGAAATTCGATACCAATTAAAATAACCCCGTTTTCTTTCCTCGAGATAGTACTTAAATTAAGGAATATTCCCATTGAAACGTCCCAAGCGGCTCATTTAAATTAAGCTTTTTGAAAAAGTCTCATATCTTCTTTAGCAGAGGCCCATCGGTACATCAAAGTGGGTGTAAAAGGGGTAAGGTATTTTTCTTGGGGGAGCAGAGGGGGCAAAAATGCGTACCTACCCACACATTGCGTATTTACGAACGCACACAGCTGTCCGCGCCTGTATGTAAAACACTTTAAGAAGCGACGAAGAAATGCGAGAAGCTTAGCGAGTACAGGGTGTTCGAAATTTGGTAAATTTTATTAATTTTTGTGATTTTTTTGTCGATTATAATTTTCATTTTAAAATTTATTGATAAGCTCTTATCCTTATATATTAATGTTTTGGTTGACTTGAGGACGTCAGTGAGGTTGGTATTTTAGTATCTTCTTGTGAAGCCATGTGTGTATATTGACGGATATAAGTACGTATGTACTCGTATGAAAATTCAAATTTTCAATATTCAAAAGCACATCTTATTCTTATTGTAATTGGTAACCTTGTAATCGCAATGCGATGCATTCCCAGAAAATATGTAAAAGAAAAAAATGCCTAAATTGAAATCTATTCAATGAATACTTTGAGTAAGTCCTGAAAGTTTGTTCACGTATCCAAAATTACCGAACACATAATTTCACTAGAAAAAAAAAAGTCTTATGATTTTTTTTAGAAAGACATCATCCTTTTGACCGGGAGTAAAAGCGAAAGGGTTGCGGAGACGATCGCCTTCCCCCGCGGCAGGGGGTGTCCACCGCCTTCTTACAACCTTTTTACAGAGGGAGGGCGCAGAGTAACCGATGACAGAGAACGCACTACGCGTAGACAAGGCCACTGTTTTTATTATAAGCTCAATTTTAATCTGTGATAAAAATTACCATACCCTGTTTTTGTCCCAGCGAATCTATATAGCACTATACCGATTTTTTTATTGGTCGTATTCCAATCTCATGGGTCTGGTCCGAATACCATTACTGTATTGAAGTCGACGGGTGTATTGACGAAATATAATGTGTAAATCATGAAAAATATTTTTAATTATTTTGATCTGTTTACACCAAGCAAATGCATGTTGTTTAGGTGAACTATTTTCATATCGTGAGTTTGCTTTAGACCTGCGTAATTTTTTTATATGTGCTTGTGTTGTGAGAAATCAATTGAATATCTGTCTTTAGAATATACAGACGTTTTGATGTGTATTTTAGGTATTTTTCCGACCAATTTAAGTTATGAACCAAAAAAAAATCAAATCACAAAATAGCATTTATACATTTTATTTCCCAGCTCTGTCCCAAAACTGGCTGTTGCTAAGAATGTTGTATTAGCAAGGAGACGCGGGCGAGGGGGTGAAGCAGGCCGGAGTACGGGGAGGGGGGGATGTAATTGCAAAATAAAATTAGCCGGAACGGGTACGTGCTCAATTTGCGCCTCCCTGGCACTGATTTGTTTTCGCTCTCGCCTATGTACGCTTCTGGGAGCAGTATTGCTCTGTGCTCGCGTTTCCTTAGCCTATATATTATTATTGATCCAACGTAACACTCTGCCATATTGTTGCCTAAGAGAGCCCTGAAGGTGTCTTTCGATTACTCGGAATCCACGTTTTATACATTAAATACTGCGTCAAGCTGAAAGGTGTTTCTTCGAATATTAAGCGAACCAATGTCGTTTATACGTCTGTGTTTACAATTAATTTAGTTTCGCGAGAACTTGCTCTAATTAGTTGACTGAAACGAGCGCTGAAAATCCCTCGGGCTATAAAAAAAATCCTCTTCCCGGCCGTGATTTCGTCCGCGGGAATGTTTAAAAAGGCGTCTAAAACTTTCGGGCCGGACTGCGGAGTCAATGGCTTTTTTATTTTCGCGTTTTCTTTCTTTTCCGGTTGAACTTTCACCGAGTTTTATTTTGAGGAAGTTCCACGAGTGTCAGTTCGGCGTTCGCCTCGCAATTTTCCGCGGCTCGCACCGATAATTGCGGCCGCAGGTGGGTAGAATTGTTTTTCGTTTTCCTCGTTCCGTTTTCCGGGACCGGTTTTCGGGCCAATGCGTGCCTCTCGCGAATCATGTGTAGGCCACACTTGAACGTGATCGGCTATTTCCCTTTTCACGTGGGGCCTATCTGCAGCCGTGTACGGTGTCAGAGCACATGTGGCACGCCCATCAGAGAGTACGCCCATCGCGTATACGGCATGCATGTGGCGGAGTCAGGTGACGCGGCGTATGTGGCATACATGTAGGCGTGTGTGGTCGAGTGCGCATGTCACTGGGCGTGGCCTCCCCGCCGTTAACGTTAACGTGAAAGGCTATTTCACGACGTCACTTTATTTCTGTGTGCGAACCGGCGTGACAGCTATTTATTTCAACGAAGGCAGCGCGGCGTTACGATAAATGAGTTATAATTTATTTTTACTCGAAAAGGGTACGAGGGCCCCCGTAATTAATGGCGAAATTGGCTATTCCGAGTATTCGGGAGCCGGTAATGAGGTGAGATTGAGATTAAAACTCGCCTAAATGAGCTCGGTAAAGGATTAAGGACGGAAAAATTGAGAGTTGTCGAGCCATATCCGTGGTTAAGAACTCGAGACTTTGATAGTTATTCTGAATTATTGATGAACGAAATTCTTGGTCTTACAGAGAAACGTGGCTTTTTGTTCATAATTGGGAAATAATATGCGTGATATTGAACGGTGGCCTTGCAATCGATGGTGCGTTGTTGTTCACGATAAGTATGGGTTCAAGATTGAAACGTACTCTCAAAACACAATCCCCGGTTCAAGATTAGCGGTGATTCAGCGCAGCTTACAGTCATGAGTTATGTAAATCACTGTGACTTCCTCAGTTACGGTTGAAGTCTGAAACATGCAAATGAGCATCACAGTGGATAACGGCGCGACTGAATTATTTAAAGCAACGGACTCGGTGTCTTTATGTTGGGCTTTTGACGAAGTCGCAATGGGATTTTTCGACAACTGGTCTTTAGTTGATCTATTTGATTGACGAACCAGACGTTGTGTAGATTTTTTTGGACCATCGATCTTATGTGTTTTAGGCATGCACATAGATTGGAAGAATGGTTTCGAGAAAACGTATATTTTATTTCCAAACAAACTGATGAAATAAAGACAGTTTCTCAGTGATCTAGGTGCTAAGTGTAGCTTGTATCGGGTTTTGTAATATAGATGTAAAGCGCTTGTGACATACTTTTCGAACTTGGTACTAAATAATAGTGAGTGTGTATTTGAATATGTTGTGTGTGTGTGGGGGGGGGTATGTGTATATGTGTGGGTGTGTGTATGTGTGTGTGTTTGAGAGAGAGACAAGCAAAAGCAAATCATAAGTTTCTTGCCGATTCGGTTAGGTGGATTCGAATCGGTGATAAAATCACAACGTATATGTTAAGCATGTAACGTAATAAAAACAGAAATGTCTGGAAGCATTTTAGTTTGGCACATGATGTTTGTCTAAAATAGCATCAATACTCGTTTTTTTTGTTTCCCTGCGCAAAAAGAACCCTACAAGGTGACTAAGGGATTCACCTGACAATAGGCTACAGCATTCTCTGAGTATGTGATCGTCAACTGGCATTTACTGGTGGTAGCGCATTGTAAGTGCACTTCACCCCCCTATTTCTACCGAGAGACTTATATGAGGTCCGATTTGTCTTAAAACAATACAACCGAAATTTCGACCTCATGTCTCAAGGCTTTTTTTCTGCTGCTAGTAACCTCTGGTTGCTAACTTCATCGAATGTTTAGGTGATCTCATGGGCTTCAGCCCGAGTGACTTTGATATCGGCCCTAGCCTCAAGGTGAGTGGCCATTTCTGATATATACACGCTCCCTTACCCACTTAACACCAAATGTTTCGTATAATCAAATCTAGAGATATGTTAATCCAAGTAACACGGAATGGCCGATGCAAGTGTTCTAAATAAATCTCGATACAGAACATGTAATACTGTTCCAGTTTCCAACGCATTGATAAAATAAATTATGATAACTGGTTACGCCCATTCATTTATATAATCTTAAACTTAACAAAGTTCTCCATATTGTTAATTCCCTTGAGCTTAATCCATTTTGTATACATATTAAGAGAGTTCATTCAACTTTTCTTGTTGTAATTGTCTAGAACGGCTCATGTCCCACCCGTTATTAAGCGGTTATAGGAGCTATTGCATTAATGGTTTCGGTGACAACAAAACGTTATTTGCTTAAAAACGATTGCCGAGGAGAGCTGTAAGTTATCGCCCGCTGTAACCCTGTAAGACAAAACAATAAAAACCAAAGTCAGATAGCTTATTGTTTTACGATACGTATTCAAGCCAATAGAAAATATAATTAATATCACTTATACGATTTAGCCACGCGTTTATTTTACTCAATTCATATAAGGTTCGAAATAATTTACAATTCACGCTTATGTTCACGGAAATATTTTTATCGTATAAGTATTAATATGAACGCCTGTGAAAAGATATAAAAAATGTTTCATATGTAAATTTACAGCGGAAGACATTACATGTTATCTAATTGACTATTCAAATATCGTTATCGTCTAGTTTTCATTGTCGTGTAACTTAGTCACCTACATACACAATGACGTCATAATTCACAATAGCCTAAGTAAATTTTAAATTTTAAAGTAAATTTTTATTCGATTAAAACATTTAGAGTTTTCATTAGATTTAGCTTTATAGCTAAAAGTATTCCTTGGTTCATGTACGACATCAATTTGTACATGTATGTTGACAAATGACTTCACAGCGGGCGTCGGGCAATAAGCGTGGCACATGACCCAGGAATTCAGGTAGTGGGTGACGGATGAACCAAGCCACGGGCGTCCGTCGATACACCACACTTTTTTATGTACAGCATGATGTTTTTTGACCGAATTAATTTATTTCGGAAGAACGTCAAAGACATTTTTTTTCTTCCTACTTAAGCTTATGGCATAACCTAACAACTAGGTGAGCTCACGGGGCTCAAACCTGACGACTTAGATATTGTAGCGTGAATCTCACGTCACACTTCAGACCTGAATATTAAGTCGTCGGTGATAACGGAACGGAGTATACGAAATGTCGGAAATAATGTAATAACGATATTAAATCGTAAAAGGGGTTTTGGTTATGTCTGCAAATCGCGATGATCCATGAAAATACTACATTATTTTATACTTTTTTATATATTATGTATATTAGATAATTTAACGAGGGAAGGAGAAGACAGCAGAGGAAAGGACAAATGGAGCAAAATAATTACACATTGGTATCCAAAGGAAAAGAGGCAGGAAACATAAAAGATGGGACGGTAATATCAGGCAGGCTGCAGGCATAAATAGAGAGAGATCAGAATGGACTAGGATGGAGGAAGTCTTTGCAAAATGGGAAACAGACTTATAGAAAGTAAAAAGCACCAAATACATAAACAATTTTAGTTTAATTTTAATGATATGAGTCGAAAACCTTCCAAGTTTATTTTCTTAAATGAATGGACGATCGTACAGCTCATTCATTGTTAAGTAGTCGATATTCTAATTCTAAATTCGAATTTAATTCTAAAATTATAAATTCTAATTCTTAAACTCTATTTTAAGAGACTTCGATTTAGGATCTGAATCCAAGTGACGGATAAACATCTGCTCGAATATTTAAAAAAAATATACAGTGGAGCACCATGTAGATAAACGCGATTTACATTTTAAGCAATAAAATATAATAGTTTCGTACTTCGTATACACAGAGGCAATCGCAGGCCTTGGCTGCACGTACTCGCGTGATAAGGTGCGTTCCACTTACGACATTTACTGCAATTGGTCAAATTACATTTATATTATAGACAATAATTAAATTCGAAAACTTTAGTATCGCATTAGCCGTTCTAAATTTAATTAATTAATACATGGCCTTAGGTTCTTAGGCTAGTTTTAATGTGCCTAGATGTTTTCAATTAAGTTTACGATGCTGTGTTCGGTTTATGTCGGTGATATGAAATAGTTTTTTTTTACAGGCGAGATCTCTTTTATTGGACGTAAATGGTGAGTTTTTTTTTTAAGTTATGAATCACGAAACAACATTCTGATCATGATCGTGTGGTCACATAGACCATGGGCACGAAAGTAGACAGTAACATGAGCAGGATGCGTCCTAAAAATACTTGGATGGATTGTGTGAAAGAGGATTTGAGGGAGCAGAGTGTCATTGCAAAGATGACGTATGATGCTGACTTAAATGAAAAAAAAACATGTTGTGCTAACCCCACGTAGTGGCCTAACTGCATAAAGAAGAAAAGACACGATATTAAAAACATAGAAAATGTTACAACACTTATTCATGTAGTTTGAATTTGTAATAATATTACAAGCTGTATATTTTTACTAGCGACCCGCCCTCGCTTCGCTTCGGAAACATTAAAACACATATGAAACCAAAAAAAAAATAAAGAAAAAATTAAAAAAAGTAGCCTATGTTCATCAGGGACAATGTCGGCTTCTAATGGAAAAAGAATTTTTCAAATCGGTCCAGTAGTTTCGGAGCCTATTCGAAACAAACAAACAAACAAATCTTTCCTCTTTATAATATTAGTATAGATATAGCCCCCTGGCTAGATGGTGCGATGACCTCCACACGGTGGCCGGCAAGAAGTGGATGAGGAGAGCCGCAGACCGGGCTCAGCGGTGTAGATTGAGAGAGGCCTATGTTCAGCTGTGGACGACTGTGGGCTGTTGATGATGATGATGATGATGATATTTTTTATATTATTGTAATTTTCATTGTCATTAAGTTCTATACTACTAAACTAACATACGTATTTCAAAAGACCTATAAAAACCAACGTAGCTATATAAATAGGATATTAGTATTAATGATATGATATGAAATAATAAATTTGTTTGCAAAAGCCCTGATTATATTACCGAATTTTCTCAGTGGTAAAATTTTGTTCGTAATGTGTTATCTAAACATAATGAATAAAAATGATTCCTGAGATCTCTTAGAGTAAAAAAATCTTTTTGATTTGATTCGTCTGTAAAATATTTCGGTAAATAATGAATGAAAAATTTTCGAAAACTAGTTTTATTTTTACCAACCGAAGAGTTCCCCATTCGAAAAAGCCCACAATACTGATCGGAGCCGCCATTACTCAAACGCGTTACGGTAGATTAGGCGTGACCAAATGGATCATGTGCGATGTGGTCCGATACCAGATCGAGCTTGATAAGGGACACCGGTATTTGGTACAAATTTATCACTAGCACCGACACTTTAGTTTATTGGCTACAACGCAGCCTGGCCATATTTGTTGTTGAAACCTTAAAGATATGTAGGTGAGCAATGTAAGGCGTTAGGATTAATGAAATCACCTTTAAATGTATTCAAACTCAAATATTTTATTAGTGGATCGCTCGTATTTTAACCATTTCACATCAACCAGAGCATTTCGTTATAGATAAAGTTATAATAATATATTTTTTAAATGCTTCTAACGCTTCCAAAAGCGGCCTAAAGGGTGCTTGTAACAATTTGGTGTTAAAATTTTACATTTACAATAATAGAAATTTGTCGAGCCGTATTTCCACAATTTTCTATAATATTACTGAATGCTAAGGTTAGTTAGTAAATGGTGAAACTCTTAGCAGTTTCGGTAAACAATAAATAACTTTTCCAATACATTCGCAACAGTCGACCCCGAAGAATTCAGGCGAGTTCTCTCACCGCCCGGTCTTAGCGCTTCTGAACTACCATTCACGATATCTCATCTACAGGTCGACCGGTACTACACTTAGATATATTACCAGCAGTCAGGACATCTATCGCTTGCTACGGTTACCACCGTGTCGCGCCGTCGACAATGTGTTTTTGAAATGCGTAGAGCCGCCAAAGCTTGTTGTTACGTTATGATTTCTTTAAATAAAAATAAATTAGTTGTTTAATTCTTTCTTATTCAAAGTGAACAGATCACCTGGTCGTAAATGCCAATTGAAGGTCACGAATACCAGCCATACTAGATATCCTCTATCTGTACTGCGAAAGCGCTTGCAATTATAGATTGCTGATACTGTAATGGATTTCTATTGATTTGACTATAAGGCTTAATTTTCAATGTCAGTCATATTATGCCATTAAGAAAAAAAATATACTTGGGCTTTCGCTGATGCTATTCGTAAAACAGAGGTGCTCAAAGTCGTACGTTCCGTGAAACAATCGAAATTATTTTTGTATTTCATTTTTTTTTTAAATATAGTTTAATCTCATTTACTTGCTATTATATAACTGATACGTTATACTGTTTAGTTTCGATAACTACAAAGGTAGGCAGCGGCTTGGCTCTGCCCCTGCTCATCTGCCTACAAGGGTAATAAAAAAAGGCTACTTTTTTTAAACGACTACATATGTGTTGAATTATGACAATTAAAAAAATAATAGCTACAACAGAGACTCCACAGATTGCGCTGTTTTAAAACAACAAAGACATACAGCCGCAACGGCTACCATTCATCACAACGATCGCTATCGACGTATCAGTGCGGATCTGCGCGAGCCCGTATGATTAGTACTGTGGGCATTATTTTAATGGGACCAATTTATAGGAAGCGATCCGAGCTTGTTTAACTTAATGCTGCGACCGCCTCTTTACAGTATTATTTGTTATTGAATCAAATATGATGGCTTAGAGTTTAATTAAATGCTTAAGTTCTTCATTGCTGACTTTCTCTTTTGTTTGTTTGCTATTAGTTAGCTCAATGACCCAACTGTGGTTTGTTGCAAGTTTATATTATGTTAGTGTTCAATGCCAGGGAGATAGTTCTAGAATTAAAACAATTACTTTCGAACTTTTAGCTCACATTAATATAGTATTAAATTAGGTCTGTAATGGAATAGTTGTGGCGGTAGCCATCACAGAACACAAGATATTTGACAGATGCCTGAATCTCGCTTACGACATTTTCAGGACAAGCTTGCACAAATACAAGTTCCGAACAATAACATTCGGATCGTCGGTCTATCGAGCAAATATCACCCGCTCGGTGGAAGATCTTCCCTTTGTCGTTTAAGCCTCCCCAAATAGTGAAAAAAAAACCTATTTTCTGTCTCAAGTTTGAGAAACGACGGACAAAAATACACATATCCTTATTTTCTATTTAAACTGTTAACTATGCTGTTGAAGCAACTAGGCTCTTTATACATACATAGTGGCAATTAAAATACACGTAAAAACGATTAAGCAACTCTGAAGCCAGCATAAATCAAGTTAACTAGATTTATTATAATTAATATAGAATACATTAAATAGCTATGCGAATTGAAATCGTACGGTGCGGAACAATTGTGTGTACTGATAAGGTACGAGTGAGACCTTTTAGCCGACTTACAGCCTTTGAACACGTATTGTACCGCTTATCTGCTGTACAGTCTCGGGCCGGGTCTACGAATGTTTTAGCCCATTCAATTTTAATCCAAATGCAATTAGAAATTGGGTTATTTTTTGTTTTAGCAACGATCTAGACGGTCGAGTCTTATTTGAATGTAGAAAACATAAAGACTATCCCGGCTAATACCAGGTCGAATATCCTATTGTATTGAATTGTGTATAATGTGTCACATTTAAAATCAGCTGACATATGTGATCAACGCTCTAAGCATACCGTATGGCTGTACTTATCAAAGACCACAATATATTTGACGGATGACTGTTTTTTTCTTTTTCTTAGATGAGTTGACGGTCTCACAGCCCACCTGGTGTTAAGTGGTTAGTGGAGCCCATAGACATCTACAACGCAAATGTGCCACCCAGCTTGAGATATAAGTTCTAAGGTCTCAGCATAGTTACAACGTTAATGCGTTTCGGTTTGAAGGGTGGGGCAGTCGTTGTAAATCACTCTGACCTAGTTGATTTTTCGACTATATACGAGTATATATAAATAAATATATAATTTTTGACATAAAATATTTCCGTACCTTTAATATGTATGTGCATTTTTATAAAAATCTGGTTGATTTGAGAATTCAAGGATTATGTACTTTATTCTCTTTGTATTTGCGTGTTATATAATAATATATAGCATATCCTAAAAACAATTTTTTTCATTAATTTACCATTTAACTTATAAATAGACTCAAAATTGATACATATATTTCGTATCTCGTTACAACGAAAATAGCTCACAAGAGTATGTATAAAGGTATTTTTTCAGAGCAAAGTGCCCATCTAACCGAAACGCATTACTGCTTCACGGAAGAAATAGGCAACTCATTTTGCTAATGACACTTCCAAGATATGTTTGCGTATATGCAAGTTTCGAACAATAACATCCGGACCCCTCGCTGGAAGATCTTAAAACCGGACCGCGTGACTGGTTTACGGCAGAAATAGCGTGAGGGTAATAGAAATTCGATCGACCTTACATTATTTTCTATCGCCAACCAAAACTGCGGTATTACCAGCTTAACATATTAAATATATTGTGATTTAAAAAGAAGTAACATCGTTTTAAGCTGAATGATATTACTTGACACGGCGCATAAGTATCTATGATTAATTTGAGTACCATCCCGCGTGTGATGTGAAGTTATCTTTGTGTTACCAACCTTTAATTTAAATTAGGTTTTAAGGGAAAAATTGCGAGCGACGATTTTGTGATTTGTTTTGTTTCGGTGATAATGAATGACCACTTAACATTAGATTGCGGTAAGCTTATTGGGCTATGAGGGCAAAATAATGGTTAATATCTTTTATTTTATTTGAACATAGAAACTGTTGTTGAATTCGTAAAATGTATTTTGATAACTTAGAGTAAGTTATTGTTGAATGAATTTGCTAAAGTAAATTGAAATGAATCACTCTTGAAAACTAATCGATATTAGCTGATCAATCCATCTAAGTCGAGCATAAAGCCCGGTAAATAGAACAAATAGTTACGCAAATAAATCTTCCCGAAAAAATTGCATATTTAGTAATTTTTCGGGTGAATTTAAAAAATAGCTCGGCAACACAGCTTAGCCCGTGACAGATTGCGGACCACTTACATACGATTTATCAAATAGCCCGTTCCTAGTCCGATACGATACATCACCGACACGAGGAGTCAACTTAAAAATTTACCGTGAACTAACTACCGTAGTTGGAGTCTGGAATCTCGACGGTAGAGTAATAGTCGAGATTAGAAGCGCTATGCCTCGGGAGTCTAGTTCGATACTTTTAAAATATAATCTGTATTTATGTATAGATGTTAGATGTATAGATGTTGGTTAGAATAAATATGAATACCACGATACGATTTTTTTTGTTTGCTTTAATATTTAATAAATAATTATCTCAGGAACAGTGCATAGTGAATGAGAATAGCTTTATTTAACTCTGGTTGAGCCTTTGCTCGCCGACCTATCCTGGTTAAACTGGAAAAGGCCACAAGTAACCCTTAAATCATAAAAAAAGAAACTTTATTTAAATAATGTCACTCTCGGATATTTCAAATAGACGTCATAATAGATTTATTCATTGTTTAAATTAAGGCACATGAACCCATAAATAGATAGACGAAGATTCAGTTGCGATTTTCTAGATCCATAGATAATAAATAACCCTTTGCGTTTCGAAATCAAACGTGCGAAGAAAAATCGTTTGCTGTGCATAAAAATTCGAATCTATTCTAAGCCCAGTTTGATACAAAACCTATTTTTAACGCAGTCCTTCATCTGTTTTATTAAAGGAAATATGGCGTAAGGATTATGACGGAGTTCGCTTGTTAGTTTTAGCTCCGGGCTCGTGAGTACGATAATTTTATGATGATAATTCACGTTGTCGACGCGCTGTCAGGTGATGTAGAGCTTGCGCAGGTAATGGTCGGCTCAGCCAAGGTTGTTCAGTAGCGAGAGGTAATAGGTGGTTACCTTAGGGCGGAGTCGTGTGGTATTGCCAGCATCTTTTGTTATTTTGCCCGTGTTTTGTGGAATTTAATATGATTTTCGTATATAAAATTATACTCTAATTGTGTTTGCGGTTCCTCTCGATCCATTAACGGTGCTTTTAGGTACCACAAGCACCGGTCATCGTCCTCGCCGAACCCGTCGCTTGCGACGAAGAGCTCGGCGAGTAAATTAACCCACAGACACACTAAGGTTCCACCGGATCTTATCAGTGGGTCGCGATTCCGATCCGGTGGTAGATTCTGCGAAGCACTGCTCTTGCCAGGGCCAGTGTTAGCAACACCTCCGGTTTGAACCCTGAGAGCTCACCTACTCGCTAGGGTAACGCTGATATAGCCACTCAGGCATAGGTAAGATTAAAAAAAAAACTTAATTTTATGGGAACCAACCACCTTCCCTATTTGAGTCGTAAAGATATTATGTGTTAATGTATGAAATATGTGGAAAAGTTGAAACCCGCCGAAGCCCAACTATCTGATGCTGATGATATGTCTTGTGAGATCGCCCTGGTAGGTACCATCACCCCGTCTATATCTGCCATTATGACATCCGTTGTACAAGCAAACTGAGATTTAGAGCTCATTTCTCAAGGTGGGTGGTGCCATTTACATTGCTGATGTCTGAGCTTCGTTAAACACTTAACACCAGGCCGTGAGGGCTCATCCAACTGTCAACCATTTTTTTTAATTTTTTTCATCATCTTTATTAAAATATAGCTATTTATAAATAGGCCAATAGGATGGTCATGTTTCAACGCACAGCCTACGACAAATAAACATTTGGCCATTGTACATATATGTATACCAGTATGCAGTGTAAGTAAGTGTAGTGTGTAAGACCAAAAAACGAACTCAATTTACCTACTCTTGTTTTATTGAATAATACTTTTTTTTGTAGAGCAAGGTAGAGTTTGTTTATCATGATCATCATCATCAAAAAAACAATACATCATATGAAGACAATTATGCAAATACGTAAGTGCAATTGGCGGTTTTTTTGTTCGAATTCCCGATAATCTTTAAGCGAAAGATTGACCTGAGAGAAGAGTAAAAAGGTAGTCTACCGTTACGAATACATATATGTTTATATTTAAACACCTTTTATCTGTAATTATTCGAAATTTTGCCAAACGCATTTTTTATTTATAGCTTATATGGGTGGAC
Organism: Bombyx mandarina; assembly: GCF_030267445.1. NCBI lineage: Eukaryota > Metazoa > Arthropoda > Insecta > Lepidoptera > Bombycidae > Bombyx > Bombyx mandarina. Next base: position 11,247,875 of record NC_143210.1, read on the forward strand.
AAGGGCCCATCTAGTGTTAGCTGGTTACCGGAGCCCATATATATCTACAACGTAAGTGTCGCCACCCACCTTGAGAAATGAGTTCTAAGCTCTCACTTTTAACAGTGCAGCGGCTGCCCCACCCTTCAAACCGAAACGCGTTCCACGGCAGAAATAAGCCGGGTGGTGGTACCTACTAGTGCGGACTCACCAGACGTCCTATCACCAGTAATTTGAAGTCCCATTTAAGTCCGAAGTACCACAGTATTCGAGTCGCCGTAATTTCCATAGTATTACTGTAAATTTTAATGCAAGGTAATGTAATTCAGAGCGCCATATATTGCGAAATGTTTCTTTACGGAATTCGAGAGCAGTGGGGACATGCGAGAGCACACCTTAGCATTCGAAGCTGCCGTATGATTTTATTGTGAACGCTAATAATCTGTGAGATTATGCTTAGAGTACTTTTTTTTTTTAATTCAACTTTGTTTTTCTCTAGATAGGCAAAAAGCTGTTTTACTACGCAATTGAGATTTAGGCCATACATTTCAATTGCGGCGAGTTTATGGGTTCCGCTAACATCTATTTAATATTGGGTAGGCCACGAGTTCATTCACCTATTGAAACATTAATCAAAACAAAACATATTGCCGTTTCATCAGAATAGCCTGTGCCTTTTCTTGCTGGTGTTTGAAGTTTATTTATTTCCATGGTATATACAGTAGATAGAATCACTAGCATTTCAATGAAGAAGACGATTATCAAGAAACAAGCTATTTTTTTAATCAAAATGTTAAAATAGGGCATTTCTAGAACCAGTTATCCTGCTCGAAGGTTGCATGCCATTTAGCTTTCAAATAATCGAATTAAATTCGATAATCACTCGAATTAAATTCAATCCGGCACGCGTACTATAATCATGTGTGAGCTTAAAAAAAATACTTTCGCTCGAGACAACTTCATTACGCGATCAAATCGATCGTGATATCGATATGTATAATTTAATCGAATAAAACATTGTTTATCGATTGTAATCTGTACGTATTTACACAGATTATTCAATTAACTTTTGACATAATTATGTAAGTTTTATCCGGGTAACTGTTAAGGTCAGGCGTTACTTCAATGAATTTTTAAGGTGTAAGTTACCGAAGCCTGTAGACACCCATAATGTAAATTTGAAGTCGTCGTGACCTAAAGCCTTGTTCGGACTAGGCGAGTATTTTAGTCGAGTACCGAGTAATTTAGTAGCTAAACTACTCGCTACTCGCCCGAAAAAATAGAACAAAATGGATTGACTTGACTAAATTATTTACTAACCTACTCGACTAAATTTTTGGTGCTCAGACACATTTAGCTACTAAATTACTCGGTACTCGACTAAAATACTCGCCTAGTCCGAACAAGGCTTAAGGGATAAGACGTCCGGTGCATTCGTATTGAGTGATGCACCGGTGTTCGAATCCCGCAACCAATTTTTTTAATGAATTTCACGTAATTAACAAATGATTACTATTGACTTCCACGGTGAAGGAATAATATCGTGTAATATAATAAAAATCAAACCCGTAACATTATAATTTGCGTAATTACTGGTGGTAGGGCGTCTTGTGAGTCCACACGGGTAGATACCACCACCCTGCCTATTTCTGCCGTGAAGCAGTAATGCGTTTCTGTTTGAAGAGTGGGGCAGCTGTTGTAGCTCTATCCTTTTTTTTTGTTTTTTTTTAATATATTGCGCCTTCCCCTGACGAGTAATTGTCAGGGACATTTTTTAGGCTATTTTGCTATTTTTCCAAATTTTTTTTTTTTTTTTTACTGTTTGTAATGTTGAATTCATGTTTCGTTTTCCATAATATTCGTTTCTGTTCCCTTCTTATACTTATACTTTAATTCCCTTATATTTTACCTATATGCCTATTATTATACATTTTATTTCTTCACTTTTTTCCGATATATTTTCATTTTCACTTCTTATTCCATTGTCTATCTGTCACATTTTTCGTTGTACATTTTATATAATTATGTTTACATTTTCTTTACGTTATCTAATGATTACATTACCAATATAAAATTGTAACTCTATACTGAGACCTTAGAACTCATATCTCAAGGTGGCACGATTTACGTTGTAGATGTCTATGGGCGGTGAGCTCGTCGACCCATGTATACAATAACAAAAAATGTAATTTAAATAACTGTGACAGTCTTCTCCTTAACAGTTCTACAACCGCGAAACATACTCATTACGCGTGCAGTGATTATGTCATAGGAATGTCTGACGTACATGCGTGAATGTGGACTAAACACAGGGTTGTCACTTCTAATGACAGCGTTACTATTATCTGTTCACTTTTATTCTCATTTCAAGGTTACCTACATTTCGTCGTTTGAAAAGGTAACGTGTTTTTCGTACATCATTTATTTTAAATTTTTTGTGTACGTATTTTGAGATATTCAGGGTTGCTTCCACAAACTTGATATGGCCTAATGTCTAGTAATGTTTCTATTTGGAGGGAAAGTAAACTTTACTGTCGAGCTATGCTTGAGATGTCGCTTATCAATAACTTCAAAAACAAGGCTATTCAAAAGAGAACCATTTATTTTTATTTTTATTGGTTAGATGCTTGGACGAGCTCACGGCCCACCTGGTGTTAAGTGGTTACAGGAGCCCATAGACATCTACAACGTAAATGCGCCACCCACCTTGAGATATAAGTTCTAAGTTCTCAGTATGGTTACAACGGCTACCCCACCCTTCAAACCGAAACGCATTACTGCTTCGCGGAAGAAATAGGCAGGGTGGTGTGGTACCTACCCGTGCGAACTCACAAGAGGTCCTACCACTAGGTAATGATTTAAGTACATTACCGCCAGTAAGATAATCGATGGGTCTCCTAAAATAAAGCTGAAGGTAGCACACATGTTCTTGAGTTGATGGCGAAGTGGTTACCGTTGTTTGGGGCGCTCCCAGTCTAGGTGTATTAGTGACTTTTCAAAAGCAGGTTGGAAGGTGCCACTGAACGGATTAACCTGTGTCTGGCTAAGATATTTTTATTTTTTATTGCCCGTCTTTTTATTGTCCGTACAATCCAAGCATACGGCCCACCTCATGGTGAGTGGTTACCGTTGCCCATGGACGACAGAAATTTCAGGGGCAGAGCCAAGCCGCTGCTTATCGTCTATCCACGTCTTTTGTATAATGGCGTCTTTGATGATAATAATAGAATTGAAAGGTCTCAAATTGGCCGGTGTAAATAATATTGCGATTTTGCAACACACGTCGCCACGCTATTTAAGGTAACCATTACAAAAGACTGGAGGACCTTAAGAGAACAATTCATTGTTTTCAATTCGGATTATTCATTAATGATTTGTACAACCTATTTTTGTAACTGAAAGCTAAGATTGGGTCAAAAAATTTAAACAAGATAAAACAGCGTGGATTTTTACAGCTTTACATTTTTTTTTTATTGCCTAGATGTGTGGACGAGCTCACAGCCCGCCTGGTGTTAAGTGGTTACTGGAACCCATAGACATCTACAACGTAAATGCGCCACACACCTTGAGATATAAGTTCTAAGGTCTCAGTATACTTACAACGGCTGCCCCACCCTTCAAACCGAAACGGATTACTGCTTCACGGCAGAAATAGCCAGGGCGGTGGTACCTACCTGTGCGGACTCACAAGAGGTCCTATCACCATAAAATTACGCCAATTATAATTTTGCGGGTTTGATTTTTATTACACGATGTTATTCCTTAACCGCGGAAGTCAATCGTGAACAATTGTTCAGTACGTATTTCATTAGAAAAATTACATATTCCGATGTAGTTTTAAATTTCTTAAAGACGGAATCGATTTTTTCAGTACTTTTTTCTAGAGATTTCAGGCTTTCGTTGTTTAATTAGAAACTACACCTGAATACACTTTGACCAAATAAACACTAAGAAACGCATCTATCTTTTTTAAATTATTTATGACTATTTAAGTAATATTTAATTAATCTATATTATAATGTATAATGATAGCAACATAATTCATATGATAAAAGCGGACATTATTCATTCGTGGAATAATTGCATACATAGTCGAGCTTTCATGTGTCGTTTCTATCGATAACTTATCGATTATAATAATCGATTCTGTCCTCGGGCTCCTTATGCATATGTTAAAACGTGCGTTTATTAGAGCAATTTTCCTCAAGAACTCGATTTACAAGTTACAATGACATATTGACAGAGCCAACACTACTTCTGTACAAACCAACAAGTGATCTTAAATTGTGTCAATTTTTTAGCTAAATGATGAGATAATACAAATAAAAAAATAACGGATGTTTTAAACATATTTTAAAAAAAATCAGTAAAAGTTCCATGTTCAACTGTCTAAGGCGCCAGAACTCGGATATAAAAAAATATATAGTTATATTAGAAACATTGACTCAGGCCAGAAATCGAATTCAGAGATCAACTTGCGAACTATACATAACTACATTGTAACTATACTGAGACCTTAGAACTCAAATCTCAAGGTGGGTAACGGCATTTACGTTGTAGATGTCTATGCGCTCCGGTAACCACTTAACACCAGAGGGGCCGTGAGCTCGTGCACATACCTACGCAATAAAATAAAATGCAAAAAATTAAATAATTGGAATACAAAAAAGTGGACTGGTCTGCATTCATTTTATCACTGAACGGCGCTTAGTCGTGCAAATACATTCAGATGTCATAGTTATTGTTAGTATTCGTGAACCGACTTCTATGTTAATTTATCATTAGAAAAAATTGGATGCCAAATCGTAATGTTTGCCAAATGCCTGCACTCTACCACCATCTTAAATCTTTCCACTTGGCAATCACAGATCAACAATATAACATTTCATAAATGCATGCAAAGTATTTTTTGCATCTGTCGTCAATACCTTGTAGGACAGTAGTAACCGTTATAATGTACGACTAGTGTGGGGATACGTCACGGGGAAGCCCTAAAGGTGTAATTACTCGATGTATCGATACTTGATTTATTTCAGGCGAACGCGCACTCACGGCGGGCTTTTTGCATAAACTTAAAGCTTCGTGTTAGACTGGTGCTTTCGTACAGTGGTGCTTGTCGTAAAATTACTGTACCATATAAGGCGTGCAGTGACATAAATTAGATAAATAGTGCTTTTCAGAATTTGTTGTATGCTTTTTAATTTGAATAAAAAATTGTTGTTAGAACAGAGTCATAGTATATTTTATGGTGAACCGAACATGAATTTGTATTAAATTACATAAATACATAGAAAAAAGACAGTTATTGGTAAAAAAATATTGCTCTTTTATGCACTCTTTTGTACTAATACTTTTGTAACGTACTAATTTATACATTTTTATTTTTCTCCAGAATTAGAACGAAAAAAACAGACCTGTCATTATTTTTTCTGTATTACACATTTCAAAACTAGTTACAGCGTAATAGCGGTAATATTTGTAAATCTAAATTCTCCTGATTTAAAATGAAGCAAACAAAAATTTATATCACCCTGAGAAATTATAAGTTACGTTATTTCAAATAATAGCAGGAAACATAGTACATCCATAGAGCAAAATAGTTCTTCAAGCTATAAATTATAATCGATAAATTTACCCGAAATTACGTATATTAAATGTATCTTTAATCTACCAGCTGATCTGGGTATCGATTTCACACGAAAATCGAGTGATTTACAACGATTATAAATCTATATTAGAATATCGATTTGATTTATGTGACATGCAATCTTTGTCTACTGATGTACAAAACTACCAATAAGTTGTGTATAAATTGAAACGCAATGAAAACTGAGAGAGAAGTTCATTTCAGAGCAACATAATGCTCTTTAAAAACTCGAGTGAATGAAAGCGTGGCTCCAACTATTCCCTTACGGATGGTTTTGATCAGTGAAATATGGTATTACATTGAAAAAAACCGAGTAGGATCAAGGAATACTCCATATCACTAAAGTCTCAGGGAGAATCGATTATTTCCCGTCGAACCCTAATTTATAATCTAGCAAATGTATTGTGGTATCAAGGTCAGGTACTGGCTTCAGGTACAGGTGGCTGTCGGAGACATAGTCATAACGTGCTGTCATTGACCTTGAGACATGAAGTCTAGGCACAATTCAAATTGGAATGTATTATTGCTGCTACTGCCCCATTCATGAGGGCTCACAAGGCATCGATGCCAGAATTATTTTTTTTGCGGGTTTGACAATGAGATTTTAAAAAGAGCTTTAACTATGAATGTGAAAGGCTTTAGACCTAAGAAAAAATGGATGGATTGCGTAAAAGAGGATATATGTAAGAGGGGAGTGAGCGAAGAAATGGTTTATTATAGAGAAGTATGGAAGGAGAAAACATCTTGCGTCGACACCAGATGATTGGGAAAATGGCAGGAGAATGATGATGATGATGATATTTTGGCGGGCTTAATTTTATGACACTATGTTATCTTAACAACTTTTTTGTGAACATTTTTTAAACTACATATTTCCTCAAAAAAATTGGTACCCGCCTGCGAGGTTTCAGTACCAGCAAAGTTGCCTATACCGGGCTTCTTATCGTGTACGTGTTTTCTAATAAACATAATAAACATACTAAAACAAAATTTAAACAGGCACAGTAGCGAGCCTAACGTAGTATCTCATAAATTTATATTGAAGGCCCCACACTTCCTACCGAGTCCGCATGCGATATCTATCAATACATCGATATCAGTGCAATTACGAGTTGAATCGATTCTGATTTATACGATAATGACGGGACAGTACTAGTTTCATATAAATAAGCTTACAGACCTATTTTAATATCAGCAAAAATATTGGGCTGGAATATATTAGTTATTTGAAAGGTTCTATAGTAGTTTTCTATTCAACCATGAAACGGTCATAAAAGAAAATGTATGGTAGTTTTCTTGTCTTCAAATTATTAGTTCAACGCGCTCTACAATTTTTCAAAATATGTAATTCGTTAATCTACTCGATGATCCAGTTATCCAGCTTTATAACAGTATTAATTTCATTCGAAAGGATTTAACACTTGTGTGAAATATATCCGGACTGGCCAATTACAATGATTAGCGGTAGGCCGCGGCTTGGCTCTACCCCTGGCATTGCTGTTGTCCATGGGCGACGGTAACCACTCACCATTAGGTGGGCCGTGTGCTCATCTGCCTACAGAGCTACAAAAGCAATAAAAAAAAATTATATAAATAAAAATGTATCCATATAAAAAAAAACTTATTATCGGTAATGCTGTGAATAACGTTTATATTCAATGGTAAAATGTCCAATCATGCATAATTAGACTCTACAGTTAAATGTATCGAAATTCAACGCGACAATCTTTGTTGGGTTAACCAGTTAATTATTTCTTTTAACGACTTTTTGGATCAAGAACTATGTATTTTTTATCCATTATTCTAACAGATAAGCAATGACGCTTCGGCCCACGCGCGGAACACAGAAGTCATATGTAATTATAAAGCCCGTGCGAGACGGTACGAAATATTACACGCTGCGGTTTCCGTACAACGGCTGTGTTTACATGTAATTGTAATGGCGTGTGTAATTTAGAATAGAGCTTGACACAATCCAGCGTTTTTATTATTCGCTTTTTGTTATTTTTATAATATTAACAAACAAAATCAAGTTCTGAGTTCTTACCGACGCTTCTTGGCGGCAAAGCTGCGTTACGAATCAAGTAAAGCCAATACAACCACTCCAACAATAAATTTCTCATCTACGCGTATTTTTTAATGAGTAACTGAATAAGAATGGTCACTGGTGGTATGACCTCTTGTGACCTCGCGCGGTTAGGTACCGCCACCCTGCTTATTTTTGCCGTGAAGCAGTAATGCGTTTCGATTTGAAGCGTGGGGCAGCCGTTGTAACTATACTTGAGACCTTAGAACTTATATCTCAAGGTGGGTGGCGCGTTTACGTTGTATATGTCTATGGGCTCCAGTAACCACTTAACACCAGGTGGGCTGTGAGTTCGTCCATCCATCTAAGCAATAAAATAAATAAATATATTCAGCTATATCGGCCAAATGCACCGATTTGTTGAAATTACTAAAGCTTTTTCCAGTCATCACATACGCGTCTCCTATGATTCGTAATGGTTCACGCGGGCGAATTCGTTAAGATAATATAAAACCAAATCGTTAGAAAGACAGATATCAGTATAAAATTAATCTTTATCAATATAATTAAACGTAATATCAATTTTAAGATTACTCCAGTCCACGTATGATAATTACAAGAGGTAAATTTTATTATTTAAAGAAAAATCATTAAAGCGCCGAGACGTTGCAATGAAATAAACTTATCCAACGTAATTACTAATTACGTAATGTACTTACTAGAGAATCGAGTGTACTGTTCACGTCGAGTACCTCGCCGTCATTCTACGTAATTACCCACATAAATGTGTGTGGTCACATTAAAATATGTATGAAACGTTCGCGTAATTATAATTTAGTACGATTTATATTATGAATTCACGTTTTATTGGATTTTACGTCCGCGTTCTTATGGTAAAATAGCTTTTGCGGGCTTAGGGTTTGTTTGCGATTTTTTTAACTGACTAGATGATGACCGAGCTTTGCTCAGTTTTTTTTTTTTGATAACGCCATCTTGTTGTTTCTTTAAAGCGGTTAGTTGCCCTCAATTAAGAAAAATAGTATTCTTGTTCGCCAATATCTATTGACGACATCTTCCTAACATCTGTCGGGAAGAGTTGATTATTGAAAACACGAATAAAACAACATTTTCTGAAAATAAATTGTAGCTAGATCGATTTATTGCCCCCGAAATTCCCTGTATACTAAATTTTATGAAACGTTGGAGCTGTTTCCGAGATTCAGATTTTATATATACAAGAATTGCTCGTTTACAGGTATAAAATATAGGATTTTAAACTTTAAATTCTACTTTAAAGGTTAAATTTTGGGTTAGTTTATTGATTATATTGGATGGTTTTGTTATGAACGATATACCGTTTTAAAAATCGCCACCAAAGTTTTATTTGTCAAAATCAAAAACAAAAAGCATAAATCTGAAACATATTTTTCGAGAAAGAGTATTTATTCTTTATCAATCGTAAATTGTCTAATGTGTAAAATTATGGTAGTTGATTAAACAATGAAAGTAAGTTGAAAAGAAGAAAGAAAAAACAATATGTTGAATAAGTGCGCTATTCCGCAAACTGTTTATTTTAAGAATTAGATTAAATCTAGATAGAACAAGGAGACCGGGCACGCACAGACAGCGCTTTCTAGGTAGCCGTGCGAAGCGGTGCTTTCGCGGTAATCTGCTGGATTATTGGAAAACATATCGAACAATAACGAAACGGTAGTCGAACCACGATTCTAACTATTGGACTGAAAATTGTTACGAGATATAAAACATCTAGAAACGACAGTAAACTGACTTGTTTCATTGTTGGAGGTAAAATTGGGCCGGTTTATGTTACAGAAAAAATCATTTCAGACACCCTAATTCGATCGGAATTTGATTTTTAGTTAGATAGTTAGTTTAAGCAGTTTTTAAGCTATTGCATAGCTTTTATTGCGGGCTTTGAGCGCGGCGACCGAATCAAGAAATTTCGTAACGAAAATAAGACCTAACATCCCCACTCCGCTTACCATGTAGCTTGCATTCAACACATTCACACGTTGCGCTTGTGTAGTGTTTGTGAATAAGCGCGCGGCGTAACATCGCACTGCATGCGCATCATGAAAAGTCTGCCCACATTTCTCTCGCGCGGTCTAGCATATGAGTGTGAAGGGGATAGTTAATGTTTTTCTTTTGTTTATGTTTATAAATATAGCGTGATCTTTTATTTTATTATTGTTTTGGTATTAAATTATTATTGTCTAATTATAATTGCATAAGTTGATAAAAAATGCTATGCAATAGCTTTACAGCGGCAGTCCCCGAGTGCCACACGAGTCCATAAATATCGCAACGTGAACGACGCCAAGATGGGGTCTCAATTGTATCCTGTAATGGCTAAAATCCCTTCCCCCAATCGGTAAGGAGAACTGCATGCAACGGCTTGCATCGTTAAATACGAATGCACCGGACGTCTTATCCTTTAGGCCACGACGACTTTATGAGGGGTTAGTGACGATAACGTCGAAGACAGAGCGCATTGAAGGAGAAACGTACGGAAAGCTGACCCCATTACTATGTGCAATGCATAGTTTGGAAGAGAGAAAGATTTAACTTACACGCTTATCAACAAAGCCCTTTCCAGTACTTTTATATGTTCACGTAACTATTATTACCAATTGATCGTGAGACGTGACGCTCGTGGAAGTGAAACCTCTTTTGTAATGAGCGATTATGAGGTCCGATGCTGTTTTTTTTTTCTTTAGGCCAGTTACAATACCGGTTGCAAAATTATGTGACGAATTCTTATAATTGCCGCCCCAAGTAAAGTAATGAATAAATTTGCTTATATTTTGTCCAGATGAACGAAAGTATTTGCGTTGTCAAAATCAATAGCAATTACCGTTTCTTATTTTTTCGGTTTTTTAATTAACTAATCCACTAACTAAGATGGCATTTATTCGATGTTTATAAAAGCAACTAAATGCAATGCATTAAACAATTCGATTCATACTAGTTGTTCATTCATCGGACGTATCAATAAATCAATCACCATTATTGTTGCGACGTCAATAACGTTATTGAAGATGTCAAAAGTATTCTGTCAAATGCAACGTGTCAATTTGTCATGATCTGTCAGTGATAGTTGACGGCGTTCGACAAATGACCGCGATTGCTCGATTGTGGCCACGGCAGTTTGTTTATGAGTATTCTGTTGTCGTTAATTATGATGTATTTATTGTTTTTATAGATGTTACCCTTTACATATACATTTAGATGGACAGACGAGGTCACAGAACGTTGGTTTTTAATAAACCTTTACTAGATAGATTTCTTGAAATGTTCATGGCGACTCAATAGTAAAATAGCTTAATATTTCTAATTTAATAGTTTCTGATTGATTATAAGTTTTATTCTAAACAAAGAGCACGCGGACAGATGCTCTCCAATACAAAAAAGATAAATCAAAATATTAATACTAATGTCGTGAATACTCACTCTTTTAACATAATTTCTCTAATAATATATAGTAATTGTAAAGATAATTAAACCGATACCTACATTTTGTTAATGCCAATACAATCTTTTTACATTAAAAGAACTGTTCATAGATTTTAACACTTAAAAGTTTCGGTATCACTATTTTAGGATGGTCTAATGTAACATTTGCATTGGAAGCTTAGATTTAATTGCGTACAAAAAACTAGACGAGTTCGCTTTCACAAGACGGATAGAACGAACCATGAAATGAGTTCTCGGCTACCGCGTTACGCGTTGCTCTCGACCCAAGAGTTCTAATCGCTGTTGTTATGCACTGATGATGTTTGGGAATGGATTTTTTTTTAATGCCCTTGTAGGCAGACAAGCATACGGTCCACCTGACGGTGAATAGCTACCGTCGCCCATGGACTTCAGCAATGCCAGAGGCAGAGCCAAGCCGCTGCCTACCGCTTAATATTCTTCACAAGCCTCGTTTGAAGAAAGACATGTCATAGCGCTCGGGAGACATCGTGGAGGGGAGCACATTCCATAGCCGGATGGTACGTGGTAAAAAAGACCTCTGTAAACGCACTGTGGATGACCGCAGTGGCTCTAGGTAGTATGGATTTATTGATGAAAGATAGAAGCCTAAGTTTGAAATGCTATATAAGATACTGCTCGACAAAGAGCTGTTGTTGAAACTGTGTTTGGCACTAAAGTAAAGGTGGATCGTGGGTAAGCCTGGTGCTATTAGCATCAGGGTTGTGGCTGTGGACTACTAAAACAAATTGGTATAATAATCAAAAGATCATTATTATTTGGGTTTTGAGAAAATTTATATAATGCTGTTTTGGCGTAGTTTGGTCATTGGTACCCGGTCTTGGGTCATCTATGAAAGCTTTTTATTTATTTATTGCTTAGATGGATGGACGAGCTCACAGCCTACCTGGTGTTAAGTGGTTACTGGAGCCCATAGACATCTACAACGTAAATGCGCCACCCACCTCGAGATATAAGTTCTAAGGTCTCACTATAGTTATAACGGCTACCCCACCCTTTGAACCGAAACGCATTACTGCTTCACGGCGGAAATAGGCTAAGCTAAGCTCTTAACAAAACTTTTTTTGGATTTTACAGTGTGGCCAACATTTCCAAAATATTTGACAGCAAATAACGTCATTACGGAAGATGAAACTGAATAACTTCGTTTTCTTAAACAAAATACAGATTTGTATGGATTCACTACGGATACAGTAACCATACTCGAAAAGCAAAAAGAGACACTTAATAATTTAGCCAAGTTATCGTATTTTATGAGGGCAATAAAAGCCGTCGATTGAGGAGAAATTCGAATAAGGATCACACAAACTATATGATGGAAAACGCGGAGCTTAACATAAAACAATACTCTGTATATCGAGTTTTACGAATACGGCTCAAAGGTTCATACTGACAGCCGCTATTCCGTACAGCCCTAGAGGTGTCCTGGGTACTCGGTGTATCGTTGAGTGGAATTGGCATAAACGCACACCTGATTGTATGCGAATGTCTCAATCACGTAGTTTGTTTCGTAACATGTTGCGTCGATATGTTTTGACGTGTCCAACTCGCCCTCGGTTGTGGCGCGGCAAATTGCTACAATTACATACAGAGAAGTGTGTCAAGTTGTAACCGGAGGGGAGTGCGGGACTAAAATCTATGTCTGTGAAACGTTAAATTGTTTTTATATTATTATTTTTTTCGTTTTTTTTTTATGAGCATATGAGTAAGGTCTCGTTTGGCATAAAGTGGATACCGGAGCGTTTAGTTATAAGTTAAAGGAAGCAATACTCCGTATATACGTGATAGCTGATAGCTTCGGTAAACAAAACAAAAAACGCATAAAAAAAGTAGGAAGCGGCTTGTCTATGCCCTGGTATTGCTGACATCCAAGAGCGACGATAACCACTAACCATCTGTTGGACCATGTGCACTTCTACCTACAATGGTGTTTTTAGCCCACTGAGTCTCTCGCCGGACTTCTCAGTGGGTCGCGTTTCCGATCCGGTGGTAGATTCTGCGAAGCACGGCTCTTGCTAGGGTTTGTGTTAGCAACGTCGTCAGGTTTGAGCCCCGTGAGCTCACCTACTAGTAAAGGTTCCGCTGAAATAGACTCTCAAGGCTCTCTTAAGGCTAAGCTTAGGTAGGAACAAGAAAAAAAAGCTGTTTTTAAAATTGTACAAAGCAAAACTACCAATCACTAAATGAATCGTAGCTGAAGTTTCTTTTATAGCATAGATGAGCGGACGGACTCACGATGCACATAGCGTAACCGAAGTATATACATATCAAACACGTAATGTCATCCGTCTTGAGACATTCGTTCTAAGTCTCAATTCGCTATTTGCAATTCGCAACGCATTACTTCTTCACGTTAGAAATACGCAAGATGGTAGCTACCCGTTGGCTTAGAGTTACACTATTACCTGTTATAAATTTTGTGGGATTCAATATTAATTTCGCAATGCTATTCCTTCATTCATGAATCAGTACCTACCTGCTGTATGTAAGTACTGGAACACTCATATCACTGCGAGTGTGGGTTTCATCAATCATGCACTCATTAATGACGTTATAATATTGACAAAGCCACTAGTCCGTATTACCCCAATCTCCTCCGAACGGTAGCAAAGCGGCCCCGCTGCATATGACCGTTCCCTATCATTACAAACGTACACACGCATTACCTAATTACATATTATTCGATACGAGAACGATTACTTCTAGTATGTACTCGTATCTAGTTTGCGTGGTATTAGTGGGATAAGAGCCGGAATATAAAAAAAAAAAAATTGGAAATCGATGTCATGAATTTTTTTTTTTTTTTTTATTGCTTAGAAGGATGGACGAGCTCACAGCCCACCTGGTGTTAAGTGGTTACTGGAGCCCATAGACATCTACAACGTAAATGCGCCACCCACCTCGAGATACAAGTTCTAAGGTCTCAAGTATAGTTAAATTCGGTGAAGTTCCTTTTTTAAAATTGAATTCTCGGTCAATGGAACTTGAGTAGTTTTGCTATCGGTTTATAATCGATATATTCGTGGTCTAGTATGTCCCATGTACCTATTATGTACGCACCTATTTTACCTCCATATACCAAATTACCTGTTGATACTGAACCTGCCAAGAGTTAGGTCTTAAAGTCTTTCTCATCAACATTTTTGTTCAAAATGGAAAAAGGAATTAATAAATATATTTTTTATAAATAAATAAATTAAAAAAAAAAACGAATGAAAGAGAAACTGCTTTAAAACAAACGTTTACTTATTTAAATGTATTTTTTCTTTCTCTATTTAAATATATATTGGGTAATCGATTCGAGTCACGAACGCGAATAATATCACTATCGACAATCGTAATCGTAACGAAAAGTGACATAATAAGACATCTCGATTAAACGCTTCGAGAAATTTTGAGAATTACCATTCGATCGCTTAATTCGAAATGCTATTATATCATAATAGAGTGTTGTTACTGTCGATATCGAGTCGCGAATTTGTAGGGATGGCGTTAAAAACGGCCCGAAATTAAGATTTGCTAATAGGATACGATGGGTACTGAAAATACACCTGACACAAGAACCAAAAGATACAAATAGCCTGTTTTAGGCTTCGTTGTGCCCTTGGCATTACTGATGTCCATGGGTGATGGTGCATACTGTTTTTCCTACCAAATCGTTGATATGCTAAGGGGCTAGTCCTACTGATCACGAACCGGTGGGAGAGCTCACGGGCTCAACCTAAGAAAACTTTTAAACGTAGAAAATCATTATAGTAGTGCACAAAAAGTATAAGAGCTAGCCTGAGGGTGCTGTCCGGCAGATAGTAATGTAGCCGGAGCGCCTAATCGTGTAATTGACTTCCCACGAACTCAAACAGTTTTTGCTTTGCCCGCGTGCTACTCAATCGCGACGCACACAGCCTGATTCATTTTTGATTCATTGCAAGACGACGTAGTCTTAAAGATATTACAGACTGTTTACATTATGAAAGCTTTGATTATTTTAAAGCAGACTTACTTTGAAATGCAATTTCATTTGGAAGCTGTTTTAATTTCTAATTAAAGTCAGATAACTGCTTTCCGCTGTGACTATAGCATGTATATGTCTACTACTATCTATTACTTCAAAAGCATCAAGCTTAAACAATAAAAGAGTATACAAATTCTGTAAGAAAACTATTTTCTTCTGTCTTTGTTTTAAAGTATTCATCTAAAGTTACCGATCAATTTTAAAATCAATTTACTTAAAAATAATTCACCCTCTGAGAATAAAATCTCGTTACTAGTACCACATCTGTGTCCGAAGCGCTATATTTCTCTGCGATGCAGTCAATGCGACAAAGTTGCGACTCAAAAGAAACGCTACACACTTACATAAAATAAAAACTTTCAAACTGAAATGAATTTAAGCTGCACGGCCTAAGGTTCGTATTCGAATGCATGCGCGAGTGTGATACTTCGAAATGGAATTAAAAAGTAATCGAAAATGAATGCACGTCTCGTCAGACGGTCCGAGAAAGGAAAGCACGTATTTGTCGCGGTTCCGTACAAAAAAATCTTATTTCATTCATAAAATGAGTCGCATTGAGAACGCTGCTCGACTTTTTTTATGTTTTTTTTTTCTCTCCCGTGAACGTTATTCATGATCGACGTGGAATGATGCCAGGTACTCAGCTTTTTAATGGTTTGCATTTAACACACTGTTTACACTTGAGTGCCTCCGTCACGGATAGCCTCGATTGATAGTTCCCAAGCTCCTGGTCTTTTTAGTTCATACGTGGGTCGTTTTATTTCGATCGTTTTAATTAACAATTATAGTTATATGGAGCCTTTCTGGATAAACAATTTTAGTTCAAATTCATAAGAAGATCGATCATTAGATACTTGTAATTTTTGTACCTACTTTTTTTTTGGAACCACATTTTTTTCTTTAGTGATTGAGGTATTACCGCTGGCCCGGAGGCCTTTACAGTTTCACCAGGACAAGTAAGCGAGCATAGGCTCAGCCAGGAGGAGCTGGATTTGCAAACAATTGCCCGAGTTTCTCCAAAGGAGACCTAACAACTCAAGAATAATAAAATAAATAACAAGCTAATAAGCTTGCCACGCAACTAACCACACTGGACCTAATAAATAGGCTTGAAAGGCGACAAATCCTAAGTCTTGATAGACACGGTTGACAGAGTGGAGCAGTCTCGATGGAGATTTTGCTCTGACCGCCTAACAGCTCTCAGCACATCTGCTCATAGTCTAGCTGACTGATTGCAAGAAAAAAAAAAGGTAACTTTCTGGCTATAAACAAACGCTTAGACTATATTTCAAAAAAGGAACATCCAGTTGCGTACCAGTAATTGGTTCCGGTTTGAACGGAAAGACAACGTTTTTACAATTGAGACATCGACCTCACGCCTCAAAGTGAGCTCACTTACCAAAAAATCCTTTAGAAACTTACGCTTTATACAACCAAACATAATTTGTTTTTCATTCGCATTTCGTCTAGCATCACGCAGCAATGTTATTTTGCACTATTTAAATAGCTAAGGTACCTACAATAGAGATCATTCGGCGTTGTAAGCCAAAACGAAACAAAAAGCCTGCTTTTACATAAACGGCTAAACTTTCGAATGGCAGCGTAATCGAGATCACGACTCGATCCTTTGTGCGGATCGATACGATCCGTCGATCGCGGCGTGCGTGCGCGCATGCATTATGTGCCCGCGTACTTTGTGGGCCCGATCGAACTAACTTTCGTCAGCAGCTGGTTAAAATTTCAATGTTATTTTTTGTCACAATTAAAGTTGTTAACCGAGCTCATTAATGTTTCAAATTGCTTATTACTGTTATTTGTAATTTGCAATATATCGAGGGGTGAAAGGCAGTCTTTGTAATGAAAGATGTGTTTTATTTGGTACTAGCGACCCGCCCTCGCTACGCTTCGGAAACTGTAATTTATTATTGATTTTTCCACCATTTAATGGATGTTATTATACATATAAACCTTCCTCTTCAATCACTCTATCTTTTAAAAAAAACCGCATCAAAATCCGTTGCGTGGTTTCAAAGATTTAAGCATACATAGGGACAGACAAACATAGGGACAGAGAAAGCGACTTTGTTTTATACTATGTAGTGATTAGCATCAACAGTTCGATGTTTTATATAAGTTTATTCTATTGAAATAGTATTCAAAAAGTTTAAATGGGTCTCTGTTAAAGTTAAAAAAATGTCACTTAAACCAAATAACCTTTGACCCTCGATAATATTTATATATTTAGTGATCTAAATACGAATCGAGTTAGTAGTTTGTTTTTGGTATTTGAGAATGCTTTTTGGTTGTAATATCATTAACAAGTGCTACATAATTGATTACTAAAACAAGTGTATGCCTCAATATCACAGCAAAATATTTCAGAGCTCATAAACCTATTTAATAACTATTGAAAATAAATTTACAGCGATACTACTGGAGAGAACGGAAAACTATTAAGAAAACGAATGACATAAAAATTAATGCAAATTTATTGTATATGGGTAGAGTTTCTGATGGCCTGTCTATTGTTAGTGACATATGTAATAATTATGGAGCCATCTAAAAATGTGTATTCCATTTAAAGTCGTATTATGAGCCAGCAATTAATCAAATATTTTACCTACGTTAATTGGTTATTCATTAATTTAATTGCTTATACCAACATACTGATCACCAATTAATGTAAACGTCGGTTGATGGACACTAAGATATTTATTACAAAAACTGTGATGTACATAGGCAAATCCACTGATCTAGTTCAATAATTATTATTATAACTGATTTCGTTGCGAATTAATAACCTTGTAATTGAGCAAATAGATATAATATTCAGGCGTTTGTGTCATATTTCATTGTTTTAATACAATCAAACAATATTTTAAAGAGTTTATTTAATTATCAAATAAAATATCAAAATGGATACAGTGGAGAACCAGCCATTGTGGCGAACTTTGGAAGTGGCCTAAGCCCAAAATTGCATGTCTATAGGCTATGATGAGCACACAAGAACAACTTATCTCATAATAATTTATATGGTACTTACTTACGAATAGCTAGCATGGAATGTCACATTTAAGTAAAATTAGAGATAAACTAGCCATACTCGCCCGCTTCGCTGTGCATTTAAAATTAACATTATTATTTATTGTCATTATTATTAGGGAGTCCAACACTCATATAAATATTAGCCTATCATGCATGGTTCAGTAGTTATAACGGAACATCCGTATAAACCACTGTAGATTTATATATTAGTATAGATTTTATCTGACTTTTAACTGTAAAGCATTCTAACGGTTTAACCGTAGCTAAAAGGTACAGTATAACCCGACGCGCAGAATGCACAGAAACTCGATAGGTATCTAGCAATGGGATCGTTAGTTAGCGCAGCGCGAAAGCTATTGCGGGCATTTTGTTTGAAATTAACAATTATGGGCCTACATTAGATTTGTATGTTCGGTCCGTGGTATGGACGTGAAAGGGAACGAAGTGAGTTGTATTGATAATATACGTTCTATTCAATGTTTATTCAGCGGTTAATAGTGTTTGACGTCTTTGGTTTTAGTAATATAGCTTTGTTAAGACCAATGTATCGTAACGCACGTGTAGGGGATACAAAGTGGTCATTTTATTGTTTAGGAGTTTTTTTTGGTAGTGGTCAATAATGGTTCAGGTCGTTATCGGCAGTGAGATAATTAAATAACACAACTGGTTAATCGGAGCGTTTATTCGCGACTGAACTTAAAAAATTAAAAAGCAACGGAGATTGCGGGCTTATGACTACGAACAATTTTGTTTACATAACAAACTGTGTCCCTACAATTGTAATTTTGACCAAAATTATTACTCTTAATGCTGTTTTTGATACGACTGACTTGTAATATATTTTTCGATAATTATCCCAGTTTAAACTTGAACTTTGGATGTGAGAATTTTGAATCTCGTTTCTCTAAAATTTTAACGGACGGTTTTTATGATAAACATATGCCGATAGAACACGCGATATCAATGCCACGTAGCTTGATACATTAGACGGAAGTTTTAATATAATACTGGCTATTGAACCCTTCAAATTGGAATGGGTGACAGTTGAAGGCATAAATAGTCAGGAGGATATATCCGTGCGGGTTCATACTGGTATTAATGGCATAATAGCATCAACCTATGATTACGAATACCATATATTTGGGTATGTTGGCGCCCTAACTGCACTGCCTCATTTCTTGTATTCCCGTGCATGGCTTGAAAGACTACTTAAGGATTTCTACAGTATGGGATGCGGCGGTAGGTATTATACTAGCGCACTGCGATCTCCAGCCGGCATTTCTGGTTATATGGCGTATTGGAAGCCCGTAAATGTAGGTACCTCAATCCTGATTAATCCTGTACAGTGGTACTAATGCGTTCATGTTTCAAGGTGGACGGTGACATTTGACATCGTGATGTCTTCTGGGTTGGGTATCCACTCAAACGAAGGTCGTGACTTCGTTTACCTTACATGTTCACATCACATTGTTGTTAAGGGCTCGTAACTACTGCACCATCTGATACGTGTTCGATTCTCGGTCACGGACATTAACTTTGTTAAAGCTTTTTGGTAGGACCTGGTGAGTCAGGACGGGTAGGTACCACCACCCTGCCTATTTCTGTCGTGAAGCAGTAATGAGTTTCGGTTTGAATGGTGGGGCAGCCGTTGTAACTATACTGAGACCTTAGAACTTATATCTCAAGCTGGGTGGCGCATTTACGTTGTAGATGTCTATGGGCTCCAGTAACCACTTAACACCTGGTGGGCTGTGAGCTCGTCCACCCATCTAAGCAATAAAAACAAGCCTTAACATTAAGCTACGTTTACATTATCTATTGAATGAGGCTTTACTGTGCTATCGGTTCTATTTATCTAATTCACTTTTACGATTGAATATATTTTAGAAGCCGTTCGATTGGACGTAAAGAAATCACTCCTGACTCCTGACAAACAAGGTGGTTATTAAGCTTAGACGATTCCGGAAAGAGTCGGTACCGTCATGGACGAGATCGGTTGCAACCTTCGACATCACACGACGTTTGTAGGGAGGTGGGCTTTGTTTGTCTATATCGATTAATAATTTATTTGAAAATATTTTATTTTGTATCTTTTATTGGTTTGTTGAGTCTCTATATCGGGCAAGGATTAATAAGACACGTGTTCAGTTAAGTGACTAACGTATATTGGGATTACAACCTAACGTGCTATCGACAGCCCGACAATCCCGAGACTGGCGTAGCATCATTGCAATATAATTACCGCTAACACGTACATATAATTGTTAGTTGCTATGGGGACATTTGTGGTCCCTACAAGTTTATTTTACTGGTGGTAGGACGTCTTGTGAGTCCGCACGGGTAGGTACCACCACCCTGTCTATATGTGCCGTGAAGCAGTAATGCGTTTCGTTTTGAAGGATGGGGCACCCGTTGTAACTATACTGGGACTTTAGAACTCATAATACAAGGTGGGTGGCAGTATTTACTTTGTAACTATCTATGGGCTCCAGTAATAACTTAACAACAGGTGGGCCGTGAGCTCGTCCACCCATCTAAGCAATAAAAAATAAAAAAAATTAATATAATAAATAATCGTGAGCGGATTGTTCATGATCATGTGGCCCCAAGCTTATGATTCATTGTACTTTGGGAGGCAGACTCATATGCATAATATTTACTTATTTATGTTTATGTGCCAAATTCATCACACGAGTCTTTGTCCAAAGTGGAACCGAAGCCTCGATCTATAATAGTAATCAGGAACGCTAACCAGTCCACCACAAGATAAATTTGTATTTTGAATGTCTCCGATAACGAATTGTTTGCCTTAGACTAAATATATAAGACTTATGGTAAAGCTTGATCTTGTTGTAAAGGCCATTAGAGGAATTTTGGTAAAAAATAGACGACAATAAAACAAATACTACTTCACCCACTGATATCGATCTGATGATAGATTCTGCAAAGCACTGCCCTTGTAGAAAAAAAGTGTGTAATAGTACCACTAAGCCATGTCGCATCTTCCAATCGATACCCTGACAGCTTACGACTAAAAATATGAGTACAATTTCATAATTGCATTTTTTGTTCAAAACAGTCCAAGTAATAAATAATAATAAAAAAAAAACAAAATGTGTGCAATTCACACGTGGTAGAAGTGAAACCTTCCAAAATTAAAATACAATTATCCTAAACGTCTTAAGTATATGTAAAATTTTGTCATTAGTAAATAATTGTAAGGTAGCGCACTCTGTGAATTGATATTTTAATTTCACGTATAATCCTAAATTAACAAAAGCTTTCATACACACGTTAGTATTAAAAAATCTCACAGATGGCGCTGTATTAAATAGTATGTATATTTCTGTCTCATTCTTTGCTGGCTTCATCCTACACATTTTTGTATTTGTGTCTCTTACCTGTCGTTTTTTCCGTTGCATCCGGTTTGAAATCACAACGATTCTAAAGAAGTTTTCACTTCAATAAAATAATTTATTACCTTTCACACAGATCCAGATTAATACATTTAGATTAATAAAAGAAAAGAAAAATAAAAAGGCCAAAAAGACAGCACTGATTTTCAGTCACCCCCGTTCCCCTTTGGTTTATTGCGGAATTTAAAGCTAGTTACGGGTGTACAGATTCAAAACGTACAAATAATAATACAATAAACATAAGAAAAACAAAAAAAAAAACAAAAAAATCATAGCTTCACAGATTTTCAAATACTTAGAGAGTTTTTTTTTATTGCTTAGATTGGGTGGACGAGCTCACAGCCCACCTGGTGTTAACTGGTTACTGGAGCCCAAGGACATCTACAACGTAAATGCGCCACCCACCTTGAGATATAAGTTCTAAGATCTCAGTATAGTTACAACGGCTGCCCCACCCTTCAAACCGAAACGCATTACTGCTGCACGGCAGAAATAGGCAGGGCGGTGGTACCTACCTGTGCGGACTCACAAGAGGTCCTACCACCAGCAATAAGAGCAAAAACGACTGCAGCCAGAGAGAGGGTCATCTCGCAAAACCTTCGTAATCCAATTCAAAGAATATCAATTAAACATTATCATTAATAAGTTTCGTTAAAAATCCCAACTCCATTAAACCGGGGCACGTTAAATCTCATCTCAGGAGCCAGGTAATTATCCTGGCGACAGTCCAAAGCGGCGCTCATTTCAATTAGCTCTCTTAAATATTCAATGTCTTTAAAATAGGCTCCGCGATTCTCGGCTAGTTCAGAAGTTATATCACCGCTTGAGGTTAATTGTTGACTCCGGAGTTAGGATGACGTGAATTTTTACGATCCAACGTTTTACGACGTTTATGATTACGACAGGGATTTGATTGTTGTTGAATCTTTCGCAGTTGGGCCTTTGGTACAGATACGCTAGCACACCTGGTGTTCAAGTTCAGTCTTTGGGATTTCAAGAGCGTCTGTTTCGTCTTTGTTTTCTTTTTTCTCTTTTAGCCCTTCAAACTAGAACGATAGTGTTGTTAGTGGATATATGATGGTATCGATCTAAGCAGGCTAAAAAAAATCTCAATGTCATATTGAAGGTTGATTTTTATTGTACGATTCTAATTTTTTCATGAAGGTTTTTCGAACGGATTCAATTTTGTTAACCGAACCGCTCGTAGTTAATATTTGGTAATAAAGTGTTACGACTTTTATAGGTTTGTAGGTCAGGAAAAACAATGCAAGCTATACCTAAGCAAGCAAGCAGTTTTTTTTCTGGTCAGCAGGAAATCGCCGGACTTCCGCCCTCCACTGGGGATGGCGGGCGTAGCATGTTGGAGTCGAACCGGCTAAAACCTCCTGTCGCTCAATGAAAGGGCAATGGGAGGAAAGTGAAGCTAAGCACTAAAGGAGCACATCTCTCCCATCGCCCTCCCCCTCGGGACGCCAGACCGGCGGTCGTCCGCACCACGACCACCAGCCCTCTCGGTCGGCAGGCTATCCGAAGCCCGCCTAGATGGCGCCGGCTAGAGTAAGCAAGCAATCTAGTCTAATCTTGTGTAACAAAAGGCTGTGTGTGTTACATGAAAAGCAAAATGGATTTGATTATGGAAAATGAAATGATATTCAATTAAATGAGGTGAGACAACACCGATTGGGTGTTCGATGATAAATTTTAGTAAACTTAAAATGCTTCTGCGACTTGGACTCCGCAAACTATTATTTAAGTGGAGACTGAATTAATTCCATAGTCAGATATCTCTTTTGTGGAACTTTTAGAGTGAGTTTGAAAAGATAATTTAAAAAAAAAAACTTTTTGGCTTTAGATGGCGGGATATATAAACGGAATTACCGACGTATTTATCGCCCAACTAGCAAACGTTCTCTGTTATTTACTGTCTGTTTTATTGTAATTGTTCGTAATAATGCTAGTTATAATTTAATAACTAATGAAATTGATCTTAGGACTGTAATGCTAGTAAGAGTTTTTTTTTTTAAATAAACAAATGAAAACGTGCTTAAAGTGCTTTCAATGACTATAAACTTTTTTTTTTATTGCTTAGATGGGTGGACTAGCTCACAGCCCACCTGGTGTTAAGTGGTTACTGGAGCCCATAGACATCTACAACGTAAATGCGCCACCCACCTTGAGATAGAAGTTCTAAGGTCTCAGTATAGTTACAACGGCTACCCCACCCTTCGAACCGAAACGCATTACTACTTCACGGCGGAAATAGGCGGGGTGGTGGTACCTACCCGTGCGGACTCCCAAGAGGTCCTACCACCAGTGATAACTGAGAAACTGAGTAACGCCCATATAAATATACGATAAAAATCAAAATTATATTTTACAAATCATTATAACTAATTAGTTTAAATTAACTAAAAACGAATAAATATTAAAGTATTAATAAAGCCCGATTTTTACGAATAAAAAAAGATCATAGTGACCAATTAATCAAACAATGATTATACAAAAAAAAAAAAAACTCATCGCATATCCCACGAGTATGTTTATCGATTGATTGGTATCGATAACGTCGTATCGATGTTTCCGCATCGACAGTGATGTGATGCGCGGAATGCTACGGCGCACCACTAGACGCATGGACTGATGGTCATTGCCAGCGCATGCCCACTATAAATAATATGTTGTAAAACGATTTTCGATAGATTAATCTGAATCGTGCGCGCGGTCGTGCGCCGCCGGAGCAGAAGAGAGATCTATTGTAGATCGATGCAGACCTATCAAGATTAAGAAATGGCTAGTATTGATTTCCGATTCTTTATGAACTAATATTTCCGGTTCATTATGTGTTAGCTAATCACACAATGAAACAATTTTAAATTGCTATGGTATATTCAATAGATAGAATTTCAACTTATTTCATTTTTACCTAATGTGATCATAATAAGAGGTATATCTTTTAACACTCGGAAGTTGTAAAGCTAAATTGTTATGGAAAACTAATAACGAAAAATATAGACTAATCAAACAATATATATATATGCTTAAAAAGCCATTTAATGTTACAGTTGAACAAAAATAGCAATTTAGCAATTTTAAAACGGTCACAAAATCTATACTTAATATTATAAAGAGGAAAGATTTGTTTGTTTGTTTGTTTCGAATAGGCTCCGAAACTACTGGACCGATTTGAAAAATTCTTTTTCCATTAGAAGCCGACATTGTCCCTGATGAACATAGGCTACTTTTTTTAATTTTTTTAAATTTTTTTTTTGTTTAATGTGTGTTTTAATGTTTCCGAAGCGAAGCGAGGGCGGGTCGCTAGTCATGAATAAAGAAGAACCTAACACACACATATTTATTAGGAAGTTAAAATATCAAGAGCTAATTTCACACAATTAATTCACAAAAATTTCTTACTGGTGGTAGGACCTCTTGTGAGTCCGCACGGGTAGGTACCACCGCCCCGCCTATTTCTGCCGTGAAGTAGTAATGCGTTTCGGTTTGAAGGGTGGGGCAGCCGTTGTAACTACACTGAGACCTTAGAACTTATATCTCAAGGTGTGTGGCGCATTTACTTTGTAGATGTCTATGGGTTCCAGTGACCACTTAACACTAGGTGGGCTGTGAGCTCGTCCACACATCTAGACAATAAAAAAAAATAAAAAAAAAATAAAAAAATTTAGCTATAAAGCTACAATTTATTTTTAGAATAATTGATATTTTTTTTCGTAGATAATAACAATGATTCTGAACACGTGTCGCATAAGGCGACGCCGAAAATCTCGAACACACCTATGTTTTTGATAAAATAATTTATTAAGCTTCGGATCTTTAATTTCATTACATATCTTTGATATTGTTAGTTCTATGTAAGAACAAGCGCACGCGTGCTTCGTACGTAGTATAATGCGCGCTATCCTGTGGGAATGTCCAGCTACAATCATTTGTAATGTGTTTGTTTTTAAATGCTAACGATAATTCGCTTTTAAAATTTATTTTATCAATACCATAAAAGCTCTCTATACGCGGGACATATGTTCTGTAAATATGCCACGAGTACAGAAACCGTGAATATGCAATGCTAATTAACAAATTTTAATATGGAACTAGAGGTCCCGCAGTAGTCGAAATTCGACTATAATTAATTGGAATTGTAAGCTTGTACACTATTATTATTGTATTTTATACTTCTATAATCACAAATTTCGCCAAGACTACACACTATAGAAAAATATTAACAAAGACAAACTTAATCTCAATTTGACAACAGACGTCAAGAACAAAAGTTTGACAATAAATAGTATGCATGTGTGTGTGCGGCAAATACATGGTATGTAGTGTGTGTAACGTTTTCTTTATTGATTTAATGTATCTTTTATGCATTATTTAAAAAAAAATATTAACATTGTGCACTTCTTCTCTATATTCTCTATAAGTGTGGAAAATTTCATACTCCTCCGTCAACGCAATTTTCGTAAAAAGGGATACAAAGTTTTTGCTTCACGTATTAATATATGGAATTATAGGGGATATGTTTCTGTGTAACAAATAAAAAACAAGTATATAAAAATGAATTTATGTGAAGTTTTTAACCATATTGATTAATTATTAAATGATATTCGGTTAGATATACATATTTGAATCCTTTTTTTTTCAATGTGTATGTATCGATGTACCGATTATATCCGCGAATAAAGAAATCTTTACCCGCGAATAATGGAATTGGATAGCATTTTTGAAATCCGCGTATAGTGATAACGCGAATGAAAGACTCGCAAATAAGGAGCTTTTCCTGTATCTTGATATAGAAGAGGCCCTTTATTCGCCAAAAAACTTAACGATCTTTTCAATAGCCACCACTTTTATTCTAAGTAGTCTTAAGTTATCCAGTGCTTTGACTCTTTCGATCGTGTTCGGAATTGAATGTCAATGAAAGGTACATTTTTGATTCCACATCTATCTCAGATTACAATTCCGTCTTATTCTTGATTCGGAAGAGTCATTCAAATCGATTTTAAGGATGCAACATCCGTTATACAATAGTGACTTCTACTTAGTCTCCTAAAATGAACGGTTGCATGATTATCATGTATATATGCTCCGATGTTTGACATCAGATGGGCTCAGAGTATTATCTGCGATTCTAATGCAAAAAAAACATGTGTGGTGTCGTGGGACACCGGATAGGAACGAAGTTCCTTATTATAAAAATATTAATTTTAAGTTCTATTCGAGGTATAAAGAAAATAATTATTCGGATATACATTTTTTATTATGATTTCAATATTGATAAAAATAATAAAAAACTACTTTACAAAGTTATCAACATTATTTTATTCATAATAATTTATAAAAAATATATAATAAAAAAATATGTTATTTTTTGTATGTTATTACAAAGTTAAGTCGTACACTGTGTGTATTACTAATAAAAATCTTACGTTACGGACGTTTTTCCCGGTTAGGGTACCCCTCCGCATCGTCCCATAAGGAATATCGTTCCAAAAAAAACATTCGACTGAAAATAACTTCTACGACGACGTTGTTTTTTAAGCTGTATGTTGTCTTCCTTCAAACGACGCATGAAACTCCTCAGTTGAAGTCAACGGTTTGGCTGTGCCTCAAGAGTTGCTGAGGTCCATGAGCGACACTAATAGCTTACCAAAAAGTGAGCCGTTGTTTACTTGGCAAGGCAATAAAAATCTTGTAATCGTAGCTCGTAATTAATCGTAGATTGGATGGAGTTTCTCTTATATAAATAAATATTCCAATATTAAATCAAAGCTAAGGAAACCTTATTCCGTTATTCATTACCCTAAAAACAGATTAGCATTAAAAAGCAAATTCGCATGAACTGAAAATTCCTTTATAAATATAAACAGCGAACTTAGTGCTTCATAAAACTTTTAAACTGTGCTCTACATAAGTTTACGTATTCACAAATGCTATAACTATTCCAAAATGATGTTGCAAGCAGAATCCAACGTTCCATACCTTATCTTAAGGTAGCAGAGGCTATTTTTGTGTCGTTAACTGGTTCGAGATTGTGAAATTTAACATTGTTTTTGTCGAAAGAGGCGTAAAACGTGGACTGCGCATCGAATAATCGTAAAGTGAGCTGTGTGTAGTGAGCTTTATCTAGTTCATAGGCACTTTACTTGAGTTTATGATTAAGCAATGATTTGATATGCCCAGTTCAATCCTTTGAGGGATTTCTCCGTAAATTATGGCATTTATATTGTCGAGTTTACTTTAAGAATCTTTAAGCTTCTGTTACAGTAGTTTAATGAGGTAGTTATGCTTGCAGTCGTCTGGCCAGTTGGCTTGTGATAGCTAAAATTATTGATGTATAAAATGTAACCCAAAGAAGGTAAGACTCTATCAAACAGTAGCACTTTTGGTCGGTCGAAGGACAGGACTGTTTAAATATGTATATTTAGGGCGCATTTTGGAACATTGAAAAGTCGAACACAGTGGAATTAAAAAAAAAACAGATTTTTTTAATAAGGTTTAAAAATTAACGCATTTTCTTTTTAAAAAAAAATAGGAAGGAAAGATTACTGGTAGCTTGTAAGCCTTTCCAGTTTCACCAGGCCAGGAGCAAAGGCTCAGTTAGAAGGATTGGGATTTGCTAACAGCTACCCGACTCAAGAGTAGCTGCTTCGCGAATGCACTTTCGTATATTTGCTGTTCACATCGATCGGCCTATTACAGGTGGTAGGTTCTCTTGTGAGTCCACACGGGTAGGTACCATCACCCCACCTATTTCTGCCGTGAAGCAGTAATGCGTTTCGGTTTGAAGGGTGGGGTAGCCGTTGTGACTATACTAAGACCTTAGAACTTATATCTCAAGGTGGGTGGCGCATTTACGTTGTAGATGTCTATGAGCTCCAGTAACCACTTCACACCAGGTAGGCCGTGAGCTCGCCCATCCATCTAAGCAATAAAAAAAAAACTTACTACATTCAAATGACAACAATGCTACCGTTAAAACCAAATCTATGTGGATCTAAAATGCGGCAGAAGTAGGCAAAACGTTAATACTGACCCGGAAGGACTATGATATACCCAGCTTCCACCAAATCAGATATAAGGTGCTTAAAAAAAATGTGCAACTTTTATTAACTAAGGAATGAGTATAATTTCAACAAGTGAAACCATATACTGGAATCAGATAGTTAAAGTCGACGTGTTCGCTATTCCGCGTCGTTCGCAATCTGCATTCGAGATCGAGCGCGACTCGCAACAATGAGATCTTGTCACACACGTGTCGAGTGGGATCTAATTCTCAGTTCTGCTTTTAAATAACCACGCAATGCAAACATAATGCAGTTTTGATTGAAGTGAATTAACAATGTTATTTACAATTGTAAATACATGTTGTACATTTTTGCATGTTTTTATTTTTGGCGGGCTTTTTCTGTTTGTCACAGACTACCATTAGGCGCTAGTGAACGCTTTTTTTTTTTTTTTTTTTGTCAGGAGGAAATCGCCGGACTTCCGCCCTCCACTGGGGATGGAGGGCGGGGCATGTCAGAGTCGAACTGACTAAAACCTCCTGTCGCTCAACAACCAACGTCCAAACCTCGCATGAGACAGAACTCATGGAGAGGCAGAGGGGGGAAAGTGAAGCGTTTAGTGCGGAGCACATCTCTCCCATCACCCTCCCCTTCGGGACGCCGGACCGGCGGTCGTCGGCGCCACGACCACCAGCCCTCTCGGTCGGCAGGCTATCCGAAGCCCGCCTAGATGGCGCCGGTTAGAGTGAGCTATCCTACGGAATACCCCGCTGGACCAGAACCAGCGTGAGTCGAGGATAGCCGGCCTTCCATCACCCGGATGCTCTTGCGTAAAACGCGTGCAGAGCAGCTTGCACGTCGTCTTCTTAGGCCCCCTTCGCCGGTCCCCAAACCGACATGTGAGGGGGACCCGAAACACTTAGAGGGCCAGGGCTTGGGCGAGATCCGCCTCCCTGGCCCCCGCTCGACGGCGGCGGGGCTAGTGAACGCTACCAGGAGCGGTACGTATTCAACCCACCAAATAATGATTTTTGAAAAGTAATAATGTGGTGTCTAAATTTCTAGTAATAAAGGCGACACTTCGAATTTAATTTTATGGGTAGAAATCATTGTGATTCCGACTTATCATCTCATGTCTCAAGAAAGACGGCGGAAAGGCCGCTATCACTAGTACTGTTGTGGTGTATTGTTCCAAAGCTACGACTTATCGAATTAGATCACGTACATCACTAAAATAGAAGGCGTGGCGTTAGATACGATAAATACGCTCGACATTATTTCTACAGTCCCTGCAACATAATGTCTCACGATGCCAGAAATAAGCCCGTCATGCACTGCGCATTGTGTGCAGTTCTGCACTCACTGTGCTATCGTTAATTGCGATCGCTGTCATTTTACGGTTACGCATTAGCATTACGGCAATTGTATCGATACTTGGGTGCTTTGCTGATGTAATTGAATAATAATTTGTATTTTAAAACGCTTTTGGAAATACGACCCACAGATACAGCCCCCGGTCACCGTCCTCGTCGAACCCGTCGCATGCGACGAAGGGCTCGACGAGTGAATTAACCCATAGACACAGCCCACTGAGTTTTTCGCCGGATCTTCTCAGTGGGTCCCGTTTCCGATCCGGTGGTAGATTCTGCAAAGCACTGCTCTTGCTAGGGCCAGTGTTAGCAACATTCCCGGTTTGAGCCCCGTGAGCTCCCCTACACGTCAAGGAGAAGCTGAAATAGCCTCTCAAGGCTATCAGCATAGATAGGGGAAAAAAAGAAAACACAGCACATTGAGTTTCTCGCCGGATCTTCTCAATGGGTCGCGTTTCTGATGCAGTGGTTGATTCTGCGATGTACTGTCCTTGCTAGAGTTAGTGTTAGCAAACGGCAGGTAAATGCCCCGTGAGCTCATCTACTTGAACGGTGAATCTAGTATTACCCCTCGAGGTCATTACAATGACTAGGAAAAAAGGGAACATTGTAGTGTTTATTCATATCTCTCTGCACGTTTTCCGAGCTGGATTTTCGGAGTACTACGACGACGCGTATCTCAAATAGGGAAGCGGTCTGCTTATCGCCGATGTCTATGAACGATAGAAACCATTGATAATATGATTGTCTATCTTTGACGACAGTAAACAATTAAGTGGTATTCACGTGGAAGTATCCATGTACTCTAACCGCCTAATAGGATGGCTTCATCTGTCTTGTCTTGTCTTGTCATTCATGCCTATGATCTGGACTGATTTTTTAATAATTATCGAATTGACATACATATTTTTTTGTTTTTTTTTATTGCCATATAGGCAGACTAGCATACCCACCTGATGGCGAGTGGTCACCGTCGCTCATGGACGTCAGCAATGCCAGGGGCAGAGCCAAGCCGCTGCCTACTGTTTAATACTCTCCATAAGCCTCGTTTGAAGAAGGACATGTCATAGCGCTCGGGAAACACCGGATTGGATACCATTTATTTTTTGGTGTAATTAAGACATAACTAGATTGACGTTCGTATCTACAATTAGTTTAACATTTATTGAATCCAATAATTAATATTCTTGTTCGCTAATTAGTTTTACCAACTAATTAATTGGTAAAACTAATTACATAAAAAAAATGTAAATAAAAATGCTTCTGCGCAGCATCACCGTTTTAACCATTCATAAACGAATGTTTGAATCGAAATTAAAACAATTACGTAACGCGAAAACAAATTTGTAACCGATCCAATTATAGAGCATTCGATTTCTTATCACCGCGATACGTTTGAAATTTAATTATAAACACATACGTCTATTGCGCTGTTGATTACATTTTGTCAGCCACAATGTGTTTATAGCTTACATTAATTTTTTGTTAGTCATAGCATTAACTATACTGGTTGCATGCAAATTGTTTTAACTAAAAGAACTGGTTTTTGTTTTAATTTAAATCTGACTTTACTGATGCGATCATTCAAACCTGTCGGACAAATTAACTTTGTTTTTATCCCACTAATTTGGCGCACGAATTAATGTCGCATCTGTGAAAGGTTTATCAGAACTTATGTACATCAAATCGTATAATATAAATATAATAAAATACGTTAGGAGAGGTAAAGATATACAGAAGATCTTCTACCGAGTTAGTGATATTGTTCCGTAGAATATACGGTCCAAATGTTTTTGTTCGGAACTTGATATACATTTTTTTTGTTGCTTAGTTAGGTGGACGAGCTCACAGCCCACCTGGGGTTAAGTGGTTACTGGAACCCATAGACATCTACGACGTAAATGCGGCATCCACCTTGAGATATTAGTTCTAAAGTCTTAAGTATAGTTACAACGGCTGCCCCACCCTTCAAACCGAAACGCATTACTGCTTCACGGCAGAAATAGGTGGGGTGGTGGTACCTACTCTCGCGGACTCACCAGAGGTCCTTCTTCTACTTCTATATCGTTCCCTCACTACTGAGGATCGCGACCACATGCGATGTACTTCCAATGCACCCGATCATGGGTGGCATGGACTGCATGGTACAAACTACCACCGAGTGCTTCTCTTGCTAGATCCGACCATCTGGCTGGTGTTCTGCCCACGGCGCGCTTGCCTTCTATTCGACCCGTAATTATGAGCTTCTCTAATTCATGTCTGGAAGACCGCATGATGTGTCCGAAGAAGCTCATAACACGTTCCCGGCAGATAGAAGAGAGCCTTTTTCGGATGTCTAGCTGCCTTAGAATGGACTCGTTTGTTCGCATGGCAGTCCACGGTATTCGCAGCATCCTCCGCCACACCCACATTTCAAAGGCATCGATCTTTTTGATATCCCGGCTTTTTATGCACCATGTCTCCGCCCCGTAGAGGAATATGGGAAAGATCAGTGCCCGCACCAAGCGCACTTTGGTTATACATCGGATGCTACGATTTTTCCATATCTTCCTGAGATTGGCCATCGCACTTTTAGCCATTCCGGATCTTCGGCGTATCTCCCCCATGCAGCCACCCTCGGATGTTATTTGCGACCCAAGATATATGAATTCTGCTACTTTCTCGTAGCCACTGAGTGCATCAGAACGTGGAAGAAGTTGCGCTCTATCTATTATCATTATTTTGGTCTTGGAGTGGTTGATTTTAAGACCGAGTTTAGCACTTTCTTCCTCCACACGGTTCAGCAGAATTGCCATTTCCTCCTCATCTGATGCAAGCATGGTAGTGTCGTCAGCGTATCTCAGGTTCGTGAGTGTTTCACCGCCCACGGAAATACCGCCATTCCAGCCTTCAAGTGCTCTTCTCATTATGTATTCGCCGTAGATATTAAATAATTTGGGTGACAGAATGCAGCCCTGACGTACTCCACGTTCTGTATGGAAGGGTTTAGATCCTCGATTATCCAGTTTCACGAAGCAAGAACCATCAAGGTACAGATTCCGTATCAGTAGTGTGAGATGAGAAGGAACGCCCATATCAATTAACACATCAAACATGCTACTCCACCGAACACAGTCAAACGCCTTCGCATAATCTATAAAGCATAGCACCAAAGGCTTGTTAAACTCGCGAAATTTCTCAATGAGCACTCGGACGTTCAAAATTTGCTCGCGAGTTCCTTTTCCAGCTACAAAACCAGTCTGTTCTCTCGGTATCTGGTGGTCTATGAAAGCTGATAGTCTGCTGTTTATTATGCGAAGGAGTATTTTACTCGCGTGGGACATGAGCGACAGAGTTCGGTAGTTCTCACACTTCGCTGTGGAGCCCTTCTTATGAAGTGGTACTATTGCAGATTTTGTCCAATCACTGGGCCATTGGCCTGTTTTCCAGATCTTGGTACATATCTGATGGATAATGTTTATCCCTTCTGAACCGAGACTTTGAAGCATCGCTGCCGACACGCCATCCGGACCAACCACCTTGTGCTTAAGTTTTTGTATTGCATATTCAACCTCAGAAAGTAGTATAGGAGGCTCTTCCAGGTGGTCATCCCATATTTTGGCGGTGCATAAATTATCTTCATCGCGATATAGGTCATAACAGTAGTTTCTCCACCTCTCCAAAACGTGTTCCATTTCTGTCAAGGTGTTACCTCTACTATCTTCGATAATCCATTTCTTCGGCTTGAAGACACCTGTTAGCTGCTTCACTTTCAGGAAAAGGTCCTTAGTCTGCACTTTATCAGCATGTCCCTCAATTTCTTCACACATATTATTGATGTGCTCATCTCTGTCTCTCCGAGTAGACCCTTGAATCACTGCATGCAATTGATTGTAGCGCTCCCTTTGACTATTGTTTACAATGCCTTGTTCTTTTAGTCTTTTCCTTTCCTCTATCAACATCCATGACTCCTTGCTAATCCATTCTTCATGTTTAGGAACTGCTTTGTGTAGATCTCTGCTTTGTTTAGCCGTATCCAGTACAACCTTTTTCAGATTGTTCCAGTTCGCTTCACTTGAGCCACATGGATCCCAAAGCATTGATCGTATATTCATGTCTACAGTTTTATGAAAATGGTCCAGCGCTGGCTTATTCAGTTCTATATTGATTGGAAATTTAGGCTTGATGACTTTTAAACGAAGTCTGAAGTCTGCCACCACCAACTGGTGGTCACTTCCGCAGTCGGCACCAGGAAGTGTTTTAGTATTCAATACGGAAGATCGCCACCTAGACTTGATGGTAATATAATCAATCTGGTTCCGATGTCCACATGGCGATATCCAAGTATATAACCTTCTCGGGTGGTGTTCAAACCAGGTGTTCATGATGACCAGCTGATTTTCCACGCAGAATTGAAGAAATTTTTCACCTCTGTCATTCCTCACACCAAGTCCAAAGTTTCCGACTGTTGCTCCGAGTAATACATCACCTCTAGTGGTACCAACCTTCGCGTTCCAATCGCCGTAAACAACAGTCACCTCCTTAGATGGAATAGTACGCAACAAGTCGTCCAATTCAAAATAGAATTGGTCAGATATAATTTCTTCAGATTGGGAGGTTGGTGCATACACCTGGACAATGTTGATAGGTACGGGGCGCGCATCAAGTTTAACAGCAATAATACGATCACTTGGTGTTTTGTATCCTAACACGCTGCTTTCAAGTTTCTGTGGTAAAAGTATAGCAACTCCATTACCACTATGATTTTCCGATCCCGAAAAGTACAAGATGTTCCCGTTAGCAGTTTTTATATGACCGCTGCCTCTTCTATGAACTTCACTTAGCCCCAATATGTCGATTTTGCACCTTAACATCTCCCTCTCGATGACTTCTTGCTTACCCGGTTTCAACATTCCTCTCACATTCCAAGTTCCCATACGCAAATATTTTCTCAGTTGGGTTTTACTTTTACCAGTACCATCACCAGTTGCATAGTTTCCACTGCCTACCTGGTGGTCTACAGTACAGTGGCCGGTAGCATACTTCCCACCATGTGACCCGGGATCACTATGGCGCCGGGGGTCAGTCGGATTGCATGACATAACACTCTCATTAAGTAATCTATTCATGTGGTTTTCTTGGGAAAATAGGAGGTCCTACCACCGGTCAAAAAAATATATGCAAACTTATCTTGAATATTTAGTTAGTGAGATTCAGACAAATATCAAATATGTTGTATTCATTAATGGCTACCCCCAAAAAAGTTTTAAACATAATGTTAATTTCTTAAAGTTGATTTCGTGGATATCCGACCTTATGACTTTGTCGAGGTATAAGTTCATTAAGCAGTGTTCACAGCGTCGACGGCAAACTGTACAAACAATACGGCAATAATTAAATTCAATCGCAATTAAAACCAAGTGTCGATTTCGTGTTGAGAAACATGCTTAGAAATGTATCAAGTTAATCTGTGTGAGTGATCTAAATGTAATAATGCAATGTCGATATTGAATAATTGTAATCGGCTATTAATAGAGCACATTGGTATGTACACTCTATTAAAAACTATATCTAATAAATGAATAAAAATAATAATTATTTAGGTAAAGATACTTATAAATAGAAAATCTGCGTTAGCTCACCGCCGGTTGGCAGAGTTCCCAGAAGGCTGGCAGCATTTCCACGCTGGATAGCAATGCTAATTCTTTGTGCAAAAAACGTACCGGCCTTCTGGTCTCCCGAGGCCTCAAAAAGTTTTTTTTATGGTCCTTAAAAAAAACTTTTTGTATGTACATAGTATAGTATTTTATTTGGCTAAATATCAGAAATGCTTCTTCCATTTGACTCCATACAGAAGAGGGCCGTTCGGATTGTCGTTAATCCCATTCTCACGGAACGTTTGGAACCTCTGGGTCTGCGGAGGGATTTCGGTTCCCTCTGTATTTTGTACCGTATGTTCCATGGGGAGTGCTCTGAGGAATTGTTCGAGATGATACCGTCATCTCCTTTTTATCATCGCACCTCCCGCCATCGGAGCAGAGTTTATCCATATTATCTGGAACCGCTGCGATTATCCACAGTGCGTTTCCAGAGGTCTTTTTTGCCACGTACCATCCGGCTATGGAATGAGCTCCCCTCCACGGTGTTTCTCGAGCGCTATGACATGTCCTTCTTCAAAAGAGGCTTGTGGAGAGTATTAAGCGGTAGGCAGCGGCTTGGCTCTGCCCCTGGCATTGCTGAAGTCCATGGGCGACGGTAACCACTCCCTATCAGGTGGGCCGTATACTCGTCTGCCTACAAGAGAAATAAAAAAAAGGACGAGTCGATTGTTTCAAAACACCACACAAACTATGAAAGATTTTTTTTTGTAAAATTCTTAGCAATACATTACGGCTCGGATATCAGTCATGTACAGATACTTAGTGTAGGAAGTAAAATAAATAAATAGAGGTAGCATATCCACTCCCGACAATCTAATTCCTAAACCCCAAATTCACAGTTTATTTAATTTTAATCTTTACCTAACATATTTTGATTCCACATGAGTGATAATCATCCTGTAAGCCTTTCGTGTTTAATTACAAGTTCGTTGACCTTGCTCACCAACCGTATTTTGATTGTGTTCCATTGCGTAGATTACAAAAAAACTTTGGTAATAAGGTGCCCGTATTATTCCGCCTACATTGCTTATAAAGATACTGTCGTACCTATTAAAGAGTTCTCCTTCGAATATTAGGTATCGAATAACTACTAAAATAGACAATGTAGACTTTGACTTTAAGTATCGTGATGGGTCTAGATTCACTCTGTCTGTGGTGGGTCTTGGTAACAAAAAAACAACAGGTGAAGTCATCATAATTCATTAAATCTACTACTGTGGTGATTCAGTGAAATTATAAATGAAATTGTATTATCGTAAGCTAATTTTACAGCCAAAGAATGCTTCGAATGCGAGATTTTCATACATTTTCCTCAACGACGGTATTCAAATAAAATAAACACGATACTTCTCACAGAGATTATGTCAACATGAAGATAAGCCGCCCCTTTACCTTATAAACGGTAATAAATCGGCATGCCCTTACGTCAACAACATATTAGGATAACCCGAAAACTCCACTCCTAAACGACCCATTACACTCTCCAAAATGAACCTTTATTTGGCAAATGTCGAGGATCAATATAAACTGGTCGTGTTAAGCCCTCGATTTGTCGTCGTTAAATCACACGGAAAATCCACCGATAAACGTCTATATCGGATTTTCCCACACATTTTCGCGTTTCCCCGCTCTCATGTGCTCACTTAATATGACGCTGTTTGCGCTTTTCCCCTTTTCCTAAGCTTTTTTCGATAGTAACCCTTATTGCTTGCCAGAACGATACATTTTTGTGCGCTGTTATCTCGGAAAATAAAAATGTATGTTCTTTTTCCTGAAATTAAATCTATTATGTGCTTCTTAATGCTTTCAGGATAGAGTTCAAATTTGAGTTGAACATTATTAGCGACTAAGTTTCTTTGGCGTTGTAGAAGGAAGTTAAGGACATTGTCACGCAGTGTATTGCGCATTATTGGGTGATTGAATGGTGTAGTTAACCGATTGAGGCGGCAAGTGCAGGATGTGAGGTCTCATAAATTTTATTTGCGATGCTTTTCACTTACCTCCTAGTTTGTGTGGGGAATTTGGATATATTTTGCAAAGTTTGAGTGTAGGTTATAGTATAATATATTTAAAAGCAGTATCATGTATTATTTTAAACTAGCGACCCGCCCTCGCTTCGCTTCGGAAACTGTAATTTATTATTGATTTCTCCACTATTTAATGGATGTTATTATACATATAAACCTTCCTCTTCAATCACTCTATCTATTAAAAAAACCGCATCAAAATCCGTTGCGTAGTTTTAAAAATTTAAGCATACATAGGGACAGACAGATACAGGGACAGAGAAAGCGACTTTGTTTTATACTATGTAGTGAAATTGGTACTGGGACCTCGCATATGAACTAGATATTATTATTTTAGAGATATGTCTTCTTCGAGAATTGAAATGAGACTAGAAGCTTATGTATAAGCTGGGCAATGAATTGTGATGACACTTAACACAAAATAGTTGAACGATGCCTTAATAGTGTCAACGACATTTTGAAGATCCGTTTGCATTTATACAAGTACATATCGAAGGACAAGATTCGGATCGGCGGTTTACCGAGAAACCACCCACTCAGTGGAACATCTACCCTTTGTCGATAAATCCAAAAAGTTTTTTGCGCAATAGTTTTTTTCTATCAAAATTTCAGTAAAAAAACAAAACCAAACAAAAAGATTTAGATGGCTAAGGTAAAATTTTGATAGTAGACGTAACATAATTAGGCATAACTGTAACGACAAATATAGCAGTGTACGTCGGCGTATAAGAAAATTAGATCATTTTTTATTCTTAATTTTTTTTATTCATTTATTCTAACCATTTTTTTAAAAGTTCTATTCTAATACCCTTGGAGATTGAGTCGCAAAAGTGTTTTTCAATTAATTATTTTTATTAATCCTCGACCCCTTTAAGCATGACACGGCTTAACCAACTTCAAATAAAAATACGTACCTTATTCGATAACAACATATTCGATAGCAACATAATCAGATGTGTACACTTTTACGCTCCCATCTCAGAAGAGGTCACACTTTCTAAAACGCATAGCTCTTGATTATTCGCATGTACCATTTATTGGTACAAGATCGGGTACAATTTAATTTTAAAGAACACGCTCAACATATCGCTCAGAGCTCTCTGTAGACAGTCAAACAAATTAACACGTTAACATTCTTTTTTTATTGAAGGCATGAGAATGCTGAGAGACATTTTTAAGACGTGATCAACGTGATGCTCTTAAAATCTACATGGTGCGACAGTGGTGAGCCGCTTGTTAGAACTCTTGGAAATGATGACATATACAATATGAATCCTATCTGAGATCGCCACGTTACGATCAAGAATAACGAAGATGCGGCTTCGGCCTTTAAAACTACCAAAATTTTCCAATTATTACCAATAACAAGACCTGGCTGTATGGACTAAAGTCCTTTGTCTTTCCCATTAGGGATAAATTAATATCATCATCATGAGATCACCACGGACATGACCTATATAAAAAGGCTGCTAAATTTAGTAAATTAATTCGTTAACATGTGGAACGCCATGTGGGCCTAGCGTACAAGACCATTCGGGCCGAGCCAAAATCAGGGAATCAGTAATTATGTATTAACTTGAGATTTTCATCCTAAAATTTATAAAATGCGATAATTTTGCACGAAAGATGAAAATTTGCGACTTTGGCCTTCTAGTTTTTAAGATATTTAATATTCTTGTTAAAAAGTACAACTTTCTATTGGGAAAGTTGTACTTTTTAACACGAATATCGAGGTTCTCAAATCCAATGATGCGTTTGGTTCGGCTAAAGGCTACGCGGCTCACTTCCATACAAGTTTTTGTGAGAACTGCAATCTGTGGCTTGTAGGAAGCGTTTACGTTGGAACCCTCACGCGGCTCACGGGTAGAACTCATGGCCCGAACAGTTCAGCAAGATAAGGCTCACCGGTGACCACCGTGGTCTGAATGAAAATACTCGATTTTTCCTGTGGCGCTCAACGTGTTATATTATTAGTTGCCTAAGCTACATAATCGCTAATAGTATTTGATCGATCACTTTAGCCTAATTTTTTTTTTCTTTTTTTTCTTGGATTGTGGATTTCGTAATTGTCTTAAAACAATAATATTGTTTGATTTAAAAAATACTGGACGTAACGGTAGACAGCGGCTTAGCTCTGCACCTAGCATTGCCGATCTATAAGTGACGGTAACCACTCACCATGAGGTAGACCATATGCTCGTCTGCCAAAAAGGGCAATGAAAAAAAAATGTACATTCTTAGCCGTGAGGGCCATTTATTCTCGTGATAGCCTTGGCGAACTAATTAATTCACCGGATAATGTGCAGTCCTCTAAGTGATCGCTGATCGGGGTATACTAGTGGCAGAGCATATTGTCAGACGCTTGTTTGTCTGCAAACGTCTGGCCTGTTTATGCAGCAAAACAGGCACGTTCTCTGTGACTTCGTCTGCGCGTCATCAGCAATAAAACATAACATAATCGTAAATACAAGCTGCTTGTTCACAGAATTACAGTCTGGCTTAATACAGACATGGCACCCTGCGGCCTCGCGCGTGCGTCCGCCAAACTCATTAGAATTGTAATAGCTAAACACATATCATGCCTTGTACGTGCACTTGAAAATTGACACATAATATACCAACCTCGGTCTTGTACGGAGAGTTATTTTAATGGAACTCTTCGTAAAATATTATGTTTGTAAGAAGACAAAAACAAAAAAAATACCGCTATGAAAACCGTTGGAAGCCATTTCATAGTTTTGGAAATAAACTTATTAATATGTAGTAGTATTTATTTAAGTATTATTTTGGTGAAAATGGTGAGAGACAATTATTTATACCTCTTAATAATCCGTTTATTTTGTGTGCAACGATAACACGGTAGATAAATTCCTACAAAGTCCCGTGTTGTGCGAAACCGTGTTATATGATACTAGAAGCCAGTAAGTACAAAAATAGGAGTAATTTTTGTGAATGAAAAGTCTTAACTCGGGCATATTTATATATTTTTTAAATATAATACATAAAAAAATGGTTAGGCCCATATATTGTGTGTTCATAGTGCACAGTGTAAATATTCTAAATAAGTTTACATCTCATTATCGTGTTGTAGAAGTACCGTGTTATAAGAGGGTTTTGAGGATTTTTTCTTTTCGTGTTAGAATGGAACCGTGTTGTAAAATATCGTGTTATCTAGGCTTACCTGTACTGTTTTTTACAGCTTAGATGGAAGAGCTCGCAGTTTATCTGATGCTAAATTGTTACCGGAACCCATAGACATTCGAGTTTCAACTTTATTCAATAACGGAACCTATCCGTGACGGTCGAAGCCTAACAATTATAATTAATATATAACAATATTTTTAAATAATTTTTCTATATAACTTACCGCATTATTCTAATTAAAGATCAGAAAAAAAAAAACTTCAATCGTACTGTTATAATGTAATTACGATCAACCTTAAATTTATGATTTGTAGACTAAGCTGGCAATATTATTTTTTTATTAGGAAGGATTACTGGTAGTCCTATCTAGTTCCAGAAGGAGAGGTATGAGGTGGAAGAGGGCGAGCACGGGCTCAGCCAGGTGGGGTAGGATTTACTAACAGCTGCCCGAGCGCTTCAGAAGGAGACCTAACAGCTCTAGGGTAGCTGCTTCGCGAACATATCTACTACCGGATCGGAATTGCTACCCACTGAAAAGATTCGACGAGAAACTCTGTGGGCTGATGTATGGATTAGGTAGCAAACAGTATTGCACAATAGCTATCGCTTATGACCTCGTCATTGCAGTAACAAAGAATATGTTGATACAATTCGGGCCGATAATGCCCCAACGCCAGGAATTTCGCAATTTTATTAATTTTGCCCGTTTTCATTTTTTTATTGTTCAGGTGGGTGGTCTCTATGGAGCAGAAACATGGACAATAAAAGCAGTTGATCGATACAGAGTTGATGCTTTTGAAATGTGATGTTGGCGCCGCCTATTAGGGATTTCATAGACAGTAGTCGTCGTGGCCTAACGGATGTAGTCGTCGTGGCCTAACGGATAAGACGTCCGGTGCATTCGTGTTGAGCGATGCACCGGTGTTCGAATCCCGCCGGCGGGTACCAATTTTTCAAATGAAATACGTACTCAACAAATGTTCACGATTGACTTCCACGGTGAAGGAATAACATCGTGTAATAAAAATGAAACCCGCAAAATTATAATTTGCGTAATTACTGGTGGTAGGACCTCTTGTGAGTCCGCGCGGGTGGGTACCACCACCCTGCCTATTTCTGCCGTGAAGCAGTAATGCGTTTCGGTTTGAAGGGTGGGGCAGCCGTCGTTACTATACTTGAGACCTTAGAACTTGTATCTCAAGGTGGGTGGCGCATTTACGTTGTGGATGTCTATGGGCTCCAGTAACCACTTAACATCAGGTGGGCTGTGAGCTCGTCCACCCATCTAAGCAATAAAAAAAAAAAAAAAAAAAAAGTCCATCGCACGAACATCTCAGTCCTACAACAGCTTAAAATGGAGAACGCTCAACGCCTGTCTGCAACGCATAATGCGCTACTTTGGCCACGTTGCCCGCAGAGGTGTAGATAACTTGGAACGTCTGATGGTCAATTGAAAAGTAGAAGGAAAACGTCCTAGAGGCCGGAGTTCCAAGCGTTTGGTCCGACCAGATCTCCGAGCAAACCAGCGGACCACTTAGCGCTGCACTATACCAGGCAACTGACCGGAACCGAAGGAGGCTGGCAGTTGACAAGCTGAAACGGAGTCACGATCCTCAGTAATGAGGGAGCGATGGAGAAGAAGAAGGTTGGTGGAAGAATTCACGGTCCACCTGATGTTATGTGGTAACAGTGGAAATACGGAGCCCATGGATAACCTATCAAACCGAAACACATTACTGCTTTACGGCAGAAATAGGCGGGGTGGTAGTTCCTACCCGTGCGGAGTAACAAGACGACCTACCTACGCGAGTAATTACGCAAATTATGTAATTACGCAAATTATAATTTTGCGGGTTTGATTTTTATTATACGATGCTATTCCTTCACCGTGGAAGTCAATCGCGAACATCTCTTAAGTACGTATTTCATTTAAAAAAAGGGTGCATGTACTTATGTACGCGCGTAAGAAGTTATACTTTATTTTTATTAAATTTTTTTTTTTTTTTCATTTCAATTTTAACCAATTTGAAAAAAAATAGATTAAACAACATCCTCAAACACGCATATTGGACATCCCTTTTCTTGACATCGTATAAATTCGGTAATTCTCGGTACGGTTCGGAAAGTTCATATTCAGACTCGCCAAGTTACGTCGGTCGTATTGTAATGAGTGATTTAGTGGGCAACTTCATTCTGTTAATT
Source organism: Bombyx mandarina (assembly GCF_030267445.1). Lineage (NCBI taxonomy): Eukaryota > Metazoa > Arthropoda > Insecta > Lepidoptera > Bombycidae > Bombyx > Bombyx mandarina. Next base: position 11,290,911 of record NC_143210.1, read on the forward strand.
TTGTGTCACGGTGCGCGCGCATCGTAAAATTTCACTCTCATCAATTTTTCATAACGCGGCTAAAGAAGTATAACTTAAAAAATTGGTACTTGCCTGCCGGTTTCGAGCACCGTTGCATCGCAAGATACGAACGCACTGGACGTCTTATTCTTTAGGCCACCACGACTTTTTATTGTTGACTAGCTGACCCGGCAGACTTCGTAGTTTAGGTCTTTTATTTATCGATTGAGGCGATAAATAAAAGACCTAAACTTTTGTATAAAATAAATTTAAAACAAACAAATCCGTCCGACACTTCAAAGGGAAAACAAAATTGTTAGTTTTATTTAATTCCGAGTATTTTTGTATTTATCTACCTTTTAAACCTTCTCTGGATTTCCACAAATAATTCAAGATCAAAATTAGCCAAATCGGTCCAGCCGTTCTCGAATTTTAGCGAGACTAAGGAACAGCAATTCATTTTTATATATTAGGTATATAGATGTTGTTCCTTCGTTGTGGAAGTCATTGGTGGGCACGCCTTAGGAACGTATTTCAACCTGTTTTGATTTTTCCTACCTTTTCTAAGGATCTCGAGCGGTCATACTAGATTCACCGGGATCAGCCTGTGGGATTTGAACACTGGCATTAACCTATCGCATACAAACACACCGAGCGTCAAGATCCACGACAGCGTGATAAATTCCGTAATTTGTCACATGTATGTACGCTAATAAATGGTATGGTATGACAAAAGTCAGACCATTGAACAAGTTTTGTGACATTAATAGATTTTTTATCACTCAATCATCACTGTTCCGTAATAGAGTATTAAAATTATAGCAACACAATGTGTCCATTAAAGTATAAAGATCAACAACAAAGCGACCGGTATGAAATGCCAGTGCGCTGAGTATATCTCCGTATATCGATCTAAGGCGGCACACAAACATATTGTTTATTATGAAACGCTTTTAATGACTTGAACGAGAAGATGACCTTCTGAAATAAAACTCTGATGCCCCTCAGACTACGACTGAAAGGTTTTTTGCGCTAACTGGGCCATTTAATGTTTAATTGGCGTATAACTGGCTATTGGAGTCCATAGATACAATACCGCCATCTCCCTTGAAAGGTGGGATGGAAGCTTCAAGTGTGTGGTCAAACTATAGCTCATTTAAAATAGGCTGGTTCGCGTCTGAAATAGGCAGACTGTGTACCATCCACTAGCCTTTGCTCATAATACGGTATATTGTGAGCTAAGTCCACCAGTAAAATATATTGAATTTGAGGATCTTAATGATGATCTCTCTGATTATTGATCAGAAGCTTTTTTAATGTAGTCTCACTTCTCTGTCTTTATTATGTTCGTCTATTTCCTTATTTAGCCCCTTCATTCCTGGTCTTGTAATTTTTATCTTAAGCAGGACTTAGTACCGTAAGTAGGGCATGTTTACACAATCTCTGTTCCTAGCTATTCATAATTCATTCCACATGTTGGTGGGTTTTTACCTTTATTCCCTCCGTTTTGTCTATGACATGAACGTCAGTAACATTGTATTTCCTTTTATCCTTCAGAACTACATGTATTCACTTTCGTAGTCTTCCTCTAGGTTTCCGACGGGGTAGGTCAAGCTGCACCTCCAAATTTCTGACGTAGGACTTTTTTTTTTCAAGTAAATTTGCTCTAACGCCTTAGGCATTGATTTTACACATGTATTATACCTGTGTTTCTTTTCCAATCATACTCTAGACAGCTGAGGTCGTCAAAATAAAATAAAAAATACTCTTCAACATAAATGAAAATGATTCTTAGTATTTAATTAAGACTTGAGATGCTCTTATCGTGAAGATGAAGCCCCAATTCAAGCAACATGCCAAATTTGAAGGTCGCTGTCCTATTACTCAGTATTTCAAGTTATCTCTCTATATACTAGTTCTATTAGTTATTTTATAAATAGAAATAAACGTATATAAGACTCCTTAGTCGTCTGTCTGACTAAAAAAAAAGATATATCAGTAATCGCAATCTGAGAACAATAAAAACTTCAATCATTGAGATGGTTTTAATTAAATCATAATATATAATACGTTATATGTTTAAAATACGTACGCTTTAAGAATTAAATCATAATATAATAGATTTTAAGTATATGACACGTACGCTTTAAGCGGTAAGAATGCCTGATAAAATTAAACAATTGAATTTGATTGCTTTTTCAAAGTTAAATAAATCTGTTTAGGTGAAAATAAAATTTATTCTCTGTCTCTATCTCCCTACGTTCTCCTTCGAGGCTGTTATCCTATACCTGAGGGTTCAGACTCTTGTAAGCGGCATTACTGTCTTCTCAATATTTATGAGCTAATCTAAACTTAACATTAGGTGAGTTGCGGGTTCATACCCAGGTCTCGGCTTCACGAACACTTCAAGGTCACGTAACACGTCACGTTAAGGTCACGTAATACGTCACGGAACACGTAACACGTAGCACGTCACGTAATTAAAATTACTTTTAAGTCTTAATCTTGTATTTTTTATTGTCACCATATTTTTTCCGAAGTTTCGAATCCTGCATAGTATACGAGCCCTGTAGTTTTAGTGGTCACTAAAGACTAAAGTCGCGTTAAAATTTCAATATTTTGCTAATTAATAGACGGGATGTAAGCAAGACCGATCATTGTGGCGAGGTTGGGGGGGAGAGGGTGTCTATGGCCAGCAGCGGATGTCTGTGGGCTGCTAGATAAATAGATAATAAACTAGAAAAATAGACTTTTAGGCCTTGCGAAAAGTAGCTGCTAATTCAAGATACGAGTTTGTTTTTATAGGTCCTTCGTTGCGCGGTTTTTCAAACGGCTGTTGGAAAAATACGGAACACTCTTTACGGGTATTAGGGGAATTCTGAAGACTGCATTTTTCTTACAGATATTAAAATGTTTTGATGATACATATCTATATTGTTTTGACTCAGTAAGGATCTGGGTAATTTTACTAAGAACAAAATCCTCGCGTATGTTAAAAAGGCACTTGAGCTTTGAACGAATATCATAGACTTACAGTAGACAGTCTGGCTGCATATTCTAAAGCTTGAGATCAAAATGATCTGAAGTACTAAGGGAAAGGGCACATTTTCGAGAATGTAAATGAAACTTCATCATATGGCATGGGATAGGTACTATTAATAGGAAGATTTATGAACGGGTAGTGTATTGTTTACAGGAGTCAATTGATTACAGGGGTCAGTCATAGACATCACAGTATGCAGCCTACAACTTAACTTGAGTAACGATGTTAAAGAATGAATTGTATTGTGTAAGGGTTGTCACATGCTTCAAGCGTGGTCGTACGATTGTTTCGATTATTGTGTTGATTGTTTTGATTATCCGTGCGTGCTTGCGGGAATCTACCACCGGTATAATACATCTTATTATTCGAAATAATTCTCGAAATGTTTTGTGCTGCAATATCACAATGTAACTTTATTTTTAAATTTTTTTAAGGGATTTTATGATCTGGTAACTAAAACCTTCAGGTTATGTCTTATTTTCATTTTAATGAAAACTTTTTATATGAAAAATGATATTATAAAATGAAATGAGATGAGATAATGTGGGATGAAATATATAATCTCAGTAAAATGGTGGTCATTTACTGAGACTTTTTCAGTGAGCTTTTTGGAGGATCCCGAGAAGTTACGTTCAGCGGCTTTGTTTGATTTTCCCACATTTGTGCTACTAAACAGATACTAAACAGTTAATAAACCACCGCTATTACTTATTCAAACCTGAAGAAACACCAAATAGACAAAATAAAACAAATCACACAACTTCACTACTCGCATTCCCTCCAAAAAGTGAACTTTATTATTTTATTAATTATGTAATATACAATATAACAGTATATGAAATGAAAGAGAATCTACGATCAGATAATAATACGTAATTGTTTAAAAAATGTCCAAGTATCAACGTATCTCAACTAGGCCGGACCACCGTGTCTCGATAAAAATTGAATTAACCTCTACGGCTCGCATGTTAGCGACTAAAGGTCACATTATTATAATCCGTGTACGTGACCGACCGAAATGGCGTCGAAACGTTTCGACTATCTCGTTCTTAATACAAAACTTTATATTCTATGGCCGTAGTAAAATCATGCACGCACGCATGTCAAGCTCTGTGTTCTATATTGTACTAGCTTTTGCCCGCGACTTCGTCCGCGTGGAATAGTTCACAAATAATGCTTTATGTTAGAAAAAAAATTGGTTAGCATAAAAAACGTTATAGTGAGCCAACCTTAACATAATAGATATAGACAAATTGAAAATGGCTAATGACTAACACAGGGATAAAGGCTGTCCCATAATAAAAAGGGACAGATAACCAGGAGGGAGGTTTTAGTCCGTAGGTCGTCACTGAGACACTTTCTCAGTGGAGTCGGGCATGCCCTTTGGCCCGGGAACTTGGGTATCCATGAGGATTTCCTTCCGCCCACGCGAAAAAAAAAAACGTATAGACATATGCTGTCACGGACTTTTTTTTAGACCTTTTAAAGGGGAACAATTCTGTCGTACATTATTTTAGCGAAACTTTAACCGTTTCTGCAGCGCACGGAGGGGAAGCTCTCAAAAGGGAAAAAAAAACGATTTTGAAACATTATTTATTAGTTCTCCGCTTTTATTGGTCTTAGCGTGATATTATAGCCTATAGCCTTCCTCAATAAATGGGCTATCTAACCCTGAATTTTTTTTTCAAATCGGACCAGTAGTTCCTGAGATTAGCGCGTTCAAACAAACTCTTCAGCTTTATAATATTAGTATAGATTCAATTCTTGTCGTTTCTGTTCTCCTGGTACTTAGTGACTTTCTACGGAGGCTCAGTGAAAGGAACGATTACTTAATACACCGTAAACCCGCTCCGATGGCGGGCAATGTGGCGCTAAAAGGTAGGTGACGGTGGCGTTATCTTAAATAGTTCTTTCGAATCAAACTTACCCCGCAGACGTAGGGATTTCAAACGTTCTATCAGGTGCGTTCATATAAACATAGGTTTACAGGAATACAGTAAGAAAAAAATTCCTAATGAAATACGTACTCAACAAATGTTCACGATTGACTTCCGTGGTGAAGGAATAACATCATGTTTTAAAAATCAAACCCGCAAAATTATAATTTGCTTAATTACTGGCGTTAGGACCTCTTGTGAGTCCGCACGGGTAGGTATCATCACCTTATTTCTGCCGTGAAGCAGTAATGCGTTTTGGCTCGAAGGGTGGGGCAGCCGTTGTAACTACTGAAACCTTAAAACTCATATCTCAAGGTGGATGGCGGCATTTACGTTGTAGATGTCTATGGGCTCAGGTAACCACTTAACACATAGGGCTAGGGCCTCTTACTCGCCCGGTTACGCTGACATAGCCTATCTATCAGCTTAGGTAGGAAAAAAAATACCAATCTTACAAATAAATTTTTTAAACATGTATATAAAATTACTTTTACACTCATTTAAGTTTTGCGAACAGCACTATTCCCAGTAAAACTCCAGTGCGAAGGTAAAAGTTTTCTTATCTCATTATCAGCAAACTTCTAATTAGTACGAGATAGCAATTTGCACGTTCATTGTTTCGACACACGGGCCATGCGACATACGAAATGTCAGCTGGATACATGCTGTTAGCACTTCGATTGCTAATTAAAACAATGACACAGTCGAGAGAACAGTGAGAGAACACTTGATAAAATTAATTAATTAAAACAATGAAGCCTAATTGTTTTTTTGTTATATTGTCTAGATGGGAGAACGAGTTGCACCTGCTTTAAGGTGTTTAACCACAGCCCATGGCTATCATACGTGACAACTGCCACCCATCTTGAGAGATAAAGTTGGAACAGGTCGGTGGTACCTATTCTTGTTGGCAGACAATAAGCGCTATCACCAATAAGCACCAAATAAAGATATAAACTAGATTCAGGCATAATGAAATACTAAAACACGTGCGATAGCCTTGAGAGGCTATTTCAGCTTCTCCTTGACGTGTAGGTGAGCTAACGGGGCTCAAACCGGAGTGTTGATAACACTGGTCCTAGCAAGAGCAGTCCTTCGCAGAATCTACCACCGAATAGGAAATGCGACCCGCTGAGAATATCCGGCGAGAAACTCAGAGGGCTGCTCATTTCCAAAAACACAAGTATGCATCTGAAATTATCATTAACGAAACAATAACTTTAATGATTGTAATTGCGACTTTTGTGGGTTGTGTTGATTCTACTCACGGATTATATATACAATGTACATATAGTTTTTTTTTTTTTTTTTATTGCCTTTGTAGGCAGACGGGCATACGGCCCACCTGATGGTGAGTGGTTACCGTCGCCCATGGACTTCAGCAATGCAAGGGGCAGAGCCAAGCCGCTGCCTACCGGGTTTACTGGGATGCAGTGAAAACACGCGTTCTTGAATATTTTGGGAAACGTACTTATTGCTACGTAAATAGTTACATATGTATTGTTCGATACAGTATAGCCAGTGCAAAGATGAACCGAAACCAAATTTTCACGATAATTTTGATTAAATTTTTAACATGATGCGATGATTATATTGATTTATCCCGAGGCGTAGTAATTAGCGCTCGATGATGATGATGACTCAAAACGTCATTTACTATAGTTACGAGATGTCTTTAATCGGCGTATTTATGTTATAGTACTGACAATGCGAAAAGGCGATCAGATATTATTTAAGTTTTTTTTATTTATTGCTTAGATGAGTGGACGAGCTCACAGCCCACTCGGTGTTGAGTGGTTACTGGAGCCCATAGACATCTACAAGGTAAATGCGTCACCCACCTTGAGATATAAGTTCTAAGGTCTCAAGTATCGTTACAACGGCTTCAAACCGAAACGCATTACTGCTTCACGGCAGAAATAGGCAGGGTGGTGGTACCTACCCGCGCGGTCTCACAAGAGATCCTACCACCAGTAAAAACCTTCTCTGTCTCGTTCTTTTTCTGACAATAGTTAAATAGTTGACTTTCTGCCTTATGCACTTTACTGTGGCTAAATCGTGTCCCCAGAACAATAGACGCACAGAAATCTAGAAATGTCCCTCGGGTAATTGGATGTGGGACATTAGTGAGTGCACTTGCATAGTGCAATCGTTTTACAAGTAATTAAATCTGGTATCCGACTCGTGCATGGAGATTTCATTTTTGACAATTATTAAGAATGAAATCGACGGGTGAATGGCTGTTTGGGTTAAGCGATATTTTTGCAACTTTACAGGAGAGCCATTAAAAGAGTAAATTTTTGAAAAAAATATCAGAACGAAAAAAAGATCTTCAGCTTTTTGAATGTGGTAAACATAATCGATATTCATTTAAAAATATCGAATTTTTGATAGTTTATTAATACCAAATTAAATGGACCTTGTTCATGACGATGGTGAAGAAGAAACCACACATGACAGTGAGTGAAGTCGTCGTGGCCTAAAAGATAAGACGTCCGGTGCATTCGTGTTGAGCGATGCACCGGTGTTCGAATCCCAGGCGGGTACCAATTTTTCTAATGAAATACGTATTCAACAAATGTTCACGATTGACTTCCAGGGTGAACGAATAACATCGTGTAATAAAAATCAAACCCGCAAAATTATAATTTGCATAATCACTGGTGGTAAGACCTCTTATGAGTCCGCACGGGTAGGTACCACCACCCCGTCTATTTCCGCCGTGAAGCAGTAATGCGTTTCGGTTCGAAGGGTGGGGTAGCCGTTGTAACTATACTGAGACCTTAGAACTCATATCTCAAGGTGGGTGGCGCATTTACGTTGTAGATGTCTATGGGCTCCAGTAACCACTTAACACCAGGTGGGCTTGTGAGCTCGTCCATCCATCTAAGCAATAAAAAAAAAAAAAAAAACACAAACCCGCAAAATTATAATTTGCGTAATTACTGGTGGTAGGACCTCTTGTGACTCCGTGCGGGTAGATACCACCACCCTGCCTATTTCTGCCGTGAAGCAGTAATGCGTTTCGGTTTGAAGGGTGGGGCAGCCGTTGTAACTATACTTGAGACCTTAGAACAGCTATGTTTTTGTGTTATTTAATTATGCTCGTTTCAATATTGTGCACGGAAAACAATAATGAAAAAATATACTATTAAAGTTCAAAATGAAATATCACTGAAATTCATGGCCAATTACAGATTGCGTGAACATTTCTCGTGAACAGAGCATGCAATAGTGAACCTTGCTTTTCTATTTTAAAAACAAAACTAGCTGGCCTGGCAAACGTTGTTTTGCCATATAAATTATTTCTAGGAAAGATAAATAGCCTAGATACCGACTGCAACGCCACCTGCCGGGCTGATTTGTGAAGCTAAGCCATCCAGGGCACCACCCAAACGCATACAAAAAAATCATTCAAATCGGTCCGGGCGTTTAGGAGGAGTTCACACGTACAGAAGAAATCTATACTAATCTATACTTAATATTATCAAGAGGAAAGATTTGTTTGTTTGTATTGAATAGGCTCTGAAACTACTGAACCGATTTGAAAAATTATTTCACTTTTTGGAAGATACACTATTCCCAAGTGACATAGGCTAAATTCTTTTTTGAAAAAAATTAGGGATCTAAAACTCCAATAATGTAACCCAAGGTGTCAAAAAATTACCTAACTTTAGATCGCGTGCCCTGCGAAAACTATTGATGATAGAATAAAATAATGTACTACGACTTTGTAGAACACATTATTATTTACAAAAAGTGTCGCGACAGCATATGTCTAACTATTATAGTTATTCTACAATGTGTTCTGTTACTAAAAAAAATAAAACAACATCAAATGTCGTTGAAATTTTTGTTAAAGACCCGAGCGGAGCCGGAGCGGGCCGCTAATATATATGTATATAAAGTTATTAAGCTTCTTATATAAGTAATGTTGTATTAGTTTTAATCAAGCTATCTTACGTACCATATTACACTATCACACTATAACACTAACACTAACCTGAAAGAACAAAGAAACGACATTTAAAGTTTATTTTATAATCTTGTAGTTACTTAACTAGAAATTAATTTTATTAAAATTTTATGAACTGTCATATTGTTTCTCTGTCAAGGCTTTTCGACTTTACAACACATGTGCGGACGTTCCAGCACATGTCGACAGCGCATGCGTGACATAATTCAAATTAAAGAAAGGAACAACACTTTCTCTACATGTATATAAAGATAGGAACAGTTCGATTTTGTAATACTAATCCTTTTAATTTTCCACACGAACCAGAATGATTCCGAGTCAACGCCAAGCCAGATCTAATGCAGCACATTACCTTACCGTCGTTGCCTTGCCCCGGATATTACTTGGACGTCGATAATATGTTATTACGGCGACACAAGTTATCCGATACGTATTATTTATTCGAACCGAGCCAGGCATGTGCATTACAATTTTATAGATTTCAAATGTCCATGCATAGCTATTGTAGTATACACGGGGATTACAGATGTAATAAATATTTCGATACTTTCATTTTTGTTAGTTTAATGTCACTTTTTTTAACCTACCTATTCTAGTAATCTCTAGGGGTTATTCTAGATTCACCGAGCTTGTAGGTGAGCTCACGGGGCTCAGACCTGACGACGTTGCTAACAGGAACCCTAGCAAGAGCCGTGTTTTGCAGAATCTACCACCGGATCAGAAACGCGACCCATTGAGAAGATCCGGCGAGAAACTCAGTGGGCTTTGTGGGTTATTACTCGTCGAGTCCTTCGTCGCAAGCGACGGGTTCGACGAGAGCAATGACCGGTTCTTGAGGTCCCTAAAAGCACCGTTAGTGGATCGGGAGGATCCGAAATGACGTGTTTTGGGCGACGTCGACTGCTTTCCGTTCGGTCCGCAGGATCGGGAATGACACCCGTATCTTTAGTCGTTTACACGAGCTTAACTCGACTCGACTCAACCTCCAACGCGCGTTTTGGTATGATTAGTCGTAAAAATAAACTCCACTCAAACGTCCTTGGAAAATTTTCCTAACCGGAGTGAAGTAAGCGAACTGTCAAGTCAAGGTACGTCGCGACGTACCTTGAACGTTCCTCAAGGCTGGTTTTCTATCAATGTCCAAATAGTATGTGGACCGCAAATGGAAATATATGATATTGTTGTGCAAAGGCCTGGATCTGTGCATGATTCCTGCATATTTTGATAATTTAAGTTTGATAATATTTATTAATAAAGTAAATAGTTCGAGGTTAGACATTTGAAACTCCTTATTTTATTTACCTACATAAGAGACATATTTTGCTTACTACCTGATAAATAAAGTCAATGCGATTATAAGTTTTATTTATATAATAATAAACTGGTGGTTGTGGAAAAGCACTTCAACAACACGATGCAACCAAAATCACACAAAAGCGGCGAATAAAAATACAAAGCCGGATCCGAAATCTAAAATAATAATAGGTTAGAAAATAAATAATACACTTTCAGATTTACCGCACGCACACATATTTACGAATAACTCAGCAACCAAAACATCGAACAAGTTCATCTAGTGTCAAACAGACAGCGGCAGCTTAACTTTGACATTAAATGACCATAGACTACAAAACTCTATGGGTTTGATGCTAGCTTGATCAAATTTTCATCATTATTACCTCACTCGAGGACAGTTGAGGAATATTGTAATGGTCGACTAAAAATACCAAACTCGAGTAAGTTTGGAGGGAATTCTCGAGCATCATCGGATGAGTTAAGAGTGGAGGACTATTTTACGAAACGTCTAAAGATACGGGCATGAATGTCACTGACATTAGACACAAGATATGGCTCGACTTCAATTGTTACTGTTGTTTATGGATGACGATGACAGATGGGCGAGCTTGGGTGAGCTATATATACGCTGTCTGTCTTCAAAGGCAATAAAACACAGAATTTCAGACTAATATCGGCATAGTTATACATACTATAATTTTTTTTTTTTTTTTTAGCAAATATGAAAACCAAATTGCTGTCTAATGTGTACTGGTTTAATTTCCCTTAATTAGCATTTTTCCTTTGTTGATTATTTTTTCCTACTATTTTGTTTTCTTATGTATGATTTTTTAGTTATTACTCATTTTGAAGAATAAAAATAGTATTAATTTCGTGCATTTATGGATATCTTTATTCCTCAAATATACTTTAAGATTGTACTATAGATCCGCATCTATCTTTGTTTCGTACGCGAGCCAACTCACCGCGCTTTCTAAAAGCCATTGTCATATTTTATTGTTTCCATACGAACGGCAACATATCCGTGGAAGTTCTGCAATGAGTGTCCTGCTAGGTACCGACTTATTGTTTTATTGCTATTGCCCATTATGTCAAAGACTAAGCCGATATTATTATCTTAGCAAATATTCGATTAAAAATTTGAAAGACTATTTTAATGAAACCTCCTTCGTAGTGTTGTTAGATTCTGCACGGCAAAGAGTATTTGTTTTGACAGTTCTGCTAATTTATGAGCAACAATACCACCCATGTTTTCCCATGGGTGTCATCAAATGCGATTAGGAGAATTTTTCTAATGAAATACGTTCTCAACAAATGTTCACGATTGACTTCCACGGTGAAGGAATAACATCGTGTACTAAAAATCAAACCCGCAAAATTATAATTTGCGTAATCACTGGTGGTAGGACCTCTTTGGAGTCCACACGGGTAGGTACCACCACCCTGCCTATTTTCGCCGTGAAGCAGTAATGCGTTTCGGTTCGAAGGGTGGGGTAGCCGTTGTAACTATACTGAGACCTCAGAACGTATATCTCAAGGTGGGTGGCGCGTTTACGTTGTAGATGTCTATGGGCTCCAGTAACCACTTATCATCAGGCGGGCTGTGAGCTCGTCCATCCATCTAAGAAAAAAAAATAAGAAAAAAAGAACGACGTTATTAACAGCATCGTTTTCTGAGTAGTATACCAGCGTGTCAGGAAAACGACAGGTTAGTAAGCCTACATTTGTAGGTACAGCCTTACCGATTCTGGAAGCTACGAGTATCTCGTCTCGATTTAAAGGACGAGATAGCTGTTATACCAAGCAACTGGGACTTTGACTGATTGGGAAGGCGAGTGACAGCATGTAATTGAGTTTATGAGGCGCGGCTACCACTTGACATCACGTGTCCATCAACCTGGTTTATCCTTTCGCAATAATAAAAGAAATTTCATATTTAATTTCCCCAATATTTCTCTCGGTCTTCAAACATTAAAACACCCTTAATACTACAGCGTGTTCTATTTACAAAACTTCTACCTACGCACCCCACGAGCCATCGTAAAGTAACCACCAATAGAACGCAAACAATACAAGTAAGTGTAACGCAGAAATAGAAGCTCAAACTAGCGCACCCTTATTTGAGAGTAGCAAACAGAACCTTCGATTCGATTCACACGAATATGAAGGATGTTGATTCAGAATTTGTACCTTTAGAGCGCACGGGTTTGGTATGGAGTATATTTTTTGTGGAATCCAAATGTTTTTTGGATATTGCATCGTTCCTGAGATTTTTTTGTTTTTTTCCATAGGAGAAAATCACCGGATCCCCACCCGCGCGGCAGGTGGGGTATGTGGGAGTTGAACCTCACTAAAAACTCCTGCCGCTCACAACCGGCGCCCTACCTCGGACCGGGCCGGAGCCCAGTCGGGGCTATTGAGACGGCGGGACAGGGTTGAGATAGTCTAAAGCTAAATGAAATTGGGCGGTTTTTTCGATCGCAGAATGTAATAGATGCAATCTTAATTTTTTTAAATTAAAATATTAGATACACAAATAATAGTGTTAAATATGAAACGCAAGCGGACCACACAATGACGTAAAGACAAATTGATATTTCGCAAAATACAAACCACAGCTACCAGCTAAATTTGATTTAAAATGTAATATTATTAAGCGCTGTGGATTTATTCCGGTTGTTTTGAACGAAACTAGTGAATGAACGTGGGTTCGTTTTGAAATAAACAAATACGTATAAAAATCGCAGAGAGACCGAGAAAATGGTGGTCGAAGAGACAATTATCGCTTGAGATCGCTCGAGAGATTAAGAAGTCGTCGTGGCCTAAAGGATAAGACGTCCGGTGCATTCGTATGTAGCGATGCGCCGGTGTTCGAATCCCGCAGGCGGGTACCAATTTTTCTAATGAAATACGTACTTAACAAATGTTCACGATTGACTTCGACGGTGAAGAAATAACATCGTGTAATAAAAATCAAAACCCGCAAAATTATAATTTCCGTAATTACTGGTGGTAGGACCTCTTGTGAGTCCGGGCGGGTGGGTACCACCGCCTTGCCCATTTCTGCCGTGAAGCAGTAATCCGTTTCGGTTTGAAGGGTGGGGCAGCCGTTGTAACTATACTGAGACCTTAGAACTTGTATCTCGGGGTGGGTGGCGCATTTACGTTGTAGATGTTTATGGGCTCCAGTAACCACTTAACATCAGGTGGGCTATGAGCTCGTCCAACCATCCAAGCAATAAAAAAGAAAAAAAAAAGATCATGTTAAGGATAGCTTCAAATAAGTTTAAGTATTTTTGTTGCCAGAGGTCTGTAGGTTATTGAATCTTCTATCTCATATCGAGTTAGACCAAAACAATGAATTGCGGATTATTGCGAAGTTCGAAAATTGTGATTTAATAAAATTAGCTCTGGCCGTTTTCCAATTACAGCACAAGAGCGCATTATGCGGCATAATGCGCTCTTGTGCTGTAATTAGAAAACGGCCTCTGACAACTACCTTTGAATGCGCGCACGTGTGCGTGTCTTTTTGAACAAGACCGTTCCACAAACAGACAGCCTAATTTTACAATTTGCTTTACTTATTACATTTGTTATTTAATTCAAGTACCTATTTGCGAACACGAAAGATGTTATCAAAGCAATAGTTTAAATTTAGTATTACGAAAACCTTATGAATTATAGAAGTAATACCCATTTATGCTGTGGTTGGCAATATATGCTGTGGTTGGCTAGGCAACCTAATTTGTTTTGTTATGTTATGTTTAGACTTTTAAACAATTTATAAAAGGATAGAAAGATTTATACTAGCAGTTCATTAATTACATCAAAATATTTTACATCAGAACTATAAAAAGATTAAAAAATCTATTGTAATTTTTTTTTAATACTACCAATATTTTTTTTTTTTATTGCTTAGTTGGGTGGACGAGCTCACAGCCCACCTGGTGTTAAGTGGTTACTGGAGCCCATAGATATCTACGACGTAAATGCGCCACCCACCTTGAGATATGTTCTAAGGTCTCAGTATAGTTAATAAGTCAATAAAGAGAATTAAAAGCCATATTATGATTCTTCGACTGGCAAAATAGTTTCGATTTACCAAAAAAGTCTTAAGATAACTTGCGTGATACGAACATACCCACAATAAATCATCCAAACCGTACACTTAAGAAACCGTTTAAAAATAATAAAAACGATCTCTTATGTGGAGATAGATGACCATTAATTTATCCTGTATCTTCAGACAATGGAGTAAAGAGCAATGCATCCTAACCGATTTAACGTAACGGGTTCTGTTTACAGGGTGCTTTTTTTCCGAATACATATTTTTATATTATCACTTTAATTTTAATTTTTGGGTGGATAAACCAAGTGTTCATTATAACAGAAGTAATAAAATATAATTATTAGATCGATCCCGTTATACCTGAATCATCGTGAAGAAAATGGATAATAGTACTTTCGAAACACTAAAAAAAAGAGAAAAATGAACATTACCTAAAAAAAATTACGTACCTTACGACCAACTGTTATAAAAAAAAAACATGTGTTTCTGTACCGATGACAAGATACATATTCATAGAAAAAACAGTGTAATTAAGTGAAAATATAAATTTAAATTTTTAGAATTAATCAGGAAAGTACCACCCTTTATTTAAGTCATCTATAGATATGATCTCCAGCTTGTCACTCGTCAGAGCATCGCTACCTCTATAATTGTTGTTCGTTAAACGTTGTCGCGGCTCTGTCTACCGTTTGTACGTATTTTGTTAGTAAATACGTGTTGTGATCGGGTCATTGACCGCAACAAATCTTAAACATTGCCGCTGCATATAATTGACAAATTGATTAATTAGAAGAAGGGGCTGCTGTATATAATTGACAGATTGATTAATTAAAAGAAAAGGCTGCTGCATATAATTGACAAAATATAAAAAAGAAAAGAAAGTATCAAACAATAGCGTTATGAATTTCAGCTAAAATGATGTTTTTATTATCTACTTTATGGGGCATATTTTATAATTCAAGTAGCTTTAAATTGTAACCAAACTCATAGAAACTAAAGTTTAAGTAGACTTGTAGTGGAATGGCCGTTGTATCATTTTTTTTATACAGATATTGGGTTGGGATTCGCCACTACGTGTCTGGGTTATGGCGTGGTCTCCGCGAGTCAATTCCATCAAATACTTCGCTTTTTGACCAGAGCGTCTTTTTCTATTGGTGGTAGGACGTCTTGTGAGTCCGCACGGGTAGGTAGGTACAACCACCCCGCCTATTTCTGTCATGAAGCAGTAATGCGTTTCGGTTTGAAGGGCGGGACAGCCGTTGTACTATTACAAGTGAGACCTTAGAACTCATGTCTCAAGGTGGGTGGCGGCATTTACGTTGTAGATGTCTATGGGCTCCGGTAACCACTCAACACTAGGTGGGCCGTGAGCTCGTCCACCAATCTAAGCATTAAAAAAAGTTCTCGTTCTTCAAGCTCACGGCGGGCTGGCGACCGATTTTTTATCTTCGTAAGTTTCTCCGCAGTGTAACACAAAGAAGAGTTACCATGCAGAGTATAATACATGTGGTCTTGAAGTGCTTGAAGTCTTGAAGTCTTGAGGCTGCTTGCTACCTTTGCATTTCATTGCGGGTTAGTGAAATATGAGGTATGCTCTATCTATTTACATTGGGGGAACAATATCATTTCGATTTTGAAGGCGCTTTCCTTAAACTCTCTGAATGTATTAATCTTCTTATATATAAAAATGAATTGCTGTTCGTTAGTCTCGCTAAAACTCAAGAACGGCTGGACCGATTTGGCTAATTTTGGTCTTGAATTATTTGTGGAAGTCCAGAGAAGGTTTAAAAGTTAGATAAATATGAAAATGCTCCGAATTAAATAAAGATAACAATTTTGTTTTTCCTTTGATGTGTCCCCTGTCGGACGGATTCCTTTTGTTTGTTTTAAGTTTCTTTTATACAAAAGTTTAGGTATTTTATTTATCGATTGAGGCACTACGAAGTCTGCCGGGTTAGCTACTTTAAAATAAAATCGATGCATTTGTTAAGCGCTAACACTAGTTTTTTTTCAAAGCAATAATCTGTTACCGTTATTCGTCTCCGTCCGAAGGCCGTCTTGTAAAAACCATCTAATTCTCGAACTAAATATCTGAAATGCGTGAAATCTGCTTTTTACATAATCCTAAATTCGTGTAAGACGATGAACAAAATCGAATCGGTAAAAAAAATATCCTTCCTCGTTACCAAACGAATTAAATAATATTCTATTCGACCATGAAAATGTTGCGATTCAAATTTCATGGACGTTACGGAGTATGCTATGCAATTTCTAGAAAATTCCATTACAATTTAATTTTTTTATCTAATGTAGGTAGGTATAAATAAAACTTTTAAACAAGATAACTTTTATGTTCCCAAACGAAACGTTACTGCCATAATTCGTTCTAATAACAACTATACAATGTGTTTCAAAAACATTACGAACTCAGACCTTATGGCGGGAACGCGAGGAGTGGAGCTATGTGATTTGTTTTATTTTGTCTATTTAGTGTTTCTTCGGGCTTAAATGTGTTATAACGGTGGTCTATTAACTGTTTAATATCTGTGAAAGTGCACAAATGTGGGAAAATGAAACAAAGCCGCTGGACGTAGCTTCTCGGGATCTTCCAAAAAGTCCACTGAAAAAATCTTAGTAAATGACCACCATTTTAGTGAGATAATATTTCATCTCATATCATCTCATCTCTCTCAGTTGATTAATATCTCAAATTAATCATCTTCATTTCATTTCATTTCACTCCATATTATCATTTTTCATAAACATACACATACGAAACAATTACAAACACTAACTAGTAATATTGACCGTAATACTGCAGGTTCACATTAGGTGGTGGATTGCTTCAAAATACAATATAAAAGGTCTCCGAATCTACAATAAGACGCTCTGTGATATAATACAGATTTTATTACAATATTAATATTATATTTAATAATTATAATGATTATGTTATAAAATATATATTTTTCGCTTATTTCAAATAATATAAATGACCAAGAATTGATAATATTTGTAAAGTACTCTAGATACATAATATGAATCCATAGCTGTGCAGTTCAATATTTTTTTCAAAAAACTATAATTGACATATGGTCCTATTAAGTATATACATTGAGCTCTTATTTCATGGAGGTATTCGCTTTGTCGTGTCTGTGGTCTGAAGAAAAAATAATATTCTCATTATTCTACACTGTAATGGTTAATATAAATAATAAATCAGTTATATATTTTTTTAAAGTTCACTATTGAGTTTTCTTTGTCGTACAAATAATTTGTATTTTTTTTTCAATAATTCATAACTTCAAAACCCGTTGCAAGTGTGTACGGTTGGCATTCTGTTTATCAATATGCTGAAGTTGCTAATCGCATGAATGCGTCCGAGCTAGTTCGCCTACCAACCAACGTAATGTAATAAAAAACAGTCTTGATACTTGAAGTGGTAAATTACCGACACTCGATCTCCGTACATTAACCCGGAACCAAAACAAAAGCTCGTTTAAAAATAAAAAAAAGTATTAAAAACCTATTCATGGTATAAAGAGTTAGATAAAAGCTCTTAAGTTCGAGATAAGCTCGTGGTGATCGATTGTGGGAACATTTGAGATGGGCTGGTGACAGTAAGTTACATTTAAGTTGCATCTAAGTTGATCTTTACTTAACGTATGAGCTGGGATGCGATAATATCAATAAAGTGTGCCCGAGCAGTTTTGATACTTTAAATACAAGTTCTTTTCATTAGTCGTTGCGCTTCATTTTCCTTAGTTGACTTTCAAATAATTTTTAACTCAAACGTCTGTGTGAGATGTTATTCTTTAGTGTTGTTTGTATGTACATATCTATCGCAACGCTTAACCTACATAGCAAGATATTACATAAACCTAATGTCAATGTCACTCGTGAGAACATTCAGCCTGTCAGCTGTCAAACTTTTAGAAGCCTCAATGCTAGTTACTTCTCTATTGGTGTCATTTTCACGTGGGGTGATCTATTAAGGTGTCGATTAAGGACTTTTTGCCGGGAAGGCGAGGAGTGAAGTCGTGTGATTTGTTTTATTTTGTTAATTAAGTGTAACAGTAGTTTATTAACTGTGTAGTATCTGTGGAAGTGCACAAATATGAGAGAAAAAAAACAGGCCGAAGGCCGTAACTTCTCGACACGTACCGAAAAGTCCATTGAAAAAGTTTCAGTCTAATCTATTATTAGCATTAAGAAAATAAATAAATAAATGTATAATAAGAATTTGAATAGGAATTTTGAAGCAAGTATCAACTTTGTTTACTCGTACTATACGATCGAAATACCACTCTCATACATTATGCGGCTGACACACATTATATTATAATCCACATAATCACATTTCTCATAATAACGTAGTTAGAATTAGCCCGGTCACAACATCAACGTGTGCGGTCCTCTTAGCGGGGCGGAGTTGCCAAGAGTTAGGTTTGGCGTAATTTATAGAATGCGAGCAGTTTATATTGTCTTTAGATTCAATTGTAATTCGCATTACTATTACCAGATTCATTTATTTTCAGAGCTTGTACCTATTGTGTTGTGCAATTAATTAGTATTCCACAAAAAGTACCATTTACGTTGGAATATTTTGAGTATAAGTTATACGATTCCTGTCTAGTGGGAGATATACTCCAAGATCATTTGCTCTTGATGCAACAGCAGAATAAGGAGCAAGCACTATAAGGACTTTGAAAAATTACATGTACCTGTTATAGTCTTAGATGACTTTGAAGTTTGAATAGAAAAATAAATAACAATGTAAATTAGAATCATCTTTCTAATTATTATAGTTAGAACGTTAGTTTTAGTCAGTTGAATAATATTGTTACGCGCTGGGGTTCGGAATAAATAAAAATTCTACCGGAGTACAACTGTATGTAACTCTTTAGAACACTTAAAACACTCAACAAACACTTTAAAACTCTCAATTCGCTTCTTCCGCTTCGCTTCAAGTGATCCGTTCGCTGTTTCGCTTCGAGTAGTTCCGATTACTGACTGACTGCGTGCCATCTCTGCAACGCTTTATAATACCACATCCCTAGAATTATCGAGAATATTCCACACAAGCCGAGTATTGTGTATCCGCTATCTGTAAACAGATGCCGTTATACTTCTCGAGCGTTCTAGATACTACTAGATCCTTCGATATTCGTTCGACTATTCGGCGATAGATGGCGTTACCCTTACCGGCGTAACAATATATAAATACGTAACGGTCTTCGGTTGGCAGTTAGTGAAATATTATTAGCTTTAGTCATTTTAGTCATTTTAGTCATTTAGTTTTATTTCTTATGTAACAACGAGACTTAATTATTGAGAAAGTTACATTTCGTCATAAGTTTGAAACAATTTTAACGAGCTGCTATTAAATTAAATGCAACAGGTTAAATTTGTGTAAAATTCGCTGTCTCTTGTCGGTTCGTACCATACGACAACCGTCAAAAAGTCACGAAAGTGGAACGTGTGTGGGGACCTTAATGCCTCCTTATTTAGTACGTGTAGGTAAAGCTCTGGGCTATGAATGAAAAGCTAGAAGCTCGTGCTACAGCCTCGAGGTGAATTTTTATGTTATATTATGTAGGTAAGATCAAAATCGTGTCGAGTTCTAGGGCGTAAAACTTATTGCTGCAATGTATGTGGTCTTTTTTATTGTTAGTTATTTTATAAAAAAAATACATAGTTTTACCGTTTAGTATAGGGTTGGTTTTATTAATAATAAGGCGTGTTTTCAGGCACGTATGAGTATGCTTAATATCTTTTGCTGTCACATAACTGTCTTGTTTTGAGGTTTCATGGGTTTTGGGTAATTTTGACCTCAAGTTTCTGGGTGGGCGGTGGCAATCGTGTTGCGATGTTAATATGCTCCAGTAACCACTTACAATCAGGGAGGCTGTGAGCGCAATATACATATGTAGTGCAATAAAAAATAGCTATATATATTATTTTTATTGGCCGAGAAGGCACACGAGCATATGGCCCACCTGATGGTAAGTGGTTACCGTCGCTCATGGACGTCAGCAATGCCGGGAGCAGAGCCAAGCCGCTGCCTACCAAAATTTATATTTTACAAACACATTATTTAGTTAGGTATCTATCAATGTATCCATTTTGTGAGAATATATACAGGTATTGTGATTTTGTAATTGTTTTAGGTCGAATATTTTTATTCTCCTGAATAGTACGTAATATACTTTTTTAACAAATAAACTAAGTTGATTTTTTTGTATAAAAAAATTCTATTGAAGTTATTCAGAAGGTATATATATTCATACAAAATTACTCAATCATATTCAACTGGTGATAATGTAAGTCAATTTTTCGTCCAATAAAAAACTTCACAGGAATTTTCCGGAGATTCTTTTTGACGTTTTCAGAGAAATTTGTCCCGGGTCTGCCGTGCTTCCGCGTGTGTAGGGTGAGACACATAGGTCTGTCGTATGCGAGCAACAAGTGGCACGCCGTAGGGTTAAACGGTGCACTTGATATGCTAGAAATGTTGCTCTATCTAACATATTTTTAAGGTAATTTCAAACATTATTGTTCATAAAAAAAATTATTGCTTAGATGTTTGGACGAGCTCCTAGCCCACCTAGTGTTAAGTGGTTACTGGAGCCCATAGACATCTACAACATAAATGCGCCACCCACCTCGTGTTAAGTTCTAAGGTCTCAAGTATAGTTACAACGGCTGCCCCACCCTTCAAACCGAAACGCATTACTGCTTCATGGCAGAAATAGACAGGGTGGTGGTACCTACCCGTGCGCACTCACAAGAGGTCCTACCACGAGTAACTCATTATTATCATCAAAATTAATATTGAATCTTCATAGTATCTTTGCCGATCGTTATATATATTTAGACTAGTATACCGTGCACCTAACCGTGAGTAGTTGCATCGAATCTTTAATTTTTAAACTCTATTGCATTATAATGGGTCTTTGATAAGTTTGTTTATGGTACATTCTTGTAGGTTCCATAATATGTATAAGGGAATTAAAAGTAAGTTGTTCAAGTTACAACATGTGTAGGCCAATGAAAATGTATACAAAGTAAAAATTTCTAGAAAATAGAACACTAAAAATCTACTTTACAGTAGTATATAGGAGCCGGAATATAGCCTTGATATTATCGGTATTCTTGGGCAGCGTTACTTAGTAGTAATCAAATTATTTAGGTAAAATTCTCAACCGCCTTCGATAAGAACGAACGTAAAAATAAAAAATTGAAATTACGAAAAATTATTTTTAAAAACTTTTTGTAGTAGAGCTACATTAAGAAATTAAATAGCATAGCCATTATACGGAAAATGTTTTCTCATATGACGGAAAATAGCGGAGTGAACTCGTGTTAGGGCCCGCAGCAGGCGATTTATGTCGCACTTTTGTTTTACGATACCCTGGCTGAATAAATTTCATAATACACCCTTTGTGTTTGAAGAGATATTGCCTGCGACGGCTTATTGTGGTCATTTTGATGTTGTGTGCTTTTGAGAGGGTAATTTCGGTTTTTATCTTTTGTGATGGGACCTGCGTGCAGTTTTTTTCTGAATTGTGTCAAATGTTTGCACATTATAATAGTGTTTTTAGTATACTATTTGGATCATATGTTTTTCTTAGGTGTAGAGAGAGATAAGCCGAATGTGATGGAGAAGATACTAGAAATTTATGATAGTACAAGCTGAGCGTCACCTTCGACTTGATTGAAATTGGAATCTACTAAGTAGTGGGTTCTCTGACGATATTGTTATAGTTGCTGAAACTGCCAAAGACCTCTTGTGAGTCCGCACGGGTAGGTACCACCACCCCGCCTATTCTTACCATGAAGCAGTAATGCGTTTCGGTTTGAAGGGTAGGGTAGCCGTTGTAACTATACTAAGACCTCAGAAATTATATCTCAAGGTGGGTGGCGCATTTACGTGTAGATGTCTATGGGATCCAGTAACCACTTGACACCAGGTGGGCTGTGAGTTCGTCCA
Organism: Bombyx mandarina; assembly: GCF_030267445.1. NCBI lineage: Eukaryota > Metazoa > Arthropoda > Insecta > Lepidoptera > Bombycidae > Bombyx > Bombyx mandarina. The sequence continues at coordinate 11,313,225 of NC_143210.1, forward strand.
CACAAGTAAGCAATAAAAAAATTAAAAAAATCTGCGAATCAGTTAACAACCAAAAACAACAGGACATATTCACTATGCCATTACAGCATCGATTTTTTTATTTAGATTGACTACACGTGTCGCAAGCCTATGCGATAATCGTTTCATATTGTATTCCAGCTTACTTATCTACTCGAAAGATCACACCGATCACTCACGATCAGTTAATATAACACTTAACCCAATCTCGTACGTTTCTCCCACGGGAATTCCCCCTTTCCCGAATTATCACACGTAAACCTTTATGATGTCGGGTTAAACTCCCGTGTAATTCGGTAACTTGTTGCTCGAGTGTTCAGGAAAATTACGTGTTAAATCACTGATGTGGGGTAAGGTTAATTTGAATCTTTAAACAGGCTTCATTTTGGATTAATTGATGGATAAGCGTGATGTATGTTCACGCAACTTATCCGCTAGCTATTCTTCTCAATCGTGTCACTCTTGAAAGAGTGGTTGAGATCGTCATGTAGTGTTGGAAGGGTCAGACTTGGCGTGTCTCACGATGTCCTGCCATCCCTCCCTGCTCGAGGCCATTCCACTGCTCCCATTTAGGGAACCTCTCACTGTAGTTGTAATTTGGTTGGTCCACCGATTGCAAGAAATAAATGCCAACTCCGACCCCATAAATGATTGTTTTCATTGAACAAAAGAAGCGATACCATGAGGTACCAGATGACTGGTATTGAACTTTGACTGACGTTGTCTATGAGCCAGTATACCGTCAGTGCAGATTTGAAATCGATATCTCAGTTATATCAGAGCCGGAAACTACTTCGCGGCAGTAAAAAGCAGGTTTGTGGTGCCCAGCCGGTAATCAAATAGATTAGCGGAAACATGATTAAAACGAACATGGTGATTACAGGAATACTGGTACTAATTTAAATGGCCTTCGCGCATAGTCCTATTCTCCGATAATTAGCGAAAATAATATCACAAATGACCTCGCGTTATGGTGTATATGGTCAAAGATGACCTCACGTTGTGATGTGTAATCATCGTCACAAATGGTTTACCAGATACTAGAAAATCGAAGCCAATAAAGTCGTGAGAAGTTCTGGTAGAAAAGCGCCCGTCGGGTTGTGGGTTCGATCTCCAAATATCACCCAAATACCCGAATATGCTGATGACCTGGCAATTAAAAGATCTCACCCAAAATACAGCGGTAGAGGCTCAAAATTAATATTTTGCGTGTATATCTTAAGCAGTATTGCGGAAGACTTTTGCCCTGCAGTGGGACTGGATTATAATAATACGTATCAGAGCATTTCATTTGTAGGAAAATATATGCGCCGAGTAAATCATATTGGCATGAATTGCATTTAATTCAGACGTATGTGTGACGTCGAAGCGGTTCGCAAATGGGATTAGGCCTACACGGATTGTTCATTAAACTACTTTCGTATACTTCAATATGTACGGTTGGCAAAGTAAATTATAAATAAATTAATTCAGATTAATTTTGTTTGTTTTGTTTTTTGTATTGTTGTGGTTATTGTTGTTGAATTTTTTGGCCTAGATTTGTGGACGAGTTCGCGGCTCAACTTGTGTAAAGTGATTACTGGAGCTCCTGTATATCACAACGTCAGAGCAGCTTTACATTTAGAGCGTTTGATTGTATGGTGGAATAGCTGCCCCTCCACACAAACCGGAAATATAATATAACCGGTTAAAACTGATTATGCCAGTTTATAAATTTCGTAAGTTTTAATTTTATAACAAATATTATTTATTTATGGGAGGCGTTGGAATTGAACGTGAAAATAATGTATTTCCTATTTCCTTGGAGAAAATGTTATCTGCTGATTTGAACACGGGCATAATCGTACTACTTATAATTAGGCGTGTTATCGTTAAAGCCACTTCTGTATATAATTAAGTTCAATAATTATACATTTTAATTGTTATTTAATGAAATGTATATTACTATAATTTAATTTTCAAAACTTCATCATTGTATTAACCATAACATTGACAGACGATTTGAAAAGTACCTCTAAACAGAAGACCTCACAGGATAATTAACTACCCGGCTATTATTAAAATATTCATATATGCGATTTCGGTTTATATGATCCAGTACTATAGAAAATTGTTTCTAAAAAAAAACAAAAAAATAATTCAAATTAACATGAGGAATAAATCTTTTTAGTTTTCTGACGGTACAAAAGTACCGCTACGCAGTAATCAAAGCCAGCCAGCAACTTGCGTGTCGTGTCTGACGCAGACTGCTTGTTCTGCCGACGCTACCGTACGCGTCGCCTGCTATCTGTTCACGCAACTCGCATGTACAAGGGAAATGTACCTGGAATTTATTGTACTATCTTATAGATACGTGGAATGAAATCACCGTTATACCTGAGTACATTTAGAGGCTGCTAGAAAACTTCCTGGTCAAACTATATAAAGTATATAGTACTCGTCTATTAATGTTAATCATTGATCAAATAAAAATTTATATTGGAAGGACGTTTATATTTAACCTGCTATACGGATTGCTATAGGAGAACAACGCACTTTTGTTTTTCCTAGTATAAGCTAGATTCACCGGGTCAATAGTAGCTGAGCTCACAGGGCTTAAACCTGACAACGTTTTTTTCTTTTTTTCCTACCTATGCTGATAGCTTTGAGAGTCTATATCAGCGTTACCCTAACGTGTAAGTGAGCTCTCGGGGCTCAAACCGGACGTGTTGCTAACACTGGCCCTAGCAAGAGCAGTGCTTCACAGAATCGTAACACGGGATCGGAAACGCGACCCGCTGAGAAGATCCGGCGAGAAACTCAGTGGGCTGTGTCTATGGGAGGACAACGCATCGGCCCTCGCGTCGATAAAATAAGGCACTTCCGAGAGATAACACATATTAAACGAATAGGGTGCCTACACTACATATAGATCTAATTTGGGACTGTTTTACTTGTCAAACAATGCTAAAGACAATTTTAGTGGCTGGAATATGCATCAGATACTCCTTAAATAGAAGTTTTTGATGCGATCTGTTTTTACTAAAAACTTATTTTTGGGACAGAGAATCTGCTGAAATAACCTCGCCGTGGGGAGCTGTGAATTGGGCTGAGACAGCACTTGGAAGTAGACTGAAAGCGTGGTCATACCAACGCAGCTGACGTCGGATAATCATTGGCGGATACGACTCTACGTCAGCAAAATTATTTATTCACAGCAAAAAATGTATTATACAATAGCTCTCTTGTACGCTAACAGACTCACAATATCGTGCTGCATCAGCAATCAAACAATGTCACTGCTATAAGTTCCCGAGTGCTCTTACTCAAACAACGCTCAGTAACGTCCACTTGATTTATGCGCGTCTAGATTTGGTCTAATTGTAATATGCGCGGACTTGTGCCGATTTATCAGTGGGTTGACGCCGGAACAACATATTGTTTCGAGTCGAACATTATTAAATTATATAAATTTTTTGCTGTTTTTAATGGTGCCCTGGCTTGTGGCTTGTGGCTGGTGGCGATTTTTTCATGTTTTGATGACGAATTTTCGTCTATTGTAATATGAAAAGAAAAAAATGGATATTGCAATACTGTAGCGGGAGAAACATAACCCACTGAGTTCCTCGCCGAATTTTTTTATTTATTGCTTAGATGGGTGGACGAGCTCACAGCCCACCTGGTGTTAAGTGGTTACTGGAGCCCATAGATATCTACAACGTAAATGCGCCACCCACCTTGAGATATAAATTTTCAGATCTCAGTATAGTTACAACGGCTGCCCTACCCTTCTCAGTGGGTCGCGTTTTCAATCCGGTGGTAAATTCTGCGAAACCCTGCTCTTGCTAGGGTTAGTGTTAGCATATTCTCTCTGGTTGATCACCGTGAGCGAATAGGCAGTGAATAAATAGAAGAGAAAAAAAACGGTCGATAGATTTTAAGCTCTTTTCGTTTATTAATTTGAAAATTTAGCATTTATAGCTATCGTAGCTTAAACAGCCGGATCAGATACCCGGTCTACTCCTATCGAGCTATTCCGGGGTTTAAGGCAAGTATAATTTTTTCTAAGTACCATAAATACCGTATTTTGTTCATGAATGATGAAGGAATAACATAAACTAGAGGTCCCGCAGTAGTCGAAATTCGACTATAATTAGTTGGAATTGTAAGTTTGTACACTATTATGATTGTATTTTATACTTCTATAATCACAAATTTCGCCAAGACTACACTATAAAAAATATTAACAAAGACAAACAATATTTAATCTATTCTCAATTTGACAACAGACCTCGAGAACAAAAGTTTGACAATAAATAGTATGCATGCGTGTGTGCGTGAAATACATGGTATGTAGTGTGTGTAATGTTTTCTTTATTAATTTAATGTGTCTTTTATGCATTATTTAAAAAAAAAATTAGCATTGTGCACTTCTTCTCTATATTCTCTATAAGTGTGGAAAATTTCATACTCTTCCGTCCGCGCAATTTTCGTAAAAAGGGATACAAAGTTTTTGCTTCACGTATTAATATATAGATAAAGCCGATATAATTAGTCAGGTAGGAAACGTTTACCACAATCCTGCCGATTTATACCTTAAGACATTCATTTTCTAATTTGACCTTTCATTATTAATAACACTAATAATAATACATATTATTCAAGTCACGGTTCTGACTTATATATTTGATAATTTCCTCGTTACCAATATTATATTATTTCTGTCAGAAATTACTCAGCCCTTTTCAGGATTATTGTATGTGAAAACCTTCAAAAATATATTTAATGCACTTAAGAAACTCCATTCCCATCTATGTTCTCCATTGTCTAGTCATCTGATTTTGTGTCCATACACCACCGACCTATTACTACCACACCGACATCATTTATTTATAAATGCATGCAAAATTCAACTTTACGACCGAACGATAAAGATCAGTGTAGCGCGAAATATAAATCGCCGCTCTATGCCAACCTCAGTTGAATTTATTTTATAGCTATTGACCTTTTGCATCATATTTTGAAACCAGTTTGAAGAAAGCCAATTTATGAAAGGTAATATGTTGTAAATTTCGTCGGGCGTTGAATCATTTGTTTTGAGCCCGGGGTTAAATTGTGATGCAGTTCTTGCTGTATAGAATCGAACTTTGATTTGGATAGAAAAATTAACATAAATTCAAAGTCTTTACATATCATATCGTGCGTAGCGGCATACGCTAAGTGGTGCGATGACCTTCGAAGGGTGATTGGCAAGAAACGGATGGGGAGAACCGAAGACCGGGCTTAGTGGTATGGATTGGGAGAGGCCTATATCCAGCAGGGGAAGTTTGTGGGCTGATGAGCATGATGATGATGAAGTATCATTTTGTAAATGTCCGTTTTTTTTTTTTTTTTATCGTTCAGATGGGTGGACGAGCTCACAGCCCACCTGGTGTTAAATGGTTACTGGAGCCCATAGATATCTACAACGTAAATGCGCCACCCACCTTGAGATATAAGTTCTAAGGTCTCAGTATAGTTACAACGGCTACCCCACCCTTCAAACTGAAACGCATTACTGCTTCACGGCAGAAATAGGCAGGGTGGTGGTACCTACCCGTGCGGACCCACAAGAGGTCCTACTACCGGTAATTATGTGGGTTTGATTTTTATTACACGATGTTATTTCTTTACCGTGGAAGTAAATCGTGAACATTTGCTAAGTATATTTTTAATTACAAAAATCAGTACCCGCCTGCGGGATTCGAACACCGTTGCATCGCTAGATAAGATTGCACCGGACGTCTTATGCTTTAGGCCACGACGACTTCAAAATTAAATATCGATGATTTTATTTTCAACATTACGACATTTCCTCAGTACATATTAGTACACAATTATTCGTTTAATGCTGTCGTAGTTTGATCTAAGAATTTGATAGTCGTAAAATACAATTGGCTTTTCAACCTCGTGTGTCAAGAACGAGACGGCAGAATTCACGTCGTAAGCACATAAGTGTATTTGTTATACCAACCATTAATAATGGTGAATGGGGGTTAATAGTTTTATAATAGTGGCTTTTGTATTCGGCTATTTATCTCGGCGATTTTTTTTATTTTTTTTATTTATTAGGCACACAATAAACATTACAAGCTAAATAGATACACAAAAAATAACATCAAGTATAAAAAAAAAAATTACAAAATCTGGCTTGCAACATAAGCCATGTGCGCACGACTAAGCAAGACAAATGTGCTGAGTTTGTACACAATGGTCTTTACAAATATACAACTATTATAATATATAAAAAATCATTTTTATATATATAGACTAGCTGACCCGGCAGACTTCGTAGTGCCTCAATCGATAAATAAAATACCTAAACTTTTGTATAAAATAAACTTAAAACAAACAAAAGGAATCCGTCCGACGGGGGACACATCAAAGAAAAACAAAAATTATTTAATTAAGAACCTTTAATTACCTTTATTTACCTTTTAAACCTTCTCTGGATTACCATAAATCATTTAAAACCAAAATTAGCCAAATAGGTCCAGCTGTTCTCGAGTTTTAGCGAGACTAACGAACGGAAATTTATTTTTATATATAGGTTAAATATAATATAAATATAATATATAATATAAATAAAATATAATAAAAAATAATAAATATAAATCGTCGTGGCCTAACGTATATAAGATGCCCGGTGTACGCAATCATATCGACCGAAGTCCCTTTGCTGGCGTTGAAATCCTGCAGGCGGATACTGATTTTTGTAATAAAATACCTGAAAGAAATGACATCCACGATGAAGGAATAACATCGTACAATAAAAATTAAGCCTGCAGTAGTATGTAACGTGTCTTGTCCCAACAACTGAGACCTATGACCTCAAATATGAAGCTGGGTGGAGGCATTCCCATTGTAATTTTCTATGGACCCTGATATCAACTTAAAACCATTCCCGTTTATGCAATAAAAAAATTGTGAGACGTGCCTAGAATGTCAACACTAATAAGAATCTTCTAGATGTCTGTGAGAACTGATCGAACCTAATCTAGAATCGACTAGCGATAATAAATCGTCTAATCCTATTTACATAGTGGGTACATACGACTACAGTCAGTGGACAACACAACTCAAAAACTTCACATAATAAAGCCCTGGACGAACCCTTATTGGAATCGGTGGCATGGACATTTAAAATAATACCGTACTTTTGACTTTCTTAGGTCTTTATTGATAAGTCGATGATACTCGTTATTTATCAATGGCTATTAACAAATCTAGGTAAAGAACACTTTTTACTAATTCATGTCACACAATTAAAATAACATAACAACTTTGTTCATTGATTTATCACAGAGCGTAAAATATAAACAAAAACATCATAAAAAGTAAGGACATTCTCTTCATGTGATTCTACGGTTCGCCGAACGAAGCCTTCGACACGGTCAAGTGATTGGTGACACGGAAAAAATGTGTCAACAGTTGAGACTACAGCGTCATGAATAATTAGATACATGTCCAGAATCAGTGGATTATACCAAAAGAATAAAATAAGAAATACAGTAAATATATACACAGTTTTATTGTCAAGTTCATCCCAATGGTTAGCAGTTTATCGTTTTAAAAGAAAATCTTTGTTGAATGAACAGATTCGGATAGTCAATAAGGAGTCAAGAGTTTTATTCGCACCTATTTTGTAAATCTTTGAGGTGATCTAATCCTTTAGAGTTTGCGTGTCAGTATTCTCTTAAAACAAGATCGACCGTAATAGCTTTTTACCCGGTCCAATAAAAGGCTGAATCTAATCTATATCTATACTAATATATAAATCTACAGTGGTTGTTACAGATGTTCCGTTATAACTACTGAACCATGCATCTGATTGACTTGAAACTTGGTATCCATGTAGAAAATACATGTAATTAATGGATAGTCTAATATATACATGAGTGTTGGACTCCCTACATCAGTTGCAGGGGCGTTAATGATCAGAATCTTTGTGGGGGTGAGAAATGATAATGTTAATTTTAAATGCCCAGCGAAGCGGACGGGTACAGCTAGTATACTTATAGATATTGTTATGCAATCTCTTTTTGTTGCAAATTTTGATCAAAACATAATTGTTTCGGCTTCTAGTTCTTGTACTTATCGTATATTACTGGCACAGAGTGTCCTCTTATCATACTGCATAGGGATTGGGTGTGAGTTTTACGACCAGCCGCCTGCCCGGTGTGAAATCTCTTGGGTTATATCTATAGTAGTTTATCGATTGCAACGTTCAGAGTGATTTCTGTCTCACTCTTTCTGATTCTTCTGTTGGTTTTTCTTTTCATTTATCCGTTTTGGGTTCTACGATTTGCAATTTATCATTATTATAAGCATTTACATTAGAATTTAGATTTTCAAATATGGAAAAGGTAAAAACATCACACTTTATTCATTTTTCTGTATTTTTATAATATAGTCAATTATTTTTTATGTTCACCGTCCAGCTATTTTGTGTTAAGAACATCATCATCATCATCTTAGCTTGTCCACTCTCCACTGTTGAACATAGGCGTCTCCAATCCATCTCCAGCATGCCCGGTCCGTTGCCACCTTCATCCACCGTGACCAAGCAATTTTTATTAGGTCGTAGGTCCAGCTAGGTGTTCATTAAGAACATATAATTATAATATTTAGAAATAGGCGGCGATCAGCTGAAAATTGAAACATTTATTAATTTACCTTTGTTATATTATATCAAGAATATTTATAATAAATTATGGGTGAAATCAGAATAAGTATGGCCGCGTGTCGGACGACGCATCTGCCTGAATGGGAGCCGCATTAACGCTCAGCATTCATCAACTGACTAATGACACGCCCGCACGTCACACTCCTATTTGGTACAAGATAAAGGCGATTCAGTTAAATTTAAATATGGAAGTATCATTCCAATCAATCAAATGATGCCCAAGTTTTCCAATTGTTCTTTTTCAAACAAGGCTTGTGGAGAATACTTAACAGTAGGCAGCGGCTTGCCTCTGCCCCTTGTATTACTGACGTCCATGAGCGAAGTGGACGGAGTTCAGAACGACTTAGTCAATTCTACGAGAGCTCGGCATCAAGCAGTGTCTATCCTCCATTCAGGGTCGCATTCTCACTTTCTTCGGGCAGGGTGACGACTCAGTTGAGCACCTTGGGGTGCAGGGCATGATTGAAGATACAAGACCACACGGCAGATCACGGTTACGATGGACCGACCAAATAAAGGCAGCTCTAAGCGGCCCCGTTAACGAGTGTACGAGAAGGGTCACGGTATGCGAAGAATGGCGACGTCTGGTGAAGCGCACCACCGCCCGAAATGATGACCACGACAACACTGCCAAGAGTGCAAACGACTGAGAAGAATAATAAGCGACGATAACCATTAGGTGGGCCGTATGCTTGTCTGCCTCATTTGAAAACAGTGACATGAATCTGAATTAATATTAATGATATTAAAACGCTAATAGCCTATAGCTTAAGCGGTTCACTGACGGATGGGAATATTAAAACATTACATATTTTCCTTTCTTCCGTTTTTCCTCCGCTGGCGTTTTCAGGGCTTTATTATGTGCCTGAATAGAATCTATAAATGCCAAAGCTCCGTGAATTACTCTGCAGATAGTTGCTTTATGATTTAAATAACTGCCTTTTAGAGCTTCACGTGGGATAAAAAGTATAGATTCGCTTCAATTCTATTTAGTGATAATTATACTACTTTTGTTTACCTACTACGGTACTTTTAAAGTACGCCGTGTAAGATTCTTTGGTATATTTAAAGATACTTAAATATATGATAATATGCGGAACAATGATGATGAAGTCATCTTGTCTATTCCTGGTAAGGAATAATGGACTACGCTTAGAAGAATAGCCGATTAAATGCTTAGACTTCAATTTTTAAAATTGGTTAACTTGTTTTATTGTTAAATATGAGTAGAAGCGATTACAGACGATTTTTGGGTGAACGAGCTCGCAGCCCGTGGACATCAACAGCATAAACCGTCACTTAACTTGAGTTCCAAGTCTTAGTCCCATAGTACAACGGCTGTCCCTCTTTAAACTGGACATAAAGCATTACTGCTTTGTGGCATAAATTGGTAAGGTCCAGTAGAAAGGTGTAGGGCGTCCCGTAAATATCCAGACCAGTAAAAATCTGTTATTGAGTAATTACCATCATCATCATGATCTTCATCAGCCTATAGCAGTTCACTGCTGGACATAGGTCTCTCCAATTCCACACCACTCAGCACGATCCTCGGCTTCTCTCATCCAGCTCTTGCCAGCCACACTGCATGGATGGTCACTCCAGCGAGCTTGAGGGTGAGTTACATTACGTTTGCTAATGTGTATTCTTCACTCAAGAATACGCTTAGTAGCCCATTGATACTTACCATATGCCCACCATCATCATTATCATCAGCCTATAGCAGTTCACTGCTGGACATAGGACTCTACAATTCAACACCTCTCAGCACGATCCTCGGCTTCTCTCATCCAGCTCTTGCCAGCCACACTGCATGGATGGTCACTCCAGCGAGCTTGAGGGTGAGTTACATTACGTTTGCTAATGTGTATTCTTCACTCAAGAATACGCTTAGTAGCCCATTGATACTTACCATATGCCCACCATCATCATTATCATCAGCCTATAGCAGTCCACTGCTGGACATAGGACTCTACAATTCAACACCCCTCAGCACGATCCTCGGCTTCTCTCATCCAGCTCTTGCCAGCCGCCCTGCATAGATCGTCACTACACCGAGCCCCTGGGGGTTGCCTACATTACGTTGGCCGATTCGCGTTCTCCACTCAAGAATACGTTCAGTAGCCCATAGATACTTACCATATATCCACTATCATCATTATCATCAGCGTATAATAGTCCACTGCTGGACATAGGCCTCTATAAATTGCACACAACTGACCACGATCCTCGGTTTCTCTCATCCAGCTCTCGCCAGCCGCCTTGCATGGATCGTCACTCCATCGAGCCTGAGAGTGTCCTGCACTACGTTTGCCAATTCGCATTCTCCACTCAAGAACACGTATAGTAGCTCACAGATACTTACCATATATCCCGGAATGTTAGCACTTCATTATTACAGAAGCTTCTTCTATTCAAACCGTCTCTATTAATGCAAAAACTATATCACCTGAATTTTAATTACGTTCACACTATTTATAATACTTTTCTGCACACATAATTCACGGCGGTTATTAGAGCATAATACCTAGGACTAACGACCGTGTAATAGCCCTGTACTCTAAATGCGGAATTCATAGTTCCTACTTTAATTCATGATATTTATATAATTTTACTAAATCGTATAAGGATTTTGTGAAAAGGAGCGAAATGTGAGCACGCAGCAAATATAGGTATGACGGCGTTAACAATATTTCTAATAAACATCACGTGCAACAGGCGTGACTCACACAAGCCGGGTGCGCCGGCCGTGTCGTTCCACTCGTGCAACAGAAGTGACTCATAAGCCAGCTGCGCCGGCTAGTATAAAAAGGCGGTGCGTGCCTTGCGAAAAACATTCGTTGGACTGCGTTTGCCTGGTGCACTTACTATATCGTTGTTACGTTGTGTGATTCAGTGACTGTTGTACGTACTGGTTAAAGTTGGACAAGTGTTAAAGTGAATTGTTAAGATAACATATTGTTGATTAAATCAGAAAATCAAAGGTGACTTCGTTTAACTTGGTGTTCAACAAAATAATGTCTACCCTCAAGCTTACATCAGAAGTGAGATCAGGACTCTACTCTCACTGGCGTGACGTGTTTGAACATGTTCGAAGTACAGCAAAAAAAAAAAACATTATGCAGATCAGAATACTAGTAGTGGTACGCCACAAGAACGTGAATGCAGCATACGTAAGTCGTGTAATAACGTCTCTGTTACCTCGATGGAAGATCTGAGCCACGAAGAAATCGTCACATCTTACGTTCTGGCTCATGTTGCCCAGTTTGACTGTCGACGTCATCACATGGCGTTTACTAACGGAAATACAACACGTAACAAGCTATTGCAAGAAATTAAGGCAAGTGCAAATCTCAAGTGAAACTTCGATCGCAATAATGGATCTGTCACGACGAGTGGGTAGTTCCGACACGAATCGTTTTTAAGCCAATGACTACTGCTAGAGTTATATGGCACTAGTACAGTAAACCAGGACATGAGACTGTGAATTGTCGCTGAAATTTTAGAATCTACTCGATTCAATACCAATAACACTACACGTTCGATGACTTCGGGCTCCAGCAAGCAAGCAAGCAAACAAGAAAGCAAGTTTCCGTGGGGAAGAAAAATTGACACATCTGAAGTCGTCGTGACCTGTAAGATAAGACGTCCGGTGCGTTCGTGTCTGGCGATGCGGCGGTGTTCGGGTTCCGCTGGCGGATGCAGGTTTTTCCGGTGAAGTGCGTGCTTGTGCGTGCTTGACAAGTGTTCGCGGTTGGCTTCCTCAGTGTGGGAGTAACATCGTGTAAGAGAGGTGGAACCCGTAAAATTGTAGTTTGCGTGGTGGCTGGTAAGATTTGTTGCGGTAAGAAGTTTGCATGGTGGTAAAATGTCTTGTGAGTCTGCACAGGTAGCCGGAGGTGAGACTTCCGCGGTCGCGGCCCACCCAGTCCGCGAGAACCGGGCAGATCGCCTCGACGGTACGGAGGCCGGCCGACGGGTCCGCCAAACGACGAGATCACGCCTCCAGCACGGACTGCCGATATTGGAGCCCCCGCGCTCCGGCTGCACTTGCGCTAGGGTGCGCCGCCTCGTAGGAGACTGTGCTGTGGCAGGTCCAACCAGAGACGTCAACGTGTGTTCCAGAGCTTCAGTGTGTTACAGATAAGTGGTTTTGGCTTCCCCTTTATGTTCCATTCAAGGTCAGAATGTAGTCTCAAAAAAAAAAAAAAACATAGTAATTTATTCAATGGTAAGCGGTTTCATGAACAAGTCACTCTTTGATCTGAAAGTAACTCGGACCAATCATGGCAAGAGCAGTTAGGGGATATTCAACTCGCCCTTAATAGTACACGTTGTCGAGTAACAGGGTTTACTCCAATAGAATAGATGTTTACCGTTCAGGGTAGTTCACTTGAAATATCTAAGTTTCAACAGAGTGATAATCCCTCTAGATTAGATCTTGATTTAGCACGGTCGAAGGCATGCGAAAAGAAAAAAAAAAAAAAAAAATGGGCACAAACAGAAGCTTGGTTTAGTCGAGGCAAAGCTAAAGTCAAACTCTTTTCCGCTGGGGGTTTTGTTTTCGTAAATTAGACCGAAAATATAAAGGTCCCTTCAACATTACTGCACCCCGAATCCTGATCACGCAGGAGCAAGTCACCGTCGTCGCCCTAGACACGTCCTTACGGATCCACCAGATCCAATAACTCTTGCATTAGATACCTTCAGCTCTAACACTAGGAGCAGGCTGAGGAACCCCGGTAACCGTACTCATCGAACTCTACAAAGAGGTCGACGTGCAACCTAACCCATGCATCAGCCCACTGAGTTTCTCGCCGGATCTTCTCAGTGGGTCACGATTCCGATCCGGTAGTAGATTCATTCGCGAAGCAATTGCTCTTGAGTTGTTAGGTCTCCTTTGGAGGCACTCGGGCAGTTGTTAGCAAATCCCACCCCTCTTGGCTGAGCCTTTGCTCGCCCACCCGTCCCGGTGAAGCGGGAAAGGCCTCCGGACCACCAGTAATCTTTCAATCATCTGCAGTTTTGGAAAACGATAGGTATAAGTTGAGACATGTAAATGGTTCTAGTGTACAAAGTTTCCCATGAAAACTTACGCGAAGTACCTCGAGGCCCGTCAGGCCTACTAGAAATTTCTGAAAATTATAGTGACGATGACGTGACGGCGTACACAGATGGGTTAAGTAATCTTGTTCATGAAACTGATCTTAATGATGACGACTCTATCACTGACAATAGAAGCGACATTTTTGTCCGCAAATAGCGATACAGCAAACATAGTCTGCGGGTAGTGATACAATGTCTGTAAGCTCAGGCACCTCAGGTGCAGGTGTTGTAAATGTATAAAACGATGGTCGGGCTCGCACTATTTCTGAAGAAATTCCGTATAAATGTTCTGGTTTAAGAGATGTTTTAACAAACGCTACCGTACACGCAGATTAAAAAAAAAAAAAAAAGAGAATTGTATGTGGCTAGAGAGATGTTAATCCGGACTAGCAAAAAAAAAAAAAAAAGAGAAAAAAAAAAAAAGAAATTGTAAGTCATTGAAGGGTGTATCCGGTCCAATGACTTGGCTAAAGGGATGTTAATCCGGACTAGCAAAAAAAAAAAAAAAGAGAAAAAAAAAATGTAGGTCGTTGAAGGGTGTATCCGGTCCAACGACTTGGCTAAAGGGATGTTGATCCGGACTAGCAAAGAATAAAAAAAAAAAAAAAAAAAGAAAAAAAAAAAAAAAAGAAAAAAAAAGTGTGAAGTCATTGAAGGGTCTGTCCGGTCCAATGGCTTGGCTATAGGGATTTTCATCCGGACTAGCCACAACAATTAGCTACAGGGATTGCGATCCGGTCTAGCATTATCCGGTCCAGTTCGAAAAACTGAAGGGATAACAATTCCGATTTAAGTTAAAAGGGACATACTTACATACCTGAAGAGATTTAAATGAACTGGCCCAGGTATGTAAGCAGTCAGTATTTATAGCCAGTATAGGATTTTCTGAAGAATTATGCGAACCGAACCGTATTAGATTGTTAATATCATAGACCACGTTTTAAGTTGCATCCGTTAATGTCAGGATGAACGAATACGCTTATTGTCTACAGAACAACCATAAAAAGGCGCACGAGGACGAGCGCATGTCAGTATGGCCGTGACGGCGTTAACAATATTTCTAATAAACATCACGTGCAACAGGCGTGACTCACACAAGCCGGGTGCGCCGGCCGTGTCGTTCCACTCGTGCAACAGAAGTGACTCATAAGCCAGCTGCGCCGGCTAGTATAAAAAGGCGGTGCGTGCCTTGCGAAAAACATTCGTTGGACTGCGTTTGCCTGGTGCACTTACTATATCGTTGTTACGTTGTGTGATTCAGTGACTGTTGTACGTACTGGTTAAAGTTGGACAAGTGTTAAAGTGAATTGTTAAGATAACATATTGTTGATTAAATCAGAAATCAAAGGTGACTTCGTTTAACTTGGTGTTCAACAAAATAATGTCTACCCTCAAGCTTACAGGTATAATTTCATTTAAGCCATATAATATTGGAAAATTGATATTTCATCATAAATGTGTAAGATTGCCATATTCCATTATGAAATTTTTGAGATTGAAATTGGAATTGAAACCCTGTATCACATTTCTACTTACATCGAAAGTGATCTATGATCAAAATAATGATATAATTGATTTAGAGACTATTTGATTGAATAAATTCGTATTCATTCTATTCACTATTCCGACTATTTCATTTTAAATAGTACATACGATTTTTCCTTTGGTACTTTTCATCTTTTTAATGTGAACAACATTATGTTAATATAGAATATCTAGAAAGTGATGGTTTCTTAGCTCTAAATAGATTTTTTATTAGAATTAATAGACAAACCATCTAACAAAGCATTTATTTATTTATTTATTTATTTATTTATTACACTTCATGTAAAATTTACATTGGCGGACTTAATGCCTAAGGCATTCTCTACCAGTCAACCAAAGGTAGTGCAGAGTAAATAGTGGTAGGTGCAATGAAATTTATATTAGGTAACGAATACATACAAAAAAAGTATATCTACATATATACAAAATCACATATACATATACATACATACATACATACATATATACACACATACATACATATAATAGTTTATACAGTATTAAAAGGAATATATTAATAAATTTCCTTAACAAATAACTTCATCAAGTTCATGACGATTCCGCTAACTTTTCCAACAGCATTAACTTTTCCATTTATCATAGACACTATATCGTACGTGCCTCATAATAGCATTTATGCCAGTTTTACTCCACAAATTATGATTGAAAAGCTATTCTATGAATATAGCCCTAAGTGTTACGTATGAATACCCTCTCGAGCCGGCGCTAGTGTGGAAAAATGGAGTGCCACGGAGGTTTTCCTTCAGGAATTTTTCATGCATTTTCTGAAAGCATATCTTGAGGGCTTTTTGTAGCCGTTGGGAAGTTTCCTACCATTTGAATGGAGTCCGTGGTCGTGGTTTATTGTTAATTGAACAGATTTTTTTCTATTTGGTTTTACATTTTTAATCTTTAGTTTAGTGAGTAAAATATTTAAAATGGAATATCGATTGAACTTGCAGAAAATGTTTATAAATTTTTTTTACTAGTACTAAGAATTGATTTTTTCTTGTAAAAATTAAATTTATTAATTTTGAGATTAACCGATTTCAAATGCTTCTAATGTTAGCTTAGGTGAAGGGTTTTCTATGATAGGTATTAATGAGTTAGAAAATATATTTTGTAATAAATGTTAAATAGTATCATTTTAAAAGGTCCTACAAATCAGAGTGACACATTAATCATTGCAGGAAACATATTTTCATAATCAAATAGTAAATCTTAAAACAGTTTCAAGGAATAACATGAATTACGTACATTCCATTACTCAATACAGAGACCGAACTAAAATCAATTTGTCTGTACGTAACCACGCAAAACCATTACAAAATACCAATGATAAAACAGCGGTGAGCAATCGAAGACAAATCATGATTATCACTTTGTATATAAACAACCGAACTGGACTAATACATAATCAACATAAACAGAATTTATCACATAAACGTTGTAAGTTTACGTTTTCATAGTCGAAACTATTTCTTCTGAATTGCTTCGCATAGAGATTTTCAGTAGTGCGACAAACGAAAAATTAATTATATCAATTCTGTGTAGAAATTTCGAATTAAGTTGAATGTATTCTTTATCTCTACATATAAAAATGAATTGCTGTTCGTTTGTCTCGCTAAAACTCGAGAACGGCTGGACCGATTTGACTAATTTTGGTCTTGAATTATTCTTGGAAGTCCAGGGAAGGTTTAAAAGGTGAGAAAATATAAAAAAGCTCGGAATTATATAAAAACAAACAATTTTATTTTTCCTTTGATGTGTCCCCTTGATGTGTCTTTTATTTATCGATTGAGGCACTACGAAGTCTGCCGGGTCAACTAGTCGTTAATATAATTTTCATTGACAGTGGTAAATAAGCGAGAAATTTATGTTTTGATATTTCCTTTATTTCCCTTTAACTCCGAAAGATAAAAATTAAAAAGGAATATATTATAAGAACATAGCATTGGACAATGTGTTAGATTGATTTCTGAAATTAAAGGGAAGATATTCGATCGAGCTGTTTCAACCAGGGTGTGAATGATGTGTCGCCTACTGACTTTCTCACCGGGTCTTCTCAGTGGGTCGCGATATCAGTCCGTTGGTAGATTCTGCGAAGCACCGCTGTTGCTACGGCTAGTGTTAACAAATTCTTTCAGGTTGAACCTGAGAGATCACTTTTTTTTTATTGCTTAGGTGGGTGGACGAGCTCACAACCCACATGGTGTTAAGTGGTTACTGGAGCCCATAGACATCTACGACGTAAATGCGCCACCCACCTTGAGATGTAAGTTCTAATGTCTCATTATAGTTACGACAGTTGCCCCACCCTTCAAACCGAAACGCATTATTGTTTCACGGCAGAAATAGGCAGGGTGGTGGTGCTTACCCGTACGGACTCATAAGAGGTCCTACCACCAGTAAACTACTTATCTGGGCGTACCCTTTAGGCTATCAGCGAATGGTTAGGAAAAAAAAATGATACTGTTAGAAAAATTTTGTTTCATGCGAGAGTTCTTTTTACAAGTTTTTACAAGTTTTCATCCGCTTACCAAAAAATACTTCTGCAAATTCAAAACCGTTTTGAAGAATGCAATTACTTACCTAATATTAAGGTTCAATTTCGCGTTCATTATTTACGTTATACATATTACTTCCAAACTGTCGGATACTTTACAATTTTCGTCTTGACGGACAACTAAGGTGTTATTCAACGCCATTTAAAAATTGTGCTAACTACCGTCTAATTTCTATTAATCTATACTATAATAATATTATAAAGAGGAAATATTTGTTTGTTTGTTTGTTTCGAATAGGCTCCGAAACTACTGGACCGATTTGAAAAATTCTTTTTCCATTAGAAGCCGACATTGTCCCTGATGAACATAGGCTACTTTTTTAAAAAAAAAAATTTTCTGTTTCATGTGTGTTTTAATGTTTCCGAAGCGAAGCGAGGGCCGGTCGCTAGTAATATATATATAAATGAATTGCTGTTCGTTAGTCTCGCTAAAACTCGAGAACGGCTGGACGGATTTGGCTAATTTTGATCTTGAATTATTTGTGGAAGTCCAGAGAAAGTTTAAAAGATAGATAAATATAAAAATGCTCGGAATTAAATAAAAATAACAATTTTGTTTTTCCTTTGATGTGCCCTCCGTCGGACGGATTCCTTTTGTTTGTTTTAAGTTTATTTTATACAAAAGCTTAGGTCTTTTATTTATCGACTAAGGCACTACGAAGTCTGCCGGGTCAGCTAGTTTCTATTAAAATAATAAACGTGAAATTATAATTTAACATTACTTTTAATTATGTCGTGAACCAACCAACCAAACCAACGTCATTTATACAAATGTTTGTTCCCTTACTGTTCCATTGCCTATTCGTCTGTCCCCAAGCACTGGGTTGGCAAGGCGTTAAGATATCGGTATCTGCGACGCTAATGCAGTACTAAGTCATGTGTACAAGCCGTTACATTGCACAATGTCCCCACTGAGTTACTGCTTTTATACTATCTGACCGCGGTCTCCTTCTGCCTTGGATATGTGCTTCGAAAGATTACAAGCTGAGGTTTCATATCGTATTTTTTTTTGGATCTCATGATACTCCTTACTTCTTCTTGCTACGGTTTCCTTAATACTGAGGGTCGTGACCACCTCCTCGCAACAAGAGTTTATTCCGGATCATTCTATGCCATTTGCCTCGATCTGCCGCCGAGTGCAGAGCATCGTGAATTGTGGTGTGGAGGTTAGTGCGGATCTAGTCAGTCCTTACTCGTTACTAAAGTGCTTAAAATATGCGATAAGTGCTTACTAGAGCCCATAGAGATTATAATGTGAACAGGCTCAATTGGTTAACAGCTGTATAGCTTCACGGTATAACATCCTACACATGTTACATTATCCGATTCGCAATATCCTATTCCACGCATTTCATTTGTTTTAGGTCTTTCTAATTTGATGAAGACAGCGACTCCTATTTGTCAGTAGACAGTTGTATGCGGCCTACCATATTTCCACAACACGTCCGGTAACTTCCTTTATTACTTCCCAAATTTCCAGCCGATAATTGGTGATATTGAGGAGGGCTGGGGACGTGTCTATATCATATAATAATAATATTATGTATTTTTACGGTAGGACAGCCGTGGTACTAATGTATCTGAGTTTTGAAATCTATGTATATATATGTATATGTATCAAGGCGTCCGCTATGTCCAGTGGTATTGGCGATGCGTTTTTTTTGCCCATCTTAAAAATGTTCACACATAGCATGGGATTAGTGAAAGAATTAAAAAAATATATTTCATTTATTATTTTCCGTAATTACTCAGTATGGGACTTTAAAATGAAAACTAATGAGTTTCGATTTAAAATGAAATTCGTGAATTTTGAAAATATAATTTTATATTACAGTCACATTACCAATAAGCCATCATAATAGTCCAAATACATATAACAACTATTGATCACTAGGAAGATAAAACGTACAGTTAATTATTAATACAAAAACACGGAATGCTAGATTAAGCCATCAGAATAGTTTTCATGAAGGTATGTATTAAGTCAACGTTGTTCTAATACATTGAACTGACATAAGACATACGGTCTCGCCGTAAAGGGCAGACAGATCGTTGACAAATTTATGCTGTAGATAATCTTATCGGATCGAGTTGGCACCGCTTTATTGCTACAATACTCGGTCCAGAGGTTATTGATGTCGATACATGTTCAATAAGTGTCTGTTTTTTAATCTTTACTCGGTTGACAATAACTTTTTTATTTATTTTTTCGAACGCAAGTATTGTTTTGACAGATGCTCAATCGTATGAAGTTACAATTTAATATTTAAAAAAAATCACACTAGTTATTTAGCTTGTATGAATATAATAATATGTAAATCTATATATTAATAGGTGAAGCAAAAACTTTGTATCCCTTTTTACGAAAATTGCGCGGACGGAGGAGTATGAAATTTTCCACACTTATAGAGAATATAGAGAAGAAGTGCACAATGCTAATATTTTTTTAAAAATAATTCATAAAAGATACATTAAATCAATAAAGAAAACATTACACACACTACATACCATGTATTTGACGAACACACGCATGCATACTATTTATTGTCGAACTTTTGTTCTTGACGTCTGTTGTCAAATTGAGATTAAATATTGTTTGTCTTTGTTAATATTTTTTATAGTGTAGTCTTGGCAAAATTTGTGATTATAGAAGTATAAAATACAATCATAATAGTGTAAAAACTTACAATTCCAATTATAGTCGAATTTCGACTACTGCGGGACCTCTAGTCATCATTAATCAATGCAGCTATCTTTCAATCTTGAAGTTTTATCTTGAAGGCTTATTTTCTTTAAATTTTTCAATATGTAAAATTGTATAACGATTTTTTTTTGTTGCTATGATGAGCTTCACTCAATGCCTTTACAATGTTAAACAGTTATCGAATCTCATAGCTAAAAAGGCGTGGTCACGATTTATAAGGTAATGAAAGCTTAATTTGTATTGTCAAATGTTTCAACTTCCTCGCCGAAGTGATTGCCTAATCACACAGAACCAACTACCACAGGACTCTATCCTCTATAGTTGGCTAAATTACATAAAATCTAACAAACATTCAATTACCATATACAGTAACTATACTAAGATCTTAGAACTTATATCTCAAGGTGGGTGGCGCATTTACGTTGTAGATGTCCATGGGTACCAGTAACCACTTTACACCAGGTGGGCTGTGAGCTCGTCCACCCATCTAAGCAATAAAAAAAAAAAAATTGTCCCTATTTAATTAAATTTTTTTGACTAACGGTTTGCGTCATTACTTTTACAGAGCTCAGTAAGTGCCCTTGTCCTTAAATTTCCTATTATTTCTGTTGTTAACATTTCAATTTTGTTAATAAATTAAAAGAAAAGTCTTTTGTGTTTGTTTCACAGTTTACTTTCACAAATGCCAGGGCTAATGTTTAGAAAAATCCGTGTAGTTAATATTGGCCATTCACATTTTATCGTTAATGAATTCTGTAACATAATTATCCTTCATCGCGAAAGACTATCGTGAAGGTAAGACAGTGTACAATATAAATACATTTCCTACAGGCCTCATTTTCCCACAGACACAGCCCACTGAGTTTCTCGCTGGATCTTCTCAGTGGGTCGCGTTTCCGATCCGGTGGTAGATTCTGCGTAGCACTGCTCTTGCTAGGGTCAGTGTTAGCAACTCTCCGGTTTGAGCCCCGCGAGCTCATCTACTAGCCACGGTTACGCTGGAATAGCCGCTCCAGGCTAACAGTTTAGGAAGGAAAAAAAAAGCCTCATCTTGTTATGGACAAATACTTTGTTATACTAACAAAGGATCCCTAAATTTAAAACATCTGGTGTAGGTCTTTATTGCAACATCGAATTCCGAAGCATAGATTTAGCAATCGTCTCACGTGAACGTGTGTTGTAGGACAGAAACATCGCTAAATAAAACAGAATATCGTATACAACGTTTAATCTTATTTCGTTACAAGTAACGCTGAACGTAAAGTATGGGTCATGTTGATGAGAGGTAGCGGCATGAAATAAATAATAGTTTAAAAAAAACTAAAAGAAAACGCTTTTATAGAAAATCCAACTAGAAAATAGAAAATAAATTGTAATAAATTTGAATTAAAAATAGTGTAAGAAAAAATTATTATATTGTAAAAAAGCGTGCTTTTCAGGATATTATCAAAATAACCTTTCTACCCATATCTGTTCATGAAATATTTATAATTACTGATACCATGGACCGCTTTTTTTACAATGCAATCATTTTTTTTTACACTATTTTTAATTCAAATTTATTTTCTATTTTTTAGTTGGATCTTCTATAAAAGCGTATTTTTTTAGTTTTTAAACTATTATTTATTTTTCAATTTTACTTGAATTTCAATTTTTTCATATTTTTTTAAAATATTGAGTTGTCATCGGTCTTAAATAAGTATGCCCATTAGTATTTCGAGTTAATCCGACGTTTTAAAGGGGTCAAAATCATGTTAAAAAATTCCGTCACATACATACTAACATACATACGTCTGAAGCTAATAAAAGCGTATTAAAAAAGAAGGAATTTGAGAGTTTTTTTTTATTTATTTTTTATTGCTTAGATGTGTGGACGAGCTCACAGCCCACCTGGTGTTAAGTGGTTACTGGAGCCCATAGACATCTACAGCGTAAATGCGCCACACACCTTGAGATATAAGTTCTAAGATCTCAGTACAGTTACAACGGCTGCCCCACCCTTCAAACCGAAACGCATTATTGCTTCACGGCAGAAATAGGCGGGGCGGTGAAATGAAGTGAAATTTTAGCAATATATCGTATACATTTTCCATGACTTTGCTATGATTAGATCGTTACGCAGTTACAAATTTTCAAAATTCTATACTTAACGTAGTGTTTACGAGCAAATTTCACAGTAAAGAAGACGCACACTTTGGTTCGAAAGGTTTTTAACGCAATCAAGATATTGAGCGAGTATACATGTAGCTGTGAGCTAACTGATCTACTTATGTAATTTATTAAAAGATAATAAAAAAATACAATAACGATAAAATACGGACACGATCTCATTAAAAAAAATGATGAAAGAAAATTGTATTTTTTTTTCCATCAGGTACGAGAAAAACCTTTCCGCTTTCACTCTATCTCGCTTCCGCTCGTCACCATGATCACAACGATCGGACACATTGTGACGACATCGGACATTAAATCAGTAACCCGATACGGTAGTGTCTGTACGTGTCCAGTACGAACACTAACCTTATACCTATACTAGCGATTCAGCGTACTTATTTTGTATGGAGAAGTTAGGTAAAGCTTTATTCACTGATATCAGGTCCGTGAATATTCCAGATTATATTCGAAAGCTAAAATCAGTGTCGTATGTGTATCATATGTCATCCTGTTTATTTGTTCAAGCACGTGTTGTTCTTAGAGTGAGACAGCAGCTTCTTTAATCGACCTCATGTCTCAATGATGGTGATATTCACGTCTTGGCATTCGTGGGTTTTTTGTTTACGCCCAAAAGATAGACGACTTGTCTTGAGATTCAATAACTTATGAGCAAATATTTCTGTTTAATGCTGTAACTGATCAGAATCTATATCATAGCATGAAGAATGCCTCTCATCTCACGAGTTTATTTTGGATGGAATGATAACTGGCAACCCGAAGGTCTTTCCAGCTACGCTGAGACCCCTGAGAAGTTCAATGAGTAACTTAGCCGACTTCCCACCTCGAAAGATGTAATAAAAATTCATTTATTCACCAGCTTACACTTTATACATACTTCATAAATAAGTCTGCCGTGCGACAGAGTTGGGCACAATAATTACAAGTAATTGAGTTTTTTCTTTGAATACAATACGGTTAGACGGATTCTCAAGTATCGATATACAGGTGGTAGGACCTCTTGTGAGTCCGCGGGGGTGGGTACCACCACCCTACCTATTTCTGCCGTGAAGCAGTATACGTTTCGGTTTGAAGGGTGGGGCAGCCGTTGTAACTATACTTGAGACCTTAGAACTTATATCTCAAGGTGGGTGGCGCATCTACGTTGTGGATGTCTATGGGCTCCCGTAACCACTTAACACCAGGTGGGCTGTGAGTTCGTCCACCCATCTAAGCAATAAAAAAAATACAGATATATTGACTACACTTTATTAAGTATAAATTAAAACATTAAATGATTTAATACAAAATAATTTACTTTACGATTCCCTACAAGATTCGTTCTAGCGCATAAAACATTGTAATTGCGATGGTAATGAAATATGAAAGCGACACATCTTCCCACTCAAATACAATGGGATTCCAGTACTTAAAGCGCTTTAGGACTCAAATTACAGCTGAATTGTGTTGACGCGATGTTGTGCTGAATGTTTACGATAATAGCTGAACGGTATGTTTTCTTACGTGAAAAGTAACTGCATTATAAATAAATATATAAGTGGGATATCGGTACTTTTTGGTTAATTCACACTGGCACACTAGTTTTAAAAGAAGAAAATATAAATGACAGCTAAAAAATTGACATGACGATGTCACGAATAGTATTTTTTTGAAAGAATAAAAGATTTAGTTGTTAAACTAAATATCCACTAGATTTCGCCATACCATCCCACATATATATTAGCAATCAAGATTATTCGTTGTTGTACATAAATTATATTATGTATATGTGATTATTTGTCGTAGATAGTACTGATTGAATACAAACTAAAGTCTTGATTATTTCAAAGTTGCGTCTATTCTAATATGCCTAAAGGCATAGTCCAGACCTTTTTTTTGTCTCCTACCTAAGCTGATAGCCTTGAGAGGCTATTTCAGCGTAACCTTAACTAGTAGGTGAGCTCAGGGGGCTCAAACCTGACGACGTTGCCAACACGAACCCTAGCAAGAGCCGTGTTTCGCAGAATCTACCACCGGATCGGAAACGCGACCCACTGAGAAGATCCGGCGAGAAACTAGTGGGCTGAGTCTGTGGGTTAATTTACTCGTCGAGCCCTTCGTCGCAAGAGACGGGCTCGACGAGAACGATGACCGGAGTCCAGACCGGTTAACCGTCTTCGATCGAGGAGTTCTGCTTAGCCTTCGGATATTGTGTGAATCGCAGGCTTTTTTCGGAAAATACCTGCAGCACAAGACACCAGGGAGAAGTTTCAATTGCATTGGATACGGCTGCCCGGATATTCAAATTGCATATGATTGCTACGTAACAAAAAGCAAATACCGTGTAACTTTATAGGTGGTAATGTCACCAATCAAATCACGGGGAAAAACCTCTCGACTCCCCTGTTTTGGTATTTGCAGCCCTGGTTTTGTCCATAACAACTGCACTAATATAAGTTGTTATTTACACCGGGGTCCGGGGTAGGGCGCCGGCTGTGAGCGCCAGGAGTTTTTAGTGAGGTTCAACTTTCACATACCCCAGATTACGCGCGCGTGGGGATCCGGCGATTTTCTCCCGTGGAAAAAAAAAGGAAAATAAAGTTAGACCTTACAATGCTGCATAAAAGTAAGCACAGAAGATATCGCCTTACGCCTAACGAATAAGACATATTTGAAAGAAGATGATGTCAAATTATTTTCATTATATTTTTGGAATCCGAAATCTCTGATCCAATCTCTCTTTATCTTTTCAGGATTTCTGTAAATAAATAACCTATATAAGACCGTCTATTGTACAAATATATATGCTTGTTGACTTTTTTTGTGTTAATTGTGTTCTGGTGTGCAATAAAATATATGCTCTCTCTCTTCCAAAAACATATCCAGAAAACAGGCTCCTTAAATACAACCAGAAACGTTATTTTACACACAAACTTTGAGCACCTAAATGTTAACACTTACACATTACTTGGGTAATGAGGCTACACGCCCGTACATTGACCAAATGATACCATCACTTCTAACTATTATCGCCGAAACTATCGTGTAGGCAAATGAAATGATCTTGATACTTTTGGATTTTTCTACTATTTTGTTTGCATAGATGGGTGGACGAGCTCACAGCCCACCTGGTTAAGTGGTCACCGGAGCCCATAGACATCTACAACGTAAATGCCGCCACCCACCTTGCGATTTGAGTTCTAAGGTCTCAGTAAAGTTATAGCGACTGCCTCACCTTTCAAACCGAAACGCATTACTACTTTACGGTAAAAATGAGCAGGGTGGTGTTACCTACCCGTGCGTATACACAAGAGGTCCTACCAGTAAAATGGTTTTCGTATATGAGGAGATAACTTAAAGACCCGATTTCAGAGCTTATTGACCGGTAATCCCCAATTTTACCATATTTAGGTCAATCTCTACTGAATTGGCCTAACAGCTGTACTCTTCATATCCATATTGGAATGCCTTCAACAATTTGATTCTGCAAAACTCTTTTTCATCAAAGTGAGTAAATGAAAAAAAGTGACTAAATCTTAGAAAAGAGACTGAAACGATTACATACATTTTTGGGCTCGAAAGTAACATGATGAATCTAGTATGAATTAATATATTCAGATTTATCAGTACCTTGCTGAAAATTCTAAAAGTTTTCTCAATCTGAGAGCAGAGTTAATAAAGATTTAGTAAAAGTTAAGTTATACTACAATCTCTATAAAAGAGCTAAATAATAACTTATTTAAACATAGTTAAATGATTAGTATATCCACTGGATAATCTTTTAAATGTCATATTGTAAATGAATATCAATGATATAATAATTATCAGGTATGGATTTACCAAAAAGGCGTAGAGTAAAGTAAAACACAACGTATTGTATACCTACCTAATTCCCAGTAAAAGGATTGAGGTGATTTTTTATATTATTATATAAAAAAATATGACCAATTTTTTAGACTACATTCCAACTTATTACATTTGTAGCCCACGATTTTCCGTCTCCTTTGTGAAAAGTATCATCACTAAACAATCGTTGTACAACACCCGCTAGTTGTATCACGGTGTTGTCACAGCACACATTATGTGTGAGATATTGTTGCATTGTAGCGGAACGACCGATTTTGCGACACGGCCGCGAAATTATTGCGCTCGAATTAGGCCGATATGGTTACGCGCCCACACTGTTTTTAATCTATGCTCAGTGTGTACATTGTTTAGAATGTGTTCGCAAATAAGTTTATTCCGTTTTGGTCCCAGCCAATATTTTACGTAAGCTAACCGAGATTAGTTTTGAATTTAACCACGATAGTTGGGTAACATTGGGACGTAGGTAGTCAACGAATTTATGCACGTGAGAAAATTAGTTTTTTTTGGTGCGAAAGCGAGGAATGAACTTGTGTGATTTGTTTTATTTTGTCTATTTAGTGTTTCTTCAGGTTTAAATGTGTAATAACGGTGATTTATTAACTGTTTAATATCTATGAAAGTGCACAAATGTGGAAAAATGAAACAAAGCCGCTGGACGTAACTTCTTGGATCCTCCAAAAAGTTCACTGAAAAAATCTCAGTAAATGACCACCGTTTTACTGAGATTATATTTCATCCCATATCATCTCATCTCATTTCATTTCGTTTCATTACATTTCACTCCATATTATCATTTTTCATAAAAATAAGAATATAAATTAAAATAAGACATGACCTAAAGGTCTTAATTACCAGGTCATAAAATCCCTTAAAAAAAGTGAGAAAATTATTAAGGCAAGCCTTAATAATTGGCAGTTGTGTTTTCTAATTCGAAACGGATTTAAATCGTATGTAAGTGGGAGTGAAACACAAATTAGCGATCCACCCCGTCACATATCATGGTTCGTGATCGTTGCTAATTGCCGACGGTCCGAGAATGGGCGCGGTCACGACGCTACATCGCACACATTAATCATAGACGTATTGATAAACAATTGCCCTACCTTAAATGAGGGGTCATCGGCGAACGTATAGCGTGGAACGTTCACATTTGTATCGAAAAAATTCATAGGGACCATTTTTAAAAACAACCTTTTAATGATGACGTTTCATAAATCATCTATCATCGATGCGTCTCTGCTGCCAAGTATTGAAGAGCTATTTGGTCAGACCCTAACACTGAGTATTGTTACCTTATTATGAGATATCTTAAAGATACCGATAATAATATAATGCGTATACAAAGTTTCATGTCTGTGCTGTTGACCGTTGAGGAGTTTCTTTATCTGGAAATAATTGAAGACAGGCGGTTCAAATCATATTTACTACAAAAGCATTGACATCGCCGAAGATTTCGACGTGAACATTAAGCTCATAGCATCCCATGAATTTTCCTCCGGATTTTCTTAGCGGTTCGCGATTCCGACCTGGTTGGTGGTCGAGGCATTCCCAAAGCAGTTGGTCCTGGGCTGTTACGCCTCCCCTGAGGGCTTTTGGTTGGTTGTTAGCAAACCTTCTTCTCCTGGCTGAGTTCTGGAATTCGACCATATCTCCTGGCTAAGTGGCGACGTCCCAAAATTTTTGAACCTCGATTAAAGAAGCACATATCGCTCCGAGAAACTTGTTGATTCCAAACAATTATTTTATGTGGAGAAAATTGATTTACGGTAATGCATGTGTGGCTGAACGCACTGTTCTCGGCAATAGAGATTAATTTTGGGCGGCAGATGGAAAGCCATCGTTGCCTTTTCTATGAGATCACAACCTTATGCTTTAATGTTGGTATTCACGTCTTGAAATCGGACCCTGGAAACTGAAAACCCATTACTGGTACTAAGTCAATCTTCTCTTTATTTACCAAGATTTTTTGTATACTATATAAATTAATTAAGTATGAAAATGAATCTTTTACTTTTTTCAGCTCTGTTTCTTATATTTGTAAAAAATCTTCACAGTAAAATAATGTCTTGCGACAAAATATTATTTTCAATGCAATGTAACTGCACCATTATAATTACGGAATCTAACAATGTAATGAAAAGTTTCAAACCTTAATTCAATCACATAGAGGGGAAATTTGTGTGACAAAATTTGCATCGATTACTTCGTTTCGCAATCAAATTTCTATTGCTATTTTTCTTATGACACGTGATACGATTTTCGTCTTTATTCTTGTTGAGTTAAGATAGCTATTAGTTTATATTAATGTTCTGATGAAACCGGGCATGTTGTCGGCGTCTCTTTGTCGTTAGCCGACAAAGGGGGCACATGGGAACGTGCGCGTGCGCATTCTTCCTGAGAGCACAGTAATGTATGGTTGCTTTGTTATTGATCGATTTTAGATAGATCGATTTAGTAAATCACACACGAGTATAATTTGTGTTCCAATAATGTATAGGGTGTAAGGAACCTCTTTTGTTTCGAGAGTAGGTACGAAATTACCGAAATTAAATTTTGACACTTTAACTGCTACGACCGGTTATTCTTTTGTTTTGAATCTGAATCTATTATGAGTGTTTGAATGAAACGATAGAAAGCAATAAAACTACATCATAGACCAGACAGACTAGAATTTATTATATTAGTAATTTTTTGTTAAAAAGTGTTGTGTCCAGTTTAAATTTTCGGCCCATTTTGAATCAACTGCTCTCTTATCGACAGGTCAGTGCGTCTCGTTATTTGGTCAAACTAATCGCTACTAGGGAATCGGCCACGAGGTCGTTTGCTGTTTACTTTGCTCATGGCAACAGTTTGTTGAAATTGTCAGGTTTCCGACGAGATACAAGCCAAGCTCAATACTAGAAACAAGTCCAATGTTTGTGGGAATTTGTGAATTCCTTTTGAGATGAAAACTCACAAATCCGGATGGAAAGTACTTAACCAATATTAGGGACTAAGATTTTAAATTTGCAAAGTTTCGAAAAAGTTTTGTCCTAGAAAATATTACAAAACAGACATTTTTAAGCTGAAACGGAAAGTCACTGAGTTTCTCGCCGGATCTTCTCAGTGAGTCGCGATTCCGAATCTGGGGCTAGTGTTAGCAAATTCTCTCAGGTTGAGACAGTGAGCTCACTTATCTTGCCGCGCGTAATTGGAGTAGCCTAAGAGGCTACCAGCGAATAGGTAGGGATTTTCTTGAATGAAAAGTACCTAGTAGGTACACAAATAAAACTTTTGTGGTCAATATATCTGTGTGCCTGTCCATTAAGACAGTTTTCCTTATCATCTTCTAAAGATGAAAATCAATACCAAATACTAAGTTAATGCAGAAATAAGTTTAGGATACATATTTCTAGCTTGTCAGTAGGCGCAATTATAACACTGCCACTTAATTTAAGAGACTTTATTTAAAATTTAAATCGCAATTTCTCAATGGTTGAGAAAAAAAAACTTATTACCAATTTTACTTTACATGTTACATTTCACTTAAAAAAGAAACTTCTGTTCGTGCGACTTAGTTGATAAAGGTAACATAGTCTATACAGCGAAATCTTATAATAAAAATAAAATTCATTTAAGCATAGGTTTATTGTATACACGCAACTTTGGACAAAGAGACTTAGCTTGCACATTGTATCCTTGTGGTGCAATTTTGACTCGCACTTGTCAGATTTCCTTAGATAATAACTACTAAATAGATCTCATTAAAACGATTAACAAGTAAAAATACCGTTCAACTTCGCAACACGCCCACATTGATCTCCGGAACATAATTTCTGCATTCAATTCTCGTTATCTTAACTAAATTTAATTGATTCGGCAACAAAACTGTATTGTGTAGACCACAAAGGAGATAGTTGAGCATTGTAAAGCGAATACTTATGAGGAGTCCCAGAGAGCTCTGTGTGAAAATGATAGGGGACATAGAACGTTATTGTTTTATCGTCGATTAATTTGGAGATAAATTAATAGAATTGTGTTATGGCTTTAAATGGTACAGCCAATCTGTAGAGATAATTATCCAGAATTTTAGAGGAATAACCACATTTTGTGGATCAATCTATGATTTTTAAGAATTCATGCCAGGTCTCATTCGAAAGGTTTATCGAAATTAGCGATAGAAGATACTTATCAAATGCTAAGCAGACGAATACAGCATGTTTGGGTGGTTTTGATGCATTATGGGAGATAGGTGAAACGTTGATTTCAACACCGATTGGCAGCGATTCAGAAACTGCTTAGTATCTTCTCCTTCTAAATACTGCAATTTTTCAAGGCGAAAGCCTTTGACCAATTGTGTTAATTGGTAACATACGGCAAGGAGACGTGGTTGCTAAAAATGGACCTTATCAGAAGACTCAAGGTTTCCCAAAGAGAAATAAAGAGGGTTACATTCGAGGTTTCCCTGTGAGATCGAATAAGGAATTAGGAGATTTGCAGGAGAATTATGCTAACCGATATAGCCCAAAAAATTGCGAATTTGAAGTGGCAGTGGCCAAGGAACATTGCTCGTACAGTAGATAACCGCAGGGCTAAAAAGTAAAAATCTTATTCTAAATCGTTTCAATAAAAAGAGTTATCTATATATTACGTGAAGCAAAAACTTTGTATCCCTTTTTACGAAAATTGCGCGGATGGAGGAGTATGAAATTTTCCACACTTATAGAGAATATAGAGAAGAAGTGCACAATGCTAATATTTTTATAAAATAATGCATAAAATATACATTAAATCCATAAAGAAAACATTACACACACTACAAACCATGTATTTGACGCACACACGCATGCATACTATTTATTGTCAAACTTTTGTTCTTGATGTCTGTGGTCAAATTGAGAATGGATGAAATATTGTTTGTCTTTATTAATATTTTTTTATAGTGTAGCCTTGGCGAAGTTTGTGAGTATAGAAGTATAAAATACAATCATAATAGTGTACAAACTTATTATACAATTCCAATTAATATAGTCGAATTTCGACTACTGCGGGACCTCTAGTATAAGTAAAATAACATTTACATTCGTGAACAAAGCTCAGATTTCTCAAATGAATTAGGCTGTATCCAATTCCGAAAAAAGAAACACGATAAATACTCTAAATTTGAAAACATCTAAACGTTATTTCAGTTTTGAGGTTTCGATTTGTATATACTTCAAAATCGGTACAAGCAAAACAAAATTGCGAAATACGAGATTCGGACATAATCAGTTACGTAGTATGGCCGGGCGGACCCCACATGCGGCGGTATTCCGCGAGTCATTCCCAAATGAGCCGATTCTATTAACGATTTATCTATAGATATAATCGAGAGACAGCGCGTTCGAAGCCGATGTATGGGAAACAATATGGTATAAACAACGTGGACCGTGTTTCATCGGAGTGAGGACGCCTAATAAATAGATTTTCATTTAGGCTGAAACTTTTCTGAACGAAAAATTGTAATACGGTTTTTAACATAAGCAAATGTAGCTATGTATGTATGAACAGAATATGCGTGATGAAGTAATGTACAATGAGTGACGTAGGTACTTTAACTATTGTTTTCCAGATCAATGAAGAAGGAAGCTCGTTTGGTATATTTTTTTTATTGCCCTTGTAGGCAGACTTGCGTACGGCTCACCTGATGGTGAGTGGTTACCGTCGCCCATGAACTTCAGCAATGCCAGGGGCAGAGCCAAGGCGCTACCTACTGAAGTCTATGCCTAGTTAATGTCATAGACAGAAGTAATGCTAAGCAGTTAGATCGCTGACTATAGCACTAACTAAAACTGTTTAGTGTTATGCTGCAATGGGAGGAAAAGATGCGGATTGGGTTAAGCGTTTTGCCACATTCTTTCACAATCATAACCTTTACCGGGTTCTGTATCTAGGGTGTTTCTGACGAGGGTTCTTTAGCTTCTAAAAGGCTTACTAGTTATTTCGACCTAAACAATTGGGGGCGTATTTTTGAATATTATCATATATCAAATATGTTCGCCGTTAAGTGGCATTACGTGTGTGCCTTTCGTGTGGAAAGCCAGACTGGTCGACCCGTCCGACTGCCTATTAAAAGAATAACACTTATATTATATCATTACAATTACAGTCAGTCAAGATAGTTACGATTATATTAATTACAATTCTTGACATACCGTTTGTTAATCTGCTAAAATAACTAAAAAAAGGCATGAATATCTAATCATTTAAAATATATAAAAAATACATACAAAGGTTCACGAGTGACTTCCACTGTTAGGAAATAACATCGTGTAATTAAACACAAACCCGCGAAAGTTAATATTTGGGTAATCATTGGTGGACATCTTGAATCTGTACGGGTAGGTACCACCACCCTGCTTAAATCTGCCGTGAAGCAGTTATGCATTTCGGTCTATAGGGTAGGGCAGATGTTCTGCTGTAAAAACTGATGTCTGACTGATGTTTAAGCTTATGTCTAAGATGGGGGCGGCATTAACGTGGTTAATGTCTATAGACACTATATCACCGAAATTGTTTACATCTTGTTTGGTCTTAATTGTATACCTGCAAATATAACAATGCGCAAAGCAGTATGGCTACCGATTTATGTAGTAACTATATAAGTTTATTGTTATTGTTTATGTTTGTTACATATATGTACAAGGTTGCTTGCGTTGCCTCGCTGCCGGTCACGTCAGTCTACGTAGGACCCGTCTCCTCAATCATTCGAAATCCAATGTGTACGCTTTTTATTGTCTCAATAGAATTCTAATATGTAATCTTCTTTGATTTGATTCAGCACGTGCCCAACGCTTGTCTGCAATTATATAGAAAAACCTTAGCGTCTATTACCGTCTCTGATGAATTGTAATTTGCTGTTGAAAATTATTCAACGATGTTTTTCTATGAAATTGCCGATAAAATTTTGAAGAAAGACGCCAATGTTACAGATTAGTCGATAGATATTTTGCAATAAGGTCTGCAGATGACATTAATACGATTATAAGTCAAGAAAAGATTGTAATTTGGTCAACATGTCTACTAATAAATAACAAATTTAAACGGTTAACCTCTTCTTCATTATTTTATTTTTATTATTTCGGATGTTTCGTTGTTACGGACAAGTTAATAATCAACATTTAAATATTTATGTTGAATACCCCACGATTTTTTATTTACGGTTCTTGAAAACCGAAGAAAATTCCCAAAAAACATTATAAACTAACCAATTTTCAGATATTCAAATTAGTTACTGTGTGACATTAGAAATAGAATAAATTAAAAAAACATTGGATTAATTATTACGCCTTAGCTAAAGGGTTTTTTATCTTCATAAGTTTCGTGTTTAGCAAATTCTATACAATCATAATATCATCATTCGTAAATAATTTACAAACGTAATCAAAACAACTTTTAATTTCAAGTCTCGAGAACCAATTTACCTACGTATAATTTTAGTTACGATTGCAAAAAAAAAAAAACGTCAAATCGAACCAGTTCGAGAACTTTCCAACAGTTCGAAATTCGAATACGAACAATGCGCTTTTTCGATTGGCTGTGATTTTGCGCGGGTCAATTAAAAGTTTTAGAATGCGACCCGTTTGCGTTTCGATATGTTTTTTTTTAAGTTGTCAACGTTTTGTTATGTACGTACACTATGCTTCTATAATTTATTTTCCATCGATTGCAAAGGTTTTCAAGCCGGCAGTCATTGTCTCTGGTATCGATATGAGTTTGGCATGGTGTTCATACTACAGGATTATAATTTTTGCAAAATGTGTACCTGGAGCTCGACTCGGTCAGTAAGTATCTACAGTCGGTATCATTGCGCCATTTCTAGAAGGCGGCACGACATGAGAACCCTCTTATCGTGGCCGCTGGAAACTACATACCCGATCCTGTAGACCGAATGGTAAACAGTCGACGTCGCCCAAAGCACGTCATTACGGATCCTCCCGATCTATTAACGGTGCTTTTAGGCACCACAAGCACCGGTCACCGTCCTCGTCGAACCCGTCGCTCGCGACGAAGGGCTCGACGAGCGAATTAACCCATAGACACAGCCCATTGAGTTTCTCGCCGGATCTTCTCAGTGGGTCGCGTTTCCGATCCGGTGGTAGATTCTGCGAAGCACTGCTCTTGCTAGGGTCAGTGTTAGCAACTCTCCGGTTTGAGCCCCGTGGGCTCACCTACACACGTTAGGGTGAAGCTGAAATAGCCTCTCAACGCTATCAGCACAGGAAGGAAAAAAAAGAAGAAGCAAAATGTTTTTTTTTTCTTATGTACATCTTATGACAGTAGCGCATCAAAAAATCTATTTTACATTAAAATTGCGGAAAAAGCCGAACGTGAACAAACACAAACAGCGTTTTTAAACAAAGAACAGCCAAACAAACGTATGTACGAATAATACGCTGACTGTTTGTGTAAATACGAATTTTTGCTCAAACGTTGGGGCGGGAACCACATTCGTTGCAATACTCAATGCAGTCAGCATTTGTGATGTTTGCCTGAATCATTTAATGCATGGCTTCACTATTTAATTTATTGTGGATTTATTTTACCGTTCTATGTTCGATTTGAAAGATTTTTTTTATTGCTTAGCTGAGGGGACGATCTCACAGCCCACCTGTAGTTAAGTGGTTACTGGAGCCCATAGACATCTACAACGTAAATGCGCCACCCACCTTGAGATATAAGTTCTAAGGCCTCAGTATAGTTACAACGGCTACCCCACCCTTCGAACCGAAACGCATTACTGCTTCACGGCAGAAATAGGCAAGGCAGTGGTACCTACCCGTCCGGACTCACAAAAGGTTCTACCACCAGTAATTACGCAAATTATAATTTTGCGGGTTTGATTTCCATGAATATCGAACTCGTTTCGTAGCTTCGCGAAATTACTAATGGTTTTGGGATCCAAAACGGGTAAGTGCCGCCATATTGTCAGCGCAATTGTCGTTATACAACACACTCGAAATTTGACCTCATGTCTCAATATGGGTCGATATATTCCCAATTAAAACTACTTTTATAGTTCAATCACGCATTTGTTTTGAAATTCACAATTTGTGTTGAATATTTAAAGTACTTTTAATGATGAAAGACGATTGCATGCAGCAGAGACGGATGTTGAGTATGATGTTGCGATGGATGTGTGGAGTAACGAGAATGGATAGAATACGGAATGAATGTGTTAGAGGAAGTCTGAAAGTAGCACCTGTGACAGAGAAGCTGAGAAGTGCGCGTTTGGGATGGTATGGACAGGTGATGACACGAAATGAAAATGAGGTTGGTAAGAAAATGTTATGAACTATGAATGAACAATGAATGTGGAAGGATATACAGGAAGAGATAGACCTAAGAAGAAAAGGATGGATTGCGTGAAAGACGATTTGGGTAAGAGGGGAGTCAGCGAAAAAATGGTATATGATAGAAGAGTATGGAAGGAGAAAACATGTTGCGCCGACCCCAGGTAACTGGGAGAAGGGCTGGATAATGATGATGATGATGATTTAAAGTACTTTTAATTATGTTTGCTACTCCATAAACCGAACCAAAAACGATCTATTCATGATATACGTGTGTTTTGATAAAGACCAGGAAGAATTCCGCGGAACAGTAATATAAATAATGGTCTAAGTTAGTAGTTTAATGATCGTCAGCTAGACGTTGGGTTAATTGTTTTACGCACACATCTGAGTTACGCGGCTCTGCTGTAATGTCGTTTCTTATGTTACATAATAAAATGAGTAGGTACCACCACCCTACATATTTCTGGCGTGAAGCAGTAATGCGTTTCGGTTTGAAGGGTGGGGCAGCCGTTGTACGTTGTAACTATACTGACACCTTAGAACTTATATTTCAAAGTGGGTGGCGCATTTACGTTGTAGATGTCTATGGGCTCCAATAACCACTTAACACCAGGTGGGCTGTGAACTCGTCCACTCATCTAAGCAATAAATAAAAAAAGGTCGACCCATCCAAGACCAGATCACGCCCGCCTTGCGACAAAAACAGACAGAGTGGTGACACTTACTCCTGCAAGCTCCATTTTCGACTACCTGTACATTTCGAGGTCTAAGTGATGGAGCAGCCCGACTTAGTCTCCAATTCAAGTTATATTACTTATATCCGCTTATAATTCTATCATATTTCAAAACCCGAATCAAAGTAGCATTAAGAACCTCCGAGGGACATTCCAAGGAAAACAGCTTCGCAATTACAGACTGACAAATGGAGGGA
Source organism: Bombyx mandarina (assembly GCF_030267445.1). Classification (NCBI taxonomy): domain Eukaryota; kingdom Metazoa; phylum Arthropoda; class Insecta; order Lepidoptera; family Bombycidae; genus Bombyx; species Bombyx mandarina. The sequence continues at coordinate 11,350,128 of NC_143210.1, forward strand.
TATTATGAACACATGTGCCCTAAGTTTCGGGAGAAGGACGTCGCCCACTTATGCCCAACTCGAGATTCCCGTAATTCCGGGCGATCTTGAACACTGTTTAATTATTCCGGCTCAGATGTGTGGCTTGAGAATTGTTTCTATACATTACTATTATAGCTGACCCGACAGACTTTGTAGTGCCTCAATCGATAAATAAAATGCTTAAGCTTTTGTATAAAATAAACTTAAAACAAACAAAAGGAATCCGTCCGACGGGGAACACATCAAAGCAAAAACAAAATTGTTATTTTAATTTAATTTCGAGCATTTTCATATTAATCTACTTTTTAAACCTTCTCTGTACTTCCACAAATAATTCAAGACCAAAATTAGCCAAATCGGTCCAGCCGTTCTCGAGTTTTAGCGAGACTAACGAACAGCGATTCATTTTTATATATATAGATTTGTTTAGTTCGCAATTAATGTTAATGGACCTTTCTAGCCGTGTTAATTATGGAACAGCGGGCACGTGTGATAAAACGTAGCCAATCTCACGTTCCTGGCCTGTATCTATTTTCTTAGAAAAGAAAAAAAAACACGTGATCGCTATCATTGTTCTTTGTGGCATGAGAGAAGAAAAAATCTACATTTTCTAAATCAAAACAATAAATATTTCAGCATTTCGTTATTTTGTATATAGTTCATTGACAGATTTGTGTTATGTTCCAATTACAATGGTCAAAGAGACACCGTAATCAATGTCTATCGATTTTTGCCAGTCGTAGACATGATGACAAGAAATTTAATTTTGCATTTAGGGTTTTATTTTATTAACAATATCTGACGGCGGTCCTGGTCTCAGATTTTTTTTTTTTTTTATTGCTTAGATGGGTGGACGAGCTCACAGCCCACCTGGTGTTAAGTGGTTACCGGAGCCCATAGACATCTACAACGTAAATGCGCCACCCACCTTGAGATATAAGTTCTAAGGTCTTAGTATAGTTACAACGGCTACCCCACCCTTCAAACCGAAACGCATTACTGCTTCACGGCAGAAATAGGCAGGGCGGTGGTACCTCCCCGTGCGGACTCACAATAGGTCCTACCACCAGTGATTACGCAAATTATAATTTTGCGGGTTTCATTTTTATTACACGATGTTATTCCTTCACCGTGGAAGTCAATCGTGAACATTTGTTAAGTACGTATTTCATTCGAAAAATTGGTACCCGCCTGCGGGATTCGAACACCGGTGCATCGCAACAACGAATGCACCGGACGTCTTATCCTTTAGGCCACGACGACTTCTATTAAAGTGCACATAGATGCTTAGTGAATATCACTACGAATAATTACTATTTGTTACCGTTTTTTTATTTGTTAAATCATGTACAAATATATTGTTGTTTTTATCTCAGCTTTTTACCTCGCGCAAGGGAAATAACAAGTTATTTGAAAATATTTATGCTTACTGTATCGAACTACGGTCGACAAAGATTTTATCTGATGACTAATTATTTAGACAGTATTGGATACGGTCGGTGAAGATCCGATCAGGTTAATTATTTAATTGCAAAAACAACCAAGACGTTACATTTTACAATCTCAAAATCAAATAACAGTAATTTACAGAAAGACACACAGTTACATCATCATTAATCGTACAAATCTTACGGGTACCGTATCTGATTAAATCACTTGGAGTACCACTTCTGAAGACCCTCGAAGCCTTTCGAGTTAAAGGACTTGCTAAGTTAAGTTAAGGAAATTGGAGGGTCAAGTTAGATTGGCCAGGATTTGCCATAGGTAGGTAATAAGTGGAACTTTCGAGCACCCACGCAACGCCTACGCTCTTAGTCTATCTGCAAAAACGGTTGAGCTTACATTACGTGAGAAATAGCGATTAGCGTCGTAGCGATTTTGTTGAAAGTCTTGCGTATATAAATATGATGTTTTCATTGAAGACGTCATATGTGCAGTACTAATTTATATGTTTGGCACGATTAGGGGAGTGATACTTTCTTACTTTGAGCGCATAGTAGGTATATATTTTATATTCATACTAGCGACCCGCCCTCGCTTCGCTTCGGAAACTGTAATTTATTATTGATTTCTCCACTACTTAATGGATGTTATTATATATATAAACCTTCCTCTTTAATCACTCTATCTATTAAAAAAAATCGCATCAAAATCCGTTGCGTAGTTTTAAAGATTTAAGCATACATAGGGACAGACAGATATAAGGACAGAGAATGCTTTGTTTTATACTATGTAGTGTTATCTACTTTAAAAAAAAACGTATTTGTAGAAATTCAGGGGATGTAACTTGACAATAATATTATAATAATTGAAATACAAAGACCGAACTAACTAAATTAGACACAAATTTGTTTTATCTCTTTGCTTATTTTTTACACTTTTATTTCTTAGATTATTCTAGTTCTTTTTTTACACATATGCCATTTTTTTAATAGCATGGCTTAATTATCTATTTTTCACTATTCAGACGAATTTAATGACACCTAACTTGTTAGAATCCGTCAAAAGGCTTTAAAGCATGCTAAATAATCACGATCAAAAACCAGATAGATATGTTAATATAGAAAAATAACCTAAAACTACAAAACTACAACAGTGATTTTTTTAATAAACATGTATTAGATATTGGAAATTCAAACATCTAAATCTTAATTAGCGTAAACGCTGTCTAATCTGTGAACATATTTACGGCTCAAGGTATATAGAATGATGTCTCTACGGTAGAACGACGTGTGAACATCTGACACACTTACGCGTCTTGCCGGTTTTATTAGAGGTATTATTATCATGTTCAGAACATGAAGATGATTTTTTCGTAAATAAAATTGAATAAAAACAATTACATTATATTCATAAAGTTTAATTTATAAACGGATAATTTCAGTATACATCGTACAAATGTCTTTAACTTAGGTTTTAGTATATTCTGCAGTTTTCGGGAGTTGTAGATTAAATACTTCGGACACGTGGCCCGACGAAATCCTGACAACTTGGAAAAACTAATAGTTTTAGGTCATGTGGAAGGAAAGAGAAGTCGAGGAAGATCGCCAACCAGGTGGACGGACATTATAAGAAGGCCACAAGCACCAGCGTCCCGGGCGCCATTAAGCAAGCCGAATGCAGGCAATATTGGAGGAAGCTGGTGCAGAAACTAGACCAAGGTGGTCACGACCCTCAGTAATGAGGAAGCGGCGAAGAAGAAGAAAGATTAAATTAAAACGACTTTTTTTTTTTTTTTGTTAGATGGGTGGACGAGATCACGTCCCACCTGGCGTTAAGTGGCTACCAGAACCCATAGACATATACAGAGTAGATACCGCCGCCCACCTTGAGACATGAGTTCTAAGGTCTCAGTTTTTACAGTACAACGGCTGTCCCACCCTTCAAAACGATACGCGTTACTGCTTCACAGCAGAAATAGGCAGGGTGGAGGTACTTACCTGTGTGAACTTACAAGACGTCATACCAGTAAAAAGCTTTTACGGCTTTATCTCTTGTTTATTATTGTCATTTTTGTGATCACAACGTCTTTAGGGCGTTTAGTTTTGACCAATACACATAGATCAGAAGTGGACTAATTATGCTATTACCGCTATGAAACGCTTAGAACAGATTCTTAAGATGAAAATATTTTCCGTGTGATAAATATACTTTTTATTACAGTACAATTATTATTAGCTTGGCGTTACATGTACCTTGTTTGTCTGTTTGAAAATGTTTATCACCTTTTTCACAGACTCCGATTAACCTGTAAATTTGCACAGATATCAAGAACTGATTGATGACTACTTAATATGACTATTTATCTACGTTGATGTTCGGTTTGCTATTTAGAAGAGTTTTTTATAAGTAAAAAAAATCTTAAATAAATTGAATAAATTTAAATTGTACATTATCCATCTTTGTAAGAGAGGAGTGAGCGAAGAAATGGTATATGATAGAAGAGTATTTTTTTTTATTGCCTAGATGTGTGGACGAGCTCACAGCTCACCTGGTGTTATGTGGTTACTGGATCCCATAGACATCTACAACGTAAATGCGCCGCACACCTTGAAGATGAAGTATGGAAAGAGAAAACATGTTGCGCCGACTCCAGGCTAGGAGAATGGTCAATCATGTGTATTATCTATCTGTGGCTCTTTTGGATGAAAAGGAAAACACAGCTATCCACGAAAGACGAAATCTCGGCACGGAAATAAAATTTTAAAGTTATTCGTCAAATAAAACCGAAATTAACATACAAGTACACGTTATAATAACGAAACAAGCAAACAGAACCAAATAACTCAGCTGGACCATTAGGTTTTCAATAACCGTCGACGGGCCACATATTCGGGATTCGGCCATTATAATTTTGATATGGGCATGGGGTGGGCCGGTAGGAATTAACTTATCACGGCAGCTTCGCATCTGCATACCTTAAACATTTATGTGGGCGGGACGTATTTGGGCACTTAGAAAATATTTTTACGAGTTGGTTGAAGTCGTCTTTTTTTCCTTACTCATTGGCTTGTAGCCTAAGGTAAGGATCAACCTGAGAGAACTTACTAACACTAGCCCTAGCAAGAGCATTGCTTCGCAGAGTCTACCACTGGATCGGAATCGCGACCCACTGAGAAGATCCAGCGAGAAACTCAGTGGGCTGCTGAAGTCGTCGTGGCGTAAAGTATAAGACACCAGGTGCATTCGTCTCGAGCGCTGCAACCGTCTCAGTGTTTCAATCCCGCACGCAGGTACCAGTTTTATTTATTAAAATACGCACTTAAAACTTATTCAGAAATGAATTCCACGATCAAGGAATAACATTGTGTAATAAAAGTCGTGAAGGGGGGGACAGTCATTGTATTATTAAAACTAATACTTAGAACTCATGTCTATGTCCTTCGGTAACCATTTGACATCAGATTAGTCGTTAGCTCGTTAAGACGATATGAGAGAGAGAGGAGTGAGTGTTGAGATGACGGCTGATAAAAGAGAATGGAAGAGTAAAATTAGCGATGCCGAACCCACCTAGTGGGATAAGGTGGAGAAAAAGAAGTTGTGTCGTCACATTTGAATATACATACACAATCAATATGTCATCATTAAAATAATTACCGACATTGTAAGCACGAAGTTAGATACATCTATGAGTCTAACTTTTTATACCCAAAGCTTCAAATAATTGCATTAATTTATGATACATATATATTTAAATGTAGCTCACTTAAATCAATTAAGTATTTAAAAATTATAGTCAAACACACGGCAGTCCGTTAAAAAACAATAGGCGATTAATATATTAACAAAGTATCACAGCGCGACGCATCAAAATATTGGCTTGAGTAAATACGTTTAATTGAAGATCCCTTAATTAGTACGATTCACTGAATACAGCCCTGCAACCACCCCGTTCTCGGACACGGGTAGCACTAAGACACATATCTCAGACGGGGCTGCAAGAAATGCCCACACCCCAATATGTAGATTTGTACCTCACCCACTGCCGGTGGTCATTATTCTACTTAAATTAATACAATTTGATCGTTGCCGAGAAAATAAATTAAACTGTAGTTTTTTTTCTTTTAAATTGTCACTGAAGATCTAAAAACCGTCAGCGACAATTGACAATATAGCTTAAACCGTGTTTTTGGAATGACGCGAATAAAAGTTTAATTACCTTGTTTACCAAATGTTGCTAAAGTTGGTGGAGGTAGGACCTCTTGTGAGTCCGCGCGGGTGGCTACCACCACCCTGCCTATTTCTGCCTTGAAGCAGTAATGCATTTCAGTTTACAGGGTGGGGCAGCCGGGCATACTGAGACCTTAGAACTTATATCTCAAGGTGGATGGCGCATTTACGCTGTGGATGTCTATGGGCTCCAGTAATCACTTAACAGCAGGTGGGCTGTTAGCTCGTCCACACAACTAAGAAAAAAAATTGACATTTATTTTATTTTTCAAACAAACAATCAAGCAATGTTTATTTTTACGATAAATTTCTTCTTCATGGCTTGCATGTTGCGGTTTTCATTATATTTATACTGGTGTGTGTCAAAAATAAGAGCGAAACGTTCTTTCATGTCAAGATTGATATTCGCATATCGTAATAAAATCATTAATCCAATACTTCTTCAGTCCTAATTAAATCCTAATAAAACGATTAAAGTATCAAAGTCGTTTGTCGCATTGTCGTAACATACCTCCGGCCAATCAGCACGTAGCAGCGAATGTTTTGCTTCGATCTGAGTCGGGTTATTACCGCGTGCACTGACAGTGCCTCGTGCCTCGACGGCATATGCCCGGAATATCCCTCGTGCGGACGACATGTTTCGATTAAGACAACCCTTTTAGTCTAAGAGGTGGAACATTGTGTTCTTTCGTCACTTAAATTTTTACAACAATTGTGTGTTAGGAATTTACGTTACTGACCTATATAGCGAGTTAAAGATTATTATGGGACACTTAAAATTTTGGTACAGCATTGACAAAACGTACGGCAGAAAAGTGATATTTAGAGTGGCATTGTCGAAGTGGATACAGGCAATCGATAAAATTGACCAATGGGTTGGTTAAAAAAATCAGATGGGCGAACATGTGTTTATGGTGCTGGTATTAAGAGCTTATCAAAGCCTTTAGACACTAGGCCGTAAATGACGCTCCCACTTATAAGAAATTGTTGTGATTTTCAATTGCAATAAATTGAAATCATATCGTTCAAATCGGAATGAGAAAAAAAAGTTACAACTTGATGGCATTTACTACTTCATGTTTTCAGAGCATTCTTCTGTCATATCATAAGATGGAGATGAAGTTGGAGACTTTGGCGGGAAAAAGTAAATTACTTAAACTAAAGTCTGCATTCAGCATTAAATGACACATGATTATAAAAATGAAATTTAATAAGACTTTTGGTAGTTAATAACCTATGCTAATTAATGCAAAACGTCAGCCATACATTTTGTGTGTGCATCATTATTAAAAAGTTTTCTGAAACGTTATTAAAATGAATTATTATCATGAAACTTTCGCTAAAACAAAACTTTTAATTTTAAATAATTTTGAGTTAATAAAATAGTACAGATGAAATTGGTTTACCTTAACGGAGGGTCAGTTATATAAACAAAAATGTTTTCATAAAACAAAACTTACTTATTTGCAGCAAATGAATTAAAAAATTATAATAATAACTATATAATATATAGCTATATAAAAATAATAATACATGTATTTTGAATGAAAAGGTTTTTAAAAACGAATATTATGATAGTGTAAAAACATAACGTTAGCGAAATAAGCACCGCCTCTCAGACTATAGTCTCAAGACGGAGCAAGGGCTGTCCAGAACAGATATTTCTAATATTACAACATGAATTCTATGCGTACATGTGTCTAAGAGAATTATTAACGCAAATTTGCACTCGAGTATTGTTCAACATATTTTTGGACTAAAAGTTTTATCATCAAAACTTCCTTGACTGCTATTACTAGTTTACATGAATACTAATTTAACGGACTCAAATATCTGTCTACCATTTTACTGGTGGTTGGACCTTTTGTGAATCCGCACGGGTAGGTATCACCACCATGCTTATTTCTGCCGTGAAGCAGTAATGGGTTTCGGTTTGAAGGGTGGGGCAGCCGCTGTAACTATAATGAGACCTTAGAACTTATATTTCAAAGTTGGTGGCGCATTTACGTTGTAGATGTCTATGGGCACCGGTAACATTTAACACCAGGTGGGCTGTGAGGTCGTTCACCCATCTAAGCAATTAAAAAAAAGAAAGTGATAGTGGTATAACTGTTAAGAATCGACTCGTAAAGCAGTTTTTTTTGCTTGTTTTTCACGGAATTCGGTAAGTTAGAATTTATCACCGACTTTGCGAAAACACCTTAAATAAAGTTGTCCAATGCGTCGGTCATGTGTGTGTGTGTGTGTCTCTAATAATTATCCACGCTGTTCCGCCTTTAAATGCAGTGGGTTTCTAAGACTGGTCGATTCGATTAGATTGTAATTTTGTTAGATTAAATGCGTTAGACGGTGAAAATTGATTTGGGGTCTGTCGTTTTGATTCAGAAATACTACGTTCATTATGAAGAGCTATTTACGAGACGCCTTTGAAGTTGCGTTCATTTTTATATATTTATTTATTATTACTTATTTTCTGGGTAAAGAGGGCTATAATATTGACAGCGCGTGTATTTTTAATTTTATTTTAAAAAGGTACTGTGCTTCGAAAAGAAGAATAGGTAGTATGGTGATACCTCCTAAGTGGACTCACAATAAGCTATACCACTATCCATATTATCATATGCTCTTGGTGGTAGGTGAAAGTTTTATCAACATGGTCGGTTCGATAATTTTACGTTAGGCAGTTACCATTTATTTTGACTTACACACGGACTGACAACGCTTAAATTTAAGTGATTTGGATTTCATATTTTGATATTAGTATTAACTTTCAGTTTCTTTTTTAATAAATTCAAAAGTTAGGTACGGTATTAAAATCGAGAAATCAAAAAAAATCAAAATCTAATCTTAATGTATTAATAGTTTGCTGTTGTAATCCTTCAGCCCTAAATAGCATCGTATCATGCAAGGAGCCGGACAATGAAATATGCGCTCATTAGCCTGTCTACTGATTAATTGGGCTTCTTAGTGATGACGTGCGGTGCGAGTAATAGCGATTTCGGACTTTACGAGAACCGATTCGTCGAATGAATCGTCATTGGAAATATAAAACTGAGATTTAACACTTTAATTAATATGTTTTAAGAAATACACAATTGCCAGTTTATTATAATACCAAATCATAAACTGTCACCGTAACAGACAATGAGCCTTGGGAATGTCAGGGTCATAATCAAGCCTCAACACCCAAATATCTCATTATGGTATTGAAGTTTTAATCGCTTCGAATAAGTACACCTTAAATCATAATTGTTTTAAATAAAAATATAAGGTATACGATAACAATTCCGTGAGCCGTAACGAAAAAAAAAAAACGTGCGAAAATTTTATAATTTATTTGTGAAAACCGGCCATACCTTAATGGACGTGAACTGCTAACAATAAAAAACAATAATCTAACATTTAAAAATCAATATGACTATCGTCAGATCGCTACAGTGGAGTGTGGCCGGTTTTCACAAATAAATTGTAAAATTTTCGAATATGCACAATTATCACAAACATATCACATCAGATCACAATACAATCATCACTTCCAGCGCCTTCTAATACACGTCTTCTACTGGTGGTAGGACCTCTTGTGAGTCCGCACGGGTAGGTATCACCGCCCCGCCTATTTCTACCGCGAAGCAGTTATGCGTTTCGGTTTGAAGGGTGGGGCAGCCGTTGTGACTATACTGAGACCTTAGAACTATATCTCAAGGTGTGTGGTGCATGTACGTTGTAGATGTCTATGGGCTCCAGTAACCACTTAACACCAGGTGGGCTGTGAGGTCGTTCACCCATCTAAGCAATTAAAAAAAAGAAGGTGATAGTATCTAAGCAATAAAAAATGAAAAATAAAAAACACGCTGCATGTATGATTAACACAAAAGCAATTCAATATAATTTTGATCATCGCTGGCACAGACACCGCACAACCCTACAGTCAGTTCTCAAGTAGTCCATTCTATTGTATACGGCTGATATAATGTGTTTTGTCGGCAGTCCCGCCTGTGATACCGTTCTGTTTTATGGGCCAGATAAATGGCTACACACTGCGGATTAGCTGCTAATTGTTCCTAAGTTATTCCGCTGATATTGAGTTTGGTTAAGTGGCTACTGTGTATGTTGTCGGGCTTCGCTTCGAGAAACTTCTAGTGAACGTTCTGTCATTCTTCATCTGTCATCCGTCACGCAAGATTGAAGTAATTTATGAAACTAACTTCCTGTCTGTGTGTTAGCTAGAATATTCCATTAGAATTGATGATGTTTATTGACAGTGGTGACTACTCACTATCAGGTGAGTTTTATGAGCGTCAGTCTTTTGCGACAGTAAAAAAAATACAGTGCTATCGTTTTGCTCCTTGAAATAATTGGGGCAAAGTTTAGGAGACCTACCATCAATCTTTACGTTTTATTCTCAATTGTTAATACATTTAAAGCCATGTAGCAAAACCTTTATTATTACTAAACATTAAACCCTATTTTTAGGCTAATTTGTCTAAAAATACAGCTGAGGGAGGCAGGTGAGGTTAGGGCTTTCAAGTATCTATTTGAGCTCATACCTACGGCATCAGCGGTTTCAAGATACTAACCTATCTTAGAAACAAAATACACGATATACTAATACAAAACTTTGGTATCTACCCCAACGCCAGTTTATTGCCCCACGTTCAGTACGTAAAAATAATAATTAAAAAAGGCAGATGTGTTTAGGGTCGCCATTTTTTTTTCCCAACGAAGGCAGACTGCGTTCCATCTGCTGATTACAGAGTAACGCTGTAGTGATTCTGTGGCATAAAAAATATAGTTCAAATCTTTTTCGAACACCAATGACGAGAAATTTCCACAAAATCCATTTTAATACCAATATTGACGAACGTTCCAAGTTGTATTTAGTTTAAGATGACCCAAATTCGTGTGCTATAAGATCTACTAGGTATAGGTAATATTATCATTTAAGCAAAAATACGTTCCCTCGATTCGGCGCAGGTAAAGTATTCGCAGATTTCATATGAACATTATTGTCACTGAATCCGACCGAGATTAATTCTAACAAGGGACGCACTATGATTATACAGGTTGTGTTTGTGGTCCAATTTCTAAAAGTAAGCGGTTAAATACATTAAGCCGTGGACAAGTTGTGGAATAACTATTACATAGATCTAGAAATGCTGGGCGCCGAATAATTTCGTTCTAAAAATTTTTTAAAACTGTTTAATTATGAAACTTTTTTTATGCCTTAATAATAATATATTTACTCTTAGATATTGAGTTATATTTAAGATTAATATATTAATATATTTCAAGATAAAACAGTGTATTATATGTATAAAATGTATTGTAATGTATTATATAGTATGTATTGTAAATGTATTATAATTTATCAGACATTTAAACTGTGATAAACGAGGCCATGTTTGGCGATTTTCATACAACCAGGATCCTCGTAAAGATCAAAATCCAAGTCAAATAAGCTGCCAGAAATCTAGTTCATTACTTAAATAGATATATTAGTTCTTTCAAAGTGAAAAGAAACAGAAAATAATACTTTTTAGACGGTACTTAGAATAATATACAAATGTCAACGTGTAACGTCTTATTCGTCCGCTACCGAAAAAACTGTATACTTTTCGAAACGTCTTAAATAAGACAATGACACTAAAACGCGATTCTAAACCTTAAAAGTAGTTTTAATTATGTTAAATGAGATTTCATTTATATATTTATTTACTCACAATAGCAACTTGTACATATTATTATATACTTTCGTTTTCGTTGACGCTTATGCTTTAAGGCATACAACGACAATTGGTATAACACACGTAGGCAACGGGATCACACGATCGAATTTAATCCCGGACAATACGAACGCCAGCACACACGAATACCATAATCTTGGTATAATTCGACAAACATTGGCTACCTAAATCAGCTTCGAGTATTATGGTGTCTGGAAAATTTTGAAGTAACGAAGGATTTACCGATTCGGCTCAGGAGAATTCATTCACAGAATAATTCAAGTTTTTTGGTATTCTAAACATATGGAATTCGTTATGTTGATAGAAAATAGTAATTGGCTTATTTTCGTGGTCAATTACTTGTATGGGTCATTCAAGTTTTGATGGTCTTCGGTAACCATCTACAACCGCTGGTTCGTTGGCTTATCTGGACCAATAAAAAGTGACTGGCCCATCATATGGAGACCATATGAAGTCATCGGTCTAAAGAATAAGACGCGCGGTGTTCTCGTATCGAGCCATGTAAATAGGCTGGTGTTCAGATCCAGCATTAGCTTTTTTATCATTTGTCACGATCGCGAATGACTTCCCCGGTGATAGGATAACATGGTGGTATTATTCGGCGGCCGAATATTCGGCGCTTCGGCCGACAGCGTTGCCGAATATTCGGTATTCGGCCAAATCACTATTCGTGGCAACTCTAGTCTATATGCTCTGGTTACCTACTTAGCAACAGGGAAGCCGTGAGCTTGTTAATTCGTCTACACAAAACAAGAATACTCATATTTCGAAATTCTTTGAACAGTTCAAACAAGTATTGAAATTCTAAGCAGAATGACCGATAGTGCCATAGAAAAATAGTTAGTGGTTTCATTATACACACCGTACTCTCTTTCAAAATAAATAAATCCCAATTATAGTGTTTTGTATACGGTACAGTATAAAAAAAAAACGCAAAAGTCGGAGCGACATACAAATGGGACCGTCAGCGTAAAAGTGGCCTAAGCTTACCACAGTTAGGTATGGAGATAATGAGGTTCGAATTTACCATCACAATATTTCGTAGGCAAAAAAAAAGCGCGCTAAAATGATGTTTACAAAGTCATCTGTTATCTACGGATGAAACTAGGGATAGGCCGATTTTGCATAAAAATTTATTATGTTTTAAATAAATTGCAATACTAATAAGCACGAATATGAATTGTGGGTTAGGCCACTTTTGCGCTGACGGCCTCAAATAAGGGCGCTGCTAATAAAATAACATACAAAGATGTTAGAAAGAACTTGTAAATTCCATTTAACAGTAGTAGTACTATCTAAGGATTCTAAGGCAATCCGAATTTGAAATACGAAAACGCGCAAACATATGATGATAATATGCAAATTGTGGGGGTGACGTGCCAACGGATTCATGGAACTTATGACCTCGACCGGTCCCTTTCCGACTTCACGTATAGTTCCGGCCAGATGTGGGCCCTAAAATTAATATATTTGGACTTGATTATCATCCGAAACGGAATTTGCATGGGATAACTTACGGCTTGATGTTTGGTCGCACAGAGAAATTCGAATGTATTTATAATATGTTTAGTTTGAGGTAGCATAAGGTTTGTCGAGTTTCTGGCGTGGAGTGGGGGGGGGGGGTCTGCGCGTTTAACTGAACGCTTAATTTGATTAGTTCCGAAGAAGTGAGTCTTGTATGAACGAATCTTTTACAATGTTTCAAAATTAGGCTTGGTTATTTACTGTCTAGAGTAAAATCTTGATGTGATAGAAATATCTTATAAAGCCATACTGTGTGTTTTTTTGGAACGAATTTCCTTATGGGACGATGCGGTGGGGTACCTTATCCGGGAAAAAACGTCCGTAATGTAAGATTTTTATTATTTATGTATAGTCTTAGTATGATGGCTATACAGTGTCAAATGTATAGTCTAAGTAATGACGGTTATTATTATTATTCATAATATAATGAATAATTAATGAATAATTATTTTCTTTATACCTCGAATAGAACTTAAAATTAATATTTTTATAATAAGGAGTTTCGTTCCCATCCGGTGTCCCACGACGCCACACATCTTTTTTTATTGCTGCTTTAGTAGGGTGGACGAGCTCACAGCCCACCTAGTGTTAAGTGATTACTGGAGCCCTTAAACATCTACAACGTAAATGCGCCACCCACCTTGAGATTTAAGTTGTAAGGTCTTAACGGCTGCCCCACTCTTCAAACTGCAACGAATTACTGCTTCACGACAGAGATAGGCGGGGTGGTGGTAGCTACCCGCGCGGACTTACAAGAGGTCCTACCGCCATGTGTTAAAAATATCATAAAAATCCATAGTGTGTGTTGGTTGTTGAGAATGTTTAAGCCCATACGGGTACGACTTTCGGTCCTGCTTTACTGCCGCAAAGCAATTAAGCCGTTTCCATAGATATATAATTTCTCAAAAAGGGCAATTGATATAATTTTCGTTCAATTTCTAAATTAAGTATTTTTTTATTAGTTTTCTCTGACATTAATTTATTCTTAAAAATAAATTATAAATTTAACATCAGTTCATAGCTTCGAAATCTATTTAATATTTAAAAAAATATATATTTTTAAATATAAATCGATGTTCATAGCTTCGAAATCTATCTGATATTTAAAAAAAAAGTACATTTAAAAATGATTACAAACTTTAAATTATAAACATTGTTTCATTAGATTAGTGAAACCCGATTAGGGTCTGCTGTAAGTTGATAATACTTAGGAAAAAGCCTGTAGTACTAACAAAACCTATGTAGAGTCTCATGACAATTGTATAAGCTATTGTGTAAATTATTCTTCTTCTTCTTCTTCTTCTCAGTCGTGTCACTCTTGACAGAGTGGTCGTGATCGTCATGTAGTGTTGGAAGGGGCAGATTTGATGCGTCTCACGATGTCGCGCCATCTCTCCCTGCTCGAGGCCATTCTACTGCACTCATTTAGGGGACTACCCACTGCAGTTTTAATTTGGTCGGTCCACCGCATTGGTGGCCTCCCGCGCGGTATTGTACCATCAACGCTTCCCTGTACAACGAGGCGTTCTATGGACCGGCCATCTCGTCGCGAAACATGTATAAATACATACTCGTATATCATGCAAAATTAACAGGCTCTTTTCTTCAACTTTATCCAGTCTAGAATACACTGCTATAAAAATATTTATGTACATAAAACGTATTAAGTTAAGGCAATAATAATATAATCTTTTTAAGGGATTTTATGACCTGGTAACTAAGACCTTTAAGTGATGTCTTAATTTAATTTATATTCTTACTTTTATGAAAAATGATAATATGGAGAGAAATGAAATGAAATGAGATAAGATGATATGGGATGAAATATAATCTCTGTAAAATGGTGTTCATTTACTGAGATTTTTTCAGTAGACTTTTTGGATGATCCCGAGTAGTTACGTCCAGCGGCTTTGTTTCCTTTTCCCACGTTTGTGCACTTTCACAGATATTAAACAGTTAATAAACCACCGTTATTACACACTTGAACCCGGAGAAATGCTAAATAGACAAAATAAAACAGATCACACAAATTCACTCCTCGCGTTCCCCAATAATAATATAACTACACAAAAAACTTATCTACCCTCAAAACAATATTACTTTCATTTCCATCACGAATACGGCCGGAGGCGCCGCAATATGAGTTATTCGATATATCGAGAACTCGTTTCGAAGTATCGATAAGTCGGTTACATCCCGCCGGCTAGCAGATCCATATCCGAATTAATAATCTCGATGTGGGGACGCAACTCGTTACGTGTGAAGCTCTGAACTCGGATGGTTGAAACGTTTTCGTGGATATGGTATTATCATGAATAACAACAGCATTTAAATCAATTTTATATACATACTTACTAATAATGTAAGACTGGTAGACTAATTCTAGTATTATATTATTAAGCACAATATTACTTTGCAAATTTTAAGAAAATCGCATTTGAAAAGTACAGTTAATGTTAATCTTTTGTTTTTTTAATGAGTGATTGTTGGTCCAGAGGTCTTTCCAGTTTCACCAGGATAAGTGGGCGAGCAAATGCTCAGCCAGGAGGGCTGGGACTTGTTAACAGCTGCCCAAGCACCTCCGAAGGAGACCCAACAGCTCAAAAGTAGCTGTTTTGCTAATGAATCTACTACCGGATCGGAATCGCGACCCACTGAGAAAATTCGGTGAGAAACTCAGTGGGCTGATGCGTGGGTTAGGTTGCACGTCGAACTATTTGTCGAGTTCGACGAGTACGTTTACAGGGGTCCCTAAGCCGCTCCTAGTGTTAGAACTGATGGCGTCTGTAAAGGTTATTAGATCTGATGAATCTGTGAGGATGTGTCTAGGGCGTCGACGGTGACTGGCTCCTGCATGATCAGGATTCGGAGCGGCGGCAATGATAAGGCGATTATCATGACGCATAGCCTTATCGAAGTACCGTTCCGACGCCGCCTTCATGTATTTCCGGATGGATTCAAGGCCTAGGTCGTCGTGTAATGTTAATCATATATCTAGCCAAAAATATTCGAGGCCAAAAAATTAACATTGCCGTGTACATTGTAATTTTTTTGTATATGTGTGCTTTGCTTTACTAATCCATAGATATTTGAATCAAAATCAGAGTTAACCTGTCCTAAAGTCCGTTTTTGTTAATTAGATACATTAAATAAAAAAATCACACTTTACTAATTCGTTACAGTACCATTTGTGTATTTAATATGATTAAAACAATATCATAGTTGTTTTGTTATCTGAAATAAGACTCATCGATATCAGAGAAATCTAACGGCTTTTGTAAATACCACATCCGAGTCATTAAATTTTCACAGTTGAGTGTCCGAGAATTATTAAATGGGTTCAATTTCCGCAACACGATGTTATTGATATGTGATAGCCAACGCGTTTTGACTAATGCGTTTTGAATGTCTTTCGCGATTCCACTGAATATTCGTAGAAAATAAGTATTTTTTGTCGAATAGAAATTTAATTGAATGAAAATATATTATAAGCAAGCCAAATTTCATGGGTTTGCTCTTACTGCGATGTTTATTTTATAATATTATATTTTTTTTTACTAAATTTTTACAGCTATTATTGAGGCATAGTTAATCCTTTTTTATTAACGAGAATCATCAATCGCATATAGCATAGAAATACCACCGAAAATGGGAGTTTGTATCAGAACAAGGCAGGTTTAATAATAATTGATGATAATATTTGATAATAATGGCGTTCACGCGAGATTACTGTCCATCTGATGTCAAATGCTTTCTACAATTAGAATTTGAAACACTAACCAATTTTCAATTTGTTGTGCAGTGACTACAAAGCAGAACTACGTATAATTACAAATCAAATTATATTTGAAGTAGTTCGTAAAACAATCTTATAGTATTCGAAGACATTGCTCCTTAGACTAAGTTCAATCTAAGCTACACGAGTTAACTTAAGACTTACAAGCAAACTTCCATCGGATAGTGCGTATGACTGAACAGTTCGTTAACTTGATGGAGCCTTATTCTGTAACAGAATTATATTTATTTTAAACATGAAATTTTTCATTTTACCTTTGCTACTATTCGTTCTTATTGGGACGAGATCTGTATGGGAATACAAAACATAATTAATTTGTTGTTAATTTAATTTACATCCTAAGAACTGTGTCAGAGTGACGTCACTATTCGCAGGGATTGGAATAGATTGGGAATCGTAAGTACTGGATCGCTATATTTAGGTGATATTTAAAATACGTTATTGATATGCTTTTTTTTATTGCTTAGATGGGTGGACGAGTTCACAGCTCACCTGGTGTTAAGTGGTTGCTAGAGCCCATAGACATTTACAACGTAAATGCGCCACTCACCTTGAGATATAAGTTCTAAGGTCTCAAGTATAGTTACAACGGCTGCCCCACCCTTCAAACCGAAACGCATTACTGCTTCACGGTAAAAATAAGCAGGGTGGTGGTACCTACCCGCGCGGACTCACAAGAGGTCCTACCACCAGTAAAGCTCATAAAAAAGTAAAAGTAAAGGCTAAAAGCTAAGCGTAAATACTTTTAGTAGATACTGCGACGTACGTCTAGCTGCCTTAATACGGACCGATAGTATTCACATGAACACTTAATTCAGACAGTCGAATAATAGTGAACAAAATTAAATTAAAAATTGAATTTCCAAATGTATTTGTAGCGGAATTCATTTTCCTTGTTATTTTAATTTACGTCCTAAGAACTATGCCGGAGTGACGTCACTATTCGCAGAGATTGGAATAGATTGGGAATCGTAAGTATTGGCTCCCTAAATTTAGGTGATATTAAAATACGTATATTGATACGCGTAAATAGTTTTAGTAGATACTGTGACAACGTCTAGCTGCCTTAATACGGACGGATAGTATTCACATGAACACTTAATTCAGACAGTTGAGTAATAGTGAGCAAAATAAAATAAAAAATTTAATTTCCAAATGTATTTGTTGCGGAATAAGTACACGAATGTAGACTGTCGCAAATCTCACGTATTTGATCGCTTGTTGTTAGCATTATTGCATATGTCCGTGGGAATTAAGCAGAGCTGTTGATACGTTGTAGGAAATTAATATTTTGTCAACGAGAAATATTGGCAAGAACTATCACGATTAAAACCATTTAAGAAACTAAATGCTTCAAAGTTTGGTTAACCAAAAAGCAAATGTGGTGTCGTGGGACACCAGGTAGGAACGAAGTTCCTTCGGCTAATGTAGAATCGACACAATTTGCAAAAAAAAATCGTGCTCAATTTTATGTTGGTTTTCTTGATTTTTCTCTTAAATTTTGCTGATTAGTTTTTATTTAAGTACAGGAAAGTATTTAGGAAATTCAGTATTTTAGGAAATAATAAATTACGTAAAATAAAAACAAAATCGTAATTCAAATTATCAATTAAAATAACAAAATATGTCTCTTTATTTTTGTTTGACAACATAAAATTACATAGAAATAGAAATAATTACAAAATAGAGAGAGAAGGGATGAGAGAACGAAAAGAAAGAGGGAGAAAGAGAAAGGTATTATACACTACTCGCTTGTGTATACGACTGTCGCGCCTGCGCACGTCTCATTTAACGGTTTTATTCCACGCACTTTTTTCCACGGATTTTTTCTTACGGTTTTACTATCACATTTTTTTTAGTTCGGTCGCGCAGCAAAATCCCTATCCCCTCCAAGCCTGCCGTAAGGAACTTCGTTCCAAAAAAACGTATAACCTTTTTCCTTGTACCCTTTTTTTGGTTTTTGCTGTATTACAAAAATAATTATTGTTATTATGCGTCTAATTAATTCTAAAGGAACAAATACATTGTGACTTATTTAGCGTAGATACAAATAGGAGCTTAGAATAGACTACGTCACAAGTATGCTACATAAGTTTCTAAAAATATTAGAGTATCTTCTACCTATTCGTACACTCTTGACAGAGTGGTCGGGGTCATGCATCAGTCGGATCCTGCGATACCGATGCTCTCGCGATGCGACGCCATGTGGCACGGTGTTCCGCAGAGTGAGAGCAATCATTAATGTTGGAGTGAGTCACAGATTTTATGAGGTCGGTCCATCGTGTTGGAGATCGTCCGCGAGATCTTGGATCCTCAACTTTCCCTTGCACCACCAACCGCTCAATGGAGTCCTCATTACGAGTGATGTGCCCGAAGAACTTGAGGATTTGTATTTGGACTGTTGACGATAGTCTCTTCTTGATATTGAGCTCTTTCAGGATCGAAACGTTGGTACGGTGCACGGTTCACAGAATTCTGAGGAGACATCTCCAACACTACATTTCCAGTGCGTCAATTTTACGACGGTCTTGTATCCTCAGCGTCCACGTCCAATTAATAATTATAAAATTGAATAACACTTAAATTCTATTAAAACCGTTTGCAGAGGCTTGGTTGTAGCAGCTCTCAGGAAGTCTTTTACCAGTGCTCACGTTGGATACAAATCGAAGAGACCGCGTCTCAGTAGCCAATCAACAATTTCAAGATGTTTGCCTGTCGGTCTGTGTGCGTGTCTTGCGAGCATCTGAGGAGACTGACTGGCGTTATTTGAGTACGTCGCATTGTTCGAAATTTTACATTAGAGATAGGGTTGTCGTTTCCGATCCGTAGTTTAGGGACGTTTGATTTTCTTGAATAAATTGGGATTATTGTTTGGGTTTGTATTTGCTATTTGTTATTTTTTTTTATTGCTTAGATAGGTGGACGAGCTCACAGCCCACTTGGTGTTAAGTGGTTACTGAAGCCCATAGACATCTACAACGTAAATGCGCCACCCACCTTGAGATATAAGTTCTAAGGTCTCAAGTATAGTTACAACGGCTACCCTACCCTTCAAACCGAAACACATTACTGCTTCACGGCTGAAATAGGCAGGGAGGTGGTACCTACCCGTGCGAACTCACAAGAGGTCCTACCACCAGTAATTACGCAAATTATAATTTTGCGGGTTTGATTTTTATTACACGATCTTATTCCTTCATCGTAGAAGTCAATCGTGAAAATTTGTTAAGTACGTATTTCATTAGAAAAATTGGCACCCGCCTGCGGGATTCGAACACCGGTACATATCGCTCAACACGAATGCACCGGACGTCTTATCCTTTAGGCCACGATGACATCAATTATTTATTTTGAATAGAGCTTACAGGCTTTAAATAGATAGTGACTAAGAATTCACCTTACTATAGAATTAGATTTCTTACTGGTGAGTCCGCGCGGGTGGTTACCACCACTCTGCCTATTTCTGCAAGCAGTAATGCGTTTCGGTTTGAAGGGTGGGGCAGCCGTTGTAACTATACTTGAGACCTTAGAACTTCTCAAGGTGGGTGGCACATTTACGTTGTGGATGTCTATGGTAACCACTTAACACCAGGTGGGCTGTGAGCTCGTCCACCCATCTAAGTAATAAAAAATAAAAATTAGATTTAGCCTAATATACATTGGCAGAAATAGTTGAAATGTGAAAAGGTCGGTAATTTGGCATCGGGGGCTTTTTTACGTTTTAAATCGTTCATTAGCTGAGTTTACATTCTGATTTCCATGACGTCACATATTATGAAGAAAAAAATCCAAAATGAATGATATAGTTAGGATTTTAAAAAAAAACTATGTAGTAATTAAGTACCGTCATATTATTCTCAGTTTAATCTCATCCAACACATCGCTCTGATTAAGAATAAACTAATCATAGTGTTTTGTCTCTTTCTAACTTAGTTAAAGATGATAGGCAATGAAAGGACATAAGGATGCTGACGTGTTTGCCGATAGTTGGGGAATACTTTTTTCCAAAATAATGTTATTTTTAGCATAATAATAGTACTTAAGAATTTTAATAATGTTTTATGTGTTAACGAGTCAGGCGTTTTGGTGCAAACTGTAAGCCTGACTTTGTATTGAATGGAGTAAATAAATAAAATAAAATATGGAATGTGGTTTTCTTGAATACATCGTGTTCGTTGATAAGGACATTTGACATTTAGTTGCGATGAGGCCCACGCTCATCAAACATATTTATTTCGTTAACACGAAACAAATAACAACTTTAAACGTAAAGCGTTAAGTATGTTAGTATATTGCATTAATGCAATTTAATCTTCGCGCGGATCACGAATTCGCGCCCACGCGTGTCCCTTCAAGCACCTCTAGTTATGTAGGCTTAAATCCAGTTAATTGCTGAAGAGAAATTAGATTTAAGTTCTTTAAATAAAATTTGTGTCTAGTTATGGTAGAATTTTTGGTAGAATTTTCTAGAACTTCAAAACATAGGTACTAGAAAGAAAAAAGAACGATTCCACAAGATTATGCCATAAGAGAGGGAGTTCATGCATTAAATGTTTATGCAGAGTTTCGAAATTTGTCTACATTAATTATAATTATCAATTTCCTTCTTGATAGCAAACTCAAAAGCTTATTTATAGATTTAGGTGGTAGAGAAGTGGGGCAGGGCAGTGGGGCAGGGGCAGTGGGGCAGGGGCAGTGGGGCAGGGGCAGTGGGGCAGGGGCAGTGGGGCAGGGCAGTGGGGCAGGGGCAGTGGGGCAGGGGAAGTGGGGCAGGGGCAGTGGGGCAGAGCACAGGCACTATTATCCCGCCTATGTCTACCCCGAAGAAATAATGTGTTCCGGCTTAAAGAGTGAGACAGCCGATGCAGGACCAATTGAATTCGACCTCATGTCCCAAGGTGGGCGATGTTTACGATGTAATATCGATAAGCTCTCGGAAACACTCAACACCAAGTTGACATCAGGACGTGAGGTCGTTCATTCAAGGAATAAATCAATGATTTTTTGTTTGGGGTACTTACGGAACGGACTGATGCTCAACTGAAAGTTTACGCCTTCACTTGGATGAATTGAGGAGCTCGAGAGTTGAATCACTCAACTCAACATATACAAATCACATTAAGTCAACTCACATTAATTGTTACTAATAAATTTTGACACTTATATTATTATATCGGAAAACGAATATGATTCCATAGCAAATATTCTTCTTATAAAAATAATTATATTTTAATGCAAAGAATGTCCGGCAATACCGAGCTACAATTACCTTTTTTTATTTTTTGTTGCTTAGATGTTTGGACGAGTTCACAGTCCCTCTGGTGTTATGTGGCTACTGGAACCCATAGACTTCTACAACGTAAATGCGCCACCCACCTTGAGATATAAGTTTTAAGGTCTCAAGTATAGTTACAACGACTGCCCTACCCTTCAAACCGAAATGCATTACTGCTTCACGGCAGAAATAGGCGGTGTGGTGGTACCTACCCGTGCGGACTCATAAGAGGTCCTACCACCTGTATTATCGATATTGTTATATATCTATAGCATCGCGCTGTGCACGGTACCTTACCAAAACATGCACATGGTAATTTAAACAAATGGCTGGTATACTGTGTGTGAGAAAGCAACGATAATCGAGATGACATGCGCGTTTGGTTTATTATTTTCATTGTTGTACTATTTTAGATTTGTAAGAGAGAATTCTTACCTTGGATATCTTCGTATCTAATGTTATAGCTTTGCACATGTTGAAAATTTATGGTGAAATTTATTTTCGTTATAAGTAAATTATGAGTGCGAGATTGCTTTTAAGCTGTCATGTATAAACTTAACGTTTTTTAAGTTATTGTAAAGACAATAGTGTTCATTGTTAGTAATATTGACATTGTTAATAATACAAACAGCTATTGTGTTTAGATCGTTTTTATTTTGCCTACCTATCTGCCAGTAGCGTTGTGCTTAGATCGGTGGATGAGCTCATAGCCCACCTGGTGTTAAGTGGTTACTGGAGCCCATAGACATCTACAACGTAAATGCGCCACCCACCTTGCGATATAAGTTCTAAGGTCTCAGTATAATTACAACGGCTTCCCCACCCTTAAAACCGAAACGCATTACTGCTTCACGGTAGAAATAGGCGGGGTGGTGGTACCTACCCGTGCGGACTCACAAGAGGTCCTACCACCAGTGAAAGAAGTGAAATTGTTTATTGATGAGATTATATGTAATTGATTGATTTTTATATGATAGAAATGTTGTTATGCGAGTACGCAATGCCTTCGGTACACGAACTGACTGGAAAATTAATGACTTCTACATCTTTTACTTCTTTATCTCCACTTTATCCCACTAGGTGGGGTCGGCACAGCGAGTTTTTCTATTTCATTCTTTTCTATCAGCTGTCATCTCAACACTCATTCCTCTCTCTGTCATATCGTCATTCACATACTCCATCCATGTCTTCTTCGGTCGACCTCTTCCCCCTCTACTGACTCTAATGACTTCTATATCTATCTATACTAATATTATAAAGAAGAAATATTTGTTTGTTTGTTTGTATTGAATAGGCTCCGAAACTACTGAACTGATTTAAAAATTCTTTCACTGTTTGGAAGCTACACTATTCCCGAGTGACATAGGCTATAATATTTAAAAAAAAATTAGGGACCCTTATTAAAACTCCAATAATGTAATCCTAGGTGTAAAAAAATACCATAATATTCTTTACGTCGCGTGCCCTGCGAAAATTATTGATGATAGAATAAAATAATGTACTACGACTTTGTAGAACACATTATTATTTACAAAAAGTGTCGCGACAGCATATGTCTAACTACTATAGTTATGCCGCAATAAGTGTACTTTTGTTTAAAAAAATTAAACAATGTCAAATATCGTTGAAATTTTTGTTATAGACCTAAGCGCAGCTGTAGCGGGCCGCTAATATGATATAAAATGCATCCGCATCCAATATAATGTGCATACCTAATCGTACAGAGATATATAGTTAAATTTTCAAAATAATTCTGAAGTCCTCAGTTTGCTGAATTCGCTATAAAAATTAATTTTCTCTAGTCATATTCTGAATAAAATTTAATAAGCTATTGGAATGTAAATAAGACTAGACAGCTGGAAGTGGAACTCAGCTTAGGCAGGTTCCACACGCACAGGAGTCGCGATTCGGCACGCTCCACGCTAGATTAGGCCGAGTGCACACGACACTCCGTGTAATTAACAGTCGACCTGTCTTAAGCGTGTTTAGATCCTGTGCGTACGGTTAGTAAAATAACTGCAATTTTTAGAAGTGACTTTACGCGGAGCGCGGGAAATAAAATTTGAAATACCGTCACCGTCATCACCATTGTAATAATAATAATCCAAAAATAATTATCTATATATGTATATAAAAATGAATTGCTGTTCGTTAGTCTCGCTAAAACTCGAGAACGGCTGGACCGATTTGGCTAATTTTGGTCTTGAATTATTTGTGGAAGTCCAGAGAAGGTTTAAAAGGTAGACAAATATGAAAATTCTCGGAATTAAATAAAAATAACAATTTTATTTTTCCTTTGATGTGTCGTCTCCCGTCGGACGGATTCCTTTTGTTTATTTTAAGTTTATTTTATACAAAAGTTTAGGTCTTTGATTTGTCGATTGAGGCGCTACGAAGTCTGCCGGGTCAGTTAGTTAATAAAAAAAAGGTTAGAGAACATGTTCAATATGTTTCTGTTTTTAGATAGAAAGACAATTAATAGCCCAGAGGCTTTTACAGCTGTAAGCACGTTAGTAAAAGAACTGCAATTTTTCGAAGTGACTTTACGCGGAGCGCGGGAAGTAAAATCTGAAATACCGTCACCGTCATCACCACTATAATAATAATAATCCAAAAATAATTAATAACAATAAAATGTTAGAAAACATGTTCAATATGTTTCTGTTTTTAGATAGAAAGACGATTAATAGCCCAGAGGCTTTTACGGCTGTAAGCACTTAATACCAGGTGTGTTGAGAGCTTGTTCGCGCAACTAATCAACAAAAATTCGCAACAATGATATTCAGGATTTTGTAATTTTTTTCTATTACGGGATACCGTTTTATACCAAATGTGACAAAAAGGTATTCAGTTTGTTGTAAATTAATTAATAAATACTATCGCTGTTATATTAGTTGAGATAGTGTTGAACGGTCTTAATAACAATCAAATGAAAATCTATTTGAAAACTAGCTGACCCGGCAGACTTCGTAGTGCCTCAATCGATAAATAAAATACCTAAACTTTTGTATAAAATAAACTTAAAACAAATAAAAGGAATCCGTCCGACGGGGGACATATCAAAGGAAAAACAAAATTGTTATTTTTATTTAATTCCAAGAATTTTCATATTTATCTACCTTTTAAATCTTCTCTGGACTTCCACAAATAATTTTAGACCAAACATAGCCAAATCGGTCCAGCCATTCTCGATTTTTAGCGAGACTAACGAACAGCAATTCGTTTTTATATATATATATATATATAGATTAAATAAAACTTTTGTCACCGACGGTACTCAATGTCCGCTATCCACATCGGCAAAGGCGTACATTCACGCGCGTTCCGTGACCGATTGTCTCATTATATTACACGCAGTTAGCGCCGCCTATTCATCTACCGAAACACGCGTGTAATTGAGCTGGATTTAATTAGGTCATAATAATTACACGTGACAATGAATTTAAAGAAAATTTTAATAAAAAGTAGTGCTTTCGAGTCTGCTAAGATAGGCGAAGGTCGTGAGCCGTGTTTGCGTATTGTTTAGTTAAAATCTATATAATATAAAAATGAATTGCTGTTCATTAGTCTTGCTAAAACTCGAGAACGGCTGGACCGATTTGACTAATTTTGGTCTTGAATTATTTGTGGAAGTCCAGAAAAGGTTTGAAAGGTTTAGATAAATATGAAAATGCTCGGAAATATACAAAAATAACAATTTAGTTTTTCCTCTGATGTGTCCCCCGTCGGACGGATTCCCTTTGTTTGTTTTAAGTTTATTTTATACAAAAGTTTACGTCTTTTATTTATCGATTGAGGCACTACGAAGTCTGCCGGGTCAGCTAGTTTTTAATAACTGCATACATATGTCACTCCCAAGGCATCACTCCTGTGCTTTAAAGAAATGTGATTGTTAATATGTTATTAAATCTAATAAAAGTCTTGAAGAAACGATCTACTTTTTTTCCCTACTTACGCTCACGGGGCTCAAACCTGACGACGTTGCTAGCACTAACCATAGCAAGAGCAGTGCTTTGCAGAATCTACCACCGGATCGGAAACGTGATCCACTGAGAAGACCTGGCGAGAAATTCAGTGGGCTGTGTCTGTGGGTTAATTCACTCGCCGAGTCCTTCGTCGCAAGCGAGGGGTTTGACGAGAACGATGACCGGGGGCGTTCTACTGTGTTTTGATTCACGTTCCAATAGAGTCAATGGTAAAATGAACCAAAAATAGTAAGTTTTTTTTTGCTTCCTCGCTGTAAAAGGAATACGAGGTTGTTTCGTTTGGTATTTAATGGCCGCGAGTCGAGCTTTAAGACGCTTTAAGTGTATTATCAATGTTATAGTATTATGCACGTGAGTTTGAAGTCTCAAATATATAAAGGCCGACCTCCAAACAGAATCGCGTGACAGCTTCGCCGCAGAATCAGCGGAATTGTGGTATCCAATAGCACGAATAGCTACGCATGTTTGTTTAGCGGGTTTTTTTTTTTTTTATTTAACAATGTTTTCCATTCTCCAATTTATTCCTGAGCAGGTTTAAATCTTTACTGAGAAAATTGGTTGATATTGTAGGACTTGAGGCATTTTTTTTCCTACCTATGCTGATAGCCTTGAGAGGCTATTTCAGCTTTGCCCTAGCGTGTAGGTGAGCTCTCGGGGCTCAAACAGGAAGTGATTCTAACACTGGCCCTAGCAAGCTTGAGCTCACCTTGTGTTAAGTGGGTACTGGAGCCCATAGACATTTACAACGTAAATGCGCCACCCGCCTTGAGATATAAGTTTTAAGGTCTCAGTATAGCTACAATCGCTGCCCCACCCTTCAAACCGAAACACATTACTGCTTCACGGCAGAAAATAGGCAGGGCGGTGGTACACACCCGTGCGGACTCACAAGAGGTCCTACCACTAGTAATCAAAAGGCACGAATTACTAGATGGATTTTAATGAAACTGCACATTGTAATAGCTTATGTCATTGTATACATAAAAATATCACATAGGTTATTATATGGTACGAATAACATACGATAGGTAGCGCTCGAGAAGATATTAGTAGAAATTGTTGATTTTCAAACAAACGCGGCAGTCCTAGAAGACGATTCCCAAGTTCTCCAGTTTCCCAAGCTTAAGTCGTAGTGGTCTAAGGATAAGACGCCCGGAGAATTCGTACCAAGCGATGTAACGGAGTACGAATCCCGCGGGCAGGTACCAATTTTTCTAATGAAACACGTACTCAACAAATGTTCACGATTGACTTCCACGGTGAAGGAATAACATCGTGTAATAAAAATGAAACCCCCAAAAATTATAATTTGCGTAATTACTTAATAAAATGAGGAAAGTTCTTTGCTGTCGTCAACTGAATATAAAGCTCCGAGTCAGCCTACTCATGTGCTATATCTGGCCATCGTCATGTATGGTTGCGAAACGTGGACCCTGAAAGAGGACACTACAAGACGCCTACAGGCATTCGAGATGCCACCGTCGCATGTTACGCATTAGTTGGACGCAGAGGGTCAGGAACGAAATATGTCCCGGAAAATGTTGCCTTTTATCAAAAAGCGCAAGATAAAATATCTCGGCCACGTGCTCAGGAACGATAGATACATGCTGCTGCAGTTGATAATGATGGGCAAAGTGGACGGAAAGAGACGTGCTAGGCGAATATTGCCGGTATTAACTCCGTCGAACAGCTGCTCCGGCTGGCTGCTGACAGAAATGAATACAGGAAGCTAACGGCCAACCTTCAGGATTGAAGAGGCACTGGAAGAAGAAGAAGAAGAAGAAGAATGACCTCTTGTGAGTCCGCGCGGGTGGGTACCACCACCCTGCCTATTTCTGCCGTGAAGCAGTAATGCGTGTCGGTTTGAAGGGTGGGGCAGCCGTTTTAACTATACTCGAGACCTTAGAACTTATATCTCAAGGTGGGTGACGCATTTACATTGTGGATGTCTATGGGCTCCAGTAACTACTTAACACCAGGTGGGCTGTGAGCTCGTCTACCTATGTAAGCAATAAAAAAAAACCATAACGTTGTTAATGGAATGATCTTAAATTTACATCGCGAAACAAAAGAAATAGCGAAGGCGGCGTAGCGGGAACGCCTCGGGCTCGCTACGTTTTGCTGCCTGGATTTTACGTCTTTTTTCTACCTTTTTCGTCCGACATCCGGATGTTACTCGGCTTCCTATAGCGGAGCAAAGAGAAACAGATTTACAGATATATTTCTGTTAGAATCATTCGGAATTGCAGTCCCGAAAACCGACACAGGTTCATGCGTGAATCTTTTGTTTTTTTTTTTCATAGAATTTCGTTTATAGTATCAATGAATTAGGCCGTATCAATGAAATCAGCTGATCTCCACCGCATTGTTGCTTTCGAGATGCTAGAAGAAGATGCTACGAATCCCATGGACAGTATATCATACTGTTACGCGCTGGTGTTCGGGATAAATAAATGTTCCACCAAAGTACAACTAAAAACTGTATTCAACACTTAGAACACTTTAAACACTCAACAAATGCTTTAAAATTCTCAATTCACTTCTTCCGCTTCGCTTCAGGTGATCTATTCGCTGTTTCGCTTCGAGCAGTTCCTATTACTAACTGATTGCGAGCCATCTCTGCAACGCTTTTATAGCCTATACCGCATCCCTAGAATTAACTAAAATATTCCACACATTTCGAGTATTGTGTTTCCGCTATCTGATAATAGATGGCGTTGTTATTCTCGAGCGTTCTAGATGCTCTTAGACCCTTCGATATTCGTTCGACTATTCGGCGATAGACTGCGTTACTCTTACTGGCGTAACAATACTAACGCATCCATATTAAGACAGCTTGATATCCAAACCAGGCTCTCTACTATCTGCTTCAAGAGGATATTTGAGTTCTTCGGTCACAATGCCAAAAAGAGCAGTGACAATCTAGAAAAATTTATGGTAACTGGCAAGATTGAAGACAAAATATCTTGTGGCCGCAGTCCAATGCGCTGGTCCGACCAAATCCGAACCACTCTGGATACCACAGTCTACGATGCCATACACACCGACGAGAACAAAGGAATATGGCAAAACATTATCAGAGAAGGATAATGGGAGGTGATGGTCACGACCCTTAGAAATAAGAAATTTGACTCAGGGTGGAGGAGGCCGTATCCAAAAAGATGAGATAAAGAAGTTAAATTAATATTTTGAATTCGTGTTAATTTCTAAATTACTATGCAGCAGTTTTATGTATATACGTTAATCGAAATAGACGAGTCACGGGCGGGCTCTGGAAAGACAAATTTAAAATTTTTCGCAGTTTTGAGTTATGAAATTTTAATGAGATTTCGAGAGAGATTAAGAGTCAGAAAGTCATTTCCCGGTAAAGGAGTAGAGCAGGAAAAAAAGGATTGCTTCAGCCGTAGCGTTTGTTAGCGACGGGCCACAGAAATAGAGAGTTTAGTGAGCATCCGTAGACGGTCTGTATATTCTTAAATGAATATGATTGGCTTAAAAAAAATATTGAATACAATTTAAAAATAGAAACAGTTATGTGTTTAAAGTTATTTTTTCTCGTTCACGCAGCATTTCATTCTTCTTCTTCCTAGTCGTACACTCTTGACAGAGTGGTCGTGGTCATGCATCAGTCGAATCCTGCAATACCGATGCGTGAGAGCAATCATTTATGTTGGGGTGAGTCACACATTTTATGAAGTCGGTCCATTTCATTATATTTAAATAAATAAAAAAATACAGTATTTGTTGTCTTTACAAACCCACTGAATTCCTTGCCAGATCTACTCAGAAAGTCGCGATTCCAATTCGGAGGATTCAACCAAGCCTTGCCTTGCTAAGGCAATATCTCTCAGGCTAGGCTCCGTTACCTCACTCACCAGTCATTATGAAATTAAAATGGGCTACCAACAGATACGTAGGAAAAAAATATTAATCGGAGAGTAACAACAAAGTCGGGTTTTCAAATATGTATATTAGTATATATATAAAAATGAATTGCTGTTCGTTAGTCTCGCTAAAACTCGAGAACGGCTGGACCAATTTGGCTAATTTTGGTCTTGAATTATTTGTGGAAGTCCAGAGAAGGTTTAAAAGCTAGATAAATATGAAAATGCTCGGAATGAAACAAAAATAACAATTTTGTTTTTCCTATAATGTGTCCCCCGTCGGACTGATTCCTTTTGTTTGTTTTAAGTTTATTTTATACAAAAGTTTAGGTCTTTTATTTATCGATTGAGGCACTACGAAGTCTGCCGGGTCAGCTAGTTAGTTTATATTTATTATTTAAAAAGTCATTATGATCTGTGTTTCGATCAACAATTCGAAGGTACTAAAACAAGCAATAGTTGTAAGACAGTTAATGCGTTACTGGTTGTAACAAGTATTTTTGAAGAACAAGCATCTTATGCCTTAGAGGCCTGTTTTGTGGCCCAATATTCAGACTGTACCTATCTTCTCGAGGGCAATCCACAACGTTTCGGTTTCGGGTTGTGTGCCGCTTAACCGAATTTTTGTGTTTTTTTTTTTGTTGCATCGTTATTTCGTTTTTTTTTTGTTATTATTTTTATTTTAGTTCGTTCGTTATGTCTGTGCAGAGTTGAGAGTTGTGCGAAACAGTATTTGTTTATTTAAAAAAAATGTTTCAGTTTTTCTACTACCTTTTCAGCGGTAATTGGGATGAATATTCATCTTTGTTATATTCTAAAATTGAACATTCCAAAGACCGAATTATCCGGATCTAATTTCATTAGGGCTGATCAAAATAGATTATAAACGTTGTCATCCGCTTCTTTGCTAATCGTTTTTTAGAGATGAAAAAGTCGAAACTTCAAGATAAATACTAAATATTAACTCACATAAAATTTTAGCCACAATGAACCAGGTAATTTTATAAACGAAATTAAGCACTCCTTCCTTTAAACATTCAAATTATACGTTTTAAAGCTTAGGTGCGTGTCGTATTGCGCGCTACGGGAGATTAAACGCATCAACCGCTTATTTAGAATCAGCACGTGTTCGTGTGTCGTGACGCTTGGATCAACTTGTTTGAATTCAGAACCACAGGGGATGCAGGCTACATTTGGAATTTGTTTAAAGTATTAAATTCAGTTATTCTGTTTAGTTTTAGAAATTCTAATTAGTGTACGTATGGGTATGACGTCATTTGTGGTCAAAACGTAGGTCCATACTACATACTGCCTTTTTTGCTATGTGTTACAATTTGAAGAGTAGGACAGCCGCTACTATAATTTAGAGTCATGTGGTGGCGTTCAAATTTTGATATCTATGAGCTTCCTCATACCCGATCCTGTGGATCGAACGGTAAACAGTCGCCGTCGCCCAAAACACGTCATACCAGATCCTCCCGATCCATTAACGGTGCTGGATTTTCTCAGTGGGTCGCGATTCCGATCCGGTGGTAGATTCTGCGAAGCACTGCTCTTGCTAGGGCCAGTATTAGCAACAAGTCCGGTTTGAGCCCCGAGAGCTCACCTACACGCTAGGGTAACGCTGATATGGGCTCTCAAGGCTATCAGCATAGCTAGGAAAAAAAAACACGTGTTGCACTCGGGGATCGCGGGCCGCGGTAAAGCTATTGCATAGCATTTTTTATCAACTTATGCAATTATAATTAGACAAAAATAATGTAATATTAAAACAATAATAAAATAAGACTACGCTATATTTATAATCATCAACAAAAGCAAAACATTAACTGTCCCCTTCACACTCATAAGCTAGACCGCGCGAAAGAGAGATTGGCAGACTTTTCATGATGCGCATGTAGTGCAACGTGACGCCTAGCGCTTATTCACAAACACTACACAAGCGCAACGTGTGGATATGTGAACGCGAGATACATGGAAGGCGGAGTGGAGGGGTGTTAGGTTTTATTATCGTTACGGAATTTATAGATTCGGTCGCCGCGCTCAAAGCCCGCGATAAAAGCTATTCAATAGCTTAACGATATAACAAATATGTAAAATAAAAAGCTATTTCTCGCTTTAAAAAAAAGTAAAATTACAACATTTTATACAGATTGTTAATTGCTGCTAGGTGTAGTGTCAGAAAATTCGCCGGGCTGAGCGCCGTGAGCTCACCTACTCGTCTGTTGAATCTAGTATAAGCCCTTGAGCTTACTAGAAGAAGTAGGAAAAAAGATTAGCGATTTGGTAGTAGCGATGTAACATTAAACACGCTACGAGAACATTCGCCCATCTACGGAGTAATAGAAAGCGCCTGTTCCTGCAATATTCTATGTATACCTAATACCTGTTGACTTGCGAATGGAAATGTCACTGGTATTAACCAATATTAAAATATGCTTTTTTTATTAGCAGACATTAATAATGAACATACAGCTTGTTCGTTCGCCGTATGAAATTCTGAACGTATTAATATAAGTACGTCATAATGGAATGAAAACGGATTGCCGGTTCACAGCGATCCGTCATTTCTAACGATTGTACTAACGTGGATAGCCTATTAAAATATAAAAGATTAATTACGAAAATATATCGTGGCGGCTTAAAGTATAAAATGCCGAGACAAATCGCAACTATGCTGGTGTTAAAAATCTGTAGATAAGTAATTACCAATTTTTAAAGAAATATGGAACTTAGTTCCAGTTCGTGAACGTGACTGGACGGTGAGGGAAACGTCGTTCCATAAAAATGTATTATTGTATAAATTTGCGTAATTACTGATGATAGGGCGTATTATAATCCTGCATGGACAGGTACAAGAGTTTTGGTTATTTCTGCCACGAAGTACCTAGTGGGGGGGCTATCAATAAGTTGTCGTGGTTTTGTTTTCCGAAATATTGACGAGACAGTTTAACAATCGAATACGCTACGAATATAAGTATCGCTATCTTCAAAATCTATTTATTATTAGCTAAAGTTCAATTTAAAAATAGTAAGAATATATTGAAACTTACAATAGGCAGCCATGAAAGCAATAATCGAAGGAAAGTAAATATGTACGGACCTGTTTTGACATTTTTATGCCGTATCTTCTATGCAGGAAGAAATAATGAAATGTGGCTTCATACACATTCCCTCCCATGTAACATCCAAAAATTTCTTACAATTTAATTGCAATTCACTATTTTCTTACAATTTGTTTCCGTAAATATTTATGAATTAAATAAGAATTAAAATAGGGTAATATTTGTGTACGTCATTTTTTGTTTTCAAAGGCGCCTCTTACGTTTGCAATTTCATTTGTGTTTCAGGCGAAAAATTAATATACAGTACATCCATATTAGCCTATTAGTAACACGCCGGGCAATTCCCGCGGACGCACGCGAGGTGTCCTTTCATAATGCATCGCTTTAGAGCCCCTCATGTGTACAACGGGCAATGAATCATTATGATATTGCAAAAAATACTGCAGTGACAAACTAACTGCGCGATAATTTATGTGTAGTTTACAGACTGAATTAATGCTGAGTACTTGGAGGTGGTCTGCGATACCAACGACTGTCTTACCCTTTAAATCGATAGGCTTGGGTGCTTAGTAACGTACTTGTAAATAGGCAGCCCATTGTTACTAACAATCCTAGTACAAACACTAAAGTATTAGGTACTACTTAAACCTTTATGTAGATTTAGTTTTGGTATATTGTTGGTAATTTAGTCAAATTCTTTGTTGCTTTTATCAGCCCACAGATATCCACAGCTGGATATATATATGTCGTAGGAGGCGCCCGGGATGGCTGAGCGGTAGTTTCGTCATCACTCGTATTCGGTTGAACTCAGTTTAGTCAATAAAACTTTTCAATAATAATTAGTGAAACTCAACACACACAACTTTCACAATGACAGGATAAACCGACAGTTTCGTTGCACATACCGACAGCCCGACTGACTGCCAGAGACTCACTGACTGAGACGGACGGAATGACTGTCTGACACGAAATGCCACGACTCTGTCCACGTACCGCCATTTTATACTGTGGCGTTACGGAGTCTACCCTTCATTTTGAGATATTTATCAAAACAACATTTCATCATTTAAAATAATAATCAAAACCACCGTCTTAATATTACTAAGAGTCGTCAACCACGACACGGCCATTCTGTCACTTTGACGTTTGTGTATCGTTGATATTCCGAACTATTGACCCGGATGCGACATATATATGTCTAGACCAAGGTTCGCTGTAATGCAACCCTGCACTGTATCCATCGGATGTCCGCAAATCCTAAAAATACAAACAAAGTAATCTATGTTAAGCTTCGTGATTCTAGATATCAAAATTACATTTCGTTACCGAACGTGTACACCATCGGAAATGAATTCTTAAATGCGTAATGTGCATGCGGAATACACATAACCCATGATTAATATAAAGACTACCTGCTTAGCCAATTAAAGGCTAGTTTCGTGCGTAGGCGAAGTTCTTAAAGCTGGACATGGACTGTCGAGCCAACTCGACCGACAATTTTGTCACATAAATAGTCAGTAGTGTTGGTGATTGCGGAGACGGTGTTTTTACTATAAACAGATTGTTTCAGTGTTCGCCAGTGCTTATAGAGTGACTGTGTTGCTACTGCAATGGAAACTTTGATCTGATGATTCATAATGGGTGGTAATTGCGTTCACTCCTCAACACTTGATCATTTTTTAATTTACATTTACTTTAAAAATGAGGTGTCTTAGGAATTTAACAATTCAATATATGTTAGCTAGTTAGGTATCTATCCACGTTAATACTTACCTTACAAACGTTTATGAACTAGTTCCACGATGATGTAAGAGCTCACCGAAGGCAAAACGT
Source organism: Bombyx mandarina (assembly GCF_030267445.1). Lineage (NCBI taxonomy): Eukaryota > Metazoa > Arthropoda > Insecta > Lepidoptera > Bombycidae > Bombyx > Bombyx mandarina. The sequence goes on from NC_143210.1 coordinate 11,384,926, forward strand.
ATTTAGATCTCACACGGGTAGGTACTACAATCCATTAACAGTTCATTTGTTTAGTTCGTCTGTACATCATGAGTAATAAAACAAAGGACTAATAAAAAAAATAAAAAAATAATTAAAAATAAATTTAATAAATAAAATTAAATAAATAAATTTCAATATTTAGTCAAAATACTTTCATACTAGTTCAAGATTTATTAAAGAACAATAATTATTGTCCAACTCAAACAACACATTCGACAGTGAATGGCCCCACCTTAGATCCCTTGTATTGTAAGCCGACGAAGGTTAGATTATTCGTAGCGCGGTCACACCCTTGCATTTCAAATAATTATTAACATTCGAATTTCGAACGTCTGCGGCAACGACCCCCGTCTCGATCACGTGACCCGAACGTCAGACAGACTGACAATGAATTAGTAACGTACCTAAAACCGCAGTATATTCTTGCTATAATAAGATTATAATAAAATTACGTAACTATGTTGGTAGCTGATAAGTATGTACTTTTTTTATAGCTTAGATGGGTGGACGAGCTCACAGCCCACCTGGTGTTGAGTGGTTACCGGAGCTCGTAGACATCTGCAACGTAAATGCTGCCAGCCATCGGTAGGCAGCGGCTTGGCTCTGCCCCTGGCATTGCTCAAGTCCTTGGGCGACGGTAACCACTCACCACCAGGTGGGTCGTGTGCTCATCTGCCAACAAGGGCAATAAAAAAAAAGCCACCTTGTGACATGAGTTCTAAGGTCTTACTTTTAACAGTACAACGGCTGCCCCGCCCTTCAAACCGAAACGGGTTACTGCTTCGCGGCAGAAATAGGCAGGGTGGTGATACCTACCCGTGCGGACTCACAAGACGTCTTACCACTAGTAATTCGTGTTTAATAAATGAGGTCTGTGGGAAAAAAAGATTAGCTGCGAAAACCGTCGATAAATTATGGCATTCTACTTTCAGACTTTTGGACGGTACAAGTATTCGTTTTTGTTATCTTCTGTTTCTAGATCAAGATCGTTCGCACTGTTGATCCACAAGGTTCGGTGCTCGCCTACAACAGTCTTCCGGATATCAACAATATATTTAAGATATGCTACATGACATCGAAGTCGTCGTGGCCTAAAGGATAAGACGTCCGGTGCATTCGTATGAAGCGATGCACCGGTGTTCGAATCCCGCAGGCGGGTACCAATTTTTCTAATGAAATACGTACTCAACAAATGTTAACGATTGACTTCCACGGTGAAGGAATAACATCGTGTAATAAAAATGAAACCCGCAAAATTATAATTTGCGTAATTACTGGTGGTAGGACCTCTTGGAAGTCCACGGGTAGGTACCACCACCCCGCCTATTTCCGCCGTGAAGCAGTAATGCGTTTCGGTTCGAAGGGTGGGGTAGCCGTTGTAACTATACTGAGACCTTAGAACTTATATCTCGATGTGGGTGGCGGCATTTACGTTGTAGGTGTCTATGGGTTCCAGTAACCACTTAACATCAGGTGGGCTGTGAGCTCGTCCATCCATCTAAGCAATAAAAAAAAAAAAAATCAAAATAGCATACAGGATGTAGAGATTGACTCATAACAAAAAAAAGTGTTCGTACGTTCTTTTATTCGATTCCTCAAGCCTCCTCAATTATAATTTGCGTTTAAATTAACCTCTAGTGAGTTCGCACGGGTAGGTACCACCGCCCTGCCTATTTCTGTCGTGAAGCAGTAATGCTTTTCGGTTTGAAGGGTGGAGCAGACGTTGTAACTATACTGAGACCTTAGAACTTATATCTCAAGGTGGGTGGCACATTTACGTTGTAGATTACTATGGGCTCCAGTAACCACTTAGCACCAGGTGGGCTGTGAGCTCATCTACTCATCTAAGCAATAAAGAAGAAAAAAATATAATTTATTTTTAGGCATCTAATATTTTTAAGTTTCTTCAAAGGTTTCTTCAAATCTTCAGATTTAAGATGTCCTCTGCTGGAAATAAGCCTTCCTTAATGCTTGCCATAATCACATAATAATGCTCGATTTATAGATTATTAAACCGCGAAGTCCTCCAAATTTGAAAAAAAAAGCTTCGCAGCTTAAAATAGTAGTTTTTTTTTAGACACAATCAAGTATTAGTATGAATCGTATTTAAATCGATATTGCACAATGTACACTTCTAATTTCGTTATTCGGGTCAAACAATAGATCGCCCTAGAGATGGGCGTAGCGAGTATTATATGTAATGTGACCATTATTTTATATTTATTAAGACTTTAATGTCGTTCGTTTATCTTGACTCTCTTCTTAGTGACGGGAGTGGTAGTGGAAGGGAGATAGCCAGACGAATCCAAATGTCCAAAGGAGCAACTTACTAGGACATGGAAATACCGTTATATATCCCGCAAAACTAAACTGAGGCTGATATGTATGTACATTGGTCTTCTCAATACTTCCTTCATAGCGCCGAAACCTGGACGATAAGGCAGAGTGAGGGATGACGCCTTGAAATGTGGACGAGGAGAAGAAGACGTGCAGAGGCATAGTGCATTGAACGATCAAATCTTCAAGCTTCTAACTTCCCAGCTTCAGCAATGAAGATAAGGACTAAGGAGGAAAGACTTTAACAGCTAATTTATAGACGAATCCAAATGTCCAAAGGAGCAATGAATAAGCTCACTAGGACATAGAAAGACCGTAGTATATCCCGCAAAATCAAATTGAGGCTGATATGTATTTACATTGGTCTCTCAATAGTTCCTTTGGCCGCCGAATCCTTGACGATAAGACGGATAAGGGATAGTGATAGACGCTTAGACGCATAGTGCATCGAACGATCAACTCTTCAAGCATCTAGCTTCCGAACTTCAGCAATGAAGATACCGACTAAGGAGGGAAGACTTTACAGCTAATTTATTGTGACCCCATGGACCCATGGACCCATATTAATTGCATATCACACATCAGTCATTAGCTTTGTCTAGATTCCGAAAGAGCATTTGCATTTTACGACAGATTTATTAAAAAGGTACGTATTTTGAAGGAACATATATAATGTTTGTGTCGTGTCTATTTCATACCAAAGTCTATTTTTTTTACTCGATATACTCAAATGAACTTAAGTAGCTTGTAAATTTTGAACATTTAAGGTAGATTTTAATTCTAATAAAACATTTCAGTGTGACGTCCTCAAATCGAGAGTAATTATCTAAGTAATCTCAACGATATTAACTATCTTTGAATCATGTAATCAAAATCACGATTGCACTGAAATTAATGGTCACAATAAATTTGATATCAAATCTTTTTTATGAATATTAGTTGAAAAATAGAATAATCGAACCATTGTTTGAATATATTTTTTAATTATAGAACGGCATTTCGAATTTTAAATAAATTATACAATAGCACATTTATATTACTGCAAGGAATTCCCTTTTTTTTTTAAATAATGTCGGCCAATCACAGTACAGTCTCAACTACACAAAACGGATGGTAACTTACTGGTCCAACAGAGATACCTGCTGTTTCAATTGTCGAACACGTTTTAAATTACGAACACAATTCCAATCTCTTAATCGAACGTATGTTGGCCACGCCCGCGAACTATAAGCATTTTGGGGGACAACTACGAGACTTTGTTTAGTGACATTTAAAATTAATACATAGCTGCATTTTAATTTTACTGGTGGTAAGACGTCTTGTGACTCTGCACGAGTAGGTTTTACCACCCTGCGTATTTCTGCCGTGAAGCAGTAATACGTTTCGGTTTGAAGGGTGGGGCAGCCATTGTAGCTATACTGAGACCTTAAAACTCATATCTCAAAGTGGGTGGCCGCATTTGCGTTATAGATGTCTATGGGCTCCGGCAACCACGGTGGGTCGTAAGCTCGCTACCCATCAAAGCAATAAATAATAATAATAAAAAAATGGATGTCGTGGAAGATAGCTATGATCACAGAGCCGTGTATTTGTTATAATAGGCTCAGTGGTATCTACTTACGTATGTCTTATGGGAAATTTATTATTAATAAAAGTGGGAAGTGTTCGCGATTTTTTTTCCATCACCCAGTCAATTCATTAGGATCCTCGCTAAGGGGGTTGAAAAGAATAGCAAAAAATAAAGTTAGTCTGAAATATAACGCTTTTTTTGTTTAAACTCCAGCAGTACACGTACTGAAATTTCTATTTTAAGAATAAAATAATACTTCTATTAAATTAAAATTTGGTGCTATATATGTAATTTTCATTCATATAGATTTTAAATCTGCAACTAATTAGTATTTTTGAATTCAAATTTTTTTTATACTCAATGAGCACATAGTAGCCCGTCACAGAGGTCATACCAACTTTGAATAACGGAGAGTGAATTCACAAAAAAAAAACACAATCGCCCGATGTTCTGTTACTGAATGAATCAGAAGTGAGGAATGGGAGACCGAAGCGATCGCAATGTTCGGCATCCGTTCTAATTTTAAAAATACTTTCTACTTTTCACTTTTTTTTTAATATTGCCACGCTAGCTTTACATAGTTTACTCCACTGATGAGTAAAAGTGACAAAGAAAAAACAATTTAACATTTGAAACTTACGTATCCTAGAAGAATACTATAATAGGTTGCTAGTTCAGAAATACACTTATACACTCCCACTTCCAGGTGGAGAATATAAGCCGCGCTCAGTAATGTAGAGCTGTTCCATCTGACAGTCACTTCACGTGCTGATTTTCTACAGAGTTTCTTGCCGAATCTTCTCAGTTAACCCCAAAAAAATTAACATTAAGGACATTTTTTTTTTTATCGACAAAAGTGTCGAATTTGTTCTACTGTCTACAAGCCAAGTCCTAGCCTCAGACGGATAAGACAGAATTCATCCGAGCCAAGAGTGTGACACTTGCATCTAAGCAATAAAAAAAAAAACTTGTGAATTAAAGTAGTAATACTGAAAATTCAAATGAAATTTTCAAAACAAAATGATCGTTCTAATTTCGAATATCAGTTCACACATCGTCATGTCAGCCCGTTCATTAATCCCGATCCTCCAATTACTGTGGCTTCTGTAGAAGTTCTCATTGCGACCATTGCATTCAAACTTTTTCCGAAATCATAATTCTCTGTATTGATACTAGTCAGAGTTTGATGCTGCTTTGGTTAATTTTTATATGTAACTGACAAAACCGGTCACAAATCCCGTTTAATTTTTTTTAAATGTATTATAAGTCCAGTATAGGTGGTACAGTGACAAAAACCTTACATGAAATGTCAAAAATCGCTATACAAAACGTCAACTACAAATATTGTGATCGAAAACATTACATACATACATTGTTTTAACGATTTTTTTGATACGCCTCAGGTTAAGGTGCTGACTTGTTTAGTTCGACTTATGAGAAGAAATTTTGAGCAATCCTGAAGGTAGACGAAGGTTTTCAAATGCCTAGCGTCCAATATAATCGGAAAAAATAGTAGCTGCTTTCCTGAAATTTATGTATATTTTTATTTGATGTAAACAAAAAAACAAGCTCATCAATCACCTACCTGCTCTTGATAACTTGTAGACTGGATTCATCAATGCCACAGTGAAAAGTCCACTCAAGCTTCCACTAAATGACAAGAAAATCTTATAGGTCTACTTAAAGTCTTGGTTTACTTGGCTAACTAAACATAGTAGTAATTTTCCTAACATTAGAGCTGATATAAATTTCCACAGCATTAGAGATTAACTTCGGTTAGGTTACGGAAACGTTTGAGAACCATCTTTTTAGAGAAATTCTATCTGAAATCTACGAGCAAAATTAATGGAAACCTGAGGTTTCACAATTCATTCGTGACGCTTCGTTATTAATTAAAAAAACAGAACATTGAAACAGCGTCTAATTCACAGACCATACCCAGAACTAGCAAGTACAAATGAAGAGGTTCTTTCACACTGTGTGTGAGGTGCGGTGCTCATTAGTATATGAGTTTCATGAGTTAATATGGATCCCGCTAGGGACATTCTCTCTGTATCGCTGAAGATCAATTGGAATGGAGTTGGAAAATATTGAAATTATAAATTCGCATGTAGAGAACTTTTTTTAATAGGGAGCTTGTGAGCGGGGCCTTCGTCGCGTTCATACATGAACCTGTTTACAAGATGGTGGTTATTGGAATTCAAAGACTCAAAGCCGCTACGCCCCTTAAGATCTGAACTCTTTTTTTTTTATTTTTTTTATTGCTTAGATGGGTGGACGAGCTCACAGCTCACCTGGTGTTAAGTGGTTACTGGAGCCCATGGACATCTACAATGTAAATGCGACACCCACCTTGAGATATAAGTTCTAAGGGCGCAAGTATAGTTACAACGGCTGCCCCACCCTTCAAACCGAAACGCATTACTGCTTCACGGCAGAAATAGGTAGGGTGATGGTATCTACCCGCGTGGACTCACAAGACGTCCTAGAACCAGTAATTACGGAAATTATAAATTTAATAAATAATTATTATAATAAATAATTATAATTAAAAAAACATACAGTCGAATTAAGAACCTCCTCCTTGTTTTTAAAACAGTTAAAAATAAAAGCTATCGTCCGATTAATCTCGAAAAATCCTTCATTAAGTAACAAATATTTGATATCGAAATCGCGAAATACAGTTTACAAAATCATATTAAACCACTCATAAATACATAGCTCTACATTTGAAACTTCAAACTATTAAATCAATAATTCAACTTTGTCAGCTTAGCCGTCAGAAAACTGTGAAGTTTTACGAGTGTGAAACTGTGATATGACTTTATGAGTTTTCAAAGTTTTATGAGAAGCGTTACGAACTTAACCCTTTTCAGAATAATTTATTGAACACATTAAAATGTTAGAAGTGCATGTGATTTTATATTTATGCCGTGTCTGTCTTTTTTAATACGCCTTTATTAGCTTCAGATGTATGTATGTTTGTAACGGAATCTTTGAACATTATTTTGATCCCCTTTAAAATGTCGGATTAACTGGTATTCATGGCATGGTATCAGTAGTTATAAACATTTTATGAATAGATATGAGTAGAAGGGTTATTTTGATAATATCCTGAAAAGCACCCCACGCTTTTTTACAAATAAAATTATTATTTCTTACACTATTTTTAATTCAAATTTGTTAAAATTTAATTTCTATTTTTTAGTTGGATTTTCTATAAAAGCGTATTTTGTTAGTTTTTTTAAACTATTATTTATTTAATGCTAGAGGGTCGGGCAAACGATCGTCTCGAGACATGAAATTGAAGTAGAATTGTAAAAAAATACTTATAAAATAGATTATTACTATTATTATATTATACTGTAATTTATTATACTGTTTACTAATATAGAATAGATTTAAAAAATAAGATTTAAAAAAACATATTAAAAAAAACTTATAGTTTTATACTATTAGCTGACATTAAAAAATCACATGTGGCGTCCTCCAAATTACAAAAACAAACAATTTCAGGCAATTCAACTTCCTTAAGCTATCAAGCTAGCTAACTAGTGAAATTAATGATTACTTCGATTAGAATTTAACCTATTATTGCATAAATTTTAATTTGTTTTTCTACATAGATTTAAAACTTTAATCCACAAGTAAAAAACATTATGTTTATTGAAAAGAAAACACTATTATCGTTTCAAGGAATCTAGCTTAATCTAAAACAATATTGGCATATCGATGTCGTAATATCGAATGACCGCGCCCATCTATCCGCCCCAAGGTAAACATTCAGTCACTTAACCACATTTCCTGTACATTTCCCATTCATTCTTCTTGTTTTGACTTACGTTCGCGTGTATAGGTTTTTGATATTTCGATGTTTCTTCACGCAATCCTAATTACAAATGCTTGGAATGGATGAGGCATATGATACATTGGTTTTGATAATAGAGAGGGAAGACTTTATTTTAATACATTTGATGATTTAATGCACTTTGAACTTATGTTCCAAGGCGAACCGCGGGACTATAGCTGCGTAGTCTATGTAACTGATTAACAACAAATAAACGACATGTTTTTACCTCTTGTGAGTCCGCACGGGTAGGTACCATCGCCCTGCCTATTTCTGCCGTGAAGCAGTAATGCGTTTCGGTTTGAAGGGTGGGGCAGCCGTTGTAACTATACTGAGACCATAGAACTTATATCTCAAGGTGGGTGGCGCATTTACGTTGTAGATGTCTATAGGCTCCAGTAACCACTTAACACCAGGTGGGCTGTGAGCTCATACACCCAACTAAGCAACAAAAAAATATATGTAATAACGTAAATTTCTACGAGGATCACAAAATTAAAATATTATTTTTTTGCTGCTTACCTTTGCTAGTAGCTTCGGTTATTTTAGATTCTCCAAATGTTTAGGAGATCTCGCGGGGATCTGCCTGGCGAATTTGGTAACACTAGCCCTAGCAAGGGCAGTGCTTCACTTATTCTACTACCGGACCGAAATCGCGACCCACTGAGAGAAGATCCAGTGAGAAATCCTTCATCGCATTCGACGAGAACGATGACCGGTCCCAATTAGTACTCTATGTTACACGTAAAACAAAATCTTGCATTAACGAATTTTAAAATCGAAACTTGCATTTTCAAAATGATGTCGTATTCGTCTCAAGATATTGAAGTGAAAAGGAGAAAAAACAATTCCCTAAGTGCACCCATACACGATCTCATTGTGACACACGTCGGTCGGGTCACGCGATTCCCTAAGCCGCATCGCGACGACCTATTGTATTTTGAATGGAGCGCTTTACATTGTCTACCGTCGAAACAAATTTTTTTTAAGAACGCATTCTTTTCTTTTTTTTAAATGTATTTTTTATTTATTTATTTGTTTTTATTTATAGTATGCGGTTCTGTAGTATTTGACACTTTAGTTTATAATCAATCCCCCCCCCCTCCTCCCGATTCATTAACGGTGCTTTTAGGTACCTTAAGCACCGGTCACCGTCCTCGCCGAACCCGACGCTTGCGACGAAGAACTCGACGACTAAATGAACCCATAGATACAGCCCACTGAGTTTCTCGCCGAATCTTCTCAGTGCGTCGCTTTTCCGATCCGGTGGTAGATTCTGCGAAGCACTGCTCTTGCTAGGGCTAGTGTTAGCATATTATCTCAGGTTGAGCCCGTGAGCTCACCTCGTCCGGGCATAGCTGGAATAGCCTCTTAAGGCTATCAGCATAGGTAGGGAGAAAAAAAAATTCAATTTGAAGTGTGGGAATCCTGTCATACGAAATATTTGAGTACTAAAACATATTGGGCCTTATGTTTTGAGATGAGTGGTGACATACTCGTTGTAACGTTTATAATTGGTAACCATTTTATAACAGGTAGACCGTGAGTATATTTACCCCTTGCGTAAAACTGAAAAATTTAATTAGAAGTTCAAGCTTTAGCACTTACGATAACGAGTTCCCATTATCTCAAAGAAAATGAGATATGTATACTATATTACAAGGAAATGCCGGTCGACTTTTCTCAGAAATATACTATTTAATCATTGACGCCCGCAGGTTGTTGTGCCGGGAAGCTCTCGTCTCCTATTACTTTTTTGCATTATTTTAGCGAACGGAACCCTAAATCCGATGTGTTCTGGGCAACGTCGTGTGAATACTTCTAAGTGTATTGCGGGAGTGTGGTTTTTCTTTTTTCTGTTTTTTTTTTAATTTAAATAAAATGTGTTCTGTTCTTACAACGAAAGACTATTGAGTAACGTATCAACGTAGACAAAAGAAAAAATTGAAGCAAGAAAAATATAATCTTTTCTTAAATACCTGATTATCTTATGATATCGAGATGAGTCCTTCTACAGTTGTCGTCCAAAGTTCCGATGAGGTTTTTGTTGTAGCAGCATCAAGGTTCATGAAACACGATATAAAACATGTGAATTGGCCTTACAAACAGTCACTTTTTTTTATTGCTTAGATGGGTGGACGAGCTCACAGCCCACCTGGTGCTAAGTGGTTACTGGAGCCCATAGACATCTCCGACGTAAATGCGCCACCCACTTTGAGATATAAATTCTAGGGTCTCAAGTATAGTTACAACGACTGCCCCACCCTTCAAACCGAAACGCATTACAGCTTAACGGGAGAAATAGGCAGGGTGGTGGTACCTACCCGCGCAGACTCACAAGAGGTCCTACCACCAGTAATGCCAATAGTCAACGATAATTGTTGTTGGGCGACAATTTCTGTTTCTATTCCGCACATTTCAGCTTTATACTTACCCCTCAGTTTCGACCCGACATAAAGAACTTTGAAAGTAAGATAGTCAAAAAGGCAGAGACTTGAAAATAAATAAATAAACAGAATCTCAAAAACTATCTGAAATAATTTTACGAATTTTTCAAGAAGTAACCCTTAAGTGTGCTGTGAAATAAAAGAAATCCCTATTAAAGAAGACTCGGAGTGGTCCTGACCGGTCGAGTGATGTGAAATACAAGGAAAGCTCTGTCTCGAGTGGAGGAGGTCAGGGGAATAATGTGTGAAAAGTTTGAAATGAACTTTTTAACCAAAATCAAAAGTCTTTGGTATTCACAAAAAATTAGATCTTTTAAATCAATAGTATCTTCGAGATGTTAGGATCGATCGAAGTATATAGTAATGCCAATTGCCTTTGGGAACCTCTATGTCTCAGGTAGACTATAGTTTCCTTTCATCACACTTCAAACTGGAACACGCGGTAGCCTTGCCGGATAAAACAACTAAGATTGTGATCTATGCTCGAGCGAAGCAAAACATTAATAAAACTCATCGAATTAAATACAAAATCGACAATACATTACCGAAGAAATATCGCAAAGTAAACAAAAGCCGGAAGACGAGTCATTTTGCACTTGCCCTCCCCCCAACCCCCCTTCAAAACGTTTCCACTAGTACAGCTCACGGCGGCGAAATAAAACAATAAAAAATGTTTGAATTATTGCAATCTTCGCGTTTGCCCGCTTCGTGTCTTACCCGGGGTTCTTGTGACTTCATTTTACCTGAGACGAGGCTTTTGCATGAGTAGCCCCCACCCTACTAGTGTTGGACGCTCAGAGATTTGTTATGTTTAATATTTTAAATTCTGCAGTAGAATGTATTCTTTTGATTGTCGGCTTCTAAACATATGATCTGATCGTTTACGGATAGTAATAACAAGGACACAATTAGTCCGATGCCTATCACAACAAAACAGCTAATTTTAATCGTTTGATTGATTTTTAATAAATGTTTGAGGAGTTTCATGCAATTAGCACTCATACACATCTAACTTAATCTGATTAAAATAAGATCAAACTCGCTTTTGTTTTTTTCACACTGAATTTTGTTTTTTCCTGTACACTTTTAGTTAGGTTGAGTTTTAAGTTTTTTTTTTGTAATTGAGTTGTGTTAATAGCTTTCGTTGCATATTTAATTATATGATATTAAGAAAAAAGTTTTTAGCGAGGTAAGTTTTCATAATAAAATATTTCTGTATAGCTTTGATTACATAACTAATGAATATTTAAAAAAAAAAACTGAATACATATATTTCGTAATAAAACGCGGGAAATTTTGAAATCGCCCTGTACAAAAGTGTGATGTTTAAAAAAAACATGCGATTTTTTTTTTGGATGACATAATTAGAACGGTTATCAGCAAAGTTTTCCGTGCTAACTGCTACCATTCGTTGCGTTACCATTCTGTCTGATTTGCCACGTTATTTTACTAAATTAAATTTAAAAAAATTCAAACACAAGCGTGCCATTTGTCGCAAGTATAAATGACTTCACTGAAGCACCTGAAATATCTGTGCAACTTTTCAAGTCAACAATAAGAGCGATATTAAAACACATACAACATAAGGAAACACAAATATATATATATATATATATATATATTTTATTGCTTCGATACGATAGATACGATAGGGTGTACGAGCTCACAGCCCACCTGGTGTCAAGTGGTTACTGGAGCCCATAGACATCCACAACGTAAATGCGCCGCCCACCTTGAGATATAAGTTCTAAGGTCTCAAGTATAGTTACAACGGCTGCCTCACCCTTCAAACCGAAACGCATTACTGCTTCACGGCAGAAATAGGCAGGGTGGTGGTACCCCCCGTGCGGACTCACAAGAGGTCCTGCCACCAGTAATTACGCAAATTCTGCTATACCATTATTTAAAATATGTAAAATAGAGCATTAAATTTTTTTTACTTGTACATCACTAAAGACGCGAGCACATTATCGTACCGCAGTCCGTAGCGGAACCAAACCTATTTAACTTCACTTGAGTACCTACGGACAGTAATCTCAGTTCTGGATTAACTGCACTCCGCTTTATTCATATATTTGTGTGCACTATTTAAAATCATAACCGGTAATATACGTTCAATTTAAAAGCAACCTAGTTATGCTGTAATCCTTTAATAGATACTTTTAATAGCAAAACGACCGAGAGCTCTTGCATATCTATATCGAGCTTGATTGAATTGACTGCTAATAAAAAAAAAATCGATTTTATTATTCAACTCAAATTGTTGTTTTTCTTGTATACTCTATTGTAAGAATTGTCATATAGTTTGAAAATATTCGATTACTTTCACGTGTGTCAAGAGTCAATAAATTTGCGTAATTATTAATGATGCTATTAGGCTTTACTGTCTTTTTTAACATGAAGCGTTCTAGTTTGAAAAATTGAGTCGCTGTGCAATATGATTGAGGCTTCGACCTCATGTCTCAAGGAGGATAATTCGAACCGTGATCTATGGACTTAGCACTAGACAGTAAGCATGCGTGTTCAATCATAGTAACATTTAATTTTAAAATTTCTGTATTACCATAAAACCGCCTACAATTAATTAAATAATATAAAAACAATACATATTATAATTTTCTGAAAAAAAAAATCAGTTACAATTTCTTTATTAATGAATGGACGTCCATAGTATTTTTATGTTTACGGTTTTAGTGTTGCCAAAAATCCCCGCCGGCTTATTTTGCATACGGCATGCAGTTACTGATAATGAGGCGAGGAAATTGTTAGCGTTTTGCTTTACTTGAATATTTTCGGCTGTCTGTCTGGTTGGCACTCTTTGTTTTACGCGTGTGTGTAGTACTCATTAAATTTTCCAGGAAATGAATGTTTCTTTTTCTTTTTCTGGTTAGGGTCGACTTTTTGAGGATGTCTTCTATCCGGTTTTCGGATGATCTTTTATTTTGTGGTAGGCAACATTCAGCTTTGAATTTCGAATACGAATTCTTTTTATGATTTATGATTGCGTAGATTACTGCTCGTGAAGTATTTGTTTATTGAATAATTAATTTTGATTGTATGAATTATTTTGAAATTAAGTCAATAGGAATTGATGTGAGGTGATATCTTTGTTAATATTTAATAAAATGTTAATCTGATTATGAATAAAAAATTGTGTTTTTTTTTTGTTTGCATTGTGTAAGTAGAGCTAAAGATGTGGTTAGAGCACTTCAGATAAAGTTTCTGGTATAAAAATCTCCTTCACTTATGGTTCACTCTTGGCAGATTCGTCGTGGTTGATGAAGTTGCATTTTCATAGGCTAAAGCAGCTCCTGCGATGCGCCTCCACTTGTTGCGATCTTCAGGGTCTCTGGAATTTTGGACAAAGGGCATCTGTGTCATAGTTTTGATTAAGTATGTCTAACGCATGGACAACGAGTTCTCTGGTGACAGTTATAAATGTGTTGTATTGTGATACAGTGACGTGCGAGAAGTTCCCAAAAAAAAATACTACTACTACAGACTACAAACGAGCGTAAGTGGTAGAGTAAACAAAAAAATGGTCACGTCAGAAAAACTAGTATTGTCTTCGCAATTTGCCAATCGCACACATAATAAAAACTACATTTAAGGCTTCATTTAGCATTTTTTATTGTTATTATACTTTTATTTCTTTATTGTCATTTTAATATATCCGATGTTCTGAATTGAATTTACAGTCCTCGTAATCACGGTTGACAGAGACTAAAAAAATAGTAAAAAAACGCTAGTTAAGATGTCTTGACTAAGACTAAAAAGAATTGTAAGCTGTTTAGAAGTCCTATTACCTCAATACATTAGCTAAGCTATATATTGTGGATAGTTTCGCAGTAATTACATTTGCTTGTTTAAAAGAAGTTGTAGTTGCTATAACCAACACAAAATGGCTAATTGTGTAAAAAGTAAGACTTGGCCTTTTGTAATACACAAATAATAAACAAGTAATGTTAAGGTTTTATAGAATTGTATTGCATTTTCATTCTTTATGTGTGAAAACCATGGCGTAACGCCGACATATACTTCGATTCCATGTGTCAATTCGAACAATAACATTGACTCTGGTCACCACCAATTAATATCAAATAGCTTAGAACGAAACGATGTCTCACATAAATGAAGCAACAAAAAACCAAATATGAAACACTTGCGCGAACTGCATAATCTCGGCCCAATTAAAATTTTTGGTTACGTTTCATATTTACCGCTCGTTGAGTTGAGGGGGAGACGGGGTACGGTCGGGGCTCGCAATTAAAATTATAATTTTTGGCAACTCTTCTGCCCCTTCAACGTATCTTTGACTGGTCCCGGCGGCTACAAGACCGGTGGCACATCGAGGGCATTAAAATTAGCCTTCGTAGGGTAGTTGAGGGTTTTTCATCAAAAAGTACCATAAAATCTGCGACTTTACTAGGCTTAAGATTTGCTGTACGTATCCATCGCATCTTCAAATGATCACAAAACTCGAGGAATCAAAATAAAATTTTTATTGCTTATATGGATGGACGATCTCATAGCCCATCTGGTGTGAAGTGGTTACTGAAGGCCATAGACATCTACGACGTAAATGCGCCACCCACCTTGAGATAGATATAAGCTCTAAGGTCTCAAGTACAGTTACAACGGCTGCCCGACCCTTCAAACCGAAACGCATTACTCACGACAAAAATAAGCGGGGTGGTGGTACCCACCCACACGTACTCACAAGAGGTCCTACCAGAAACCATCCAATCTCCAAAAAACATCCTACTCTTTAGAACTGTATTCCTGTATCAAACATCTTAGTCGACCAATAAAAACATGATTTATGTAAGGACACTGTGTGAAAGATAACTTTTTTATTTATTTACGAGCTCACAGCCCACCTGGTGTTAAGTGGTTACTGGAGCCCATAGACATCTACAACGTAAATGCGCCACCCACCTCGAGATATAAGTTCTAAGGTCTCAGTATATGTAGTTACAACGGCTACCCCACCCTTCGAACCGAAACGCATTACTGCTTCACGGCGGAAATAGGCGGGGTGGTGGGACCTACCCGTGCGGACTCCCAAGAGGTCCTACCACCAGTGATTACGCAAATTATAATTTTGCGGGTTTGGTTTTAATTACACGTTGTTATTCCTTCACCGTGGAAGTCAATCGTGAACATTTGTTGAGTACGTATTTCATTAGAAAAATTGACTTCAAAATATCTAATTGAATTCTACTTGTATTGACCAGTGATTAGTGGCGTCTTGCCAATCAGTAACCCAGGCATTGGTAATCCATGACCAACAGTGACAATTCAATAACAGGCGAGCGGTAAGCTTCTCTGTACGTTTTGGCGATAGCCCAGTGTGCCCGTTGGTGGATTTTGACTCCCAAAAATACGTATCTTCCTAGATTTGGGCACCCCAAACGTCATTGTGACGTCAAGAGTTAAGCTCTCTTCGAAATATTTAAATATTCATTTCGGCTTTAATTATGCTCGGCGCATGTGAGCGGGTCTTTGTCTTCTCTATATATATTTTTTTTGTTGTTTTTATTTTGTGTTCTCAAAGTGATTTTTAAGCAACGCTTTGTAATTCACTCGTTCCTGAATACGGGAAGTCGGGACTTGAATTTACGCATAATTATCTCGAAGTTACCTACGTATTTTGTTAATGTTCTATTTTGGGATTCATTAGATTAGATTTTGGGTGGGCAGGTTAACACCATATGGATGAGGTACCGCGATAATTCATATTAGTGACAAGATATTCGTTTTTTTTTTGCCAACCTAAGCTGATAGCCTTGAGAGGCTATTTCAGCGGAACCTTAACTAGTAGGTGAGCTCACGGGGCTCAAACCTGACGACGTTGCTAACACGAACCCTGCAAGAGCCGTGCTTCGCAGAATCTACCACCGGATCGGGAACGCGACCCACTGAGAAGATCCGGCGAGAAACTCAGTGGGCTGTGTCTGAGAGTTAATTTACTCGTTGAGCCCTTGGTCGCAAGCGACGGGTTCGACGAGAACGGTGACCGGTGCTTGAGGTACCTAAAAGCACCGTTAGTGGATCGGGAGGATCCGAAATGACGTGTTACGGGCGACGTCGACTGCTTTCCATAGATATTCGTGATAAGACCGATCAGTTTGAGATATGAGCCGACGCATAAAGTTTAAAATTCGCATCTTGAGGATGTCGGTAATGCTAACAGGTTTTACTTTGCTTCTATTAATACTTAATTTGTACGGTAAGATTATTATTTTCATTTATGATATTTAAACATTTGAAAAAGATCAGGTTAATTTGCATTCTGAATTTATTGGCTTTGGGTAAAATTAATGGGATTTTTTTTTAATTAATTTAAATTATCTTAATCTGAATTAACTGAATCTAATCATGTATCTGAATTTCGCACTAAACTGAAGTGGTTACCAATTCGCCTTCGCCGCAATACTCATGTCCTTTCATTACTATATTGTACTCTCTTTAACCCCCATATCCCTACATATCTCAAAGAACGTTTCGAGTTCCTAGGCGATACGCATAATTTTTCCCTGAGATCATCGGGTAGCCTGAGACTGAAAATGCCGACGCATTCATCATCATTCTTTGACAATTCATTCATCGTCCAGGCGGTTCGATTGTGGAATGCTCTTCCGGATGCAGTGAGAAGTGCTCCAACTTTTAACTGTTTTAAAAGAATGGTGAAGGAACCCTACTTATCTGCTTAGTGCTGTTTGTTTGTATCATTATCATTTATCATTTCCATACTGTTAATTTATTATGTGTGTGTCTATCTTTTTTATGTAAGTATGTATATTGATATATATTATATGTAAACGGTATATATCTGTTTATTGTAATACTTTCTATAATCTATGGTACACCGCAACATACCTGCTATATTTTTATATTTTCCAGAATTCCTGTAAATTAAACGGTTGTCTGGAAGACATCGATTTTAGCGATAAGGCCGCCTATTGTACAAATGTATCTGCTTTTTGACTGTTTTTTGAATGTAAATTGTGTTTTGGTGTGCAATAAAGTGTATTCTCTCTCTTTCTAAATTATTCATTAAACAGATAGACGAGTTCACGTCCTATCTGGTGTTAAGTATGAGGTCTAACTTTCCTACTGCATCCTACAATAAACAGCTAGAATGTTATTACCTACCCGTACAAGCTCACAATACGCCTTAACACTGACACACAACTGACTACGCAACTTATAAATTTTGCAGATTCTATTTTTAGAACACGATATTAAAAATAACCGGGTTCATTATTAGGTATCCGAACCGTCAATATTATTTTAAAGCCTCTAAACACGGAAACAGTGAAATCAGTGAATTGAAACAGTGAATTTTCTGGTGGTAGGACCCCTTGTGAGTCCGCGCGTGTAGGTACCACCGCCCTGCCTATTTCTGCCTTGAAGCAGTAATTTGTTTCAGTTTGAAGGGTGGGGTAGCCGTGGTAACTATACTTAGAGAGAGACCTTAGAACTTCTATCTCAAGGTGGGTGGCGCATTTACGTTGCGGATGTCTATGGGCTCCGGTAACCACTTAACACCAGGTGGAATGTGAGTTCATCCACAAATCTAAGCCATAAAAAAAACTTGGTACTATACTTATCAGAACGAATAAACAATTAATATAGCAAGTTAGTATTTCTACTCAGTTGGGCCTCTAATACTTCTGTTCCCTATGAATATTCAGATGTATCTGCCCATCTGATCTGATTCACAATTGATTCGTGTTTAAGTCTCTCGATCGTTGCAAAACATCGCGCTCTGCAAACGCGAACAAATTTGATTGCTCTAAACGTCTCCGAGGTGCATATAAATAGTTTCCGTTCCATCACAGTTTCTAAGGTAATGACGTTTAAAGAGGCTTCGCTCTTACAGAGTCTCGTCCGGTAACTAGATAACTTTATAAGGTCGTGCACAAACTGAAACGCCTGATTTT
This sequence comes from Bombyx mandarina, assembly GCF_030267445.1. Lineage (NCBI taxonomy): Eukaryota > Metazoa > Arthropoda > Insecta > Lepidoptera > Bombycidae > Bombyx > Bombyx mandarina. The sequence continues at coordinate 11,403,097 of NC_143210.1, forward strand.
CGATAAGTGTTTTTTTTTTTATATTTGGAACAAATTACTTACGATCTTCCTACCCCAAATTATGATATCTCCGGGGTTTTCTTGGTCGATGGTCGTCCGTGAATACGTCTTAGATGGCATTTACATAAGAAACCTGTAAGTGTAAGTGGAAAGGATTATCGAGGAACAAGGTTCAACGGTTGTTTGAACGTTTTTATTGTTTTGTTGAAAATAATGCAAAATATCCCTGACTTAAGTCTTTGTTTAATAAAAACCATTTTATTTAAATGCTTATCAATAAAATGATAAAAAAATTCTGTCAAACAACCGTTTTATTTATTTTATCGTTACACACAAATACAACATGAATCATAAAAAAATATGCTAAAATAAAATCACTTTTCAAATTCATAAAACGTGACAAAGCAGCGAAAATATTTTAATATCCCCCATCTCGCGCTACATAGTTAATAACCTAATCTAATAACCTGTTTATGTCAAACAATATTCCTGGCCGTAAAACCTTACGATTCATAAAGCCAGCTACACACGTAAACAGGAATCCATTATTATTCATCTAGGAGCGGACGTGGCGAAGTCAATGTCTATCTTATTTCTTTTATAATTATTCACGGCGGTTCTTGGATGTGGGGTGGCCCCTTGGCCCCCCCGGGCGGCGCGATAGCGAACGTCTTCGGTTTTTGCGGGGTTTGTTTCAAGTTTTTTAGGGAGTTAAACCCTTTTCTGAACATGACAGGAATTGGATCATTAAGCAGGGCTGCTAAGCTTAATGTCGGGCCCTCTCGATTTCTTAGGGTAATGAATAATGTATCTGTCTTACGAAGATCGGTGGGGAATAGTTTTCTATCGGTATCTTAATGCGTTAGCAACAAAAATATTAATTTGAACAATAATACTTTTGCGGTCAGATCTTGCGATTACTATTTCAATTTTAGAATCTCCAACGTTAAAATTCTTAGTAATTAGTTTTCTGTAATCATTATTTATATATGTCGGCTCACGTCAGGGATGGCTGAGCGGTAGTTTCGCCATCACTCGTATTTCGTTGAACACAGTTTATAAAAAGTCAATAAAACCTTTTGAATAATAATTATTGAAACTCAACACACACAACTTTCACAATGAAAGGATAAACCGACAGTTTCGTTGCACATGCCGACAGACCGACTGACTGACTGACTGACTGTCAGAGACTTACTGACTGAGACGGACCGACCGTCCGATATGGCCTGCATGACTGTCTGACACGGAATGCCACGACTCTGTCCACGTACCGCCATTTTATACTGTGGCGTTACGTAGTCTACCCTTCATTTTGTGATATTTATCAAAACAACATCTCATCATTTAAAATAATAATCAAAACCACCGTCTTAATATTACTAAAAGTCGTTATCCACGACATATATATAATGTATTTATTTATTTATTTATATCAAAATACAGTTTAGCTTCGTTAAACTATAGCACAAATTGAGTTTCTCTTATAAAGAGAAACAACATTTAAATCTATTGCTTCATCACTATTTTTATATATTTTTATATTTTAATATTGCGAAAATGATTTTTATATGTCTAATGTTCTTTCTAATGTTTCTTATGTTTCAATATTCGAAATTCTATTTTTGTCATCTTTATGTCATATTAACCTCTTTTAAGATTAATCGTATAGAGGTTATATAAATATAAAAGTCGATGCGTGTACTTAAGTATGTTACCCGTGGACTGCGAAATGGCTGAACCGATATCAATCGTTTGGTAGCGATTGGAATCTAAGAAAAATCATATATCGGCCAACAAAGCACGCTGGGTTTGACTAGTTGAATGTGCATTATATTTATTTCGAACAGTATTTTAAACGTGACGATATTGCAATAGACATAATGGAGGCTACACAATGTATTTAAGTTAGAATATATTATAGTTGAATATGCAATTTCGAAAAGGGCACATCTCTGAAAATGTAAAATGTTCAGGAAATGAAAAAAAAACTGATTATTTTCTAAAGAAGTGTAAAATTGAAAATATTAACTTTTGAGATATATTTTAGTGTTAATTAGCAATTGAAAATTACTGGAATTATTATAAAATGGGCCTCAAATTATGTATATGAAAAAACGTATTTGACAAAATATGCGACATGTGCCCTTTTCGAAATTGCATATTCAGTTAAAGTCTTCTTTACAGAAACCTAATATAAAGCTTCCTTAAACCATAGCTGAAAACAAGAATCAATAAAACACTTAGTAAGTACACTGAATTTGCTTATGAGTCAGAGTTTTATCGAAATCTCCCGACAGAAGCTATATTTATAAATGTCTTATCTTATCAATGTTTATTACCAAACCACGTTATATCAGTAATCACGCGTTCAAATACGCGATTTCAAAACATCATAATATTTCAAACACAAATACTGATCATATTATCGATTTAAAAAAAACTCTATAACGATTCACAATTTCAAAGCATAATATGATTAAAAGTCCATTCGAATTACTAGAAATATTCATCGCAAAATGTTCGAAGTCGATTCCGTTTTGTACTGAATAAAAAAAAAAAAAAGGAAAACCTACAGACCTATTCATAACTCGATACGAACCGAGGTAATCAATTCAAAGGGGGAAAACGGGGCAAAACGAACACACGCATCGCGCTCCTTATAAAATTATGCCCTGGAAAATCCACAGACGGGAATGTCGAAGAATTATTCGAATTTTTTTTTCGGGGATCAGCACTTGTTTAGGCTAAACCTTTTGCTGTTGCGGACATGAATAAGTCAGTTTAATTATAACACCAAATTTATTTATGTATCATAATATGTACTAGTGGTCCCGCAGTAGTCGAAATTCGACTATAATTAATTGAAATTATAAGTTTCAACACTATTATGGTTCTATTGTTACAGATTTCGCCAAGACTACACTAAATAAATAATAAATAAATAATAAATACTTGTAATATTAAAGATAAACAATACTAACCTATTTTCAATTTGACTACAGACTTTAAGCAATAACAAAAGTTTGACAATACTTCAGTGCAATAAACAAAAAGTACCTATATGTGTGTGTGTTAAATACATGGTAGTGTGTGTAATGTTTTCTTTATTGATTTACGGCCGTTTTCAATAACCTATCTATCCCTAGTTTCGGTTACTAAAGATAGACAAATCTATATTTTTGTCCTTACTTACGTTCCAATAACCTATCGACGGGCAGCAGTTCCTATCGGATTTATCTATCCATCGTCGGGAGGACGGATAGCCTGCTAAAGATAGAACGCTCATACAAATCGTGCTTACTTCCGTTTCAATATGAGTTTTAAGTAACTCTCCGGTAGGCGGCGCTATCTCTAGTATGGGCATTCGCTTATCTGTCAAAATCGGCCGGTTGCATGTTTATCTTTCGAAAGTAAATCGCTATAATTTAATAATTGTTTCTCTTCATATTGGCATATTGTAGCAGTGATGATAGTGATATGGAATTATTTCAAATGATAATGGATTGTGATGCAGATAGTGATAGTGAGGCCGATATCATATGGTTAGGAAAATAAAGATCGTCTGAATTACATGGCGAAGATCAATAATTACGAATTTGACTATAGATTTCTGAGCAAAGGTGTTGTGAATGAATTGATTAATTTAATGAGACCATATTTGAGTGTAACGTCAAAAAGGTAAGATAAATTTTAACCATAAAAGTACTCGTTATTACAACTTATATTTGTTTATAGCAATAGCAAAATTATACCTAATTTTTGTTGTGTTACAAAATCACACTCAACAGGAATTCTTTAATACTGCTGGATTCCCATGGTGCCCTAAATGACATTCATATACTAATACAATAACCTGGTAGGCTATTTACCTTCATTCTTATTACACACTGATACCTCTACATTTTATATTTGTGTTACAGATTCAAATATAGGAGAGGAATTTAGAAATAGAAAAAGAGTATTTTGAATGTGTAATTTGTGTGCAATGCATCATTGATGTTTCAAAATGTTGTTGCTTGATGGCCTGGGTCTACTCATGATACAACTATAATTAACCATTCCGATTGAAAAGGTATTTCTTATTTATATTACCTTATTTATATTATTATTATTATATATTATTATTATATTTTTATTTATTTATATTATATATTTCGGTGTTTATATGAATTTAATATGACACTATTATAATAAATTATCTACATATCAAGAAAACATTGATAACAAGGTGGACTTGGAAATAGCTATTTGCTTGCCGATAGAGGCTATCCCCACAACCCTTATCTTTTAACGTGATTAATTAACCCACATACTCAATCGGAACGATTTAAACTGAATCACATATTAAAACAAGAAATACTATAGAGAGGTAATCTTTTTTTTTAGTTAAGAGCTTGTTATACTATATTGTAAAATAATTTAAGCGAATAATGTATAATTTTCAGATGCATTGGTGTTTGTAAAAGAAGACTCCCTGTACATCACTGAAAAGTAGATTAAAACTAGAAAATATGCAAGCTGTTATTATAGCTGCCATGCTGCATAATATCGTCAGAAGTATGAATTTAGAAGAATTAGAATCAGGAATTTCAGTCGCAGATACATTACAGGAAAATAATATAATTGTTCGTAACAAATTTTCAAAACTTACATCTGAAATACAACTATGTACTTATAAATAATTGCTTCCAAAGATAATTTATAAAATAAACTCCAAAGATAATTTGACTATTTTTTATTTTCCAAAATGATAATTACATGGTAGTTAGTACATGCAAGATATTTAATTTAGAATTTGTACATATACTTAAAAAACTATCTAACATAAAATTACTATTGCCTACTTAATTTATGAAATTTAATATTCCTTTTAAGTAATTTTTAATTTTTTAAATTATCTAAATCTAACTTAACTTTTGCTACAACAATCTCCTTTTCTTTATTTTCCAAGTCAAGTCTCTTTTTTGCTATTAGATATTCTGCTAATGCATTGTCCCTATGCTAGCCTTGCATTTCTTTTCTTCCATCTTGTTTCCGCTTGGCTGTAAAAGTGTTAAAAATATTATATGTGACCTACAACAATGTGCATGCTTTATCCAAAATTTCATTTGCAATCCTTACCACCTCCAGCCTGTAACAAAGAGCATAATTATTTCAAATACTACGGAAACCTGAAGAAAAAATCATGTTTATCAATGTGTTATTAGAGACAAACAATCAACTAATTATACTAACCTTACTAAGGTTGTTTCTTATGTTGCCGTAGCGTTCTTTAAGTTTTCCCATTTTAGTCGAAGCTGCGATGGAGTTCGTGGGAAACGACGAATCGACGAATTAAAATCATTTACAAGGGTTTGCCAAGCCTGCTCCTTCAATTTATTGTTTGTGGCATTTGTTGCCTTATAATTGAAATGTTTTTTCGCCGCCACAAGTTCTGCTAGAATCATCGTCTCATCTTTTGTCATGGGTGCTGCCTTTCTTGACTGAAAAAGATATATTTTCTAAACTTGAACTCAAAGTTTTCAAAGTAAAATTATTATTATCAATGTAGTTCATAGATACTTACAGAATTCATTTTATTTCACTGTAGCTCTTTAATTATAAACACACTTAGAATTATAAACGAAAGTTTTAAAGCGTCGTGGCCTAAAGGATAAGACGTCCGGTGCATTCATTCGTATCTAGCGATGCACCGGTGTTCGAATCCCGCAGGCGGGTACCAATTTTTCTAATGAAATACGTACTTAACAAATGTTCACGATTGATTTCCACGGTGAAGGAATAACATCGTGTAATAAAAATGAAACCCGCAAAATTATAATTTGCGTAATTACTGGTGGTAGGACCTCTTGGGAGTCCGCACGGATAGGTACCACCGCCCCGCCTATTTCTGCCGTGAAGCCGTAATGCGTTTCGGTTGGAAGGGTGGGGCAGCCGTTGTAACTATACTGAGACCTTAGAACTTATATCTCAAGGTGTGTGGCGCATTTACGCTGTATATGTCTATGGGCTCCAGTAACCACTTAACACCAGGTGGGCTGTGAGCTCGTCCACACATCTAAGCAACAAAAAAAAAAAAAAAAAAGCGTTTTGGAGGTAAGTCATCATCTAATATAGTAGGTAAACAATAGAAAAACAAACAAAAGAAACTGATCACTGCTTATTGGCAAACGGACTGTCAAAACGTTTCGTTTCATAATTTCGACTAGGATAAAAATGGCAATACGTCCAATTTAAAAAAATGTACATATGCTTTTATTACTTTTTGTTATAAACAAATGTGTTTATGATAGTCTACAATATGCTGGTTAAATTATAGTTATAATTTAGAATAAAATAAAATAAGTCTTGATCCTGATGTTGTTTCGTATTTGTAGTAGAACGAAACGTATCAAGAGGCTCGGATAAATCGGAGGGAAGAAGCTATCTACTGTTGGTTAAAGAGAGATAGCACTTATCCGTGATTGTGAAACGCAAACTAAGGATAGATACGCTCTTGCTGATATTCGGAGATAGCTATCTATCCGAAAACTCAGATACGTTATTGAAAACGGCCGTTAATGTATCTTTTATGCATAATTAAAAAAATATATTTGCATTGTGTACTTCTTCTCTATATTCTCTATAAGTGTGGAAAATTTCATACTCCTCCGTCCGCGCAATTTTCGTAAAAAGGATACAAAGTTTTTGCTTCACGTATTAATATATAAATAGTTATATATATCTTTCTAATATTTAACGGATGTTCGACTTAATAACCCATGATTCTTTGCCATCTTTACGGCAGAATTAGTCAAGATGGAAGTCAAGTTTGTGGGTTTAGTTTTTATCACATCAAAATATATCTTCTTCGTGAAGCTCATTGGCGTATCTATAGGTATAATTAAATAGATATATAAAATTAATTCAGTCGTTAAATTGTTAATTCAGTATTAAATCTTCTCACGTGACTATTCAGTCATATGTCAATCTATGAAATTGCCACTCGATATTTAACCGATTAGAATTAAAACAAGTCGATATCCTTTTTGAATACTTAATCGAACAAATATTAATTGTTTGATAAGCGCACTTCAATGCACACCCATAAACTCTATAGACCTAAAAGTAACTGGTTCTTCGATTTAATACAAAATAGTGTATGACCTTAAATAAACTCAGAGCAATAATAGTGTTTACAAGTAAAACCAAAATGCTTTTTATTGAAGTAAGCTTTCAAGCTTTAAATCGTCGCGAATCTACCACTGTTTCGGATTCGGCCTTTTGAATTAGCAGGAAGTTTTATGAATTGAGTTATTCTAAATCAGAAAATACATATAAATTAACACATTTTTAACGATTTTCTTCGATTATTACGAATCGTAGACACAATTAAAGCCACTTTTACTTTCGGATACGCTACGAGACGTCGTAGCACATAATGTAAAGACATTAAAAAAAAACTCGTAAATTCAATTTTGATAATGTGCCATTTTAATACGCTTTTATTAGCTTCAGACGTATGTATGTTTGTAACGGAATCTTTGAACATGATTTTGACCCCATTCAAACGTCGAATTAACTCGAAATTTGGTATACTTATTAAGGATCGATTACAATTCAATATTTAAAAAAAATTGAAAAAAAATTATTGTAAAAATTTAAATTCAACTAAAAAATGAAAAATAAATAATAGTTTAAAAAAACTACGTTTTTTTTACAATAAAATCATTTTTTCTTACACTATTTTTAATGTAAATTTATTTTCTATTTTTTAGTTGGGTTTTCTATAAAGGCGTATTTTGTTAGTTTTTTTAAACTAAATATTATTTATTATTTTTTGTGCAACGTCACTACGGAATCTTTCCACGGAAAAATAAACGGATCACGCTTACCGCTTTTCGATTGCAAGCAGTTCGTCTGAGACGTAAATGGGTTAGAAAATTGAATGAGAGCATGCCCGAACCATGTTGTGTTTGAATAAGTGTGAGCGAAGTTGCATGCATCTGGCTTTTATTGAAAAAAAATTGTTTGTTTCTTTTTCGTTTCACGTTCCCGTTGTTTCGGCTTTTCCGGTAATTGGCTGCGTGTTAACGTCAGAGATGTATATGAACTTCGATAATTAGTCGATGTAGTTTTTTGAAGTGAAACTTCTTTAGAATCGTTGTGATTTCAAACTCGACGAAACGAAATGAAACGAAACGAAAAAATAAGTCCATAGAGACACAAACACATAAATGTATAGGATTCAGCCGGCGAGAGAATGAGATAGAACACATTATACGTGAAGTTATCAATTCACAGAGGGCGCTACCTCATACTATAAAAGATGATTTACAATTATTTTTATTTAGTTTGTTATCAACAGATGTCGTTGCACGCAAATTCAACAATTGCTGAATCGCGGTGACGAGATGTTACACAGTTGATAAACCTTCTTGAATTTCTCTTGCTAAATCATATTTACCTGGCGTAGGAATACTGTGATCATGCAGGCGGTTCCGCCAGGGTGAGGCTGCTCCATTGCACTGCGAAGCGGTTGATCCTTGCGATTATTTTTATTTTTTATAAGGTTCACTTCTACCGTTTGTGACTTGCACACACACACACTTTTTTTTCAGTACCCATTCGTTGGTAGCCTAAGGGGCTGTTCTAACTACGCGCGGGTAGGTAAGTTCACGTGCTCAACCTGGGAGAATTTTCTAACGGGCTAGTGTTAAAGGTATGCTAAAGTTATTGTAAAATCAATAATGTTCAGTCTTGCTAGGATATTAGTGATATTGACATTGTTGATAACATAGACAGCTTTATTTTTCCTACCTAATCTCGTTGCCTTTTGCCGCTCACGGGGCTTTAACCTGAGGACGTTGCTAACGCTAGCCCTAGCAAGAGCAGTGCTTCGCAGAATCTACCACCGGATCGGAAACGCGACCCACAAAGAAGATCCGGCCAGAAACTCAGGGGGCTGTGTCTACGGGTTTCCCACCTTGTTTTTGTTAGCGCTAATATATATGCGTCATAAAATTACTCTCCCGCTCTCCAAATCGAAACCTACTCTACCTAAAACCTATCTGGTAAGTAGCCTGATGTTTGAGTTCCTTCATTTTAGATCAAATAAAATCAATAGTCGCGATGTCTGTGGCATAGCTCTAATTTATTTCTTGTGATAATTGGATGTTACGCAAACACAAAAATGGCCTCTTCTTGAGTTTTTAGCTTGAAAGGCTGACGTTAGATATATTTTATTTAAGCTAATTAATGTTCAGTTATCTAATGTGTCAATTGCTTATAATAAATAAGTACTGTTCGAAGAAATAGAAAACAAACTATACGAGTCCCGTGTTCAGTTCTGTTAAACCGTATTTAAATTTCAAAATCGAAATTTACATACAAACAAACGGACATATAGGTCAGGTAATATCAGTGTTTTCTTAAAACTACGTCGGAAAATCTTCAATACGTAATACGCTCGCTATCTTTTACGTTCAGTATTGTTTAAATACTATTTTGCTTTCTGTAGTCAACCTATACCACACTTATCAAGCTATATTCAATATTGTATAATTATTTGCTGATCAAGAAATGTACATTTTTAACTTAGTTTTTATTTATTTTTAGTTAATGGAAGTAGGGTGGAAAAGGAATATTTCCGATAATAAAAAAATGGGTGTATGTAAATGACAAAAAAAAAAACATTTTTTTCGACTCGTCCCTCATGAAAAATTATCTCTTGTTAATGGTTAAATACCTCCTACACTTTGTATTTCATTTGAATTTCATACTTGTTTTCGTTCGGAACTATGTCAATAAAACAGAGGACAACGCAATATACCAAACGAACATTTTATAGTACTATTTAGATGTTCCTAGTTTGTGAGCCCACAAAGAATATGTATCTGTTGAAAAATCCTTTTTAAAGTTAATACGGCTTCGGTTCGCGCCGCTAACGATGTCGACATCAAAGATTTCCTTCACATGTGCGGCGACGTCTAATGAAAAGGTTCTGATCTGATGCCGGTGCGCAGATAGGAAAATTAAAATGTCTAGACTGTGATTTCGTTTTGTTTTGCGCAAGACGTTTCCTTTAATCATGTCTCGTGGCGTTTCGTTCGCTCTATACCAGTCCTAGAGATTGAAGACGCACATGAATGGCTCTCAGTGATTTTTCCTTGAAAGGAAATAGGCTAATTAAGTAAATTACGAAAGGCTAAACGTATGGTTTGAAAGGAAGCCTTTGGCGTATAAAAAAGGCAACCCAAGACGCTCTCTTCATTAGCGACAAGAAAAGTGATGTCATTCTGTTGTGACACAGCAGCGTGCGGAGGGTGTCTGCACCCCCCAGCGGTCGCCGCGCTACTGACTTCACGCGGTTACCCCTCCCCCGGCGTCGCCCGTTCCCGGGGAGGGGGTGGTCGGCTTTCTCTTTCATTTTTCCTTCGCTCCTCGGCTCATCCAGTTACATCGTTCTTATGTTTTATTTTTAATTAAAGCGTACGCAAGTCGGCGGCGTAGATCTTACCCCCGCGGGGTGGCGTCGGGTACATACGCGGTGGGTGTTGATGATTTTTCAATGGGGAGAAAGAGTTCCCTCATTTTCTTAAGAGAAAATTGCGTTTTGTTTTCGAGTAGTCGAAGTCTGTTGTAATCGCTTTTGTTTCACGGAAGTTCTTCGTCGTTCTCTCTGTATGTGAACGTAAATTGTGTATTTTAAAGTTTCGAGAGGAACTGCAAAGACGGCGCGATAGTTAAAAGCTAAATATACGAGCGCAGAAAACTTTTTTCTGTTCAGTGCCTCTTTGTATGTTTATGGTTGAATTTTTGAATCAGTTTTTCACAATACTATTTCGTTCTAGTAACTTCGACTAATTATAAATAAAAGCATTTGACTTAATTTAATAAAACGATTTTGATTTGAATACTAATATTTATTTAAAAAGTGACATCTATGTATGTAACCGAGACAAAAATAAAAATTCGTTTATGAAATCCACAATGTAATTTTATTTAGAGATTTTCAGAAACGATTAAAATGGCAAAATACTTATGTTATAGCACTTGCTAATAGCTACCTTGAGGCATGATGTCGCTTATATCGGAAAAATTGTATCTTTTTGCATATTTACATTAAGCTAAATATAACAAAAGTTAGGTATATTTAAATGTAATGTCAAGTCGACATCTCTTGGTTAATAACTAAAGACATATTATGACAAAAAAAAATCCTTTTTCCAATCCGTATCTAAGCGGGTAATCAATTCGCGAATCAGCTTAATTTTATACAGTTTTCGTCCCAATCAAATTTTTTCTATAATGTCCTTCTATATCAAATGGATTTTTTTATTCTTCCAACAGATTGTCAATCATGACATTCAAGGTCATTGTACTTGATCAAGCTCGTGTTTGCTCCTACGGCACAGCCTACGGTATGTACTATCATTGTAACTACTTCTGCCGCAAAGCAATCTTGAGCTAAGCTTCGATGGATGAGACCGTTGTACAGTGCAATTAATTTCATTCCGAACTTATTGATTTCTTAAAGCGGTAAGACCTCTTGGGAGTCCGTGCGGGTAGGTACCACCACCCCGCCTATTTCTGCCGTGAAGCAGTAAAGCGTTTTGGTTTGAAGGGTGGGGTAGCCGTTGTAAGTATACTGAGACCTTAGAATTAATATCTCAAGGTAGATGGCGTATTTACGTTGTAGATGTCTATGGGCTCCGGTAACTACTTAACAACAGGTGGGCTGTGAGCTCGTCCACCCAACTAAGCAACAACAAAAAAAATACCGTCTGTCAGCCACGCAATCTGTCCATTTAACGCAATAAGAAAAAATAACACAATAACACATTATAAGAGTCTCAAAAGTTAATGTAATGAAAAACAAAAAGGACGGAGAAAGGGTGCGTTAAGTTCTACCGAAAAACGGGAATTTGTAAGAAGTCCACCCCCCTCCACCTCACGGGGTGGCGGGGGACAGTGCCCCCTCGTGTGCGAAAATAAATTGCCAAGAATAATAATTATAATGAAAGCGAAAGAACGTATAAATTAGTGGGGACGCCTCAAGACTTAAAACTTGGCCTATGTGTGGGTGTGTTTCGTCGTGTAAAGGAGGGTAGAGACTACAAAAATACTTCTACTGCAAACAGATAATGTAAATATAAACGTGTTTATGTATACACTGAACAGATATACATATAAAATAAAGTAATGAAAAAATTAAGTATTTTTTTTATTTTATTTTTATTGCTTAGACGCGTGGACGTCATAGCCATCCTGGTGTTAAGTGGTTACATCTACAACGTAAATGCCGCCACCCACCTGGAGATATGAGTTCTAAGGTCTCAATAGATACAACGGCTATGAGTTTAAGTACTTATGATACTGATTATTTATTTGAGGAATCCATTCCAATTGACCTTCGAGACGGTGTTTAAGAACAATCATAAGGGTCGCGATTTCTTTTTCTATCACAACATACCTGGTGCTATGTGGTTCATAGATCTGTGGACTTGTGTATGAGGTCGAAATTTCAATTGTGTTGTACAACAGTCCATTGGACTCTAAGTGGTTAGCAGTGGTCCGAAATAATTTTTATCGCACACTATGCCGTTAATAATAAAATGATTTTTTGTTGTTGTTTGAAAAAGACGATGACTTTAATTATACCTAACATTATTCGCTTAATAATCAAAACTTGACCAATACTGATTTCAAGCCTTAGATTCAATATATGTTATGCATGCTTTGTTTTATTGTTTTGAGAAAAAAATTATATCAAATTAGTTTTATTCAGGACACTAAAGTTCATCAATAGATACTAAATAAAAAAGAAGCGGTTGACAAACAGAGACAAACATACATAATAATAATTTAATTGTTTTTTTTTTTTTTTTTTTTTTATCCTACCTAAGCTGAGAGCCTTGAGAGGCTATATCAGCGTAACCCTAACTTTAGTAGGTGAGCTCACGGGGCTCAAACCTGACGATGTTGCTAACACGAACCCTAGCAAGAGTCGTGCTTCGCAGAATCTACCACCGGATCGGAAACGCGACCCACTGAGAAGATCCGGCGAGAAACTCAGTGGGCTGTGTCTGAGAGTTAATTTACTCGTCGAGCCCTTCGTCGCAAGCGACGGGTTCGACGAGAACGGTGACCGGTGCTTGAAGTACCTAAAAGCACCGTTAGTGGATCGGGAGGATCCGAGATAACGTGTTTTGGGCGACGTCGACTGCTTTCCATTCTGTCCGCAGGATCGGGAATGTAGTTACCGGCGGCCACGATGAGAGGGTTCTCGTGTCGTGCCGCTTTATCGAAGTGGCGCATGGACGCCGACTGAAGATACTTACTGATGGACTCTAAGTCCAGGTCGTCATGGAGGTCGACGTTCCTGACGAACCACGGGGCTCCGACGGCTATCCTGCAAAAACGGGATTGAATCATTTGAAATGTTTTTAGGTGTATGCGGGCCGCGTGAGCGAACACTACACTTGCATAGGTCATGACGGGGCGTATGCAAGTTTTGTAGAGTGTCACCTTATTTCTAAGGGACATTTTACTTCGCCTACATATCATCGGGTAGAGACGTCCTAGAATGAAGGCGGCACGGTCGCGTACCGTCTTAATGTGGGGGCGGAATGTCATCCTACTGTCGAGGGTGACGCCTAAATATTTGACCTTCGGGGCCCACGGTATGGGCTGGTCGAACATCGTGATCGGGCGAACGGCGGGGGCGGGGGTATTGACGCGCCTAGTCGGGAGGGGGATGCTCAGCGTGGTGTTCGGAGGGCGACCCCTTTTGAAGAGCACCGCTGTGCTTTTCGTGGGGTTAATGTCGATGCGCCACTTCCGGAACCACTGTCCCATGGTGGTAGCTGCGGTCTGAAGTCGTCGATGAAGCAACGCCTTCTTTCTACACGAGTAGTAGATGGCGGTGTCATCGGCGAAGAGCGCCAGATGGGTCTCCGGAGACCGGGGTATATCGTTGATATACAAACTGAATAGTAACGGGGAGAGGGCGGAGCCTTGCGGGACTCCGGCTGTGACGTGACGGGGCCGGGAACGCGTTCCCTCGACTCGATATCGGAACGAACGGTTCGACAAGTAGTCTCGTATGATGAGCACGAGTCTGTCTGGCACTCCCATGTTATACAGTTTGTATATCAAACCGTTGTGCCAGACTTTGTCGAACGCCTTCGCTACATCGAAGAAGAGGGCTCCTGTCGGAATGGGTTTCCGCCTGTTCAGCCCTAGTAAGATGTGCTCCGTGAGGCGGTGCACTTGATGGACGCACGAGTGTCTGGCGCGGAATCCAAACTGCTCGTCTATAAGAATTTTATTCGCGGATACGAAATCCCAGAGGCGTTTACGAAGGAGCCGTTCGTATAATTTGCCTATCGCCGGGAGGAGACTGATGGGGCGGTAACTCGCGGTTTCGTTATTCGGTTTGCCCGGCTTGTGTATGCCGATAACGTCCGCTTCTTTCCACGCCGCGGGAAAGATGCAGTTCGTCATAGCAGCATTTAATATCGTGGCCAACATCGTTATCAGTTGGGCTGGTAACAGTTTTAGCGCGCGGTTGCGGATGCCGTCGGAGCCGGGAGCTTTCCGTGGTTGTAGGCTATCGATCGCCTCCTTAACCTCGGAAGTGGTAATGGGGGGTAACGCGTCCGAGGGCGGCAGGGAAGCTCTGCGCTCGACCTCCCTGTCGACGAACTCGGTGTGTTCGGGGTCCGCGTGTTGAGTGCTGGTGGTGCACTGTTCTTGCAGTGCATCGGCCAGCAACTCTGCCTTGTCATCGTCATCGTAAGCCGGTGGTTGGCCTGAGGGGCGTACGAGAGGCGGCATAGTGACGATAGTTTCGGACTTGAGGGTCCTAGCTAGTCGCCAGTATGCTTGGTGAGTGGGCGCGAGTTCTTCTAAATAACTATCCCAGTTTTCGTTTCGGGCGTCGCTTAAGCGGGATTTGACCTCCCGCTGTAAGCGACGCATCCGAGTCCGGTTTGAATCCGTGGGATATCGATCGTAGGCCCGGATTGCCGCGTTTCTGATTCTAACGAGGTCCCTAAGATCGGGGGAAAGTCTGATGCGGTGGAAGCAGTCCTCCACATCGACTTGTTTCGAGGATCTTATGATCGCCGTCGAGACGTGATCAGTGAAGATGTTTATGGATTCGACGGTATCCTCGGGGGATGGAGTTGAATCCGGGCCGCAAGGGAGGATTGGTGGAGCGGTGTCAGCTAAGCACGTGCCCAGCTTCTTCCAATCCACCATGGTCCTCGTATCTGGTTCGCGGTTGAGTGGGCGACCGAGCTGCATGACGACAGGTCGGTGGTCTGAGTCGAGTTCTGACATTGCCTCGATGGAGCGCAAGCGCAGAGTTACGTTCCTCAGCAGTGCCAGATCTATTGTGCTCGGACGACGCGCGGCGTTGTACGGATAGCACGTGGGGGTCGGGGGTTGAATACTTCGAATGTGAGGTCGTCTATGAACGCGTCGAGACGCCTACCGTTCACATTCGTGCGATGGCAGTTCCACCTAGTGTGGTGGCAATTTAAATCGCCTGCCAGGATGACCGCGTCCCCCATACCGAACAGTGTCTCGAGGTCACTGCTCAGGAGGGGTTTGTCAGGGGGGAGATAAACGGATGCGATGACGATCGGCTGGTGTCCCGTCAGCGCGATGCGGCACACTGACGCCTCGATATGTAAGAGCGAGGGAGTATCGAGAGGGACGCAGTGCAGGGCCCTCCTATAGTAAATGACAGTCCCGCCCTTGCGGGCGGAGAGTCTGTCATTCCTAACCATGACGTAATTCGCGACTTTGGGGTCGCGACGCGAGGGCTTTAGGAAGGTCTCCTGCACCAGAAGGATGTCGATGAGATTATCGCGGAGAAACTCATATACTTGATCGCGCTGACGCGCGAGTCCGTTAGCATTATAAAATGCTAACTTTATGGAACGCGGTTTTTCCCTACCGTTGCACGCCATTGATTACCGGTAATCAAACCAGCGTGCGCTGGACGGACTCGATGACGTCGATGTACTCGAACGTCGCGTTTAGGCGGTCTTCGGCCGTGACCGCTCTGCGCATGGCGTCGGCGAACGCACGCATGCGGTCGATATTTATCGCGGCGATGTAGTCGCGAATAATTGTAAAGTCGTTTACAGCTGGCCGCGCGGGGCCGGGGCGAGGCGCGGGACCGGGCGCGGGGGCGGGGCGCGGCGCGAGCAGGGGCTGGGGTGCCGGTGGTTTCCCTGCCAGCGTGAGCGGCAGCGGTTTTGCCCACGCGGAGACGGTGGGCACCGGTGCCGGCACGAAGGCAGGCTTCGGCGCACGGGGCGCCGAAGTCTTTGGGCCGACGGTTTTTGGGGGCGCGTTGGCCAGACGCTTCCGCGGGGCCTTGGGGCATCCGCGGTAGTTGGCTGTGTGGCCCTGCTTCTGGCAGAGCACACAGCTCGGAGGTTCGGTCGCGGTCTCTTTGACCCGCGAACAGTCGGCTGTCGCGTGGTCACCGAGGCACTTAACGCACCGCGGACGCGCGTGGCAGTTGCGCGCGGAGTGGCCGTACAGCTGGCAGCGGTGGCACTGCCCGGGAGTGCCTTTCCTATATGGGGCCTCGACGGTGACCCCGGATAAGCCGCAAACGGTGCGGAGGCTTGAGGCAATCCGTTTGCCTTCGGCGGTTGGTTCTAACGCGACGAGAACCATATTATATGCGAATTTATCGCGCCCGCTGTGCATTCGGTGCACGCTTACAATCGGGTACGCCTGCCCGATGAGGTCCTCCTTGACCAGCTCGACGTCGAGCTCCTTCGGTACTCCGCGTATTACTACGCGGAGCTCGCGATCCTCCTGGAGCGCATAAGTGTGGAAGCTTATGCGTTCCTTTCGGAGGTGGGCTGTCAGCGCCCTGTGGTCGTCCGGTGAGGCCGTTTTTATTTGAATGCCGTGCGCGATGTTACGCGCATGGATGACGTTTACGTTTTGTGCCTTACAGGCACGGGATACGCGATCCCACGCGGTCTTATCTTGCAAAATTACCGGCGGCGGCGCGGGAATTTTGCGGACGGACGCGGGTTGGGGTCGCGGCGACGGGGTTGCGCGGCGAGGGAGTCGGGTGAGACCACGACTTTAGGACGCGACGCGTTCGCGGCCTTTGGCTGTTTCGGCGCCGCGGACGGTTCCACGGCGCGGGCGCGTTTTTTCCCGCGCGCGACGGTGGTGAACCCTTCCGAGGTTCCCGGTTGGGGACTCGCGGCGGACTCGTACTCCATTTCCGACTCGGAGTCGGAGCCGGAGCTTGATGACGCGCAAGACGCGATCGACGCAGGCGCGGGGGTGGGGGGCGACATCGGCGAGTCGCGAGGTACCGGCGCGGGGGGCGACAACGGAGAGTCGCGGAGTGCCGGCGCGTCAAGGCCGGCCTTGTAAGCTTCGAACTTGGCGATTATGTCCGGACAGACGTCGCGGACGAACTTAAAGAAGAGCGCGCCATTGGCGTCACTCATGGTGAGTGTGTGCCCGGGGGGGGCGTCCCCGGGACTTAAGCAAACTCGCCGAAAGGCGAGTCCCCTGAGTGGGAGTTCACCCCCTGAGCTTTACCAGCTCCAAGGGGGGGGAGTGCCTTTGCCGTGAAACGGCAGTCGGCTGGGAATTGGGGTGGAAAGTTGGGAAGGTAGGGCTCCACTGGGTTGTGAGAATGCCACAACAAGCGGTGATCTCAGTGGAGTTTTAGTCTCGAAAGAGACTGTTTTGCTCGCCGAATATATAAATGAATTTAATATATGAAATGGATGGGTGATAATGAGTTAGCGTTACGAGTGCACAACTCAAGTACAAACTGTTTTTACAACTCAAGGTCGCGACGCCAGCGACAGCGCGTCAAGAATGCACAACAATGCCGCGATCGGTGCGACAACGACAATGCTGGACAACTCGAGACTCACGTTCGCGACGGCAGCGACAATAATTTGCAAAAACGCGTCCGGACCGAACGGCGATGCAATCGGAACTCGAATTTAATTGTTTTGTCTTTTGCGTATTTAAACAAGAACTAGCATTAACCCGCGAATTCGCTCATATTAATGTATTAAAGACAAATTATTTATATCGGAAGTAGTAATTTTTTTTGGGTGAAAATCACTCAATGGCCTATTATTTATTTCATGTTTAGTACTTGAGTCGTTAAGGCTATAAGCATAACGAACACACTTTTCGCATTTATTAAATTCGCATTTATATTTATTACTATAAATACAATAAAACAATAATACTTCAGTGTGCGATGATTGTGGTTGCTGGCTTTCACAAGTTTTCCATGTTCAAACTGATGGCCCTCAACTTCCTTGTAAAACCATGGTCTACCAGATTAATAATATAATATATAATATAAATATTTTACTAACAATCATGCCACGTTAACTGGTCCCGTGATAAGTTCGTAAAGAACTTGTGTTACAGGTACCAGATATCGGAAATAAATGTAAGATTTTTATTATACACATACATATATTTAATATACATTCATAACCCTGGAAAAGACATTTATATTTATCTTACAAATATCTTCCCTTGGCGGGATTCGAACCCGCGACCCCCTAGTGTAGTGACCATGTCACTTACCACTACACCAGACGGACGTTAAATTGAAATAAAGAGATTGAAATAAAAATATTTTTTTCCCTTCTAATTCATTGTTCCAGGGTTCAGTACGAGCCGGAATGTCTTGGATGCGATGCCCAGATTCAGCCGGCTCACCCTCATTACCACTTTTATGAACTAATTGACATTCTAAAGCGTTTCAAGGTTTTTATAAAGCAATTAACGATGTGAGACGTAGCGAATCAATCGCTGATTTCGCGAAAAGTTTCATGTTTGTATAGTGCGGTTAAGCGCTTTTTTATATCATAAAAATTACCTGTCCGAAAATGGAGGCTCATTTAAACTCATCATAGCTGATGTCAATGGGCGACGGAACGGCAAGTAAATTAATGTAGAAAATTGTACACAGGTTAAAAATTAATACAACCGATTATAAATTTAACTAATAAACCGTCTTCCATGCGTTCACTTACTGTAAGAATCTTGTAAGAAGTTAATAGCAAATCGAATAGAATGCTACAAAAAATTCAAAGTCAAATTCGATAAAGATAAAGTCCGTCGAAGTCATAACGTCGTGACAGTACAGCAATGAGTCCACCAATCGCCGCTCCAATCAATATTCGATACATAAAACATAAGCGAATACATATTTCTTGCACGGGATGCGAAAAGGGGGAACGAAAAAAAAAACTAATTAAAAAAGCAATCAAGGTTTTCTTGACGGCGCTCACGTTCGTCCATATCGTCTTACCCCCACCCCGGGGGTGGTCCCCCATCGCTCCACCCTTTATGGGGAGGCTGGGAGCGGTACTAGATTTACGTAACACGTTTAAAGTGTGTTTTGATGAAGTAATCATCCCATTTCCAAGGACTGCGCTTAAGAATTTTGCGGCCGGTCTAACAGGCGACGTTTTCTCTCTGGCATTTTTTTTTTCTCTTTTCAACTCTTTTAATCCGTATTTCTTAACGAGGCCCGGTAATAATTTGCGACCGTAATTATTGGGATTGGTCTGCTGGGAGCGTATCGGAATACGTTTTTCGGTGACGGGTTTTCTTTTAGGCTTGGGTAATTGCCTATTTTGAATTTTTATTTTCTTTAAAGTACTTTTGTCGGCTTTAACGAGTTGAGTAATTTTAATAGCTCGATTGTTTATGAGCTATATTTGGACATAATATTATAAGCGACTAGCTGTACCCGTCCGCTTCGCTGGGCATTTAAAATTAACATTATTATTTTTTACCCCCACAAAGATTCTCATTATTAACGCCCCCGCAACCGGTGTAGGGAGTCCAACACTCATATAAATGTTAGCCTATCCATTAAGTACATGTATTTTCTACATGGATACCAAGTTTCAAGTGAATCGGATGCATGGTTCAGTAGTCATAACGGAACATCCGTAAAAATCACGATAGATTTATATCTTAGTATGAATATCATCGTTATCGTCAGCATTTAGCAGTCCACTACTGGACATAAGCATCTCCAATCGCATGCCGCCAGCACGATCCTCGGTTTCTCTCATCCAGGTCTTGCCAGCCATCCTGCATAGATCGTCACACCACCGAGCTTCAGGGCGTCCTGTACTCAGCTTGGTAATTCGGGGTCTCCACTCAAGAACACTTTTGCTCCAACGGTTACCAGTTCTCCGACTAATATGGCCTGCCTATTGCCACTCCAACTTATTAATCCGTTGTGCTCTATCGATAACTTGGGTTCTCTGTCGGATCTCTGTTCATTAACCAAGATAAAAATTAAGGTATAATAATATGTTTATTCGGGTTTGCGAAATTTCAAATCAAAGTCAAAGTCTTTCTCCGTATTGAGTAAGAGGCATTAAAAACAAACACTTTACGATAAATGCTATTAATATATGCAGATTGTGGGTATGCTGTTAATAATGTAGGTACAGGGAACTTTTTTTTTAAGTTTAGTTTTTGTTTATTGCTTAGAAGTGCGGACGACCGTACGGGCCACCTGGTGTTAAGTGGTTACCGGAGCCCGTAGATATCATCAACGTGAATGCCGCCACCCACCTCAAGTTTGAAGGTTAGTTTTTAAGGTCAGTTTTTAGGTGCCCCACTCTTCAAGCCGAAACGCATTGCGGCTTACGGTAGAAATAGGCAGAGTGGTGGTATCTACCCGTGCGGACTCACAAGGCGTCCTACCGCCAGCAATTACGCAAATTATAATTTTGCAGATTTAGATTTTTGTTTGATTTGTTATCCCTTCACGGTGGAAATCAATCCTGAACATTTTTTGCGTATTTTGATACGACTGAATCGGGCGTCTTATCCTTTAGGCCACAACGACTTCGCTTCTAACCAAGTTTTTAATTTGTAAAAACATAAATTAAATAGGCATAGATATACTATAGTTGTTCTTTGTTAGGGAATGACTTAGGAATTTGAACACCAAAAAGATCTTCATTAAATTAGTTTTCCATTCGAACGACATAGAGCGCTCTGTGAAAGTAAATGTAATTCATCAAACGAGACTGATTTCCATTAAGAATTCATAAACGAAAACAATATTCGACGACATAATAAAGTAATTGAAATTCCTTGTGTCCTTCTCAATCGTCTTGTCCTAGATATAAGTGGCGAGACGTGATTTTTTGTTACGGTCGTACGCAAAACTCACTTTTACGTTTTCATAGGTACGGTTGTTTTTCGTTTGATATCGTTACGAGTTTATTAAAATACTGCGGCCGTACAGGTACAGTACAAAGTTGAAATAAAAACGAGCCGAGTTACTTTTATGAGGGCGCGAATAAGATGTTTCGGACCCGCGCTAAGGAATGAGAGTATAGGCAGGTCGGACATTGGACAAAGATCACGCTTGATGGAAAAACAAGCAATTTTTGAAAGTTCTATTTAAAGTTTTAATTAGTGTCGAAACACCCTGTAAGTCGTCGTGGCCTAAAAGATAAGACGTCCGTTGCATTCGTATCGAGCGATGTACCGGTGTTCGAATCCCGCAGGCGGGTACCAATTTTTCTAATCAAATACGTACTTAACAAATGTTCACGATTGACTTCCACGGTGAAGGAATAACATCGTGTAATAAAAATCAAACCCGCAAAATTATAATTTGCGTAATTACTGGTGGCAGGACCTCTTGTGAGTCCGCACGGGTAGGTACCACCGCCTCGCCTATTTCTGCCGTGAAGCAGTAATGCGTTTCGGTTTGAAGGGTGGGGCAGCCGTTGTGACAATACTGAGACCTTAGAACTATATCTCAAGGTGTGTGGCGCATTTACGTTGTAGATGTCTATGGGCTCCAGTAACCACTTAAGACCAGGTGGGCTGTGAGCTCGTCCAAACATCTAAGCATTAAAAAAAAAAAAAAAACTGGCCAATATTAGAGTACCCACTTTTTGCCCTCTACCTATTTCTGGCGTGAAGTAGTTTTTTTTTATATGAATTGAAGAATTACTGGTGGCCCGGAGGCCTTTCCAGTTTCACCAGGACAGGTGAGTGAGCAAAGGCTCAGCCAAGATGGGTGGGATTTGTTAACAGCTGCCCGAGCGCCTCCGAAGGAGACCTAACAACTCAAGAGTAGCTGCTTCACGAATGAATCTACTACCGGATCAGTATCGCGACCCGCTGAGAAGATCCGGCGAGAAACTCAGCGAGCTGATCCATAGGTTACGTTGCGAGTCGACCTCTTTGTCGAGTTCTACGAGTACGGTTACCGGGGTCCCTAAGCCTGCTCCTAGTGTTAGAGCTGAAGGCGTCTAATGCAAAGGTTATTGGATCTCGTGAAGTAGTAATGCGTTTCGGCTTGAAGGGTAGGGCAGCCGTTGTAACTATACTGAGACCTTAGAACTTATATCTCAAGGTGAGTGGCGCATTTACGTTGTAGATGTCTATGGGCTCCAGTAACTACTTAACACCAGGTGGGCTGTGAGCTTGTCCACCTATCTAAGCAATAAAAAAATAAAAATCGTTTGTTATATTTATGAGCGATTACTCGTATGATAAGTTAAATGATCAACTAAGATTATCAGGTAACAACAAACGTGCGATTCCTCTGAAGTTTACAATTCTTAGTCTGAAGCGTTTTTTTTCTGAGTTAGTGTACGATGAACTCAGCTAAATAATAAAATGCCGTTCCGGAGTCGTAACAAGCGTCGTTGGAACAAAGCAGTCGCTCGCTCAAATAATTTGTATCAATTTGTAAAAATGCAACTCCCTCTTAGTCCCCACTGGAGAGTCGCGTTACTATCAGATTATATAATTGTTTGCAGTCATAGGTAATTTGAACGATTGTCATCTTATCTTAAAACTTTTTTTTTTCACGGTAGCATAGCAGTGTTTTAACTGTTAATTCCTTATCTATCGAAGTATTCGATTGGCAGATTTCTTTCTGATTCGAATTCCGTATTAAGATTGCAAGTAATTGGAACGAAGTTATGGGACGATGCGGAGGGGTACCCTAACCGGGAAAAAACGTCCGTAATCTAAGATTTTTATTAGTAATGCACACAGTGTACGACTTAACTTTGAACTAACGTACAAAAAATAACATATTTTTTTATCATTCATTGACCGCGATCTCTGAGCGTTCGTTTGCGCAATACACTAACTCTTATGCAAACAACCGTGAATGAAGTGTACCACAATAAGTTCGCACGTTACCGAATGACCGTGTCTTGTTGCGAAATCTCCAGTTTTATTTTCTTTAAACCTCGAATAGAACTTAAAATTAATATTTTTATAATATGGAACTTTGTTCCTATCCGGTGTCCCACGACACCAGACAATTTTTTTTTATTAATGCTTCGAATGTAAGATTTCACATATAGGCGAACTGTTCAGAATGTTTCAGTTCAATATGTTAACAATTTTAATTTATTGGTTAGTATCGTTATTCTTACAGTGATAAGTAACAATTGAGTGATGGATTGACCCCGTTTCTGGGTCGGCAACGAAGCTCGTCTTTTTATTTTTATCGCATAAACTGACGGAGAAACGAACAATAATAGGCCCTATTTAAATGACTTGTTGGTGCAGTAGTTTGTGCCCCTAACTGTTGTGCCGAGGGTCGTAGGTGCGATTCCCACATCGGGCAAACATTCCTGGCTTGCTTGCTCTTTGTTTTTTTCCCTACCTATGCTGATAGCCTCGAGAGGCTATATCAGCTTCTTGACGTGTAGGTGAGCTCACGGAGCTCAAACCGGGTGTGTTGCTAACACTGGCCCTAGCAAGAGCAGTGCTTCGCAGAATCTACCATAGGATCGGAAACGCGACCCACTGAGAAGATCCGGCGAGAAACTCAGTGGGCTGTGTCTTTGGGTTA
The DNA here is from genome assembly GCF_030267445.1 of Bombyx mandarina. Taxonomy (NCBI): domain Eukaryota; kingdom Metazoa; phylum Arthropoda; class Insecta; order Lepidoptera; family Bombycidae; genus Bombyx; species Bombyx mandarina. Next base: position 11,426,981 of record NC_143210.1, read on the forward strand.
ATTTACTCGTCAAGCCTTTCGTCGCAAGCGACGAGCTCGGCGAGGACGGTGACCGGTGCTTGAGGTACCTAAAAGCTCCGTTAATGGATCGGGAGGATCCGTAAGGACGTGTGTATGGCGCTCTTTGTTTGTGTGCTTATTATTTATACATGCATGTAAAGAAACTATACCTCTTTAAAGTAAATTTCTACAGCAGTTTATGGCTATTAAATAATCATGTAGATAACGCTGTCGGTAATGGCGACATACATTCATGTTGAAGCAGATGACATCCGCCATGTTCGTGCATATTGTTCGAAAAAGTCTTACCTATATATTTTATAAATATTTCAATTTATATTAACATGGATGTCAGTCGCTGGTATCTATAACACAGGGAATCCTAATTTGGTACTGTATGATCGTGCTTGATTTATTCCCAGTTATGTATTTATTATATTTATTATTTATTGGGAGACATTTGTACACTAAAATCTGCATTCCTGCTATGACAGTGTAAAAACATTATATAAGAAATTATCCATGTTTACACCACGCTAAATATAAATCGTCGAAAAATTGGTAAAATTTTAAGTAAATTTCCTTAATAACGCAATTGCTTATAAGCTTTTACGTGGGCAAATCATAACAAAAAACCATAATAACTACATAAGAAATAACTCACGCTAGAAAATAATCGGTCACATACGGACGCGATGTGTAGACGATAACATGATTAATCCAACGATAAGAGGGCCACATACGGTATATTAAATGTAAATTGGAAAAGTACCTTAGTGATTTTAATTTGAATTAGGGAATAAAAGCTTGATTAACAAAATTAACTATGTGGTCGCGTATAAGTTGACTTTTACTTTGTTACTTGAAAATGTTTTGGTCTGTAATTAGATTTATGGAGCAGCTTTTTTATTGCTTAGATGGGTGGACGAGCTCACGGCACACCTGGCGTTAAGTGGTTACTGGAGCTCATAGACATCTACAAGATAAATGCGCCACCCACCTTGAGATATAAGTTCTAATATTGAGATTATAGGTACAACGGCTACCCCACCCTTCAAACTGAAACGCATTACTGCTTCACGGCAGAAAAAGACGGGGCGGTGGTACCTACCGAATAATCATAGAAGTCGACTGTGAATACATTTTTAGGGCGTATTTATTTAGAACGTATCAAAAGATTAGGACTTTACTATGGTAAAACTTTGAACTATGATTCAAAGATTATTTTACATAGCACACAACGCGAGATCTCGATAAGATTTTTTTTACAAATAGCTTCTACAAATATAGTTTTGATGAGTTTCGGAAGTAGCTCTCGAAAATGCGGTCATTTTGCCCCTTTATATCTAACTGACCAACGACGCATGAAATACGGCGTTCTCATATCATATGAGAATATTTACATGATTATGATTGCCTTATAATGATAATAAAATCGTTTAGAGACGAACAACAATGGGCGAAACGTCCAATTTACCTAGAACTTTGACGTGTTCGTGGAACGCCGAATGTTTTTGTTAACTTAAGAGAATTCGTGAAATACAATGGGTCTGCTTAAAATGGAATTATTCATTGATATTAGCGCTTATCAAACCGTATTCATGCAAATAAGATTTTAGATGAAAACACGTATTTTTTTATTTTTTTCCTACTTAAGCTGATAGCCTTGAGAGGCTATGTCAGCGTAACCCTAAACTGTAGGTGCTTGAGCAACCTAAAAGCACCGTTAGTGGATCGGGAGGATCCGAAATGATGTGTTTAGGGCGAAGTCAACTGTTTACCATTCGGTCCACAGGATCGGGTATGTAATTTCCGGCGGCCACGACAAGAGGGTTTTCGTGTCGTGCCGCCTTCTCAAACTGATGCCGACTGAATATACTTACTGACAGATGGAGTCAAGCTCCAGGTCATCATGGAGATCCACATTCCTCATGAACCACGGTGCTCCGATGGCTATTCTGCAAAAATGGGATTGAATGACTTGATAGGGTTTCAAATTAGTGCGGGCCGCGTGAGCGAATACTAACTACACTTGCATAGGTCATGACTGGTCGTATACAAGTTTTGTAGGACAATTTATTAAAAAGACAAGGGCTTAGCTGTATCCTGGACTTAACTGATGTCCGCGAGTTATTACTTATCGCGAGGTAAGAAATTATTACAATGGCAATAAAAAAAACATTGTGTGTTTTTAGTCAGGTAGGTAGGCCGAGATATCTGCTATCAATATTTAATAAAAACCAGATATTTGCCAGCAAGAGCTAATAAATTATCTATAAAAAATACTATTTATAAAAAAGATTACATTTGGTATGATCACCATATTAAGTGTACAATCGACAGCGACTTTAATCTAAAATTTTATTGTTATTATATTTTATTATCTTCGACATTTCGAATACTTTTCAGTTTTCGTGGTCACGTCGTGGTCGCCCATGACCACGAAAACTGAAAGTAGTTTTAAACATGAAAATTAATAATGAACTTAAAGCGCAGCTAGGCACTAATATTTACCGAACTACATTGTGATACCTACGACCTAATATCAGAATTATTAACTCACGTATACACGAGTACTTCGACAGCCACAACGAATGCAAAGTAAAAAAAAACTCTAGTTCGATATTCAATAAAGCTTAATTTCCCTTAATCTATATTCGGCTGGATTATTGAAGAATTATGCTAATCGCTGCAGAATATAAACTAGATAGAAGTAAAACGACAGACTGGCCGAAACAATCTTTACGGAGCTGATATTGCAAAGGGTGATAAGTTTAACATTTAATAATTATGAATATTTTTTTTTAGAGCTTAGAATGAAAATCTGAGTTCAGGCATTTGGCGTCAAATGGTTATAGGATAGGAGACCCAAGTTATCACGGTGGTTGCACATTTGACCAATCTGCGGTGCACTCTTAGAAGTCTTCATAACCTTTTTGATGTTGTTGGGTAGTGTTAAGCTTCACTTCATGTACTACAGTTAGTAATGCACACAAATGTACTGCTTTTGTTTCTGTATATTCGTAATTTTTCTGTATCAAATACAGAACAAGACCGGGGCTTCTATTTCCAAGTTTTAAGGCTGCTCCTTGATCGGTAGTAAAGTCATCACTGTTGAAAAGGTCCTGCAAATGGCTATACTTAATCTACCTTCGCGAAACCTTGATCCGTTAGATCTTCTTCAAAGATGGTTGTGCACCTGTGATCCCACTCTTCTTGACTAAGCCCGTGCTCACTCATCTCTCCTACCGAAGTTGGAGAGACCTTCAATCCAAGAACAAGCTACTTACATTAATTGACACTTTTGAGTAACAAAGTTAAAAAAAGTTTATATGTATTAGCAGAGTTATGGTAATTGAGCCATTTTTTTCTGATAACGGCAGACGAACACTCACTCCAGCCCATAGACATAACAGTGTTAATGCCAACGCCCGCTTTGAGACCCCTAAAGTTTGATTCTCGGTTCATTTGTACAATAATTCGACTATTCAAACTGGAACAGCAGAACTCGACAGTATTGGACTGTAAGTCAAAGTGTTGGACTGTAAATCTTAAAAGATGACTTACACCATTCTTCCGTCACATTACACTAGGCACATCACGCATTGGCCAGTAAGTGGTATTGCCCAAGCTCGTTTGATATTCGCGAGCGTGACACGACCGTGCCCCACGGACCAATTTACTATAATCGCACTGCAACGATTACAGATTAAGTATTTTACATTACGTTACTGGGAACTAGCTTTTTTTTTAAGTCTCATTACGTCATGATGTGTTTAAATTGATTGTAATTTCGAGGAGATTCGTGAAAATCTTTAATATAAAAATTAAAAAAATCCCTAATAGTAGTTTACGTAATAGAGAAAAAGCTAGACACTTTTAAGTGCCGAATCAGAAAAGACACGCGGATTATTGAGGAAAATAAGAGACATGCAACTAGGAAGCTCTAAGCGTGAAATTTAGGGAAGCAATAATGCGTTTCGGGATGAACAATGGGTAGTCATTATACGACAGAACTGTGACTTAGAATTCGAGTAAACTCAAGTCTTAGTCTTAAGGCTTCGGTACCCACTTAACACCAGGTGTATCGTGAGCTCGTTTACCTATCTGAGCAATAACAAAATCTTGAATACGCTACTAAGTTAACATTCTATAACGTACTTTACCGCATTCACTGGTGGTAGGACCTCATGTGAGTCCGCACGGGTAGGTACCACCGCCCTGCCTATTTCTGCCGTGAAGCAGTAATGCATTTCGGCTTGAAGGGTGGGGCAGCCGTTCTAACTATATTGAGACCTTGGAACTTATATCTCAAGGTGGGTAACGCATTTGCGTTGTAAATGTCTATGGGCTCCAGTAACCACTTAACACCAGGTGGGCTGTGAGCTCGTCCAACCATCTAAGCCATAAAAAAATAATTCAAAGATCTCATGACATCATTAATGAAAGTCGATTTATCTACACTTTGATCGTAACGAAACAAAAACCAGCATAATAATTCCCCACAGTAAATTCGCATTTCCCACAAGCAACGCACGCGCTTCGTCAGAGGTCGTGTTTGTTTGTTTTATACGCTTTTTGCCATGAAGACGTTACTCCTATATCGTTACCCGTGTCAAAGGTTGATAAATATGCAATATTCTCGGATAGACCTAAGATCGATCGAGCGTGTACCTAAGCACCAGCGGACCGCAGTCTCCCCACCCGCCCGCAACTTTAAAAACTAAGGACGACATCGAGTGTGAGAGTTCAGATCTCGCGGCTCAAGTTATTTTGGTAATCGAAAATTATAGATGGCGCCTTAGGAGATGGTTCGCTGTTTACATTCCGGATCGATGTGGGATCTAAGCTTGTTTAAGAGGTTGTGAGGTCGAATGTGATTATATGCTCTTCTTGTTTCCATTTGAATTGAGTCTGATGTTCGTTCGATTGTTATAGTTTTAATTGGATGATTTGGCTTCGAACATAACAGTCATATTAGGACACGAGTGTGGGAAGTCACGATGCTTGAATATTTATGATAACTAGAGGTCGCCCAGAGGTCGAAATTCGCCCATAATTATTAATTGAACTTATAAGCTTGAACATTATTAAGGTTCTATTATGAAAGATTATTAAACTTCTGTTGAAAATCACAGATTTCGCCAAAACTACACTAAAGAAAAACAATATTAATCTATTTTCAATTTGACCACAGATTTAAAACCGTAACAAAAGTTTGACAATAAACACAGAGTATTTAATATACGCGTGTGTGTCAAATACATAGTAGTGTGTGTAAAGGTTTTTTTATTGTTTTTTTTTTTTACGTATAGGCAGACGAGCATACGGTCCACCTAATGGTGAGTGGTTACCGTCGCTCATGGACGTCAGCAATGCCAGGGCCAGAGACAAGCCGCTGCCTACCGTTTAAAAGACTTTACCCGTATTTAATGTATTTTTTATGTATAATTAAAAATATTAGCATTCTGCACTCCCTCTCTATATTCTCTATAAGTGTGGGAAATTTCATACTCCTCCGTTCGCGCAACTTTCGTAAAAAGGGATACAAAGTTTTTGCTTCCCGTATTATTAAATAGATGTATTGTTTCGTAGCTTATAATAGTGAATTAGGTGTGTCATTTTTGTTATACTTCCCAGAAGTTTTTTTTGCACGGGCGAAAGCGCTCGTGGTTCTTCTCATCTTAAATGATTACGGGAATCTACAGATTTAATCGGTAATACCTAAGCTATTTGTTAAGGGTGCACGGAGAAATGAGATATAATATGTATTTCATAGTTAAAATTCATAGTAGGAGTGTAGAAAGATAATATAATCATTTAGACATCAGTAAAACGGCTCGACTATATTGCTTCATTAATATTTTGTTTTATTCGTAATTGTTAAGATTTTTTTTTATAAAAAATTTTGACTCCAGCGCCTTGGACATTGATTTTGTCAATGTCACAGTACCTATACAGAAATATTACAGTCTTTTAGAGAAAAAAAAATCTAAATAAAAATTAATTTGATTAGTTTATCCGTACGCGAATCTGTGATTTGAAGAAGCACAAACAAATATGTTAGACTAACTACTTTAAAGATAAATATTATTAGTGGATAAAAATTGACATAGAGCATTTACATGCTTACTAAAGTTAATAGAGAATTAATATTAATCACAATTAACAAAAATCACAATAAGTCTTGTGCGGATTTTACTAGTACCTAACTTAAACTAAATTAATCGTGATAAGAAAGTTCTATAGTTTTATAAAGTACACTGCGCGCAAAGACAATTCTAAGACTTGGTATCATTAAAGACACATTGTCCATAAGTTGTATACCGTTTTACTGGTGTTAAGATGTTTTGTACTGTGTTGTACTGAGTGAAACTGAGACTAAGAACTCATATCTCAAGATGGGTACATTTACGTGGACGATGTCTGTGGGATCCGGTAAACATTTGACACCAGGTGGGCTGCGTGGTCGTCCACCCATTTAATCAATAAAAAAGACTAATTTCCTATATTAAATTAATAAAAACAGTTGGATTTCGACCATTAACTACTGATTCATTTAAACTAACAATTTCAATTGGTAACAACCCAGGCATATATCCAAAAGCTAAACAGCACTAAATATGATCATTTAACTAGATAGCTTTCAGAAATTCTGAAGTTATATTGGTACCTGAAGTAAACGAGAGTCTTTAGCATTCGGCCACTGCGAACTGGCCTACTATCCGTCTTATTGAAATTAACTCGAAACATAGAGCTATTTACGATTAGACATTAATAGTTGACTGGAATGAAAAAGTGCTGCTAGCGCGAATGTATTCTATTCTATTCCATTCTATTCTATTCCATACCATTTCATTCTCTTCTATTCTATGCGTGCACTGTTACACTTAGGCCTCCCCCAAGCCTCGCCACATATGTAAATCGGTTCTGCGCTGCCTGCATCCAGCAGATCCAGGTATATAAATTAGAAGAACTGTAAGATTAGACATAGAAAGAAACCGTGAGACTGTTCAGCGTCTTCCTCGTGGAACTCAGTCTGTACGAGCAGACTTTTTTTGCGCATTTATTTTTTATTTTTGTGTTTGCATATAATCAAGTTTAACAAACTAAAAAAAATACTGTTATTCTTTTATGTTATTATTTTAAATACATTGACCTGTTTTCCAAACATTTATATTATGACAGACGCCTATACAAAATTGCTTAAGATTCTTTGGTGTAACAATCATATTCGTATGATTCGACATATTTGTAGGTAAGCCGATACATGTAGCCTTTGTGAGAATTTTCACACAAATATGTAGGCATGAAAACATAAATTAAAATAGTAGTTGCAAAAATAATAGTTTTATAATTTTTAACTTTTGTACTCTAAAAATTTCAAAGTACAAATCAACATGTCTATACCTTTCTAGCTCTGTACGAAACTTAACGGGTACAAGTAAGAATCTCCAAACTGTAGTTAAGTGTACAAATTACTTAATTTAAGGTTAAGTTCCCTTCGATCAGTCAACGGTAGGTACTAAATACCCGTTTAAGCTTAAGTTGGTAATTAATTAATTTTTAATTTTCGATACTTTTTTGCTGTTACAGGCGCCATAATGGCGGGTAGACTAATTACGAGAACTGTCCTCCTGGCTGAGCCCGTGCCTATCTACATGTCCTGATGAAACTGGCCTCCAGGCCACCAATAATCCCTACCCCCAGAATGTAAGCATATATATCCGGAACTCATGAAAATATGTGTAAATCGTGCTAAAATATCCGTCTCATAATAGTGTGTTTAATGTAAATAGCCACAAAAGCTTGAAACAATCTATACTGATATATAAATCAATACACTAGTTTTCCGGATGTTCCGTTATAACTACTGAACCATGCATCCGATTGACTTGAAACTTGGTATCCATGTAGAAAATACATGTACTTAATGGATAGGCTAATAGTTATATGTGTGTTGGACTCCCTACACTAGTTGCCGGGGCGTTAATGATGAGAATCATTGTGGGGGTGTTAATTTTAAATGCCCCGCGAAGCGGACAGGTACAGCTAGTATATTATGATGAATAAAGAGCAGTAAAAAAGTAAAAAGTAAAGTCCGGATACAAAAAAAAAAAAACTAGCGCGACACAGACACAAAGGTTAATAGACCACTTAACAAAATTTATAATTACGTAATCAGACAGAAAATTTACTTCCAAATTCATTGAAGATAACATTTCTAAGATCTTTGTATGAATAATACATGAAATAACATTGAATCCTTCAGATGCAAGGCCCGTATTACCATATTAAATTAACGCCAAGTTTCGGCCAGTCGGAATTTAATATCATACCATACACAGACGTTTGAATCTACAATCGTATCCAGAGCTCTTTGGTGCCCCTTTTGTACAGGATGTTCAAAAATTGTCACGAAAATATGGAAGCTTTTTGGAACGAAGTTCCTTATGGAACGATGCGGAGGGGTAGGTACCCTAAACGGGAAAAAACGTCCGTAACGTAAGATTTTTATTAGTAATGCACACAGTGTACGACTTAACTTTGTAATAACATACCTACAAAAAATAACATAATTTTATAAAATAATTTTTATAAATCATTGTGAATAAAATAAAGTTGATAGCTTTGTAAAGTAGTTTTTTTTTTATCAATAAAAAAAATTATAATAAAAAATGAATACGAGAATAATTATTTTCTTTATACCTCGAATAGAACTTAAAATTAATATTTTTATAATAAGGAACTTCGTTACTATCGGGTGTCCCACGACACCACACATCTTTTTTTTTATTTGTCATAAATAACTATACATATACAAAATCGAAGTAGTTATTGTTAGTGTAGTGTGCTTCATAAAATTTCATAAATGTAATGTTCCGGAAGTTTTATTATCAATATCGGTTCTTTTTTTTTCCTATTCTAGTGGCTTCGAGGGGTCATGCTAGATTCACAGAACAAGTAGGTGAGCTCACTGGGCTCTGTCTGGTGAATCATCACAACGACCACACATTGTTTTACAAGTGTTTTTTTTCTTCATTCATGTAAGTTTCAAATGCTTATTTTTCAAAGTTGTTATTATTATTAGCAACTAATTCATAAACCACAACTTTATTGTTATATATCCCTCGCATTATATGTGGACTATGTTTGTTGAAAAGCCCAAGACAAATTAGCTTCACGTCAGATAGCTCGAGACACATTGACCAAAGAATTTTCGTGCAATCATTGCTGTAAATCCTCAGGGGTTGTTAAAACAGAACCGTTATTAATTTCAGCAAACAACTCAAAAAATAACAAAACAAACTTTACACGAAACCTTCAAACTGTTTACAAGACAAGAATCAAGCAAACAATCGATATTATCACTGAATTAATTTAACGAAATAACAACGGCCTGTATCTATATTTGAGAGTCAAGAAATTTCTTGACTGCCAAAATATCTTAGTTATGACCGGTGGTGTCCAGCGCAGGGCTTACCCCCTTCCGCCCCCTTGGGTGGCGTAGTTAGCCTCCCCCCCTCGGTTATTAATAAATCTATCTATGCATATTCCTTTAAGACATTTGTATGCCTATTCAAATGGGTGGTCTGGTCTTCGAGTGGCGTTATCACAAATCGATTTTGCTTTCTTGTCATCAGTTCTATTTCAGTATAGGAATTTCGTTATCTCAAAGCCTTTTGTTTTAAGATAGTGAAAGTTTTGAATGTATCTACAAATTATGGAGAGACCACATATTTATACTGTAAGCAATTTTGTTCGTTTGGCTCTGTGCGTTTAAAAATTGTAATCTGAATCTAGCCGGCTGATGGGTTGATTTCTATTTTTATTTATTTCTAATTTCTATCAATCGACAATTAACAGTGAAAAGTCACCCTTAAAATGCGTACAGCTGTGAAAAATTACAAAAATTTAACAAGGGTACCAATAAATTAAGTAAGCTACTCAAAATCTTTAGGAAGTATTTACTGAGCTTAAATACAGCGCCAATACTATGAGTTTCTTGCTCTGTTTACCTCAAAAGATTTAAACAGCGTTCAACTAAAAAACATAACGAATTTAGATACAATAGTTATATTTTAATTTGCAGAGGATTTCAATGATGTTAGTAGTTTTTTAGGATATTGTATACAATTCAATAGACTATATCGGCAGAACTGCATACATACATACATACATACATACATACATACATATATACACACACACCTGGTGTGGAGTTACAGATACAGGAGTAGAGGTCAACTTAGATTTCATGTCTCGAACTGGGCAGAAGCATTCTCAATGAAATATCTCCGAACTCCAGTAATCACTTGAAACAATATTTGGCCCTGAGCTTAGGCATGTCCGTCAAAAACACAAATAATAGTAAAAAAATATATTTAGAAAACTTTAAAGCATCGACTGCTAAATACTCTTGCAAATACAAGACAAGTTATATCCTATTAAAGCTGGAAGATATTACTGTTTTGGGGTATATAAAAGTAAGACAGATCCTACAAAGTCAAACCACACATTAGGCCACTTTCTCTTAAGCGGACGGCCGACGTAGGTCAATCAACAATATTATTATACACAGCTACGGTTATGTCATAAATTTACAAAATTCAATACCGAAACACAAGTTATTCAGATTACCTGAATCATCCAAGACATTCGTTGCTAAGCAATCATTCACAGAATTCTGACCAGCGGGTCCGCCCATAGGGCTCGGCCACTCGTGAATTCCGAACGTCTTCAAATTCAACTATGTTCAACTATTGGGTTATACGAGATGTAGTTAACACTAGAATCGACTAGATTTTTTGGGGCGTTGTGGATAATTCATGGCCTATCTCTATTTTTACACGCTTTATATTAGTTTCACTTATATATATGTTTGTATGTTTGTAACTGACTCCTTTAGACGCGATTTTGACCCACTTTAAACGGCCAGATTTTATTCAGTCTTTATAGATTTATCGAGGACCGATGACAATTCAATATTAAAAAAAATTGAAAAAGATAAATTGAAAAAATTGAAATTCAACTAAAAAATGAAAAATAAATTATTTTTAGTATAGGTTAATTATTTAAATTATTTATATAAATTATAGTATAAGTAAATTATGTTTACTGGTAGGGCGCACTGCAAACAAAACCTTTTTGTCTATTTGAAAGGTAGAGCCACCGTAATGTGGACTCTTGGCTTATTGAGCACGTACACCACTCGATAGATGATGTTATATTTGCTATAGCATCAAAAACCTGAGCCCAAATACATAAATGAATGATTTCACAGTCATTGTATTAAGCGAAAACGTATATAGATCATAATATGGATATTTTGCAATGTTGCAACAGTACAATGACTGTTCAGACAAGAACGCTTACTGCGTGAACGTACTTAACTGCAGAAATAAAGAAAACGTTGCGGGTAGGATGATAGGAGCAGATAAATGGATCTACCCTCTTCCTACGCAGAGATTGATATTTTTCCAATACTGCAAACGAATATAATTAACTAATTTATGTGTATTATCAATGATCGTGAATATATTATTGAATTGCATTTGAAAATATAAACACGACCTAGAAAGAGAATAGACAGATTTTTCTCTTATCAATATCCTACCCGTGGTTATCGGTATGCCCATATCACATGAAAGAAATCTAAAATATCGGCAACTTAAAAAAATTAAAAAGGTTTTAAGGATTCGTCACATCGTCAGTAAGGTATGTTCACATTGAGCCGTACCGAAATTCCATGAAGTGAGTTGAGAATTTATAATATCCATCTTAGTCAGCTTGCTTTTGGGTTTGTATGACAGCATAACGCACCTTCTATTTTGTTTGTCTGACACAAAGCCATCTTCTTTACTCAAAGAGTAACATTTTTTATTTAATTTGTTCCACATCCAGTAACAACAAGGGTCGTTGATAGCAACTATGTCTTGCTTTTACACGGCTCGAGTTATTATTGTGCCTCTGTCAACGGAATATGAAATGTATTGGAACTCGGGATGAGCTGGTAACTCCTTGACCAGCCCCCTGTCACCCAACACCCTGACTCCCCTTGACCTCGGAGCGGTGGTCAGCAAGGATAGCACGATCTTTGCTTATAAAGCGGTACGGTCAAATTAATTCTGCTTTTTTCGGATTACCTTTGCAAGAACTACAGCTACATCTAATACAGTGGAATGGATGACTACTTCTTGACAGAAACAGGTAGGATGAGGTATTTTATCTTTTTATTTTGGCAAATACATTTAAACACCAACCTGTTTGTTCCAGCCTGAGCTGGCTGAACCAACCTGAAACATCATTGTTGTAGAAAGTCATTCGTGAACATTAGTTAAGTATCTAATACATTAGAAAAATTGGTACCTGTCTGTGGGATTTAAGCACCGGCGCAGCTGCATCACTCGTTACCAGGCATCGTATCAATAAGGCTGACAAAGATCTTTCGTGCCTTTGAATGGTAGGACAGCAGTTTTTACCGTACAAATCTGAGACTTCGATATTATGACTCAACTAGCAACTCCAGTAACCAACTCACACCAGAAAAAGTACTTTTTTTTGTGTACTGTTATTAGTATCTATTAGAATAGAAGATTTTTTACAAAAAGCTGATTCGCGCTAGTGACATACTCTCATCTCTGTTCAACATATGCTTGGTGAAAGATTTTCACCTTTGTCTGTTCCCTAAACAGACTTAGCCAGTAGCACTGGCGAACGTAATTTTCGCAAATCTTCTCGAATATTCTTGGCAAAGTAGTCGTGGCTGTCGATATAGAGTTTTGCGTCTCGTCGTCACCGCTCGCTTCCAAGGCAGCCGCACGTCGAGCGATGTTCCTCCATTGGCGCAAACATTAATATAATTGTTCCAGTAAAATTATAATTCCTTCGCATTTTCAGTTACATCCTTATCTGTATAGAGGGATGGTCGTCTTCGGACACAGTACCTCGAGGTGCGGGTGCTAAGATTTAAGGAACATGGCCTCTTCACGTAGACCTATGAATATTTACAACCGATTTTATAATTAACATTAAGTATTCATTTACTTGATATAAAATATTCAAATGAGGACCACCCTTCACACTTTTCTTGGTAAGTTCAAAATATGCATAAACGCCCATATAGTCTTAAGTTTGTTTGAATCATTATCAAACATAATTAAATTAGCTAAGTAAAATTTTTGATGGGCAAAAGCTAGATTTTGTAAAAATACCATCTAAAAGCTGAAGAAAATCACATGAAATATGACAGATTATTTTTATATGTGTCATAAAATTAAATAATAAACTAGAGATTATTGAAATTTTATATTATAAGAAATACTTTAACTTATGTTAGCTCAAACTGATACGATATGAAAAAGTATAAAGTTATAGTTATGCCTTGTCTTCAAACGTCATCCTCTCGACATAGTGATTATAGACATCATGTGGCTAACCTTGCAACTTCTCGCAACCGTACTCTATTGCTATGACACATTTCTGTAGTGGTCTATAATTTTTCTTTCCTTTGTCGTATCACTCTTGTCAAAGCGGTCTTGGTCGTTATTCAGTATCACTGCTTTGGTCAGATGCTATGTGCCTCACGTGCAATCGCCACTCCTCTCGGTTTATGGTGAGTCTGGTAAACCAATCTCTGGTTCTGGTTAACCAATTTAATTTCATTGGTCATATCTAAGTATTAATAAACTCTACAATTGGACACTTCAACTCACCCATTTCAAATTGGAAAACAGTGCCCCACGACTTATCCTTGTACCGTCGTACCTCCACCTAGATAGTCCTACTCGGTGTTTGACTTGCCGCCCGCTTCGTGTACTCGCACCGCGGTACAAATTCGCGGCGCAAGCTATAAGCGACAGCGTATAGATTAATTTGTACTCTGGGGACGAACGAGAAAGGGAAGGTCGTAACCGAGCTAATGTTATAGATGGGTAGCTGTGCTTTGCCAATATTGTTAATTGTAATGTTAATCAAAACATTTATTTGGGAAAAAATATCGTGAATATATCGTTAGCACGATTCAGGTATTGTGTAATATATATTATTTGATGATAGCTACTGGTACATGTACCATACCAATTATACCGGTAACTACTAATCTTCGTCTTCGACTTATTAGGACTATACTTTGGTAAAAGGAAGCTCTATAAATTTTTGTTCTCGTAATGGATAAGTAGCAGAGAGCACAGTGTACTTAGTGCGAGCTTTTTAACATTCTCGATAGCGTAAAAGTTACCTGAAATTTGTATGCAGTTGGAACAGTGTCCCTATGCGGCGAACATAGGCAAATGTTTCTTCAACTCCATACAAATTCGACTTAACTTTTACGTTATCGAGAACGTTAAAAAACTCGCACTAAGCACACATGACTGCTCGTTGTGGCGAGGCTTGGGTAGACCTATGTTCAGCAATGGATTTCTGTGGACTTAGGATAGTAATTTAATTTTAATAAATGAATGTGCTATTGTGAAAACAAATTATACATTTTCATAATTACAGATCGATTCATAAAATAACCATCAAATTGATGTAGTACTGTCCCATTTTTTTATGGCTTAGGGTGGTGTTTCGTTAGGGAAATACATTAAATTTATTTTGAGAATAATATCCTACCGTTACAAGTTAGTAACTTAGACTAAACATTAAACTAGATTATCTTAATGTATTTATATGCGGTGGAAGCTAATTTTCGGACAATTACTGTGGTCAGTCCGTTTGTTTAGGCCCTTGTGTGGGTCTTCGAGGCGCTTAGAGTAAATATACTATGTATGCGAACGTCTTACCTTTTGTTAAAGATAAACAAGTTCAGCATTGCACATAATTATATAATTAGGGAATTTTAATGAGGATTAAGAAATTTCGAGTTCACGCTCCACTGATGTTAACGACTTTTTTTAATTATTTTATTGCTTAGATGCGTGGACGAGCTCACAGCGCACCTGGCGTTAATTGGTTACTGGAGCCCATAGACATCTACGACGTAAATGCGCCACCCACCTTGGGATATAAGTTCTAAGGTCTCAGTGTAGGTCTCAGTATAGTTATAACGGCTGCCCCACCCTTCAAATCGAAACGCATTATTGCTTCACGGCAGAAATAGGCAGGGTGGTGGTACCTATCCGCGCGGACTCACAAGAGGTCTTGCCACCAGTAAAAAACCGGCCCATTGACCTATATATGGTAATTGAAATTTAAAATTAAATATAACCATCTTAATAAATTGGACCTTGTGATCACTTCATGGTACTAGCATGAAGGAAAACTTTTGTGTGTATAAGGAGGAATATTTCTTTTAAAAAAAGTTTTTAATGTTAATTAATTTATTATAAAACACACACATACATAGATCGCATCATAAGAAATATAAACCATGAATAAAGGAATTATATCAAAAATCATTAAATACAAATAAGTTAGATTTAATAATCTAACTTATTTGTTTTTAACCTTTTTAATTAAACATCATTAATATGATGTTTAATTAAAAAGGTTAATGCTTAGGCCATTTTTCGTATATTGCGAGAATATTGACCAAATAACTTTACTACGTACGAATGAATCGACAACTCAAAATGTTTTGCCTCATTTTAAGCATTGAATATTCGAAGCCAACCCTTCCGACAGTGAAAAATACACAAGGACTTAGTCAAGCAAAATGCACCTAATTTAAGGAGCCCACGTTATCTCTGTGTAAGTTCGACATTGGGTGTCATTTGTCTTCGTCAGTGTTGCCCGGTGATCATTTATGCCACAGCACACCCTACCCTTTTTTCGGAAACACACAAGAAATTATTTTAGCGATCTTTTACTGGTGGTAGGACCTCTTGTGAGTCTGCGTGGGTGGGTACCACCATCCTGCCTATTTCTGCCGTGAAGCAGTAATGCGCTTCGGTTTGAAGGGTGGGGCAGCCGTTGTAACTATACTTGAGACCTTAGAACTTATATCTCAAGGTGGGTGGCGCATTTGCGTGATGTCTATGGGCTCCAGTAACCACTTAACACCAGCTGGGCTGTGAGCTCGTTCACCCATCTAAGCAATAAAATAAAAAACCTTTTTTTTTTTAATATTACTTTTTATTAATCCCATTGAAGCAGACCAAATTCGGACTGCCCTTGATTTCACAGTCTAGCCCGTCAGCACGTCATACTGTAAATACCAAGGCTCAACTTGAGGCATGAGGTCGATGTCGTAAATATATAAAACGATATTGTCTTGGCGAAACACGCTACAATCATTACTGTTTCTTATTGTTGGAATATAAAAACATGGCCTTTGTAATTAAATTTTTAGTATTATTTATTAAAAGTGACCAAGAAAAAGGAATTAAAAAAATAATTAAATAAATAAAAATAAATTAAAAATGCCTAATAAATTGTTTTTATTGCTCTACAAAATTTAGTTCCGTATGTCACAACGACACAAAATTTTACCTTTTCGACTCTATTTCCATGATGTAAAGATGGATATTCCTTGACATATGTGTCAAGGGCATGACACGACACTTCTCAAGGAAATTGCGGACACTCGTTTGTGGATGTACAGTGACATCCCGTTTTTCCAAGTCAACGAATGGGTGAACTTCTGTTTTGTCGAGTTTTCATCAAAGAGGTTTTTGTGGGAAACTCTCACTTTTACTTTGGACAGAATATTTTTTTTAAATATCAGCCACGGCCTTCAGATATGAGAGGGACGACTTGAAGAGGAGTACGGACGTATTACAAAGAGTCAACTCAATAGCTATTGTTCGAAAGATGCAAGCATTTTCTACACATATATGAGGCCGTCAGCGCAAAAGTGGCCTAAGCATATCAAAGTTAGTACGGAGATAATGAGGTTTAAATTTACTTTTACACCGCTTCGTTAGCAGTAATAATACTCGCAAAAAGAATGTTTATAATCTGTTGTCTATGGGTAAAAAAGCGAATAGGCCGATTTTCCATCAAAATTTATTGTTTTAAATAAATTGCAATATAAAAACGCGAATATGAAAAATCGTGGGCCAGTTTTGCGCTGACGGCTTTATATTTTGATTTTTTTTAAAACATAAATTACGATAGCATTGGTAGTAGAGCATCTTGTAAACCCTCACCTCTAGGTATCACAACCCTTCTTATATCTGTCGCTAAGCATTAATGCATTTGAACGATGAGACGGCTGTTATGCAATACACATGAAATCTTGATCTCGTGTCTCAAAGATTTAGGTCACGATTTTATAATGTCTATGAGCTTCAGTTACAACTGAACACTAATAGCAACATGAATAAATCTTTTAGACATTTAAACGACATCTAACGCCTACGACAGCGCCCAAAATGGAAGTCCAGGTCAGGAATAGAAGATTTGTTGAATTTTTAAATAGTACCTTTCATGTCACATGCTGGGAAAGAACTAATAGCAGCAAGACAAAGCTAGCTAGCTAGAGGCTCGAACATTATAAGTATAATATATACTTATGCATTAAATTAATCTATTACTACATATTTTCAAATATTACACAAAAAAAAATATAATTGATTGGCGTGCAGCGGTGTGCTTAGTAATTACTGTTTCTGTAACTAAACTAGTTGATTCATGCCTAAAATAATATAAATCTGAGTCTACACACATTAAATCTGTACATTATCTATATATCAATACGTGAAGCAAAAACTTTGTATCCCTTTTTACGAAAACTGGGCGGACGAAGCAGTATGAAATTTTCCACACTTATAGAGAATATAGAGAAGAAGTGCACAATGCTAATATTTTTTTAAAATAATCCATAAAAGATACATTAAATCAATAAAGAAAACATCACACACACTACATACCATGTATTTGACGCACACACGCATGCATACTATTTATTGTCAAACTTTTGCTCTTGACGTCTGTTGTCAAATTGAGAATAGATTAAATATTGTTTGTTTTGTTTAATATTTTTTATAGTGTAGTCTTGGCGAAATTTGTGTTTATAGAAGTATAAAATGCAATCATAATAGTGTACAAACTTACAATTCCAATTAATTATAGTCTAATTTCGACTACTGCGGGACCTCTAGTACATATTTAAAAGCGAAATGACACTAAAATTACTCATATTGAATTTGCTTAGCTGTGATTTCAATACCGTATTTATTATCTCCAAAGACAATATTTACTTTTTATAACATCTTATAAGTTTGCAACACTTTCATAGTGCAAAATTTGAACACAGCCATCAATAGCCAACAAACATTTGTTTTTCAAATCCCGCCTTCGCCAACTTACAATATCTCGGTCAAGATGTTTCGGGCAGTTAATTTCGTTTGCTTTGATAAGGGTCCGGATCCTTTCGGTCTCCTTCAGGTAACGGTCAGTATCTTAGTACCGAACTATTGGATTTGCGAGTCTCGTGAACGAAATATTAATTTACGGTTATGATTTAGTGACGGCTTTTATTAATTGTGACGAATTATTGGTTTGAAAATTTTAATGCGCTGTTTGGGAATGTTTAATAGCTTTCATTGCCAGAAAAAACAATCGATGAGTAATAACGGAATAATACCCTAGAGAGAGCAGAAGAACTAGAGGAAGACAATCAAAGCAATGGGAAGACAGCTTGAAGCAAGTAGCTGGGCCAGAATGGTTACATACAGCAAAGGACAGAAACAAATAGAAATCCTTAGAGGAGGCCTCTGTCGAAAGACAAGCTGTTAAGAGGAGAGATAAGCCGAATGTCGAGAATATGTTTTAGTTAATTTATACTTTTCTTACCTCTATTGTTATCATCTTAGGTTTAGTTAACTAAGTTAACATCTAACAGCAATAGAGGCTTATTTATTTATTTATTTAATGGCCTTCAATTACAGTAGATAGACATCATAACAAAGAATATTAATTAAGATAAGATGCGGTAGGCTTCTTCGAATCTTCAAATTTAATAAAATAGAGAGAGAGAGAGAGAGTATTCTTTATTGTACACCAATGCCTTATCGCTAAGAGCGATCTTTTCCAGACACTCATCAGGTGGACAAGAATCATTTGGAAACGAACTACGCGCGGTGTACCAATCCAGTGAAATAGCAATATGAACTATTTTAAATGTTAAAGAAAAGACCAAAAAATTAAAAATTCGTTTTTATTTTCTAAAATCTATTTATTGAAGATTGGAAAAACCTGTCATAAAATTTACATTGTGTCGAGTTACCATAAAGACGGTTTTTTTAGAGCATTCAGTTCATTCGTCGCCGAAAGTTAAATCTCTTTACCATAATTTCAGAATTTAAATCCCTAAACGTCAAATAACTTTTGTAAGCACACTGAGACCACATTCGGTCGTAATTATAAATTCTCAAGCGGCGGGTAGCGTTTGAAACAATGAAGTTAATCCATCAGGGTACGTCCTCGGGCGTTGCTGAGATAAGACAAGGGCCCGTATTTCTGCTCGCCTGGTCAGTTTCTTAAGCAACCACCCTAATATAGAATAGAAAAGGTAACAGAAGGCTATAGTTATTGATGTTTCAATATTTTCATTATGTGTAGATTGGACGATAATTTATAATTGGCATTAATGTTGTATATGCCAAAAGACCTTACGTTCGATCACCTAGCCTCTGATGTGGCCAAATAACGACACTCATTTGCCTGTCAGTCGATTATCCATAGCCCAGTAAATAATTCATGCTTTGTACGGTTGTACATGTCTGTGGTTATTAAAAATAAAAAATGCGACCGGAAAAAAGAAAACGGCTTATTTGTACTAACTTGTCAGTGGTCATGTCCCAAACCGATTTTATCATCACTATTTAAAATAAATAGGTGTAAAGATATCCAGATTTTTCTCTATTGTTACGAAGGATAAATTAGAAAATTCAAGTTACTACAATTCTATTAACGAGTAATTTGAAAGAGATAAAGTTTAATAGGTACACTAAAGTACAGTTATTTGCATCAAGAAAAAATATACTTTCAAAAGCCTCTTAGAAGCAAAACTAGCATGGATCTTTCTTAGTGCACTCTCTACTATCTTAATTTTGTAACAGTGACCATTGTGAAGTCCACCCTTCTCAGATTGTGACGTCCACCTGGGTTTGCCGTATGAATATTAATTCGACCATATCTTGACCCTTGTGGGAGGTAGAAGCGGGTGACGTATGAATGTTTTGGAGAATAAATGAACACTGGTTTAAGCGGTTTACAGTTTCAAATACATTTTTTACGCGCTTTTATGAATTCGGTATGGGGGTATGTTTGTTTGTGTGTAATGGAACTTTTGAAAGTCATCTTCATTGACTTCAAGATGTTTGATTAACTCTAAAACTTTCACACGCAACAAAAACAGTCTTCTATAAATAATTATATAATTTCGCTCTAATATCCTTACCTGAATCAACAGGATACAAAACAAATGAAATTAATGATAATACGTATCACTGTTTAAATTATTTATGCTTACAGAAAATACAAAGATACTATAATGGAGTCACAGCTATTAGTTTCTATATTTTAAGGTGTATTGAAAATATCCCGAAAAAGTATTAAACCATATTTCAGATCGAATTAATTAAAAAAAGATTTTTATTCCACGATGTGAGATGTTACAATTATTGCCATATCAGATAAATACACAAATTCATGCAGGGTTCGTTCAAAAGATTTCATATTACAATTGCCTTATTAAAACCAGTAAGTTTACCTGAGCTTGTTATCTTTGAGTTCTTGGTAGGTACAGCACCTTCCACGCTTCGCAGCCCACGCAAATATTGTTATTATTGATTAGCCCTTACTCGGCAAGGGCTATAAGGGTGGGAACAAACTTTTAGTTACACATCGGGAAATATTTCCACAAATTTCTTCTTAAATGACTTACAATGCATTTGCAAGAATACTAGTTGTTTAATGGAAGGCATGCGTGATGGACTGATGATCAGGAAATGTATTTTTGTTTAAGTATATCGAGTCGAGTGATGAGGCTATGCAGTGGCTCAAATCACGTAGCCAAATATCTCAGTCAACTTAATTTTCGATATAATTTTTATTTTATTGCCTTTGTAGGCAGACGAGAATACGGCCCACTTGATGGTGAGTGGTTACCGTCGCCCATGGACTTCAGCAATGCCAGGGGCAGAGCCAAGCCCCTGCCTACCGCTTAATACTCTCCACAAGCCTCGTTTGAAGAAGGACATGTCATAGCGCTCGGGAAACACCGTGGAGGGGAGCTCATTCCATAGCCGGATGGTACGTGGCAAAAAAGATCTCTGGAAACGCACTGTGGATGACCGCAATGGCTCCAGGTAGTATGGATGAAATCTACTCCGGTGGCGGGCGGTGTGATGGTAAAAACGAGACATAGGTATCATCTCGAACAATTCCTCAGAGCACTCCCCATAGAACATATAAGAGTGCAATCCGTTCAATTGATACAATCGCTGCTTAACCACTATAAACTTTTGTGTCTCTATGACAGAAAAAACATTATCTATTATTGAGCCGACCTCAAAATATTAGCAAACAAAATTCCAGTATATTCGAATCCTAAATCCACACGATCCTCTCGGTCAAGTGGACACAGCTAATGAGTGAGACGTCTTAATTGGCCGACTTCAAGAGGTTAGCATTTTCACCGTAAGCTCACGTCGAATTCAGTTTGAAGTACAGTAATCGTATCGCTAATTAGAATAGGCAATACTTTTGAAAGTTTAAAATTTTCATTTTTTGTTTTCTTGTGAATGATCCCCATTTCCTTCTTGTTTTTTTTTTTTTTTTAATTATTGACGTGTTAAGTTCGTTCTTGATGTCCAGCTGTTGTAATATGGATAATAGAGCCTTATAGGCTACACCATCATATTCTTGCTTTTTACTAGTCTGGTTAACTTAGTTTTTAATGTCCAGCTGATGTAATGTGGATAATAGAACCTTATAGGTTATATCATGATATTCTTGCCATTACCCGCCAAGAGAATTCATGTATCTCATTGTCCAAATTACAATGGTATTTCTTAATGAATGTGAACAAAATAGCCCTCTGAGTTTCTCGCGAGATCTTTTCAGTGGGTCACGATTCCGATTCAGTGGTAGATTCAGCGAACCAATCCCCTTGTGTGCTAGTGTTAGCAAATTCACCGGGCTGAGCCCCGTGAGCTCACCTACATGCTCGGTGAACCTGGTGTAGCCTCTCGAGGTTACCTAGGCTAGGTAGGATGAGAGATGTGCTCTGCACTAAGCACTTCACTTTCCCCCCTTTGCGTTTTCATGAGTTCTGCCTCATGCGAGGTTCGGACGTGGGTTGTTAAGCGACAGAGGAAACAGTCAGTTCGACGATGGGACCAGCCTTCCATCCCCAGTGGAGGGTGGAAGATTAACAGAGTAGATTAACAGGAGGAGGAATCCTCCTTGCGTCATTCTCATTACTGAGGGTCATGACCCCCCGCTGCATCAATCTCTCTGGTACGATTGTTCTTCATCTGCTAATATGCTGCGATACTTGGACTCATGAAGGGCATCGTGGAGCTCGATGTCCAGACAACACTGAATTTGGTTCGACCATCTCGTGGGACTGCGTCCTCTGGGACGTTTGCCCTCTATCTTGCTATATTAATATAAGCAAAACTATATATGTTTCAATGAAAAACACGTTATACACAAAATTTAGAATATGGGAAAACTAAACGCAATCTGGACAATGGTAATTCCAAATTTGAAATGTATGTCGCCACTCCATCTACTTCCGGTTGAGTTCGAACGTCCGCCCAACTTGGGCTTCCGGCGGAAACGGCCGCAGCGAACATGGCGTCTTTATCTGAAGAATTAACTGTGATAGTTATTCAAATGTGAACGCTCATGGGTATTTTAATATATTAAGGTTAAGGATTTCAATTTATACATTCAAGTCCATTAAAAATAATTGTGTGGTGTTTCTTTCATGAGTTCGTTTGTACTGAATAAATTATATTCCTCATTAGTCGTCACTCTAGGCGCTTGAGATTTGCATACGTATGACGTAATAAATTCAATATGGCGAATTTTCTAAGGAGCTTCTATAGTCAGTTTGGGTGGATAGAGTGAGTGGTTTCATTCGAATTGTGATGTCCATGGACTGAAGTAACTACATTACACCACAACCAACCAACCTCATTCGCTTATCTATGCAAAAATGAAACTCAACACTATAGATACGGCAAAATCATAATTTATTAACAATTAACACATTCTCAAAGAAACTATAACGAACCTTCATTGTGAATTGTTTATTAAATTATTAATTCGTTCTTTACGACGCTATTAGGGGTGTCCGAAGCCGTCCATATTTCAAATGTAAGTTTACGCAAAGGTGAAGGGCTGTGTATAATTGTGGGGGTAGAAAAGGGGAGCTGGTCACTGTTTGTGATTTGTAAATGGGCTCAGACCTTAGCCCTTCCTGGAGACGGGAATATATCACGTAGGCGAAGGATAACTTTGTTTAAGGATTTATATAGAGCTGTTTATTGTGAAAATTAATTGAAGACTTATTAAGAA
Organism: Bombyx mandarina; assembly: GCF_030267445.1. Classification (NCBI taxonomy): domain Eukaryota; kingdom Metazoa; phylum Arthropoda; class Insecta; order Lepidoptera; family Bombycidae; genus Bombyx; species Bombyx mandarina. The sequence goes on from NC_143210.1 coordinate 11,450,462, forward strand.
ACTAGCTGAGTCCCACGATTTTACCCGCGGTTATTGTCGTATTTACTCCAAAAAAAAGGAGCCTCAGTATTATCAGCTACCTATCTGTGAAAGTTCCGTCAAAATCGGTTCAGCCGTTCCAGAGATTAGCCGGAATAAACAGATAGACAGACAGACAAAAATTCTAAAAATTGCTATTTTGATGTATGTACCCTATATATATTCATACGCATGTAGTAAAAAGCGGTTATTTCATTATTACAAACAGATACTCCAAATTTATTTATATGTATAGATTACAAGTGTTAAAAATAATGAATATGTTGTCATAGGACAACAGCTGCGAATATTCACGTCGGTTTTTCGTTTAATGAACATATTGTTGCTTGTTTATTATATTACTGCTACGCCAGTAAAAGTAACGCCATCTATCGCCGAATAGCCGAAACAGATATCAAAGAATCTAGTAACGTCGAGAGCGATCGAGAATTACAACGTCAAATATTGTCAGATAGCGGAAATACCCATCGAAGCTACTTGACTTGCCCAGAATGTTCTCGATAAATCAAGGGATATCGTATCGACAATAAAAGCGTTGCTGCGATGCAACGGAATTAGTAAGTAATCGGAATTACTTGAAGCGAAACAGAAAACGGATCACGTGAAGCGAAGCGAAAGAAGTGAATTAAGAGTTGTAAAGTGTTATGTGAGTGTTCTAAGTGATAAATACAGTTTTAGTTTGTACTTTGGTAGAATTTTATTTATCCCAAACCCCAGCGCGTAACATTATGCTTAAATCAAAGGAATAGTAACAGTTACTGATACATTCGTCGTAACTCTGTACTTAACTGTATGTTTTTGTTCAATAATAAATGACTAAATCTGAAACTATGTCACAAATACAGCTAATCAAAGTTACTTTCTAAATATATACGAAATGACTTTGAAGACTACGAAGTATTTTGTAAATTTATTACGATAATTTAATAAAATAAATCAATACTATTGTTAATGTTGAATTTTTATGTCACACGAAGCGTTTAACTGTCACAGGGGGGGGAGCAGCTCTATAGATATACACACAATTAAACATACCGGTACAATTGTCTGACGAGATATCTTGAGGGGGCACAAAGGTTCTCGCAAATTGCCAAAGTAAGTGTAACAGTCGAACTGAAATACATTATCTGGACCGTGGGGCGGTGGCGATCGGAAGATTTATAGCTGCGGACCGTTTGGCTGCCTCCTGGCCTATTTCCGAAACGGACAGTCCGGTTAATCCACGTATTGTGATATATGGATGCGCGTTTTACCCGTGTACACCTTTGAAAAATACCTAAACATTTAGTGATGTACCAAGTTAGGGGACTTATTTTTTTTAATTTGCGGTAGGCAACGGCTTGGCTCTGCCCCTGGCGTTGCTGAAGTCCATGGGTGGTAACCACTCACCATCAGGTGGGTGGTGTTAAGTTGTTACTGCTGGAGCCCATAGACATCTACAACGTAAATGCGCCACCCACCTTGAGATATAAGTTCTAAGGTCTTAGTATAGTTATAACCGCTGCCCCGCCCTTCAAGCCGAAACACATTACTGCTTCACGGCAGAAATAGGCAAGGTGGTACCTATCGGTGCGGACTCACAAGAAGACCCTACTACCAGTAATTACCACTACACCCCCTCATTAAAAATAAATGGCTGTTACTAAAGTAGTAAATAACCACATTTTTTTACACAAAATATTTCTTTATATACGTGAATGCATTTGACGGACAAACATTCAATTCTAAGACTACCAAAATCTATTAAAATCCACGAATATGAAACTCAAAGAGCTATACAAGTTTAAGCAAACAACAAATATAATAGGTACAAATAGTATAAGTAAACAAGCTTAAAGCGGAGATCACACTAGCGCCGCGCGTCGTGTTTCTCACAAAACGGCTATTCGTGTCGGACGTTTAGCATTAAATATATGTTTTACCACCTTATAAAGATTGCGTCCGAGATCCGAGCCCGGGGCATGCGGCACGAACCACTTGTATCGGGTACGACAGTGCTTGAGCGAAGGTACTCTGGGAGCTAGGAGATGCGTTTAAAATTTTATCTGTATTTTGATATGTAACATCAATAGCCGCACGTCGTCGTGGCCTCAAGGATAAGACGTCCGGTGTAATCGTATGTAGCGATGCATCGGTGTTCGGATCCCGCCGGCAGGTACCAATTTTTCCAATGAAATATGTACTTATCAAATGTTCACGATTGAGTTCCACGGTGAAAAAAATAATATTACTTACAACACACTTACTACCAGATGGGCCGTGAGCTCGTCCATCCATCTAAATAAAAATAAAAATAAATAAAAAAACAGAATAGACAAATTTGTCTCCTACTAACATACTACAAATAGCTTTCAATCACCTATAATTACTACAATAGCGCTAAAATAACTAACCCACTAAATTTAAAAACTATGATAAACCGTTTATTAAGGGTATTTAAATCATTTAATCCGTGTTTGTGATCAATTGTTAGAGCATCAAATTGTGTAAACGAAAACAGATTAATTGCTAGTGTTTGATTCCAGTTCAGACAATCACGTCTCAAGACGGGCAGCAAAATTCTGTATTATTGTATCCATTGGGTTCAGTACAAATCTAGCACGTGGTTCAACCAAATGAATAAATGTTAAGGGTATTATTGATTGTACTTCGAGGATAGTAAATGACTGTAACAATATACTAACTACCTTCCATCACTACGATAACATTTCCTTAATCGCTGCTCCTACAGGAATAGAGTGTTCAATTCATAAAAGCTCGATGAAGATGATGATATAGTAACAATACCTAGCTCTTAGCTCATAAGATCGGTGTGCATACGTGAGACGCTACTCTCGCAGCTGCCATGTGTGTTTCGTGATGGCTGCAACGTGACTTCGACCGGAATGTTTATTGGAAGGTCCAGAGTTCACATCGTAAGGCCTCGTCTAATGTGACTTAATGTTAGCGGAGCATAGGTCGCGATCGTGTCCTTAAAGCATATTAAAGTTTTCATCCAAAAACGCATCGAGCTACAACATTAGGAAAAATGTTCCGGAAGCTCTCACTCAATCAGAGCGTATAAAAATTTATTCATTAACGAACAATTTTACTTACCATCGTCGTGTCTTTTATTTATTTATTAAGCTGTAATTTGGCACAGATTAAACTATAATAATATTTGCTATTTGTCTTTACATTAAGTTTATTATCTACAGATGTTTTTGGCAGGAAGGCGAGAAGCAAATCTCTATAAAATGTTCTATTTTGTTATTGTTATTTTTCTTTGAGTTAACGTGTAACAATGGTGGTTTATTAGCAATCGCATCTGTCATAGTGCAAAGCGTGGAAACGAAATAAAGTCGCTGGACGTTGTCTCGGTTGGTTCTTTCAGAAAGTCCACAATTTTAATAATTTGGCTGTGATATTATTTCATTTCATCTCATCTCGTTACATTACATTTCATTCAATTAACGTAATATAAAAATTCAAACTTAAAATATCAACATATTTTCATTCTGTCGTATTTCGATCTTCGCAAATAATCTATGGATATTTATATACCTAATAATTAATTGAATGAACTCGTCGCTAGGAATAATGGCGTGGCAAGCAGCAAAATTATCATGCTGAAACAATTAACAACGACATTAATTTGTTTTCGTTGCATTTCTTTCAAAGTACATCTTAATATATATAAATCTCGTGTCACAATGTTTGTCCTCAATGGACTCCTAAACCACTTAACCGATTATAATAAAATTCGCACACCATGTGCAGTTCGATCCAACTTGAGAGATAGGATAGTTTAAATCTCAAATTATAGTCGCAATTTTAATTTATTGCTAATTATTTGTCTGTTATTATTTGACAGTCACAATTATCTGTTAACTCCAAATGATTCTAACAGATGTCGATACCTTTCGACTGGGTTGAGTAAGTAATCAATAGATGGCGCATATATGGCAAAACAACGTTTGCCGGGTCAGCTAGTATATTATATGTTTCAAGATTTTCCCCGCGAATAATGCAAGGGCAACAATGATAGATGCATCCCTGTTCTCTAAACACTTTAATGCGCGGCACACAATCAGATATTTGTTTTAAATTATGGTAATAAAATGTCTGCGAGAGTCACGCGCGGCGGAACGCGTGCTCGCGCCCCACGGGATGAGCGAATTAGATCGACCGTCCGATGTGGGATATTGTTAGGCAAGCTCCGAGTTCGAAATTGATGGGACGAGGCTAGTCTCATATTTCGAAATCATATTGTTTGGTTTAAACGGTCGGTGATGCTTGTAAAAGGCTTTAAGGAATTATTGTCGGAAGGGATGTTTTGAAAATGTTTTTTTTTTTGCATTTTTCCAATTCAAATAAAACTAATTATGCGGATCAATCTCACGTTTTTGGAACGAAGTTCCTTATGGGACGATGCGGAGGGGTATCCTAACCGGGAAAACGTCCGTAACGTAAGATTTTTATTAGTAATGCACACAGTGTACGACTTAACTTTGTAATAACGTAAAAAAAATAACATATTTGTATATATATTTTTTATAAATCATTGTGAATAAAATAAGTTGATAACTTTGTAAAGTAGTTTTTATTTATTTTTATCAATAAAAAAATCATAATAAACAATGTATACCCGAATAATTATTTTCTTTATACCTCGAATAGAACTTAAAATTAATATTTTTATAATAAGGAACTTCGTTCCTATCCGGTGTCCCACGACACCACACATCTTTTTTTATTTTCATTATTCTGATTCCGACATTTCGAATTCTTTACAATTTTCGTTGTCACGGACGAATAATTCGTCTACATTTGAATATTGTGCCAACTACGGTCTATTTTACCCTAAAAAATATTCCTAGACTATTACATTTCATTTCACACGAAACGAACTAATAATATCTTGAGGTCTGACTGTTTATTTTCATGGGTTTTTTTTTTAACTACCCGAAACAAACGATTTTATCGTAAAATATCTTAAGTTGTTTACGCAAAGAATTGATATTCGCTTGAAACGAAAAATTCGTTCTGATAATTTGTTTTTTATATCGCTAAAGGTTTTATTGCCGACTTATAGCATATTAGTACCAGTTCTTAGTTTGAAATATTTATTTAAAATTATGGATACATAAAAACGATTCAGCTAAAATAAAGAAACAATATTAAAAAAAGTAATGACTAAGCATTTTGGGAACTTTATGTTGTTCTAGTAAAAGATGGCGATTTGTCGACGATGACATAACTATCCTAAAACAAAATTAAAAAAAAAAACGGATTTTTAGGTTTACATTATAAAATTAGAGGTATTTTCTAAAAATTACGGAATATAATTATAGAAGACAATGAACTGTGCTGCCCGGAATCAATCGAATTTTTATGATCGCTAAACGAATAGGCTTGAGCACAAAAACAACATTCAAAGGCAGCTAGCTGTAGATGCAGATCATAATACATGATTGTACGGTGTGCAGAATGACGCATACTTGGCGCGTTTGCAGCGGGAAATGCGCAGTGCGAGATAAGCCCGAACGGACTTTGTGATGTCTACTGTCCGCGCGTCTCCGCTCACGTTCGATTAACATGGATACACTTTGAATTTTATTTTTCATACCTTAGATGGATAATTGAGATGATAGCCCACCTAATCGTGGCTGTCGCTCCGGGACATCAGCAATGCCAGGCGGATAGCCAAGCCGTTGTCATCTGCTTAAGGCGCCTCAAACCTCGCTTTAACGCTATTTTATTTTTAACAAATCTTACTTTTCGAATTTACTGCATGTTATAAAGTAGAGAGTCATTTTAAAGTAATTACAGTTAATAATGATTAATAATTAACTTAATACTTGTTGGGATTGGGTGGAAACATGTAATGTTCTGTACTATGCAAAAACAGATGGAAGTTCACACCTCGCTATCAAGTAAAGTAATTTTTAACGCCAAATGCTTGCAACGACCGCACTCTAATTACTAACAACTTAGGATACAGAGCAATACTAAAATTCTGAAAACTTATCTAATTTGTTCCGTTATTAATTCTTGTGCTTTATTAGTTGTGATTGTTACATATCTGGGAGACATACTGAAAACATCACAAAGGAAATCCATAATTTAAAAAAAAAGCGTTACTATCCACATTAAGCGAGCATCCACCTAGAAGCGAATCGTAGCAGGCTTTACCCGCATTGTTGCACTGATTTAGAACGGCAGACATCTCCAAACTAACTCGAACGTTTCTCACGTATTAATATATTCTATTCGATTCGATAACTCGATATAACGATGTATCGATTAGGATTATCGTGTTTCGTACTTAGTTTCGAAATTCGGAGTAGCCGGTCGAGTTTGGAAATTCGAATTGTATTTTGTTTTAGTTGTTTGATTGTTGTACGAGTAAGTACGTTTTAATGAAATCGTTTGGAAATTAGAAATTTTGTAACGCTATTGTTTTGTTTGGTTGAACTGAATCTTTCGGAATTGTTTCGTGTTGGAGCTATGTTTTGGCGCTTTCGGGTGTAAATAAGACTTGGAATAAGAATTGTTAGACTTCAATTCTCTTTCTTGTCAATTCACAATCCACCTGTCCATGTATGATTAACGTCATTTAGGGACACCATTAATTCATAGGTAAAGCCTACCCGATTCTTACAACAGTGTACAAAAATAAACACCCATATGAGTTTACGTTTGCAAGTTACTATTCGCGCTGATTTTGCGTGAAATGAAATCGGAATCGTGCGATTTATATATTTTCGTAATCATGCCAGTCTTAGTGGCTGTTAACTGCTCACGAGCAAACATGAGTTCCGTTGAATTGTGGCACATTATTAGAGTACAATTCGAATTTAGATTGCGAGTTTCAAGGCGAGCTTTCGCATTTGCGTTGTGATGTTTCCGTTTTTTTTTGTTCAATTTAGTAAGACCGAGAAACCCAGCTAGCTGATGCACTGGGCCAAGTGTCAACTTCAACTGTCTTCTGTTAATTTTTTATTGTATAGGGATAATCGAGCGCACAATCGTAAATACATTGTGGCAATAGCCATAATAGAATACAAGGTATTTGACAGATGCCTGTGAATCTTGCTTACAACACTTTCAAGATAAGCTTACATTTAAACAAGCTCCGAACAATAACGTTCGGCCGAAGATCTTCCCTTTGCCGTCCCAAGTTTTAATCTCTACAATATTTAGATTTTATGCTATATTGTGTCATAAAAAAAATCCTAATTACGCCGGGGAGGTGTCAGGTTCTTTAAAAATAAAAACTGGTACAGCTAGTTGACTTCATGTACAAAGGCTATGTTGTAATTTTCATTTCAGTTTCCCTAGCATAACGTTATGATGACCATGAACCCGCTTAACGCAAAAAATCGGTGACATTATATACTGCAGATTCGGTATACAATAATTAGCAATGCAAAGGGCAGAGCCAAGCAGCGGCTTGGCTCTGCCCTTGGCATTGCTGAAGTTCATGGGCGACCGTAACCACTCACCATCAGGTGGGCCGTATGCTCGTCTGCCTACAAAGGCAAAAAAAAAATTAAAAAAAAAAAAATTTCGTCTGCCAGCAGAGCCCATGCTTGCCCACTCGTCCTGGTGGAGCTGGAAATACTTTAGAGCCACGAGAAATCTCACTTTCCGGAAAAAAAAATATCTTATCCACATTTACCTAACAGAGCAGAAAATAAAAACTTTAATGCAACACACATATCTATAATATATCACACAAACAAGCTATCAGACGAAACGGTACCGAAACATCCCAATTAAAGATACAAACGTATCTGATTGAACGTCACCGAACGGACGGTAATCAGTAGAACAATGAGGAGATAATGATATTTTGACAATTTGATGGCTTATTAACTCTTTCGGATCGGCGGTCGAATCTATGAGCTGCGTTTGTGTCTCCTACGTCGGGAGTTTCTCAAGAACTTTCTGGAAATCTGACGCAGGAAATGCCATCGTGTAAGATTTTTTTTCGAAGTAAATATTAACGGATTTCGAGCTTAAACTAGGGTTCGTTCGAAATTGGACCATAATAAGTGACGCTCAAGATATAGTTTCATTTTAATTATTACATCTCATTTTTTGTCTTCGACAATTTCCACGAAATCGGTCCAGCTGTTACGGAGTCTATAGAGAAGACTACACATATTATCGATTTTATTTACGTATATGTTTGTACGTGAACAGAGCTGTGTGCTTGGTGCGAGTTTTTTAACGTTCTCGATATCGTAAGAGTTAACTCAAATTTTTATGCAGTTGGAACAGCGCACTTAGCGGCAACCGTGACAAACGTTTTATGCTATCGAGAACGGTAAAAAACTAAGCACTGTTCTCAAATTGGGGAGCTCTAAATTTTTATTTTCATTTACCGTATGACGTCATGCTTGTTTCAAATTTAACGAGTACATATAACGAGTAAATATAATTAAATCTGATTTCGATTTCCGACTTTAATTTGTTCGTATAGAACATTAAGCTCTACTACTACTACTACTACTATCCGTCCCTGTTCCCGTTATCTGGGGTCGGGTCTCCTCACTCTACGGCGCCAGGCTGATCTGTCCTGGGTTGTCGGTTTTGGCAATTGGGCTTTCTTAAGGCCTCTTTCGATGTTTGACCACCAGGTCGATGGCGGGCGGCCTCTACCTTTCTTTTGTTCTGGCAAGCTTAATGCGATTTTCACTAAATGGTCTTCGTCCCGTCTCATGATATGGCCATAGCATCTAAGGCCATTTTCCGTCATTTTGTCTGTGATTGATGTGACTTTAAAGCTCCCCCGTATGTATTCGTTCCGAACTCTGTCCATCCTGGTCGCCCCGCCCGCCCAGCGCAACATCTTCATTTCGTTTACATGTGCCATCTGTTCATGCGCTTTCTTGACTGTCCAGCTTTCGGAACCGTACAGTAAGGCTGGCCTGACGACTGTCTTGTATTCTTTACCCTTTGTTTTTATGGGCATATGATTATCACACAGAACTCCTGTCAGCGACCGCCATTTCTGCCACGCTACATTTACACGGTGCGCAACATCGGTCTCCACATTGGCATCCGGCGTGAGTATAGATCCCTGATATTGAAACTTATTCACTGTGGGGATAGGTGTTGATCCAATAAATATGGTTTCAGGAGTTGCATTTCCACTAAAGGAGCATTTCATGTACTCCGTCTTACTTCTGCTCATTAAGCTCTAATAATTATTTTTAAATGATTGACTTAGTGTTAAAAAGCCTAGAGACCTACTAATCGAGGCTAAGCCTTGATTCTCGCTCACCGCCTGGACGAAGTAATTTGGTATTCTACTCCAAATGTGCTTTTGCACGTTCCATAAATATGTTTCCTCCGGCTGCTGGGCTACGAAGGTGAAAATCATGTTATCATAGGGAGCTTTAATGCTTTCTTAAATCATATCTAAAAAGTTATTCTTTAATATTCATTAATATTGTTAAGAATATTTAATATTATTGGAATAGTTTTGGTTTCAATATGAAGCAAGAATGTTAAATAATCTGTATCGTAGCGCCATCTAGCGTCGAATAGCACAGTTCAGATCTTGAAGTTTTATGAAGAGACGCAAGTATTTGTGGTGTATGTACTAGTAGATAAAATTGACCAAAAAAAGTCATTTTTTTTTACAATTGTTTATTTCAATTGCTAAAAGCTAATCAATTTTATACGCATGCAAGTAGCATTTGTAATTTATTACAAAACCAGACAAAAGCTGACCGATGATTAAAGTCGCAAATAAATCTGTGTCGTTTTATTTTTATTTTTATTGGTTAGATAGGTGGACGAGCTCACGACCCACATGGTTTTAAGTGATTACAAGAGCCCATAAGCATCTACAACGTATATGTCGCCACCCACCTTAAGACATGTGTTGTAAGGTCTCACTTTTAACAGTACAACGGCTGCCTCACCCTCCAAATCGAAACGCATTACTGCTTCACAGCAGAAATAGGCAAGGTGGTGGTACCTACCCGTGCGGACTCACAAGACGTCCTACCACCAGCAATTACGCAAATTATAAAGTCTGCGGGTTTGATTTTTATTACACGATGTTATTCCTTCACCGTGGAAGACGCTTAGGGAAATTTAGACGTCACAAGGCTACCTAGTCTGTAGGCAGTGGCTTGGCTCTGCCCCTGGCATTACTGATGTCCATGTGCAACGGTAACCACTTACCATCATGTGGGCCGTATGCTCGTCTGTCTACAAAGGCAATAAAAAAAGCTTCTTATTCGCGTTTCCTTCAATCGAAGATTAAAAGAATGCGGCCCAATTCCAATTTTCGCGGCTAAAGATTTCTTTATCCGCGGATCTAATTGGAACATCGGTACATACACATTGATAAAAAGGATTTTAATATATAGGCATCAAACCGAATATTCTTTGTAAACGAACTTTTCAATATTCACGGTAAGTTTACGGAACATATACCCCTTGAATAAAGAGCTTTTACTGTACGCTTAATATTACAAGATTAAGCTACACGAAACAGAGCTCAATCGATTGCCCCTCCCTTTTTTAAAGTTGGTTAAACATAGATAAAAAGAATAAAACGAATACGTATGACGCGAGCCGGAATAATGTATTTATTTATGTTACGAAATGAATTTAGAGTTGCCACTGGGACGGGTGTTTTCTTAGAGTTAGCGTAAGGTAGGCGGTTTAAATACGGCGCCTACGTGTGCTAGGGTTGCTACCTTCGAATATTTCAAAATATGAATAAAATTAAAAAAGGCTTTTTTTTTGTTAAATATTTCTTCCTTTGATACATATTTCAAAAGAAAAATTATTGTATATATTTGACAATTGTAATATGTAGAATGTGCTAAATGTATCTTCTTTTCTCTCTTCCTCTCTATTCTGAAGCTCATTAAATCATTACTAGATTTTGTATTTTTTTAATTTTATGTCACATATTTTACCTTTAAATATTAATTTTACATTTTGACTAAGGATAACTCAATGATAAAGAAAAACTTTCCGATTCTTCCTCTATTACAAAAAGCACGGCGTTCATAGTCATACAAATATCTTAACCTAAAGTAAATTAGGATTAAAATAATCATTTATTAAAACAACTTAAATACGCAAATTAAAACAAAACTAAGTTTCGTGTAGTCGGTGTGGTGGAGCTCGATGGGGTTTAGTCGGTAGTCGTTCTGCGGGGCAAGTGCTTCGCGCGCCTTTTTCAAAGCGTAGTCTCCTGTGAGAAATTGGGGGAGGTGAAGGACCTCGGCCCTTCTCTTCTCCCCTTCTTCCTCTCAGGAGGCGCCGGAGTCCGACATAACCCGGTCCGTTACCCCCCTCGACCGGGTATCCGTAAATGGATTTCCCAGCGTTAAAAAAAAAAAGGCTCATAAATGTTAATCGTCAATTAAGTACGAAGTATTTAAGTAACAAAAGATATGTGATTTAAAAAAGATGTGTGGTGTCGTGGGACACCGGATAGGAACAAAGTAGGTCTCCTTCGGAGGCGCTCGGGCAGTTGTTAGCAAATCCCACCCCTCCTGGCTGAGCCTTTGCTCGCCCACCTGTCCTGGTGAAGCTGGAAAGGCCTCCGGGCCACCAGTAATCCTTCAATCATAAAAAAAATAAAAATAAATAAAAAGGAACGAAGTTCCTTATTATAAAAATATTAATTTTAAGTTCTATTCGAGGTATAAAGAAAATAAAACTGGAGGTTTCGCAACAACGTTAGCACGAAATTCAAATGTTGTCGATAAACGCCTTAGTTGTCCGTGACCAAGAAAACTGTAAAGTACTCGACACACCGTAAGAAACATAATAATAATAAAATGAGGAATGGTTCGAGATGATACATACCATCATCTCGTTTTTACCATCGCACCGCCCGCTAGCGGAGTAGAGTTCATCCATACTATCTAGAGCCACTGCGTTCAACAACAGTGCTTTCCAGAGGTCTTTTTTGCCACATACCATCTGGCTATGGAATGAGCTCCCCTCCGCGGTGTTTCCCGAGCGCTACGACACGTTCTTCTTCAAACGAGGCTTGTGGAGAGTATTAAGCGGTAGGCAGCGGCTTGGCTCTGCCCCTGGCATAGCTGAAGCCCATGGGCGACGGTAACCACTAAGCATTAGGTGACGTGTGCTCGTCTGCCTACAAGGGCAATTAAAAAAAAACCGCGATATTAAGCCATTTAAATTGTTTTTTTTAATCACGTTCGCGCGTTCAGCCCTACGGTAATGCCGCGCCACTTATTCCACGTCGCCTTTCCGACCGCACAATACATTGTATGTTATAATTTTTGCCTTCCCCAAATATATATACAGAACAATAGACCTTAATGAATGTATCGCGAATTCTCGAAACCATTATTAAGCATTGTTGCGAATCTCGGGGGTGGTTTGGATTTTGTTTTACGAAAAGATATTTTGTTTCTAGGAGAAATTTATGCAGACTTCAAAGGTTACGTCTTATTGAATTATGTGTGTATTTTTTTTTTCGTTTCATAAGTAAATTAGTTGGATGAAAGAAATCGATTATATGGATAAGACCGCCTATTGTACAATTATACCTACCTGTCTGTTGACTGTTTTTAAATGTTAATTGTGTTCTGGTGTGCAGTTAAGTATATTCTCTCTCTTTCTCGATCTAAAAATTTGTTTGGTCCGTATTTTTGACTATTGAAGCCCTCCACGTTCGATTTCCAATTGAAGTGGTTCTCTTTATTAAAGACTAGCTTCCGGCTGTAGTTTTGACCGCGAATACGCTTTACAGTGCGAGGGACGAAGACCCGAAATAAGCAGTGGGATGTAAGGTAGCTTATATTCTCTCCCAGGCTTCAAACCATTACAATATGGAATTTTGTGAGATCGATTTACAATAATTTGGGCTTGAAAACACAAGAAACAGTGTTCATTTCTTATTCATTTTACCATCCAACAGTATAAAAGTAATTTTGACGAATCTTTTTCATGCGTAATTTTTTTTAAACATTCGATTTTATTGAAATAAATTGCTATATTCTGCTCCAAATCAATCTCTGTCTAAACGTGAAAATTACATAAAAATTCATTTCCGTATTTCCAGAGACGTGCACGAAGAAACCAACACTTTTACTTGTTTTACTTTTTTACTAGTGGTAGGACCTCTTGTGAGTCCGCGCGGGTGGGTACCACTCTGCCTATTTCTGCCGTGAAGCAGTAATGCGTTTCGGTTTGAAGGGCGGGGCAGCCGTTGTAAGTATACTTGAGACCTTAGAACTTATGGATGTCTATGGGCTCCAGTAACCACTTAAAACCAGGTGGGCTGTAAGCTCGTCCACCCATCTAAGCAATAAAAAAAAACAGAAAATGATTCTACAAAACATTATGTCCCATTACTGTCCTTTAGTTACCGCGTTTATTTTTATTATTTTTCTTCAACGTACAGACACAGCAGATTCTACTTTATATGTATTGATTGATAGATTAAAATCGACATCTACTGTTCGGGACTACAATGAGTATTTTATTTTAAATTGTAATGTTTTTAGTTATTAAGGTTAAAAGGTTGAAAGCATTTTAAACACTACTAAATTCCTTTTCATTATTTAACGGCTTCTTCTCGCCGATTTTCCATTTTAATAAGATTCTGATATATGTATATATTAATTAAATTTTAGCCTTTACTTAACTCTCGAATCCTCATTATAATTTGTGCCTCATTTATAGAGTTACTGTTTATTTGTATATAGCATTATGACCAATCTTTGTGGCGAGGCTTGGGGGAGGCCTATGTCCAACGGTGTACGTCTTTGGGCTGATAGAATAGAAAAAAACCTATATATTTTATATTATTCATGAACTGACTTTTACAGGTATTTATTTGAAATGTCGTAACTATCAGGTTGAAAAGAAACTTATTTTATTAGTCTTACCATAATTTTGAAAGCTTTCCTGCAAGCGCTATTATCACGGGTAGACTGAAAACTTCGGCTAAGATTTTAGCAGATAAATCTCTCTACCCTCTTTTTGGCTCAATTCATTAGAATTCTGATTACGATCCCAATGTCATTAGCCAAACCGCCAGTTTTACTAAGCATTTAATTGTAAATAATTTGAACTATTCTATGTAGATCTTCCAAACTTCAGAATTCACCAGTGCAACTGTGAAGTGTTCGGAACACAATAAATACGCCGAAAATAAAATTTAAGTGTTTTTGAAGTGAAAACTTCTTTAGAATCGTTGTGATTTCAAACCGGATGCAACGGAAAAAACGACAGGTAAGAGACACAAATACAAAAATGTGCAGGATGAAGCCAGCAAAGAATGAGACAGAAATATACATACTATTTAATACAGCGCCATCTGTGAGATTTTTTAATACTAACGTGTGTATGAAAGCTCTTGTAGTGAATTTTAATTTAGGATTATACGTGAAATTAAAATATCAATTCACAGAGGGTGCTACCTTACAATTATTTACTAATGACAAAATTTTACATATACTTAAGACGTTTAGGATAATTGTATTTTAATTTTGGAAGGTTTCACTTCTACCACGTGTGAATTGCACACATGTTTTTTTTTTCTTTGTTAATTCACAATGGAAATAGAATAACGATGCTCGCATTTCACAATTCAATCTGAAGACTGCAGACAGACATGTTCGCGTCAAAACAGAATAAATTGTGTGTGAATGTGTTATCATTACCACCCACCACCCTTCGCCCTCCACTCTTGAGCGATCCTTAACAAAAGTTTCGGTAAGAGTAATACACGGCTTGTGTTCATACGGTGACAATGATTTATAAAAAAAATTTACCGAACTTCTAAAATATTTTATGCTCTAAGATCAAAGGCTTAGGGATTACATTACAACGTGAATACCCCATACCGTCTTGAGACATGAGGTCAAGATTAATTAAACAGTGATCGTTTTATTAAAGATTTCAATTAATAATTTTGATAGTATTTTTACGTAATTTGTAGCCCTTTTGCCTATTTATTATGTTATTAATATCTGGCGTATTCTTTTGTAGTCACAGTGTTACGAAGAATGGTTCAATACATAGGTGTTTAATTATTACGAAATACTATAATAAACACCCAGTCCCAGATTAGGATTCTCTATGGGAACCAGAGATGGTATGAGAGCAAATAAATTTGATTATCACACGATTGTTTGCACGATGTGGGAATCGAACCCACGAGCCTCAGCCTAGTTGTCAATAACAGTTTTTTCAAGGACTCAAAACTTGACTACTCGTGAGAAGTTGACGGACAAACTACACGCTCTCAGCATAGCGGGCGAGTTGTCACTGAATTTTATATACATATCGACGCTTGAAAGGCAAACGTGACTAAGCGCCAATAACTGCTTTGTACATAAATGATAGGCAATAACCATATTCGATGAGAAAAAAAAAAAAATTCTAGGTCTATTAAAATCATTTCAATCCTACAACTAGATTCGCTAAAATACAATATATTTTTCAGGTATTTCTCATGTATATTTTAAATTAATTTCAACTTTAAATTAGTCTATTGTAAAATTCACGCATTGTCGCTTAGTCATATTTGCCTTTCAAGCGTCGATATGGAAACAATATCAAAAGAAAAAAAAAGCTTAATAACTGTTTCAAAACAGCTATAATGTCTATAAACATATAACGTTTATAAAATTATTATATAATAATAAAATTATAAAATTATTAAATAATAAAATTATTATATAATAATTTTATAGACATCTTGGCTTCGAGAGCGATCCACTTTAAATTCCTTTAATACGAAATTTGTTTCTGGTCCCAAAGAAGATATCTCGGATTTGAAGCTAACCAGCGTTACGATTCGAAATTCGAAAGACTCGAGGACAATCCGTATTGCACAGAAACCATGGACACCCTACGATCAAAGTATGGAGGCAATTGTTCCGAAGATTGGTTTAAGCCGCCGCATGTGATCTTAATTAATGAATAAGAAGGAATGACTAAGCTTATTCCTTTAATTTATTTACACAGAATTTCGAACGCGTGATGAAATTGTTAAGTGTGCTATTGTGATACTTTCTAAGGGCCGTACTAATTACGTATTTTGATACGTACCGTCGAGGGTTAGTCCGTATAAATTTAAACTGAAAATCTAATCGACGTTCGAATGTTGTATTCTGAGGGTTTTCGTTATAAAAAACTAGCTTTTGCCCGCGACTCCGTCCGCGTGGAATAGTTACTTTGGCATAACGCTAAATTTTACCCCCCACTTCATTTACGTGGAAAGTGAAAATATTTTTGAATTATAGAATGTTAAGGAGCTATTTAAGCCCCTATTTTTGAAACATACTTTATTGGTGCTCCACTTACCGTGTCCAGTCTTACCATGATGCTATATAGCCTATAGTCTTCCTCAATAAATAGACTATCTAACACTGAATTTTTTTTTCAAATCGGACCAGTAGTTCCTGAGATTAGCGCGTTCAAACAAACAAACTCTTCAGCTTTATAATATTAGTATAGATACTATCTTTAATTACGAGTTTATTATTTTCATTTTATCATTTTCTACTTTTCGAATACTATAATACAGTATTCATAGGTCACGAATGACTAAGGTGCTATTCTTTGATATTTTAATTTTATATAATACAACAAATAATAAAAGCTTTTTAAGGACCTTAAAAAACTATTTGAGGCCTCGGGAGACCAGAAGGCTGGTATGTATTTTGTACAAAGATTGCATTGCTATCCAGCGTGGAAATACTGTATGTCTTCTGTGGACCCTGCCAACTGGTAGTGAGATAACACAGATTATCTATTTATAAGTAGCCTTAAAATAGTATTTTGTTATGATTTTAGGTTTTAAAAATGTTCCGTTTAGATTTCATTTTCTAATATTTTAAGGTTAACTGGAACGTTGTCGTAATCTGTTAGTAGATTTATTTCAATAAAAATAATAATTGTAACGAACAGTTAGTAGGAAATAATAAACGGAAACTAATAAACGCGACGTTAATTAACTGTAAAATCAGATTCAATAATTCTGGCGACTAGCGGAAATCAAGGAAAATACTAGAATAGGTTTTCGCGAGAATCAAAATACTGTGATATTCCTATTTTTTATTCATTACGTCCGGTTTTGGTAATAAAATCTAGAAAACAGTTTCTATATTAACCAATATCATCAAACCTGAACCACACATCTTCAGGAATATATAAAAAAAAACCAATAGAACAATGACAAAGAATAGGAATACTTAAGCAATGATTTTTTTGTGTAAAAAATAAATAATAGTTTTAAAAAACTAACAAAATACGCTTTTATAGAAAATCCAAATTAAATTTTAATAAATTTGAATTAAAAATAGTATAAGAAAAATTTATTTTATTGTAAAAAAGCGTGGGGTGCATGGTATAAGTAGTTATAAATATTTTGTGAACAGATATGCGTAGAAGGGTTATTTTGATAATATCCTGAAAAGCATTTTTAGTTGGATTTTCTATAAATGCGTATTTTCTTCTTCTTCTTCTTTTTCCAGTGCCTCTTCAATCCTGAAGGTTGGCCGTTAGCTTTCTATATTCATTTTTATCAGCAGCCAGCCGGAACAGCTGTTCGACGGAGGCAATACCGGTCCACTCCCGGATATTCCGGAGCCATGACTTCTTTCTTCGCCCAGCACGTCTCTTTCGTATTTTGTTATTTTTTTTAAACTATTATTTATTTTTCATTTTTTAGTTGAATTTGAATTTTTTCAATTTTTTTTATATATATATTGAATTGTCATCGGTCCTTAATAAGTATACCAAATTTCGAGTTAATCCGAAGTTTTGAAAGGGGTCAAAATCATGTTCAAAGATTCCGTTACAAACATTCATACATCCGTCTGAAGCTAATAAAAGCGTATTAATAAAAACGAGAGACACAGCCCAGTCGAACTTAAAGCGCGCAACGAACTTCCTCGTAACATGTTCGTGTTGCAAATTGGCGACAGAGGGAGCTGCGGTGCAAGATAAAAGCTTCATTGAACATTAATGCTTTCTAGTTACCGTATGAATATTTCAAATCCACCCGATGCACCGATTATGTTAGTAAGAAGGTACTGTCTGCAGAAAACATAATAGGAAAATCTATTTATCTTATCTTATACCTTTAAACGAGCAATTCTTGTATATTAATATATATATAATCTGAATCTCGGAAACGGCTCCAACGATTTTCATAAAATTTAGTATACAGTGGATTTCGGGGGCGATAAATCGATCTAGCAACGATTTATTTTCAGAAAATGTTGTTTTATTCGTGTTTTCAATAATCAACTCTTCCCGATATCTATTGGCGAATAATAAATATTATTTTTCTTAATTGAGGGCAACTAATCACTTTAAAGACACAACAAGATGGCGTTATAAAAAAAACGAACAAAGCTCGGTCATCATCTACTAGTCTATAAATTAATACGTGAAACAAAAACTTTGTACCCCTTTTTACGAAAATTGCGGGAACGGAGAAGTTTTAAATTTCCCAAACTTATAGAGAATATACAGAAGTAGTGCAGAATACTAATTTTTTATTAGCATAAACAATACATTATATCAATAAAACAACATTACGCACACTACCATTTATACTCTTTTCGCATTTATACTCTTTTGTTTATTGCTTAACAATCTGTGGTCAAATTGAGAACAGATTAATATTGCTTGTCTTTAACATTATTTGTCTAAAGCGTAGCCTTAGAGAAATCTGTGATTATAGAACAATGACTATTATAGAAATTATGTTTATAGAAATGTGACAATAGAACTATAATAATGTTCAAACTTATAATTTAAATTAATTATGGTCGAATTTCGACCACAGGACGACCAACAGTTAAATATAAAATACTGTTTTCTTTAGCATCACCTGAGAAAGCCCGGATCGTTCGGGTAAATTCTGTCTTAAAAAGCTCTTAATAGTTAAAAATATGAGGGTATTGTTTCCACAATTGCTTCCGCAATTTGAAAGTTTCTGTCACGTTAGCTAATTTTTAAGTAAAATAATAAACTTGAGATGCCGACATTATAATTACACTAGCGACCCGCCCTCACTTCGCTTCGGAAACATTAAATTTTATTATTGATAGTTGAGTCTCGCGATGTTACCCGCGGTTATTGTCGTACCGCGGGTGACACCGCGGGGCAAAGCTAGTCTAAAAAAAGTAGCCTTAGTTACTCCTTATATCATCAGCTACCTGTCAGTGAAAGTCCCGTCAAAATCGGTCCAGCCGTTCCAGAGACTAACCGGAACAAACAGACAGACAGACAGACAGACAAAAAGTGTAAAAAAATATATTTTGGTGTAAGTACCGTATATATATTCATATGCATGTAGTAAAAAGCGGTTATTTCAATATTACAAACAGACACTTTATTTATATGTATAGATTAACATAGTAGCTTACCGGAATAGCTAGTAGTACTGGATCTCATACATCATGACATTGTAAAGATACGTTCAATTATTGAAAATGTTAAATGTTTTCTAACAAATAAATAAATAATCGGCAAAAAATATCTACACATAAATATGTATGCCATTCGCCGTCGAATTGAGAGTAAAACTGTACAACGAAACATAAGCTTTGTAATCTAAACATTAATTTGATATAGCCTAGGTAGAGTAGAAGAAAATAGAAGTGGCAAGCAGACTGTTTCTTTGCGCTTATCTTCTTCTTCTTTATTTCCTATCTATCTTAATATGTGACAATCCAATGCCACTTCCGCACAAGGATCTCCTTCTCCATTGGTGTCTGCTTGGTGATCCTCAACAGATTTTTGTTAGTGATCGTCTCAGGCCAAACGATTTTATTATCATTAATTGATAAATATAAAAAAATAGCTTTTAATTGAGCTAATCGTAACTAATCAATGAACTGTGCTGTATGTTAAAACACAAAATTAAATATAAAAAATAAATATGTATTAACATATCTCTAAGCATGAAAATTCCGAAGAAGAGGATTTCTTTATTATGCTCCCACAATGAGTGGCCACGAGCGTGGATACATTTTCGGCACTCCTAAATTAAAAATTTTTTTTTTTGCTGTCGTTATTTTCGTAGACCGCATGTCTGGACGATAAGCGGTGCACACATCGTGCCGTCTTCAGATCAACTTAGCGTTGTGTGCAGAAATCGTTTACTCAAAGGTCGTAGTTTACTAATAGAAACGGGAATCTACTTAACGATTGTTCATAAGCATTATCTACTGCTAAGCTTTGGCTATACTAGTCTCTAAGTGATGGTTTGTAGTGGTCACGTTTTTGTACATTGCTTCGACCTTTACTGGTGGTAGGACCTCTTGTGAGTCCGCGCGGGTAGGTACGACCATCCTACCTATTTCTACCGTGAAGCAGTAATGCGTTTCGGTTCGAAGGGTGGGGCAGCCGTTGTAACTATACTTTGAAGTCGTCGTGGCCTAACGGATAAGACGTCCGGTGCATTCGTGTTGAGCGATGCACCGGCGTTCGAATCCCGCAGGCGGGTACCAATTTTTCTAATGAAATACGTACTCAACAAATGTTCACGATTGACTTCCACGGTGAAGGAATAACATCGTGTAATAAAAATGAAACCCGCAAAATTATAATTTGCGTAATCACTGGTGGTAGGACCTCTTGTGAGTCCGCGCGGGTGGGTACCACCACCCTGCCTATTTCTGCCGTGAAGCAGTAATGCGTTTCGGTTTGAAGGGTGGGGCAGCCGTTGTAACTATACGGGAAACTTTAGAACTTGTATCTCAAGGTGGGTGGCGCATTTACGTTGTGGATGTCTATGGGCTCCAGTGACCACTTAACACCAGGTGGACTGTGAGCTCGTCCACCCATCTAACAATAAAAAAAAACCTGCAAGTAACAGATATAGAATAAACAGATAAAATAAATATTTTAGCATCTATGTAATTTAAATGTAAAATAAAACGATCATTAAATATTTGCAATTAAACACATGACTTACATTTATTTGGAACTCGGTGTGTGTGAATATTTTCTAGCTAAATAAGATTTTAGATAACAAATGTTAATGCACTAGCCGATGACCTCAGACAATAGTGTGAAAGTATTATTTTTAAAACTCTTTATATTTGTTCCTTGAGCAACAAATCTCTCGTTGAAAAATCTATTTTTAGTCAACAATAGGACAAGATTGTGTTATTGTGATGTGTTAAGATTGTGAATATTTTTGTAATAACCGGCGTTATGTTATGAGTCCTTGATCTCGTGTCTCCTGACGTTGATGAAAAATTTAATGTTCCACCCGTAATTAATTTTAATTCTATTTATTAGCCTCGCTTGCGACGTATTTCATGATAACTGGTTACTGGAAATCCATAGACATCAAAACCTTTGGTGGCCCAGACACGTGACCAATTTCACCAGGACAAGTGGGCGAGCATTGGTTCAGCCAGGAGGAGTGAGGTTCATTAACAGCTGCTCAAACGTCTCCGAAAGAGGCCTAACAACTAAAGGGCAATTGCTTCGGACGCTACTGCTACTACCGGATCGGAATCGCGACCCGCTGTGAAGATCCGGCGAGAAACCGGGCTGATGTAATGGTTAGGTTCCGCGACGAACTACCTGACGACTGCGGCGAGTAAGGTTACTAGGCTCCCTACGTCTGCTCCTTGAATTAGAGCTGTCAACGTCTAAGGACAGTGTTAGTGGATCGCATGTATCCGTCAGGACGTGTCTAAGGCTTGGACGGTGACTAGCTCCCGCGTGACTGACATGAGGTGTAAATCTAAATAATATTTTAAAAAATCGTGCGCTTGCAACTTGGGGCACGTGAAAGAAGTGAGACTTCTTTTGCAATGTGTAGTACTGTGGTTTTCTTCATTTTTCATCCTTAAGTCAAACTTCTCTTGTAATAGGGAATGCTGTGTATAAAAGAAACGATCTAGCTCGCTTTGTCCTTTCCCTCTTTCCACGGTCGAGTAGTTCGCGAGACGCTGCGCCTATTTTCTCACTCTCGCTCGTCCTAAATTGTATCTTTTCTCTCTAGCCGTAACGAATCTGTCGCGAGTTAAATTTTACTCTCAACGCGCCTAATGAAGTTTCACTTCAAAAAGAAGTATTTCATCGATGATTTGTTAAGCAACATAATCATATTGTATCTGTAAATATTAATGTCCCATAAGTAACTTTTATATTTATTTATTGTAATTCCTCGTCATCCGTAGGTATTCAAGGAACCCTAAGCGTTCGACAAACAGCAGACTTCAGATTGATAAATGGAAAATTTAAAAATCATCTCGGTTCCCAGTCAGACGTTCATTCAGACAGTACAAATCTAATAATGTCTCAATACGAAGTAAAAATCCACCGAGACGTGGAAATTATTGGTTAATATTGCGAGGAGTCGTTTCTCTGAGGTTTTTTTCTCGTTTCAGCGTTTGATGTTTTGATTTTCCGCAGTATTTCAAGTCTACATTACCTATAGTTCGACATGTTATTCTATAAATTGACAGATTTGGACAAATACTCTCAACAGTATTGGCTCTGCAGTTGCAAGACACCGACTTCTTTCAAATATTCACATTTAGTATTTTTTACTCAAGTCACTTCAGTTCATAATTATGTCTAGATAATAGGAGACTACATTTTTTTTGTCTTATAGGAGTCCTCGTGGCCTTAAAGATAAGACGCCCGGTATACTATCAAGTGATGCGATTATACCGGGCTTTAAGTCCGATAGCCATATACAAAATTTTCTAAGCTCACGTTTACGAATTAATTCCACGATAAAAAATATAGCTTTCATAATTATTATTTTTATTACCCTTGTAGACAGCTGAGCATACGGCCCATCTGATGGTGAGTAGTTACGGTCGCCTATGGATGTCAGCAATGCCAGGGGCAAAGCTAAGCCCCTGTCTACCGTTACGTACTCTCCACAAGCCTCATTTGAAGAATGAACATGTCATAGCGCTCGGGAAACACCGTGGAGGGGAGCTCATTCCAAAGCCGGATGGTACGTGGCAAAAAAGATCTCTGGAAACGCAGTGTGGATGAACTCAGTGGCTCCAGCTAGTATGGATGAACTTTACTCCGCTGGCGGGCGGCGCGATGGTAAAAACGAGATGATTGTACCATCTCAAACAATTCCTCAGAACACTTCCTATGGAGCATTCGGTACAAAATACAAAGAGAACCAAAGTCCCTCCGCAGACACAGAAGTTCCAAATACTTCATGAGAATGGGATTATCGATAATCCGAACGTCCCTCTTCTGTATGGAGTCAATGGAACTGGTATTTGGGAGCCCCGGCCCAGAAATGGGAGCAGTACTCCACGCGAGGCCGGACTTGTGCTTTATAACGCAAAAGCCTTTGTCCAGGCGTGAAGTACCGCTTCGCTCTGTTGAGAACTCCTAGCATTTTGGACGCCAACTTGGCTTTGCCTTCCAAATGACTTAAAGCAAATGAATTAAAAGGAATTACTATATTAAAGACAGAAGACAATGAAGTATAAACTAATATTTATCCGCGTAAGTATCAAACGATATACATAATCCATGAACTGATATCAACGAACCCTAGATAATAGCTATTCCGTCAATGATTCAAAAACAAAACACGAGAATGAATTTACATAATTATCGCCCTTAGCATTACGTTACAAAACCTAAATTACTATAACATGTCGCAAAACACATTAAAAACGGCGACATAATGACGCCGACACATCTCACGATTTCCATTATACACAAAAATTCATACAATATCTTTAGTCTTTGTTACGTGCGACTTAGAGGCGAAAATTTCACGTGAAAAATAAATTCGAGCTGTGTAACCTCATTTGAGTTAAATTACCGTAGACGATTGCGGTTTTGTCTCGAAGACTTATTCTGAAAATGTTATGTTCACGCTGTGAGTATGGTTGGGTAGATAGAAAATTATTATAAAAAAGATGTGTGGTGTCGTGGGACACCGGATAGAAAAGAAGTTCCCTAGTATAAAAATAATAATTTTAAGTTCCATTCAAAGTATAAAGAAAATAATTACTCGGATCATTTTTTGTTATTGTATTTAAAGTCGGTGGTCTAATTTAGAATAAATTAATATTGTTTGTCATTATTCGGATATACATTTTATATTATGATTTTTTTATTGATAAAAATAAACATAATCGCCAGGGTCAACCACGCCGTAGTGCAATGGAGCAGTCTCGCTCTGGGGGGAACCGCCTGCATAATCATGGTATCCCCTACGCCAGGTAAGAGTGATTTAGTAAGAAAAATACGAGAACATCTATCAACTGTGTAACACCTCGTCACCGCGAATTAGGAATTGTTGAATTTACGTGCAGCGACATTTGTTGATAACAAACTAAATAGAGAAAATCTTACGTTACGGACGTTTTTTCCCGGTAAGGGTACCTCTCCGCATCGTCCCATAAGGAACTTCGTTCCAAAAAAACTTTAACAGATTTAATAGCAAAATCACGCATAGGTAAGTCATTTTTCAACTATTGCGTATTTATAGACTAGTTTGGACTAGACTGGACCTGGACTGAAGCAGTAAGACGAAAGGTAGCCAGTGTTCTTTGTCAGTATTCTTGTCTCCAGATCTCTTGTCACAAGGTGAACTGCTGCATTCGCCTTGTGATATCTATGGAGTCTGCCGTCTAATCAACTTAAGCGGCTAGCTTTGTAACTGTAAATGAACTCTGCCCTGGTGGCGGGTCATAAAAACAGAAAACAAAACATTTTCACAATTACTTTTTTCCTACGTAAGCTGATAGCCTTGAGAGGCCATTTCAGCATAAACTTAGCTAGTAGGTGAGCTCACGGGGCTCAAACCGGAGTGACGCTAACACCGACCCTAGCAAGAGCAGTGCTTCGCAGAATCTACCACCGGATCAGAAACGTGACCCACTGAGAAGATCCGGCGAGAAACTCAGTGAGCTGTGTCTGTTGGTTAATTCGCTCGTTGAGCCCTTCGTCGTAAGCGACGGGTTCGACGAGGACGGTGACCGGTGCTTGTGGTAACTAAAAGCACCGTTAACGGATCGGGAGGATCCGTAATGACTACAATTACTAAGATCACATCAAGAAAAGTGTAGGAATATCATCACCGAATGGTACCTTAAGGACTGTAAAGGAATGCAAGGTATTAGATGGGAGGATGAGATGAAGTTAACAGCCGATGCTAACTGGAGGAGGGTTGTTAGAGATAGACAAAAATGAAAGATGTTAGAGGGTGTCTATGCCTATAAGCCCACTAAACTGAGTGACATCGTGTTAAATACAAAAAATAAATCAACAGTCCTTAAAGTTCAAGATAAAGGTCTCATTGATTGATTGAAGATAACATAAGGTACAAAACATCGCGAACACCGGTCTCCTCTAAGCGTTCTAGTTAGTATGATTTCAGTAATTATATACTTCATTAAATCATGTAGTGATATCTTCGAAATTCCAGAGCAAGCCTTGAGGTTTTAATCACAACGAAGTCTACCGCTGTGGCCTCACATCTAAAGGTGAGCATGGGTATTTACACAGTGGCGCAAGGACGCCGTTTGGTCTTTCAAAGGAAGACAATATAATAAAACTTCACCTGCTAGCTTCACTATTAACACTTTGAACGCTACGAAGCTATTCTAGAAGGAACAGTTGCAAAATGACTCAAGACGTTCTAAAGTGTTTTATAATGTTATAATGAAGATACATTGTCTACGTTTTCACATAAATAAGAGTTAAGAGCGCGAATGTCAGTTAAATCCGTTTCCGTCAAATCAAGATAAACAAATAGATTCAGTGTGACGAAATTGTTAATATAGAATTTGTTTGTTGTAGAAACCTTTGGTTCTAAAAATTTTTTAATAAATGTTACTATCAAATTAAAATTAGCACTATCGTTTTATGCCTTTGAAATCCTGGCAAATAAAAAATAAATTAAATACATAATATTACAATTTATTTCAGTGCCATCTATTGCATTTTGTACAAACTATTTAAAATACATCCGTAAACTTGGTTTGTTGGTCTCTCATCTTAATTTAGTTTCAATATTTGGTAGTAGATGACGCTAAAATTTTTATTTTGTCTTTATTTTTTATTTTTTATGTCGGTAGTTGCTAAAAGTAATAAATTAGTTACATTACGTTTCATTTTCATCATCTCAATTATTGTGACGCTAAAAGCTTGACAACGTTGTTACTAACGTAGACTACGTAGCTTGCAATGTTTTACGTTTTTTTCTTACCAGACCGCTGACAGCTTCGAGGGTCTGTTCCAGATTCAATGTGCTGGTCGTCGAGCTCACGGGGCTAAGCTTGAAAGAGTTTACTGAAACTTGCCCTAACAAGAGCAATGCTTCACTGAGTCTACCATCGGATCGGAAACGCGATTCACTAGTAGATTCCGTGAGAAACTCAGTGGTTCGTGTGGCATGCGTTATGTTGCAGGGCAATGTCTTCGTCGCATTCTCGACATGTTCGACGACAATGGTGCTTAGAATGCCTAAATGCCCCTAGAGTGGATCGGGGTTTCCGACATCCCATGCTTAGGCCGACTGCTCCTGTGTGCTAGGTATCCCATCATCTGAGTCGGGAATGTTTTTTTTTATTGCGCTGGTGGGCAGACGAGCATACCGGCCACCTGGTGGTGAGTGGCTACCGTCCCCCATGGACTTTAGCAATGCCAGGCGCAGAGCCAAGCCGCTGCTTATGTAATTCGAAGCCGCCACGATAAGATTACCGAGTATTAAGAGGTTTTTTTTTCTTACCTACGCTGATTGCCTTGAGAGGCTATTTCAGTTTCACCCTAACGTGTGTAGGTGAGCTCACAGGGCTCAAACCGGAGTGTTGCTAACACTGACCCTAGCAAGAGCAGTGCTTCGCAGAATCTATCACCGGATCGGAAACGCGACCCACTGAGAAGATTTGGCGAGAAACTCAGTGGCCTGTGTCTATGGGTTAATTTGCTCGTCGAACCCTTCGTCGCAAGCGACGGATTCGACGGGGACGGTGACCGGTGCTTGTGGTGCCTCAAAGCACCGTTAATGGATCGGGTGGATCCGTAATGACGTGCTTTGGGCGACGTCAACTGTTTAGCATTTGGTCTACAGGATCGGGTATGTATTTTCCAGCGGCCACGACAAGAGGGTTCTCATGTCGTGCCGCCTTCTGGAAATGGCGCAATGATGCTGACTGTAGATACTTCCTAACAGAGTCGAGCTCCAGGTCATCGTGGAGATCCACTTACCTCAGGAACCATGGTGCTCCGACGGCTATCCTGCAGAATCGGGATTGAATAACCTGAAGGGGCTTCAACTTGGTGCGGGCCGCGTGAGCGAACACTACGCTTGCATACGTCATGACGGGGCATATGCAGTTTTGTAAAGTGTATTAAGAGTTCCTCCCGGTTCGCGCTCTCAAAGAAATTTAAAGTATTTTATACCAACGTTTTGATTTAAAAAAAAAATGTTTCGCTTTATTAAAATGTCTTTAATAAATTATCAACTATAAACAACAACATAATCCACGGATCAATCAACAACAACAAATGGTGATTAATACAACGAAATTAAATTTTATCATGTATCGATAATATATCGATAGTTTCCAGACGATGTTGACATGTAGACAAATGACAATACTATGTTATCTTGTACCTACATCCGTCCGATACACCGCCTACATAATCAGGGCGATTAAATAACTCGATAAAATACCCCTAGTTCGCTCACCGTCGAACATAATTTGAAGCTATCGGTCATGTCAGTTATTAGTGATGTGACCAAGGCATTTATTTCGTTAAAAAAAACTCGAGATTTTTTGCATATATACTAATTATAATTTTAAACACAAGATTTCTAGACGAAAACAATAATGGACAGGAGGAAGATAAACCGTTTTTTATGTATGCCATCAATAATTGATAGCATGTAATTGATATACAGGATGGAAAGCGTACGGTCGAACTTTATTTTATGATTGAAAGTGTACTGGTGGCCCAGAGGCCTTTCCAGTTTCACCAGGACAGGTGGGCGAGCAAAGGCTCAGCCAGGAGGGGTGGGATTTGCTTACAACTGACTGAGCGCCTCCGAACCTTTGAAATGTCGAACCTTTGAAACGCCAGAGTTAATGCAACCGGCTTGGCATTGCTTCGATAAAATGTCGATATCCGGGTATTACCCTCGACCGACTCAATGTCACGGTAATTAGCGCTGCTGACAGCTAAGCCGAGGGTCATAACTTCTAATCCCACATCGGTAATCGTTTGTATGATGAATAAGTCTATTTGTTCTCTATTAAAACGCTTAATAACTATGTGCAATCAAGCTCCAGATCCCACACTACGGTTAATAATTAAGCTCCCAAATCATGGAAAATAAACGATATTCTCTTTCGGAACTGCGCAATTTCGTTACAAAATCCATATGCGATAACGAAGCTTTCATGGTAATGGACTACTGTTCTCTTATCTCGAGTACGACGGGAAATGTCGACAACTCACTCGTTTAGTCGTGCCCCTGGACTCAACTATGGTGCTTATGGATATGTACTAAGCATGGATATCGAAATTGACTATGAAGAAGCGGAAAGCAGATTTCTGTCAAACTGGAGTGGCGATTATTTGGATGATGTGAGTGAAAATTGTATTTTGTATTTTTGATAATTCGAATGTGGATTGATGCTTTGGTCGACATATGCTTTTTTAATTGTCTTTTGTAGGCAGACGAGTATACGGCCCGCCTGATGGTGAATGGTTACCGTCGCCCATAGACGCAATGCCGGGCGTAGAGTCAAACCGCTGCCTACCATTAAGTATTTGTTTTTCCTTCTTTATCAGCATCGGTGGTAGTTTTTCCAGAAAACGCTGTGCTATCTGATTAAATAATGTCTTCTGTAACTTGAAAAACTGATTGTTTTGCGATTATAATTGATAATTAAATATTATTTTTATTTGCCTTGAATCTTTCTAAACACAAAAACGATTTCAAAATTAGTTGCGCAACGATTTTGTTAAATTTGCAAGGGCGAATATGGCTTAAGTCATCGTGGCCTAATGGATAAGACGACCGGTGCATTCGTATGAAGCGATTCGAATTCGAATCCTGCAGGCGGGTATTTCCACGGTGAAGGAACGTGTAATTAAAAATCGAACCCGTTACAATTATAATTTGCGTAATTACCGCTGGTAGGACGAGAGTCCGCTCGGTTAGGTATCACCACCATGTCTATTTCTGTCGTGAAGCTGTAATGCATTTTGGTTTGAAGGGTGAGACAGTCGTTGTACTGTAAAACCTAAGACCGTAAAACTCGTGTCTCAAGGTGGGCGTTGGTATTTACTTTGCTGATGTCTATGGGCTCCGGTAACCACTTAACACCAGGTGGGCCTTAAAAACGCTAATGAAGACCACGGGCGACTTTCTTGGGTCCGCAAGAGCAAGCTGTTCCACATACTCTGCGCACCCCCTAGGGCCGGAGACCTCGTAGGAGGTACGGCCCCCGATCGGAAATTATTTTTTACCCCGAACGACTAATTTTATAAGCTATGAACCTTTCGAAAGCTTTCTAGAGGCTTATAATAAAACTAGGTAACAGACACAACAGCTTCGTTACAAACTGGACCTAATGCCTTGATTCGGTTTTTAAAACATAAAATATTTTTTTTTTTTTTTTGGTTTCATGTGTGTTTTAATGTTTCCGAAGCGAAGCGAGGGCGGGTCGCTAGTTATTCTCATAAACCTCTCGCAGGTCTGCTGGAAGAGATTTCTTAAAGAAACAAGCAGTGCCTTTGTACATAATTTTCCTATTACTCTGTACTATGTCTTCTTTTTTGTGTGTATATAAATAAATAAATAAATAAATGTTACTCATTTTCTTTTTTCTATTCAGCTGGATACTTCCCAATATCCGTTTCCCAATGTGCTTTGGCACGTGAAGCCCGCCGAAGAGATGGCCATCAAGTCTTCCATGATGATCCTGGTCGGAGTGAGCGGTATTTTCCTGAACTGCGTCATCTTAACTATTCTAATTAGAAACAAATGGCTTTGGAGCCCAAGCAACTGTCTGATCGGAAATATGGCGCTAATAGACTTCCTGCTACTGTTCTTCTGTCCTTGGTTCATGCTCGTTCGAGATTTCTTTCAGAATTACGTGCTGAAGACCTTTGGATGCCGCTTCGAAGGGTTCTTACAAGGTAAACTAAATAGGTGGTGCTTTTTACTGGTGGTAGGACCTCTTGAGAGTCTGCGCGGGTAGGTACCACCACCCTGCCTATTTCTGCCGTGAAGCAGTAATGCGTTTCGGCTTGAAGGATGGGGCAGCCGTTGTAACTATACTTGAGACCATATAACTTATATCTCGAGGTGGGTGGCACATTTACGTTGTAGATGTCTATGGGCTCCAGTAACCAGTTAACACCAGGTGGGCTGTGAGCTCGTCCATCCATCTAAGCAATAAATAAAAAAAAGAAATGTGCCTTTTAAATGACTGACTCGGTGGTGCTGTAGTTAACGGTCCTGAATGTTACGTCGAGGGTCGTGGGTTCAATTCCCACGTCGGACAAGCATTGTATGATGCATAGATTTTCTCTTTGCCTGAGTTATCTACATATATTTAAACATATACAAGTATGTTTATCAGTCTCTGGTACCTATAACACAATGCTTTCTAAATTAGGGATGAATGAGCGTGCGTGATTTATTCACAGTTATTATTATTTTTAAATAGTGCAATTCAAAAAAATAATACTTCAGTGATCTTAATCCCGAACAGATAATTCAGGCTTTGTCTAAAAATTGTTTTAAGTCACATTGTTTACTGAAGAGAAATTTTAGTTTTTTTTTATTTATTGCTTAGATGGGTGGACGAGTTCACAGCCCACCTGGTGTTAAGTGGTTACTGGAGCCCATAGACATCTGCAATGAAAACGCGCCACCCACCTTGAGAAAATAGGCAGGCTGATGTTACCTACCGGCGCGGACTCACAAGAGGTCCTACCACCACTAAATAATTTCATTTATTTTAAGAATAGGCTATGATTGTATTGTTTTTTCACAGCATCACTGTTATTAGCTAGTGTCGGAGCGGTTATGCTAGTATCCTACGATCGGCTCGCGGCTGCGGTGTTGACCGCTGAAGCTAGAATCACTAAAGACGCGGCCCCTAAAGTTATCGTGATCACTTGGATTGTTTCTAGTGCTTTAGCTCTTCCTTGGACCATTAAGAGGAAATACGTTGTGAGTTAATTATTTTGTACCAGTGCTATTTTTTTATTAGACCCAATGTATGCCACTGCACTATTACATTTCATTGTGTCACTATTAACATTAAATAAATCATTAAAGTGATATAAATAAGATTTATGTTCAATATCGTCACAGCGTGAAACGAAACGTATTTGCTAATTTTTTATATTATCTGTGCATTTTTCACTCGATCACGTCTTTGGCGCCTTTTTTAGAAATTTTCATATTTTATGTCTAAACTGTCGGATTAAAAATATATAAAATTACTAGATGACCCGGCAGACTTCGTAGTGCCTCAGTCGATAAATAAAAGACCTAAAGTTTTGTATAAAAGAAACTTAAAACAAACAAAAGAAATCCGTTGGACGGGGTACAGATCAAAGGAATAACAAAATTGTTATTTTTATAGAATTCCGAGCATTTTCATATTTATCTACCTTTTAAACCTTCTCTGGACTTCCACAAATAATTCAAGACCAAAATTAGTCAAATCGGTCCAACGGTTCTCGAGTTTTAGCGAGACTAACGAACAGCAATTAATTTTTATATACTTAGTCTGGCCATAAATACTGTTACAATTAAAAATAAAAAAAAATCTTTTGCAAATTATATTTAGATACATTTTCACAAAACCGACCTACCTATTAATATTAAATTAGAATTAAATAGTATTAAAAATGAAAGTTGCTGTTGAAATTTTGTTGAAAATGAAATTATTAAAGTCTTTTTTGACACAATACATGCAAAGGCTATTTTATGGATTTTTAAAGGTGATTCAAGTTGGACTTTTAGATAGATTTTTAGTTTTTCAATACGTTTTTATTGAGTTGGTGTATTTGTTTGTTTCTACATAACGAAATCTTTGGACTTTATTTAGTTGATTTAAACTTCAAGATGTCTCATTAATTTTTTAAATTTGCACACGCGCACGAAAGATGACAGTAAAATAATTTGCACTAACATCCTGATTAGTATCAACAAAATAAAAACTGATTATTAGGTCAGTTTGATATTCCAGTATGCTTTTTTTAGCTTTTAAACGACATTTTATATAATTATTATTATATTTCCTATAATATTACTCACTGTCAATTGATGTAAGTTATTTGATTTAATATTTATTGTATTACTCGTGTGTATTAATTAATGGTAAAAACGTGATTAATTTTTGTTTTATTCTATCTTTAACATACCATGTAGTGCATCCATCTAATAAAAAATAGCCCAAAAAATATAGCCAGTCTTTTGTTATAACTGCCATTGATTAAACATAATGTAAATAAAATTTAACACACAATGACAAGTTGTTGAATTAATACAAACCTTAACCGAAGTTATTTCACCAATTAACTAGCATAGGTATCTTAATATCTTCCAGGAACGTCAATGGCTGAACTATTTAGAAACTTTTTGCGCCGAAGACGTTCAACTCCTCGGAATATATTGGCACCTACTTCTCACGATGCTAGTATGGGTTCCTTTGGGCATAATGATTATTACTGTAAGTCAGTAATGTATTTTTACTAGCCAATAAGTTAGCGTTTAGTTACTGTATTTTCTTTAAACTGTATATTGTAATACTAATTACTTACAATTTCATTTTTATTAATACCGCTATTTTTATTGGCGATGAATAAACAACACGCTTTAAGGAACACGTCATATCGGATCCTCCCGATTCACTAACGGTGCTTTTAGGTACCTCAAGCACCGGTCGTGGTTTTCGTTGAGCCGTTACAACGAAGGGCTCGGCGAGTAAATTAACCCACAGACACAGCTCACTGAGCTTCTCGGCGGGTCTTCTCAGTGGGTCGCGCTTCCGATCCGGTGGTAGATTCTGCGAATCACGGCTCTTGCTAGGGTTCGTTTTAGCAACTTCGTCAGGTTTGAGCATCGTGAGCTCACTTACAAGCTCAGCCAATATAGAATAACCCCTTGAGGTTACTAGAATAGGTAGGAAAAAAAACGCTTTAACGAAAATTAAACCTAAGAATAATATGATTTAGTTACTAATAGCAGGGTATATTGTAAGCAGCGGCAGTCATGTGTTCGGGTTTGGTGGGTGGGTCAGCCGTTGTAACTATACTGATACCTTAGAGCTCATATCTCAAGATGGGTGATGGCATTCATATTGTATTATCTATAAACTTCGGTAGCCACAAAAAATCAGGCGCCGTGAGCATGTTCATTTAACTACACAATAAACATAAACTTTAAAGATAACTTTTTTTTTAGTCTAAGCACTACAACTTTAGCTACAGCTTAAGCTTAGCATAGCTTTTTTAATTGAAATAAAGCGCTATTTATTTCAATGGATTACAACCGCACGCGTATTATGGAGAGTTTTGAATCATAAAAATTTGCGGCTATTTCAAATTTACAACACAAAGATAGTGTATTTAGGTTTGGTTTTTTTTTTAAATCAGTATGGCGTGATTATGTGGCGCCTTCAATGGAGTGCTAGAGCCTTATCATCACGAGGTGGAGGCAGATCGGTAACCAGAGCCAAGGGAAAAGCCATGAGGATCGCGGCCTTAGTATTGATTGCGGCTGTCGTGTGCAGAATTCCATACACAGCTCTGTTGTATTGGCGAAACAATTTGCCCCCGAAGATAAATTCTGTAAGCCCTTTATTTCCTTTTTTTTCCGAGAGAGATTCTTTTTGGAATTTACATTCGATTTTTTTACTTACGAAATTCGAATTTAAATTTACGAATTACGTTAGATTCTTTTTGAAATTGATTATTTTGTTGCCTACGAATATTTACTGTCGTATATATTATGGATGTCATTGACAGGAGTATAGACATGCTAAATTCACCTGAAGACTCTTTCCAAACATAATTTAAAGTTGACCTCTACGACAATACGAGGTGCAAGTACTATGCAAGAGAGGTGTAGACTAAAATTCTTATTCCTTTTTTTTATTGCTTAGTTTGGTGGACGAGCTCACGGCCCTCCTGATATTAAGTAGTTACCGGAGTCCATAGACATCTACAACGTAAATGCCGCCACCTACCTTGGGACATGATTTCTAAGTTCTCAGCTCAAATGTACAATGGCTGCCCCGCCCTTCAAACCGATACACGTTACTGCTTCACGGCAGAAATAGGCAGGGTGGTGGTAACAACCTGTGTGCACTCATAAGACGTCCTACCACCGGTAAATATGCTACACGCTACAATCATGTTGTGATGTCCCAAGAATTTGGTAGCCAGTTAAGACTAGTTCGTAAAGCTCGTCGGCCCATCTAAACCGACATCTGTACTCAACAGGTCGACGGCAGTTTCTCAATAATGTGGTTCGCGGCCAATTACCTAATGTACTTGAACTGTACCATCAATCCTCTGATTTATGGATTCACCAACCTAAGATTTAGGAAAGCTATGGACCGGACTCCAGGAGTGGCTTGTTTCAAGTTCGGATCATGGTGTTGCGTTTGCACTTTTGTTAGTAAAATATTTAATTATCATTCTTATTTGTCTCCTCCATATAGGTAGGGTTGGCACAGCGAATTTTTCTATTCCATTCTCTTCTATCAGCCGTCATCTCAACACTCATTCTTCTCTCTCTCTCTCTCTCTCTCATATCGTCATTCACACGCTCCATCCATGTCTTCTTTAGTCGACCTCTTATCCATCTACCTAGCACTGCCATTTCCATACGTCTCCTAGTCACATGCATCTCATCTCTACGCATGGCATGTCCACACCACGCTAACCATTTATTTTAACCGTTAATTATTTTATTCATATTTTTAGGATTACATTTTTATCTAACCCCAAAACCAATAGAAGAGGGTCAATTAATATGGCCAAACATGTTATTATCAATTCGGATACTATTACTTCAATCTAATCTCTATTTTATTACTTCTGTGTGTGGAGCAGTAATCGATACGAGTCCCAGTCATCGTTCTCGTCGAACCCGTCGCTTGCGGCGAAGGACTCCGCGAGTATATTAACCCACAGAGGTAGCCCACTGAGTTTCTCGCCGGATCTTCTCAGTGAGTCACATTTCCGATCCGGTGGTAGATTCTGTGAAGCACTGCTCTTGCTAGGTTAGCAGCTCAGTGTCAGCAACGTCATCAGGTTTGAGCCCCGTGAGCTTACCTACTTGTTAATGTTGCGCCGAAATGGCCTCTCAAGGCCATCGGCAAAGGTAGGAAAAAAAAAAGAAAAATACGAGTATGATGGAGGCAGGAAAAATTGGCCCACAAAACGACCTCTACTTCTCTGCCAGGGCGTGTTAGGATCTCTCACAGTTCGGTATCAGGCTTTGATGGAAATAAGCGCTTCGATCAGGAAGGACAGTCGTTGTCATAATTCAAGAAAAGCGTACTGCTTAACCATATACCATTGCACATTTTCATTTTTCCAGTTCAAAAGAAGAAACTTTATGGCCGGCGACAAGAATACAGAGAAAATATTCGTCATAGAAAATTCTCCGGGTCCAAACAAGAAACTGTCCAGAGTCGTCAAGAACATTCTTCACATTAACAAAGATTCTATTGAGTTCAGCATTAAAATCGACGAGATGACCACAAAACCGACTAAACTGACTCCTTTGAAAAACGAACAGTTTTGAAACCACGTTAACTTTGCGGGTATTTAATACAGCGTTTTCTAAGTTCTCTTCATACCTAGTTTCTAATTTGTCTACATCTCTGCTTAACTATTTTATTTCTGCGGCCATGGTCGTTCCATCGAGTTGTTTATTTAATTTATATTATTTTACTTTAATTTTTATATGTCTCATAAATAATTTATTTGTAATTAATAGAAGTTTATTATGGGACTAACACTGATGGATCTGCGGGTTCAAAATCGGACCTCAGCGTGCTTAGTGCGAATTTTTTAAAGTTCTCGATAGCGTAAAATGTAATTGGACCTGCGGTAAACGGCAAAAGTAGGCAAATGTTCCAACTCCATAGAAATTTGAGTTAACTTATACGCTATCGAGAACGTTAAAAAAATTAAACACTAAGCACATTGAGTTCAAAGTCGGAGCTCAAGGACTACAGGGCTTTCAGTCGGATCTATTTCGGGCTAGAGGTTTCTATATAGGCTCTAAATCCAGTTGGAGTCATGAAATAAATACTTAAAATGTTGAAAAGTTTTATTTTCATTTTATGTTTGGTTTTCTATCGTTAATAATCATTCGTTGTATCCCGAAAGGCCGCAATCTGCTTCAGCCGAGATTTTTCTTTACTACCGTGTAGGCAGACGAGCATAAGGCCCACCTGATGGTAAGTGGTTACCGTCGCTCACGGACGTCAGCAATGCCAGGAGCAGAGCCAAGCCACTACCTACCGTTAAGTACTCTCTCCACAAGCCTCGTTTGAAGAAGGTCATGTCATAGCGCTCGGGAAATACCGTCGAGGGGAGCTCATTTCAAAGCCGGATGGTACGTGCCAAAAAGATCTCTGGAAACTCACTGTGGATGAACGTAGTGACTCCAGGTAGTATGGATGAACTCTACTAGATATGTAATTTAAGATATAAAAATGAAGGTACTACAAATTTATCCACTAACTTTTATCGCATATCAATACTGTCCACTTAGATTTATTTTAATTACAAAGTTATTTTGATTCATTATCTTTATTATATCCAGAGTTATATATTTCTCATACTGCATTCTTTCCTTGAAATTTTTCATTTCGAAATAAGTATTTAATTATTATATTAAACAGCACATCATATTATATGGTAAATTCATTTGTTCACTTAAACTATATTACTATTTACATCACCATCTCCATCTAAAAGTCCATTTAGTTCTTGAATCTTCATTTCCAGGGTTTCTTTCATGTTTGGTTCCACTTTCAGGATATTCGTCGCTTCTTGCAATAATCCCATGCTTTGCATCAATTGATCCTAAAATCAAGGCATTTTTATTTATTTCTCTAGCTTATTATTTGGGCACTGAGCGAAATAGCATTTACAGAGGTTCACTGAACTCTGAAGTATGCATACCACGTTTCCATTTTCACTTTGTTCGAGCCTCTGTGGTTCTGATATCGAAATCATGGATAGTTTTCGTAAGACATTTAAAACTGTCTAAAAGTGTGGTAGCGCATTTGTATCAACAACAAGTCCAATTTTTTATCCCGATCGGAATCGATTTATTTATTAAATTAGGGCTCGATATGCCATGCCATGTTTCGCTTGTTAGAGATGGTTAGGTGTCAAACTATTTTTTCAACGATTTGGACGTATACTTTGTAAGAGAAGAAATTTTCCAAGAAGCTTTGACTTCCTAGCTACGAGTACTCTGACAATGTCGCTATATTAATAAAGGGTGGTCTATTGTGATCATTTGGGATTTGACACGCTTATCTAGAAATCATTTCTATAATGCACAGTGAATAGTATAGTCTTCTGACTTGCGAATTGAAATTTTTGATTCAATTTCATAGACTCTGACAAGAAATATGGTTGCCGAAAAAAAATATAAAATCATTACCGATTAATACACTAATATCGTAGAGATACAAGAAGCGGTAACGTCATCCAAGAGACCAGACGTTTTAATTGTAAACAACGGAATTAAAAATTCATTTTATTGAATTAATAAAATGCATAAATGTTCGTATTCATTTTAAAAATGTCAAAGTAACTACGTAAAGTGTACCACTAACACATAGTTTACGTGCATTAACGTAGTCCAATTTATTTATAGTAGCAGTAAACTCGCGAATGTGCATAACTGTTATTTTCTTTGGCAGCTCTCCATAATTCCGTCTGTATAACGTATTTTAAACATAACCTAGTCTTTCATAATCACGATATTCCCTATCTCTGCAATTCGCATAGTAAGTAGCATTGCTCGATACGAATACTGCGCTCGCATTGTCCCTTAAGCCTTGTTCGGACTAGGCGAGTATTTTAGTCGAGTACCGAGTAATTTAGTGGCTAAACTACTCGCTACTGGCCCGAAAAAATAGAACAAAGTGGATTGACTTGATTAAATTATTTACTAACCTACTCGACTAAATTTTTGGTGCTCAGACACATTTAGCTACTAAATTACTCGGTACTCGACTAAAATACTCGCCTAGTCCGAACAAGGCTTTAGACTACAAAATTAAGTGTCCGACTAAGCGCCCTTTTC
The DNA here is from genome assembly GCF_030267445.1 of Bombyx mandarina. Taxonomy (NCBI): domain Eukaryota; kingdom Metazoa; phylum Arthropoda; class Insecta; order Lepidoptera; family Bombycidae; genus Bombyx; species Bombyx mandarina. Next base: position 11,488,803 of record NC_143210.1, read on the forward strand.
CCATATTATTGTCCTTTTTCATTAAAGTCGTCGTGGCCTAAAGGATAGACGACCGGTGTGTTCGTATTAAGCATGCAACGGTGTTCGAATCCCGCAGGCGGGTAACAATTTTTCTAATGAAATACGTACTTGGTAAATTTTAATGTTCACGAGAAATTGTCTTCCAGTAATAAACCCTTTCCATGCCTAGTAAAAAGTTTTCAGAAATATAAATCGTTACAAGCTCCTAGACATTCCTTTAGACTCCTTCTTTTATTTAAAACTTCATATGATTCCCTTCTTTTCTCTCCTACTATCTGTTTTTCTCTCAACATAGATAGGTCCGATTGTAATGTAAACACTACTTTTAACCATATCGTAAATACTAAATGGCCAAATTGGCATCACATATATGTATACTGATGCCTCCAAACATCCCACAGGGTGTGTTGGAGTAGGTGCAGTGGCGTAGCTACCTAGGGGCTTTGCGAGGCAGTGCCCCGGGGCCCTCAAATCCTTGCCAGAATCTCGAAGGAATAACATTGTATAATAAAAATCAAACCCGCAAAATTATAATTTGCGTAATTACTGGTGGCAGGACATGATCTGCACGGGTAGGTACCACCACGCTGCCGGTTTGAAGGGTGGGGAAGTCGTTGTAACTATACTGCGACCTTAGAACTCATATCTCAAGGTGGGTGGCGGCATTTACGTTATAGATGTCTGTGTGCTCCGGTAACTACTTAAAACCAGGTGGGCTGTGAGGTCGTACACCCGTCATACAATAAAAATAAAAAATTATTAAGTTTACCAGACGCCTTATTTGTTACTATCTGAGATTGTACATACTACAAACGCAGATACTATTGGAAATCGCTAATTTCAGATATAGTATCAAATATGCCGACTGACGGCCGTTGACGACTGCTCTACGATTCTGCGGCACAAACAGACATTACAGTGAAACATGGAACATTAACTATGTCAATGACCAAAAGTTGTTCTGAAAATTCCGGAAATAATATTCCTTATTTAAATAAAAATATAAGTTGTGATTTTAACTTAAACTTTCTTTTGTTATTGAATTTTACGTCACTAAATCGTTAATCGCACCAATGTAAGCTCACCTGGGTTCCTTCTTTCGTCAACTTTCCAGATTCATAGTCTCTCTTTGTCTGCATCGTCATTGCAGCTTGCAAATCCAGGAGTAACGTTCCCCGGAACTTAGTCCAGCCCGGTTCCAGCTTGTCAGCGATCTCGAGCAACTCATAGCAGATGTCAATTTTACGTTTTAGCAGATTATCTGACAATTCTAGGACGATAACATAAAGTTCGTTTTAGTGAACGGTTTATTTTTTTAGCACTTTTACATTAAGGACTTCGGTTTTAGTCTCACGTGGCTACGAAGCAATTTTAGTCCAACACAATTTAGTGACAAACTATAAATTTAACTTTCTTCGTCTTTTTCTTGCATCCAAAATAACACAATACAATACAGTACTTAGTTTGGAAACTAGACACTGAAGGCAAGCTTGAAATGAAATAATTGTTACATAAATATGTTTGAATAAGTTTTCTCTTTGTCCGCCATATCAATGTATGTGCGACGCCAAATAATAAAATAGTGCATAGATACTTCCAACCAAAACTGCAGCAAAAATTAAGATAACTATGAACATTTTAACACTAGCAACAGAGAGCTCAAATGCGAAAATTATAAATGAAAAATACACGCACCAGATAAAGTGTAACCTTTATAGTTTCCATAAATTTGGACCAGTGCCAGCTTCGCTTGGACGACCAAATGATTTCTCGGATGCAAAATTTGACTGTACTTTCCAATGAACTCTTCAAAATCTTTAGGGCCTCTCTTGTCCAATTTGCTTAATTCTTGATTTAAAACGTTATTCCCCGAAACCATCTGTCGGCTCAAAATAGAATGATCGCATTTTTCACATTTCCACGGCGCGTTTTCATCTAATGGATTCGTTGAAACTAGCATCGGTCTGCTTACATTTTCGTTTCCCAAAAAATTGCACAGCGAACAATAGATATTGCCTAAGTACGTGCCAAATTCGGTGGGATCCTGACATCTTGCACACGTGCAATCAAACCATTTGTTTGTTTTCAAATGCTTTCGCCGCTCCAAGGTTCCCCATAGAGATTGAGTGTAGGTAGCAGTAATCAATTCGCCTTTAGCTATCGGCACGGTTGCGATAACCGCCAAATGATACTCATCGCCAACGAAAACGTGTTTGGTATTCGGCAGGCAGCTGTGATCCATCATCGAAGAAGTCAAATAAATACCACGCAGCTTTTTGGTTCCATCAGGAGATCTAACATCAAATGAATTAGTATCAAATATTGAGGCTACTTTCAATATTGTCTCCTCGTCAAAAGGAAGTCCTAAGACCTGGTTGATAAACGTGACCAAATTAGCTTTTAGAACCAGATACAATGGTGTATTGATTCTTTCGTCCAGATGTGATTCCAAGTTCATTATGTTGTCATATTGTAGTGGATCTGACTCCTTCATTAATAAAACTCTCATCGGTGAAATGACGCAGTAAGCAGACTCAACTTTATCGGGAGATTCATATTTGATACGACAGCGATACTTTCTATTGCACATTGCATTGCATTCTGGCTTGTGTACGTCTGATTTCTCACACTGAGATCCGCACATGGGCCATTGGCATTTTGTGCACTTGTAAAAGTCACAGGTACCACTCAGTGGCTCTAATCTTTTCCCGCACGTTAAGCAAAGAGCTGGAGAGCAAATTTTCGGCCCGAGTACTGCAGGTTTTTCTTTTAAAATCATTTCGCCTTGCTTTATGTCTCTCGTAGCTATCATATGCCGTCCTAAAGTGTCCGATATTTGTATTTTAAAAGCGCAACATTTCAGCCTGTGACCCTCACGCCATCCCAGTTTTTGGTGAGCCCTTGAGCAGTAGTAGACCTGTTTGCATCCCCCGCACGTCTGGTTAGCTGGTTGCTGACAAACTTCGCACACAGGTATTTCGCGTTTCAAGTACTCCATGATTCGGCCAGAGTTGGCCAAACACGCCCGTCTCGGCTGCTATCTAATACAATACTCGTTCTAAGCAACATATTTACTTCCAACGTCGGAACCGGGATGGATGCCAACTATCGACGTAGTTCTACTGCTAACATTGTCGATGGTTATTTCAATAAATAAATAAATAAGTATCCGCTCGAGTTAAACATGCCGCAGTTTTACGTGGCTACGAAATGGTGAATTGAAGTACAATATTTTTACATATAGCAAAAGTATTTAATATTCAACTTTATTATTTGCTATTTAGGGTCTATATGTACTCTTGTTTTTGTCTTGTACCTACTCGTTAAGTGTTTTTCAGTACCTATAGTATAGCGGAACATCTTAATTTGAGGTTAATGAATGTGTTTAAAACTATAGCTTCATTTGAGAATTCAAGTTGTGTAGTTAAATAACTGAAGCTTAGAACACTGACAAGATAAACAAACAAACGTAATGTTTGTTTTAGTTTTTAGCTTCTTCTATTTCTAATGACAATAAGATCTTGAATTCGTGTAGCCGAGTTGACCCAAAAATGCTTGACTGCTAAAAGATAGTTGGCAGCTAACCGCTACATAGTTCGACATGACCTGATATCCTAACAAACATACTATTTATCTAATATAGTCAGATAATCACATAGAGACCACAGTATCACGGATTACGAGCTAACACAAACAGTTACATGTGGATGACTTAAAATATCTTCACTAGATTCACTTCAATTATCTTTTAAAATGAAGCTCCTATATCACACACTTGAAGTCCTAGGAAATGATATATCTAAATCGGCATGTACATTCTTCTGTTTATTTTGTGTAAACCTAATAATTAGCTTGTCAACAGACTATTTATTACCACTTAATCTTGAGCTGGTATGTATAACTATCTCTATAATGAACCGATTCCGATGCGGTTTTCATTGCTAGGGCAACTGGAGCGGAAGGGGGCTTATTTGGTTGATATTAATGAACAAATTGAAGTGTAAAAATTAATGTCCCGCTCTGTGAAACCAACATACGATGAATCATTAACTTACGTATCCCGTATTAGATAAAAAAGGATACATAATAGAGAAATGCTTATGTGATTCAAACGTACTAAAAATACATTTTTTATTTATTGCTTAGATGGGTAGACGACCTCACAGCCCACCTGACGTTAAGTGGTTACTGGAGCCCATAAACATCTACAACGTAAATGCGCCACCCACCTTGGGATATAAGTCCTAAGATCTCAGTATAGTTACAACGGCTGCCCTGCCCTACAAACCGAAACCTGCTTCACGGCAGAAAAAGCTCTTTGTTAAATGACATCGCGATGCAGGATGTAGGTTTAAAGCAAGGATCCGAATTACAGTATAATCGTCATCAATAATACTAATGCTAAGGTTCCATCATGCATACGAAAGGATGTAGTTCGCACTTTTTGGTAAACGCCAAAAATATTTTTTTTAATGCATTGATAAGTGGACGGGCTTACAGCCCGCCTGGTGTTAAGTGGCTACCGGAGCCCACAGACTTCGACAACGTAAATACCGCCACCCACCTTGAAATATGAGTTCTAAGGTTTCAGTATAGTTACAACGGCAGCTCCATCCTTCAAACCGAAACGCATTACTGCTTCACGGCAGAAATAGGCGAGTAGTGGTACCTACCCGTGCGGACTCACAAGAGGTCCTACCACCAGTAATTACGCAAATAATAATTTTGCGGGTTTGATTTTTATTACACAATGTTATTCATTCACCGTGGAAGCCAATCGTGAACATATTTGTTCAGTACGTATTTCATTAGAAAAATTGGTACCTGGGATTCGAACACCGGTGCATCGCTCAACACGAATGCACCGGAAGTCTTATCCTTTAGGCCACGACGACTTCAAAATGCAAAATGTAAAAGAATAACGAAGAATAATGAAAAAGTATTATCTCTACGCCACAAAAACACGTGCTTTAAAACAATAAAACTCAACATAACGTAACTAACAATGACATACGTATAAAATTTCACGAAACACCATTATAAATATAACTATGCGCGTACAGTGTTCAGTGTAGTACTAAATTCGTTCCCGACTGAGTGGGTTCATTCACTCCAGTTTCGCAAGTCGGCCAAAACGTCTCGCTGAAAACGAAAAGAGTTTGTGAAATATCTTTTTTTTGTGGTTTAAAAAGTTTACCCAGTTAATTCTGAAAGTCGAAAGGTAGGCTATGTTTATATTTTATGACTGAACAGTTACAAGAGCCTTTATTATTGTAGTCGTTTTATTAATTAACAAAATTGACGCGCATAAATGTTTTTTTTATTAATAAAAGCTAACCATAAGACTCATACGTTATTGGCTACCTAAACTAATACATATTTCAAATCTAGTACAGCTGATACTAAGCGCTCAAATTAAATTATTACATTAGTTAACTACCTACTATTGTAATATTTTAATTCTCGGCACAAATAGACCAGCTAGTAAGCTGTTACACAGTACGGTTTGAAATTCGATCTCGGATCTACGGGCAAAGGTGGTCGCTCATGATTGACTAACAATGTAATACACTTATCTTTAGATATAGTTGGAACACTAGATAGGAATGTTAGAATAGATATAATAATAGGTATCCACAATAGTCCTACTCAAGATTTGCAAAAAAATTCCTGGGAACTTTGAACTTTATCCTCTGACCGCTTCGGGGGAAAGTGTAGCGCGGTGCCGTCAAGGCGTCTGTGTGACGGCGGGATGGATGTAATGTGCTCTGCGTCAACCCTGTCCCACCGTCTCAATAGCCCCTACTGGGCTCCGGCCCGGTCTGGGGTACGGTGACGGCTGTGAGCGGCAGGAGTTGTTTACTGAACTTACCTTTAGTGAACTTCAACTCCCACAAAACCCACCTGCCGCGCTGGTGGGGATCCGGCGATTTTCTACTGTAGAAAAAAAAAAACTTTGAACTCTAGTTAGAGTTTTTAGAAATGATTATTTTGCCAGGAGGATAGGTAAGCGGAAGAAAAATACGTAATATGACCCTTAAACCAAGCAAGGTTTTGTAAATTAATACAATACATTTCGACCGGAGATCGAAATAAACTTCCTACACATTGATTGAACTAACTTTGAAAGGTGAAATTTGCTAACAGCTGCCCGAGCGCCTACAAAGCAGACCTAACAACTCAAGGGCAGCTGCTTCGCGAATGAATCTATTACCGTATCTATTCCTCGCGAGTCCCTGACTGTTGCGCCGTGGGTCGTCTGTTCGATTTCCACATCGGGCAAACATTCGTGTGATGAACAAGTCTGTTTGCTCTTTGTCTGGGTGTTTATGATCTATATATTATTATGCATATATTTAAACGTATATAAGTATGTACGTTTCAGTGTCTGGTCTGAGTCAGTCAGTCTCTGATTCCCATAACACAGGGAATCCGAATTTGGGGTCGGATGACCGTGCGTGATTTGTTCCCAGTTATTTATCATTTATTTTATTTCAGAGGTTTCAAATGCTTTACAAATTTCGTGGTATCTCAGATTTACTTTTTGTAGTTCTATAAGTGTAATAGCACATTGCGGCAGCTTAAGAAGGAATTCTTTTTTATAGTTCACTCAGAGAGTTATACCAAACCTGGAAGCGGGGGCGCTCGCTGCGGATTACGCGTGGCGATGCGATCTCCGCTCCAGAGGGCAGCCGCTTCCCGGCACGGCGGAAGTTCGAGCGCGGAAGCTTAAGTCTCGGCGTGCCGTGCTCGAGGCGTGGTCTCGGAGCCGCCCGTAGGTGGACCCCGACTACGGGCGACGGACCTTCGAGGCGATCCGCCCGGTCCTCTCGGACTGGGTGAATCGCGACCGAGGACGTCTCACCTTCCTGGCGACGCAGGTGCTCACGGGACACGGCTGTTTCGCTACCTGCACCTCGTCGCCCGGAGGGAGCCAACGCCGAAATGCCACCACTGCAGTGGCTGCAACGAGGACACGGTCGCGTACTGCCCCGCTTTCGCAGAGCAGCGCCGCGTCCTCGTTGCAAAAATAAGACCGGACTTGTCGCTTCCGACCGTCGTGGCTACGATGCTCGGCAGCGACGAGTCCTGGCAGGCGATGCTCGACTTCTGCGAGTCCACCATCTCGCAGAAGGAGGCGGTGGAACGGGACAGGGAGAGCTCTTCTTTCCTCTCGGCGCCGTGTCGCCGCTGCCGAGCCGGGAGTCGGAGGAGGGCGTTCGTCTAGCTCCAGTCCCTGTGAGGAGGCAGTCTTCTCCCGGTGATGGTCACGTGGCGACCTGAGGGGGTTGAGGCTGCGCCGCACGCTACCGTCACTCTAGCGCGCTGGCACCAGAAGGACGATGTGTCGGCGGCTGGGGCCTGCGATGCGGTCCGCATTGTCGTCGTCGTTGTCGTCGCCGAACATACTGTGGAAGAGCAACCCTGTCAGTGGTGTATCACGTTCCGACCCTGCAGGCTGGTTGTGGTCTAGCGGGGTATCCTAGAACACCAGCGGCATCGCCTAGGCGGCCTGGTAGGGCCGCTGTACCGCGGAGACCAACGTCGTTGGTCGTCGACTATCGCCTCGACGACCCGTCGGTCGGGCGTCCTCGGGGTGGCGCCGCGTGTCTGGTTGTAGTGCTGACCGCGGGAACCTCTGTACTCTGACCGGGCTTTGACCCCGGACAGAGATCGGACGTCGGGTGTAAGAGTGCAGGGGAGTCGTTCAGTGCGGTAGGACCCTAAAATTCCTTGGGCCTGCGGTCTGCTCCCAACACCTTGTAGATCGTCAAGTCCCACATACCCCGAGCGACCCCTAGGCGTGGGGACCTCGTAGTAGGATCGGCCCCCGGCCCGAAAAAAAAAGAGAGAGTTATACCAAACGTTACGCGACTCTATTTTGGCTTGAACGATGACGAAACGCTATTTTGGCATTGCGCTGACAACAATGATAGATTGATGCACTTACTGATATTTATTGCCCCACATTTGGTTTGTTCACTCTTAACTATACTTTATTTTAAGGCAATAAATCTGAAAAAAAAGCGTAGTCCGATCTAGTTCAATTAACAATAATTTAATTAAATGAATTCTTTGGATTTCGAGCTACGGATTGCAATGTTTAAATAAAAAATTTAAAAAGAAATTTATAAATGAATATAAAACAGGTCGCGTATACTTTTATGATAAATTGAAATCAGTTTTGATTTTTAAAATCTAAATAATTAAATCAAACATTAAGTAATACAGCATTATATTTAGCGACTCGATAAAGAAGAGAAAGGTGTCTTTATTGGTTGACTCTTGCAGCCACTGTATGATCTAGAAGCTTAGTGTTATTTTCCTATTGTCTTAGAAGAGAAACCAGTATTTTTCAACTTATGAATAACTACCGTAACGGACATTAGTAATACCAGGAGCGTATAAGCTGCCACTTAGGAATCTTTTCAAGCATTGCTTGAAGAAGAAAAGCAAAATATTACCGTGGAGCGTAGTTGATTCTCATGGTACCTGGCAAAAATGTATTTGGATTCTAGATCACTGTAATGTTTCTAAGTAGTTGGAATAGTGACGGTTGGTGCAATGGTGTTATTATCTCCGTGATGCTACTAAGCTAATACATTTATTGGTTAGAGTATTTATTAAAATGCTATTACTCATTAATCATCCGTGAACAGTATTGTTAATATCAATCAAATTGACAGCAAAGCCAAATTGTTAGCAAAGAAAACAGATTTTGTTAAAATTTTAGAATTCAAATAATGATAATAATTTAAGCAATTTGTAATAGTTAGCTTCCGCGTGCTCAGTTCTTTAAAACTCCGTGAAGCTATGCTCGGATTGACTCTAAATTTTATACAGACCTAATTCATTAATTTATTCTAAGGAGTGTTTGTAGATAATATAAACTTTCTTCTGCAGTTTCGACGGAAGCATAACTATGATTTTTTGTATACACAACAACGCACAGGTAGGTACCACAACCCTGCCTATTTTTGCCGTGAGGCAGTAAAGCGTTTCGGTTTGAAGGGCGGAGCAGCCGTATTTAAAAGTAAGCCCTTAGAACTCATGTCTCAAGGTGGGTGGCGGCATTTACGTTGTAGATGTCTATGGGCTCCAGTAACCATTTAATAACAGGTGGGCCATGAGCTCAACCACCCAACTAAACAATTAAAAAAATTAAAAAAAAGTAATAATACGCTTATCAAATACATAACCAATTTATTATGTTTTTTCCCCTACCTAAACTGATGGTCTTGAGAGACCATTTCAGCGTAACCTTAACAAGTAGGTGAGCTCACGGGGCTCAAACCTGACGATTTTATTATGTCTGCCTTTTATAAACTATAAATAACTCCCGCGGATTAGTTCTCCACTGCTTTCATTATGGCGATACAGTAATGGCTGCCGTTGTAGCCCTTAGTTTTGAAAAGAAAATGTTCTAATGGTCTATAATTCTTTGATCTTTAAATATCGGATTGCTTATAAATAGTCTCGATCTGTTAAATTAGCACGTTCAAGTTCCAAGATCACGTCAGATATACGCCTTGACATCTTTGTAGTATATTACGATGCCAAATAATACGATAGAACGTATTTAGTACGTAACCTACCCAGTCTAGTCAACTCTAGTCATTAATTTAAAAACATCCGAATATGTAGGTACTTATAAATTTCTTTTAAAATTGTTAAGGTGCGTGCGTGTAATTGTTTATTAGGGTTTATTTTTCAAAATTTCAGTAAAAGTTTCTCATTTGAAAAGAAAAACTGAGATTTTATTAATTTGATTTTTCATTTATAATATTTATTAGAAAAAAACATTAATTTACAGATATGGAAAGCGAAAACTCGGACTATGAGGTAAGTAAATTTTAACGCCATCTGTCATCGTACAGGTAAACAAAACTTGAGAATAAACAGAACAGGGAAACAGTTTATTATGAAAATCATAGATGGCGCTATTCACATTAATTTCAAAAATATTAGTTTACTAGAAAGAACCTGAGGAAAGAACTACAATAGCGTACTCGAAAGAAGTTTTAATCAAAATTCATTTTTCATCATTTCAAAATGAATAATCATGGTGAACTTGAGAATATTAAGTTCGATTATACTAAAATCAGTTTACCTATTTCTTAATATTTAATCGCTCAGGACTGTTTTACTATTCTACCAGTTCTCATAAATACCTCGCGATCAAAATAATCAGTATTACGGTAATATAGATCCTGTACCAACCACACAATAATTCCTTCACTTTAGAAGCAGTGCGTAGGCTCAGTGTGCTTAGTGCGAGTTTTTTAATGTTTTCGATAGCGTAAAAGTTAATTCAAATTTGTATGCCGTTGGAACAGCGCCCCTAACGGCAAACGTAGGCAATCATTCCAACACCATAGAATTAACTTTTACGCTATAGAGAACGTTAAAAAACTCGCACTAAGCACACAAAAGTATTCATAAAATTTTTATTAACGTGCTATTATATAGGTTCATAGTTCAGAAGAGCTAGGTCGTTACCTGGTGGCAGCGCGGGATCTATCACCAGGCGAGGTGGTGATCACCGAGAAGCCAATAGTCTTTGCGCCAAAATCCACGCCAGACCCTGAAGCTACCATGCCGTGCGTCGGTTGTTACAAATCCGTTTTCACCGATGTCGGCGAACGCTGTGCCAAGTATGGATAGTTTATAAATGTTTTATTGAATTACATTTGGGCGAAAGATCTCACAAAATTTTGTATATTAAGCGAGATATCGTTATCGACATCGATACATCGTATGAGATCTCCCACTCCTTCGACCGGTTGGAAACGATCAGCTGAACTCAAAGCCCACTTATATTTACGTGGTCTATGGATCCCGGCCGTTATTATTATAGTCACTGTTTTATCTAATTAGAAGTCGTCGTGGCCTAAGGGATAAGACGTCCGGTGCATTCGTGTTGAGCGATGCACCGGTGTTCGAATCCCAGGCGGATACCAAATTTTCTAATGAAATACGTACTCAACAAATGTTCACGATTGACTTCCAGGGTGCAGGTATAACATCGTGTAATAAAAATGAAACCCGCAAAATCATAATTTGCGTAATTACTGGTGGTAGGACCTCTTGTGACTCCGCGCGGGTAGGTACCACCGCCTTGCCTATTTCTGCCGTGAAGCAGTAATGTGTTTCGGTTTGAAAGGTGGGGCACCCGTTGTACTTGAGACCTTAAAACTCAAGGTGGGTGGCGCCTTTCCATCGTAGATGTCTGTGGCTCCAGTAACCACTTAACACCAGATGGGCGATGAGCTCGTCCACCCATCTAAGCAATAAAAAATAATAATAATAATTACTACCTAAAGTTAAAAATCGTCGATATATTTTGTGAGCTATATATTACTAAATTTCATCTTCAAATTTTTATATAATAAATAATGCCTGGATTTCCAGGTGCGGTTGGCCAGTCTGCTCCGGGAACTGTCCGGGCCTCAAAGACCCAAAGCACCACAAGCTCGAGTGCGATATCCTGGGCTTAAGGCCAGATTGCGTATTGGATAATATGGCTGATTACTATAGGTTGGTTGCACTTTTAAATAGGCATAAGAAATAAACTATTGTTAGAATTATTATAGGCTGGCTTATTTAATAATAATAAACATTTATTCCAAACATAAGTTAGGTACAAAAAACAAAATAAAACAAAAATAAGAAAAATAACGAGGCTTGGAAAGGGTTACGAGCTCAGCAATGTCTAACAGCAATGAAATAACGCATTTTCCAAAAGGCACTCTTCTTCTACCATCTTCTGTTTAGCCTTTACTTCGACCATCGAGTACCACATAACCCGGGCGTCTCCTTAGCCGCGGGAAACTCGAATGATGTTTGGCGCCGGTACAAAAAAAAAACCCTTAAGAATGGTGTGACATAACCTCAATATCTCTGTTAATCCACGCACTCCCCACCACCAAAATTGATCAACCTTTATATCCCTGTTACTGGTGTTCAGGATGTTGCCAAATATATTTTTTACGATCTACTATCCCAATCTCTCCTCTGCCGTTTTCTGAGACGCTTTGATATATATTTCACCAAAGGAGACATGAAATTGTTCTTAACAGCGTTAGCGCTTTAATATGCCCCACTATGGACCACTTTTAATAAGGTGGGTGAGATACCTCGTCTGTATTAGTTTATGGGAAAATTGGTTATACTTACTATTTCACAATTCATGATCTACAGCCATACGCCGACTAATAAAAAAATTCTCGCTAAGACCAGGTTCCTACAGCGGAATAGTAATTCCAAGGTATTTCACTTGTAAGGTAGCCAGATATATATTTAGGGAAATCAATTTTATTTACTTATATACTAAGTTATTGCTATAGACGCTAAGCAAAGAACCTTTAGTTTCAGTAAATGGACAGAACCTTTAACATATTACAAGCAATTGGTGTTCAGTGCATCGCGTATGACGAGACTGCGCACAGCTGAAAAAGTATCAGTAAATTATCATGTTAGATATCACAAGACCTATCGTTTGCAATCTCCTAAAAGTAGTTAGTTTAAGTAAGTTTCAAACCTCTGGGTTTGCGGAGGGACTTCGGTTCCCTCTGTATTTTATACCGTATGTTCTATGGGGAGTACTCTGAGGAATTGGCCACGTACCATCCGGCTATGAGCACTGTACGGTTTGCTTTAGCAAGGGTAAAGAGTAAACTGCCCTTTACTAATGAAACAAGTTGATTGCAATTTTAACTCCGTATATTCACCAGTGTCTGCCGTGTCGGGTGGGCTATGTACGACTGACTAAATGCATGCGATGCACAAAACTGCATACGTTGTTAAATGTGTCCCTACAAGCTCCCCTCCACAGTGTTTCCCGAGCGCTATGACATGTCCTTCTTCAAACGAGGCTTGTGGAGAGTATTAAGCGGTAGGTAGCGGCTTGGCTCTGCCCCTGGCATTGCTGAAGTCCATGGGCGACGGTAACCACTCACCATCAGGTGGGCCGTATGCTCGTCTGCCTGCAAGGGCAATAAAAGATAAAAAACAAAAAAGTAAATTGATATACGAACAAAAGTCTTACTACTTCTCTACTTAGTTCAAATTCACAGACGTAACGATCTTCTGTATGGTTTAAGAATAATTTACTTTTGATGTACCTATTAATCGCCCTTTTATTCTTAACCTTGGAAATATTATATCGGGAAATTTCTTTTTCACAGACACGACGCTTTGTTGGCTTTGAGGTGTCTTCTCCTGCAGAAAGCCGATGCAGCTAAATGGCAGCAGTTGTTAGAGATGCAATCACATATGGAATGTAGGATACCTGGCACCCAGGCTTTTGAGTGAGTTCTATATAAAGATTGATTAAAATATTACGCAAAAACTTTATATAATAATAAGTGTAGATACTTCCTATCATGTCGTACGAATAGCATCACCGTGTTCTATATTCCTGTCACAAAGAAGCTATAGTTTGAGGCTACAAGCATGAAGTACTCTTAAAAAAAATCTTACCATCGTAAAAAATCTACCATCCGGCTTCGGAATGAGCTACCCTCCACGGTGTTTTCGGAGCGCTATGTCCTTCTTCAAACGAGGCTTGCGGACTTAATGGTAGACAGCGGCTTGGCTCTGCCCCTGGCATTGCTGAAGTCCATGAGCGACGGTGACCACTTACCCATCAGGTAGGCCGTATGTTCGTCTGCCCACAAAGGCTAAAAAAATCAATTTCTGAACAACTGACTACCAAGATCTCAACTGAACAGCAAGATCTCTTTTTCAATTTACATTATGTTGGAAGAATCTTTGGTATTTTTATTTGTATCTTCTTTTTCTACACCTATCTTCATCAACTATGTTTATCTTTTAAGTTTTAATAAGCTTTCTTTATCATGGCCTAAACCGAAGGCTTCCTACGAACTTGAACATTTTAATGTAATTTTATATAAAAGATGACAGAGCCGTGTGCGTAGTGCGAGTTTATTAACGTTCTCGAGAGCGTAAAAGTTAACTCAAATTTGTATAAAATTGGAACAGTGACCCTGACGGCAAAAATAGGCAAACGTTCCAACTCCATACAAATTTGAGTTAACTTTTACGTTATCGATAACGTTAAGAAACTCGCACTGAGCGCACTGAAGAATAAATTCGTGTAGACTTTCGCTAAGCATGAAACCTGCTGGTGGAAGTTATATTGATACAATACGAACATAGTTAACAAGCTTTTTTTTAATTTACAGTGAAGCGGAAGAGTTCATTGTGGAATACCTCATCAAAAATTTCTTATCAAAACTAGACAGCGGTATGAAGAAAGACATACCGGATATATCGGCGAATCTGTTACATAGGATATGTGGTATTATCGACACAAACGCTATAGAAATTCGTTTGGTAGACGGTGTCGAACTACAAGCGCTTTACACAAAAACATGCATTCTAGAACATAGCTGCCTACCTAACACGAAATTCAATTTCGATCTATCAACGAAAACTAAAGATGATTTATACAAAATATCTGTTAAAATCGTAACGCCAATTACCAAACAGGAGCATATATCCACAATGTATAGTCACGCATTATGGGGCACACAAGCCAGACGGCAACATTTAAAAGACACAAAATACTTTTCGTGCAAATGCTGTAGATGCAGCGATCCCACGGAGCTCGGTACTTATTTAAGCGCTATGAAATGTCTCGGAGACGAGAATAAACCGTGCGAAGGTATCCATTTACCCGAAGATCCTTTAGATGACGAAACAGAATGGGCCTGCAGCAATTGTGACGTTAAAATCAGTAATTCTCAAGTTTGTTGTGTTATATCACAGATGCAGGACGAAGTCGATAACGTATTAATGATGGGCGGCGATATTACTGTACTAGAAAACGCATTGTGTCGTTTATCAACATTTTTGCATCAAAACCACTATCATTTATACTCTATAAAACATTCTCTAGTGCAACTTTATGGTCGGCAGCCTGCATACGCTTCACAAGAATATTTAGAAAAGAAAATCAAAATGTGTAATGATCTAATAGATATCACGAATACCTTAGATCCTGGTAATGCAAGATTAAGTCTGTACAATAGCGTTTTACATCATGAGTTACATTTGGCTTTGGTGATGAGGTCTAAAAAAGCTAATATTGACGGTAGTTTAAAAAATGTTGACACGATCATACCGGTATTAAGAGAAGCAAAAAAGGCTCTAAACATATCTTTGGAATGCCTTAAAGATGACACTGAAGAAGCTTCTGGAAAGAAATTATACGGAGTCATTGAACAGAGTAATAGGGAGTTTGAAAGATATTGTAAACAAAAAAATGTTATTTTGTAAAGAGTTATTTTATTAATTCTGTAACTAATTCTAAGCTTAAATGTTAGTATCACAGTAATATCTTTGAATAAATATTATATATTATATAATAGATACAATAATATTTTAATAAAATGGGAAATCTATTAGTATTGTAGGTATACCTATCTTTTCCATAATAATTCGAAAGAATACATTAAAACCGTTGAAGTCTTGTCAAATACATTTAGCTTTTTTTTGAAATTTACAAAGTTCCAATGCGTTTAAGACAAGGTCACCTATGGAATTTTTACCAGACCGTTTTAATTGATATTCTTTTAAGGACTTGTTTTTTTCTTTAGGAGTTGCGTTTGTGATGAATGTAAAAAATTCTCAGATTCATTTAATTAGATTCCAATTTATACATATAAGATGTGGCCGTTTGAAAATAAAAATGTCGATACGTATGAATTAATTAAATTCAAGTAATATTTTCAGATAATGTATTCATTTTTAGTCATCACAGCTATTTGGAAATGGATACTAAGTATTCTGCCAGTGAAAATGTTACTGCCAGATTTTTATCTAATTAAAGTGTTTATATTGAATTTCACATCCACCTAAAAGATACCTACTGAAAAGTCACTATAGGCAACTTTTTTTTTCGAACCTCGTCTTCGTCATTCAAAATATTATATTAGAATTTCGGTAAGAAAGAACAAAGGGACGCTCTTCCACCGAGCGGATGTTTTTGTCACGAACGACGATCCAAATGCTCGTAATATTTAAATGCTAGCTTATTTTAAAAATCTCGTTAGACGATTCGGGTTTTGCGGATTTTTTTTCTATTTCATTTTAGCTATCGCTACATCAGTTCCTTCAGAGGTCGGAGATTGTCCCAATAAATAGCCGTTGCCCGTACTGAGATTAGCATGCCAGTGTCAGTTTGAAATATTGTGAAAGGAAAATCAATGCTGCGTCAGTGCCGTAAGTATTCCACGTATTACAGAACTGCCTCGCCGGAAAAGTGACCCCAGGAGTTGGTGATTCTGTTTACGAATGGGCCGATGATGTGATGATGCAAGGAGGATGCTACAGCATCATAAATCGCGTTAAGTCGGCTATGATGAGTCTGTTGAGGCTGCGATGTTGTCTTAGTGTGGGACGGTTGCTATCAAGGCAGTCCACCTTGATACTATAAGTCTGAAGGCTACAGTTGGTGCGTCATTTGTTTGGGGTGATAGTCATTCTTGGTTCTGTGGAGCCAGTTTTGGGAATGACAAGGGGAAGATCTTCAACTCTCCATATATTTCAATAGATCAAAGATTCGAATGTCACTCTTCGGAACTTGTATAAATGCATGCTTATCTTGATAATATCAGTTTTTTGTTCAAATTCTTCTATTTTTTCTATAACGCTACTGCCATTATAATCGTTCTCATCCGAATCTGGGATACCAACTTAAACCGGATCTGGAATTCTCATTGGATATACTTTGGACGATCCAATCTGTATACCTCGAGACTCTGGTATAGACGCCTGGCAACTTTGGACGCGCGCAACCACTGCCTGTTGACACGACTCCGACAACCATTGTGTGCTTTTTGTCGTCTCTCACCATAAGAGGACCGCCGCTATCGGCCTGCAACAAAAAACTTATCTCAACTCATACATTTTTAATATTCTTACAAAGTAACAAACAATTGAACGATTAAATTTGAAAGGAATAAAATAAAATTAATGGCTGCTTTAATGGAAAAGCCACACGTCGCTGCTACAAAATATAATAATTGAAGCCGAAATCTTTTATTAGTAGAAAAACGACGCAGAATATTTACACTCATAAACTGGGAGCCGGTGAAAGAAAATTAAATGTATTAAAACAATAATAATTTTACGAAATGATTTAATATATAATACTAAGCCAATTTTAGATAACTAACTAACATCTTATATCACACTACATAGTATCATTTAGATTTTTACAGAAAATGTTTCATAAGAGGATACGGAAATAAGCATCTAGCGTAAAATTATCATTTACTATGTAACTTGTGCATGTAATTTACTTAAATTATTAATGTTCATTGTTAATTTAAAATGCTATAGTTTTGTTACATTTTTTTTATTGCCCTTGTAGGCAGACGAGCATACGGCCCACCTGATGGTGAGTGGTCACGTCGTCCATGGACATCAGCAATGCCAGGGGCAGAACCAAGCCGCTGCCTACCGCTTAATACTCTCCACAAGCCTCGTTTGAAGAAGGACATGTCATAGCGCTCGGGGAACACCGTGAAGGGGAGCTCATTCCATAGCCGGATGGTACGTGGCAAAAAAGACCTCTGGAAACGCACTGTCAATGAATGCAGCAGTTCCAGATAATATGAATGAACTCTGCTCCGATGGCGGGAGGTGCAATGATAAAAAGGAGATGAGGGTATCATCTCAAACAATTCCTCAGAGCACTCCCCATTCAGAGCACTCCCATTACACATTACGTGCTATGTATAAATATAAAAAAGTCATTTTTTATTAACTATTTTTTTATATTATTACACAGTGTAAAGTCCAATGGTAATATCTAGATTAAATCTACTTTTATAATATTTCTCACGCCAAACGAGGTTCATTTAGCTTTATTTTAACTTGGAGAGCTTAAATATATGAAACTCTCAGAATTAATAGATGTAATGTTATGGAAATTAGAAAATCCATTAATAATAAGTTCAGTTACTTTGTTCATTACTCACCCAGCAGGAGTCTCTTCCCCCGTTTTCATAGCCAGCGCACATTTGGGTAGGAATAATCTTAACTTTGCTGCCCTGTGATTGATACCATTGGTTGCATTGATCGTTTGTGACCACTGTCACTTCTGTCTTTTGGAGTATGTTGGATCGATCCCCTGAGGAACAGTTGTTATGTGAAAGGTTTTGGATATTTCAAATAAGTACAACCTATTAGTTAAGTTGGGCAGATGAATTCTCGGCCCATTTGCTAAAACAATAAGTCAATAATCTAATCGAAACAAAATTGAAAAAATCATTATGTCCAGTGTATTCGAGTATCTACGTTGCCTTGGAATCTATATGTGTAAGCATGAAATGGAAAGACATGGGTAAAACTTGGTTATTTTAATTATGTTCGTAAAACGATTGCTTAGACATATATGTACAATATAAATATCATGATAATATTATCGATGTGTGTAATATTACCCTCGTTTCTGTTCTCATCAGTAAATCCCCAACCAGCTACAGTAGCCAGGGATCCACTAAAGTCTTCAGATAAGAATTTTGGCAGACAAGCTGGCCTCAGTTCCGAGGACCACTGTAACCTCCTCGCTGTCTTCAAGAGGGCCACGTCATTGGATTTCTTGTTGCATCTAGGAAATACAAATTTCTGTGTTTTCATTCTATATTATTTCTGACTAATTACTATTGAATCCTTTTCTTTACGTATCGTATTCAGTAAGTAGCTCACAAACACTTCAAACGACATTTATTTTTGTGTATCATCATCAAAAAATCAATAATTCACGACACGTCATGTAGTATTTGTTAAGTGCTTACTGAAACTACATCTATACTATACAGACTATACACTATAAATTATGGTAACAAATCTAAATTTAAAAAGCCTTTCGTCATCAAACCAATGTGTTGGTTGTTTATTGGCAGAATTGGCAGGTTAGTTGTACATATTCGTGATAACCTTAGCTTAATCGACATATTTTTGTAAATTCGTATTCAACTCGTACTTAAAGCTAGTGGAGAAGTAATTATAAGCTACGTACTGGTAATCCGGATGTGGTATAATCTTGGACAGCGGCTCGCTGTCGTCTCTGGATGAGATATCCGTGTACCCAACCACAACTGACAGTTGCTTTGTTCTGTAGAACTCGTCAAATACACTGTAACAATAAGTTAGTTTAGTTTGTTGGGTTGTGAAGATCAAAGTACTCAGATCTATGATGGTCATTTGGCCTATATTTGATAAAGACCCGATAATTTGAAAAGTAAGGCTACCACGCAAAGAGACCAGCGATCTTTATATATCCAGCAGAGAAAGACCAGGTCGGCGAAAGATTTCCCGTTTTTGTTCATTCCTCAAACCTCCATGGTTAATATTTGTTCTAATTAAATATGAAAGGGAATGTTTATATGTATGTATAATTAAATATCAATTAGAATTTTTACTAAGTAGAGTGGTTGAGATTTCCATCAAAATTCTAATTCTATGATATTTGTCTATGTTCGTATTATAGCCCGAGGAAAGCCTGTATTGATTTCAGAATCATGGATTGGTCTCCACATCGCTATGGATAATAAGAGATATAATACAAGGAGTGTTGACGTCAGGCAGGCGATTGGTCGTAAAACTCACGCCAAATCTCTATGCAGCATGATAAGAGAACATGCCACACCTATCACACATAATGTGGGATAAAGGAAGAAATATAAAGACTGGTCTGGTTTTTTTTATTGCTTATATGGGTGGACAAGCTCACAGCCCACCTGATGTTAAGTGGTTACTGGAGCCCATAGACATCTACAACGTAAATGCGCCACTCACCTTGAGATATAAGTTCTAAGATCTCAGTATAGTTACAACGGCTGCCTTACCCTTCAGGCCGAAAACACATTACTGCTTCACCGCAGAAATAGGCAGGGCGGTGGTACCTACCCGCTCGGACTCACAAGACGTCTTACCACCAGTAACCAGTGGATAGATACTTACCTGCAAACGCAGTGGCCAGCTGTCAACAGCCATCTGTCATTGATGACAGTCGCCCCACATTGATGCGTTCCTTGGCGCCATATGCTGGCCGTCCACGGGAATTCGCCCGGTAAGCTATCAATGCCACCGACGATTCGAGCATTCCTCGCCACGTCCACGCCGCACTCCACGTCCGCCACTAGCAACGATCGTAATTAAATAAAATAACATATGGGAAAATGAAGAAGTTTTTGAAGTCGTCGTGGCCTAAAGGATAAGAAGTCCGGTGCATTCGTGTTGAAGCGATGCACCGGTGTTCGAATCCCGCAGGCGGGTACCATTTTTTTCTAATGAAATACGTACTCAACAAAGGTTCACGATTGACTTCCACGGTGAAGAAATACTATCGTGTAATAAAAATCAAACCGGCAAAATTATAATTTGCGTAATTACTGGTATTAGGACCTCTTGTGTGACCTCGTCCAGCCATCTAAGCAATAAAATAAAAGATAAGGGATTAAGGAAGAATTTTTTCATCATTGGAAAACTTTTTAAATGGATCGGATTACAATATAATTGAGTCTTCGATATCATGTTTCGAGACAAGCTACGGTAATAAAGAGATGTTTCTGATTTGGTGTCTCTCGTCTTTAGTGGTTAATTTATTGGTACATATATGTATGCAGGGAAAAAAAACGCTGATTTTGAAACATTCTTTATTGGGACTCCGCTTGTATTGGTCTTAGCGTGATGTTATATAGCCTATAGCCTTCCTCGATAAATGAGCTATCTGACACTGAAATAATTTTTCAAATCGAACCTGTAGTTCCTGAGATTACCGCGTTCAAACAAACAAACAAACTCGGGATTATTTATTGTATAGGAATAAAATCGTACGAATTAAATTGATTCACTCCCGCAATCTAGTGTTAAATCTCTAGATATGCATTAATTAAGTTTTACACGCAAAAACTTTTTGGTTATACAGTCGAAAAGGCCGACTTGAGTACTACTAGAAGTAGTAGTAGTGCGTTTTGCCCAAAACGAGTATAAATGAACTTTGCATAAAGCTGTAAAAGTTTTAATTGACCGCCAAAAATAATTCACGGATGTTTTTCAATAAATTAATAATTAATCGATTATATTATCGTGTAAAATGACCTTACAGTTCAATCTCGAGCTTTTATTTTGAAATGTCATATTTTTAATAGCTTTCCCAAATACGGAAAGGTCCTTGACGCAAATTATTTTCTTACGTACCGTTACTTGTGTTTTATTTGTTTTCATTAAAATATTCTGCGACGCATTTTTTTTTTACGTTTCAATAATTCTATTAGATTATTTAAAAAATAATAATTATATTTACAGCCGTAAGCTTGAGCGTTGCATGAAACTCTCAGAATTATTATACAATAGTACTAATTTGACCGATTACAAGTGTGCGCGTGTGCATAAACTCTCCCCAGGACATCCAATCCCGTTTTTGCAGGATAACCATTGGAGCACCGTGGTACGTGAGGAATTTACCGATACGTAAGTATCTATAGGAAGTGTCGGAATACTACTTTAAAAAGCGGCGCGACACGATAGCCTCCTTTACGTGGCCTCCGCTAATTACATATTAGATTCTGCGACAGGGTAACGCAAAGTCGCCTTCGCCCGAAATTTGTCTTGTCGGATACACTCTCGGTGCTTTTAGGCTCTTCAAGTACCCGGTCACCGTCCTCGTCGAATTCGTCGATTATGACGAAGAGTTCGACGAGCGAACTAACCCTTAGACACAGCCCACTGAGTTTCTCGTCGGATCTTCTCAGTGGGTAGCGATTCCGATCCAGTGGTAGATTTTGCGAAGCACTGCTCTTGCTAGGGCTAGTATTATCAAAAGTTGTGCACATGAGGCGCCCGTCCTATGCCTACCCGTCCGTGCATAGCTAGAATAGCCTATTAGGATTTCAGAGAAAGGAGAGGTTAAAAAAATTTCTTACATGGGACTAGCTCACGACCCACCTGGTATTAAAACGTTACCGGAGCCCATTGACATTTACAACGTAAATTCCGCAAGCCGCTTTGAAACATCAGTTCTCTAAGTCTTTTGATTGATTTGGTTAGTTGTTTGATTTTTATTACACGATGTTATTCCTTCACCGTGGAAGTCAATCGTGAACAATTGTTAAGTACGTATTTCATTTGAAAAATTGGTACCCGCCTGTAATTCGAGCACCGGTGCATCGCTCAACACGAATGCACCGGACGTCTTATAAGCCACGACGACTTCACGAATATTGCGAATTGCTTAGAATATAATTTTATGCGTAATGTTTATTTGTAATTTTTGCATACTGTCGTGCTTGCGAAATCATAAATAATGTCTTCCCTTTGGGAAAGTTTAATGTTTCGTGAAAACCAAATTTTAATATGACTTGGCGAAAAATTTACATTTATTGAATTAATGAGTCTCTCAATTTAAAATAAATAAATAAAAAACAATACTAAGTTTCTATATACTGTGGAATAAATTAAAAAAAATTTTTTTTTTATAATTTATGGTTGTCCAAATTCTAATCCTTGTATGATCATTATTACAGATATTTTTTTTTATTGCGATTGTTTTATATAATCAATAACGATTCCTAATTGATTATCAAAAAATAATAATAATTAAAACTCACGATTTATATAACACATAATTTCATCCAAAAATAATACGAACGAAGCGATTAATAGCGAACGACACATTTTTACGATAACTTCAACACTTCTGTAACACGACACTTGTAATTTCTTTATATATTTAACTGTATCGATGTAAATAATGTTGTATGAATTAAATGTAGGTGTCAGTGCACGAACTTATGTGCAGTGACTACATCGTGAGCGATGATTTAAAGGATATATAAAGATCTCTATGATTTGTACTGAAACGGCTCTCCTTCGTACGTTCGAAGGTCTGACCCCTATATTGAATTAGTGATGTGGTGTTTATCGATGCCGATATATTTATCGATAGCGATTTAGTCATGATAAAATATTACACTATCCCAAAAGATTTTAAATATATATTAAATTGTTCTAGAACTAATTGAAGTTTTATTACAATAGATATATGAACTAATATCATTTAAATTATGTCAGCAACGTTGAAATGACACTCCGCTTTAGGCCTTGATATGAAATTTATAGCGGATAGAAATCATACAAGTCGTCGTGGCCTAAAGGATAAGGACGTCCAGTGCATTTGAGTTGAGCGATGCACTGGTGTTCGATTCTCGCAGGCGGGTACCAATTTTTCTAATGTAATTAACAAATGTTCACGATTGACTTCCACGGTGAAGGAATAACATCGTGTAATAAAAATCAAACCCGGAAAAATTATAATTTGTGTAATTACTGTTGGTAGGACCTCTTGTGAGTCCGCGCGGGTAGGTACCACCACCCTGCGTATTTCTGCCGTGAAGCAGTAATGCGTTTCGGTTTGAAGGGTGGGGTAGCCGTTGTAACTATACTGAGAACTTAGAACTTACATCTCAAGGTGGGTGGCGCATTTACATTGTAGATATCTATGGGCTCCAGTAACCACTTAACACCAGGTGGGCTGCGAGTTCGTCCAACCATCTAAGCAATAAAAAAATATATATATATAATAAAATAATAATAATTATTATATTTGCAATCTTAATGAGTTTATTAGCGTAGAGTATAAAGTAAGTATAAAAACAAATCCACAAAATTATGATAATTAAATTTAATAGTTTAATATTGCGTTAGTTATTACAGTTATTAGTTATCATTACATTTTATATTATTTCTGAATTTGGAATACTATAAATTTTTTTTGTCGCTACCACGGCATCGGCTAGTGAAAATTTGCGAAATAAAACCGAATAAATCGGTTTAATTATGTCTATTACTCGTAAAAAATCGAAGACAATACTACAAAATAACCTGTAAATTATTCATTGGATCTGAAGTTCCAAATTATTTATATTCAGATTCCACAGTATTTAGATTTCAAGTTTGGTTTTGTGATTTTAAATTATTTCTGTGCAACCTAAAATTTCTTGTTTCTAAAACAATCGACAAGCATCATCGCATCACTAAATCCGATTCATTGTCAGGTTCGAAGCGTAACCTCGTATGATAAGAACAGATAAGCATTGCGGAACCGCCTGTCATTACACGTAAACGCATCGGTATTATCGACATATTTGAACAGTCAATATTAGTGTCATTGTAACCAGGATTTACGGGTTTAATTAAATATTTAATTAAACCCGTAAATAATAAAAATATTTCTTGTGCGGACTCACAAGAGATCCTACCACCAGTAATTACGCAAATTATAATTTCGCGGGCTTGATTTTTACTACACGAACTTAACAAACTTACTTGACGATGGCAGCTTTGTTAATAGTTCTTAAATCATCATCCCACAGCTAAATTTTTAGGGATCATCGATCCACAAGTCGGGGAGAATAAAACACTGAAAAAAGGTCTGGCAGCGACAACTTAAGGTTCTTCACAATAAAATTATTCTTTATTTGTCCTGCTTAAAATAACGGTCACCCTTATACGAAGTTATTACTCATCTCAGGTTTGCTTTACTCGGTCAAGTTCAGCGTTAAGTAGAACAAATGCATGTGTATTATATTTTCCGTCATATTATGTTGGTACCTCATTGATAACAAACACGCTTATTATTAAAAATACGATATTTATTCTTTATTTTACCGTCGTGACGACGGGTATCGCTTATGGTAATCAAAGTTGTGAAATTTCAAAACAATCTGGGAAGTTATTCAAATTCTGTAACCCTATGTCTCTAAATTAAAATACACAATATAGTCAATATGTCTATTAAAAAAAAAAAGATAATATTAGAAGAGGTAATGAGAGAAGACGGAAACTCAATTTCAAAGTTTTGTACACTTGTGACAAAGGTTATTATATCTAGTATGAGTAAAGGCATTCATGTACTGATATCTTTGCGTAGCTAAAGACTCTATTTATTAAGAAAACGTCTCTTAATTTTCATGCATATCCAATTACCTTTATAACTCAAAAGTGTACGGCGACATTTAAACAGGATCATGATTGCTGCATTGTTCCCATACTCCAACTATTAATCATTAGTGTTCCTCGAGACTTGAGATATAATTTGATATTGTTTATTTCGAAAACCGGCCAACATATCACCTCAATCATGGTGTTCGAGTACCGATGCTCATAGACATCAACATTGTCAAGCATACAGTTGAGCTGCTCTTTAATTGCTGCTTAGGACTCTATAAGCCTTTTTTTTCGGGCCGGGGGCCGAACCTCCTACGAAGTCCTCGCGCCTAGGGGGTGCGCGGGGTATGTGGGACTAGTCTGCGACACTGAAACCGTGGGCCCAAGAATGTTTTCAGGGCCTTACTCACTAAACGACTCCCCTGCACTCTTGGCCTAAGCGTTCGATCCCCTCCGAGGTCAGAACCCGGATGAGGTAAGGGGGTTACCGCGGTCAACACTACAACCAAATGGTCACCCCAAGGACGCCCGGATGACCGCTGGTGCCGCTGGGGTCCCGGAATATCCCGCTGGACCAGAATCAGATTGCCGGGTCGGGACGCGATACACCGCCAACCGGTTGCTCTTTTATCACATGGATACTCCTTGGCAGCGCGCTAGAGTGCTGAGAGGCCTCCGGCTCGACGGCAACAGATCGGTGCGGAAAGGGAAGAGCTCGGGGCTCTATAACCCTCGTTTGAAGTTTTTTCTCTACCTAAGCTGATAGTCTTCAGAGGCCATGTCAGCGTAACCCTAACGTGTAGGTGAGCTCTCAGGATTCAAACCTGGAGGCGTTGCTAACACTGGCCCTAGCAAAAACAGTGCTTCGCAGAATTACCACCGGATCGGAAACGGGACCCACTGAGAAGATCCGGCGAGAAACTCAGAGGGCAATTATTCCAAACAGTTCCTTATAGTTCTCCGTCCAAGCACCTATAAATCAGATTGCGGTTTCCGACAACAACTGATATGTGCTTAGTTTACGGTTCACACATTCGATGCGGGCGCGCCCAGACTGACAACTAGACGCCGGCCTTCGTACGACCTTTGATATCGCCATGTTGTTTTGTATGTTATTTTCCGTTATGCAGTTCCTACTTATAGAATGTATTTATAGAATTGGCAGATACGACTAATAGAATGTTTTGAAATTATAATGTTTTTTTTTTTTCGATTTTTGTAATTGGCCTTTCCGAACGAACCCTTCGGTTTTTTTATGGGATTTTATGACCTGGTAGGTAATTAAGACTTTGAGTCATGTCTTATTTTAATTTATATTTTTAATTTTATGAAAAATCACAATATGGAGTGAAATGAAATGAAGATGATTAATTTGAGACATTAATCAACTGGGATGAAATTAAATGAATTGATATGAGATTATATGGGATGAAATATAATCTCAGTAAAATGGTGGTCATTTACTGAGATTTTTTCAGTGGACTTTTTGATGATCCCGAGAAGTTACGTCCAGCGGCTTTGTTTCATTTTCCCACATTTGTGCACTTTTACAGATATTAAACAGTTAATAAACCACCGTTATTACACATTTAAACCCGAAGAAACACTAAATAGACAAAATAAAACAAATCACACAACTTCACTCCTCGCGTTCCCGCCAAAAAGTCCAACCCTTCGGATATTCGATCCAGTGTTGCAATGCTTAGCCTACCGATTTACCATGTTCGCAGAAAGTTTAACGGGAATTGGCAACATCACACGTTCCACCAGGTTTCGGTGCCGGTTATGTACATATTTCTTTTGCATTCTATTATCAATTGGGTTCCACGTACTGGTGTGGTGAAAAAGCGGGTCTCCTTACAGGGGTACCTCATACGGAGTGTGGGTGAAGAGGAAGAGAGGGGTGGGCAGGTCAGCCCCGTGAAAGGTATTAATTATGAGTGCTCCCATACCACTTCGGTTGCACCATAGCAGGATGCGTTAGTCGGTCGTGAGATCCACGGTCAGTACGCTCGTGTATGGCATGAGCTAGCCTCTGGACGAACTCCTCGAATGGAGAGAAAAAATCTGCTGGACCTGCAACCTCGCCCGCATATACCCCGAAGTGAGGTGATACCAGGCCTCAGCTGCGTAAATGATACGGGAATGGACATACGTCTTGTAGATAACTAGTTTTCTCCTTACCAGGACCTGGAGGTCCTTAGTGAAGTTAATGGTGAGGCCATTCTCAGTGGCCGGTCGATCTCTAGGATCTCGATGATTTCTCCCCAGTTGTACCGGGACGACTCTAATACGGTCCGAATCGTAGAGGATCGCCGGAAGGTCGCCTTCCCCAAGTTGACTGGTCCAGCCACTGGACAGAAAGTCTAACAACCTTTGCATCATCAATGGGAATGAATGGCCGCAGAAGGGAATGCTGACGACGTGAATGAAAGAAGAAACAAAATCAGTTTCAAATTATTGTTCTCGATGGTCCAATGTTCAATAATTTCCAATATCCTAACTGTGAAAAAGAACGACAATGCCACTGTTATTATACACCGAAATGCGATAAAGCAGATTATTAACCTTGAAACCGATAAAATACGCATCAATATCATAATTGACTTGAACAATTGAAAACGATCATCAAAGCACATATCAGGACAAAAGAAATACCTTTTAAAGTTGAATTGAACGTCCGAACCTTGACTTTGCCTCGTCCAAACATAAACTAAAATCTCATAATCAAAAGCTACACCCACATTTTATCCATTTAAAGAATTATGTCGAACTAAAATACAGCCGTTACATTGTATATGCGATAACTCAGAATAACGCCCTAAGGACACGTACCAATATAAAATTATATAATGGAGAGGTAGCCAAGGCGATGCGTGGAACGAATTATTTATAATTTTAAACGAATGTGTTACACTGTCATGGGCGAGGACGCGAATGAATTGGGACAATGTCGAATCTGCATCGAGAATGTAGTTGGTGCACTTTGAGATAGACGATATTCTGAAATCAATTTCGATTTTAAAATTTTCATAATTTTTTTTTTAGTTATCGTTTTTTGTGTTTAGGTATACCAGCTCACAGCCAACCAGGTGTTAAGTGGTTACTGGAGCCCATAGACATCTACAACGTAAATGCTCTAACCACCTTGAGATATACGTTCTAAGGTCTCAGTATAGCTACAACGGCTGCCTCACCCTTCAAACCGAAACGCATTACTGCTTCACGGCAGAAATAGGCAGGGCGGTGTTACCTACCCGTGCGAACTCACAAGAGGTCCTACCAACAGTATGAAATTACGCAAATTACAATTTTTAGGGTTTGATTTTTATTACACGATGTTATTCTTTCACCGTGGAAGTCAATCGTGAACATTTGTTAAGTACATTAGAAAAATTGGTACCCGCCTGCGGGATTCGAAAGCCGATGCATCGCTCGATACGAAAGAATGCACCGAACGTGTTATCCTTTAGGTCACGACGACTTCATAATCTTTTGACATAATCCCAATATCGACAATTAATGCGGCTCTGTACAAACACTGGACTTATATCTACTAGTAAGTACTTATGTTAGCATAGAAAAGTAATATTATATTAATACAAAATACGAGTTAAGAAGTTATTTCTCCACCAACACAACTTACAGAATTTTTTTGTTTCAAAACATGTACCTAAGTCTCATACACATGCGGTTTATGGTTTAAGTTTTCTAGCATTTTAGATAACTAGCCTAAGTTCGATCCAAATGACTATCACACCTTGATTTAGAATCATTTAATTACTAATTTTTTTTTCCGTATTTCAAATATTGAAAAACATATCACATTGAAAGCATTGAAGCTCAAAAATGGCTACTATACGGTAGAAAAAAAAAACAGATTGACAAATAATGTTAATGTACTGAAATGTTTTGTTCTTTGCATATTTCATTCGCTTTAGACATCCGTTGACTGTGCTCGTCTATTTTTAAAACGGTATGGTAATTTTTTTAAGGAGCATACCTACCATTGAATTTTAAAAGGAAACTGCGTTTTTCTTGAAGCGATTCTCAAGGACTTTAGCTAACGTGCATTTGAAATTCAAACTACGACCATTTTCGTATATGACAATTCAATTTGAGAGAATTCATTTTTAGCCCCTTTTAGTGCTGATCTCCCATTTCGATAAAGCGGCACGACACGAGAACCCTCTCATCGTGGCCGCCGGTAACTACATTCCCGATCCTGCGGACAGAATGGAAAGCAGCCGACGTCGCCCCAAACACGTCATTTCGGATCCTCCCGATCCGCTAACGGTGCTTTTAGGTACCTCAAGCACCGGTCATCGTTCTCGTCGAACCCGTCGCTTACGACGAAGGGCTCGACGAGTAAATTAACCCTCAGACACAACCCACTGAGTTTCTCGCCGGATCTTCTCAGTGGGTCGCGTTTCCGTTCCGCTGGTAGATTCTGCGAAGCACGGCTCTTGCTAGGATTCGTGTTAGCAAGGTCGTCAGGTTTGAGCCCGTGAGCTCACCTACTAGTTAAGGTTACGCTAAAATAGCCTCTCAAGGCTCTCAGATAGGTAGGAAAAAAAATGCTGATCTTAAATTGACTTTGCGGAAATTGTTAAAGGTTTTTGAAAAAAAAATTGTTAATAAACTTTAACCTAAATAAAAAACAACAATCTGTGGCGGGTAGCCATCATACAACGCAAGATAATTGACAGATGCCTGAATCTCGCTTACGACATTTTCAAGATAAAGCGCATGTATACAAGTTCCGAACAACAACATTCGGACCGTCAGTCTACCGAGCAATATCACCCGCTCGGTGGAAGATCTTCTCTTTGTCGTATATTCCTACAAATCAATGCTGATTTCACAGAAAATAATTTTAAATCGTTGTTTATAAATGTTATTAACGTTACACATGCGCGTGCTAAGACACGTCAGTACAGATCGATAATTTATCTCTATAATTAAACTGTGCAAACAGTCAGTATTCCGACGCTCTGCACGGTACACGCATTTATAGAAAGTCGATATATCGATGGTTCGCACTTAAAGGGTTACCCACTATCATCCTTTAGTTTTGTCGAGCCGGTGCGGTCCGATACCCGACAAATGCATTTATGTACAGCTTAAATATATTTTATTTTAAATAAATTATAAAAATATAAATAGTCGAACATACATTTTCTGAATTGAATTTATTTTCAATTCACTACACTATTCTCATTCAATTCGATATGTTACGTTATGTATCTAAAACTGTATTTTCGAACAGCATTATCAATCTTTGACCTCACGAAATTTAAGGATGCCAGTAATTTTAATATATTTGTATGCAATCGTTTGTTCTCTGTTTGGTCGTTCTAGCTTCGGAGGGGCATTTTAAATTTTCGAAGCACGCATATATTTTCGTATCCGTATATCAATCTTGATCTATTACGGCCGGAAGACGTCAATCGCTCTTGGGGTTCCTTTTGCCATCGAAAAATACCTTCGATAGCCTGGCGAGCAATTTTATGATAGGAGCTTCATGTAATACTTTTAAATATTACCGACAACAGCTTAAGGAAATTAACAATAATATTGTTGGGACTACCTTTTCCTTATTTCCAATCCGCTATCCACGCCATCTGTTGACACTACAATAAAAACTACGGGGGTGAAAATGGCGCAAAGAGTGAAAAAAAAAACTAATGCACGGTGCCGGTGCAAAACGATAAAATTGTGATTTGTTGATCAATCAGCACATATAACTCTCACCAGTGACAAAATATAAAAGTGCATCAACGAACTACGGAGTGAGTCCTAAGACTTATCCTTTTCTCAGTCCCAAACTTAATTAAATTCAAAACAAATACTGATAGCAGATACAGGTATGAACACAGAAATGTTTATCATATAGACATGATCTAAAGTAGTAGTAGGGTTAAAATAGCGGCTGGCAACGGTTTGGTAATGTCCCTGACATTGCTGATGTCTATGAACGACGCTAACCACGCACCTTAAGGTGAGCCGTATATTCGCTTAGTGGGATGCAGCAGCTAAACGTCCATCCGGTATTTAGTTGTTAGCTGAGAAGTTGTTAGCTGTATGAACAACGTAAATGCCACTCACCTTGATTTCTAAGTCTTAGTTTCATAGTACAATAGCTGCCACATCCTTCGAAGCTAAAGGCATTACTGCTTTACGACAGAAATAGACGGGGTCGTGGTGCCTACTCGTGCGGACTCGAGAGAGCCCCCAATCACCGCCATTCGTCTCATCATCATCAGCCTATAGCAGTCACATAGGCCTCTCCAATCGGTCGCTACTGAGCACAATCCTCGGCTTCTCTCATCCAGCTCCTGCCATTCTGCACAGAACACCACTCCACCGAGCCTGGAGGCATCCGTCACTGCGTTGGTCAATTCGCGGTCGACCGCAGTCGCAGTCGATTGAAGACTTTTGTCTTTAGACTCTGTGAAATAAGAATAAGTGGCCAGTCGTCTGTCTGTGATAAATACAGAAGGTTAAATTCGAAGTTTTCATTATTATCTATCCGCATAAACTACAAACAGTACATTCAGTACATTTTGTATTTTATTCTCGTGATAGCGTGCGCGTCATGGCGATTATAGACTTCCATTGCACCCATTATTGCAGACAATAGCTCTGCCAGAATTAAAGTGTATCTTTTCAACGAACGCCAATATTAAGCAGACGCAGACTAAAAAAATCGTTGCAAGGAACTACTGTATTGAGTTTTCAAAGAATATAATTCACTATGGAACTCCGAACACAAGTTTTGGGAGCAGGTTGATTTTTTATTCGTCAGTCTGTTGACAACAAAGTCGTGTGTGTGGCTATTTGAAATTTTAAAACAGTTTCATGTTTATGTCAATTTCGCTTGTTCCTAATACGGACGTAGATTCATCAATGTTATACATCAACAAATTTATTAATGCGGTCAGACGGAGTATTTTTTTTTTGTATTTTAAATGCGAGATGCATCGTTTTCGGTGGGATTTTTATTTCGGCAGACCGCTTCACAAGTTTGTTCTTTGTAAAGCCTCTGTTTCGATAAAGTCAAGAGATTTTTTGTTCTCTTTTTTCTTTTATTTCAATTGATCACTCGACAAAGAAATGGCAGGGACTTATTATTTATTCGTAGATGGCAGGTGAATTCGGCAGAGTATAATTCAGTTACATTTGACAAGTAGATACAACGGCTCAAGAGAAATAAAGACGGCTTGTTGTTCTAAACGATAAAGTTGATAAAGTTGAATTACTTGCCGAATGATTGTTAAAAACCATGTGTGGCGGAACCAAAGGTTTCGCGAAACCTTTGGTTCCGCCACGCATGCGCGTCTAAAAAATAGGGAGGTCGTGATCCCCGCCATAAGAGAACAGATTGTAAATTTTTACATAAAAATAAACATTTTATTATTTTATTTAAAGCCGCTTTTATTAAAGCGTCCTAAACATGTTTTAAATAGAATTTATTGTGTTTGTTCGATTGTACTATTCAGACATTGAAATAAAGTTGGACGGAATGCTCTTATTATTATCAGAAAGTATAACAATGAAATCGGCAGCAAAACACAGTAATAAATTAATTACTACTCTCTTTGTGGTCATAGTGATTAATAATTAAGGTACATTGAGAACTATTTATTAAAATACGATTTTTATGTCATACTTTCTTGTTTTCCAAGTCGACCCTATGCCTGACCTGTTGTGATTGGTAATCTTCGTTCCACCTCTGGAACTTTCCAAATCTGGTGGACAACCAGAGTATGCGCATATTCATTAGCTATTGCTCAGTTTTGAAATGCTTAAAATAACGAATAATTAGCTTAATATCTCAATAGCTCAACAACACATTCCGATAGAGGCACCCGTCACGTGCGGACGTGCTCATCGTCCACTCGATCGCCCGGTCTTTGTTCGCCCGGCTTTTGTTAGCCCGGCCATTGTTCGCGCGGCCTGTGTTCGTGATACATCTGCCGACCAAGTGTGTTTCCTGGAAGCTTTTATTTGTTTTGGTTTAGTTATTTTTGTGTTCGTGGAACATTTGCCGACAAAGTGTTTTCCTGCAAGTATTTATTTGTTTTGTTTCTTTTTGTAATTTCTGTTTTGTTGTGCTTTTTCTTTGTCCTGTAGTAATCGCGCCGCATTGCCACCTGTGTTCAATAGAACCGCTCAGGTCCGAGAATTTGGGGCCTCGCCGCAAGGCGAGTGTCTTCAAGACCCGGGGCCGCCCCACCTGGGTACTCAGCGATCATGGACGCTGTATTCGCGGAATTCCTCCGACTTCGCCACCCACAGCTCGCCTCAGAGTTTCTGGCCTTCAAGGCCAATCACACTGCGAGCCCTCTCGAGGACTCCGCCGCGCTCGCTGCTCCTGCGTCGCCTGTACCTGCGTGCAGAGCTTCTGCATTGAGCACCGCAGCCTCTGTCGTGCCTGCCGCTCCCGTGTCGCCTATACTAGCGAGAAAAGCTGCTGCGTCGTCCGCCGTGACCATCGTTTCAGCTGAGCGATCATCCGCGGCCTCCGTCGCGCCCTCTAAAACACCTACACTTGCTCGTAGGTCGCCTGCACCCGCCTCCTCGTGCTCCGACTCTGACTCGGACATGGAGGTCGACCTCGCCCCCGCCTCATCGACGGATGGATTCACCCTGGTACAGAAGGGTAAGAAGCGTGCCGCGGAGTCTCGAGCTCCCGCGGCCGCTAAAATTAGCAAAGCCGTGAACGCGTCGCGCCCCCGCCCTCAGACTCCCGTTGCGCCCCCAGCCCGTGCCACTCCGTCGCCGCGTCCGGTGGCACAAAATAAAACCCAGACCCCTCCCCCGGTTATCCTTCAGGAGAAGGCAGCTTGGGATCGAGTTTGCCTGGCCCTTAAGGCCAAAAATATAAATTTCACGAATGCCCGTAACCTCGCGAACGGCATTCAAATTAAGGTTCAAACACCCGACGACCATAGGGCCCTCTCTTCTTACCTCCGTAAGGAACGTATAAGTTTCCATACTTATACGCTCCAGGAGGAGCGCGAACTCCGCGTTGTAATACGCGGAATCCCTAAAGAGTTAGATGTAGAGCTCGTCAAGGCCGATCTGTTAGAACAGGGCTTTCCAGTGAATTCTGTGCACCGTATGCACACCGGTCGCGGTAGGGAGCCATATAATATGGTTCTAGTCACCCTCCAGCCTACGCCCGAGGGTAAGAAAATCTTCAACACACAGACCGTCTGTAGGCTCTCCGGTATCGCCATCGAAGCCCCCCATAAAAAAGGCACTCCTAGCCAGTGCCATAACTGTCAATTGTACGGGCACTCTTCCCGTAACTGTCACGCGCGCCCCCGATGTGTTAAGTGTTTGGGCGATCACGCCACGGCCCTCTGCGCTCGCGACCAAAAAACCGCGGCGGAACCGCCTAGCTGCGTCCTGTGTCGAACACAGGGTCACCCCGCGAATTACCGTGGTTGCCCCCGAGCCCCTAAAATAAATCGCCGCGTCGCCCGCCAAAACCGCCTCCGAGCTTCCGGCCCAGACATCAAAGCCTCGGCACCATCTGCGTCGCAGGCTAAGCCAGCGTTCGTTCCGGCGGCGGTGCCCAGTGTCTCGGCCTGGGCAAAACCGCTGCCGTACACGAACACGGCTACAACTCCCTCCTCCGCGATTCGTCCCGCCCCCGCGACTCGTCCCTCTCCCGCGACTTGCCCTCCGACCGCGTCCGAAAATCTCGCTTTAGCGATCGACTTCTTTCAGTCGATCAACTTTGAGCGCGTTAACGCTTTGGGCGACGCCATTCGCGCTGCCTCCACTGCACAACACTTTATCGCCGTTGTGCAGGAATACGCCGACGTATACGCGTCATTAAATACGTACGTCCTCCCCTCACTCTGCCGGTAATCAATGGCGTATATAAGTAGAATAAAGCCCCTATCCGTAACGATAGGATTTTTTAACGCTTACGGTCTCGCAAATCAACGTGATCAGGTTTCTGACTTTTTGCGTGACCATCAAATTGATATCTTTTTAGTGCAGGAGACCCTACTTAAGCCCGCGCGCCGTGACCCTAAAATCGCGAACTATAACATGGTCAGGAACGACAGGCTCTCTGCCCGTGGTGGTGGTACCGTCATTTACTATAGAAGAGCCCTGCATTGCGTCCCGCTCGATCCTCCCGCGCTCGCTAATATCGAAGCATCAGTGTGCCGAATCTCACTGACGGGACACGCGCCGATCGTTATCGCGTCCGTTTATCTTCCACCGGATAAGATCGTTCTAAGCAGTGATATCGAGGCGCTGCTCGGTATGGGGAGCTCTGTCATTCTGGCGGGCGACCTAAATTGTAAACACATCAGGTGGAACTCACACACCACAACCCCGAATGGCAGGCGGCTTGACGCGTTAGTCGATGATCTCGCCTTCGATATCGTCGCTCCGCTAACCCCGACTCACTACCCGCTAAATATCGCGCATCGCCCGGATATACTCGACATAGCGTTATTAAAAAACGTAACTCTGCGCTTACACTCGATCGAAGTAGTTCCAGAGTTAGATTCAGACCACCGTCCCGTCGTTATGAAGCTCGGTCGCGCTCCCGATTCCGTTCCCGTCACGAGGACTGTGGTGGATTGGCATACGCTGGGCATCAGCCTGGCTGAATCTGATCCACCATCGCTCCCGTTTAACCCGGACTCTATCCCGTCTCCTCAGGATACCGCTGAAGCCATAGACATCTTAACGTCACACATCACCTCGACATTAGATAGGTCATCGAAACAAGTTGTAGCGGAGGACTTCCTTCACCGCTTCAAATTGTCCGACGATATTAGGGAACTCCTTAGAGCTAAGAACGCCTCGATACGCGCCTACGACAGGTATCCTACCGCGGAAAATCGTATTCGAATGCGTGCCCTACAACGCGACGTAAAGTCTCGCATCGCCGAAGTCCGAGATGCCAGATGGTCTGATTTCTTAGAAGGACTCGCGCCCTCCCAAAGGTCTTACTACCGCTTAGCTCGTACTCTCAAATCGGATACGGTAGTAACTATGCCCCCCCTCGTAGGCCCCTCAGGCCGACTCGCGGCGTTCGATGATGACGAAAAAGCAGAGCTGCTGGCCGATACATTGCAAACCCAGTGCACGCCCAGCACTCAATCCGTGGACCCTGTTCATGTAGAATTAGTAGACAGTGAGGTAGAACGCAGAGCCTCCTTGCCACTATCGGATGCGTTACCACCCGTCACCCCGATAGAAGTTAAAG
Organism: Bombyx mandarina; assembly: GCF_030267445.1. Classification (NCBI taxonomy): domain Eukaryota; kingdom Metazoa; phylum Arthropoda; class Insecta; order Lepidoptera; family Bombycidae; genus Bombyx; species Bombyx mandarina. Next base: position 11,525,053 of record NC_143210.1, read on the forward strand.
ACTTGATCAAAGACCTACGTCCTCGCAAGGCTCCCGGTTCCGACAGTATATCTAACCGCGTTATTAAACTTCTACCCATCCAACTCATCGTGATGTTGGCATCTATTTTCAATGCCGCTATGGCGAACTGTATCTTTCCCGCGGTGTGGAAAGAAGCGGACGTTATCGGCATACATAAACCCGGTAAACCAAAAAATCATCCGACGAGCTACCGCCCGATTAGCCTCCTCATGTCTCTAGGCAAACTGTATGAGCGTCTGCTCTACAAACGCCTCAGAGACTTCGTCTCATCCAAGGGCATTCTCATCGATGAACAATTCGGATTCCGTACAAATCACTCATGCGTTCAACAGGTGCACCGCCTCACGGAGCACATTCTTGTGGGGCTTAATCGACCAAAACCGTTATACACGGGAGCTCTCTTCTTCGACGTCGCAAAAGCGTTCGACAAAGTCTGGCACAATGGTTTGATTTTCAAACTATTCAACATGGGCGTGCCGGATAGTCTCGTGCTCATCATACGGGACTTCTTGTCGAACCGCTCTTTTCGATATCGAGTCGAGGGAACCCGCTCCTCCCCACGACCTCTTACAGCTGGAGTCCCGCAAGGCTCTGTCCTCTCACCCCTCCTATTTAGCTTATTCGTCAACGATATTCCCCGGTCGCCGCCGACCCATTTAGCTTTATTCGCCGACGACACGACTGTTTACTATTCTAGTAGAAATAAGTCCCTAATCGCGAAGAAGCTTCAGAGCGCAGCCCTAGCCCTAGGACAGTGGTTCCGAAAATGGCGCATAGACATCAACCCAGCGAAAAGTACTGCGGTGCTATTTCAGAGGGGAAGCTCCACACGGATTTCCTCCCGGATTAGGAGGAGGAATCTCACACCCCCGATTACTCTCTTTAGACAACCCATACCCTGGGCCAGGAAGGTCAAGTACCTGGGCGTTACCCTGGATGCATCGATGACATTCCGCCCGCATATAAAATCAGTCCGTGACCGTGCCGCGTTTATTCTCGGTAGACTCTACCCCATGATCTGTAAGCGGAGTAAAATGTCCCTTCGGAACAAGGTGACACTTTACAAAACTTGCATAAGGCCCGTCATGACTTACGCGAGTGTGGTGTTCGCTCACGCGGCCCGCACACACATAGACACCCTCCAATCCCTACAATCCCGCTTTTGCAGGTTAGCTGTCGGGGCTCCGTGGTTCGTGAGGAACGTTGACCTACACGACGACCTGGGCCTCGAATCAATTCGTAAATACATGAAGTCAGCGTCGGAACGATACTTCGATAAGGCTAGGCGTCATGATAATCGCCTTATCGTTGCCGCCGCTGACTACTCCCCGAATCCTGATCATGCAGGAGCCAGTCACCGTCGACGCCCTAGACACGTCCTTACGGATCCATCAGATCCAATAACCTTTGCATTAGATGCCTTCAGCTCTAATACTAGGGGCAGGCTTAGGGACCCCGGTAACCGTACTCGTCGAACTCGACAAAGAGGTCGACGTGCAACCTAACCCATGCATCAGCCCGCTGAGTTTCTCGCCGGATCTTCTCAGCGGGTCGCGATTCCGATCCGGTAGTAGATTCATTCGCGAAACAATTGCTCTTGAGTTGTTAGGTCTCCTGTCGGAGGCGCTCGGGCAGTTGTTAGCAAATCCCACCCCTCTTGGCTGAGCCTTTGCTCGCCCACCTGTCCTGGTGAAACTGGAAAGGCCTTCGGGCCACCAGTAAACTTTCAATCATAAAAAAAAAAAAAAAAAAAAAAAAAACTCAACAAATGAAGTGTCATTCGAAGGAGGACATAAGAAAAAAGATCCTTTGTTTCATATAGGAATTGATCAGTGGAAAAATACAAGGTTTGTAGGTACTCCTACATTTTACTTATTTATATTTTTATATTGCTAATATGAATGGACGATCGCATGGATTAACTGGTGCTAATTGATTACCAAAACCCATAGACAACTACAACGTATATAATGCCACCACCTACCTACCTTGAGACATGAATTCTAATATCTCCGCTTTTACAATTTACAAACCCGTGATTATCGTCTAAGTAAGTAGTAAATAAATTGCTTAAGTGCAATGCTTATGAAGAATATAATTTTCGTTCTGAATTTGTTTAATGTTTTACAACTAGATTTGATAGATTTAAATTTTCATGGTGTGCAGTGGTTAGTGGAATCCAGAGTCATCGAAGCGACATTACCTCCACCCACCTTGAACTTCGAGGTCAAGCTCTTAATCGTTACGAATAACAGCTACGTTATACAGAAATAACATTTTTTGAAAAGATTTCTTAAATTATTGGTATAGGGGGAGGGGGTCGACTGAAGAAGACTTGGATGGAGTGTGTGAATGACGATATGAGAGAGAGAGGAGTGAGTGTTGAGATGACGGCCGATAGAAGATAATGGAAGAGAAAAATTAGCTGTTCCGACCCCATCTAGTGGGATAAGGTGGAGAAAAAGAAGATGGCCTCGTTTCGGAAAAAAACACGACAAAAAATTACAAAGAGATTGTTTCGAAAAACTATTATTTTGCACTAGCGTGTTTGTCTTCAAAAGTGTATTTGTTTGTAACCTTACATTTGTCATATTTGAAAACTGAAGACGTGTCTGTAATTAAGTCGGCAACCTCGGTTTTGATTGTCGTGCTGGTTTTGTTCTTAACGTGTAACAACAACCTTCACTGATTTAACAATGAGCGAAAAATCGATTCCGGAACCAATATGTTTCTTAAGGACATTGACCACACGGAGTCTGGTTTTACTTTTTTCGTTATCAACCAAATCAAATGTTCCCTTTAACGGACTGAGTCGGTGGTGCAGTAATTAGCACCCCTGAATTTTGCGCTGAGGGTCGTGGGTTCGATCCCCTCTGTTCGAAACCAATCTGTGGGTTTCGAGTTTTTTACCACGGCAACATTGGACGCGGATTGACGCAGCATTCGTGACTTGACATCTGTCAGTGCTCGGCCGGCAAGATAGATTCGCGAGTCGGCCGCGGCGCTGCCACGGTATATCTCATTATCCCCTAGTTTTCCCACCACATCCTCATCCTGAAACCGTGGTGGGTGATAAGCTAATAATTTCTTAAGAAAATGCAATACGGCACAGCGTGAGCACAGCATGTCTTCGACTACGTCTTCCACCACGAGAGGGCTGGATTCGGATTTAACACCCACATCGGGCAAACATTCGTGTGATAAACTGGCCGGCTTGCTCTTGGTCTGGATGGTTATTATTTATATATGTATAATAGGTTGGGGAAAAAGTATTTTCGCGTTATAGTATGTATGGACCTGTAATAAAATATAAATACACAATTACACACATAAATTGTTATTTATGTGTATTACACACATAAATAACAATTTATATGTGTATGTATATAGTCTGATATATTGTGAATTAGTGTTTTTATTTTAATTATTGTTATTGTTATTGTGTATTGTATCAATAAGTAAATTGATTAGATTGTACGCATCTACCCACTCATGTAAAGCTTTCCTTCTTTAAGAACGGTTAGCTGGTAGATAACTCAATTGTTGAGTTAAGCTCGCCATTTTTTATATCTTATCGTAATTACTGTATTATATTAACTGTGTGTACAATAAAGAATAAATAAATAAAGAATAAAGAAAATCTCTTTGGCTATACTATTTGTATCTGGCTGGTTTTAGTGTCATTAAAGGTTTAAATTTTAAAGAAGATAATTCCAAATTCAAATTAGGAAAATGTGTGATTTTTATTTATATTTCGTACTGTCAAGATGAGTGAATCTAATGATAACGTGCTACGATCAATTCGATACATTTTAAAATTTTACCACAAAAAGGGTAAAAATGCAACGCAAGCCGCGAAAAAAATTGCGCTGTTTATGGACCTAGTGCAGTGTCTGTGAGAGTAGCACAAATTTGGTTTAAGCGTTTTCAATCCGGAAATTTTGATGTCACAGATGCACGTCGCTCTGGTCGCCCTATTACGGATAAAATGGATGCCATTTTTGAAAAAGTGGAGCAAGAGCGGCGTATCAGTAGTTACGATGTAGCTGAAGAAATGGGAATTGACCACAAAACAGTTTTGGCACATTTGAAAAGAACTGGGTGCACAAAAAAGCATAATAAAACCAAGCGCGGGCCTGTTTGATGTGACGTTTGTCTTTAACTGACAGCTGTAAATATGTATATTTATGTAGTATGTATGCTTTGTGATCATGTAAGACATAAGCCCGATTCATAATATCGTCATATTAGCATAGTTATCGATGCAGAGTGATGTCGTAGATGCATAACTATATATTTTGGGATCATGCTCGTTTTCTTAAAGGCAAACAAGCATATGGCTCAACTGATGGTGAGTGGTTACCGTCGCTCGTGGACATCAGCAATGCCAGGGGAAGAGCCAAGCCGCTGCCTACTGTTAAACTGCTCGGAAGCAGATTGTTACAATTTTTGTTTGGTGTGTTCATCTGATTATTTTAACTTATACTAATATTAGTACAGCTGAAGAGTTTGTTTGTTTGTACGCGTTAATTTCAGGAACTACTGGTCAGATTTGAAAAATTATTTCAGTGTTAGATAACCCATTTATTATATGCTATATAACATAACGGTAAGGCCAAAATTGGTGGAGCACCAATAAAGAATGTTTCAAAATAGGGGTTTTAATAAATAGCTCCTTAACATTTTATTATTCAAAAATATTTTCAATTTCTACGTGTAAATGAAGTGGGGGTAAAATTTAGCGTTATGCCAAAGTAACTATTCCACGCGGACGGAGTCGCGGGCAAAAGCTAGTTTTATTATAATCGCTCTGTTGAATTGATTTTTGTTTGAACATTTTGTTCTCGTGTAGTTTTCTTGGGATGTGTCATTTTAATATCTGTATTAAGTTTATTAATGGATTAATAGAATAAAGCCGTCGCAAAAATGTAATGCTTTTAAAATAAACGAATCTTATTCATCAGATTATTGAAGATAGTTGTATGGACAGCCATTTCATTTCATTTAATTTTAAAATTATGTACGAGTATATTATCCAATTTCAAATGTGTGACAGTTTTTATTTTATATTTTGACTTCAACCTTGACATAGTTTCTCTTAATATGGGCCGATAATAGCTTTGTAAAGAGTGGGCAGTCTTTCTGCACTGATAAAAGGAATAATACATAATAATGTTTAATAATAATAATAATAATAATGATTGGGAACAATTCACAAACGGTCACTGGCCCTAATTTAGAATTCGCTGAGTTATGGGTTCTAGAGACTGAGAAACATACTTACATGTATATTTACGTTTAGATATATACAGATATACATAATGACACACACACAGAAAAATAGCAAATAAACCTGTGCATCATACAATGCTTGCCCGCTGTGGGAATCGAATTCACAGCCCTCGTCGCAACGGTCAGGGGCGCTAATTCCACCGAGTCAGTTTCTCTCCTTTTTTTTCCTATCTAATCTTGAGCCTTGAGCCTTAAGCCTTAGCCCTTGAGAGGCTATTTCAGCGTAACTTTAACTAGTAGGTGAGCTCACGGGGCTCAAACCTGACGATGTTGCTAACACGAACCCTAGCAAGAGCCGTGCTTCGCAGAATCTACCACGGGATTGGAAATGCGACCAACTAAGAAGATTAATTTATTTAGAAGACTAATTTAAGGTTAATTTACTCTTCGAGCCCTTCGTCGCAAGCGACGGGTTCGACGGGAACGATGAACGGTGCTTGAGGTACCTAAAAGCACCGTTAGTGGATCGGGAGGATCCGAAATGACGTGTCGAGTCAGTAGATACATAATGAAGTATCCAAGCCTATATTTATTGTCCAATCAATTGCTTGTTGTCATTGTCATTATTGTCGGCCAAAAAAAACGCTTAAGATATTGTTCCAATACACTTGCCGGTTTGGTAATACAGAAACATTTGTATTATTACAACATTTAGTAGTTTATTAGTTACCATTGTCTCGCCTGAAAATTTGAGAGTTGTTCCTTGTCTGTGACCTAGCGTAGAATTTTGAGCAATTTTTTACTCGAGTAAGAACATTATTACAGTCTATTAACCATGAAAAGTCAAACAAATAGAAAACCAATCTACATAGTTTTTTGGATTTTGCAGTTGAAGTATTAATAAGTCTAATAAATAAAAGGAAATCTCATAAATCTAAATATAGAATTATTGCATTCTTGTTATGTAATTTATTAGAGAGTTTGTTCTGCTGCAGTCAATTTCGTGCATAATGAATAAATAAAAAATTCAGTTAAGTCATTCCCCCATTTTTCAATTGGACCGTATTTTTTGAATATGCTAAACGCTTACACGAGATCCAAATTGATGATGTCACTTATATAGGTATCGCTGATATAGCCACTTAACAACAAAGGGCTCCTAAGCTTGAGCCCGTGTGTGCCCATACAACAAGTGCAATAAAAATACCAAAAATAGCTCCTCGGTGTGGATAGCCCTTAAAGCCCTTAAAGCCTTACTGGTAGTAGGACCTCTTATGAGTCCGCACGGGTAGGTACCACCACCCCACCTATATCTGCCGTGAAGCAGTAATGCGTTTCGGTTTGAAGGGTGGGGCAACCGTTGTAGCTATACTGAGACCTTAGAACTTATATCTCAAGGTGGGTGGCGCATTTACCTTTTAGGTGTATATGGCCTCCAGTAACCACTTAATACTAGGTGGGCTGTGAGCTCGTCCACCCATCTAAGCAATAAAAAAAACAAACAAAATAAAGCCCTTAATTAATGTTTTTGTTCTTAATCTTAAGCTCTATTCTGAATCTTAACCTCTTGGTATATCCTTCTCCTTGCGTCGTGTACCTTAGCGCTGAAGGTCGTGAACTTTACGGACCTTTACGGAGTGGATAGCGACATTGATGCTGGAGTCGAATGTCGTCTTAATTTCACCAGACCAGCACTCCTATATGCTACGCCCCCTGGGCCTCTTTCCTTCCACTTTGCCGGTAATGAGTAGTCTTTCGAGATTGTCACCCTTTTCCCTCGCAACGTGATCGAATAATTCGAAGATCCTACGTAGACAAGCGGTGGAGGTTTTTGGGGACGTCTAGTTGTAACTACACTTGAGACCTTAAAACTTATATCACAAGGTGGGTGGCGCATTTACGTTGTAGATGTCTATGGGCTCCAGTAACCACTTAACACCAGGTGGGCTGTGAGCTCGTCCACCAATCTAAGCAACAAAAAAAACAAAAAAAAAAGTTTGACCAGGATCGATGCGTTTGTCTGATGTGCCGTCCAGGGAATCGCAGCATCTTCCTCCAGCATCACATCTCAAACTCGTCGACCCGACTTTGATCAGCCTTCTTTAGAGTCTATGTCTTCGCATATAAGAAGATAGAAAATACCAGACTTGTGACAAGTTTAAGCTTGGTTTTTATCTCCATAAAAACCAAGCTTAAACTTATATATATAAACTTATATATAGCGTCTCCACGCTTTTATCAGATCAGATGCTATCGATATTGATATATCTATCTATCTGGTATATTTAGGGTACAATATCATGTATAATCATAATATCATAATATACGGCAAGTTTGAAAATTGCTGTTTCCATAAGACTGCGCACTCCAATCGGCCAATCATCCCTATTTGTCTCACTGACAACATTCCTAGAAATCCAGAAAGGTATATACGAGGTTATAGGGACGATCCTAGTGAAGCTAGTTCTGTTATTTCTGTCGGCACACGATCGTGGATGCAGTCTGCGCCTGCACAAGTACCATAGCAGTGATGCGGTCTCAGGTCTATCTGAATATGTCCAAGCCAGTACCAGTCTAGAATTAATTTCCTTAGGGATTTGAGGTCAATAAGACCTAAGTTCGAAAAATGAGGCTAGTGCCGACACAATACGGATGATGAGGGATTTAACGGGTACAATTGAATTCGACCAAAACACCAGTGGCCGATTTGTTAAATCATTGTTTTAAATCTTTTGGTTAATATCGGTCTTATGACCACCATTATTACCAGTAATCTCTGGTCATTATTCAAACCGGCTCATTGACCCTAATGTATCGTTATTACCAATTAATTTAGACCTCAATTATTACGGAGTACTTTAGCGAACTCTCGAGGCTTGTGTAAGATGAGATTTATTGAAATTATGAGTGTGTCATGAGCCATTGAATTAATCATGTCGTATTGATGAAGACGTGAATGCTTTATTGACTACATAAGCCAAGCTATTATCGATTTAATGATGAAAAGTTATTTGTTTTAATCATTTTTGAAACTTTACAGGAGTGCCAATTACTGTTTTTGGATAAAATATTATAACGGAAAAAACTTCTTCAGCTATTTCGATGAAGTAAACTTAATTGAGTTTCAATTTAAAGCATCAAACGGTTGATGTTTATACCAAATAAAATGCACTTATAATTACAAAGATAAATGTCACTTAAACTAAATAGCATTTGACCCGTCGATATTGCCGTCTTTTAAACCAACTCTGGTCAACGATGCCACTGGACGATACACTACTGCGAGTAACTTGTGAGGTCCTCCACGAGATTAAATTAATTCAATAAAGAATCGAGTTTTTTTTGTTTTTTTGTTTACTAAATATTAATTCTCAGCTTGAAATAGGACTACTTACTAAATCGCTTATCATTATTCATAATGCTGATTCATAACTTTAGTTATCTTGTAGATTTTCAGTGCGTTGGTCATTACCAAAAACATTTGTGGCATAAAATAAAAACAGCCGACGGATGTCTTTGATAAGGCGAGAAACAAAGAAACGGCTGATGAAACGTATGTTTGCTTCGTATGCTACTTCATACTTGAAGGTAGATGCCAGATATTGTAGTAAGAAAGCTTTAAAATCTGACTTCATTTTCATTACTCCTGCAAATTTTGCAGGTAATTATCAAGTTTTCTATCCAACATCTGTCCTCGAACTACTATGACCATGAACCAATTGTGATATTTACACACCTACTACCATCCTGATTATTTTCAGCAAGCAATAGCTCATCTACACATTTATCATCTTTAAAAAATAGACCCTAATTAAATAGCATTAATAACACCGGCCGACATCATTTTCCTTGTTCAAGTTCTGATTACTTTTTTCCACTAATTTGGTAGTGCTGATCACGAAATTATACCTCATTTTATCGTATCACATCAGGTTTTAAAAAAAATTAAGACATTGGCTATTTTAAATTTTTTGATTAAAACAAATTAAATTTTAGATTTTGGCGCTCTTTTCTCGAATCGTGCGACCTCTCGTGAGGAAATATATTAGTTGCAACAACGACACACCCATTCGAAACAGGTTACATGCAAATAAACCTCTACAGTTACTTTGTTCATAAACTTTTTACTGAAATTAGTGTGTTTATTTTTAAAAAAAACTTACGTTACGTACTTATATTTTTTTTTTTAATATTTTTTTACTTATATACAAAATTTCCATGCTTCTTGTGCGTGTGGGACAGTATAGCACGAGACAAGCACTACGTTAAAAAATAATGGAATCCTCGTAAAAATCTCAAAGTAGAAACAAAAAACGTTATACAAAAAAAAATTATTAGTCCTGAAAAAATTTTACTACCTCCGCTTCATATCAAACTCGGTATGATGAAACAGTTTGTTAAAGCATTGGATAAAAACAATGCTAGTTTTGAATACCTGTGTAAAAAAATTCCAAGATTATCTGATGCAAAAATTAAAGGAGTGTTCGATGGACCGCAAATCAGATCTTTGATGGCTGATGAAAAATTTTATGCCACAATGAATAACACTGAATCAGATGCTTGGCTGGCGTTCAGAGATGTTGTCAACAATTTTCTAGGAAATAATAAACATCCCGACTATAAAAATAAGGTTGCAAACTTATTGGATAAGTATCAAAAATTGGGGTGTAATATGAGCATAAAACTCCACTTTCTAGATTCACATGTGGACTTTTTTCCTGATAATCTTGGTTGATTACAGTAAAGAGCAGGGAGAAAGGTTTCATCAGGACATAAAAACTATGGAGACAAGGTACCAAGGTCGATGGAATGTGAATATGATGGCTGATTACTGCTGGTCACTGACACGTGATATTACTGAAGATACTCACAAAAAAACTCACAAAAAAACTACACCCAGACGTAATTTTGTCACGAAACGTAAAAGATGTCACTCTAAATAGTCCTGCAGCATTGTTTAGACTCATTGTTTTCTTTGTAAATGTTCAAATATATGTTTTTGTAATATGATTATTGATTTTTTCGTTAAATTTTGAAAAAAAATGCTTTTTCCTTCTTATAAAAAAATCTGATGTGATAGGGCAAATATGTAGCGATGCTCGACTTCTGCGAGTCCACCATCTCGCAGAAGGAGGCGGCGGAGCGAGAGAGGGAGAGCTCTTCCCTTTCCGCACCGATCCGTCGCCGTCGAGCCGGGGGCCGGAGGCGGGAATACGCCCGCACGTCCCGGCCCCTGTAGGTGGCGGCCTCCCCCCGGTGAAGGTCAAGGGGCGACCTGAGGGGGTGAGGCCGCGCGGCGCGCTACCAGCACTCTAGCGCGCTGCCGTGGAGTGATTAGAGCGACCGGTCGACGGTGTATCGCGTTCCGACCCGGCAGGCTGGTTCTGGTCCAGCGGGGTATTCCGGGACACCAGCGGCACCGTCTGGGCGGCCCGACGGGCTGCCGTACCGAGACGGCCGACGTTTCAGAGCCTTCGATTCGCCTCGAAGGCTCCGTCGGCTGGGCGTCCTTGGGGTGAGCCGCGCCGTCTGGTTGTAGTGTTGACCGCGGTAGCCCCCCTACCTCATCCGGGTTCTGACCTCGGAGGGGATCGGACGTCGGGTGTAAGAGTGCAGAGGAGTCGTTTAGTGGGTGGGTCCTAAAATCCTTGGGCCCGCGGTCTGCTCACAACACCATGCAGATCGTTGAGTCTCACATACCCCGCGCGCCCCTTTTGCGCGGGGACCTCGTAGGAGGTTCGGCCCTCTACCCGAAAAAAAAAAAAAAAAAAAAAAAAAGGGCAAATATGTAGGTGTTTTTGTGTTTAAAATAGTATAAATTGGTGATATTTGTGGCTCAAATACAAACAACTTTCAAAAAATTTTCATTTGTCGGCCGGTGTAATCAATACCCACTAAAGGCCTCAGTCAAATAGCACTTTACAACATCACAAATAGGTCATAAAATTTAATGACATTTCTGAGATTGCGCCCTTTAGCGAGAATTGAAACTTAAGCGTTCGATCAATGCCTTATAAAGAGATGAGTTTCACTATTGCTATTTTGATTATGCTCCTTCTTTATTGTACTACTCGTAGATGCACAAGATATAATATTACCTACCACTAATAGCCCTTTCGTGATCAATGCCATTTACATAATAATTTTGGAACTTAATAGATAAGATGCCCAGTATTCTTGCATCTACGGTTTGCACGATAAAGAGTCGAGAGAGAGAGGGTATGAAATCCGTTGTTAAAATACAATTCAAGTCAAGTCTTCAAATCAGTCTACGCGTTTCTATCATACATTAATCTTCTTTTCCTCCACCTTATCCGACTAGGTGGGGTCGGCACAGCAAATTTTTATCTCCCGTTATCTTCTATCAGCCGTCATTTCAACACTCATTCCCCTCTCTCTCGTATCGTCATTTACACACTCCATCCATGTCTTCTTTGGTCGACCTCTTCTTCTCGTCAGAAATCAAAGCTACTCGAAGCGAAACAGCGAACGGATCACCTGAAGCGAATTGAGAATTTTAAAGTGTTCTAAGTGCTAACTAAGTGTTAACTTGTAATTTGGTGCAATTTTATCTATCCCGAACCCCAGCGCGTAACAATACCCTCACCTTCCTGTGGTCCAACTGCGTGTTGTGTACCAAAGCCGGACTCATGCCCGGGTACAGCGTGAACAGCACGCTTATGTCCCGGACCTCGACCACTCTGGCCTTGTATATGGTAATCCTTGTCTGCTAACGAAATCATGTATTGAATGAATGAATGAATGAATGAATGAAAGTCGTGGGAGCGTCGTACCCCGTCTCCGGGAAACATCGTGCCCTGTATGGGGAGGGTCGTGCCCCGCACCGGGTGAGCGTCGTGCCCAGCACCGGTGGAGGGTCGTGCCCCACACAAGGTGAGCTTCGTGCCCCACACAAGATGAGCGTCGTGCCCCGCACAACGTGAGCGTCGTGCCCCACACAAGGAGAGCGTCGTGCCCCACACAAATTGACGTTGCGCCCCGCACGGATGGAGCGTCGTGCCCCGCACAAGGTGAGCGTCGTGCCCCACACAAAGTGAGCGTCGTGCCCCGCACAAGGTGAGCATCGTGCCCCACACAAAGTGAGCGTCGTGCCCCGCTCCGGTGGTGTATCGTGCCCCGCACAAGGTGAGCGTCGTGCCCCAAACAAGGTGAGCGTCGTGCCCCACACAAGGGAGCGCCGTGCCCTGCACGGGCGGAGCGTCGTGCACCGCACGGGTGGAGCGTCGTGCCCCGCACGGGTGGAGCGTCGCGCCCCGCACCGGTGGAGCGTCGTGTCCCGCACGGGTGGAGCGTCGTGCCCCACACCGAGTGAGCGTCGTGCCCCAAACCGGGGGAGCGTCGTGCCCCACACCGAGTGAGCGTCGTGCCCCGCACCGGTGGAGCGTCGTGCCCCGCACCGTGTGAGCGTCGTGCCCCGCACCGGTGTAGCGTCATGACCCGCACCTGTGGAGCGTCGTGCCGCGCATCTTTGGAGCGTCGTGCCCCGCATCGGTGTAGCGTCGTGCCCCGCACGGGTGGAGCGCCGTGCCCCGTACAACGTGAGCGTCGTGCCCCGCTACGGTGGAGCGTCGTGCCCCGCTCCGGTGGAGCGTCGTGCCCCGCACAATGTGAGCGTCGTGCCCCAAAAGGTGAGCGTCGTGCCCCACACGGTTGGAGCGTCGTGCCCCACACAAGGTAAGCGTCGTGCCCCGTTCCGGTGGAGCGCCGTGCCCCGCACAAGGTGAGCGTCGTGCGCCGCACGGGTGGAGCATCGTGCCCCACACCGGCGGAGCGTCGTGTCCCACACCATTGGAGCGTCGTGCCCTACACCGTTTTCCATGGTGAAGGAAAAACATCGTGTAATAAAAATCAAACCCGCAAAAATTATAATTTGCGTAATTACTGGTGGTAGGACCTCTTGTGAGTCCGCGCGGTTGGGTACCACCACCCTGCCTATTTCTGCCGTGAAGCAGTAATGCGTTTCGGTTTGAAGGGTGGGGCAGCCGTTGTAACTAAACTGAGACCTTAGAACTCATATATCAAGGTGGGGGAGCATTTACGTTGTGGATGTCTATGGGCTCCAGTAACCACTTAACAGCAGGGGGGCTGTTGAGCTCGTCCACCCAGCTAAGCAATAAAAAAAAAACTAGTCACATGTATGTTCTTTCTACGCATCACATGTCCATACCACGCTAACTGTCCGCTCTTTAATTTGTTGATTACCGGGGCTACTTTCACACTTCTATCAGCCAATGATGTCAGCCGTGATACGTGACGCTAGTCTTGATTGTAATAACGTTTTCAAATAACTTGAAACTAGAATGTGATATTAATTTGTAGCAGAAACGCGCACAACAGCCGCCACTAACAAGTATTAATAACAAATAATCACCAGTATCAATCAATCAATATTTACTAACAATCACGCCACGTTAACTGGTCCCGTGATAAGTTCGTAAAGAACTTGTGTTACAGGTACCAGATATCGGAAATAAATGTAAGATTTTTATTATACACATACATATATTTAATATACATCCATAACCCTGGAAAAGACATTTATATTTATCATACAAATATCTTCCCTTGGCGGGATTCGAACCCGCGACCCCCTAGTGTAGTGACCATGTCACTTACCACTACACCAGACAGACGTTAAATCAGTACAACAGTATCTTACAGTACAAGTTATTAACAAAAACGTTAGCTTTTATTTTTTGAGGAAATCAGCTGACCTACGCTGACATACCCAATTCTAATTTGCTAACATATCGCATTAAAAAAATAATTGTTTTAACGGCAATGATCTTTAGCAATGCAATGAGACTAGCCTCTCAGAAGCATTTCCCGAAGTAAATACAATATCAATGTGCTGTTTTTGCAATTGATAATTGGCCATGCTTCACTTTGATTATCAATATGTGGAATACGTAAAAATATAAGCACAGTCTTGCCAAAAATTTCCCTCAAGTTTCGCGTAGCATTAGTGAAAATGGTCCTTAACCAAATTGACCGACAATTATTTTAAACGTTTTATTATTTGAGGCGAAAAAGCGGATGCAAATTTATCGGAACCCAGTGCATACTCAAAATTATAATATAATAGATTTAATTTTACGGAAGGCGTTAAATTTCACAGTTACTTTGTATCAGATTTATTGATCTGATTAACCGTGAGGTAACTGGAGTAAAAAGAAAATAATGGCAAAATTATTATGGACTGCCGAGCTTTGTTGATGTTCAAAAGATTTTGCGGTTGCAAAATCGTTGTGGGAATAGGGTGTGTTTTTTTTATAATAATACCAGAGAATGCGAGTTTTGTTTTGTGATCTCCTGTAGGCGTTGCGTACAAATCAGTTAATAAGAAAATTATAAGGATACCATAATATTGTCTTCTCCTTCGAAAAGTATTTTCATAGGTCCTAGCGAGTAATTAAAAATGTCTATCCTTTATTTAACCCGTTGACAGCCGTGTAGGTCACCGGTGTCCTACGCGGCGCACTGAAGTAATTTTGTCGATTTCTGTTACTAAGCGCCTGGATTGCCTAGCTTTGTCTTCTTTTGTTTGTTAATTATGTTTTAGTCTTTAACGTCTCTTAGGAATAGATTCATTTGCATTATCTTCTCTTTAGTTTTTCCCAGGGTCTACTAGATATTCCGGCGCCTTGACCACAGAAATCGACATAATCATTTGATTGCGCCAGTTTGTGCGAATGACCTACCTGGCAATCAAAGTGCTAATATTATTAAGTTTAGTTTACTTTATGAATTTAAGAAGTTTGTAAAATACATTATAGTTTTTGCAGCTACTTAAATGATTGGGTAAACTTACCTTGAAAATATTAATTGTTTTTAATTATGTTGTTTTTAAGCATACCTATAGGAGTGGTGAAATTATTAGTGAATTTATGCCTCTGCACCGTTGTGATCGCTTTCGCAGACGCAATGGACTGTGGACATTTCCAACTAGCAATCTAAAGCAAAGGTAGCTAGCTGTCTTGCGTCATGCGAGATCATTGACCTTGTGCGCGTCACTTTTTTTCTAAACGAACAAAATAATTTCCAAAAAAGAAGCGTAAGAAAATATTGTTTTTCAATTCTGTCGTAATCTCAGAACAAACAACATCGCTAAATATTTCGTTTTACAGATGCGGTGCCCTAAAGTTACAAAAATTACGCCGTTATCGTGGCAATCCAAGATACTTAACAATCTTCATTCGGCTTGGTAGAATTTAATGAAACTAGTTAAATAGTTAAGTAATTAATTCGGATATTTCTTATTGAAGGGTATAGTAAAATTTGCCCTATTTTTTTAAGTAGGAGGATGACGGGTGACTGTATTCTCTGCCTATCGCTCTTTTGCCTTAAATGCAGAAATAACAAAAAACAGGTTCACATATTCTAGGTGTTGTACAATAAACAGAGAGTGCTGTTTATTGTACAAGTATCAAGAATCCATTGTAATTTAGTTTTCAGTAATAAAAAAAAGAAGACAAAAATCGATTTTATTCAGATACTTAAACATTTCTTTTTATATTTCTCGTCCTTTTTTGGTTCAGTATGTTGAAGTTCGTGGGTGTCTCACTCGCATATAAAGCGTTATATTTTATTAAATATTTTTATTTCGGATGCTCTCTATTCTGTGATTTATTCTATAAATTTTCACATAATTAAATTCTTGCACAAGCTGTTGCATTGGATTTTTTAGCGCCAAAGTAAATGAGAAATTTACTTGTATTAATTAACACATTTACATCTCATATTTTTGTTTTCATTATAATTTAATCAGGGAATTTGGTAAAATATCTAACGACTCTCCGTGGTCTCTTAATTTTTTTATCTGTGACGTAGCCTTGCATAATTGTTTTGATACACAAATATGTTAAACAAGATTAGCGGCACCGTCCCGTTGTTAGAGAGAGACAGAAGTTGTCAGAGAGAGACAAAAAAGGTTACGTTTCACACAATCCCCCTCGCTAATTGGTGCCGATCTTATTTCTCCCCGCACGTCAATCATCGTGATCGTAATAACGATATGACTGACACATGCGCCGTGATTTTTAACCCCAGTCAAGCGCAGGCGCCGTTCGATTTGAGCTTTTGTTCGAAGCCGCCACGATTGACGTAATATGAATTACGAATATGTAGCTTGGAACTCGCGAAACGATTTGAATATCGAAGCGTTTACGATTAGCCTTTATCAGTGTATATAACCTATGTACATAAGTGTATACTGCATCTACGCGTTACTACCCGAACATACAATTGAGACTATATGATATTGGCCGCTGAAAACGTTAGTACGGAATATGACCGTATCCGGATGGATTAGTTCCACTTTCAAACATAATACACAGTCACCACATTTACGTAAATAGAATTATTTGAATATTTCATATTAGGGATTTATGAGTGAGTATATTCATAATAATAATATATATCTGCGCTAATTGAGTGTCGCATAGCCGACTCGTAAAGCTGACAATGTTTATTGAATTCATAAAGACAATTTATTTATTTATTTATGTATACACAGAAAAATGTAGCAGTAGATAATTAAAGAAAAAAATAGAAAACAAAGAACTGGAAGCTATTTTTAGAATATAGATGAGATATACAAAAGATATATATGGTTAGTACGGAATTAAAAGTTTTAATCGCGTCGCACGGTGTTGATGGAACATTGCTTCCATTGAGACATAAAATGGCGCAATATTTAAATGTTAATTTTAACACTGTGTGGTGGTAGCTGTCATAGAACATAAGATATTTGTCAGATTCCAGAATTTAGTTAACGATATTCTGAAAATTAGTTAGCATATAGACGATTTTCGATAAATAACTTTCGAACCCAGCAATATCCCTCGTTCGGCGGAAGGTCTTCGCTTTGTTGATTCCCCAAAAACTGTTTCTTTTTTTCTTCTAGGGAGTCACCTCGAATCTAACATCCAGCGCCTCTAAATGTACTTATAGGTTTACGATGAAAGGAAAGATCTTCCACCGAGCTGGTTAAATATTACTCGGTAGACCGACGGTCCGAATGTTATTGTTCGGAGCTTGTATATATGCAGGCTTATCTAGAAAATGTCGTAAGCGATATTCAGGCATTCGTCAAATATCTTGTGTTGTATGATGATGGCTACGGCTACGATACTTGTGAATGTCAGTTAATTTTTTATTATACGTCCATGTAGTCGTCAGTTACAACGTAACAAAGCAATTTTGCAACACAAGCTAATAGAAAATAGACTTTAATTCCTTACAATAAGTGTTGACGTAAATACACAAATAAAGTTGTTGTTTAATAATTGTTGATTGTAAAAGTCGCGTAACTACTGTTGAGATTGGCTCTTGAATTTTTCGTTGTCGTGTAAACTTGTTCATGGCAGAAATGTACTGAAGAAAATTATGCAACTGGATTCTTTAATTGCACTTTTATGAAGCACTTTCGTTGGTGCCATATTATTATATTCCCGATCCCGCGGACCGAATGGTAAACAATCGACGTCGCCCTAAGCACGTCATTTCGGATCCTCCCGATCCACTAACAGTGCTTTTAGGTACCTCAAGCACCGGTCATCGTTCTCGCCGAATTAACCCATAGAAACAGCCCACTGAGTTTCTCGCCGGATCTTCTCAGTGGGTCGCGTTTCCGATCCGGAGGTAGATTCTGCGAAGTACTGCTGTTGCTAGGGCCAGTGTTAGCAACACTCCAGCTTGAGCCCCGTGAGCTCACCTACTTGCCCGGAGAATCTAGCATAACCCTTCGAGGTTAAAGGAGGACAATAAAGTTGCCATATGACCGTGTGAAGTTAGTTCTCGTTCATTATTATTAATACTGCTAATAGCATCTAGTTCTGACAGATTTTTCTTAATTCCCTACTGACTATGACAATGAAAGGATTGTTCTCAGAAATTCAAACACACAAAATCGATTAATTGTACGTTAGCATTTTTCCCGTATACGCCAAACCCTATTATTTATTTGTAAAAAACAGACCATGAATTTCATAAACATTTCAAGGCCGATACTTTGAACTAAAGCTGGCTGGGCACTAATAGGCACGCGACACCGCTCAGCCAAGAATATCTCAGACCATGAAGACATTAATATTAAATATCTAGATGGAATATATTGATATGAAATAAGCTGTGTCGGTGGGTGTTTCATGCATAAAGTACTAAGTCAATTTGAATGCAACATTGTAATATTCATTATTATTTTATATCTATGTTACAGGTGCGGTCTGCGGTAGATATCATCACGGTAAGATACGTGAAAGAGGCAGAACAGGAATGCATTGATTAAGCAAAAGCGAATTTTCACAAAAGCTTATATAGCGCTTACAATCAACAGCTTTCCGGCTTAGTTGGATCATTTAGCTCCAGGTCTTAACTTCCTTCCCAAATTGTATTTACCCTTCTGTAACGTCTGCCCAAGGTATACGAATTATCGAACAGCTTTAGTTTTATCCAGGTTCATCTGAAGTTTGTTCGCTGTGAAGAATCAGCTAACCTGATCAGCATTATTATTATTATTATTTAACATGCATTATCATATTCACTGAGCGGAAAGCATTTCAAACTAGATGTGCTCCGCGAATTCACCCACACTAAATTTGTAATTCAGAAAGAACGATAGATACATCTTCGTAGCAACTTCCAACGACAACGGATCGTCTGTGTCACTCTCGGGTACATAAATTACTAATCGATTTGTAAATCAGTTTCACCCAACACATTGTAGTGTTAGTTATACAGCAGCTAAACCTGGCGTTGTCCGGACTATATCCCAACTTTTTTCGAAAGGAAGGAGCACTGGTAGTCCAAAGACCTTTCCAGTTTCACTGGGAAGGTTGGGCGAACATGGACACAGCCAGGAGGGGTAGAATTTACTAACTATTGCCCGAACAACTTCGAAGGAGACCTAATAGCTCAACGGCAGTGGCTTTGCGATTGCATCTCCTACAGGATCGTAATCGCGACCTGCCGAGAAAATCCGGCGAGAAACTCAGCGAGCTGATGTTATGGTGGAGAGTGCGACGTATTCGGTTACCAGGATCTTTATGCCTGGTCATAGTCTTAGAGCCATGTCGTAATATGATAAACAGTATCCCAGTAAATATTCCATCTTTGTGTGGAATATACTCCAAATCATTTAGACTATTTAGCGTGATTGAGTAACTGAAATCCTAGCGTACTGTTATAGCGGGTTTCGCAACTTAGATTTTTAAAAATGAAATACAAAGTTATCGAAACAGTCCGATGACAGTCACGCGCACTGATTCAGAGTTGGGAGTCGACCGCTCAGGTCAGAGGATAGGAGAAGACTAACTGGTCGTGGGGCGAACGGAACCGGAGGGCTCGGGAATGCTGATCGTGCAGCTTGGTTAGGTTTGTCAGCCAAATAGCCTTCTTACTAGGATTATAACAGTACGCTCACGGCCCATGGATCTCAAGAAGTTACTGAAGGCCGTAATTTTTTTAAATTTGAGACATGAAATAGATGAATAGCGATTGTCACCACTTTCTTGAGACTAATCTTGTGGTTTATTTTTAGCGTAGAAAGACATGAGCATTCAGCTAACTTCATGGTAGGCGGTTGCCGGGACGAAGGTGGAATGGTATGGGAAACCACAATGCTGCTTATTTCTGTGGCAAGCCTTGCGTGTCGCCGTCGACGAGTGAATCAACCCATAGATACAACCCACTGAGTTTCTCGCCGCACCTTCTCTATGGCGGCAGATTCTGCGAAGCACTGCTCTTGCTAGGGCTAGTGTTAGCAAATTCTCTCAGGTTGAGCCCGTGAGCTCACCTACCCGTCCGGGCGTAGCTAGAATAGCCCCATTGGTTACTAGCGAATAGGTAGGAAAAAAATATATGTTGCGTTCCTTTGGATTTGGTTCAGCTTTGGATTATGGGACAGCTGTGTGATTTCGGACTGTCTCGATGTTGTTTGGGCTAGCCCACGTCAGATCTCTAAGGCGTTCAGGTAGACGCTTAACATTGGGCTAACTCATCGGCTGATGAATTAAAATGTTATGTTGATACATTTTATTTATTTATTTATTTATGTACACACAAAAAAGAAGACATAGTACAGAGTAATAAAAATTTTATGTACAAAGGCACTGCTTATTTCTTTAAGAAATCTCTTCCAGCAGACCTGCGAGAGGATTATGAGAATAATAATTAAAAGCTATGAGTGTGTGTAGAACAGCTAAAATAACAAATACAACATGAGAATTATAGTAATACACATACACATAGCAAATATTGTTAAACTTGAATACAAAATATTATAAGTGACACAGTATATATGAAGAGTATAGAACAATGATTATTCGGTTGATGAGAGATAGAATACATACTTAAGATTTATAAAAATCTGTGAGCGCAGATCGAAATTGATTCATAATTTAGAATATACCGATATATGAGTCGTCCATTATCAAAGGTGGCAATCTGTGCATTTGGACAAAAAAAAATTATTGATATGTCAATACAGATTGATTAGAATATAATCGTCTCCTTCAAAGAATACGGCTCAAAACCTGCATTAAATAAAGGTTAATAGTTAACCTGTTATTTATCTAAGATGTCGTTCCGAAGAGTTTTGTGACTGCCAATGGAATACAAAGTCAATAATTCGTTTTTCTGATTTACTAATCATTGTCCAAAAGTCAGATTGCCGGCTTTGATAATAGTCGACTCATATTTAAGACTCTTCCAGTGTATATTAGTCTTAAAAGAAATGTCCTCGCACAACGCAATTAAAATCCGATTAATATCCTCCCACCAGCACGCCCGTCTCGCTCGCTAACGTATCTTTTTATGTGCCGACATTAAACTGAAAATAAACAAACAAAATAACATCATAAATACTCACTTTAAGCGATCGCCAATACCGTTTGTAGCCAACTCGACGTTAAACAAGCGAGTTTGACTCAAATATCGATATTAAATCGTCGAGAATCGATCTCGAAAATCGATTCGATGAACAGCAAATGTAAACTGGCGCGATTTAAAGAATGAGCCGATATCGGATCTGCCTATTAACACGAAAGGATAGGGGCGTGGTCGCAATGACGTGATGATTACAAGTTTTCGGTATCCGAAAAACACGATTTCGAACGATCGCGAAAATATTGCTGACCGACCCGTCATAAAAGAAGTTGATCATCATTAGCAATATGTACATACTTAAATCGAACTGTGGATAAGATTATGAGGGAAAAATGTTTTGTTTTATTGCGTAGAAAGGTGGACGAAATACTGTTGCCTAAGGGATTACCATAACCAGTAGATATCACAATGTCAATGTCGCCACTCACCTTGAGACATGAGACCGTCCGAATTGTGTAGCATTTCATATCAAATACTGTATTACATATTATATTAACTATATAACTAACTAGCTGACTATAAATTAATAAATAGATATGATGTGTACATTATCCGTTTATTTAATATTCGCGCAATTATCGCGCCTTTATAAATTCGTTTTAACTTTTTTCTGTTTTGTCAAAGACTTTACGAATCGATAATGTTAGCTATGTTTCACAGATTTTAGTTTTCTAGATGAATGTTGACCAGATATACCTAACTCACCTTATGAATATATGTAACTATTTAAATTGTCCGTAAAATATGTGTGTATTACAAATATAAAGCAAGGAAATCCTTAAAAATATAAATACGTATTTTTTTCATAATGGCAACACCACGCTTGACGCATCAAGGCTAAAGCGTTCGATTCTCCAGTAAAATCACATTATTATAATTTGACATATAATTTAGGGCTGTTTAAGACGTCAACTCTTGAAATTGGATGCGCGAAAAGGGATGTTCGAGAACAATAAATTAATCGTTTCTGTGAATACACGTCAGATGAAAAGTTTGAGTTAATGAATTTCGCGTTGAGAAGGGCCCGGACTCGGATCGTTTTATTGCACGGGTAGGCAATCGTTGTTTTAGTGCTTTAGTTCTACAACTTATCTTATACCTTTAAACGAGCAATTCTTGTATATTAATATATACTTATATAATCTGAATCTCGGAAACGGCTCCAACGATTTTCATAAAATTTAGCATACAGGGGATTTAGGGGGCGATAAATCGATCTAGCTACAATTTATTTTCAGAAAATGTTGTTGTTTTATTCGTGTTTTCAATAATCAACTTTATCGATAATCAACTTTATGACTCTTCCCGACATCTATTGGCGAATAATAATACTATTTTTCTTAATTGAGGGCAACTAACCGCTTCAAAGACAAAACAAGATGGGGTTAGAAAAAAAAAAAAACGAGCAAAGCGCGGTCATCATCTAGTAGGTACATATTAATCGCTTTTTTTTTTTCCTACCTAAGCTGAGAGCCTTGATAGGCTATTTCAGCGTAACCCTAACTTTTGTAGGTGAGGTCACGGAGCTCAAACCTGATGACGTTGCTAACACGAACCCTAGCAAGAGCCTTGCTTCGCAGAATCTACCGCCGGATCGGAAACGCGACCCACTGAGAAGATCCGGCGAGAAACTCAGTGGGCTGTGTCTGAGAGTTAATTTACTCGTCGAGCCCTTCGTCGCAAGCGACGGGTTCGACGAGAACGGTGACCGGTGCTTGAAGTACCTAGAAGCACCGTTAGTGGATCGGGAGGATCCGAGATGATGTGTTTTGGGCGACGTCGACTGCTTTCCATTCTGTCCGCAGGATCGGGAATGTAGTTACCGGCGGCCACGATGAGAGGGTTCTCGTATCGTGCCGCTTTATCGAAGTTTCGCATAGAATAACGAAACTAATTTTAAGCGTTCTGTTACGTTAAATCTATTCATTGTGTTTTTTTCTTTTAAGCTTAATAAATAGCACGCGATTTTTGTTGAACGCAAATGGCGTTTTTTCAACGAGCACGATATTAATAGGAATGGTTTTTCTACAACGCGCTTGATAAAATCCCTAAACAAATATATTATATCTCTGTTATAAAACCAAGTATTTTAATATTGCGGTCATAACTTACGGATTTGCTGTTGATGTTTTCTATCTCGCTGGTACCTAAGGAACGAAGTATTTTAATAGGGCTGTTAAGAGTTTTAAAGGTAGAAGCAGAAGTCGAAGGTCCTACTTTTGTAACGTAAATCCAATTTTATTATTAATCGTTGAATGTCAATGTTTATTGGCAATAAATTATAAAATATCGGATACTGGTAATACGGTTCCTAAGTATTCCGTTAGAAGGTAAGGTTAGTTAGAGTGAGTTATGGACATGCTCAGTCATTTATGGTCCATTTCATTTTAATCTAATATTTTTAAGACGGTTCTTTAGAGTTTGAAATCTATATATTAATACGTTAAGCAAAATCTTTGTATCCCTTTTTACGAAAATTGCGCGCACGGAGGAGTATGAAATTTTCCACACTTATGGAGAATATAGAGAAAAAGTGCACAATCCTAATATTTTTTTGAAATAATGCATAAAAGATACATTAAATCAATAAAGAAAACATTACACACACTACCATGTATTTGACACACACACACATGCTTGCATACTATTTATTTATTGTCAAACTTTTGTTCTTAACGTCTGTCGTCAAATTGAGAATAGATTAAATATTGTTTGTCTTTATCAATATTTTTCTATAGTGTAAATCTTGGCATTGAAAATACAATCATAATAGTGTACAAACTTACAATTTCAATTAATTATAGTCGAATTTCGAATACTGCGGAACCATTAGTAAATTTAATTGCATCATTGACGCTACTGCGTGACGGCAATATATTATATTTGTCCTTTAAAAGAATACTTCACAATTCTTCTTGAGAACTGATATCAAAATACAGCGCTATATATTTTCAATACATATAAAAGTTTGACTCGCGAACGGGGTCTAATAGTAAAACCGCTGCGTAATACCGTTGAATATTGAGTATATGGTAGTAACTATGAAGGAACAGAAGATATTTAACAGATACCCTAATCGCCCTAACGACATGTTCTAGATAAATTTTCATTTCTAAAAATATGGCCTATTTTGAAAATAAATATACTATTTGTGAAAATAACATCGAAGTATAACACAGTATTTGTTTTTGTTAATAAGGTAAAGTTCTCTGAGCAACTTCTCTATGATTGTCTGTGCGAACTAATATGTCGCCAGTCCTTAGTTACGCTGTAACTGCTGTATAATGTTAATTTAAAATTATAAAATACTAGCTGACCCGGTAGACTTCGTAGTGCCTCAATCGATAAATAAAAGACCTAAACTTTTGTATAAAATAAACATAAAACAAACAAAAGGAATCCGTCCGACGGGGGACACATCAAAGGGAAAACAAAATTGCTATTTTTATTTAATTCCGAGCATTTTCATATTTATTAACCTTTTAAACCTTCTCTGAACTTCCATAAATAATTTAGGACCAAAATTAGCCAAATCGGTTCAGCCGTTCTCGAGTTTTAGCGAGACTAACGAACAGCAATTAATTTTTATATATAGAGATAGATATAGGCTAAACTGTTTGTAATTATGTCCATCCTAACAGTTTTAAATCAAGTACAATTTCGGGTTCGCTATCTCTCTCACACCCTCGTTTAAAGAATTACATCACGGTCCGTAAAGTGCATACTTTTATGCTTTTTAACAATTACCTATTTCTAATAAAATCGTTTCGATTACATAGCTCATGATGAATATAGCGGTTGTTTGATATTATTTTATAAAATAAATGCTCAGCAAGAAGCTTAGTGCCTTTGATTTAAAAAAAAAGCCTATTAGATACTGAGTGGAAATTGCCTTACCTAATTCAGTTAAGATTCAAATCGCCTCAATAATTTTCACTGATAATAAACGTTCATCTTCCAACGAGGCTCCAAAGGGGTCTTTGATATTAGGCAGCATTCTGGCTATGCCCCTTTAATAGTGTCCACAAGCGATGGTAATCATTGCCATATAAGGTTTGCCCTTGGTTCATCTGCCTATTATAGCACTAAAACACGTTTAGACATTTAAAGTCTTCGTGGCCTAAAAGGATAAGACGCCTGGTGCATTCGTAACTAGCGATGCGACTGTGCCGATGTTCGAATCCCACAGGCAAGCACCAGTTTTTGTCATTAAATACTTACCTATCTAACAAATGTTCGTATATGACTTTCACGTCAAAGGATCGTGCAATAAAAATGAAACCCGCAAAAACTATAATTTGCGTAATTAATGGAGGTGGGGTATCTTGTAAGCCCACACTACCCTGCCTATTTCTGCCGTGAAGCAGTAATGCGTTGCGGCTTGAAGGGTGAGGCACCCGTTGTACTGTACATTACGCAACACTTACGTTGTTGAAGTATTTTTTTTATTGCCCATGTAGGCAGACGAGCATACGGCCTACCTGATGGTGAGTGGTTACCGTCGCCCATGGACTTCAGCATTGCCCGGGGCAGAGCCAAGCCGCTGCATACCGCTTAATACTCTCCACAAGCCTCGTTTGAAGAAGGACACGTCATTGCGGTCGGGAAAGATCGTGGGCACCAGTGAACATGTAGTACCGGATGTGCTTAACGCGTTAAAATTACAAAGGCGACCGCAGTTGGTATGGCGTTTAATAATCAAGACCTCGCGATCTGAAAAAATCTGTTCTTCGATCATTCAACACGCCTGTTCAAAGTAGCACATTCCTTCTAATCTATTTAAAAATACTGCAGACGTTTGTATAACACCTGCTCGGATTAGCTTAGCTTATCTTATTTATTGGTTCAGCGAACTTAAGTTGAGATACGATGCGAAATTTATAACTTAAATTTTGTTTGTAATGCAAATTCATTGATTACTTGATAGTAAAATTGATTTTAACAACTCATTTTCTTATTGTATTTTAATAAATAAAAATGTATTATAAGTGCTTCTGTGTAGTATGCATAATAACATGTGTGTGTTCCATTATTCCATATCTCTATTTATTGCTCTTACTGGAATATGTTCAATTTTTTTATTAATGCACCTATTATTACTATCTCGGTATTACTACTTTTTAATGACTGAAAGAGAATGTCTTAAGCATTAACTGCGCTTATATATACGAAAGGACATTGTTTTAGAATAAAAAGTTGGAATTTTTTAAGTGATCATAATAAAAGAAAAAAAATTTAATAGTCAAGTATAATACATAAAAATTTTGGACAGAAGCACGTTTCTCGGATTAGATAGTACGTATGTCGCAAAAGGCTTAATTTAGTTTCCTTTATAATAATGGACGAGCTCACAGCCCACCTGGTGTTAACTGGTTACTGGAGCCATATACGTTTACAACGTAAATGCTCCCCCACCTTGAGATATAAGTTCTAAGGTCTCAAATAAAGTTACAACGCCTGCCCCACACTTCAAACCGAAACGCATTACTGCTTCACGGCAGAAATAGGCAGGGTGTGGCAGCTTTCGTTGCACATGTCATTAACAAGGCATACATTGAAACTTAGTCACATATGCAGAGTGTAATGGATCCGCTCTTAAAGTCAATAATTATATAGTAGTTGAACTCAACTGGTAAACAATATTCATTTGTCGGTTCATTGTCGATTCGATTTGTATTGTTTTAGTAATTCGATATATCGTTCGCCCCGTAGTGTATAATAAACAAAAGTTTGGAGTCAACAAACTTATAAAGCGGTTCCCGGACTCACCGGATTATAGTTTACGGATCCTTGTATATTGAACTTTCGTGTTCGGTCTGGAACTTTCGATCTCCCTTGCGCAAGAAGAACGCTTGATACCTCTATGCGGCAAAAGCTTTGTGAACAAATAGATGTTTTTGGTCAAAAAATAGCCCACTGAGTTTCTCGGCGGATCTTCTCAGTGGGTCTCGTTTCCGATCCGGTGGTAGATTCTGCGAAGCACTGCTCTTGCTAGGGTCAGTGTTAGCAACACTCCGGCTTGAGCCCCGTGAGCTCACCTACTAGTTAAGGTTACGCTGAAGGAGCCTCTTAAGGCTATGAGCATAGGTAGGAAAAAAAAGGTCAAAAAAATGCTGACCATGCTGACGTGCGAAACATTTTCACTTCTCTTCCCCTCTGCATCATCTACGAAAGCTTTGCAATTTCATATGTAGGTAATAAACAAACGCCGCATTTTTTCACCTTATCTCAGGCCAGTTTCTCGTAATTAATGCATTGGATTTATGCAACTTTTATCTGTGGCGACCGCTAAACGTATTCGCAGTTCTGTATCACGCCTATTTTGTCTAAATAAAAATTGTAAATTTTGAAAGAAAAAGTTCCCAATATACAATTTATAGTATAGGACAATGCGATTCTAAGTTCGACCTCAGAGTGAACCAAAGCCGTGACGTCACAATCCGCTGACTCAGAAAATTCAGTAGGATTTACGTAATAACATTATTTAGGCAAGTAATAATAATTAAAATTACTATTACGGTTTAATTTCACGTTTTTTTTCGTCTTTACACTGTCTCTAACGTATCGGATGCCTTACAGTTTTTGTGGTCTCGGACCACTTCGAAGAGTTGGCAATCATGTGACAATTAATGACATAATGAATGGCCTAAAGGTCTAGATACCAGGCCATAAACTCAAAAAAAATAATAATGACGTAATGAAAATGTCATTATGACAATTAAAAAAAAAAAGTATTGTGTCGTAATCGTCTTCTCACTGAAACAAAACACGAGCATCTAACTAATTCGAAGTCGTTTGGACACGATCAAAGCTACCGTCTCGAAATCACATACATCATACACACGCTATACACACATGTAGAGGTGCTAATCCTTGATTTAGAATCGCGACAGTCCATTGTCACAGTTTATATTTAAACGGATGCGCTCTTCGGATTCTGAGCGCGTATAAATCGGGTTTTTTTTTCTCTCGCTTCTAATTAATTAAATAGCACATGAGACGATTTGTAACGTGATAAGCCTAAGTAGGCAGAACGCTTCGGGATTTCATACGCGCGATTTTTAATGGAAAAACGAAGTTGACATGTTACCGTGCGCATGCAAAGTTTTATCGCACGTCTAGAGAGATGAGAGATAGTAGATTGTAGTTTTAAAAAAAGAATGCGGTCTTTTTTTGAGTTTATTTTGGCTTACTTCTAGATCGGATACAAAATTGGAAGAGGTCGGTAGCAAAAAAAAAATTATTTTTTTGGGTATACGCCTTTCCGAGTATCGAATGCGCATGCAACTTTGTCGTGGAATGGAGTCCCATTTAAAATATTGTACATCTGATATTCAGTTCAGAAAAACAAAAAAACAAAAACAGATTCGAAATATAAACGCGTATTAACAATAAAAACTTTCATAAAACAATCGTTGAGGCTCTTACGGCGACAAATAAAAGCATCACGCGTATTTCCGCATCTGTATACACCGATACGCCAATACGAGCCGCTCCCGCATATCACTTTCACGAAATCTGTAATAAAATTAACATTTCGTGAGTTAAAGCCCGGCGGCCGGGTTCCAGCGCGCCGTCATGTCATGCAGTTTTTGTTTATTTGATAGCGCCGATGCATCGCTAGCTTCCCATTGCACACGCATGATCGGTGCAGTCGGGCTGTGGCGCGTGTGACACGCACATTCACGATACTCTAAATTCCGTAAACGGCTAAAAGCGCGAATGCGACCTCGCCTTTACTTACTTCTATTTTACGAAATTTTCTATTTAAGGCGAGGTGATTCTTTTTTAAGACGTGTCATTAATAGTCGGTTAAAAAAAATTTGGTTTCTAATCATCGTGGTGTTCGATTTTTAACGTTATTATAATATTGCGACTGATATTTTGCCGTGGAAAAACCAACTTTACAACAAAACAAAAAATATGTTAGATATTAAATGTGTATTCGAATAAAAAATGCAACCTTCCACTTGCTCGACGGAGGAGTGCATAATTTAAATACACGAGCTCTTGATTTCGGCTTCAAATTCGAACCCATTTTTCACGATCGCATTGAATTTCAAATATGTCTTTATAAGCGTTGGTGTTTTTATTTTGTGCTACTATTTCCCCGTTGTGTTTCGTTCGACGGTGGTGTTCTCTGACTTCGGACAGACTGCACTTTTAAAACTCATCGCGGATATGGGGTAAGATCTTTTTTTATTTTTAAATCGTAGATTTACGACGAAAATTTTGGACTTCAAACAGACAATTTTCTGTTTAAATTTTACGCTTCCTTCACTTTTACAGCAATTTCCGGTAATGCTATTTATTAAGTTTTTTTAAATTTAGCCTATTTATTAGCTGGATACTTATTGGAAAATCGAGGATCTTTTAAAGTTAGGTCATTTCCAAAGTATATACACTATAGTATCCGCTACGTACTTTTAAGATATTGAGTTATCATCAATGAACACTTTAAGACGCCATTTTATTGGCGATTCCATTTTATGACTTTAATTTTCGAAACATCTGAAATTTGAAGTATTAGGGATTCGTTGTTAAGTCGTGAATCTGAATTAGATAAAAGCTGCTTATCAGTAAATTAGATGATATTAGCTTGAGAAAATACAGTACGGCGATAGTCTAGTGGTATATAATAGAAATTCGATTTATTTTATTATTGTTTTAATATTAAATTATTATTATCTAATTATAATTGCATAAGTCGATAAAAAATGCTATGTAATAGCTTTACCGCGGCAGTCCCCGAGTGCCACACGTGTTTTTTGTATTTCATTTTAACAATCTCATGTAAAAAAAGGTTATATAGAAATTTAAGGTTACATATTTAGAACAGTTAGTAAAAATTATGTTACTGTAAAAATTAAAACTACTATCCTTACTATAATGAATTAATATCATTTAAAATAATTGGTTAATTTAAGGTAAAACATTGAAATTCTAAATATAAGTGTGTAATATAGAATTTCGTTACATTGTAATTTTAAAGTACCTTACTACGTATCACTATCAGATTTATTTAATGGATGTATTCTTTTAACGTATTACACATTGAAATTGTATAATTTAAAATATTCACATTCATTTTTCACCAAAAAATTATCATTAATTATTAGTTACTTATAATAGTTGCTGGCTTAATAATTCTTATAGCTCTAGGTTTGCCGTCAAGCCGTAGCCACTTAAATTAAATTAAAAAAAATTTGCATAGACAGATGAATAAGCTCACGGCCAATTTTTTTTTATAGCCCTTGTAGGCAGACGAGCATACGGCCCACCTAATGGTGAGTGGTTACCGTCGCCCATGGACCTCAGCAATGCCAGGGGCAGAGCCAGGCCGCTGCCTACCGCAATGTGTTGTTAAGCGGCTACCGGAACCTTTGGTATAATAGCGTGAATTCCACCACCCACGTCGTGATAGTTAGGCTCAAAGGTGCATTATATAGCAACTCTGCCGACCGTTCAAACCGGTGCGCATGATTTAATTTTACCCTAGCATACTAGCTAATTAAAATTAAACACGTTTTCTCTACTATGATACCATGATTCGAGACATTATGAGCCAGGGGCCAAACTAAAGCTAAGCTACACGCATTATGTCAACTTTATTTTGTGACAACCGACAGCAAAAACGACACACCAATATTTTTAATACCATTATTTTTAAATCAATATCAAAAAGGAGAAATAGATTCTAAATTTTCTACCACGTTGGTTTGGTGGTCAGTGACCTTAACACACGACACAGACTTATGTGCTTAGTGCGAGTTTGTTAACGTTCTCGATAGCGTAAAAGTTAACTCAAATTTGTATGGAATTGAAACCTACGTTTGCCGCTAGGGGCGCTGTTCAAACTGCACACAAATTTGAGTTAACTTTTACGCTATCGAGAACGTTAAAAAGCTCGCACTTAGCATACTGAACCTACGCACTGCTTCTAAAGTGAAGGAGTTATTGCTCGCACTAAGCACACTGGTGCTGTTCACGGTCGAAATTGAGTATACTTTATTGCACATCACTAGTGGTCTCGTAAAAACCTACAAGGCGGTCTTATAGCTCGAAGCGATTTTCTAAACAACCATTGAACACTACACCAAATACTATGTAGGTAAGAATAGTAAATAGATTGCCGTGCTAAATTGGATAATAATTTATTAAATTTTATATTTCTAATATAATTTGCACATTTTATTTCGAAGTCATTGTGGCCTAAAGGATAATACATATGCATTCGTATCTACCGATGCACCTTTTTTTTTTTTTTCCTACCTAAGCTGATTGCCCTAGTGGCTATTTCAGCGTAACCTTAACTTTAGTAGGTGAGCTCACGGGGCTCAACCTGATGACGTTGCTAACACGAACCCTAGCAAGAGCCGTGCTTCGCAAAATCTACCACCGGATCGGAAACGCGACCCACTGAGAAGATCCGGCGAGAAACTCAGTGGGCTGTGTCTGAGAGTTAATTTACTCGTCGAGCCCTTCGTCGCAAGCGACGGGTGCGACGAGAACGGTGACCGGTGCTTGGAGTACCTAAAAGCACCGTTAGTGGATCGGGAGGATCCGAGATGACGTGTTTTGGGCGACGTCGACTGCTTTCCATTCGGTCCGCAGGATCGGGAATGGCGATGCACCGGTGTTTGAATCCCGCTAGCAAGTATCAATTTTTTTAATGAAATACGTACTACACAAAAGTTCACGATTGACTTCCACGGCGAAGGAATAACATCGTGTAGTAAAAATCTAAACCCGCAAAATTATCATTTGCGTAATTACTAGTGGTAGGACCTCTTGTAATTCCGCATGGGTAGGTACCACCACCCTGCCTATTGCTGCAGTGTAGCAGCAATATGTTTCGCTGTGAAAGGGCGAGGCAACCGTTGTACTGTTAAAAGGGAGATCTTACAACTCACGTCTCGGGCGGTAGGTGGCGGCATTTACGTTGTTGATGCCTATGGGCCCTGGTACCACTTAACACCAGATGGGCTGTGAGCTCGTCCACCCACCTAAGCTATGAATAATATGAATAATAGCTTGTCTTTTGATTGACTCGGTAGTGCAGTTGCGCTATGGGTTGTGGGTTCGATTCCCGGATCAGGCAAGCATTATGTGAAGAACAGGTTTGTTTGTTCTTTGTCTGGATGCTTATTATCTATGCATGTACATATTTAAACGTATATAAGTATGTTTGTCAGTCACTGGTATCCATAACACAGGGAATCCTTAATCGGGCCGGGATGATCGTGCGTGATTTGTTATCAATTTGTTTTTTGTCTATTCGTTTGATTTTTGTTTATCTCGTGTCTTAAAACTTCGTTACATAAACTTATTATTTAGATTTCACGGTAAATACAAATAAAAGTTTTTTTTTCTTACGTGGTTGCTGGCTCCTTGAGTTTCTTACATGGTACCATCGAGCTAAAAAAGTTACGAGGCGATTTATTTCCACGGATGAGTGTTCGAGAAATACAGCAGCAGTTATAGTGGAACACGGATAAAATTAGCTGATTAAAAATAAACACGAGATTTAAGAGCATGTTCAATTTTTTTTATTTAAAACTAGCGACCCGCCCTCGCTTCGCTTCGGAAACATTAAAACACACATGAAACAAAAAAAAAAAAAAAAGTAGCCTATATTCATCAGGGACAATGTCGGCTTCTAATGGAAAAAGAATTTTTCAAATCGGTCCAGTAGTTTCGGAGCCTATTCGAAACAAACAAACAAACAAATCTTTCCTCTTTATAATATTAGTATAGACTTCTTAAACACGTCAAATTGTCGCGTACTAGAGAAAGATTTAGTGTGGTACGAACGTTAATCATTTTATCAGAAGTTCGTTTCGTGAATAAATCTTTCGAAAAAAAAATTAAGATTTATGTGAACCGCCATGTTATTTGGCCTTTTGAAAATTATGGCACTTTGAAAGTTACGTAGAAAATCTGCATTTCTTTTTTTTTGTTTGTTTTGCCGTCTGTCATGAGACGCGATAATGAATTTTCTATCTATACTAATCTCTATATATAAAAATGAATTGCCGTTCGTTAGTCTCGCTAAAACTCGGTAAATGATTATCGTCGCTCGCGGACATCAACAATGGTAAATGTGTAGCAAAGTTGCTACCTACGAACATTTTGGTCGATTAACAATTCAATTATCACATTATTTTAATAAGTAATCTATCTATATATATAAAAATGAATTGCTGTTCGTTAGTCTCGCTCAAAATCGAGAACGGCTGGACCGATTTGGCTAATTTAGAACTTGAATTATTCGTGGAAATCCAGAGAAGATTTAAAATGTAGATAAATATGAAAATGCTCGGAATGACATAAAAATAACAATTTTGTTTTTCCTTTGACGTGTCCCCCATCGGACGGATTCCTTTTGTTTGTTTTATACAAAAGTTTAGGTCTTTTATTTATCGATTGAGGCACTACGAAGTCTGCCGGGTCAGCTAGTATAATATATAAATCTACAGTGGTTTTTACTGATGTTCCGTTATAACTACTGAACCATGCATCCGATTGACTTGAAACTTGGTATCCATGTAGAAAATACGTGTAATTCATGGATAGGCTAATATTTATATGAATGTTGTACTCCCTAATAATAATGACAACAAATAATAATTTTAATTTTAAATGCCCAGTGAAGCGGGCGAGTACGACTAGTTGTCTTCTAAAACTGAAAACCCGAATACTCGAATTAATTGAAGGTAATGTTTCGCGGTAGGAACAAGCAGTATGGCCGCACCTATTCTTTCGATATTTGTGAATGTGTAATATAAATATTGTGGGCTTAGTTTTCTTCTTTGTCTGTCAAATTATAATTCAAATCGAAGATAGTTAAGGCGGCTAGAATCAGAAAAAAACGACTCTGATATATCTATTATCTACGCTACTTTCATAGTGGTTTTGAAGGAACAACAGTCTCAAAAATAGCATTCCCTATGTACCTATGTCAATAAGCTATGGTATTGCAGAGTGTATTGATTAATGTATTCTAGTCGATTATTTCAAATATAACTTTTTTATTTTTTATGTAAAAAATCATTAATAATCAAAACAAAAACTAAAGCTAGACGAAATAATTTTTTCACTTTAATAATGAAACTTAATTTTCTAGTTATGCTATATAATGGTAAGTACATTGATGAATGTCTGCCAGCTCAGCCCTTGCATCATTAGGTGAAGTGAAAAAAGTTTATAACTTTCAATTTTTGTTCACTTCACCTATTTATAGGTGGTAGGACCTCTTGTGAGTTCGCGCGGGTAGGTACCACCGCCCTGCCTATTTTTGCCGTGAAGCAGTAATGCGTTTCGGTCTGAAGGGTAGAGCAGCCGTTGTAACTATACTGAGATCTTAGAACTTATATATCAAGGTGGGGGCCGCATTTACGTTGTAGATGTCTATGGGCTCCAGTAACTAGTTAACACCAGGCGGGCTGTGAGCTCGTCCACCCATCTAAGCAATAAAAAAATTATAACTGTCTTAAAAGCGCAAACAAATTTTATACCAAATTGAATTACCAATTAGAATTTAACGAATCCTGAATTTCCAAATTACGTCATATTCACAACTTGAGTTAATTCGAAGCCACTAAAAATAAACTGAACATTAGCGTATGTGTCTTTCGATCTATATATAACTATATACATAAATATATCGGAAACCTAGAGGCAGACCCAAGACAAGGTGGATGGACGTAGTGCTGAAGGACAAGAGAGAATGCAATGTTGCTGACGAGGATGTCGAGAACAGAGCGAAGTGGAGGAGTAAAGTCAGGAAAGCTGACCCCACCACCATGTGGGATAAATAGCTGGGAAGAGAGAGAATAAAATATGCGGTGTACATAGTCGTGACTTAACGAACATTTTGTAAACTCGAAGGAACTGTACTTTTGCTATTTTCAGAATCAGTTACTATGAATTTGAACTTTAATAATTGAGCAATATATTTTTTTAAGTTACAATGTAATTGACGATACAGTTAATAACATCTTGGCAATGTGACAATTTTCGTGCTACAAATTGTTTTGTCTGTGTGTGTGTGTGTGTGTGTGTTTGTATGTTGTTTTATTTTGTTAGTTTACATGTCCGTTTGATGTTTTCATTATAATATGTTAATTTAATTAACGTAGCGGTACTTAACAAAAAAGAAATATGCAAAAACAGCAATCAGTGAAAACAAAAAATACACGGTTCTAATTATAATGCTAATTATGCTGACCCGTGTCATCTCTTTTTTTTTCCTATCTATGCTGATAGCCTTGAGAGGCTATATCAGCTTCTCCTTGACGTGTGGGTGAGCTTACGGGGCTCAAACCGGGAGTATTGCTAACACTGGCCCTAGCAAGAGCATTGCTTCGCAGAATCTACCACCGGGTCGGAAATGCGACCCACTGAGAAGATCCGGCGAGAAATTCAGTGGGCTGTGTCTTTTTTTTATTGCTTAGATGTGTGAACGAGC
Organism: Bombyx mandarina; assembly: GCF_030267445.1. Taxonomy (NCBI): domain Eukaryota; kingdom Metazoa; phylum Arthropoda; class Insecta; order Lepidoptera; family Bombycidae; genus Bombyx; species Bombyx mandarina. The sequence continues at coordinate 11,560,682 of NC_143210.1, forward strand.
TCAGGTTACCGGAGCCCATAGACATCTATAACGTAAATTCGCCACTCACCTTGAGATATAAGTTCTAAGGTCTCAGTATAGTTACATATCTATGGGTATAGATACCAGAGACCGACAACCATACTTATACAACGGCCGTCTGGTGTAGTGGTAAGTGACATGGTCACTACACAATGGGGTCGCGGGTTCGAATCCCGCCAAGGGAAATATTTGTATGATAAATATAAATGTCTTTTCCAGGGTTATGGATGTATATTAAATATATGTATCTGTATAATAAAACTCTTACATTTATTTCCGTTATCTGGTACCTGTAACACAAGTTCTTTACGAACTTATCACGGGACCAGTTAACGTGGCTTTATTGTTAGTAAATATTTATGTATTTATATTTATATACGTTTCAATATATACATATACTGTATAAATAATACACAATGTTTGCCCAATGCGGGAATCGAACCCACGACCCTCAGCGCAAAAGTCAGGGGCGCTATCTACTAAACGATCGAGTCAGTTAAATTAGTCAGTATAACATTGTGGAAGCATAAAACGATTATGATAATCAATGTGTGTGTGTGTATGTATTTGTGTTATGTATGGTATGTATATATTTTTGTGTATGTATTTGTAATTTAATATAAATTTCATTGCACCTACCACTATTTCCCCACACAACGTGGTCTCGCCTTGTCGCGGCGGTGGGGCTTAAGTGTGCACCCCGATACCGTGGAGCAGCGTTGTCTGCACAGGGGTGCCGCGAACTAAGAAGACTGCACACCGTGTTCCCGTTTCCCACCTTTGCTAGACAAAGGGTGCGTGAAGAGGGAGAGGGCTCCCTTCTGGAGCTCTCTTGGAGCTAGGCCATGTCCCCGGCGGCTCTCTGGCTGCTAAAGGGGAAGGCCCTCCAGAGGGGGGTACCGGTACGCCGGCGTGGCCACAACGTGGTCAGACGGGTGGGTCTGTCAGTAATGGTAGACCCACGTGGATGAGAAGTGAACCGGAGGGCACTCCCTTCCGGTCGCTGGTCGCCATGTCCCCGGCTGCCTCTTGGCGGCTACAGGGGAAGACCCTCCAGAGGGGGGGTACCGGTTTACCGGCGTGGCTTCGTAGAAGCATACCGTAATCCCTACCGAGTAGGAGACGGGGGCCGCTGCCTAGCAGGGGCCGCGAGGATGCGAACCTCTATAAAAAATGCCCTAATCTTAAGCTTGTGACGTGCCCGGTGATGAGATGAGTGACTGGAGGGAGTCCAGTCGTGAGGGCCGTCCCAGGGGACCGACCCCTGGTTAAATATCAAAGGAAAAACACAAATGATGGCAGACTTAACAAAAAAAATTACCCCAGGAGGGTACCACCTTAGGTGGAGAATCCCTCCGTGCTTCCACCTCGGTGGGAGCACGCTGCCCCGCGTATTCTGGGGGGGGGGGGGCAAAACATGCCACGATGAAGGGGGCTGTGCGACGGGCAGCGGAAAACCCGTCGAACCGAGGTGTGCCAGCGCTGGCTCGACGCGTTCTGCGCTCGTCAGCGACGGCGAAACAGTTGATCCGAAAGGGACAGCTGCCAAGAAGATCAGGCGGAAGAGGAAATCCTGGCAAGTTTCTTCTCGTGAGGGGGTAGGGGAGTCAGCATCGTCCTCTGGTGCGGATGCCCCGCCGGAGAAAGTGCTGGTAGTCTCCGATGCGGCATCTGCTGCGGAGGAGATGCCGCCCCCTAAAGGAAAACCCGCCCGTAGAAGGGGCGCGCCGTCACCGGCGCCATCATCAGTGTCGATGTCTGTCGCCTCACTGGACGGGCAGACGACGGAGGAGGAAGAGGGTGGCCTTCAGGACCCTGCCTTGGTCATAGACAGGGCCATGAAGACCATCAAAACATATGCGGCCAACGGCACCAAGACCAAAGCCGCTGGCCGTAAACTGCGAGAAGTGGTCTCGCAAGTCTCGAAGGTTCTGTCTTCGGTTGCTTCTGCCAATGACCAGGTAGTGCAGCTGATGGCGGAGAATTCGAGGCTTCGAGCACAGCTTCAAGCACAGCAGCAGCCCAATGATGGCGCAGCGACGCCTTGGGTCGCCTTGGTACCGTCCCATCGTGTTGCTGGATGAGGTGGGCAAGCTGCTGGAACGTATTCTGGCGGCCCGCATCATCCAGCATCTGGCCGGGGTGGGACCCGATCTGTCGGCGGAACAGTATGGCTTCCGAGAGGGCCGCTCAACCGTAGACGCGATCCTTCGCGTGCGGGCCCTCTCGGAGGAGGCCGTCTCCAGGGGCGGGGTGGCCCTGGCGGTATCACTCGATATCGCCAATGCGTTCAACACCCTGCCCTGGTCCGTGATAGGGGGGGCGCTGCAAAGACACGGAGTGCCCCCCTACCTTCGCCGGCTGGTGGGTTCCTACTTAGAGGACAGATCGGTCACGTGTACCAGACATGATGGGATCGTGCACCGATTCCCGGTCGTGCGCGGTGTTCCACAGGGGTCGGTGCTCGGCCCTCTTTTGTGGAATATCGGGTATGACTGGGTGCTAAGAGGTGCCCTCCTCCCGGGCCTGAGTGTAATCTGCTACGCAAACGACACGTTGGTCGTGGCCCGGGGGGGGAGTTTTGCTGAGTCTGCCCGTCTTGCTACCGTTGGGGTGGCACATGTCGTCGGAAAAATCAGGAGATTGGGCCTCGACGTGGCACTCAGTAAATCCGAGGCCATGTGGTTCCACAGGCCCCGGAGAGTGCCACCTATCGATGCTCATATCGTGGTTGGAGGCGTCCGTATTGGGGTCGGGGTGCAGTTGAAGTGCCTCGGCCTCATTCTAGACAGTCGTTGGACCTTCCGTGCTCACTTTCAGAATCTGGTCTCTCGTTTGTTGGGGGTGGCCGGCGCGTTAAGCCGGCTTCTGCCCAACGTCGGGGGGCCTGACCAGGTGACGCGCCGTCTCTATACAGGGGTGGTGCGGTCAATGGCCCTATACGGGGCGCCCGTGTGGGGCCAGTCCCTGGCCGTGGGGGTAGCAAAGTTGCTGCAACGGCCGCAACGCACCATCGCGGTCAGGGTCATCCGCGGCTATCGCACCATCTCCTTCGAGGCGGCGTGTGTACTGGCTGGGACGCCGCCTTGGGTTCTGGAAGCGGAGGCGCTCGCCGCTGACTATCAGTGGCGGGCTGACCTTCGTGCCCGGGGCGTGGCGCGCCCCAGCCTCAGTGTGGTCAGAGCGCGGAGGGCCCAATCTCGGCGGTCCGTGCTGGAATCATGGTCCAGGCGGCTGGCCGATCCTTCGGCTGGTCGTAGGACCGTCGAGGCGATTCACCCAGTCCTTGTAGACTGGGTGAATCGTGACAGAGGACGCCTCACTTTCCGGCTCACGCAGGTACTCACTGGGCATAGTTGCTTCGGTGAGTTCCTGCACCGGATCGGAGTCGAGCCGACGGCAGAGTGCCACCATTGTGGTTGCGACTTGGACACGGCAGAGCACACGCTCGTTGCCTGCCCCGCATGGGAGGGGTGGCGCCGTGTCCTTGTCGCAAAAATAGGAAACGACTTGTCGTTGCCGAGTGCTGTGGCATCGATGCTCGGCGACGACGAGTCGTGGAAGGCGATGCTCGACTTCTGCGAGTGCACCATCTCGCAGAAGGAGGCGGCGGGGTGCGTGAGAGACGCGCAAGCCCGCCGCCGTCGAGCGGGGGCCAGGGAGGCGGATATCGCCCAAGCCCTGGCCCTCTAAGTGTTTCGGGTCCCCTTTACACGTCGGTCTGGGGACCGGCAAAGGGGGCCTAAGAAGACGACGTGCAAGCTGCTCTGCACGCGTTTTACGCAAGAGCATCCGGGTGATGGAAGGCCGGCTATCCTCGACCCACGCTGGTTTTGACCCAGCGGGGTATTCCGTAGGATAACCCATTCTAACCGGCGCCATCTAGGCGGGCTGCGGATAGCCTGCCGACCGAGAGGGCTGGTGGTCGTGGCGCCGACGACCACCGGTCTGGCGTCCCGAGGGGGAGGGTGATGGGAGAGATGTGCTCCGCACTAAACGCTTCACTTTCCCCCCTTTGCCTTTTCATGGGTTCTGTCTCATGCGAGGTTTGGACGTTGGTTGTTGAGCGACAGGAGGTTTTAGTCAGTTCGACTCTGACATGCTCCGCCCTTCATCCCCAGGGGAGGGCGGAAGTCCGGCGATTTCCTCCTGACCAAAAAAAAAAAAAAAACCTACCACTATTTACTCTGCACTGCCTTCGGTTAACTAATAGAGAATAACTTAGACATTAAGACCGCCGATGTAAATTTTACATAAATAAATCACTGGTGGTAGGACCTCTTGTGAGACCGCACGGGTAGGTACCACCACCCCGCCTATTTCCGCCGTGAAGCAGTAATGCGTTTCGGTTCGAAGGGTGGGGTAGCGGTTGTAACTATACTGAGATCTTAGAACTTATATCTCGAAGTGGGTGGCGCATTTACGTTGTAGATGTCAATGGGCTCCAGTAACCACTTAACACCAGGTGGGCTGTGAGCTCGTCCATCCATCTAAGCAATAAACAAAAAAAACATAAATAAATAAATATTTCACATAATATAAATTCATGTCATTAGTATTAAACGATAAGGCTGTCCTAAAGTGACGCTACTTACGTGGCCCTCGGTAACGCGAGGACGGGGAAGCCCGTTCATGTGATCGGTGTCAAGTGACGCATTTACACCTGTTTATTGTCGCCCCTCGTGTTTCGTGACGGCAAAACATCGGTCACGTCAAACTTGGAAGGTTTTAGTTTGTATGAACTTCGCCTTAAGTGCAAGTAAATTGGTGGCTTATTTTTTTTCAATGGCTTCCTCTTTATGCTTGTAAACGCGGTCTTTATTTTGTAAGTTCGGTCTTTTTTTTTTTTTTATTTCGTAAATCCAATGATTTGCTTTGATTTTATTAAAAATTATTTGGTCAATTTTTTTTTAAAGCTGCCTACAAAACCTAGGATTATATTCTTGATAGTAGCATCCGTTAGAAAAAGATAAGAAAAAAAAAACGGTTGTCTATTGTGGAATGCTACATACCATAAAAATACTGACAGCTTTATCACAAGCACAAAGATTTTGTTCTCTGACGAAGTCAACTTAGCTTCACCTTAAATAGATCCTCAAACATCTACCCAACTAGGGCTTATTGTTTCCGCGCTAGTAAATACTATAATATGACATATTTCAGATGTTTATACAATGTAATTGAGACTTTGAAGTCATGAGGATATGTGTGTGTTTGCTTGTACTATGGAATCTAAAATTACATACCCGATCCTGCGGACCGAATGGTAAACATTCAACGTCGCGCTAAACACGTCATTAGGGATCCACCCGATCCAATAACGGTGCTTTTAGGTACTTCAAGCACCGGTCACCGTCCTCGCCGAACCCGTCGCTTGTGAAGAAGGGCTCGACGAGTAAATTAACTCATAGACACAGCCCACTGAATTTCTCGCTAAATCTTCTCAGTGGATTGCGTTTCTGATTCGATGGTAGATTGTGCGAACCACTGCTCTGGCTAGGGCCAATGTCAGCAACACCTCCGGTTTGAGCCCGGAGAGCTCACCTACATGCTAGGGTAAAGCTGACATAGCCTCTCAACTTTAGACAGCTTCTTCCGGGAGGGCCCTGCACACGACACACCGCGCAAATAATGGTGCGGTCGTCTTAAAAAATGATGCTATCTTAAAAAATGGGGTGAAGCAATGGAAAAGGTTGTCATCATGGATAGCATTAAAATGGAATTAACCTACTTACTTTACTTTTTAGCTATATACTCATCCGGACCCTATTTAGCTCTAACATTAACGAGAAATGTGAAAAACTGTCAGTCAAAACTTTGTGGGAAACACGATGTTAACAACCTTTATTAAAAACATTAAGGCTATCAGCATAGGTATGAAAAAAAAAGAAAAAAGAAGGAATCTACTGGCCTAAAACAAACCAAGCTGATCCAGAACCGCCTTGCTTATCTACCGTAGTAAACAATTTAACTCGAAAATATGTATAACACGAACCATTAATTTATAGAAATACGCATTCCATTTTCAAAACGTTTCTCAAACATCAGACAATAATAACTATTTTAGTACTGGCCCTAATTAGTAAATATTTGTTTGGAAATAATTATGTATTGGAGAAACTGTTGGAAAGCACGCGCAGAGTGCATTAGTTGTATAAACATTTCATTATAGTAGTGTGTATAGTAGGGTTGTCATGTTTACAGTTTAACAAAAATTTTATCTATTTTTGTAAAAGCTTAATGGTTAGGGTCTGACCACCAGGAGTGGGTGGGATTTGGGTGGTCGCTACCATCGTAGCATACCCACGCGGGACCCGTAGGAGGTTCCTTTGAGTAGTAGAGCGTTCGTATCGAAGCCTCTTTGGAGTCAATGTTTTTATTTTCTGAGGTATATATGTTCTTCTTACTTGTTAGTGACCTCTGTAACATAGGAGAATAGTTCTAGCTTAGGACAGTTGAGGTTAGAATTATACCATTTACATGAAAACAATTAATAATTATTTCATTATCTTTGACAGCCCTATCGTTAGTCTTAACACAATCTGTTTAGTTACAGACGTTACAGTAGCCTTAACTTATTATGTTATTACGCACTTAAATCCTGTGTTCGAAGTAATTTGCATATGTGTTTTTGTAATTAGAAATTTCTTAATCTTAATATAAGCAATCTAAGCGTCTACATATTTCGCTCTTAACGAAAGAATCTTAAGAATTCCAGTTTGATCGAAAACTCGTATATTTTAACTTTTTATTTAAACTATTTATTTGTATTAATTAGCTCCCGGCGAGATTTTACTCTTCTTTCAAACGAATGTTAAAAGTAGTACAATAATAATAACTAGAGGTCCCGCAGTAGTCGAAATTCGACTATAATTAATTGGAATTGTAAGTTTGTACACTGTTATGATTGTATTTTATACTTCTATAATCACAAATTTCGCCAAGGCTACTCTATAGAAAACTATTAATAAAGACAAACAATATTTAATCTATTCTCAATTTGACCACAGACGTCAAGAACAAAAGTTTGACAATAAATTGTATGCATGCGTGTGTGCGTCAAATACATGGTATGTAGGGTGTGTAATGTTTTCTTTATTGATTTAATGTATCTTTTATGCATTATTTAAAAAATATATTAGCATTGTGCACTTCTTTTCTATATTCTCTATAAGTGTGGAAAATTTCATACTCCTCCGTCCGCACAAATTTCACGTATTAATATATAGATTAAATCATATGTTTCTTTCACACAAAAAACTTAGATTTTTGCAGGTAAATAATGATCATATAACGCGCCTTAGATGCTTTATAACGCAGCATTGAACTTTGATATGTGTGAGCCACCAGTACATGACAGAAACCTGGCTTAATAATCAGAATAACGCTAACATCCATTGACAGATTAAAGTCTTAGTCATTTTTACGACCCTCAGGAAGACGCGGGGCGACGCTATTCTAGACCAACCACATCGCCTTAATTAATATTGTTTCCAACTGCATCGTTGACGCTTTAACTTCAAGAACCCTTCCCTCACATTCAGTGTACCTACAATGGTACAAGCTGGATCAAATACAAACCGTACCTATAATGTTTCAAAAAGAACAGATGTATAAAGTACAAAGATCCATTATCGACGCTGAAACATCAACATTTTTGGTACATTTTTTGTATCCATATATGTCATAACCCATTGAGTAGACGCCTTCAGCTCTAACCCTAAAGCCTTGTTCGGACTAGGCGAGTATTTTAGTCGAGTACCGAGTAATTTAGTAGCTAAATGTGTCTGAGCACGAAAAATTTAGTCGAGTAGGTTAGTAAATAATTTATTCAAGTCAATCCATTTTGTTCTATTTTTTCGGGCGAGTAGCAAGTAGTTTAGCTACTAAATTACTCGGTACTCGACTAAAATACTCGCCTAGTCCGAACAAGGCTTAAGAGCGATCTTAAGGACCCCGGTAACCGTACTCGTCGAACTCGGCAAAGAGTTCGACGTGCAACCTAACCTAAGTCTCAGCCCGCTGAATTTCTCGTCGGATCTTCTCAGTGCGTCGCGATTCCGATCCGGCGGTAGATTCTGTGAAGCACTGCTCTTGCTAGACCTAGTGTTAGCACACTCTCTCAGGTTGAGCCCCGTAAGCTTACCTACTAGCCATAGCGTAGCTGGAATAGTCCTATCAGGCTACTAACGAATAGATAGAAAAAAAATCCATACAACATAATTAACCTAAGTTTTATCCTTTTCTCATCTAAACCCCTATACGTGGAATTGGTTACAGTTGAAAGATTTAATGCTCATAGATTGGACTACTGATATCTAGAACACAGTGATAAATTGGCTAGCCTTAAAGGGAAATACGAGCTTGATAAAATACGTATATATTTTTTTAAATTCAATATCAGTAATTTTGTATTTTACAGTATATTATTTAGATAGTGCATAAAGCATTAGATTCGTGAGCGCCATTTTGTAATATGTCAGCAATTTGTTAGCATTACTAATGATGGGCGTAATGATTATATTCATCAATATTATTACCACGTAACTATATTATTGTTTGTTATGTTTAATCTATACATAAAGAACACTCAAAAACAATTCAAAAAACGCTCGAACTCCCGATCGCAAATAGCGTTTTCCACTCAAACATATTTTAGCCGACTCCGAGAAACGTATCACTAGTAAAAATCGTATCAAATAAACCAGTGGTTCGTGCATGAATCAGTGGACAGAAAGAGACTATCTGCTAACTGCTTCGGCGCAAAATAAACAAAGAGTTTGTGAACACGATTCGCACCCTTTTATCGTACATCATTTTTCCATCTGCAGTCCGACAGAGCGGCAGAGCCGCATTCAGAAAATAATACAGCCGTTCGCTCGGATAATATGTATATACTCCTTATTTTAAGGCTCATAATGATAAGCAAAATTTTCTTAAACAAAATGATTGACGCCAAAGTCCTGACCATGAGTCCCGCGTGCTGTTAAATTTATACAGTTTCCTTGGGGCTAATAAATAAAGTAATTTCGTCTAAGTATCCTATCATATGATACACATAATGTATTTTTGGAACGAAGTTCCTTATGAGACGATGCGCAGGGTTCTCCTAACCGGGAAAAAACGTCCGTAACGTAAGATTTTTATTAGTAATGCACACAGTGTACGACTTGGTTTGATAATAACGTACAAATTAGTAATGCACACAGTGTACGACTTAACTTTGTAATAACGTACAAAGAATAACATATTTTTTATCATTCATTGACCACGAACTCAGAGCGTTCGTTTGCGCAATGCACTAACTGTTATGCAAACAACTGTGAATGAAGTGTACCACAATAAGTTTGCACGTTACCAAATGACCGTGGGTTGTTGCGAAACCTCCAGTTTTATTTTTTTTGTACCTCAAATAGAACTTTAAATTAATATTTTTATAATAAGGAACTTCGTTCCTATTCAGTGTCCCACGACACCACACATCTTTTTTATATAATAATATGGACGCATCGAGAGGCCGAGCTTTCGCAAATGGTTGTTGCTTCGTGAATTCGTCAGCAGCGAAGGAATCCATTATGGACGTTAAACTTCAGGATACATTAAAATATGTAGAGTTTAGTGTTGGCTTTAAACTATTTTTATTATACAGACGGTAAAATTACTAAAACAATCAGGGATTACCATAATAATTAGTGATTTAAAGTCAAAGAATATAGTGACTTGACGATCGCCCGCCATGGCAAACGTAACTCCATTCGGTGTTGCCAGCTCAAAATCAAAATTACCATTTAGCCGAAAACGAAACAATTAATCGTAATGAATAGATTATAACTCTGCAGCAAAACTATTTCAGATGTTCCCAGAGTCGTATGTACGTATCATATATCTTTTACTACCTATTATAATCTAATTCTACTATCTTATCTATATACCTAATAATTCTACTACCTAAATCTTTTACTTTATGTTAAAGAGGTTTTTTTTTATTATGCTATATAATCAAATGTTTTCCCACAAAAATTCCACCAAAATTAACAGAACATAAATCGCACTAAAACGTTTGCGTGCGAACAACAAAAGACAAAAACTGACAAAGAAACGATCGTCCTGCTTTCATTGAGCAAGCAAACCTTGGTGCTAATTATACGCCGGCAGACACTCCGAATACTCCGATACCGACGACATTAAGTAAAACGTATCAAAACACAGACTAGCATGGGACGTATTCGAGGATTTTATTTTGGGGGATCATTTTTTTTTTATTGCTTAGTTGGTTGGACGAGCTCACAGCCAACCTGGTTTTAAGTGGTTACTGGAGCCCATAGATAGTTACAACGGCTACCCCACCCTTGAAACCGAAACACATTACTGCTTCACGGCTGAAATAGGCGGACTCACAAGAGGTCCTACCACCAGTATTTTTTTTTAGTTATTAAAAAAAAAGTACTTTGAACTTTTTTTCAGGAGGGTAAGCGATGGTTTCTATATTTATTACATTAAAATGAACATAATTGCTGTAGAAGCTCTAGATGGTGTAATTATAACAACCGCTAGCTTTGTTTTGATTGGGAGCTTGAATCAGCGAATCATCATCATACTTGATGGGACTGTGCAGTGTTATGGGGGAATTGACGCTAATAACTCAGCCCAACGTCGCGTAGTTTCTTCAAATTTTTCTCGCAAAATATCCTACTTTGTATAATAGAGCCGCGATTATTGCAAATGATTAGAAGAGAAAAATATTTTGTTACGTTATTTTCTGAACTGCTAGCATTATAAGCTCAACCTTCATAATAATATGGAGGAGTAAATGCTATTTCGGTTCAAGCGACATTTCTCTTAATATACGACATTTATATTTGTAATAAAAGGTGCGTTTTATTTGATATTAGCATCAACAGTTCGATGCTTTAACAGAACTTTAATATATAGCTAAAGAAGTTTTTTTTGTTATGATATATTTTTTCAAACTATAAGCTATTTAATGCTCTCCTGTAAATTTGCAAAAATATCGTTTAATCCAAATATCCTATCAGCCTCGATATGATTTAAAATGTTAGCGTCTATAAGTAGAAGAGCTTACGCTATGAAACAGGTAATGATCGCGATACGTCGATACGTCGAAGATCTGAGTCCGCCCCTTCATCCAAATACAAATCCCGACAGACAAACCGACAGGCAGACTCGATGTATTTATGCCAGTCCCTCCCCGAAATGACACAATTGAATTATTTTCGTTCAGTCGCGAAAATAAATTTTCCTCAAAACGTTCGAGAATGTAATATGAAACATCACTAAGCAAACTAAGCATTGATTACTGATATTCTTGCCGTATTAAGGCTAGATCGTACTCGACCGCTAGTAACTTAAGTATTTTTGTGTCCTTCTCATTTGATAGGTCGGGTTTTATATCTTAACAGGTTAAGGATCGAGATTTTTTTTTGCGATTTTTGCCAAAAACAATTAAATGCATACCTATGGATAAAGAATTACTCAAATAAGATATTCTTACTTTTAGTTTTTTTGATTATGTAATTATATTGTCGAACAGTCCCCCTTCAATATGCTATAGCTACTGGCCTAGATGAGCCATGGCGGTCCGCGTTTCTAACATATTCAATACAAAACTTGCGGTCAGGGGTATTCTAGGCAGGTGAGTTGCGGCAGTCCCAAGGGACTGCTATTTTTGTTTTGGCAAAGTAATAGTACACAGGGACCGCTCCGGTCCTTAACCTGTTAAGAATTAATCAGATTGTCAGTTAACCAGTTTTATCCGGAAGTATTTAACTTCGATAAAGTGAGTTTTCAACGATCTTCTATTCACGTATGTTGAAGTTCTAGACTGAGCTTTTCCTACTGTATTTCTGGAGCGCTACGACCTATTTTCCTTTGACGTCGTGAATCTTGGAAGAGTACAACAGGCCATAGCTTGGCTTGACCCCCGAAATTGCCAGTATCTATTGGCAGTCACTAATATCCATCGGGTCGATAGCATACTCGTCTGCTTCCTGCGACAAAAAGCACACACAGTATTCCAATGCGAAATATTGTTAACATATAAGCAATAAAAAAAAAAAAAAAAAAAAAAAAAAAAAAAAAAAAAAAAAAAAAAAAAAAAAAAAAAAAAAAAAAAAAAAAAAAAAAAAAAAAACTCGAGGTATCGGGTATTATTTCCGAAATTAGTGACGCAATAGTAAGGGTTATTACCCACTACAGCAATGAAGCGATCTAATACCATAAATCTGCTCTCGAATCAAAAAAACAAAGTATCAGAAAACAATATCAACTTGACATTACAGGGTTATCAGTATTCCAACAGAATTCAATCTGGAATCCACTTTGTGGAATTTTCACGCTAGAAACATTGATAGCCGAATGCCTAACACATCTGTCCCCCGATGTGGATAGCAAAAGCATGTATTGATTTAACATTACCACTTGTCGGTTAAAAAAGGTCATATGTCTGCCTGCAAACGTCCTAAAAAAAGGTCGCATTATTTACACGGATTAACCATCCACTACGGGTCGTAAACTTTCGCTTTTTGCAATCGAATACACTGACGATTATCGTAAAACCGTCAAACTTAAAATCCCGGATTACATTTTAGTGGCTGTAATTCAATCGGTAATCCGTCTGTAGCTAGCAGTTCCATTACCAATTGGCAATTGTAATTTGATTTTAATCGGTAATTTTTTAGTGTCTTACTTATTATATATGAATAATGACTATAATGCCTACCCAGTGAAGGCCTACCAGGGCTACACCCGAGCTAATTGCCTACTGCTTAGGACTCGTTTTAAGCATTATTTGAAGAATACGTGATATAGCGCTCAGGAAATACCGTGTAGGGGTCAATTCTATAGCGGGCTGGAGTATGACAAATGAGCTAGTGTTCAATGCAGTTATCTAGGAACTCTCCTCCCGTGGCAAGTGGTAAAATGGTAAAATTTAAATGATATCTTAAATAATTTCCTCATAATTCAAGTAAAAACCAAGTGCTGTTGTACGGGAATTTAACAACTCAATCTCTTTTTAACTCAAGCTTCCGATCCTTCATGTAATCAGCGCTGATTCGGGCAAAATGAACATCAATGCCTCATGAGAATCATGACCAAGCTACTTCTATATATTGTTTACTTCTGGATTTACGCGCTCATGGCCCCATCTGTAGAAACTGCTTATCGAAGTTCAGAGACATATTAACGGGAATGCAGTATCTCCTTACGACACCAAATCATAGTTTTAATTACATTGTGTAACGGCGGTATCACATATTTAAAGTTGTAGAATGCATAACTGCTTCGCACCAGATATAGGCAGGGTGGTGGTATTTACGCATGTTGGTCTAAACAATAAGCCTTATTTACACCGCCTTACACTATACCTACTTTTCCCACCTAACATCATTAAACAATTATTGGCGATCGCAGTACGCTGGCATAATACTCAGACAAAGTACTTGCCCATTCTCTGGTTAATGCCTTTGTCGCATTTTCGAATCGAAATCATCGAAGAAATTGGCTCTCCGAATCCTGATTACGCAGGAGCACGTCACCGTCGTCGCCCTAGACACGACCTTACGGATCCATCAGATCCAATAACTCTTGCAGTAGAAACCCTCAGCTCTAGCACTAGGAGCAAGCTTAGGGATCCCGGTAACCGTACTCCTCGAACTCGGTAAAGAGTTCGACGTGCAACCTAACCCACGCATCAGCCCGCTAGGTTTCTTGTCGGATCTTCTCAGCGGGTCACGATTCCGATTCTTAGGTCTTCTTTGGAGGCGCTCGGGCAACAGTTAGCAAATCCTCCTGACTAAGCCTTGCTCGCCTACCTGTTCTGGTGAAACTGGAAAGGCCTCCGGGCCACTAGTAAGTAATACATCAATCATAAAAAACATATGGTCCGTCAACGCACAATCAAAATGCCAATGGATCTAAATAATAGCATAGCATAGCATAGCATAGCAATAATAGTATTAATAGAATAGCAGTTGGCAGTTAATTTCTCAATTAAATTCGTGGTCACCAAAATAAAAGACCGTCCACCGAAACTATGACCCTTGGAAAAGTGAAAAGCAAATGAATAACTGCATTATGATTACAGGTTATATTATGTCGGACCATTAATACTAAAGTTTACAACCTCCTTATCGCGTACTGTAAATAATGCATCTAATTACCCTCTACCAAGGATTAAAAGGAGCTAAAATTAAACGATATCCCTGCGGTCATCGTAAAATAACAATTGTGGTGCCTTAAAATAGCACCCGATATCTTCTCGTGGGTTGTCGTAAAAACCTACTAAGGCATTTACCGAAAGCCCATTCTTCGTCAACATTATATGAGGAGAAACCGCAACGCCAACCGGAATTTCGTTGTGGTGGGAGGTATTGTTAGTGTGCACGGATTGGTACCGCCTATTTCTCGACTGGTAAAGCGATGGGTAGAACAGCTCCTATGAAATACAATTGATTTTTCATTCTTACATCTCAAGGTGGGTGGCGGGATTATGAGGATTTATGGATTCCGGTAACCACTTAATCACCGGGTGTTTCGTGAACTTGTTTGACATGTTCCACAAGACAAATGCACCCAGATTCGGAATTTGAATTATTGTTGACTAAGTGACACTTGTCAAAATTTTAATACATAGTACATTGAGATAGGTACATAGATACTATACTATAAAAACAAATCAAAATTGATTGCCTAGTCGGATTTTTATTGCTGTATCTAGATACTTTATCGATACATAATCATGCCATTTAAAGTGCCCTTTGACATTAGCTGTGTACATTTCCTGGGTACTGAAGTCTCAGTAACTAACCACCATTATAGTGAGCTTTTATTTCACCCCATCTCATCTCGTTTCGTTTATTTGAAATTATGCCAATTGATTCCAATGTCAAATAAAGCAACTTCATCTAATTTTGACGCATGTCATTTTTCATATCACTGAATGTGGATTTAATAACTGAAGATAAACTCGACATTGGCAACGATGATAAAATATAGTGAAAAGGAAATTGCTATTTCTATTAAAAATAAGTAACGGTGTATGTTTACCACAGGGACATCTAAGATACCTAGTAATAAAAGATAAGGTAAAGGTACTCCTTCTGAGATATGAGGCTAATATCACAGTTATAAAGAGGCCGTCTCAAGATGGAAATAGACAGGACTGTGGTATCTATCTACCCGTGCGGGCTTACACCTCCGACTGAAGAGTTTATGAACATTAATTAAGAAATGACTAACAGCCACACAAATAATCGCTTAAGCTTTGCGTCCGTGCGTGCGAAATCCCGTATAAGAAACACGTCTCAATAGTTTTTTTTAAAAGCACTTTATAAATAACTCATGTTAATGTGCTTTTGTTTTTGTTGGGCTCTCGTGGCGAAATGACTATAAATTCGTTCTCTTACCACAAAAGCTCATTGTTTCATGTAGTTTGACGCGTGAATATTATGTGACGGTAATGGGTTCGAGTTTTTTATTTTTATTTATTTATTCGAAAAGGGTCTGGTTTCTTTGACATTTATTTGTAACGATTTAATGTTGTAATAAGAAAAAAAAAGATTAAGGGTTAGTCTTAAAAAATAATAACCAATTAATATTATTAATATAAAATGTGAACTGGCATTTCTGCCGCTAAGCCGTCATGTGTTCCAATTTGAAGGGAGGGGATAACTGTTATACTATCCACTTGAGACTGTCTATTAAATAAAATAAAACCATACCTATTGTTTACAATATTTTTTAAGGGAGCTCAAAATTATTAGAAGCACACTATAGATGTAGTATTTGTCGGCGCAAATATGACTATTTACCTACTGATCATCAACTAATTACTCTGTGATAAGAAATTTATGTTAAACAGTTCCTTTTATTGTAATTTCAATACTTTAAAACGTGTTTGAAAAACGTGTAAACCCGCTCACGTGTTTGAAAAACGTGTAAACACGCTCACGTGTTTAAAACGTGTCAACACGCTCACGGGTACGAAGCCCCATAAATACGGCCGTGCTGTCTAGCACTGATTGATTCGTGTCCGAGCCGTTGTACTGTACGGATATCTCTGTAACGTTGTTATGCTTCTCGTGCAATATACGAAGTTCTTGTGAAGTTCTCGTGAAGTTTTGTTTCGGAAACCCAAACATGAGTTATCGTCAACAAAGCAATAACCGTGACGTCAGCAATGCTGACGTCACACTTTTTAAAAACGTTCCATCTGTATCTCCCCCGACATCAGAAGTGAAGGATCAGGACTCTACTCTCACTGGCGTGACGTGTTTGAACATGTTCGAAGTACAGCGGAAAAACATGATGCAGATGAGAATACCAGTAACGGTATCTGAGATCACGGGTCAGAAATTCTTCGGGAACAGACAGATTCCGATCCATGTGCTTGGTGCGCTACGATTGATATGTACCTCGATGAACGTCTACTGGATGGTGCATGGCTCATTGTAGTATTCAGTGGGGCCCTGAAAGGCGGTGCCTTATCATGATTGTCGCGGATTTCATACGTAAGTGTCACATGGAGGCATTTGCGACTTATTTCTCGCTCGTTATGCAAAATTCTTGCTGCGACGCTTATCAATTTAAGCAATGGTAAGCCACAAAAGCGTGAATGCAGCATACGCAAGTCGTGTAATAGCGTCTGCTACCTCGATGGAAGATCTGAGCCACGAAGAAACTTTATCACATGGCATTTACTAGCGGAAATAGGACACGAAACAAGCTGTTGCAAGAAATTAAGGCAAGTGCAAGTCTCAAGTGGAAGTTCGATCACAATAATGGATCTGTCATGACGACAAGCAAGCAAACAAGAAAACAAGCAATTTTTCGTGGGGAAGAAAATTGACACATTTGAAGTCGTCGTGACCTGTAAGATACACCGTCCGGTGCGTTCGTGTCTGACGATGCGGCGGTGTTCGGGTCCCGCAGGCGGATGCCAGTTTTTCGGGTGAAGTGTGTGCTTGTGCGTGCTTGACAAGTGTTCGCGGTTGGCTTCCGCAGTGTGGGAGTAACATCGTGTAGTAGAGGTGGAACCCGCAAAATTGTAATTTGCGTGGTGGCTGGTGGTAAGATGTCTTGTGAGTCTGCACAGGTAGCCAGAGGTGAGACTTCTGCGGTCGCAGCCCACCCAGTCTGCGAGAACCGGGCAGATCGCCTCGACGGTACGGAGGCCGGCCGACGGGTCCGCCAAATGACGAGACTACGCCTCCAGCACGGACTGCCGAGTTTGGAGCCCTCGCGCTCCGGCTGCACTTGCGCTAGGGCGCGCCGCCTCGTAGGAGACTGTGAGGTATCCTTGAATGACTCTGACCGCGATCGCGCGCTGCCGCCGTCGCAGCGCAGCGACGTTCTAGTGGGTAAGGACGTGGCACCAGACGGGTGATCCGTATAGTGCCATCGACCGCACGGGTACCGTCACCCTGCCTATTTCTGCCGTGAAGCAGTGGTGTATTTCGGTTTGAATGGTGGGGCAGCGGTTGTAGCTATGCTGAAACCTTGAAACTTGTATCTCGGGGTGGATGACGCGTTTGCGTTGTGGATATATGTGGGTCCAATAACTACATAGCACCAGGTGGGCTATGAGCTCGTTCATAGTCCACCCATCTAAGCAAAAACATTGCCACGAGTTGCCGCCGAGGCAAATTGATGGCGCGATGTCATCGACGGCCGCGAGCAACGCAGCAGCAGAGCGACGTGCCGGTAGCTGCGTAACATCGGGTGTTTTGGTAAATGAGAAAAATCTGGTGAGTCGTTTTACTTTTATTTGGAATCTGATGCCGAATGTTCTCTTGTCGAGAAATCTATTAGTAGTAGCTTCATAATTCAGGAATTTTATGCGATGGTTCTCATAAAGGGTCTGTTGTTTTGACCAAAACTGTACGGAACAAATCCTTTGCGATGATTTATTGCTTAACCATTTTAATGTCATGTACTACCCGATAGTTGTTTTAATCGGTTCAGTGAGATTGAGCATTCAGCGAAATAAGCACTTAAATCTAGTGTGTCCTTATTCGAAGCCCACACTTGCGTTATTGCTGACCAAGCTCGCAATTAGCTCATGGAATTGTTCTTGACATGTTCTTGACAAGAAGTGCTAGAAGCACATATTTTTTAAATTGTTCTATCCAACGTATAAAAAGGGTGAGCCCTCTTGAGCTTTTAATAATTCGCGTGCCATACCCCGAAAAGCTTTTTACTTTAAATGATACTGAAAACAAGAGATTAACCTTGACGAGACCAGAGAGCAACCGGTTCCCCTCGTACTAATGGACAGGTAGAGCGCGTTATGAGTGAGCCTAAGTTGTGCTGGAAACTCTAGTAAGACTCTATCGGCCGTATTGTGTTCGACCGTACTAGTAGCTATTACGTAGTCGTAGCCCGGTAGAAATCGATGTCTCTTGAGGCAACTCAAGTAGTCCGTGGGTGCGCGCTGCGCGTTTGGCTCTGACGGAGGTCGGGGTCTGTAAATACCATCGTGTGTAGTCAGGGGGTGATGCACACGGGCGATTCACGCTGTGGATGCGCATCATGAGGGCAATTGCGATTGCTGGTCGGCGGGAGAGCCGTGGCGATAGAGAGGCTTATGTGAAGTTTCGATAATTTAATTATGCTTAATTAAATGGTTGAATGAATAAACGACGGTGGTACAAGGCTCTGATCATCCTCCGCTCTTTAATTTGCTCTAGAAGTTTATTGTGATCAATTATTTTCGTATACTTGAGAATTTTCTAAGCTTTTACTATGTGTGTGTGCTTAATTCATCAAAATGTAGTGCAATCCCTAAATACGATTTTGTTGAAACTAGTGATTTAGAAGATGTAGAGTCAAAAGACCACGATACAACTGATTAAAGTAAGGATTTTTGTTGTCCTATTTTGTGTGATTAGTAAAGATAAGTATTCGGTGTCATTTATAAAACTGGTAATTGAACACATCACCTAAATCGAGCGTGTGTTTTATGTTGAAGTTGGGTGCCGGATGGAGGTCCCACTTATTTGCGTCGCTCGATGGAGGTATCAAGGTTATCGTCACTCGATATAGGTGGCATGAGTTACTCTCACTAGATGGAGGTGATTGTAACGACAGTTTGTGATTGATACTGAATACTGATGAAATACTACTCACATTACTTAGTTTTGTAATGACTCTGGTTTCTAATGCTTATTGAGCGTTAATGAAATTTTTCAGTTGTATAGTGTGTCGCTAATAATTGGGTAATTAAATTATCTACTCACACAGGTTAAAGATCTTGTTGAAAGCTAACGTTATGTTTTGTAATGAAAGAATCCCAATCCTCAATCTTGAATGAATCAGGATTGGCCGAGACGAAACCTGTTTGATATTACAGAAGGTTATTTTTCTAGCAGGAGCGTCACACAGGGACGTGTGACATGTCAGAATGGCCGTGTCGTGATTAAAGACTTTTAGTAATATTAAGACGTTATTTTGACTATTATTTTAAATGATGAAATGCTGTTTTGATAAATATCACAAAATGTAGGGTAGACTCCGTAACGCCACAGTATAAAATGGCGGTACGTGGACAGAGTCGTGGCGTTCCGTGTCAGACAGTCATCCAGTCCGTATCAGACGGTCCGTCCGTCAGAGTCAATGAGTCTCTGGCAGTCAGTCAGTCTGTTGGTATGTGGCACGAAACTGTCGGTTTACCCTGTCATTGTGAAAGTTGTGTGTGTTGGGTTTCAATAATTATTATTCAAAAAGTTTTATTGACTAAACTGAGTTCAATCGAACACGAGTGATAACGGAAACTACCGCTTAACCATCCCCGCCGCGCGCCGATTTATATTTTTTACTGCTATCCTGATAGTTACTTAAAATGTTTACCAATTTATGAGAAAGTCAGTATCAACATCAGCAGTAAGATCCAGCCGTTGGCCTTTGTCTTTGTTGACGGGTCGACCATCATTAAAAGTAAGCCTGTACATTACCCCTATCCTATTTTCCTTCCTTGAACCAATTTCAGAGCCCCTGTGGACCACGGTCATAATACATAAGGCCTAGGCCACAGCATCGTCCTACCTACATCCTTTAGAGCCCCTGTGGACCACGGCGTACGAGACCGCTCAGCACCACAGCATCATTCCCATGTGAGCTCTTCATTACGCTATTTATTTTCAGAGCCTCTGTGGACCACGGTCATAAATATAAGGCCCAGGCCACAGCATCGACCTTCACAATCCTTTAGAGCCCCTGTGGACCACGGCGTACGAGACCGCTCAGCACCACAGCATCAAACCCTCATAAGCCTAAACAAAAGGCAAGAAAGAAAAAAAAAAAAAAAAAAAAAACATTACTTTTCAGAGCCTCTGGGGACCACGGTCAAAATGATTGACTATGACTGACTAACTTTGACCGACTTAGGCCTAGGCCCCAGCATCGTCCTAGTTCCCACTTCCATTAGAGCCCCTGTGGACCACGGCGTTCGAGACCGCTCAGCGCCACAGCATCAATCCTATCTACGAGAAATCAAATCGTGCAATTATGCGTGGAGCATTTGTATCGATATATCTACGAGTACATAAATCGTGCGAGTAAGCGTGGAGCATTACAAGCACTTCAATATCATCGCTCACCTCCCATGTACAGCAATCCTATACTTATAACAATTTTGTATAAAGCTTCTCAATCTTTATTCTGTACTACATAAGTACCACAGTGTACGCCCACTACATAAGTACCACAGTGTACGCCCACTGCATAAGTACCACAGTGTACGTCCACTACATAAGTACCACAGTGTACGTCCACTACATAAGTACCACAGTGTACGTCCACTACATAAGTACCACAGTGTACGTCCACTACATAAGTACCACAGTGTACGTCCACTACATAAGTACCACAGTGTACGTCCACTACATAAGTACCACAGTGTACGTCCACTACATAAGTACCACAGTGTACGTCCACTACATAAGTACCACAGTGTACGTCCACTACATAAGTACCACAGTGTACGTCCACTACATAAGTACCACAGTGTACGTCCACTACATAGTACCACAGTGTACGTCCACTACATAGTACCACAGTGTACGTCCACTACATAGTACCACAGTGTACGTCCACTACATAGTACCACAGTGTACGTCACAATATAAAACTACACAAAATAAGTTACTTTCAAAGTAACATAAAAAGGTACACAGATACCAATCTCAGAAACAGACATTCCATTGTTTCAGATGGACTCCAAGAACTCTCTGGTGATACACCATACATGGGCGGCTGGTGCAGAGCGCGCACCGCCTGTCAGTATGGCCGTGTCGGCGCAAATATGACTATTTACCTACTGATCATCAACTAATTACTCTGTGATAAGAAATTTATGTTAAACAGTTCCTTTTATTGTAATTTCAATACTTTAAAACGTGTTTGAAAAACGTGTAAACCCGCTCACGTGTTTGAAAAACGTGTAAACACGCTCACGTGTTTAAAACGTGTCAACACGCTCACGGGTACGAAGCCCCATAAATACGGCCGTGCTGTCTAGCACTGATTGATTCGTGTCCGAGCCGTTGTACTGTACGGATATCTCTGTAACGTTGTTATGCTTCTCGTGCAATATACGAAGTTCTTGTGAAGTTCTCGTGAAGTTTTGTTTCGGAAACCCAAACATGAGTTATCGTCAACAAAGCAATAACCGTGACGTCAGCAATGCTGACGTCACACTTTTTAAAAACGTTCCATCTGTATCTCCCCCGACATATTTTACAAAATTCCAACGAAAAATTGGCACACGTGTTATTCGACAGTTCACGATGAGCTATTTACATTGCCGACTACTTAAATATGTTTCAAGACACACATCTCAGAAATTTTCATCTCTTAAATCATTTGAAATGCCATCAGCATTATCACAAATAAAATTGCCTGTATACTATTGTAAATCTAGTAAATCCTTTTTGGCGTTTTTTTTTGGTCAGGAGGAAATCGCCGGACTTCCGCCCTTCACTGGGGATGGCGGGTGGGGTATGTCAGAGTCGAACTGACTAAAACCTCCTGTCGCTCAACAACCAACGTCCAAACCTCGCATGAGAGAGAACTCATGAAAAGGCAAAGGGGGGAAAGTGAAGCATTTAGTGCGGAGCACATATTTCCCATTACCCTCCCCTTCGGGACGCCGGACCGGCGGTCGTCGGCGCCACGACCACCAGCCCTCTCGGTCGGCAGGCTGTCCGAAAGCCCGCCTAGATGGCGCCGGTTAGAGTGGGTTACCCTACGGAATACCCCGCTGGGTAAGAACCAGCGTGGGTCGAGGATAGCCGACCTTCCACCACCCGGATGCTCTTGCGTAAAACGCACCTCCCTGGCCCTCGCTTGTGCGTCTCTCACACGCCCCGCCGCCTCCTTCTGCGAGATGGTGCACTCGCAGAAGTCGAACATCGGCTTCCACGACTCGTCGTCGCCGAGCATCGATGCCACAACACTCGGCAACGACAAGTCGGTTTCTATTTTTGCGACGAGGACACGGCGCCACCCCTCCCATGCGGGGCAGGCGACGAGCGTATGCTCTGCCGTGTCCAAGTTGCAACCACAATGGCGGCACTCTACCGTCGGCTCGGCAGTGATCCGGTGCAGGAACTCACAGAAACAACCATGCCCAGTGAGCACCTGCATGAGCTGGAAAGTGAGGCGTCCTCTGTCGCGATTCACCCAATCCACAAGGACCGGGCGAATCGCCTCGACAGTCCTACGACCAGCCGAAGGGTCAGCCAGCCGTCTGGACCATGACTCCAGCACGGAAATCCTTTTAGGCAGCAAATTTTAGCAAATTTCTGGTACTGCTATTTTTTAAATCGTATTGAAAACACCTACGTTTAAGTTCGAGATTTATATTTATAAATATTATTTTGACATTTTAACAATTTTGGCTAGTAGGTATCGGGTATTTTGAAGTCAACCAATGTGTTTGCAAATGAGCGAAAATTTGAGGACATATTACTGACGATTTTTTTTGTATAGGTTGTAAGGTCGAAAATGTTTGCTTTAAAGTCGTTTCCTCTTAATATTTTACAGAAAATACGGGATATTCACAACGCGCCTTGCAGCTTTACTGGTACTGCATGCAGCTGGGGCCGGATATGCTTCACCTACAGTCCTCGTCACCAGACCTCTGACCAGGATAGTCGAGTGGCTGCCCACTGACAACCAAACGGTTTACAGACTTGACGAAGGCGAAACACGAAGGTAGCTTTTTATTTGTGAAATACCAAACTATAACCTCAATAGAACGATAATAGAAGAGCAGCTCTTCGCAGAATTTACCACCGGATCGGAAACGCGACCCACTGAGAAGATCCGGCGAGAAACTCAGTGGATTATGTCTATGGGTTAGTATACTCGCCGAGCCCTTCGTCTCAAGCGACAGGTTACACGAGAATGGTGACAGGTGCTTGAGGTACCTAAAAGCACCGTTAGTGGATCGGGAGCAGAGACATGGTAGCCACCGAGCGCATTCCTGAAATATTCATAAAATTTCTTTGTGTCTTGTTAATGGTATTTTCAATTATCAGTTTCCAATAATTCCATAGTTGACTAACGCACAAATATTGACGCCAATTAGATTTAAATCTTGGATAATTGTTTTTGTTGCAGCTTAGAGCTGAACACCTCAACAATATCACAAACTACAGTTTATATAACGGTCAGTCCGTGTACTAGTGACTTGAACTGGATTTTATATCGAGGCACCGCCAATCCTCCTGGTAAGTGTTTATGATTTATGTACTTTTTTCAGTTACGTTTTCTTTGATTTGTATTTGAAAACAACTCTTATTTCCAGGTCACTTAAGTCCTCTGAGACAAAACAAAGGCTCCGAAGTCACTACGGTTTCACTAGAAATCTCACAGTATGACAGATACATACTTCAGGTAATTTAATTGATAGAGATATGCTATGTGATGTTTTGCAACGGACGTCTTATCCTTTAGGCCACGACGATTGTCATGTAGCTTTGTGTATTATTGTATTTAATTATTGGTTCTCATATAAGTTATTGGACCGCAGTTGTCGACGGCGAAAGGCGGTTCGTGTGTGGTGAGCGCCCGCGGTGAAGCACCCAGACAAGTCCGGCTGCGTCTCAAGATCCGATCGAGGCGGAAGCTTGCTGCTAACTGGGATCCCAGGTACAATGCTCCTAGAGTAATCAAGAGCAACGATAACCTTTTTTATTGCTTACTAGCTGACCCGGCAGACTTTGTAGTGCCTCAATCGATAAATAAAAGACCTAAACTTTTGTATAAAATAAACTTTAAACAAACAAAAGGAATCCGTCCAATGGGGGAGGGACATCAAAGGAAAACCAAAATTGTTATTTTTATTTAATTCCGAGCATTTTCATATTTATCTACCTTTTAAACCTTCTCTAGACTTCCACAAATAATTCAAGACCAAAATTAGCCAAATCGGTCCAGCCGTTCTCGAGTTTTATTTAGCGAGACTAACGAACAGCAATTCCTTTTTATATATATAGATATTATGGATGAAGAAGATCACAGTTCAGCTGGTGTTAAGTAGATACCGAAGACCATAGACATCAAAAACCGCCACCCACTTTGAGACATGAGTTCTAAGGTTTCAGTTTCAACGACTGGCTGTTGGCGACGTTGCGACGAGATGTTGGGTGCAAGGCTTATCCGAACAAAACTGGATCGAATTAAGCTTTGTACAATTTTACGGGACCGACAATGATTATGCATTTTTCATTGCTGCACGTCGTTTTATTTTGAAAGTACGTATCTCTCCCCCGCGTCCGCTGCGGTGAAGAAAATAAGGTTGCTATGCTTCGAACACTGGCCTAACCTTCAAACCGAAACGCATTAATGCTTCACGGCAGAAACAGGCGGGGTGGTGGTAACTACCCGTGCAGACTTACAAGACGTCCTACCACTAGTAACCTATGTACGTATCGCGGGTCATTTGATAATATTCAAGTGACCGATTTTAGTACAAAATTAAAATTTATAAAAGAATAAATGGATGACACAAGTTGAAATCTCGCTTATGGCGAAAGGAACGGTTTCAAAATAAACATGTTCATTCAATTACATTTCTAAATGTTTACTTTATAAAAACATATATTTTATGGTTTAGTATCTCAGACTCAAACGCCTTATCAATATTAAAAAATTTAGTTGATTTGGACCCGCGGCCACAAAAGGTTGTTGACCCAGGTCTGATGTACGTCAGCGATATACACTCGGTTATAGTTTGAATCGTGAAGTCAATCAGGATCTTAAATGCAACTACCAAAATTAACTATTACCTCAGACCTCCATGATTTTTTTTATTGCTTAGATGGGTGGACGAGCTCACAGCCCACCTGATGCTAAGTGGTTACTGGTGCCCATAAACATCTACAACGTAAATGCGCCACCCACCTTGAGATATAGTTTCTAAGGTCTCAAGTATAGTTACAACGGCTGCCCCACCCTTCAAACCGAAACGCATTACTGCTTCACGACAGAAATCGGCAGGGTGGTGGTACTTACCCGCGCGGACTCATAAGAGGTCCTACCACCAGTAAAGAATGACTGTAGAAATCGCATTGGTACAAAATTATGTGGTGGTAGGGCGTCTTGTGAGCTTGTAAGGGTAAGTACCACCGCCCCGCCTATTTCTGCCGCTAAGCTGTAGTGCGTTTCGCTTTTGAAGGTTGGTGCCTATAAAAGTCAGATCAAGATCGGTGAGGGCATATACAACGTCATGTCTATGGACTCCACTAACAACACAAACAATCAAAAAAGTAATCACTACATAGTATAAAACAAAGTCGCTTTCTCTGTCCCTGTGTATGCTTAAATCTTTAAAACTACGCAACGGATTTTTATGCGTTTTTTTTCAATAGATAGAGTGATTGAAGAGGAAGGTTTATATGTATAATAACATCCATTAAACAGTGGAGAAATCAATAATAAATTACAGTTTTCGAAGCGAAGCGAGGGCGGGTCGCTAGTAAAAAAAGATATTCTTAAACGACCTAATAAGCAAAAATCAACAGGTCTCAAAAACTTACATTGTTAAATTTATTCCAACTTTCATGGACTTTACGGCATGTAGTATAAGAATCAAATTAAAACTCAGACATGTGTATTAGTATACTTTAACCTTATTATTATAAGGTCTATTTTTAAATGCTTAACTAGATAGTTTCTAATAGATCATATCTAATAGTAGGCTCTAAATCAAAGCTGACACGTTCGAAATATCTCAATAAAAACACAGTACTTTGATACCGTTAAAAGTGAGTAGGGTGACCTAAAGTTACAAATGTTCATGGATAACATTCTATGTAGTTTTCATTTAATTATATAATATTTTTAATGTTTCCCAACCTGTTCGAATCTTCTTAATATTATATTTATAGATTGTACTATTATTAATACAGGTATTTTATTGGCACATTAATATAGTTGAGATTATGAATATAAATGTTCAGAGGCCAGCACAGCAGTAATCGTATAATCTTACGTATCAAATTTCGATTCGTCGCAAATATACGTAACCATTACCTTTGAAAGTCACGGGTATCCGAACTCAATTCTTTTGTTCCGGGACTGAATTTAAGGACCTTTGAATTTAAGGTTTAATTCTCTATTGTGTTATGTAAAAACTACCCAAAAATATTTTGTTGTCTTACCCGTTTCAAGTATTGTAATGGCCCCCTCCAACTACTAATTACGTCAATTCATTAAATCTTTTAGTAGCATTTTAAAACATTACTACTTTGGTCATGAAAGTCGTTCGTGAACACGTGCTTAGTATGTAATTCAGTTCAACGTATTTGTACCAAAGAAATCTAAATTCAAAGATAACACAAATAAACCCACTAAAAATTCTCCAAAACATAAATCTTATTCTATACATTTTAAATATTAATAACAGTTTAAATTACCGTTTGCGATTCAAAATATGTATTAATCTCCAGCTTCTATTTTCGAAAAATACTCTTTTGGAATATCTATATATAAATATAAAATCATTGTCACACCACTTGTAAGTTTGTGGAACATAAATCCGCTGTCAGCCGGCGTCACGAGAGAACACGTACGATAAATCTATGATATAGGACCTTGTTAGTGTGTAAGGATAGATAAAAGCTCTGTGTAACTGCTGCGATAAAAAGTAGAGCTTTTGAAAGCACCGCTTACGACAATGTAAGTTTATTGGTTAAACGGTTGTATAGAAATGATCGTAGAAGATATATGGCTTTATTGCACGCTTAACAATTCGATTAGTGGTATATATTGTGAGCTAGCAAGAATGGTTGCGTGCGTTAAAGGGGAGGAAAAGGACCTCTATAAAATAAGTAACCATTAGCCTCCTCTATGCACCTTTAGAAAAAAAAACACTGTTTCCTAAAAAAAAGAAAAAAATGCCACTGTCAGTGTCACTTAGATTGACGTAAGGATTCGAACGAAACCCCATACATTGAAATATATACGCTTAGTGTAATTTCTTTAGCGTTCTCGATAGCGTAAAAGTTAACTCAAATTTGTATGCAGTTGGAACAGCGCCTCTAGCGGCAAACGTAGGTACACGTTCCAACTCCATACAAATTTGAGTTAACTTTTACGCTATCGAGAACGTTAAAACACTCGCACTAAGCACACAGGAATTTAATGTTTACAGTACAGGGTTGGACAAACAAATACGAATCTTAAAACAAACACATATGAATCTTATCTAGTCGTCGTGGCCTAAAGGATAAGACGTCCGGTGCATTCGTATGAAGCGATGCGCCGGTGTTCGAATCCCGCAGGCGGGTACCAATTTTTTTAATGAAATACATACTCAACAAATGTTCACGATTGACTTCCACGGTGAAGGAATAACATCGTGTAATAAAAACCAAACCCTCAAAATTATAATTTGCGTAATCACTGGTGGTAGGACCTCTTGGAAGTCCGCACGGGTAGGTACCACCACCCCGCCTATTTCCGCCGTGAAGCAGTAATGCGTTTCGGTTCGAAGGAAAAAAAAAATATAAACGTAACACGCTTCTTTCGGAGGTGTCATTAAAACACACACAAAGTTTATTTTATTTACCACGTCATATTTCACAAACCTATACTTTTTTTTTGATGTAGATAATACGTAATGAACAAAATATTGAAAAGTCATTTTAGTTGAAACTTACTTATTACTGATCTGTTATGTACGTAGAGTTTTGTAATCCAGATCCTACATTGCAAGCGAACTTCGAGAATGTATTACGAAAACGCGAAATGCAAACAAAACACGACAAAAAAAAAATCAACGTTACGATTTCCAAGTCGTATACCACAAATTGACATAATATATCAGATAAGACTAGTCCCCTTTTGATTGCAAAAAAATGTTTCTAACGATCTCTCAGTCGGGTGGCTAGGAAATGGTTTCTCCATATTTTCATTGAAATACGTATTTTTGCCGTTCATCGATCGGAGCAATGTCAGGGACGTGGCAACATTGTGTGACTACATTCTTTGAAGTATTTTAATTGTACGAGTAACTTGCGTCGATACAACTAAGGAAACAAGATGCCGATCTGCAGTCGACTCTCCGCGCATTGGCCGTGCAGCTATAAATTTGTTTAATACTAGCTGACCCGGCAGACCTCGTAGTCCCTCAATCGATAAATAAAAGACCTAAACTGTTGTATAAAATAAACTTAAAACAAACAAAAGGAATCCGTCCGACGGGGGACACATCAAAGGAAAAATAAAATTGTTATTTTTATTTAATTCCGAGCATTTTCATAGTTAATCTACCTGTTAAACCTTCTCTGGACTTTCACAAATAGTTCAATATCAAAATTAGCCAAATCGATCCAGCCGTTCTCGATTTTGAGCGAGATTAACGAACAGCAATTCATTTATATATATATAGATATATTACTTATTAAAATAATGTGATAATTGAATTGTTAATCGACCAAAATGTTCGTAGGTAGCAACTTGGATACACATTTACCATTGTTGATGTCCGCGAGCGACGATAATCATTTACCGACCCGGTGGGCCGTAAGTTCGTCTAATATTGCTGGCAATCAAAATTTTGAGAAATAGGTTGATAAACCAATCAAATAACTTTGAGGTAAAATTAATCGATAAAATACACAGACCAATATTAATGATCAGGACTTTATAGGTACGTGCTACTAAAGATGGTACTCTCGTAAATAGAATAAATACTCTTTAAAGGCAAACCTCATTCCTCCAGCTTTTTTGATGCATTAACTAACTCCCGATTAAAATATTTTAACCCTAAAAGCTCCGGAAATTAGACGCAATTTTCTTTGGATCCGAAGGCTTAGGTGTGAATTTTAAATTCCTTGCTTCCATTTTGTTTTATTTGAAAACGGAAAGGATTCCAATTGATGAAGAAAACTATGTAATTGAGAAAAAATTGCGTAAGTCCTAATCAAGTTGTACATACCAATATTTTTGTATTCTAGACAAAAACAGTAGTTTATAGATATCATTATTTTATTAGTATTAGTATAAACGAAAAGTATTATAGCATAAAGCATATTTTTTAATGCTACTAATATTATTTTACTGGTGGTAGGACCTCTTTCCTGTGAGTCCGCACGGGTGGGTACCACCATCCTGCCTATTTCTGCCGTGAAGCAGTAATGCGTTTCGATTGCAGCCGTTGTAACTATACTTGAGACCTTAGAACTGATATCTCAAGGTGGGAGGTGCATTTACGTTGTAGATGTCTATGGGCTCCAGTAACCACTTAACGCCAGGTGGGCTGTGAGCTCGTCCACCCATCTAAGCAATAAAAAAAATGTTTATTTATTTATTTATTTATAACTTCATATACTAGAAAGTATAAAGGCGGACTTAATGCCATAGGCATTCTCTAACAGTCTATCTTAGGGGAGTGCAGAGATGAACCTTATGTCTATTGCGATTCCATATTTTCTTAACGCTATCTCTACACAAGCACTCTTTGATATGAAGTTATAAAAGGTCAACATAATAACACTTGAAGTTTCTTCGCTCGACTCTTAATATGTTTAATGTATTTGTATAAAACATCTATTATGTATATTCAAATTCATTATTAAAGACAACTGAAATTCGACATACTCCGATATATAAAACTATCGCTAAATGTGTGACACGCATAAGGACGCGCGTGCCAATTTTTAATAGTCTTTTTTAATAGTTTTTAACCTTCATTTATCGCGCAAAGAAAGCACAAAGGCAAGCGACGTCGCGTAGTCTCAAAAAATTAAGACAATGACAATAACAACTGCAATATTTTATTTTTTTTCGAAATAGCCAAAGTCGATGTATCCGTAATGGTTGCCATCCTCAGATAGTCCGGCTACGAGCGTTTATTCAAGAAATTAATAACTACTGGCACAATGTACACTTTACCTCTATTTAATTACATGGATTCCATGATGGCATGTCGGCGCTTACGGAGTGATAACTTAAGCATTAAGCTAAATGGGCAAAGATGAGTGCCGTATTATCGGCTCATTCGACTTTATATCGGCAATAATTAATTACGAGCACTATGTTTTTATTTATTCATGCCTTCATAAGGATTGTAAAGTTATTTTCTTTTCTTATGAAAATAATCTTGCAATATTATAAAGCTGAAGAGTTTCTTTGTTTGGTTGAACGCGCTAATCTCAGGAACTACTGGTCCGATTTTTTAAGTGTTGGACAGCTCATTTATTGGAGAAGCCTATAGAATATATAACATCACGCTAAGACCAATACAAGCGGAGCACCAATAAATAATGTTTCATTCCGATAGAGGCACCCGTCACGTGCGGACGTGCTCATCGTCCACTCGATCGCCCGGTCTTTGTTCGCCCGGCTTTTGTTAGCCCGGCCATTGTTCGCGCGGCCTCTGTTCGTGATACATCTGCCGACCAAGTGTGTTTCCTGGAAGCTTTTATTTGTTTTGTTTTAGTTATTTTTGTGTTCGTGGAACATTTGCCGACAAAGTGTTTTCCTGCAAGTATTTATTTGTTTTGCTTCTTTTTGTAATTTCTGTTTTGTTGTGCTTTTTCTTTGTCCTGTAGTAATCGCGCCGCATTGCCACTGGTGTTCAATAGAACCGCTCAGGTCCGAGAAGTTGGGGCCTCGCCTCAAGGCGAGTGTTTTCAAGACCCGGGGCCGCCCCACCTGGGTACTCAGCGATCATGGACGCTGTATTCGTGGAATTCCTCCGACTTCGTCACCCACAGCTCGCCTCAGAGTTTCTGGCTTTCAAGGCCAATCACACTGCGAGCTCTCTCGAAGACTCCGCCGTGCTCGCTGCTCCTGCGTCGCCTGTACCTGCGTGCAAAGCGTCTACATCGAACACCGTAGCCTCCGTCGTGCCTGCCGTTCCCGCGTCGCCTATACTGGCGAGTAAAACTACTGCGTCGTCCGCCGTGGCCACCGTTCCAGCAGCGCGATCATCCGCGGCCTCCGTCGCGCCCTCCAAAACTCCTGCTTGTAGGTCAGCTGCGCCCGCCTCCTCGTCCTCCGACTCTGACTCGGAGATGGAGGTCGACCTCGCCCCCGCCTCATCGACGGATGGATTCACCCTGGTACAAAAGGGTAAGAAGCGTGCCGCGGAGTCTCGAGCTCTCGCGGCCGCTAAAATTAGCAAAGCCACGAACGCGTCGCGCCCCCGCCTTCAGACTCCCGTTGCGCCTCCAGCCCGTGCCACTCCGTCGCCGCGA
This sequence comes from Bombyx mandarina, assembly GCF_030267445.1. Classification (NCBI taxonomy): domain Eukaryota; kingdom Metazoa; phylum Arthropoda; class Insecta; order Lepidoptera; family Bombycidae; genus Bombyx; species Bombyx mandarina. The sequence goes on from NC_143210.1 coordinate 11,592,430, forward strand.
CCGGTGGCGCAATCTAAAACTCAGACCCCTCCCCCGGTTATCCTTCAAGAGAAGGCAGCTTGGGACCGAGTTTCCCTGGCCCTTAAGGCCAAAAATATTAATTTTGCCAGCGCCCGTAATCTCGCCAACGGGATTCAAATAAAAGTAACGACACCCGACGACCATAGGGCCCTCTCAAGTTACCTCCGAAAGGAGCGTATAAGTTTCCACACTTATACGCTCCAGGAGGAGCGCGAACTCCGCGTTGTCATACGTGGAATCCCGAAGGAGCTAGATGCCGATCTCGTCAAGGCAGATCTGATAGAACAAGGCCTACCAGTAAATTCCGTGCACCGCATGCACACCGGCCGCGGTAGGGAGCCATACAATATGGTTTTAGTCGCCCTCCAGCCTACCCCGAGGATAAGCAAATTTTTAACATTCGGACCGTCTGTAGGCTCTCCGGTATTGCCGTCGAAGTCCCCCATAAAAAAGGCACTCCTAGTCAGTGCCATAACTGCCAACTGTACGGGCACTCTTCCCGTAACTGTCACGCGCGCCCCCGATGTGTTAAGTGTTTGGGCGATCACGCCACGGCCCTCTGCGCTCGCGACCAAAAAACCGCGACGGAACCGCCTAGCTGTGTCCTGTGCCGAACACAAGGTCACCCCGCGAACTACCGTGGATGCCCCCGAGCTCCAAAAATAAATCGCCGCGTCGCCCGTCAAAACCGCCTCCGAGCTTCCGGCCCAGACATCAAAGCCACGGTACCCTCTGTGCCGAAGGCTAAGCCTGCTTTCGTGCCGGCGTCGGTGCCCAGCGTCTCGGCTTGGGCTAAGCCGTTGCCGTACACGAACACGGCTACAACTCTCTCCCCCGCGACTCGTCCCACCCCCGCGATACGTCCCTCCCCCGCGACCTGCCCTCCGACCGCGTCCGAAAATCTCGCTCTAGCGATCGACTTTTTTCAGTCGATCAACTTTGAGCGTGTTAACGCTTTGGGTGACGCCATTCGCGCCGCCTCCACTGCACAACATTTCATCGCCGTTGTGCAAGAATACGCTGACGTATACGCGTCGTTAAATACGTACGTCCTCCCCTCACTCCGCCGGTAATCAATGGCGTACATTAGTAGAATAAAACCCTTATCCGTAACAATAGGATTTTTTAACGCTTACGGTCTCGCAAATCAACGTGATCAGGTTTGTGATTTTTTGCGTGACCATCAAATTGACATTTTCTTAGTGCAGGAGACCCTACTTAAGCCCGCGCGCCGTGACCCTAAAATCGCGAACTATAACATGGTCAGGAACGACAGGCTCTCTGCCCGTGGTGGTGGTACCGTTATTTACTATAGAAGAGCCCTGCATTGCGTCCCGCTCGATCCTCCCGCGCTCGCTAATATCGAAGCAGCAGTGTGCCGAATCTCACTGACGGGACACGCGCCGATCGTTATCGCGTCCGTTTATCTTCCACCGGATAAGATCGTTCTAAGCAGTGATATTGAGGCGCTGCTCGGTATGGGGAGCTCTGTCATTCTGGCGGGCGACCTAAATTGTAAACACATCAGGTGGAACTCACACACCACAACCCCGAATGGCAGGCGGCTTGACGCGTTAGTCGATGATCTCGCCTTCGATATCGTCGCTCCGTTAACCCCGACTCACTACCCGCTAAATATCGCGCATCGCCCGGATATACTCGACATAGCGTTATTAAAAAACGTAACTCTGCGCTTACACTCGATCGAAGTAGTTTCAGAGTTAGATTCAGACCACCGTCCCGTCGTCATGAAGCTCGGTCGCGCTCCCGATTCCGTTCCCGTCACGAGGACTGTGGTGGATTGGCACACGCTGGGCATCAGCCTGGCTGAATCTGATCCACCATCGCTCCCGTTTAACCCGGACTCTACCCCGTCTCCTCAGGATACCGCTGAAGCCATAGACATCTTAACATCACACATCACCTCGACATTAGATAGGTCATCGAAACAAGTTGTAGCGGAGGACTTCCTTCACCGCTTCAAATTGTCCGACGATATTAGGGAACTCCTTAGAGCTAAGAACGCCTCGATACGCGCCTACGACAGGTATCCTACCGCGGAAAATCGTATTCGAATGCGTGCCCTACAACGCGACGTAAAGTCTCGCATCGCCGAAGTCTGAGATGCCAGATGGTCTGATTTCTTAGAAGGACTCGCGCCCTCCCAAAGGTCTTACTACCGCTTAGCTCGTACTCTCAAATCGGATACGGTAGTAACTATGCCCCCCCTCGTAGGCCCCTCAGGCCGACTCGCGGCGTTCGATGATGACGAAAAAGCAGAGCTGCTGGCCGATACATTGCAAACCCAGTGCACGCCCAGCACTCAATCCGTGGACCCTGTTCATGTAGAATTAGTAGACAGTGAGGTAGAACGCAGAGCCTCCTTGCCACCCTCGGATGCGTTACCACCCGTCACCCCGATGGAAGTTAAAGACTTGATCAAAGACCTACGTCCTCGCAAGGCTCCCGGTTCCGACGGTATATCTAAGAGCGTTATTAAACTTCTACCCGTCCAACTCATCTATTTTCTATTGGCTATTTTCAATGCCGCTATGGCGAACTGTATCTTTCCCGCGGTGTGGAAAGAAGCGGACGTTATCGGCATACATAAACCCGGTAAACCAAAAAATCATCCGACGAGCTACCGCCCGATTAGCCTCCTCATGTCTCTAGGCAAACTGTATGAGCGTCTGCTCTACAAGCGCCTCAGAGATTTCGTCTCATCCAAGGGCATTCTCATCGATGAACAATTCGGATTCCGTACAAATCCCTCATGCGTTCAACAGGTGCACCGCCTCACGGAGCACATTCTTGTGGGGCTTAATCGACCAAAACCGTTATACACGGGAGCTCTCTTCTTCGACGTCGCAAAAGCGTTCGACAAAGTCTGGCACAATGGTTTGATTTTCAAACTATTCAACATGGGCGTGCCGGATAGTCTCGTGCTCATCATACGGGACTTCTTGTAGAACCGCTCTTTTTGATATCGAGTCGAGGGAACCCGCTCCTCCCCACGACCTCTCACAGCTGGAGTCCCGCAAGGCTCTGTCCTCTCACCCCTCCTATTTAGCTTATTCGTCAACGATATTCCCCGGTCGCCGCCGACCCATTTAGCTTTATTCGCCGACGACACGACTGTTTACTATTCTAGTAGAAATAAGTCCCTAATCGCGAAGAAGCTTCAGAGCGCAGCCCTAGCCCTAGGACAGTGGTTCCGAAAATGGCGCATAGACATCAACCCAGCGAAAAGTACTGCGGTGCTATTTCGGAGGGGAAGCTCCACACGGATTTCCTCCCGGATTAGGAGGAGGAATCTCACACCCCCGATTACTCTCTTTAGACAACCCATACCCTGGGCCAGGAAGGTCAAGTACCTGGGCGTTACCCTGGATGCATCGATGACATTCCGCCCGCATATAAAATCAGTCCGTGACCGTGCCGCGTTTATTCTCGGTAGACTCTACCCCATGATCTGTAAGCGGAGTAAAATGTCCCTTCGGAACAAGGTGACACTTTACAAAACTTGCATAAGGCCCGTCATGACTTACGCGAGTGTGGTGTTCGCTCACGCGGCCCGCACACACATAGACACCCTCCAATCCCTACAATCCCGCTTTTGCAGGTTAGCTGTCGGTGCTCCGTGGTTCGTGAGGAACGTTGACCTACACGACGACCTGGGCCTCGAATCAATTCGGAAATACATGAAGTCAGCGTCGGAACGATACTTCGATAAGGCTATGCGTCATGATAATCGCCTTATCGTTGCCGCCGCTGACTACTCTCCGAATCCTGATCATGCAGGAGCCAGTCACCGTCGACGCCCTAGACACGTCCTTACGGATCCATCAGATCCAATAACCTTTGCATTAGATGCCTTCAGCTCTAATACTAGGGGCAGGCTTAGGGACCCCGGTAACCGTACTCGTCGAACTCGACAAAGAGGTCGACGTGCAACCTAACCCATGCATCAGCCCGCTGATTTTCTCGCCGGATCTTCTCAGCGGGTCGCGATTCCGATCCGGTAGTAGATTCATTCGCGAAACAATTGCTCTTGAGTTGTTAGGTCTCCTTCGGAGGTGCTCGGGCAGTTGTTAGCAAATCCCACCCCTCTTGGCTGAGCCTTTGCTCGCCCACCTGTCCTGGTGAAACTGGAAAGGCCTTCGGGCCACCAGTAAACTTTCAATCATAAAAAAAAAAAAAAAAAAAAAAAAATAATGTTTCGAAATTGGGTTTTTTTATGTAAAAAAATGGTGGTCGAATTAATGGCCTCCTCTTTTGAAGTCGGTTAAAAAGCGTGATTTTGATACCTTAAATAGCTCCTTAAGATTCTATTATTCAAAAATATTTTCACTTCCTACGTAAATGAAGTCGCGGGTAAAAGTTAGTGTTATGCCGAAGTAACTATTTCACGCGGACAAAGTTGTGGACAAAAGCTAATATTTTATAAAAGTTTTAACTGTTAGCTTTTTTTTCCAATAAAGGCTCAGTTGTCCCTAATCTCGACCATAAAAACTGCTTAATATCTTAAGCCTAAAAAATTAAAAAAGTAGCTATCGACCCCCAAAAAATTTTTCGATGACATTAAAATCTCTATCAATATCTTCGACACACTACGTGAGCTCTAAACATAGCCCCCTAGCTATCTAGTAAACAACTTTTTCATGCGTATCTCGCAGCGTCTAAAGTTGCAGTTATGCTACCATTAAAGTAATTAAATGACATTTTTCAAAGCGTTCCAACGCTACGACGACCTATAGGATCAATTCAAGAATAAGCATAATTGAGCGTATTTACATGCTTAAAGCGTCTTCACGTTGATAAGTAAAATTCCGTATTGTAAATTTTAAAATTATGCGCTTCAAAGGAAGCTATTATCTCGTTAACGGTGATTTTCGAGGTCGATGCCCAATACGATGATTTTCGAGTTTGATGATAAATCTAATTATGCTTCCTATGAATATCCTAGCGAAGAGAAGACGATTTGTGTCAAAAGTAACACTCAAGCCATAAATGCTTACACTCAGTGGTTAGTTTTGATCAAGTAATTTCCGCGATTCAACCACATTTTTTTGAAGTTATACTTCTTTAGGCGCGTTATGAAAAATTGATGAGAGTCAAATTTTACGATGCGCGCGCACCGTGACACAAAATTAACAGAATGAAGTTACCCACTAAATCGCTCATTACAATACGACCGGACGTAACTTGGCGAGTCTGAATATAGCCGTAGGAGAACTTTCGCGTATGTACACTCGTAAAAAAAAAAAGGGTTATTAGCATTCATTTTTTAGTAATATAAATAACAAAATTATTATTTAATGTAATTCATACGAAATATTATTAAATTATTAACGTTAAACATTTATTATTATTTATTCAATATTAAAAAAAAAGGAAATAAATTTAATAAAAATAAAGTATAACTTCTTACGCGCGTACCTAAGTACACGCACCCTTTTTTTTCTGAACGCATCGTCTAATTATATCTTTAATATAACTTTGAGATACGGCATTTGTATTTCAAAGTCGTTGAATGTATTATATACGGGGTATTAGGAGACCGATTCCAAAAACGAAGACAGACGATAGTACTAATGACACCTTTGATGATGGGACGGAAAAAAAATCGATCAAGATTTAAAAAAAAAACCTATTTTTAAAACGTTTTATTAACATTATTTACGCTCTATCTTGTTAGCACAGCTAAATGAAACGATAGTCACATAAAAATACATTACTTTACTTTTTAAAAAAAACCAGCAATCAAAACACTAGATCAAAGGCGGCGGTGAATCACTTACCATCAGGTGACCCGTCTTGCTCGTTTACCTCTTAGTTGTTATAAATAAATATAAAAAAAAACGAAAACAGCTGATGCCCGGATCAACGACCGCATGGGCGCGGCGATTCTTTTATACGTATCATCAAAGGTGTATTTAGTACTATCGTCTGTCTTCGTTTTCAGAAGCGGTTTCCTAACACCCAATATATCCATGTTTATTCCCTACTCCGAAGCGATTAAACTGATTTCGATGAGATTTCCCAGACAAGTGATCCTATGAAATTTCGTAACGATCGCATCAAAGTAAAATCAAAGATCGACCAACAAAGCCAGCAAGACTTGATTAATACAATATACCTAATAACCTGTTAGGTTTTTTTCTTTCGTTCTAATATCTTACAGTGGTGACCGGAGCACATGTATTCCCCGTTGTTAAAAAAAAAAACTGTTTCGCAGCCCTATAGATCCGCAAGCCACTTCATACTGCGTGGTGGCTTCGCACAGAAGAAACTACACGTCACTATGTGCTGCACATCACGACGTCAACCCGAATAGACTCGTTAAAACAAATCGATTGTGTTCGGGAGCCGCTTCCGAATCAGATAACATCGCCGGTAGAAGTCGATCGGCTGAAATCAATAATAACAATGATGTCGAAGACGCCTTTAGCATTTTCGACGGACATTTCAGAAGTTTCTACAGAAGGAAGAAGTTTGGTAAGTTTTTTTTTTAATTAGACGTCAAATTTGGACCGGTGTATGAGTCGTCTCAGCTAACTCAAGTGAATTGAGTGGTTCACGATAACATATCTTTTTTTTTTATTGCCCTTATAGGCAGACGAGCATACGGCCCACCTGAGTGGTTACCGTCGCCCATGGACTTCAGCAATGCTAGGGGCAGAGCCAAGCCGCTGCCTACCGCATATCTGAACTCTTTCGCGCTAACTTAGCTATAAGAAGCAGTTTTTTTGTTGTCGTTGTGGTTAGTCGAGGATACGTCCAACTTGACGGCAAGTAAGAGTCCCGGTCACCGTCCTCGTCGAACTCGTCGCTTGCGACGAAGGGCTCGACGAGTGATATAGTACATAGACACATCCCACAGAGTTTCTCGCCGGATCTTCTCAGTGGGTCGCGTTTCCGATCCGATGGTAGATTCTGCAAGGCACTGGTCTTAATAGGACCAGTGTTAGCAACACACCCGGTTTGAGCCCCGTGAGCTCACCTACACGTCAAGGAGAAACCGATATAGCCTCTCAAGGCTATCAGCATAGGTAGAAATAAAAAGTAAAAGTTATTACAATTTTACGTTAACCTTAGCACTTTATGACTTGGACAATGTCAAAGCTATTCTCGCTTTGACTTTTAATGCCAACTATTGTTATTTGTGGATAAACTATACACCAATAATTATATTCGATCTTAACAGCACAAATACTTTCATTTGTAATTGAATTGTTTCAGGTCGCAGTACCAAAGTAACTTCGAACGAAGATCCGGCTATCGCTTGCGTTGGTGATCGAACTCATCATCTTATTGAGAACTTAGATCCAACTGCCGTATGTATCCTTAATAGCTTGACCTGGTAAAACATTTCACTGAACTATTTACACATGAATAGATTGTGTTAATTAATTAAAATACACTTACTGGTGGTAGGACCTCTTGTGAGTCCGCGCGGGTGGGTACCACCACTCTGCCTATTTCGGCCGTGAAGCAGTAATGCGTTTCGGTTTGAAGGGTGGGGCAGCCGTTGTAACTATACTATACTTGAGACCTTAGAACTTATATCTCAAGGTGGGTGGCGCATTTACGTTGTAGATGTCTATGGGCTCCAGTAACCACTTCACACCAGGTGGGCTGTGGGCTCGTCCACTCATCTAAGCAATAAAAAAAAACTTTTCATTTCATTGATGCGTAAATAAACTGATGGCCCGCCTAGTGTTCAGTGGGCCGTGGTCGAATTATCGAATCGACGAATGTTCGATGTAGCGACAATTAGACTGTGATGTCCGATACCAACTGGGGGATGTACGCGGTTGTTGACCCTAAAAATTTTAAACGCGTTCATTGCGGGTTTACGAAATAATATGAAATTACTTAAAGGATAGCATGTATACTTTATATAAATGATGGAGTAGTCTTTTAGGTAATTTCAAGAGCGGTCCCATTTTATTATAAAAAGCACAGCTTACAGTAGACTTGTCGAACTCGGAGACTCGTCGAACTCGGAGACTCGTCGAACTCGGCAAAGAGTTCAACGTGCAACCTAACCTAAGCATCAGCCCGTTGAGTTTCTCGCCGGATCTTCCCAGCGGGTCACGATTCCGATCTGGTAGTAGATTCATTCGCGAAGCAGCTACTCCTGAGTTGTTAGGTCTCCCTTGGAGGCGCTCGGGTAGCTGTTACCAAATCCCGGCCCTTCTGGCTGAGCTCTTGCTCGCCCACCTGTCCTTGTGAAACTGGAAAGGCCTCAGGACCACCAGTAACTCTCAATCATAAAAAAAATTAGAAAACAAACAAAATATCAATTTGGCTTATTTTGAATATAGTTTTATATCGCAAATTTTCATTTTATGTTGTAGACTTATTATGTGAGCGTCTTTGGAGTGGCCAAGGATAGACGTTCTGGGTCTCTACTCGCTATCAGCAGTATACGACCAAGGACATCAACCGCCAAAAGATTGCGCGAAAATGTACCTTACAGGGCCGATATTAAAGGAAAAACCGCTTTCTATTTCAAGGTAAGGAAATTCATTTATTTTTTTTAAACTTTATTGTAGACATAAAAAAGTTACTACCTACATAGAAGAGTTTAACTCCGACATCACTTCTATTTACAGTTTTTACAACATAATCCAAGTTATAAAATTAACATAAAAATCCTTTTTTTTTTTTTTTATTATTGAAAGTTTACTGGTGGCCCGAAGGCCTTTCCAGTTTCACCAGGACAGGTGGGCGAGCAAAGGCTCAGCCAAAAGGGGTGGGATTTGCTAACAACTGCCCGAGCGCCTCCGAAGGAGACCTAACAACTCAAGAGCAATTGTTTCGCGAATGAATCTACTACCGGATCGGAATCGCGACCCGCTGAGAAGATCCGGCGAGAAACTCAGCGGGCTGATGCATGGGTTAGGTTGCACGTCGACCTCTTTGTCGAGTTCGACGAGTACGGTTACCGGGGTCCCTAAGCCTGCACCTAGTATTAGAGCTGAAGGCATCTAATGCAAAGGTTATTGGATCTGATGGATCCGTAAGGACGTGTCTAGGGCGTCGACGGTGACTGGCTCCTGCATGATCAGGATTCGGGGAGTAGTCAGCGGCGGCAACGATAAGGCGATTATCATGACGCATAGCCTTATCGAAGTATCGTTCCGACGCTGACTTCATGTATTTCCGAATTGATTCGAGGCCCAGGTCGTCGTGTAGGTCAACGTTCCTCACGAACCACGGAGCGCCGACAGCTAACCTGCAAAAGCGGGATTGTAGGGATTGGAGGGTGTCTATGTGTGTGCGGGCCGCGTGAGCGAACACCACACTCGCGTAAGTCATGACGGGCCTTATGCAAGTTTTGTAAAGTGTCACCTTGTTCCGAAGGGACATTTTACTCCGCTTACAGATCATGGGGTAGAGTCTACCGAGAATAAACGCGGCACGGTCACGGACTGATTTTATATGCGGGCGGAATGTCATCGATGCATCCAGGGTAACGCCCAGGTACTTGACCTTCCTGGCCCAGGGTATGGGTTGTCTAAAGAGAGTAATCGGGGGTGTGAGATTCCTCCTCCTAATCCGGGAGGAAATCCGTGTGGAGCTTCCCCTCTGAAATAGCACCGCAGTACTTTTCGCTGGGTTGATGTCTATGCGCCATTTTCGGAACCACTGTCCTAGGGCTAGGGCTGCGCTCTGAAGCTTCTTCGCGATTAGGGACTTATTTCTACTAGAATAGTAAACAGTCGTGTCGTCGGCGAATAAAGCTAAATGGGTCGGCGGCGACCGGGGAATATCGTTGACGAATAAGCTAAATAGGAGGGGTGAGAGGACAGAGCCTTGCGGGACTCCAGCTGTGAGAGGTCGTGGGGAGGAGCGGGTTCCCTCGACTCGATATCGAAAAGAGCGGTTCGACAAGAAGTCCCGTATGATGAGCACGAGACTATCCGGCACGCCCATGTTGAATAGTTTGAAAATCAAACCATTGTGCCAGACTTTGTCGAACGCTTTTCCGACGTCGAAGAAGAGAGCTCCCGTGTATAACGGTTTTGGTCGATTAAGCCCCACAAGAATGTGCTCCGTGAGGCGGTGCACCTGTTGAACGCATGAGTGATTTGTACGGAATCCGAATTGTTCATCGATGAGAATGCCCTTGGATGAGACGAAGTCTCTGAGGCGTTTGTAGAGCAGACGCTCATACAGTTTGCCTAGAGACATGAGGAGGCTAATCGGGCGGTAGCTCGTCGGATGATTTTTTGGTTTACCGGGTTTATGTATGCCGATAACGTCCGCTTCTTTCCACACCGCGGGAAAGATACAGTTCGCCATAGCGGCATTGAAAATAGATGCCAACATCACGATGAGTTGGACGGGTAGAAGTTTAATAACACGGTTAGATATACCGTCGGAACCGTCGAGGTGATGTGTGATGTTAAGGTGTCTATGGCTTCAGCGGTATCCTGAGGAGACGGGGTTACGTTTTTTAATAACGCTATGTCGAGTATATCCGGGCGATGCGTGATATTTAGCGGGTAGTGAGTCGGGGTTAACGGAGCGACGATATCGAAGGCGAGATCATCGACTAACGCGTCAAGCCGCCTGCCATTCGGGGTTGTGGTGTGTGAGTTCCACCTGATGTGTTTACAATTTAGGTCACCCGCCAGAATGACAGAGCTCCCCATACCGAGCAGCGCCTCGATATCATTGCTTAGAACGATCTTATCCGGTGGAAGATAAACGGACGCGATAACGATCGGCGTGTGTCCCGTCAGTGAGATTCGGCACACTGATGCTTCGATATTAGCGAGCGCAGGAGGATCGAGCGGGACGCAATGCAGGGCTCTTCTATAGTAAATAACGGTACCATCACCACGGGCAGAGAGCCTGTCGTTCCTGACCATGTTATAGTTCGCGATTTTAGGGTCACGGCGCGCGGGCTTAAGTAGGGTCTCCTGCACTAAGAAAATGTCAATTTGATGGTCACGCAAAAAATCACAAACCTGATCACGTTGATTTGCGAGACCGTAAGCGTTAAAAAATCCTATTGTTACGGATAAGGGTTTTATTCTACTAATGTACGCCATTGATTACCGGCGGAGTGAGGGGAGGACGTACGTATTTAACGACGCGTATACGTCAGCGTATTCTTGCACAACGGCGATAAAATGTTGTGCAGTGGAGGCGGCGCGAATGGCGTCACCCAAAGCGTTAACACGCTCAAAGTTGATCGACTGAAAGAAGTCGATCGCTAGAGCGAGATTTTCGGACGCGGTCGGAGGGCAGGTCGCGGGGGAGGGACGTATCGCGGGGGTGGGACGAGTCGCGGGGGAGAGAGTTGTAGCCGTGTTCGTGTACGGCAACGGTTTAGCCCAAGCCGAGACGCTGGGCACCGACGCCGGCACGAAAGCAGGCTTAGCCTTCGGCACAGAGGGTATCGTGGCTTTGATGTCTGGGCCGGAAGCTCGGAGGCGGTTTTGACGCGCGACGCGGCGATTTATTTTTGGAGCTCGGGGGCATCCACGGTAGTTCGCGGGGTGACCTTGTGTTCGGCACAGGACACAGCTAGGCGATTCCGTCGCGGTTTTTTGGTCGCGAGCGCAGAGGGCCGTGGCGTGATCGCCCAAACACTTAACACATCGGGGGCGCGCGTGACAGTTACGGGAAGAGTGCCCGTACAGTTGGCAGTTATGGCACTGACTAGGAGTGCCTTTTTTATGGGGGACTTCGACGGCAATACCGGAGAGCCTACAGACGGTCCGAATGTTAAAAATTTGCTTACCCTCGGGGGTAGGCTGGAGGGCGACTAAAACCATATTGTATGGCTCCCTACCGCGGCCGGTGTGCATGCGGTGCACGGAATTTACTGGTAGGCCTTGTTCTATCAGATCTGCCTTGACGAGATCGGCATCTAGCTCCTTCGGGATTCCACGTATGACAACGCGGAGTTCGCGCTCCTCCTGGAGTGTATAAGTGTGGAAACTTATCCTTATCCTTTCGGAGGTAACTTGAGAGGGCCCTATGGTCGTCGGGTGTCGTTACTTTTATTTGAATCCCGTTGGCGAGATTACGGGCGCTGGCAAAATTAATATTTTTGGCCTTAAGGGCCAGGGAAACTCAGTCCCAAGCTGCCTTCTCTTGAAGGATAACCGGGGGAGGGGTCTGAGTTTTAGATTGCGCCACCGGTCGCGGCGACGGAGTGGCACGGGCTGGAGGCGCAACGGGAGTCTGAGGGCGGGGGCGCGACGCGTTCGCGGCTTTGCTAATTTTAGCGGCCGCGAGAGCTCGAGACTCCGCGGCACGCTTCTTACCCTTTTGTACCAGGGTGAATCCATCCGTCGATGAGGCGGGGGCGAGGTCGACCTCCATCTCCGAGTCAGAGTCGGAGGACGAGGAGGCGGGCGCAGGTGACCTACAAGCAGGAGTTTTGGAGGGCGCGACGGAGGCCGCGGATGATCGCGCTGCTGGAACGGTGGCCACGGCGGACGACGCAGTAGTTTTACTCGCCAGTATAGGCGACGCGGGAACGGCAGGCACGACGGAGGCTGCGGTGCTCGATGTAGACGCTTTGCACGCAGGTACAGGCGACGCAGGAGCAGCGAGCACGGCGGAGTCTTCGAGAGAGCTCGCAGTGTGATTGGCCTTGAAAGCCAGAAACTCTGAGGCGAGCTGTGGGTGACGAAGTCGGAGGAATTCCACGAATACAGCGTCCATGATCGCTGAGTGCCCAGGTGGGGCGGCCCCGGGTCTTGAAAACACTCGCCTTGCGGCGAGGCCCCAACTTCTCGGACCTGAGCGGTTCTATTGAACACAGGTGGCGATGCGGCGCGATTACTACAGGACAAAGAAAAGACACAACAAAACGGAAATAACAAAAAGAAACAAAACAATTAAACACTTCCAGGAAAACAGTTTGTCGGGAGATGTACCACGAACACAGAAATAACAAAAGGAAACAAAACAAATAAAAACTTCCAGGAAAAACACTTGGTCGGCAGATGTACTACGCACACAGGCCACGCGAACAATGGCCGCGCTAACAAAAGCCGGGCGAACAAAGGCCGGGTGATCGAGTGGTCGATGAGCACGTCCGCACGTGACGGGTGCCTCTATCGGAATGATAAAAATACTTGTCATGTGTCATTATTATTACTTTATATTACATTTTTACACTCTTCGGTTTTTGAGTCTCTTTTTTATTGTGTTATAATATTGTATATACCATAGACGTACTTAGGGACGGTTAGTTTAGCATTAATAACGGACATTATTTCCCACGTGTCGAGCGTTCGTCACCATGAAACTTGCATACCCGATCCTGTGAACCGAATGGTAAACAGTCGACGTCACTTTAAGCACGTCGCTTACGACGAAGGGCTCGACGAATAAATTAACCCATAGACACAGCCCACTGAGTTTCTCGCCGGATCTTCTCAATGGGTCGCGTTTCCGATCCGGTGATAGATTCTGCAAAGCACTACTCTTGCTAGGGCCAGTATTAGCAACAGTCCGACTTGAGCCCGGTGAGCTCACCTACACGTCAAGGAGAAGCTGAAATAACCTCTCAAGGCTATCAGCATAGGTAGGGAATTTTTTTTTAACTTGTATCGTATTTAAAACGTCGGAAACAACGAAATGACAGTAAAAAAACACGTAACTAAACCGTAGTCTAGTTTTAACTAATAATCATATAGTAATTTCATTGTCTGAGATTCGCGAAAACCAAAATAACGTCATCTGATTTTGGCAATAAAGTGCATAATGGACTGCACTAAATACATTCTGGTTTTTGGTATATACATCCTCCTCCTTTGATCGTGTGCTGATCCTTATGCGACCTCCTGAGACCTTTCCATGTGATCTGTAGCTACTTATCTCGGTCAATGGCACAGTGAAGTGGATCGCTCAGTCTTGTGTCTAATAATATTTTTTTTATTGCTTAGATGGGTGGACGAGCTCACAATCCACCTGGTGTTAAGTGGTTACTGGAGCCCATAGACATCTACAACGTAAATTCACCACCCTCCTTGAGGTATAAGTTCTAAGATCTCAGTATAGTTACAACGACTGCCCCGGGCTTCAAACCGAAACGTATTACTGCTTCACGGCAGAAACAGGCAGGGTGGTGGTAGCTACCCGCGCGAACTCACAAGAGGTCCTACCACCAGTAGAATTACAATAATTAGAATTACATAATAATTATAAAATACATTAAGCATTGTAATTGTTCTTCGTAAGGCCTCTATTGGGACTGCTGGAGGTTTGTGGCTGATGGCATCGACTTGTGGAGGATCAGTGGACTTAGAAGTGCTTGTCAAAGGAAAACGACTTCAATATATTCGTAATATAGGTAATAAAATCATTTATTAACAGGAAGTTTGTTAGTGTTTCATTAATGCATACATTGTATTAGGTACTATTTTGTGTATCCTTTTAATTGTTATTACTGTTATTACAAATTGTTTTTCTCGTGTTGTGAGTCTGTCGGATTCTTATCAGCTTAAAACATTATGCCAAGCTAATCAAAGAATGATGCTTGTATATTATTTGTTTAATCAATTTAAGTGCAGTGTGCATTCCTGTTGCAAAGCGTACATATTATAATCGAATGAAGTTGTCGTGGCTTATAGGATAATACGCTCCGTGTGCTCGTATCGGGCGATGCGATGAAGGAATATCCTCCTCTTTGCGTCGATAATCCTCAGTGCTGAGGGTCGTGGCCTCCTCTAATAACTTTCTCCTGCATTATCTTGTGCCATTCCTGCCTGTCCTCGGCTGTGTGGATAGCAACGTGGACTGAGGTATTGAGAGTGGAGCGTATTTGGTCCGACGAGCGCATTGGATTTCTGCCTCTGCTCCTGAAGGAATGTAACATCGTGTAATAAAAATTAAAAGTGGCGTAATATGGTAATACATCATTGAGACATATACCTTAATGTGGGTGACGACATTCACGTAATGTCTATGGATCCTAGGTGCTTAGTGCGAGTTTTTTAGCGTTCTCGATAGCGTAACACGTCATCTCGGATCCTCCCGATCCACTAACGGTGCTTCTAGGTACTTCAAGCACCGGTCACCGTTAACTCAATTAACTCTCAGACACAGCACACTGAGTTTCTCGTCGGATCTTCTCAGTGGGTCGCGTTTCCGATCCGGTGGTAGATTCTGCGAAGCACGGCTCTTGCTAGGGTTCGTGTTAGCAACGTCATCAAGTTTGAGCCCCGTGAGCTCACCTACAAAAGTTAGGGTTACGCTGAAATAGCCTCTCAGCTTAGGTAGGAAAAAATAAATAAAAAAAATAAGATAGCGTAAAAGTTAACTCAAATTTGTATACAGTTGCAAAAGCGGCCCTGGCGGTAAAAGTAGGCAACCGTTCCAACAACTGTTGTTACTGGTGATAGAACTTCTTGTGAATCCGCACGGGTAGGTACCACCAACCCGCCTATTTCTGCTGTGAAGCAGTAATGCGTTTCGGTTTGAAGGGTGGGGTAGCCGTTGTAACTATATCTTAGAACTTATATCACAAGGTGGGTGGCGAATATACGTTGTAGATGTCTACGGGCTCCAGTAACCACTTCACACCAGGTGGGGCGTGAGCTCGTCCACCCATCTATACAATAAAAAAAAATGTAATTAGACACAAGACTGAGCGATGCACTTCACTGTGCCATTGACTGAGATAAGTGGCTACAGATCATATGGAAAGGTCGTAACTATACTGAGACTTAGAACTTATATCTCAAGGTGGGTGGCGCATTTACGTTGTAGATGTCTATGGGCTCCAATAACCACTTAACACCAGGTGGGCTGTGAGCTCGTCTAACCATCTAAGTAATAAAAAAAACATACAAATTTGAGTTAACCTTTACACTATCGATAAGCGGCTTGGCTCTGCCCCTGGCGTTGCTGACGTCCATGAGCGACGGTAACCACTTACCATCAGGTGGGCCGTACGGTCGTCTGTCTGCTCGGGCAATAAAAATAAAATAAAAACTACTAGACGATAAAAGGTCATTCGTTTGAAATTCTCAAAGCGGTAAATTCTATGGAAAACTAAGCTACGCGTGGATGAATCCAATAGGATTGCATGATCATCCCTTCATCTCCCTTCAAAGGATACTTATTTTGCAGAGCCACATTTGAAGTTCTTCGTTCCTGCACCGACCTTAACCTCTTCGATGCAAGAAACG
This sequence comes from Bombyx mandarina, assembly GCF_030267445.1. NCBI lineage: Eukaryota > Metazoa > Arthropoda > Insecta > Lepidoptera > Bombycidae > Bombyx > Bombyx mandarina. The sequence continues at coordinate 11,608,623 of NC_143210.1, forward strand.
AGCGACGAAGGCTCTATTCAATTCGATTCGAGTTCGGAAGAGACCAGAATGCGATACGTCATCAAACTAATCCCCATTAGAAAGGAGAGGGATGGCGCTATTACAGTAGAGGTAAATTTAGAATTTGAAAGCTGAAGTCATAAATTACATTAGCAAATAACGAAAAGTATGTTCTTGTGTAGAGTGGGATGGTGTGATGACTTGTGAAGAATGACCGTACTTAATATTAGGCAGTGGCTTGGCTCTGCTCCTGGCATTGTTGACATCCATGAGCGACGGTGACCACTTACCACCAGGTGAGCCGTATGCTCGTCTGCCTACAAAGGAAATAAAAAAATAAAAAAATAAAAATTTAGGTCGTCGTGAAGATCTACATTCCTCACATACCACGGTGCTCCGACGGCTATCCTGCAGAAGCGAGATTTGAGATCCCGCCGTAGACGACGCATCTGAATCCAGTTTGATTCGGTGGGGGAAAAGTGATTTACCAAAAGTTTGTTTGCTACTTCTAGCTAACAGCATCAACTACAAGATGGGGCATCAACACTCCTGAGCTTGTAGGAGACGGTGCTATTGTGAGGGAGTTGCGACCGCGAAGGTCCTGCAGATCGGTCGACATCGCCTTCCTGCCGGCCACACATAATGCTACAGATGTGATAAGGTATATACAATCTTGTACTCACAAATTAAAATGAACTCCGTGCTTATATGTTATAATTCAAAGCAGCTATGGTATCAACGTCTAAGCTATTTTTATCGGATAAATTATTGTTCTTCCCATTATCGATATCTTCTTTCCATTGTAGGACCATTTTTTCTTAGTCTAGTGAAGAAACTCACGGCTTAGCTTATGCTAAGTAGTTAGCGAGCTTACAGACATCAACAACTCTACGCACCTCGACACATAAGGTCGAAGAATTAGTTCGATGATACAACGGCTGTGAATCTTTCAACTGAAACGCATTACTGCTCCGCGGTAGAAATAGACAGGACGGAACGTTTTTGGAACCTCTGGGTCTACGGAGGGACTTCGGTTCTCTATGTGTTTATACCGTATGTTCCGTACCATATGGGGAATGCTCTGAGGAATTATTCGATATGATCCCCTTATCTCCTTTTTATCATTACACCTCACGCTATAGGAGCGGGGTTCATCCATACTATCTGGGACCGCTGCATTCATCGACAGTGCGTTTCTAAAGATTTTTTTTGCCACGTCCACATCCGTCTTTGGAAAGAACTCCCCTCCGCGGTGTTTCCCGAGCGCTATGACATGTCCTTCTTCAAACGAGCTTGCGGAGAGTACTTAATGTTAGGCAGCGGCTTGGCTCTTCCTCTGGCATTGCTGACGTCCATGGGCGACGGTAACCACTTACCATCAGTTGGGCCGCATGTTCGTCTGCAAAGGCAATAAAAAAAAGGACGGTGGTGGGTGCTCACAACATGTCCTACCACCACTAAAAGATATAACTAGAATGGTGTAAATTCAGGAAATGTTGTAATACACACAGATATTGCGCCATTGTTCGAGATAGTAATGAAGAAGTGCTAGAATGCACGTCCACGAGAAAGTATTCGATGAGGACCCAGTGCATTAATCAGTCCCAGAAAAAAACGTAAGTTTTAATAACTTAATCACTTTTATTTTGAGTTAACCCATTACAAAGATCCTCAGTAGTGGAATTAGCTGTGAGGATGATATTTTTAAGCTTAGAAAATATATTTGTTATTGTATAGAACAGCTACTATACAAAGCAATAGATAATAATGGACTAAATTAGATATTGCTATTAGACATTTCTGTTCTAATTATGTACCTACCGTACATATTCAGTGGACATGCTTTAAATTACAACCAAAATAATGTTGCCATTTAATATTAAAAAATCAGTTTTTTTTTAAATTTCCTTAATAGTTAAGGAAATAAAAAAAAGTACGTAGGTATATTATTTTAAGGCTACAAATAGCCTATTATAAAGAAGAGTATAATTTAGATAAGTCGATTGCAAGGTAGAGCTTGGAAATTTCATGAACGATTTCTGGATGTGTGTTCTTCAAGATTGTTTTAGTGAAAACAAAGAAACAACCTTAATAATAAATTAATTTAATTGCAAAACTTTTATTTTACTGTTTTCTCTGAGCAGAGCGAATGTCATTATTCAAAAAATCAACGGATTGACCCCGGGGAAAAAATACGCTATTCAAGTTACAGCCGCTGTCCGGGGAAGCTCAGTGCCCTACAAAGTTTTGTATGCGGACACAAATGCATCGTGCCGAGAAAAATGAAAAAACTAGAATCAAAACAATAAAACGTGTATTTTTTATTGAATTAATTCAATGATTGTATAGATATTTAACTGTAACTTTGGTATTTAACATATTATAAAATAGTATTTACTAGTGGTAGGACCTTTTGTGAATCCGCGCGGGTGGGTACCACCACCCTGCCTATTTCTGCCGTGAAGCAGTAATGCGTTTCGGTTTGAAGGGTGCGGCAGCCGTTGTAACTATACGTGAGCCCTTAGAACTTATATCTCAAGGTGGGTGGCGCATTTACGTTGTGAAAGTCTATGGGCTCCAGTAACCACTTAACACCAGGTGGGCTGTGAACTCGTCCACTCATATAAGCAATAAAAAAGGAAGTTAAAACAATTTTTATTCGTTTGGATTCAAGATTTTTGATTACATAAATTATATTTTAGGGGTTTCATATTCTGTGTGTAACGGAACGCACGTCACCCAAGTCTGAACAAACTATGAATTTTTGGTTTTTTTTCTTCTGTTATACTTAAATTATGTATGAGTTGTTGCAGTTTCGGAAACACTTATTCAGCATTTTGTATACGCTATGATTAATGTAGAATTATAATTGTTATTTCTGCTAACGAATATATGTCTCAAATATAAATATGCGAATTCAAAAAACACAAGTTACCTGTGAAAAATCTGAAAACAGTATTAGATACATTAATTTAGTATTACAATTTTCAAATAGCATTGAGGTCGTCAGCGCAAAAGTGACCTAACCCACGATTTTTCATATTCGTGCTTCTATATTGCAATTTATTTAAAATTTAAGTAATAAATGTTGATGCAAAAGCAACCTATCCCTAGTATCGCCCATAGATAACAGATGGCTTTGTAAACATTATTTTTGCGCGTATTATTTTTGCCTACTAAGTAGTGTAAAAGTAAATTCAGACCTCAATAACTCCACATTATGGTAGGCTTAGGCCACCTTTGTTCTGACAGCCTCAATTGTTATTAAATAAAACAATGGGGATATAGGTACGCTAAAACTTTTAATTGTGCACTTCAATATAGTGTTTAACATTTTGTTGATTTATTTTAATTAAGTGCAATTTATTTTGAGTACGTTATGAAAATTGTGGATACCGACATAATAATTGCGCACAGGTTTGCCGACAATCATATATCACTTTCGAATACATTTTCTAGGTCTGTTTTTGGGAATGTATGCTTTAACCTTTGTTTTTTGTGATGAAAAAAAATAAAACAGACAATTAATTAAAATATACGTAATTATAGTGCAATTATTAATTACTGGTATGTGTAAATTATTTTTTATGTTAACATGCGCAACTGTGGGCTATATTTGTAGATACCTATAAAATATACAAAACGGTATGTAGTGTGTACATATTATGATTCGATTTGAGGAGAAATATTCATGAGGCTATCGGCAAGCCTTAAGCGTAACCTAATTATAAATTAAGTGAATGTAAATATTTATTTTAATTTTTACATTTTAATTTAATTGCTCTAGACACATAAATAAAAAGTTAAATGTTTTATTTAGTGGGTAGGTTAGTTTAATTTGTTAAGGCTGGGTAGTAAATGTTATGAATTATTATCGTTTGACTGGACATTGTGGCATTTATACAGAACGTGAAAACGTAATATTTTCAGTTCCTATTTAATAATAATAATCATGTAAATAAAATACTGTAGCTGTATTACATATTAGCATAATTAAGATACTTATGTCTTTCAAAATAAAGTTAACGAAATCTAGCAATTTTATTTATTGTTTTTAACTCAAACTTTTACTAACTTATACCTACATACAAAGTTTATTGTGCCATTTCACTATATTAATAAGTACAATTTGTACATTTAACGGTGGCATCATGCGGTCGTTAAAAAGTTTTCGAATATGTAACGATGCCACATGATGCCATTTTTTAATTAAGGTAATAGGTTTTAGGTAGCAGCAGGCAATGTCTAACAGTGATGCCATAAGAACTATTTTAACATTCATGAAAGTGCACAAGTGCGGAAAAATGTAATAACATTTATTAACATACTAAATTGAAGGTGCCTCTATAGGTCTTCATAGAAGTCCATTAAATTGTCGATATATTTAACATAATTATAGACGCCGGCTTTGCTCGTGTCAAACGATGCGTCTATGTCAGGGCTCAAACTCCGCAGCCTGTGCAAGATGTAATCGAGGCATTCACAGCTTGTCTCAAGAGACAAGCTGTGAATGCTACAACCTTGAGCCTTGGCTCACCGTAGTAGCATTTACATAGTGAGAATTTTAGGATCCAGTAATAATTTCACAACAGGTTGGTCGAGAGCTCGTTCACCCATCAATAATATTTAAAAAATATATATACTTTTTACAACATCCCACCCCTAGCGATCTTGATAGTAAAAGGATTGTTAATAAAAGAACACATTTTTCATATTAAATACCTATTATTATAACTATGAAATATAAAATAATGGCAGTAAAACTATTTTATTAAAATTATTTTATGACGGATCTGAATTAATAATACATAACTTCACGTTTTATATCTGTTTGAAGTATTATTTTAAGCGTTTATCGGGAAACCTGCTATATATTACAGCAATTCTGATTAATTTATTACCTACGGTTATTACCTAGATATTTCTCATTTCAACTCTTTTAACTTCGCTACATTCCAATTTGGTAGCAACAGCCATGATTTCATTATTTGCTATATAAAGAAACTGGCATTATGGACTATGTTTTCTTTGCCGGACGAATCAAACAAGCAGTGATTTGACGTACGACATTAAAACTGATCAATCAAAAGAATTGATCTAGTAAATTAAAGTCAAAATCTGTGAAATTGATTTCCCCAATGTGTACATAGCTGTCGAATTTAAGATAGGTATACATTCAAAACAATAGTTTTCACAGTGACCTGTTCATAAATAAATCATCACAATGTCTAATTGTCAAAAAAAATTCTTCGGGCCTCTGACATTGCATCAAAATAATTTAAAACCCACGATTTTCCAAAACGACGAATCTGTAGAATGCTCTTGTGTGCTGTGCGAGGAGAAGTTTACTTTTCCCGAACGTGAGAAGCAGTTCCTAACTCATCTGTTTATGGAGCACCGCTTAGTGATAGCCGATGTTAATCAGATAGCTGATTTGAAGGAATACTTGCGATATTGGCGACTTCGGTTCAAAGGTAATTTTGGTAACTTAATATCCAAAGAAAATTCCCAAAATTCGTTCATGCTTAAACATTAATGTAGAATCTTTGAATTTATGCCATAGTTTCTGGACATCAAT